>NC_090922.1:1371017757-1372404044 GCF_040938575.1 Ambystoma mexicanum
ACAGCCCCCACCCCCCCAGCCACCAGGGGCAGCCTCCACCAGGCCCCCCACTCATGTCTCCCACCAACCCCACCCCCCAGCAGTGCAGGGGCACCCTCCACCAGGCCCCCACTCATGTCTCCCACCACCCCCACCCCCCTGCCACCATGGGCAGCCCCCACCAGGCCCCCACTCATGTCTCCCACCACCCCCATCCCCAGCAGTGCAGGGGCACCCTCCACCAGGCCCCCACTCATGTCTCCCACCACCCCCACCCCCCAGCCACCAGGGGCAGCCTCCACCAGGCCCCCACCCATGTCTCCCACCACCCCCACCCCCCAGCCACCAGGGGCAGCCTCCACCAGGCCCCCACTCATGTCTCCCACCACCCCCACCCCCCAGCAGTGCAGGGGCACCCTCCACCAGGCCCCCACTCATGTCTCCCACCACCCCCACCCCCCCGCCACCATGGGCAGCCCCCACCAGGCCCCCACTCATGTCTCCCACCACCCCCCAGAAGTGCAGGGGCACCTTCCACCAGGCCCCTACTCATGTCTCCCACCACCCCCACCCCCCAGCCACCAGGGGCAGCCTCCACCAGGCCCCCACCCATGTCTCCCACCACCCCCACCCCCCAGCCACCATGGGCAGCCTCCACCAGGCCCCCAATCATGTCTCCCACCACCACCCCCACCCACAGCAGTGCAGGGGCAGCCTCCACCAGGCCCCCACCCATGTCTCCCACCACCCCCACCCCCCAGCAGTGCAGGGGCACCCTCCACCAGGCCCCCACTCATGTCTCCCACCACCCCCACCCCCCAGCAGTGCAGGGGCACCCTCCACCAGGCCCCCACTCATGTCTCCCACCACCCCCACCCCCCAGCCACCAGGGGCAGCCCCCACCAGGCCCCCACTCATGTCTCCCACCACCCCCACCCCCCAGCCACCAGGGGCAGCCTCCACCAGGCCCCCACCCATGTCTCCCACCACCCCCACCCCCCAGCAGTGCAGGGGCAGCCTCCACCAGGCCCCCACCCATGTCTCCCACCACCCCCACCCCCCAGCAGTGCAGGGGCACCCTCCACCAGGCCCCCACTCATGTCTCCCACCACCCCCACCCCCCAGCAGTGCAGGGGCACCCTCCACCAGGCCCCCACTCATGTCTCCCACCACCCCCACCCCCCAGCCACCAGGGGCACCCTCCACCAGGCCCCCACTCATGTCTCCCACCACCCCCACCCCCCAGCCACCAGGGGCAGCCCCCACCAGGCCCCCACTCATGTCTCCCACCACCCCCACCCCCCAGCCACCAGGGGCAGCCTCCACCAGGCCCCCACTCATGTCTCCCACCACCCCCACCCCCCAGCAGTGCAGGGGCAGCCTCCACCAGGCCCCCACCCATGTCTCCCACCACCCCCCACCCCCCAGCAGTGCAGGGGCACCCTCCACCAGGCCCCCACTCATGTCTCCCACCACCCCCACCCCCCAGCAGTGCAGGGGCACCCTCCACCAGGCCCCCACTCATGTCTCCCACCACCCCCACCCCCCAGCCACCAGGGGCAGCCTCCACCAGGCCCCCACCCATGTCTCCCACCACCCCCACCCCCTAGCAGTGAGGGGCACCCTCCACCAGGCCCCCCCACTCATGTCTCCCACCACCCCGACCCCCCTGCCACCATGGGCAGCCCCCACCAGGCCCCCACTCATGTCTCCCACAACCCCCACCCCCCAGCAGTGCAGTGGCAGCCTCCACCAGGCCCCCACTCATGTCTCCCACCACCCCCACCCCCCAGCCACCAGGGGCAGCCTCCACCAGGCCCCCACCCACGTCTCCCACCACCCCCACCCCCCAGCAGTGCAGGGGCACCCTCCACCAGGCCCCCACTCATGTCTCCCACCGCCCCCACCCCCCCAGCAGTGCAGGGGCACCCTCCACCAGGCCCCCACCCAGGTCTCCCACCACCCACACCCCCCAGCAGTGCAGAGGCACCCTCCACCAGGCCCCCACTCATGTCTCCCACCACCCCCACCCCCCTGCCACCAGGGGCAGCCCCCACCAGGCCCCCACTCATGTCTCCCACCACCCCCACCCCCCAGTAGTGCAGGGGCAGCCTCCACCAGGCCCCCACTCATGTCTCCCACCACCCCCAACCCCCAGCAGTGCAGGGGCACCCTCCACCAGGCCCCCACTCATGTCTCCCACCACCCCCACCCCCCAGCCACCAGGGGCAGCCTCCACCAGGCCCCCACTCATGTCTCCCACCACCCCCACCCCCCGCCACCATGGGCAGCCCCCACCAGGCCCCCACTCATGTCTCCCACCACCCCCCAGAAGTGCAGGGGCACCCTCCACCAGGCCCCTACTCATGTCTCCCACCACCCCCACCCCCCAGCCACCAGGGGCAGCCTCCACCAGGCCCCCACCCATGTCTCCCACCACCCCCACCCCCCAGCCACCATGGGAAGCCTCCACCAGGCCCCCAATCATGTCTCCCACCACCCCCACCCCCAGCAGTGCAGGGGCAGCCTCCACCAGGCCCCACCCATGTCTCCCACCACCCCCACCCCCCAGCAGTGCAGGGGCACCCTCCACCAGGCCCCCACTCATGTCTCCCACCACCCCCACCCCCCAGCAGTGCAGGGGCACCCTCCACCAGGCCCCCACTCATGTCTCCCACCACCCCCACCCCCCAGCCACCAGGGGCAGCCCCCACCAGGCCCCCACTCATGTCTCCCACCACCCCCACCCCCCAGCCACCAGGGGCAGCCTCCACCAGGCCCCCACCCATGTCTCCCACCACCCCCACCCCCTAGCAGTGCAGGGGCACCCTCCACCAGGCCCCCCCACTCATGTCTCCCACCACCCCGACCCCCCTGCCACCATGGGCAGCCCCCACCCAGGCCCCCCACTCATGTCTCCCACCACCCCCACCCCCCAGCAGTGCAGGGGCAGCCTCCACCAGGCCCCCACTCATGTCTCCCACCACCCCCACCCCCCAGCCACCAGGGGCAGCCTCCACCAGGCCCCCACCCACGTCTCCCACCACCCCCACCCCCCAGCAGTGCAGGGGCACCCTCCACCAGGCCCCCACTCATGTCTCCCACCGCCCCCACCCCCCAGCAGTGCAGGGGCACCCTCCACCAGGCCCCCACCCATGTCTCCCGCCACCCCCACCCCCCAGCAGTGCAAAGGCACCCTCCACCAGGCCCCCACTCATGTCTCCCACCACCCCCACCCCCTGCCACCAGGGGCAGCCCCCACCAGGCCCCCACTCATGTCTCCCACCACCCCCACCCCCCAGTAGTGCAGGGGCAGCCTCCACCAGGCCCCCACTCATGTCTCCCACCACCCCCAACCACCAGCAGTGCAGGGGCACCCTCCACCAGGCCCCCACTCATGTCTCTCACCACCCCCACCCCCCAGCAGTGCAGGGTCACCCTCCACCAGGCCCCCACTCATGTCTCCCCACCACCCCAACCCTCCAGCCACCAGGGGCACCCTCCACCAGGCCCCCACTCATGTCTACCACCACCCCCACCCCCCTGCCACCATGGGCAGCCCCCACCAGGCCCCAACTCATGTCTCCCACCACCCCCACCCCCCAGCAGTGCAGGGGCACCCTCCACCAGGCCCCCACTCATGTCTCCCACCACCCCCACCCCCCAGCCACCAGGGGCAGCCTCCACCAGGCCCCCACCCATGTCTCCCACCACCCCCACCCCCCAGCCACCAGGGGCAGCCTCCACCAGGCCCCCACCCATGTCTCCCACCACCCCACCCCCCAGCAGTGCAGGGGCACCCTCCACCAGGCCCCCACTCATGTCTCCCACCGCCCCACCCCCCAGCAGTGCAGGGGCACCCTCCACCAGGCCCCCACCCATGTCTCCCACCACCCCCACCACCCAGCAGTGCAGAGGCACCCTCCACCAGGCCCCCACTCATGTCTCCCACCACCCCCACCCCCCTGCCACCAGGGGCAGCCCCCACCAGGCCCCCACTCATGTCTCCCACCACCCCCACCCCCCAGCAGTGCAGGGGGCAGCCTCCACCAGGCCCCCACTCATGTCTCCCACCACCCCCACCCCCCAGCAGTGCAGGGGCACCCTCCACCAGGCCCCCACTCATGTCTCCCACCACCCCCACCCCCCAGCAGTGCAGGGTCACCCTCCACCAGGCCCCCACTCATGTCTCCCACCACCCCAACCCTCCAGCCACCAGGGGCACCCTCCACCAGGCCCCCCACTCATGTCTCCCACCACCCCCACCCCCCAGCAGTGCAGGGGCAGCCTCCACTAGGCCCCCACCCATGTCACCCACCACCCCCACCCCCGAGCAGTGCAGGGGCAGCCTCCACCAGGCCCCCCACTCATGTCTCCCACCACCCCCACTCCCCAGCAGTGCAGGGGCACCCTCCACCAGGCCCCCACTCATGTCTCCCACCACCCCCCACCCCCCAGCCACCAGGGGCAGCCTCCACCAGGCCCCCACCCATGTCTCCACCACCCCCAACCCCAGCCACCAGGGGCAGCCTCCACCAGGCCCCCACTCATGTCTCCCAACACCCCCACCCCCCAGCAGTGCAGGGGCACCCTCCACCAGGCCCCCACTCATGTCTCCCACCACCCCCACCCCCCTGCCACCATGGGCAGCCCCCACCAGGCCCCCACTCATGTCTCCCACCACCCCCACCCCCCAGCAGTGCAGGGGCACCCTCCACCAGGCCCCCACTCCATGTCTCCCACCACCCCCACCCCCCAGGGGCAGCCTCCACCAGGCCCCCACCCATGTCTCCCACCACCCCCACCCCACAGCCACCATGGGCAGCCCCCACCAGGCACCCACTCATGTCTCCCACCACCCCACCCCCCAGAAGTGCAGGGGCACCCTCCACCAGGCCCCTACTCATGTCTCCCACCACCCCCACCCCCCAGCCACCAGGGGCAGCCTCCACCAGGCCCCCACCCATGTCTCCCACCACCCCCACCCCCCAGCCACCAGGGGCAGCCTCCACCAGGCCCCCACTCATGTCCCCCACCACCCCCACCCCCAGCAGTGCAGGGGCAGCCTCCACCAGGCCTCCACCCATGTCTCCCACCACCCCCACCCCCCAGCAGTGCAGGGGCACCCTCCACCAGGCCCCCACTCATGTCTCCCACCACCCCCACCCCCCAGCAGTGCAGGGGCACCCTCCACCAGGCCCCCACTCATGTCTCCCACCACCCCCACCCCCCAGCCACCAGGGGCAGCCCCCACCAGGCCCCCACTCATGTCTCCCACCACCCCCACCCCCCAGCAGTGCAGGGGCACCCTCCACCAGGCCCCCACTCATGTCTCCCACCACCCCCACCCCCCAGCCACCATGGGCAGCCTCCACCAGGCCCCCAATCATGTCTCCCACCACCCCCACCCCCAAGCAGTGCAGGGGCAGCCTCCACCAGGCCCCCACCCATGTCTCCCACCACCCCCAGCCCCCAGCAGTGCAGGGGCACCCTCCACCAGGCCCCCACTCATGTCTCCCACCACCCCACCCCCAGCAGTGCAGGGGCACCCTCCACCAGGCCCCCACTCATGTCTCCCACCACCCCCACCCCCCAGCCACCAGGGGCAGCCCCCACCAGGCCCCCACTCATGTCTCCCACCACCCCCACCCCCAGCAGTGCAGGGGCACCCTCCACCAGGCCCCCACCCATGTCTCCCACCACCCCCACCCCCAGCCACCAGGGGCAGCCTCCACCAGGCCCCCACTCATGTCTCCCACCACCCCCACCCCCCAGCAGTGCAGGGGCAGCCTCCACCAGGCCCCCACCCATGTCTCCCACCACCCCCACCCCCCAGCAGTGCAGGGGCACCCTCCACCAGGCCCCCACTCATGTCTCCCAACACCCCCACCCCCCAGCAGTGCAGGGGCACCCTCCACCAGGCCCCCACTCATGTCTCCCACCACCCCCACCCCCCAGCCACCAGGGGCAGCCTCCACCAGGCCCCCACCCATGTCTCCCACCACCCCCACCCCCTAGCAGTGCAGGGGCACCCTCCACCAGGCCCCCCACTCATGTCTCCCACCACCCCGACCCCCCTGCCACCATGGGCAGCCCCCACCAGGCCCCCACTCATGTCCCCCACCACCCCCACCCCCCAGCAGTGCAGGGGCAGCCTCCACCAGGCCCCCACTCATGTCTCCCACCACCCCCACCCCCCAGCCACCAGGGGCAGCCTCCACCAGGCCCCCACCCATGTCTCCCACCACCCCCACCCCCCAGCAGTGCAGGGGCACTCTCCACCAGGCCCCCACTCATGTCTCCCACCGCCCCCACCACCCAGCAGTGCAGGGGCACCCTCCACCAGGCCCCCACCCATGTCTCCCACCACCCCCACCCCCCAGCAGTGCAGAGGCACCCTCCACCAGGCCCCCACTCATGTCTCCCACCACCCCCACCCCCCTGCCACCAGGGGCAGCCCCCACCAGGCCCCCACTCATGTCTCCCACCACCCCCACCCCCCAGCAGTGCAGGGGCAGCCTCCACCAGGCCCCCACTCATGTCTCCCACCACCCCCACCCCCCAGCAGTGCAGGGGCACCCTCCACCAGGCCCCCACTCATGTCTCCCACCACCCCCACCCCCCAGCAGTGCAGGGTCACCCTCCACCAGGCCCCCACTCATGTCTCCCACCACCCCAACCCTCCAGCCACCAGGGGCACCCTCCACCAGGCCCCCACTCATGTCTCCCACCACCCCCACCCCCCAGCAGTGCAGGGGCAGCCTCCACTAGGCCCCCACCCATGTCTCCCACCACCCCCACCCCCCAGCAGTGCAGGGGCAGCCTCCACCAGGCCGCCACTCATGTCTCCCACCACCCCCACTCCCCAGCAGTGCAGGGGCACCCTCCACCAGGCCCCCACTCATGTCTCCCACCACCCCCACCCCCCAGCCACCAGGGGCAGCCTCCACCAGGCCCCCACCCATGTCTCCCACCACCCCCAACCCCAGCCACCAGGGGCAGCCTCCACCAGGCCCCCACTCATGTCTCCCACCACCCCCACCCCCCAGCAGTGCAGGGGCACCCTCCACCAGGCCCCCACTCATGTCTCCCACCACCCCCACCCCCCTGCCACCATGGGCAGCCCCCACCAGGCCCCCACTCATGTCTCCCACCACCCCCACCCCCCAGCAGTGCAGGGGCACCCACCACCAGGCCCCCACTCATGTCTCCCACCACCCCCACCCCCCAGCCACCAGGGGCAGCCTCCACCAGACCCCCACCCATGTCTCCCACCACCCCCACCCCACAGCCACCATGGGCAGCCCCCACCAGGCCCCCACTTATGTCTCCCACCACCCCCACCCCCCAGAAGTGCAGGGGCACCCTCCACCAGGCCCCTACTCATGTCTCCCACCACCCCCACCCCCCAGCCACCAGGGGCAGCCTCCACCAGGCCCCCACCCATGTCTCCCACCACCCCCACCCCCCAGCCACCAGGGGCAGCCTCCACCAGGCCCCCACTCATGTCCCCACCACCCCCACCCCCCAGCAATGCAGGGGCAGCCTCCACCAGGCCTCCACCCATGTCTCCCACCACCCCCACCCCCCAGCAGTGCAGGGGCACCCTCCACCAGGCCCCCACTCATGTCTCCCACCACCCCCACCCCCCAGCAGTGCAGGGGCAGCCTCCACCAGGCCCCCACTCATGTCTCCCACCACCCCCACCCCCCAGCAGTGCAGGGGCAGCCTCCACCAGGCCCCCACTCATGTCTCCCACCACCCCCACCCCCCAGCAGTGCAGGGGCAGCCTCCACCAGGCCCCCACTCATGTCTCCCACCACCCCCACCCCCCAGCAGTGCAGGGGCACCCTCCACCAGGCCCCCACTCATGTCTCCCACCACCCCCACCCCCCAGCAGTGCAGGGTCACCCTCCACCAGGCCCCCACTCATGTCTCCCACCACCCCAACCCTCCAGCCACCAGGGGCACCCTCCACCAGGCCCCCACTCATGTCTCCCACCACCCCCACCCCCCAGCAGTGCAGGGGCAGCCTCCACTAGGCCCCCACCCATGTCTCCCACCACCCCCACCCACCAGCAGTGCAGGGGCAGCCTCCACCAGGCCCCCACTCATGTCTCCCACCACCCCCACTCCCCAGCAGTGCAGGGGCACCCTCCACCAGGCCCCCACTCATGTCTCCCACCACCCCCACCCCCCAGCCACCAGGGGCAGCCTCCACCAGGCCCCCACCCATGTCTCCCACCACCCCCAACCCCAGCCACCAGGGGCAGCCTCCACCAGGCCCCCACTCATGTCTCCCACCACCCCCACCCCCCAGCAGTGCAGGGGCACCCTCCACCAGGCCCCCACTCATGTCTCCCACCACCCCCACCCCCCTGCCACCATGGGCAGCCCCCACCAGACCCCACTCATGTCTCCCACCACCCCCACCCCCCAGCAGTGCAGGGGCACCCACCACCAGGCCCCCACTCATGTCTCCCACCACCCCCACCCCCCAGCCACCAGGGGCAGCCTCCACCAGGCCCCCACCCATGTCTCCCACCACCCCCACCCCACAGCCACCATGGGCAGCCCCCACCAGGCCCCCACTTATGTCTCCCACCACCCCCACCCCCCAGAAGTGCAGGGGCACCCTCCACCAGGCCCCTACTCATGTCTCCCACCACCCCCACCCCCCAGCCACCAGGGGCAGCCTCCACCAGGCCCCCACCCATGTCTCCCACCACCCCCACCCCCCAGCCACCAGGGGCAGCCTCCACCAGGCCCCCACTCATGTCCCCCACCACCCCCACCCCCCAGCAGTGCAGGGGCAGCCTCCACCAGGCCTCCACCCATGTCTCCCACCACCCCCACCCCCCAGCAGTGCAGGGGCACCCTCCACCAGGCCCCCACTCATGTCTCCCACCACCCCCACCCCCCAGCAGTGCAGGGGCACCCTCCACCAGGCCCCCACTCATGTCTCCCACCACCCCCACCCCCCAGCCACCATGGGCAGCCCCCACCAGGCCCCCACTCATGTCTCCCACCACCCCCACTCCCCAGCAGTGCAGGGGCACCCTCCACCAGGCCCCCACTCATGTCTCCCACCACCCCCACCCCCCAGCCACCAGGGGCAGCCTCCACCAGGCCCCCACCCATGTCTCCCACCACCCCCACCCCCCAGCCACCAGGGGCAGCCTCCACCAGGCGCCCACTCATGTCTCCCACCACCCCCACCCCCAGCAGTGCAGGGGCAGCCTCCACCAGGCCCCCACCCATGTCTCCCACCACCCCCACCCCCCAGCAGTGCAGGGGCACCCTCCACCAGGCCCCCACTCATGTCTCCCACCACCCCCACCCCCCAGCAGTGCAGGGGCACCCTCCACCAGGCCCCCACTCATGTCTCCCACCACCCCCACCCCCCAGCCACCAGGGGCAGCCTCCACCAGGCCCCCACCCATGTCTCCCACCACCCCCACCCCCCAGCAGTGCAGGGGCACCCTCCACCAGGCCCCCACTCATGTCTCCCACCACCCCCACCCCCCTGCCACCATGGGCAGCCCCCACCAGGCCCCCACTCATGTCTCCCACCACCCCCACCCCCCAGCAGTGCAGGGGCAGCCTCCACCAGGCCCCCACTCATGTCTCCCACCACCCCCACCCCCCAGCCACCAGGGGCAGCCTCCAACAGGCCCCCACCCATGTCTCCCACCACCCCCACCCCCCAGCAGTGCAGGGGCACCCTCCACCAGGCCCCCACTCATGTCTCCCACCACCCCCACCCCCCAGCAGTGCAGGGGCACCCTCCACCAGGCCCCCACCCATGTCTCCCACCACCCCCACCCCCCAGCAGTGCAGGGGCACCCTCCACCAGGCCCCCACTCATGTCTCCCACCACCCCCACCCCCCTGCCACCAGGGGCAGCCCCCACCAGGCCCCCACTCATGTCTCCCACCACCCCCACCCCCAGCAGTGCAGGGGCAGCCTCCACCAGGCCCCCACTCATGTCTCCCACCACCCCCACCCCCCAGCAGTGCAGGGTCACCCTCCACCAGGCCCCCACTCATGTCTCCCACCACCCCAACCCCCCAGCCACCAGGGGCACCCTCCACCAGGTCCCCACTCATGTCTTCCACCACCCCCACCCCGCAGCAGTGCAGGGGCAGCCTCCACCAGGCCCCCACTCATGTCTCCCACCACCCCCACCCCCCAGCCACCAGGGGCAGCCTCCACCAGGCCCCCACTCATGTCTCCCACCACCCCCACCCCCCAGCCACCAGGGGCAGCCTCCACCAGGCCCCCACTAATGTCTCCCACCACCCCCACACCCCAGCAGTGCAGGGGCACCCTCCACCAGGCCCCCACTCATGTCTCCCACCACCCCCACCCCCCTGCCACCATGGGCAGCCCCCACCAGGCCCCCACTCATGTCTCCCACCACCCCCACCCCCCAGCAGTGCAGGGGCACCCTCCACCAGGCCCCCACTCATGTCTCCCACCACCCCCACCCCCCAGCAGTGCAGGGGCACCCTCCACCAGGCCCCCACTCATGTCTCCCACCACCCCCACCCCCCAGCAGTGCAGGGTCACCCTCCACCAGGCCCCCACTCATGTCTCCCACCACCCCCACCCCCCTGTCACCATGGGCAGCCCCCACCAGGCCCCCACTCATGTCTCCCACCACCCCCACCCCCTAGCAGTGCAGGGGCAGCCTCCACCAGGCCCCCATCCATGTCTCCCACCACCCCCACCCCCCAGCAGTGCAGGGGCACCCTCCACCAGGCCCCCACTCATGTCTCCCACCTTCCCCACCCCCCAGCAGTGCAGGGGCAGCCTCCACCAGGCCCCCACTCATGTCTCCCACCACCCCCACCCCCCAGCCACCAGGGGCAGCCCCCACCAGGTCATCACAATCCCCAATCATGTGCGTAATGGTCAGCCTCCACAGCCAAAAAGCCCTACCAAGTAACCCATTCACCCACATGGAAATGGAAATTACATGTTACACCCCCAATGTTCACGAAGCTAATGAACCCATGTCCGTCACACACAATGGTTGCAATTGATTGGGAAAACACCCAACATGACATGCATGAAACCAATGAGATGATACCACACAGTGAAGTATGAAAACAAAATTGTATTGAAAAAAATAAAGAATGCTAAAGAAATGAAACAAACTACAATGGGAATGAGAAAAAATAAGCTGCATGTCCGTATTTAAAAAAAATAACTGCAAATCAGAATCCAAAAAAATGTCGTCCAAAGTCAAATGTAAAAAAACCTCTATGCAATAAAGAACTATGTAAAAAACTACCAAGGGTCCATGAGCCCAACTGAACAAAGGAAACCTACTAAAAAACCTACCTAAAAATCAACTATATACAAAAAGTGGAGCAGTGTCCGTCGACTCCAAATCATAATAAGAAACAAAGGAAACCTAAAACTCACGAACTATATACAAAGACGGCGGGCAAGTCCAGCGGCTCACTCCGTGGTGTCCCGGGCCAGGGCATCATCGAACTCCTGTTCGATGTCCCGGAGGCGGTCCAGTTCCATGGCCCCGAGGGTCCGCAGGGACGACGCTGTGACCTCCTCCAACCCCCTGCGGATTGCCTCGATGCACTCGGCCCGCCTCAGGGCCCTCCGCATGGAGTTCTCCGCCCTGACCATTATGAGCCGCGCCTCTTCCGCCCGCCGCCGCTCCGCACCTATGGCGTGGCCCAACCGCTGCCAAACGGAAGACACTCTCTGTCCTGGGTCCTCCTGCCCTCCGGCCGATGCCTGCCCCTCCGATGTGGAAGGCCCCGAGCCTTCATGTCTCCCACCATGTTGCTGCTGCTGCTCTGCCTCTGCCCGTGCACTGCCTCCTGCTGCCTGCACATCCTCCGCCGGCTGGGGTGCAGTTGTTGATGTGGCCACCCCTGCTGGACCTCCGACTCCCGACTGTGGCAGGGATGCCTCCTCCACCAGCCTGGCCGCACCGTCAGAGGCAGCTCCACAGGGCACCCAGGTGACTGATGGGTGGGAAGATGGCACAGAGGACGACTGGCGCGTAGGGGGTCCAGTTGAGGAGGGGGTCAGAGCAAGCCCCATCAGACGGAGGAATCCGGCCTGGGTGACCTGTCCCAGCAGGCTGACGTGGTCAACGAGCCATTGGAGATGACGTGCAGTCTCTCCATGAAAAAACTGCAGGTCACCTCGCATGGCCCGTTGACGCAACGCCACACCAGCCAGGACAGGCTCAACCCGGACCTGGATGGCCACGTCCGCAGGCAGAGGAAGGCCAGTTGACGTCAGCTCATCCCCTGCCTGAAAACGGGTCTGGACGTAGGCATCCCTGCTGGTGCAAGATGATGCAGGGACAGGATCGGGGACAGGATTGCAGACAGGCACCTCCGCGGCGGCCTGTGCTGCCTCCTGTCCCTGGTCCTGCACTGCACCACTAGCACCAGTGGGATCCCCACCTCCAGACCCCGTCTCTGGTGCTTGCACGGCCTCCTCCTCCACCAAACCCCCCACCAACCTGGATGACTCCGTGCCATCTTCCCCTGTTGGGCCCTGTGGGGTCCCAGCTGCCCCTTCTGCTGCCGAGGAGTCCAACTGCAACCTCCGCCTCTTGGACCTCCCCCCGGCAGTTGCGGCCTGGGACGCGGCACCGGACTCCTCACTCCCCGACGAGATGACAACACGGGAGGGGAGCCGGGCCTTGCGTCTCCGGCTGGCGGTCGGATCCCCGCCGCTGTGCTCCACAGCACCTTCTCTGCCCTCTTCATCAGTTGACGCTGCAGACAGGGAGAAACAAAACACGGGCATCAGGGCACTGTACAATGGACACATACACACATGACAGTTGCACATGAGTGGCATTGGCAAACCTCAGACATGTCATCACAATCCCCAACACACATGTCATTGCAACTCGCACACATGAGCCATACCACAGCCATATCGCAACTGCCACCACCATCCCTACACATACAACAGCATCAGCAGCCAAAGGGGAGCCAGACATCACATGCAACACAGGAAGTGCACCACACATGTACACACATCACCACACTTGCATGCATGTCTACACCTCTGCCAAGTGTTGCACTGTTCAGACGGGCATCCATGTCACATCTGCCAATCAGGCTTCCACATACCGCTGTCATATGCATCCATGTTGCATCACTCTTGCACCCTTGTCAAATACACACACATGCACATGTACACAGTGCTCATACATGCAGCCGAAACCTACATACATGCCTGACATGACGGACATGTCTACTTACATACACATTCATCCAAACATGTGTGCACGCACAACTGCATTTGCCATGCAAGCCTACACACACAAGCACCATCCATGTCTCACACATTACAGCCCTCGCATGTGTCAGCCCCACGGCCCTGTACACCCCCACCCATACTCAACCCCATACAAACAGATGTGCAACCTGCACAATACCGAATAATCACCACACGCACTGCTCACAATCAAGATGCATGTACACTCACCGCTCGACTCCAGACGGGTCTGCTTCTCTAGGACCTGGACGTGGAGCGCTGGGGATATGCGTTCCAGGACCCTGATCTTTTCTTCCGACAAGTGGCCCCGGCGCCCCTTGGTATCCGCTGCCTTCAAGAGGCGCCGGGCCTTGTTCAGGGTCCTGGACCTGAAGTCCTCCCAGCGCTTCCTGACATGTTGTAAGTCCCGGACTGCCACCCCCTCCGCGTTGATGGCAGTCACAATGTCAGTCCAGATCCGAGTCCGTCCTTCCTTGTCGGCGCGGGAACTTCCGAAGAGGGCATCATACTGCCCCAGGACTTGCTCCACCAGGACACCAACTTCGGTGGCACTGAAGCTGGTGCCCCTCTGCCTCTCTGGCCGGGGGTTGTCAGTGGTCACAGATGGTGTTTGCCCCGACATGACAACCCCAGAGGCAGGAGTGGGTGGGCAACTGGGTCCTGGGGCTGGGCTGTGGAGCGATGGAATTCCAGTCGGGAGTCTTCGGTTCCAGCAGGGGTGGTCACAGCAACAGCACCCCTGGCTGATGTGCAGGCAGCAAATGGCAGTGCACGTGGGCAGCAGGCAGTCAGGCAGCAGCAGATGGCAGGTGGGAGCGTGCTCGGGGCTCTGGGGGGCAGTAGTTCGGCCTTCTGGGCAGGAGCGTGGTCTTCCGTGTGCTTACGCGTGGCCAGCTTGGTTCGGAGTGATTTGGCACGTGAAAATCCTGCACGTCAGAGTGAAAATCGAGGAAAGGCCCTTAGCGCGTAAGCGCGTCAGCACGCATACGCGATTCTATTGGACCAAAGGCCCTCAGCGCGTAAGCGCGTCTGTGACGTGACCCGCACGGGTGTTTCCCAAACAGCACGTGATGACAGACCACACGTGGAAAGACTGCACGTCCGCGTGTCATCGCGTGTAATTGGACAGCACGTCAGAGTCTCATCGCGTGTGATTGGTGGAAATGGCCCTACACGCAGAAGTGACAAAGCGTGTAATTGGTGGAAATGGCCCTAGCGCGTACACGCCGCGTAAGTGACGCTGGACGTGTGGGCCTGTATAAAAGGTACGTGTAGAACACCATTTCCTTGTACGTGCTTTTCGTGGAGAGCGAGTGGGTGAATTCTGTACTTCTTGTCATTTCACACGCGATTTACTTCACAGCGTTTCAAGTTCGTATTCCCTGTTACCTCTGACAGCTTTTTCTCTTTTTTCTCTTTTACTGGTTTACCTGGGCCTGTTCCCTCAAACAGTGTTCCCTTCTACTGTTGTCCTGTCTCCTCAGACAGCGTACAAATCTTCTTTTGGCGGGGGTGTTGCCAACCAAACGCGCTCCTTTTTCACGCTCTTTTACCTGGCAGACGGTGAGTCACGCACGTATCGAACATCTGTGCTTGCCCCGTGTGTAGCCTACCCCTTCAGAGGTCATTCTAGGCTGCGTGTGACACGCATACGTTCATTCTTGTGTTACTGGGTGCCACAGCGTAGTGCAGGTTTTTCTTTCTGCACACGTGGTCTAGGAGGGGTTGCGTGCACGTCATCTCCCTTTTTTGGGGCTCCTGTGCGTAGCGTGACCCGTCATATTTCCCCAGGGGTTACAATCAGCCTTGCAAGAGCACTAGGGTACAATTACCATCTGGTACCCAACCCCTTTGACCCCCAATTGCCCAGGACAATAGTTTACAGCCACTCCCATACGCACATTAACATCAGTGCCATGGCTGGGAGGCGAGGATTCCGTAAGGGTGGCAAAGGTGGAAGAGCCACAAGTGGTGGCCGTGGTGGATCCGGTAGGGGACGTGGTCGTTACTTGCAGGGTGAGCCTGTCCCCCCATGTGTGGAGGACCAGTCAAGGGCACCCATAATCCCCCCCCTCCCGTTGAGGCTGATGTGGCTGACACCATCCATGCTCAGCCCTTGTTGGACCAGCCCATTGTGGCACCAGACCTGGCTGACTCCATGGCTGACTTCCAGGTCAGCAGGCCTATTACACGTGCGCTGGTGCACGTTGATGTCACCATGCCACGTGCATCTGGGGCAGCAAGGTCATCTGCTGCACCAAGTAGGCAGGGCGGAGAGGCTGCAGGGGCAGCTGCGGCTCCATCCACCCCAGCCCTCACACACCCAGCCCGGACAGTGTCGGTCCTAGTCCATGCTGCTGACATTCCCCCTGACACCATCACACTAGAGCCAATGCCTGCACCAACTCCCATGCTGAGTGTGCAATCCCACACTCCTGATGCAGAGTCCACCAGGGCTCCTGCCCCTAGTGTCCAGAGCGGCGCAGGACACTCAGGATCACCACCACCTTCCAAGCGGAAGAGGAAGAGTGCTCGTCCGGCACAGGCTGATGCCCCAGACACGGCTACACAGTCCGGCCCGTCCAGGAAGCCCAGCTTCACGGATGACGAACTGAATGCACTTGTCGAGTATGTGTCCGCACATGACAACGAGATGGTCATTGTTGCAGGATCCAAGACCACACCTGCACAACGCCAGGCACACTGGCAGACCATTGCGGACATCGTAAGTGCCCTTGGAATCGTGAGGCGCACAGCCAATGATTGCTATAAGCGCTGGAATGACCTAAAGCGCAGGGCAAAGAGTAAGCTGGCCTCAAGTCATGCCGCAACTCTAGTGACTGGAGGTGGGTCTCCAGTAGTAGACATGGAACTCACTCCACATGAGTCAGTCGCTGGGACCTACGTCACGGAGGAACAGATCCAAGGCGTGGGAGATTTGGCTGATTACGAGGCATTGTCCGTTGAGTGCACATGCATGTGTGTGTCATCCATGTGCATGGTGTGTGTGAGGGCTTCTGTTTGTGTGACAGGTGAGAGTGTGTGCACCTGAGTCGTATGGGTCAGCCATGTGCTTCATACAATACATCCTGCGCAGCTGCATTTGGCCATAGCAGTATCCCTTCTGCCAACAGTAGACATCTAGCCCAACTGCACGCCAGTTGCCCTTGAAGTTTCACCTTGCCACAACATTGTTGCTTAATTTTTCACTGTTCATTTAGTCATATTGTTTGCATTCCACCACTTTTACTAGGCATGTCGCAGTCCTCTAGTCACATGTCTGACATGGCTATGGTAAAGTGGAGTGACTTTGTTACCTGGATATCATTTGTTCAAACATGTCCCTGTGCAATTGGACCATTTCGGACTGGCAGCTCCAGGTGAAGAATCTGACCTGTTTGAATTAGAAAAGCTATTACATGTGGGAACTGGACTGAATGAATAGGTGCTGCCCTCCTCTCCGTCTTCACTCAATAGCAATGGTATATGCCATCTGTGTGATGGCATGTGTGTTTCACCTGGCAATCACAGGCCAATGTGTGATGCCACTGCCAGGCAGCATGCAGTAAATGTGTTCATCTTCCATCTTGGTGTCATCAGTGTGTGCCATTTGCCTGCCCTTCATACGCAGTGAGGGTGCATGCATGGGAGGGTTTTAGTCATGTGGGACATGTGTCAATCAAGTACTGGATCTCTTGCTTCTCAGCCCTCATTGTGTGCCATGGTGCTAATGCCTGTTTCCATTTCTTTGTTTTTATGTCTTTGCAGGGGAAGACGCACCTGATACTTCTGGGGTTGTGGAGATGGTGCAGACCCAGGAGGGGTCCGAGGGCCGACCAACCACCAGTGAGGGACGTGGTGTGGTGGTGGGTGAGAACCCACAAGTGCTGCAGGTCGTGCTCTCAAGGGGTGTCTCTGGCTGCACCTCCCCCGAGCTGTACTCAGGTGTTGATTCGGATGAGACCTACGTGCCATCGCAGGTGAGTGTTCCAGGGAGGGATTCTGTTCTGTCCCACCCACCTGCACCAGGGTCACAACCCTCAATGGGGATGTCAGTGTTGGCAGCTACGCCTTTGGTGGTTACGGATGCAGGGTCACACTCCGCGACATCTGATCCTGTTCCTGGGCCAGCAGATCAGAGGGGGAATGCAGTCCTGCAGCCTCAGGCAGTGCCGGCACAGCAAGGCGCAGTTCGCCTTGCCCCAGACAGGTGTGGTGCCCGCCGACGTGGTGGCCGTACGCCACCTGGCAATACCGCATGGGAGAAATCCATTTACGGTATGGCAACCCAACAGGCAGCATCATCCGAGATGATGGCTCAGGCCATGGATAGGGTGGCCACTTCCATTGTCCCCCCTGAAAGGCTGATGGAGCGACTAGAGCAGGCAACCGACTCCATCTGCCAGTCACACAGGGAGGACATGTTGGGGTCCAACAGGGACAGACGGGTGGCACTGGCGACTCTGCAGGAGGCCATCTCCATTGAGTCCCAGGGCCACAGGGAAGCCCTGAGGCAGGAGCTCCTTCACCTCAGGACGACTCTTGTTGAGCTTGAGGCTTCGACACACCAAAGGACAGAACAGCAGCTGGAGCGCCTCACCCGTACGCTCTCAGCTGAGATGCAGGCAACGAGGGCGGAGGTCCGGGCATCCCGTGAGTTGTTGCATGGGGACCTCCGCACACTCATCCTCCAGAACCAGACCTACCACACCCGCATGCTTGCAGCCATGGAGGAGCAGACTAGGGCCTTGCGTGGGTTGCCTCCCATAGTTCAACCACCACCGGATGCAGCTGCACAGGGTGATAATAGCGACAGCAGTGATACTCCCACAATAGGGTAGCCGTGTGGGCCATGAGCCCATGGAGGTGTTTTATTTTCCCAGGATCCACGCAGGTGGGTTCTGGTGTGCATCCTGTCCTCGGACCTCCTGGGTGGCCTCCCCAACCCCTCCGGGCCCATCAATGGCCATTTTTGATTGTTTTTTATTTTTATTTTTATTTTTATTTATTTTATTCCCAATTTTTTTGGGACAATTTGTTGGCTTCCGTGGTTCCTGTGGGCATACGCTGCAATGTGGCTGGGCACATGCAGGCTTGTAATGTATTTGGTTCAGATGCTTGGGTTTGAGTCACACACACCCCTCCTGCTTCCCGTTTCCATGGGCTTGCAAAGGGTGTGCCCAAGTGACATTGACGTACATGGTGACATTGGACTCCCACTACATGTGTGGGTAGTCTAGTCAATACTGTGTATACATTCCTAGTGCATATTGCTGTTGTGTTGTACACTGCATGTTGCATTGATGTGTAACTCATCTTCTGTGTCTTTCTCCCAATTTGCAGGTCCCTTCCTCATGTCTACACAAGGCCCTCTAGTGTGGAGATGGGGTCCATGTTGGCAGCAGTGCACCTACAACTCTACATGGCGCCAATACTGCACAGTTGGTAGTGGTGGGAGTGCAGGCATTTCCAGGTGGTGAGACTACTAATATTAAACAGTTGTGATGTCATGTTAATGGTAGTACCTGCTCAAGTTTGTTGTTGGTCCGGCATTACTGTGAGCATTTCAGGTGTTGCAAGTTTCTAATAGGGACACTGGCCCTCATTACGACCCTGGCGGAAATCGAAAAACGATGGCGGAAATGCAATACCGCCATCGAATAGCGCTCGGTGCGATCATGACCCGTCACCGTAAAGTATGATGCCATTAGCGACACCGTAGTGAACGCCAACGCTAACTGCACCAAGTACGCGCACGCGCGCCATGCCAAACCGTAATTACCACCATGGCGCAACGGTACGCGAATTCTGACCCTAGCGGACATGCACCTAACGCCATCAAGCATGGCGGAAAGTACCATTCCGCCATGGTGAGAAGTACGGCATCGCGAACCAACCGTAAACGGCCCTACTGAGTGCCTGTACACCACTCCCTGGCCACATTGCACAACTCCTCGTAGGTGCAATGAAGTCACACAATGCAACCAGTGAAATGTACAAGTCATCCATGCCTGCCAACGAACAAATGAATCTAGGGGCTCCAAGTGCCTTGTGAGTGGCCATCCATATTTGCCATGGCACCATTGCCGCACTGATGCAGCACAGGCATGTGAAGGGTCAAGTCCAGCAACATGAACAGAAAAATGAGACAAACAAAAACAGGCCCCCCCATCGACTGACACCAGTGTAAGGCAACATTCAAAGCAGTATCCTGAGTGAGACTGCACCAGCCCTGTACTCCTGCCAGTAAACAAACCAACCATCAGCATAAGCATGTACCACACAAGTTGGCAGAGTGACTGAGCAGCCAGGCTCATCCCAAGAGGGGCCAATGGGAGCTGCAGGGCACAGATGGCACGAATACAGAAGCCATTAAAATGGACATGACCTCAGTCTCCCTCCAAGAAACGCACGCAAACACAGGCACCTGTGACCAGCCATATTCTGATAATCACATCATTCCACCAATCCACCTGGCTGACCGGCATCTGTTACACAAAAGCTAATCCCCCGCCCCTGAGCATGACATCATTAAAACAGTCATAATGGCAGCCCCTATCCCTGACCTCACTGGGCTTCGTAGGCAAACGCGCCCAGTACAGTACCACGCAACTATACTCCGAAGCTGGAACCCAATGCAGATCTCCTCACAATACATCGCTCCACAAATAGGAATATGCTACATCACTTGCAAAGAAGAACGCTACACGGTTCATATCAGAATAGAAATTTAATGCACAACAAAATCACCAAGCCCATACAGCCATTAGGTCATGAACTCCAAAATATATTTCATCATTGTGGGCTGCATCCGCAATAAATGACCAGCTTCTTCTTGTGTGACGCCCTGTTCCTTCATGGTACACAGGGGCTACATTCACGTTCAAAAAGGCAACATGGAAGCGCCTAGAACCGCATGGCCGTCCCATTAGGTAGGCACTAGTCCAGCTGAAAGGCCGAAATGTTGCTCCTAGCCACTAGTACTGCGTAAGGGCATGTGGCCCATTGGCGATCGTCCCATAAGATCGTAATGGTGCTCCACTGATTAACACGAAGCAGCAGGTGTCGGGAGTAAAATCCATCTGCAGGAGTGGCATACAGATGGCAGTGGCAAAAGGGGAGGAGATACCTGTCACCCAAATGAAATGAAAAAGAATAGTATGGGCATCCGAACTTCATTTGAATTACTCACTTCAATGATCACACTAAATCCACAGCCATATGCATGCTAGCCCACTCCAAAGGATTATTTCCACCCAAAAACCACTTGCGAATCATAACTATATATATTGAGGTGAAAACACTATTACAAACGAGTGTTTTTGTGCATGCGTCTGTTAAAACAGAATCCATTAGATGGGATTAGTAACGTGCATAGACACAAGTGTTTGAAGGCGCGTCGAGACAGGGAGGGTTCAACAAGGGCAGATAGACGATGGTCCCACTATGACAGCTCTGCATCACATAGCGCAGGGGAGGTGGATAGATTCCAAAAAGCCCTGTACATGGCAAACTCTCTATTAAATCATCTGTCCATGCATCCATACATCATTCCCTCATCCCGTAATGAAAACGCCTGATTTTATACTCACATAACATGTGAAATTTCCATTGAGTCTGTGCGTTATGCAGTCTGCAAAATCCACTGTGCTCCAGCCCGTAATTCCAGTGTTGTGAAGTAACATGTATTTGGGAACGTCCGGCCTCATCGTCCACTACGCTATTGCGCATCCCATACTATTCATATCAATCATTGCATTCTCGCCATGGCCCCTGTCCCAAGGACATTGAACAATAGAACGTTATATTTGCAGTCAGACCTGTGGGCATCTCCTCGCCGCTAGCTGAAAACCGAAAGCGCCGTCCTTCGAATTCCTCATTTGCAACATCACGTCGAAAAGGCATCTGTGACCGCTTCAAATCACAAATTCATCCATCTAGTGCGGCAGTGTGTGAAAATGGCAACTGGCTTCACTCACAAATGGGACGCCCCGCCCGTCGGTGAACCTCGGTACAGTGTTGCATGAGGGTCCACCGTTAATCGAGTACTACATTCCACTGACCCTTCACAAGTCTGTTTGCGACTGCAAAGATAGTATGTGAAACAATGGGACCATAGCAGAATGAACATATGAACCAATATTACACTGCCATCGGGAACAAATACATGATTGTAATAGCAAGATGCCATTCGTCGAATTGCAGCGTTGTGTGCGGGACGTGCTCGCCCAAAGGGGATTGCAGCTTGCACAGGTGGAATGAGTCACCACAGGTGGAGGCTATACAGCCTGAAAACACATAAATTGCACACCCAACCCCCTCCCACAACCACACCCACTCCGAAATGCTACCGGCAGGACTAGCGATGTTGGCCCTGGGGGACCTGATAGTACTGCAAGTACTCCAACTTCAAGAAGAAGACGAACACCAACTACTACAACAACCGGCCGCACAGAGGAGACGCAGGAGGAGGAGGAGGGCAAGGCAGGGCCAGCAAGGGCCGCCAGCATAGCCACTACCACCACGCAGGCAGCCCGCAATCCCACGCCTCCGAGCACATCCGTTCAACCTCACTGATGAGCAGATCCACACCCTCTACAGTTTGGACCGGGACACCATAACCGCCATTGTGGACATGACACAGGCTGACCTTGTCAGCATGATAGATAGCCCAACCGCCATCCCACCCCTACTGAAGGTGGTGTCTGTACTCCACTTCCTGGCCACAGGCACCTACCAGCACACAGTTGGACAGTTGCATGGCATTTCACAGCCAGTGTTCTCACGGACACTATTGCAAGTGCTTGATGCCCTCCTGAGGCACGCAGACGACTACATCTCTCTACCACGCTCGGAGCAGGAAATTACGAACACAAAAGTGGGATTCCATGCACTTGGCGGCATACCGGGTTGCATTGGTGCCATCGACTGCACCCATGTGGAATTGGTCGTCCCACATGCCATGGAGGCCCAGTACCGCAACCGAAAACAATTTCATTCTCTGAATGTACAAATGGTGTGTGACTCCAACAGGATCATTACACATTGTTGTGCCCGATTTCCTGGATCAACCCATGATTCTATGGTCTTGAGGAACTCTACAATACCACGCTACATGGAGCGACACGCAGGGAACAGATCCTGGCTACTCGGTGAGTCTCATTTCAAGCATGATAATGTGGGGTATGTGATGCGGCAATGACCTGGCAGGAAGGGGGGGGTGCGTACGTAGCAATGTCATTCCACAAACATCCTTTATTGTCCACATACAGGTGATGCCGGGTATCCACTGAAGAGATGGCTCCTTACACCACTCCGGAACCCACAGGACCAGCATGAGGAGGACTACAACCATGCCCACTCACGTACCCGTGTAGTCATAGAACAGGCATTCGGCCTACTGAAGACTCGTTTCCGCTGCCTCAGCAGGTCTGGCGGGGCACTCCTGTACCGCCATGAGAAGGTTGCAAAGATGGTCATGGCATGTGTCATGCTACACAACATGTGCGTACGTAGAAATGTGCCCATGCCCCCTGACGCAGAACTGCAAGCACCTGAAGATGGTCATGATGAGGGTGGGGATGTGGCAGCACCTCAAGGAGTCTGCGAGGCACAGGAGGGCCGTGAAATTCGTCAGCATACCATAGATGCATGCTTCTAGCACTCACGCCTGGTGGCTGATACATGGACACGGGACTTGTGGCACTGTGTGTGTCTGGAACATGCACAATATGGACTGTACGCCTATAATGGCCTCGTACACAAAGATCAATGTCCACACATCTCATTGGATGATCGTGCATTGTTTATGGCATATGTGAAATTATGTTACACACCCCATCGACCCGCCACCCAAGTGAGCCCAACACACCCCCTCCACCCTCCTACCTCCCCCCCGAACACCAGTGTCCAAAGATGCTCATTGTCAGTGGGCAGTCGCTATTGCAAGCCCCCTCTCCGGGTATCAGGGGCACCCCTGCCTGTGGAGCGCAGGTTCCTCCCAGATCTACGTTGGGGGCTGCCCTGGACGGAACTTGCAACGGATGATGTCTCTGCCTGCTCACGTCCATGCATGTCCCTAAGGGTTTGTGAGAGCTCAGTGAGCACACGCCGCACAGCGGCAAGTTCAGCACATACGTCTTTGGACGTCGCATGCAGTTCCCCCCTCAGGCTCTCGGTGCTTCTCTCCATTTGTACTCTCAGGCTCTCGGTGCTTCTCTCCATTTGTACTCTCAGGCTCTCGGTGCTTCTCTCCATTTGTGCCCTTAGTGTCTCTGTACTTCTCTCCATTTCTGCCCTAAGTGTCTCAGTTGATGTTTCTATGGCTGCCTTAGTACCCCCACATTCATCAGCATGGTCCTTGAGGAGCGTGGCCAGTTGCTGCTGTTGCACGATCACCTGGTCGAGGGACTGTTGCCTCTGCTGTGCCATGGCCATTTGCGGTGGTGTCACAGAGGGGCTGGTCACCTCATGTTGCCTTGCCACAGGGCTTGTGGGGGATGGCCAGTCGTCGTCTTGTGGGTGCCCCTGCGTGGTATCCTCATGGTGTACGGGATGGAACAAACAGGGGGATTGAGACAGGTCATGGATGGATCTTACTTCGACATCCCCGTTTTCTGTGTCGGAGCATGCTGCCATTAATGCAGTGTCACCTATGGTGCTGCTGCCACCAGAAGCAGTGCCTTCTGTGGCATCCATTGGGGGGACCTGTGGTGGTGCTGTTGTGGGCATGCTGGCTGCTGGGGTGCCTGTTGAAGTTCCCTCCTGTGTGCTGCCACTTGATTTGTGCTGCTGCCGTGTCTTGATGCGTGCAGCTGAGGTGGAGGGTCTTTGGCCGTTGGTCTTGGCCCTCTTTGCAGGTGTGCTGGTAGGGGTGTCCTGGAGCTCGTCGTTTGAATCGGACCCTGTGGTGGAGTAAAGGAGGGCGAGCGTTATTAATGGGTCTGTGGAAATTGGAATGGCAATGTATCACATGCATTGGGGTGGTACCTGAGGGTGATTTGGGTTGGGGCCTTGGAGGTGGTTTCATTTTTGTGTGGATTGAGGATGCAGTTGTTTTGCAGCCTGCAGTTAGGGTGTGCCTGCTGCACGTGTAGAGGGTGTTTTTAGGATTTTTAATTATTTATGTATTTAATGTGACTTTTGAAGTGTGCTATCAGGCCTATGTATGTGGACGTTCTCCTGGACATGTGTTACTGTTGCACTATGTGGACACATGGTACTTCACATGATTGGACATTGTGGATTTAGCATTGTTTTATTTGGCCCACCTACCTGATTCTTCGGATGTCTGCACTCCTTTCTCCATCCCTCCGACTCTCTCTATACTCTCCATTCCAATGGTGGAGGCACAGATTTCTTCCCAGGGGGTCAACTTGATGGGTGATTCCGATCCTCCCCCGGTAGCTGTGGCAATGTTACGGTTGGCGGATAGTATGCTCCGTACGCGTATCCGCAAGTCGTCCCATCGCTTTCTGCATTGCTGTGGGTTGCGGGGTGCGGTCCCCACCGCACTTACCCGCTGTGCCAACAGGGCCCATATGGCCTTCTTGTTCGCAAGTGCCGTCCTGGTCATTTGCGTCGAGAAGACGACGGCAGCATTCTCCTGGAGGGTCTCTGTGAGCACGGTGAGTTCCTCACGGGAGAAGTGGACCTGCCGCTTGCGGTCGCACGCTTTTTTCGCTACTTTTCCCATTTTTATTGGTTTCACTAGGGTGGATGACGGGTTGGGATGAGTCTCAGGGTAGTATTTTTAATGGTTGTGTGGAAATTGTGTTTTTATAGGTGTACGGCGTGCTGTTTCCCATTCCGGGACCATGTTTTTACTTCCGTTTCCGTATATTTACGGTCACCGTACTTTCCGATTGCCGCTCATTGCGGTGACCGCTAAAATGGGTGGCGGAATTGCACCTAGGGCGCCGTACGGCGGTGGTGAGGGCCGTTTTGGGGACATTTCCGCCATCGCGGACTTTGCACTTCCGCCATGGCGTAGTGCTCGTGCCCGATGGGTCGGAATTAGCCGCACTTTGCTCTGTCGTGCAATGGCGGAAACCCTATTTACGCTATGGCGGTCAGGTCAGTCACTTTCCGCCAGGGTCGTAATGAGGGCCACTGTACATTGTGACACTAGTGTCATGTTGTGGGGATTACTTTGTTTACCTGCAAATAGCATGACATGGCACGGTGTGTCGTGTGGCGGTGCTGGGGTTGGGTTGGCTGACATGGCACTGTCCTCTTGTTGCATTTTGCAAGTGGGTATTCATTTTAGCTGCTTGAATGTGTTACTTCACAAAACTGCATTGGTGGTGTCTGTGTGGGTAGGGATGCACACATTGTGACACTTCCAGGTGAACAATCTCAGGCTGATATGGTTTTCACGGTTCATTCTCCAGACATTCAGGATCAGTGTCAGGTTGAGTCATCATTGATTGTCAGATGGAATGTGCCAGGGCAGTGTGCACTCCACAGGGGTGTGATTTCTATGTGAAGTAATTAGCCACTAGCTGTGTACGGGCTGCCTCCCCGTGCCCTTTCCCCTCCCATGTGCTGCGGCTGTGCATGTGGTTGGGGATGTGGTGCCACCACCATGTCCACGGCCAGGCCCCGGCGTGTTGCAACGTTGTGCAGGACACATGCTGCCACTATGATCCTGCACACTACTGGGGGAGCGTACAACAGCTGGCCGCCAGAACGGTCAAGGGAGCGAAAGCGTGACTTTAGCACTCCGAATGTGCGCTCCACTATGCCCCGGGTTGTAATGTGGGCTGTGTTATATCTTACCTCGGGTGGCGTGGTGGGGTTCCGAATTGGCGTCATCATGTGGGGGCTGAGAGGGTAGGCACTGTCCCCTGTGGAGGTGGTGATTGGTATCATTGGTGGGGTTGTGACCTTGCTCAGTATCTGACATGCATGCATGTGCAGTGGCATTCATACTCACCAAGCAGCCATGTATCGCCATGCCGCCCAGCTTCTAGGTCCCGGCTTAGGGTGGACATTCGGTAAATGAAGCTGTCGTGGGTTGACCCGGGATAGTTGGCATATACTGAGGTGATGATTCCCTTGGCATTACATACTACCTGCACGTTGATGGAATGCCAGTGCTTGCGGATCCTATAGATGTGCTCTGATGCCCTGGGGGGACGTAGAGCCACATGGGTGCAGTCGATGGCACCTAGCACTTTGGGGAATCGTACCACACCGTAAAAATCCAGGGCGGCAGCATGCCTTTCTGCAGGTGTTCTGGGCAGGTATATGTGCCTGCGGACTGATGGGCGTGCAGTGATGATGTTCAAGACCTGGTGTAGGCAGCGTGACTGGGTGGCCTGTGATACACCACCCACAATGGCACTTGTCCACTGAAATGATCCAGTGGCTAAGAAGTGCAGTACATTGAGGACCTTCTCCAGGGGGCTGAGTGCTTGTGAGCACAGGGTGGGTGATGTGAGGTCATCCTCCCACTCACTCACCAGGTCCAGTATAATGTGTGGTGGAAACCTGTACCTCCCATGCACCTGGTCATCAGGCATCCCGAAAAGGCTGGTTCTGGGTGTGAATATTCTGGCCCTGACTATCCTCCTCCTCCTCCTTTGGTAGCCCACGCCCACTGCTGCTGGGAACGGTATGTTCATCCTGGGTCTGAGCTTGTTATTTTGTTAGCGCGCAAATTTATGCGTTGCGCGTGTTGTAGGCGAGCGTGTGACCCGCGCACCCCTGAAATCCAGTACACAGTCCAATAGCGTGTGGAAATTCCCGCGCACCCCGGGATACAGTACTTACGTGTGTAAGTGGCCGCGCACCCCTGATATACACGTACATAGGCCAATCGCGTGTACGCACACTTTTTTCCAATTACACGCGATGACACTCGGACGTGCAGTCTTTCCACGTGTGCTCTGTCATTACGTGCTGTGTGGGAAACACCCGTGCGGGTCACGTCACAGACGCGCTTACGCGCTGAGGGCCTTTGGTCCAATAGAATCGCGTATGCGTGCTGGCGCGCTTACGCGCTAAGGGCCTTTCCTCGATTGTCACGCTGACGTGCAGTCTTTCCACGTGTGGCCTGTCATCACGTGCTGTGTGGGAAACAACCGTGCGGGTCACGTCACAGACGCGCTTACGGGCTGAGGGCCTTTGGTCCGATAGAATCGCGTATGCGTGCTGACGCGCTTACGCGCTAAGGGCCTTTCCTCGATTTTCACGCTGACGTGCAGGATTTTCACGTGCCAAATCACTCCGTACCAAGCTGGCCACGCGTAAGCACACGGAAGACCACGCTCCTGCCCAGAAGGCCGAACTACTGCCCCCCAGAGCCCCGAGCACGCTCCCACCTGCCATCTGCTGCTGCCTGACTGCCTGCTGCCCACGTGCACTGCCATTTGCTGCCTGCACATCAGCCAGGGGTGCTGTTGCTGTGACCACCCCTGCTGGAACCGAAGACTCCCGACTGGAATTCCATCGCTCCACAGCCCAGCCCCAGGACCCAGTTGCCCACCCACTCCTGCCTCTGGGGTTGTCATGTCGGGGCAAACACCATCTGTGACCACTGACAACCCCCGGCCAGAGAGGCAGAGGGGCACCAGCTTCAGTGCCACCGAAGTTGGTGTCCTGGTGGAGCAAGTCCTGGGGCAGTATGATGCCCTCTTCGGAAGTTCCCACGCCAACAAGGAAGGACGGACTCGGATCTGGACTGACATTGTGACTGCCATCAACGCGGAGGGGGTGGCAGTCCGGGACCTACAACATGTCAGGAAGCGCTGGGAGGACTTCAGGTCCAGGACCCTGAACAAGGCCCGGCGCCTCTTGAAGGCAGCGGATGCCAAGGGGCGCCGGGGCCACTTGTCGGAAGAACAGATGGGGGTCCTGGAACGCATATCCCCAGCGCTCCACGTCCAGGTCTTAGAGAAGCAGACCCGTCTGGAGTCGAGCGGTGAGTGTACATGCATCCTGATTGTGAGCAGTGCGTGTGGTGATTATTCGGTATTGTGCAGGTTGCACATCTGTTTGTATGGGGTCGAGTATGGGTGGGGGTGTACAGGGCCGTGGGGCCGACACATGCGAGGGCTGTAATGTGTGAGACATGGATGGTGCTTGTGTGTGTAGGCTTGCATGGCAAATGCAGTTGTGCGTGCACACATGTTTGGATGAATGTGTATGTAAGTAGACATGTCCGTCATGTCAGGCATGTATGTTGGTTTCGGCTGCATGTATGAGCACTGTGTACATGTGCATGTGTGTGTATTTGACAAGGGTGCAAGAGTGATGCAACATGGATGCATGTGACAGCGGTATGTGGAAGCCTGATTGGCAGATGTGACATGGATGCCCGTCTGAACAGTGCGACACTTGGCAGAGGTGTAGACATGCATGCAAGTGTGGTGGTGTGTGTACATGTGTGGTGCACTTCCTGTGTTGCATGTGATGTCTGGCTCCCCTTTGGCTGCTGATGCTGTTGTATGTGTAGGGATGGTGGTGGCAGTTGCGATATGGCTGTGGTATGGCTCATGTGTGCGAGTTGCAATGACATGTGTGTTGGGGATTGTGATGACATGTCTGAGGTTTGCCAATGCCACTCATGTGCAACTGTCATGTGTGTATGTGTCCATTGTACAGTGCCCTGATGCCTGTGTTTTGTTTCTCCCTGTCTGCAGCGTCAACTGATGAAGAGGGCGGAGAAGGTGCTGTGGAGAACAGCGGCGGGGATCCGACCGCCAGCCGGAGACGCAAGGCCCGGCTCCCCTCCCGTGTTGTCATCTCGTCGGGGAGTGAGGAATCCGGTGCCGCGTCCCAGGCCACAGCTGCCGGGGGGAGGTCCAAGAGGCGGAGGTTGCAGTTGGACTCCTCGGCAGCAGAAGGGGCAGCTGGGACCCCACAGGGCCCAACAGGGGAAGATGGCACGGAGTCATCCAGGTTGGTGGGGGGTTTGGTGGAGGAGGAGGCCGTGCAAGCACCAGAGACGGGGTCTGGAGGTGGGGATCCCACTGGTGCTAGTGGTGCAGTGCAGGACCAGGGACAGGAGGTAGGACAGGCCGCCGCGGAGGTGTCTGTGTGCAATCCTGTCCCCGATCCTGTCCCTGCATCATCCTGCACCAGCAGGGATGCCTACGTCCAGAACCGTTTTCAGGCAGGGGATGAGCTGACGTCAACTGGCCTTCCTCTGCCTGCGGACGTGGCCATCCAGGTCTGGGTTGAGCCTGTCCTGGCTGGTGTGGCGTTGCGTCAACGGGCCATGCGGGGTGACCTGCAGTCTTTTCATGGAGAGACTGCACATCATCTCGAATGGTTCGTTGACCACGTCAGCCTGCTGGGACAGGTCACCCAGGCCGGATTCCGCCGTCTGATGGGGCTTGCTCCGACCCCCTCCTCAACTGGACCCCCTACGCGCCAGTCGTCCTCTGTGCCATCTTCCCACCCATCAGTCACCTGGGTGCCCTGTGGAGCTGCCTCTGACGGTGCGGCCAGGCTGGTGGAGGAGGCATCCCTGCCACAGTCGGGAGTCGGAGGTCCAGCAGGGGTAGCCACATCAACAACTGCACCCCAGCCGGCGGAGGATGTGCAGGCAGCAGGAGGCAGTGCACGGGCAGAGGCAGAGCAGCAGCAGCAACATGGTGGGAGACATGAAGGCTCGGGGCTTTCAACATCGCAGGGGCAGGCATCGGAAGGAGGGCAGGGGGACCCAGGACAGAGAGTGTCTTCCGTGTGGCAGCGGTTGGGCCACGCCATAGGTGCGGAGCGGTGGCGGGCGGAAGAGGCGCGGCTCACAATGGTCAGGGCGGAGAACTCCATGCGGAGGGCCCTGAGGCATGGAACTGGACCGCCTCCGGGACATCGAACAGGAGTTCGATGATGCCCTGGCCCGGGACACCATGGAGTGAGCCGCTGGACTTGCCCGCCGCCTTTGTATATAGTTCTTTAGTTTTAGGTTTCCTTTGTTTCTTATTATGATTTGGAGTCGACGGACACTGCTCCACTTTTTGTATATAGTTGATTTTTAGGTAGGTTTTTTAGTAGGTTTCCTTTGTTCAGTTGGGCTCATGGACCCGTGGTAGTTTTTTACATAGTTCTTTATTGCATGGAGATTTTTTTACATTTGACTTTGGACAAAATTTATTTGGATTCTGATTTGCAGTTTTTTGTTTTTTTACGGACAGCAAGCTTATTTTTTCTCATTCCCATTGTAGTTTGTTTCCTTTCTTTAGCATTCTTTATTTTTTTCAATACAATTTTGTTTCCATACTTCACTGTGTGGTATCATCTCATTGGTTTCATGCATGTGATGTTGGGTGTTTCCCATTCAATTGCAACCATTGTGTGTGACGGACATGGGTTCATTAGCTTCATGAACATTGGGGGTGTAACATGTGATTTCCATTTCCATGTGGGTGAATGGGTTACTTGGTAGGGCTTTTTGGCTGTGGAGGCTGACCATTACGCACATGATTGGGGATTGTGAGGACCTGGTGGGGGCTGCCCATGGTGGCAGGGGGGTGGGGGTGATGGGAGACATGAGTGGGGGCCTGGTGGAGGCTGCCCCTGCACTGCTGGGGGGTGGGGGTGGTGGGAGACATGAGTGGGGGCCTGGTGGAGGGTGCCCCTGGTGACTGGGGGGTGGGGGTGGTGGTAGACATGAGTGGGGGCCTGGTGGAGGCTGCCCCTGCACTGCTGGGGGGTGGGGGTGGTGAGAGACATGAGTGGGGGCCTGGTGGAGGCTGCCCATGGTGGCAGGGGGGTGGGGGTGGTGGGAGACATGAGTGGGCCTGGTGGAGGCTGCCCCTGCACTGCTGGGGGTGGGGGTGGTGGGACACATGAGTGGGGGCCTGGTGGAGGGTGCCCCTGCACTGCTGGGGGTGGGGGTGGTGGGAGACATGAGTATGGGGCCTGGTGGAGGGTGCCCGTGCACTGCTGGGGGGTGGGGGTAATAGGGGACATGAGTGGGGGCTTGGTGGAGGCTGCCCCTGGTGGCTGGCCGGTGGGGGTGGTGGGAGATATGGTGGGGGCCTGGTGGAGGGTGCCCCTGCACTGCTGGGGGGTGGGGGTGGTGGGAGACATGAGTGGGGGCCTGGTGGAGGGTGCCCCTGCACTGCTGGGGGGTGGGGGTGGTGGGAGACATGAGTGGGGGCTGGTGGAGGCTGCCCATGGTGGCAGGGGGGTGGGGGTGGTGTGAGGCATGAGTGGGGGCCTGGTGGAGGGTGGCCATGGTGGCAGGGGGGTGGGGGTGGTGGGAGACATGAGTGGGGCCTGGTGGAGGCTGCCCATGGTGGCAGGGGGGTGGGGGTGGTGGGAGACATGAGTGGGGGCCTGGTGGAGGCTGCCCATGGTGGCAGGGGGGTGGGGGTGGTGGGAGACATGAGTGGGGGCCTGGTGGAGGCTGCCCCTGCACTGCTGGGGGGTGGGGGTGCAGGGGGACATGAGTGGGGGCCTGGTGGAGGCTGCCCCTGACTGCTGGGGGGTGGGGTGGTGGTAGACATGAGTGGGGGCCTGGTGGAGGCTGCCCCTGCACTGCTGGGGGTGGGGGTGGTGGGAGACATGAGTGGGGGCCTGGTGGAGGCTGCCCCTGCACTGCTGGGGGGTGGGGGTGGTGGGAGACATGAGTGGGGGCCTGGTGGAGGGTGGCCATGGTGGCAGGGGGGTGGGGGTGGTGGGAGACATGAGTGGGGGCCTGGTGGAGGCTGCCCCTGCACTGCTGGGGGGTGGGGGTGGTGGGAGACATGAGTGGGGACCTAGTGGAGGCTGCCCATGCACTGCTGGGGGGTGGGGGTGGTGGGAGACATGAGTGGGGACCTGGTGGAGGCTGCCCATGGTGGCAGGGGGTGGGGTGGTGGGAGACATGAGTGGGGGCCTGGTGGAGGCTGCCCCTGCACTGCTGGGGGGTGGGGGTGCAGGGGGACATGAGTGGGGGCCTGGTGGAGGCTGCCCCTGATGGCTGGGGGGTGGGGGTGGTGGTAGACATGAGTGGGGGCCTGGTGAAGGGTGCCCCTGCACTGCTGGGGGGTGGGGTGGTGGGAGACATGAGTGGGGGCCTGGTGGAGGCTGCCCCTGCACTGCTGGGGGTGGGGGTGGTGGGAGACATGAGTGGGGGCCTGGTGGAGGCTGCCCATGGTGGCAGGGGGGTGGGGGTGGTGGCAGACATGAGTGGGGGCCTGGTGGAGGCTGCCCCTGGTGGCTGGGGGGTGGGGGTGGTGGGAGACATGGGTGGGGGCCTGGTGGAGGGTGCCCCTGCACTGCTGGGGGGTGGGGGTGGTGGGAGACATGAGTGGGGGCCTGGTGTATGGTGCCCCTGCACTGCTGGGGGGTGGGGGTGGTGGGAGACATGAGTGGGGGCCTGGTGGAGGGTGCCCCTGCACTGCTGGGGGGTGGGGGTGGTGGGAGACATGAGTGGGGGCCTGGTGGAGGGTGCCCCTGCACTGCTGGGGGGTGGGGGTGGTGGGAGACATGAGTGGGGGCCTGGTGGAGGGTGCCCCTGCACTGCTGGGGGGTGGGGGTGGTGGGAGACATGAGCGGGGGCCTGGTGGAGGGTGGCCATGGTGGCAGGGGGGTGGGGGTGGTGGGAGACATGAGTGGGGGCCTGGTGGAGGCTGCCCATGGTGGCAGGGGGGTGGGGGTGGTGGGAGACATGAGTGGGGGCCTGGTGGAGGGTGCCCGTGCACTGCTGGGGGGTGGGGATAATAGGGGACATGAGTGGGGGCTTGGTGGAGGCTGCCCTGGTGGCTGGGGGGTGGGGGTGGTGGGAAATATGGTGGGGGCCTGGTGGAGGGTGCCCCTGCACTGCTGGGGGGTGGGGATAATAGGGGACATGAGTGGGGGCCTGGTGGAGGCTGCCCATGGTGGCAGGGGGGTGGGGGTGGTGGGAGACATGAGTGGGGGCCTGGTGGAGGGTGGCCATGGTGGCAGGGGGGTTGGGGTGGTGGGAGACATGAGTGGGGGCCTGGTGGAGGCTGCCCATGGTGGCAGGGGGTGGGGGTGGTGGGAGACATGAGTGGGGGCCTGGTGGAGGGTGGCCATGGTGGCAGGGGGGTGGGGGTGGTGGGAGACATGAGTGGGGGCCTGGTGGAGGCTGCCCCTGCACTGCTGGGGGTGGGGGTGGTGGGAGACATGAGTGGGGGCCTGGTGGAGGGTGGCCATGTTGGCAGGGGTGGGGGTGGTGGGAGACATGAGTGCGGGCCTATTGGAGGCTGCCCCTGCACTGCTGGGGGGTGGTGGTGGTGGGAGACATGAGTGGGCGCCTGGTGGAGGGTGCCCCTGCACTGCTGGGGGGTGGGGGTAATAGGGGACATGAGTGGGGGCTTGGTGGAGGCTGCCCCTGGTGGCTGGGGGGTGGGGGTGGTGGGAGATATGGTGGGGGCCTGGTGGAGGGTGCCCCTGCACTGCTAGGGGGTGGGGGTGGTGGGAGACATGAGTGGGGGCCTGGTGGAGGGTGGCCATGGTGGCAGGGGGGTGGGGGGTGGGGGGAGACATGAGTGGGGGCCTGGTGGAGGCTGCCCCTGACTGCTGGGGGGTGGTGGTAGGCATGAGTGGGGGCCTGGTCGAGGGTGCCCCTGCACTGCTGGCGGGTGGGGGTGGTGGGAGACATTAGTGGGGGCCTGGTGGAGGCTGGCCATGGTGGCAGGGGGGTGGGGGTGGTGGGAGACATGAGTGGGGGCCTGGTGGAGGGTGCCCGTGCACTGCTGGGGGGTGGGGGTAATAGGGGACATGAGTGGGGGCTTGGTGGAGGCTGCCCCTGGTGGCTGGGGGTGGTGGGAGATATGGTGGGGGCCTGGTGGAGGGTGCCCCTGCACTGCTGGGGGGTGGGGGTGGTGGGAGACATGAGTGGGGGCCTGGTGGAGGCTGCCCATGGTGGCAGGGGTGTGGGGGTGGTGGGAGACATGAGTGGGGGCCTGGTGGAGGGTGGTCATGGTGGCAGGGGGGTGGGGGTGGTGGGAGACATGAGTGTGGGGCTGGTGGAGGCTGCCCATGGTGGCAGGGGGGTGGGGGTGGTGGGAGACATGAGTGGGGGCCTGGTGGAGGGTGGCCATGGTGGCAGGGGGGTGGGGGTGGTGGGAGACATGAGTGGGGGCCTGGTGGAGGCTGCCCCTGCACTGCTGGGTGGTGGGGGTGGTGGGAGACATGAGTGGGGGCCTGGTGGAGGGTGGCCATGGTGGCAGGGGGGTGGGGGTGGTGGGAGACATGAGTGGGGGCCTGGTGGAGGCTGCCCCTGCACTGCTGGGGGGTGGTGGTGGTGGGAGACATGAGTGGGGGCCTGGTGGAGGGTGCCCCTGCACTGCTGGGGGGTGGGGGTAATAGGGGACATGAGTGGGGGCTTGGTGGAGGCTGCCCCTGGTGGCTGGGGGGTGGGGGTGGTGGGAGACATGAGTGGGGGCCTGGTGGAGGGTGGCCATGGTGGCAGGGGGGTGGGGGTGGTGGGAGACATGAGTGGGGGCCTGGTGGAGGGTGCCCCTGCACTGCTGGGGGTGGGGGTGGTGGGAGACATGAGTATGGGGCCTGGTGGAGGGTGCCCGTGCACTGCTGGGGGGTGGGGGTAATAGGGGACATGAGTGGGGGCTTGGTGGAGGCTGCCCCTGGTGGCTGGCCGGTGGGGGTGGTGGGAGATATGGTGGGGGCCTGGTGGAGGGTGCCCCTGCACTGCTGGGGGGTGGGGGTGGTGGGAGACATGAGTGGGGGCCTGGTGGAGGGTGCCCCTGCACTGCTGGGGGGTGGGGGTGGTGGGAGACATGAGTGGGGGCTGGTGGAGGCTGCCCATGGTGGCAGGGGGGTGGGGGTGGTGTGAGGCATGAGTGGGGGCCTGGTGGAGGGTGGCCATGGTGGCAGGGGGGTGGGGGTGGTGGGAGACATGAGTGGGGCCTGGTGGAGGCTGCCCATGGTGGCAGGGGGGTGGGGGTGGTGGGAGACATGAGTGGGGGCCTGGTGGAGGCTGCCCATGGTGGCAGGGGGGTGGGGGTGGTGGGAGACATGAGTGGGGGCCTGGTGGAGGCTGCCCCTGCACTGCTGGGGGGTGGGGTTGCAGGGGGACATGAGTGGGGGCCTGGTGGAGGCTGCCCCTGACTGCTGGGGGGTGGGGTGGTGGTAGACATGAGTGGGGGCCTGGTGGAGGCTGCCCCTGCACTGCTGGGGGTGGGGGTGGTGGGAGACATGAGTGGGGGCCTGGTGGAGGCTGCCCCTGCACTGCTGGGGGGTGGGGGTGGTGGGAGACATGAGTGGGGGCCTGGTGGAGGGTGGCCATGGTGGCAGGGGGGTGGGGGTGGTGGGAGACATGAGTGGGGGCCTGGTGGAGGCTGCCCCTGCACTGCTGGGGGGTGGGGGTGGTGGGAGACATGAGTGGGGACCTAGTGGAGGCTGCCCATGCACTGCTGGGGGTGGGGGTGGTGGGAGACATGAGTGGGGACCTGGTGGAGGCTGCCCATGGTGGCAGGGGGTGGGGTGGTGGGAGACATGAGTGGGGGCCTGGTGGAGGCTGCCCCTGCACTGCTGGGGGGTGGGGGTGCAGGGGGACATGAGTGGGGGCCTGGTGGAGGCTGCCCCTGATGGCTGGGGGGTGGGGTGGTGGTAGACATGAGTGGGGGCCTGGTGAAGGGTGCCCCTGCACTGCTGGGGGGTGGGGTGGTGGGAGACATGAGTGGGGGCCTGGTGGAGGCTGCCCCTGCACTGCTGGGGGTGGGGGTGGTGGGAGACATGAGTGGGGGCCTGGTGGAGGCTGCCCATGGTGGCAGGGGGGTGGGGGTGGTGGCAGACATGAGTGGGGGCCTGGTGGAGGCTGCCCCTGGTGGCTGGGGGGTGGGGGTGGTGGGAGACATGGGTGAGGGCCTGGTGGAGGGTGCCCCTGCACTGCTGGGGGGTGGGGGTGGTGGGAGACATGAGTGGGGGCCTGGTGTATGGTGCCCCTGCACTGCTGGGGGGTGGGGGTGGTGGGAGACATGAGTGGGGGCCTGGTGGAGGGTGCCCCTGCACTGCTGGGGGGTGGGGGTGGTGGGAGACATGAGTGGGGGCCTGGTGGAGGGTGCCCCTGCACTGCTGGGGGGTGGGGGTGGTGGGAGACATGAGTGGGGGCCTGGTGGAGGGTGCCCCTGCACTGCTGGGGGGTGGGGGTGGTGGGAGACATGAGCGGGGGCCTGGTGGAGGGTGGCCATGGTGGCAGGGGGGTGGGGGTGGTGGGAGACATGAGTGGGGGCCTGGTGGAGGCTGCCCATGGTGGCAGGGGGGTGGGGGTGGTGGGAGACATGAGTGGGGGCCTGGTGGAGGGTGCCCGTGCACTGCTGGGGGGTGGGGATAATAGGGGACATGAGTGGGGGCTTGGTGGAGGCTGCCCTGGTGGCTGGGGGGTGGGGGTGGTGGGAAATATGGTGGGGGCCTGGTGGAGGGTGCCCCTGCACTGCTGGGGGGTGGGGATAATAGGGGACATGAGTGGGGGCCTGGTGGAGGCTGCCCATGGTGGCAGGGGGGTGGGGGTGGTGGGAGACATGAGTGGGGGCCTGGTGGAGGGTGGCCATGGTGGCAGGGGGGTTGGGGTGGTGGGAGACATGAGTGGGGGCCTGGTGGAGGCTGCCCATGGTGGCAGGGGGTGGGGGTGGTGGGAGACATGAGTGGGGGCCTGGTGGAGGGTGGCCATGGTGGCAGGGGGGTGGGGGTGGTGGGAGACATGAGTGGGGGCCTGGTGGAGGCTGCCCCTGCACTGCTGGGGGTGGGGGTGGTGGGAGACATGAGTGGGGGCCTGGTGGAGGGTGGCCATGTTGGCAGGGGTGGGGGTGGTGGGAGACATGAGTGCGGGCCTATTGGAGGCTGCCCCTGCACTGCTGGGGGGTGGTGGTGGTGGGAGACATGAGTGGGCGCCTGGTGGAGGGTGCCCCTGCACTGCTGGGGGGTGGGGGTAATAGGGGACATGAGTGGGGGCTTGGTGGAGGCTGCCCCTGGTGGCTGGGGGGTGGGGGTGGTGGGAGATATGGTGGGGGCCTGGTGGAGGGTGCCCCTGCACTGCTAGGGGGTGGGGGTGGTGGGAGACATGAGTGGGGGCCTGGTGGAGGGTGGCCATGGTGGCAGGGGGGTGGGGGGTGGGGGGAGACATGAGTGGGGGCCTGGTGGAGGCTGCCCCTGACTGCTGGGGGGTGGTGGTAGGCATGAGTGGGGGCCTGGTCGAGGGTGCCCCTGCACTGCTGGCGGGTGGGGGTGGTGGGAGACATTAGTGGGGGCCTGGTGGAGGCTGGCCATGGTGGCAGGGGGGTGGGGGTGGTGGGAGACATGAGTGGGGGCCTGGTGGAGGGTGCCCGTGCACTGCTGGGGGGTGGGGGTAATAGGGGACATGAGTGGGGGCTTGGTGGAGGCTGCCCCTGGTGGCTGGGGGTGGTGGGAGATATGGTGGGGGCCTGGTGGAGGGTGCCCCTGCACTGCTGGGGGGTGGGGGTGGTGGGAGACATGAGTGGGGGCCTGGTGGAGGCTGCCCATGGTGGCAGGGGTGTGGGGGTGGTGGGAGACATGAGTGGGGGCCTGGTGGAGGGTGGTCATGGTGGCAGGGGGGTGGGGGTGGTGGGAGACATGAGTGTGGGGCTGGTGGAGGCTGCCCATGGTGGCAGGGGGGTGGGGGTGGTGGGAGACATGAGTGGGGGCCTGGTGGAGGGTGGCCATGGTGGCAGGGGGGTGGGGGTGGTGGGAGACATGAGTGGGGGCCTGGTGGAGGCTGCCCCTGCACTGCTGGGTGGTGGGGGTGGTGGGAGACATGAGTGGGGGCCTGGTGGAGGGTGGCCATGGTGGCAGGGGGTGGGGGTGGTGGGAGACATGAGTGGGGGCCTGGTGGAGGCTGCCCCTGCACTGCTGGGGGGTGGTGGTGGTGGGAGACATGAGTGGGGGCCTGGTGGAGGGTGCCCCTGCACTGCTGGGGGGTGGGGGTAATAGGGGACATGAGTGGGGGCTTGGTGGAGGCTGCCCCTGGTGGCTGGGGGGTGGGGGTGGTGGGAGACATGAGTGGGGGCCTGGTGGAGGGTGGCCATGGTGGCAGGGGGGTGGGGGTGGTGGGAGACATGAGTGGGGGCCTGGTGGAGGCTGCCCCTGCACTGATGGGGGGTGGGGGTGGTGGGAGACATGAGTGCTAACCTGGTGGAGGGTGCCCCTGCACTGCTGGGGGGTGGGGGTGGTGGGAGACATGGGTTGGGGCCTGGTGGAGGCTGCCACTGCACTGCTGGGGGGTGGGGGTGGTGGGAGACATGGGTGGAGGCCTGGTGGAGGCTGCCCCTGCACTGCTGGGGGGTGGGGGTGGGGGGAGACATGAGTGGGGGCCTGGTGGAGGGTGCCCCTGCACTGCTGGGGGGTGGGGGTGGTGGGAGACATGAGTGGGGACCTGGTGGAGGGTGCCCGTGCACTGCTGGGGGGTGGGGGTAATAGGGGACATGAGTGGGGGCTTGGTGGAGGCTGCCCCTGGTGGCTGGGTGGTGGGGGTGGTGGGAGATATGGTGGGGGCCTGGTGGAGGGTGCCCCTGCACTGCTGGGGGGTGGGGGTGGTGTGAGACATGAGTGGGGGCCTGGTGGAGGGTGCCCCTGCACTGCTGGGGGGTGGGGGTGGTGGGAGACATGAGTGGGGGCCTGGTGGAGGCTGCCCATGGTGGCAGGGGGGTGGGGGTGGTGGGAGACATGAGTGGGGGCCTGGTGGAGGGTGGCCATGGTGGCAGGGGGGTGGGGGTGGTGGGAGACATGAGTGGGGGCCTGGTGGAGGCTGCCCATGGTGGCAGGGGGGTGGGGGTGGTGGGAGACATGAGTGGGGGCCTGGTGGAGGCTGCCCCTGCACTGCTGGGGGGTGGGGGTGGTGGGAGACATGAGTGGGGGCCTGGTGGAGGGTGGCCATGGTGGCAGGGGGGTGGGGTGGTGTGAGACATGAGTGGGGGCCTGGTGGAGGCTGCCCCTGCACTGCTGGGGGGTGGGGGTGGTGGGAGACATGAGTGGGGGCCTGGTGGAGGCTGCCCATGGTGGCAGGGGGGTGGGGGTGGTGGGAGACATGAGTGGGGCCCTGGTGGAGGCTGCCCCTGCACTGCTGGGGGGTGGGGGTGTAGGGGGACATGAGTGGGGGCCTGGTGGAGGCTGCCCCTGACTGCTGGGGGGTAGGGGTGGTGGTAGACATGAGTGGGGGCCTGGTGGAGGGTGCCCCTGCACTGCTGGGGGGTGGGGTGGTGGGAGACATGGGTGGGTGCCTGGTGGAGGCTGCCCCTGCACTGCTGGGGGGTGGGGGTGGTGGGAGACATGATCGGGGGCCTGGTGGAGGCTGCCCATGGTGGCAGGGGGGTGGGGGTGGTGGGAGACATGAGTGGGGGCCTGGTGGAGGCTGCCCCTGGTGGCTGGGGGGTGGGGGTGGTGGGAGACATGGGTGGGAGCCTGGTGGAGGCTGCCCCTGGTGGCTGGGGGGTGGGGGTGGTGGGAGACATGGGTGGGGGCCTGGTGGAGGGTGCCCCTGCACTGCTGGCGGGTGGGGGTGGTGGGAGACATGAGTGGGGGCCTGGTGGAGGGTGCCCCTGCACTGCTGGGGGGTGGGGGTGGTGGGAGACATGAGTGGGGGCCTAGTGGAGGGTGCCCCTGCACTGCTGGGGGGTGGGGGTGGTGGGAGACATGAGTGGGGGCCTGGTGGAGGGTGCCCCTGCACTGCTGGGGGGTGGGGGTGGTGGGAGACATGAGAGGGGGCCTGGTGGAGGGTGCCCCTGCACTGCTGGGGGGTGGGGGTGGTGGGAGACATGAGTGGGGGCCTGGTGGAGGCTGCTCATGGTGGCAGGGGGTGGGGGTGGTGGGAGACATGAGTGGGGGCCTGGTGGAGGGTGGCCATGGTGGCAGGGGGATGGGGGTGGTGGGAAACATGAGTGGGGGCCTGGTGGAGGCTGCCCATGGTGGCAGGGGGGTGGGGGTGGTGGGAGACATGAGTGGGGGCCTGGTGGAAGGTGCCCGTGCACTGCTGGGTGGTGGGGGTAATAGGGGACATGAGTGGGGGCTTGGTGGAGGCTGCCCCTGGTGGCTGGGGGGTGGGGGTGGTGGGAGATATGGTGGGGGCCTGGTGGAGGGTGCCCCTGCACTGCTGGGGGGTGGGGGTGGTGGGAGACATGAGTGGGGGCCTGGTGGAGGGTGCCCCTGCACTGCTGGGGGGTGGGGTGGTGGGAGACATGAGTGGGGGCCTGGTGGAGGCTGCCCATGGTGGCAGGGGGTGGGGGTGGTGGGAGACATGAGTGGGGGCCTGGTGGAGGGTGGCCATGGTGGCAGGGGGGTGGGGGTGGTGGGAGACATGAGTGGGGGCCTGGTGGAGGCTGCCCATGGTGGCAGGGGGGTGGGGGTGGTGGGAGACATGAGTGGGGGCCTGGTGGAGGGTGGCCATGGTGGCAGGGGGGTGGGGGTGGTGGGAGACATGAGTGGGGGCCTGGTGGAGGCTGCCCCTGCACTGCTGGGGGGTGGGGGTGGTGGGAGACATGAGTGGGGGCCTGGTGGAGGGAGCCCCTGCACTGCTGGGGGGTGGGGGTAATAGGGGACATGAGTGGGGGCTTGGTGGAGGCTGCCCCTGGTGGCTGGGGGGTGGGGGTGGTGGGAGATATGGTGGGGGCCTGGTGGAGGGTGCCCCTGCACTGCTGGGGGTGGGGGTGGTGGGAGACATGAGTGGGGGCCTGGTGGAGGGTGGCCATGGTGGCAGGGGGGTGGGGGTGATGGGAGACATGAGTGGGGGCCTGGTGGAGGCTGCCCCTGCACTGCTGGGGGGTGGGGGTGGTGGGAGACATGAGTGGGGGCCTGGTGGAGGGTGGCCATGGTGGCAGGGGGGTGGGGGTGGTGGGAGACATGAGTGGGGGCCTGGTGGAGGCTGCCCCTGCACTGCTGGGGGGTGGTGGTGGTGGGAGACATGAGTGGGGGCCTGGCGGAGGGTGCCCCTGCACTGCTGGGGGTGGGGGTAATAGGGGACATGAGTGGGGGCTTGGTGGAGGCTGCCCCTAGTGGCTGGGGGGTGGGGGTGGTGGGAGATATGGTGGGGGCCTGGTGGAGGGTGCCCCTGCACTGCTGGGGGGTGGGGGTGGGGGTGGTGGGAGACATGAGTGGGGGCCTGGTGGAGGGTGGCCATGGTGGCAGGGGGGTGGGGGTGGTGGGAGACATGAGTGGGGGCCTGGTGGAGGCTGCCCATGGTAGCAGGGGGGTGGGGGTGGTGGGAGACATGAGTGGGGGCCTGGTGGAGGGTGGCCATGGTGGCAGGGGGGTGGGGGTGGTGGGAGACATGAGTGGGGGCCTGGTGGAGGCTGCCCCTGCACTGCTGGGGGTTGGGGGTGGTGGGAGACATGAGTGGGGGCCTGGTGGAGGGTGCCCCTGCACTGCTGGGGGGTGGGGGTGGTGGGAGACATGGGTGGGGGCCTGGTGGAGGCTGCCCCTGCACTGCTGGGGGGTGGGGGTGGTGGGAGACATGGGTGGGGGCCTGGTGGAGGCTGCCCCTGCACTGCTGGGGGGTGGGGGTGGTGGGGGTGGTGGGAGACATGAGTGGGGGCCTGGTGGTGGGTGCCCCTGGTGGCTGGGGGGTGGGGGTGGTGGGAGACATGCATTGTTGATCAGTAGTGCAAGGTGACATGTGGGTTGGCTGGGGGGCATGCCCATGGTGGATGGGCTGCCTTCGGGACATGAGCAGGGGTGCAGGGTAGTCCCCCGTGGTGTGGGCTGCCTGCAGGGTCCGTAGAGGTAGTTGAGCGTACACCTGGGAGGACCCACACGGCAAATTCATGTGTGGTACTCCCCAGAACCCCTGAAATACACATACCCTGCTGAAATCGTGTGTGGAACTTCCCGCGCACCCCTGAAATACACGTACCCTGCTCGCACTGGCCAATCGCGTGTGGAACTTCCCGCGCACCCCTGCAATACACGTACCCTGATGAAATCGCGTGTGGAACTTCCCGCGCACCCCTGAAGTACACGTACCCTGCTCGCACTGGGCCAATCGCGTGTGGAACTTCCCGCGCACCCCTGAAATACACGTACCCTGATGAAATTGCGTGTGGTACTTCCCGCGCACCCCTGAAATACACGTACCCTGCTGAAATCGCGTGTGGAACTTCCCGCGCACCCCTGAAATACACGTACCCTGCTCGCACTGGGCCAATCGCGTGTGGAACTTCCCGCGCACCCCTGCAATACACATACCCTGATGAAATCGCGTGTGGAACTTCCCGCGCACCCCTGAAATACACGTACCCTGCTGAAATCGCATGTGGAAATTCCCGCGCACCCCTGAAATACACGTACCCTGCTCGCACTGGGCCAATCGCGTGTGGAACTTCCCGCGCACCCCTGAAATACACGTACCCTGATGAAATTGCATGTGGTACTTCCCGCGCACCCCTGAAATACACGTACCCTGCTGAAATCGCGTGTCGAACTTCCCGCGCACCCCTGAAATACACGTACCCTGATGTAAACGCGTGTGGAACTTCCCGCGCACCCCTGAAATCCACGTACCCGGCCAAATCGCGTGTGAGACTTCCCGCGCACCCCGGTATACACAAACACGTATTTTTTGTCAGCGGGTGTCCGTGTTTGTGGGTACCCCTTTGCACGTCATTTGTCCTGGAGGGCCACAGTATAGGACATTCATCATGGCAGTATATAGGTGCTATTTGTTGGCGCACCTTTTGGCGCACATTTCTTACAGCCGCAGAGACGCTACCGCCTGCTTTCTTGTGGCGGTCGTGTTTGTGCCTGTGCGCTGGTTTGACCGTGCGCTTTTTTGCCCTATTCTATTCCATGAATACGTGTTGTAGGCGAGCGTGTGGGCGTTCCGCGCACTTGTGCCCTGTACTTCCCCCGTGACGCCCACGTTTTGGCAAGTTGTTCCCCATTCCGAGTGTTACGCCCGTGTTCCGCCTACTTTTGTTGCGTGCGCCGCGCTATGTGCGATTTTCGCTGTGGCCTGTGCGATTTTCGCTGTGACCTGGCGCACGCTGTTAGATGGCCTGTGCGCCAACGTGCGCTGCGCACTTTTTTATCGCACATCCGCTGGTTTTCTCGCGCACGGCCTTCCATGAATCGATGTGCGCTGCTTTTCGTGCGATTTTCGCACTTGCACTGCGATTTTCGCTATTCCACTGCGATTCGCACGTTTTTGACCACTTGCGCCGCGCTAATTATTCCATGAATCGGCCTGCTAATGTGTTGATGTGGAGAAATCCACAAAGATAAAGAAAATGAAATACGACTTGAACAAGATTTTAAGTGATAAGGCGGAGTTCACGATTTTTATGCCCAAGTTCAAAAATGACCAAGGGGGTGAGAAGTGTAGTAAGTTGCTGGCCCATAGGTTGAAGTTGAGGGAAGCGAGTAGAACAGTAAATGCTATCAAAGGCCATCAGGGTGTGACCAGAGACCCAGTTGAAATTAGCAATATCTTTAAAAGCTTCTATGAGGACTTGTGCAGTGATCAGTCACAAATGGAATTAGATTGGCTGAACCAGTTTTTTGAGACATTGGATATTAAGCAAATGTCAAATGCTGAAAGAGAGTTTTTGGAATCGGAGATCTCTCTTGATGAAGTGTGGAAGGCAATTTGGAGGCTAAACCTGGCAGGCTTCCGATTGAATTCTATCGAGTGATGCCAGAAAAAGTATTAACATTATTGAGAGACATGTCCAAAAACAGTAAGTCAAACGGATTACTGCCCCCGACTCTAAGGCACGTGACAATTTTGCTTCTGCATAGACAGGGTCGCCCGGAATTCGACGCAGGTAGCTATAGACCAAACAGCCTGATAAATTGCGACTCTAAAATATTATCAAAGATCCTGTCCAGCAGGTTGGAGAAGATACTTCCCAAGGTAATTCACCCTAATCAGGCTGGTTTCATTAAAGGCAGAGTCTCCACCATGAATATGAGAAAGCTGTTGCTTACCCTAGAGGAATGCCAGAAGCATAATATAGATTCAGTGGCCTTATCTCTTGATGCCGAGAAGGCATTTGACTGTGTGAGATGGAGCTTCTTTGTGGTGACTATGGAATTAATTAATTTTGGTCTAGAGTTTTTGACTTGGGTGAAAGTGCTATAAACGAAGCCAACCGCGGAGATCAACAAGAATGGAGTCATATCTGAAAGATTCAAATTCCCAAAGGGGACAAGACAAGGCTGCCCTTTGTCTCCTCTACTCTTTGTAATCTCGACAGAACCTTTCGCAGAAGCCATTAGATCAAATTAGAGGATTGTGGCGATCAAATACAATGGAGTATGCCAAAATGTGTGGCTTTATGCGGATGATTTGCTGCTGGTCGTCCGGGATCTTCCTTCTTCTGTATCAGAGTTGATGAACTTGATTGAGATTTCAGCCTTGTGTCAAACTATAAAGTCAATTGCTCTAAATCAGAGGCTCTACCATGTTAAAGCTTGACAAGGATTAAGCTGCTGAAGGATATGGGCTTCAGATGCTGTCCGACACAAATGAAATATCTAGGGATTTGGGTCACAGTGAATTTGAGAGACATGATGAGCCTGAATTTGGACATGGTGATGCAGAAGATGAAATCAGAGGTGGACCGTTGGAACAAGCTCAACCTGTCCATTGGTGGTAAAGTTAATGCTATAAAGATGGTTCTGGCTCCGAAATTGAATTATGTTCTAGGCATGAGCCCCCTTCCTGTTAGTAAACAAACATGGCGAAAGGTGAATAACATCTAACAGAGCTTTTTATGGTATAGGAAAACTCTGATATTAAAGCTTTGGCAATTGCAGTTATGAGGGGAGAGAGGAGGGTTGAACATCCTGAACTTCGAACAATATCATTAGGCATATACGTTATGCCATGTCATGCCATTCTTAGCAGAGGTGAGTGATGATTGGGCCAAGGCATAGGCTAAGGGTGCAGGCCCCTTGGGTACTCGGGCCCTTCTCTCCACTACTACGAATGAACGGGATGGTCACTCTATTTTAACAAACTTCCTCAGATTACTTGGAGATCGTATGAGGTAGAAGCAGGATTAACACCAGTTAAGACTGACACTTTTTCTATCTGGATGAACCCTGATATCAAGGTGAAGAATACAGTCTTGTTCTGGCCATCATGGGTCTTGGCTGGTATTAATAGAGTCGGGAACTAGATGGAAAACATTCCAAGAACTGAATATGGTCTATCGGCTTGTACATTTGGTGAATACAGAAAACTAAAGAGAGCAATGAACATTCCATCTTTGAACACATCTGAGTTACTGTCTGTTGTTAAGAGAATTGGCGAAAATGATAATTCAGCAGCAAAGATGTATAATTGCTGAACAGTTTTGCAAGAGGGAATGATACGATCCAACAGGTCTGGTCCAGTTGCCTGAGAGAGGAAATGACATCGGATATATGGAGTGACCTGTGTGGGAATATCAATAGAATGTTCCTGAATGTAGCTGAAAGGCCCCGGCAAGTCATGATCCTGAGTAGAGTGTTTTGGACACCGGTCAAGATGAAGGTACAGAAATTGTCAGCATCAGACAGATGTTGGGGATGTGGTCACGTCCGTGGCACAATGGAACATATGCTATGGGAATGCCATAAGGTGGGGAATTTCTGGAGTGAGGCCACCACCACGATGAACAAGGTACTCAAGGAAGATCTAGACTTTGACTTTGAGACTCTAATCTTGGGAGAAACCGCCTTGCTGGAATATTTGTGTCGACATCAGACCGCATGAGTTTTGAGAGGGGCCATGTTGATGAAGAAGTTAATTTTACAGAACTAGAAATCAGTGGTTTATCTGTCAAAAAACAATTGGTTGGATATGATGTATCATACATGCAATGTTGAAAATGTGATCTATTCAGTGCAAGGAAAAAGGCCTACTATTGATAAGATCTGGAAGGTCTTCTTAAATGCGGACTTGACCTGATCTTGTATCCGGTACCAGGTTGACTTTTGGAAAGATAAGTAGATATTCATGTTTTGTTTGATCTGTACAGGTTAGTATTGTCTTTTGCATGCCTCGAGATTTCGTAACCTCTATTACATGATGTACCTTATATGATGATTGTAGATTGCATTTGGTTAACTCGAGATACTATTTTTTCTGCCAATCACCACTTTTTCCCCCTTCCTCTTCCGTCTCCCCTTCTTCCTATATTTTATTTGTTGCCACGCTGATTCATGTGTTTGTATATAGAAATTGGTATGTTATGTTACGCTGTTATATGAAGTTAAAGGTTAATACATTGGTTAAAAAAAAATAATTCCAGTGATGGCTTCTAAGTGGCCTCTGAATGTGTGGCTTTTTTGCTGAACTAGCCTGTTATACTATGACATTGCAAGCAGAACAGATGTGTCTTGCTTTTTTCTAATCCCATAACATTGATGGTGAGTGTTATGTCAAAGCAGTCTTATGAGAGTTAATGACTTGATTTCAACAATAAATATGCTACTAGTGTAATAAAAATGTCTTATCCATGTATTCAGCCACCTGAATTAAAAGAAAAAAAAAATATATATATATATACACATATATATATATATATATATATATATATATATATATATATATATATATTCAGTAAAAAACTTTGTTAAAGGGGGTTATGGTTAAGTTGCGCTACTAAAAACCTATCAAATTCAGTAAAAAATCTTTGTTAAAGGGATGTTATGGTTCAAATTAAAACCGAAAAACCCCTGAAATTCGCCAGTTATGGTTAGCTAAGCAACCATAACTCGCGCCACCGTGCACTGCTAAGACTAACACCCAGGACATCAAAGATAACATCACACATGTTTTTTTACTGAATTTGATAGGTTTTTAGTAGGGCGACTTAACCATAACGTCCCTTTATCAAAGTTGTTTTACTGAATTTCATAGGTTTTTAGTAGAACAACCTAACCATAATATCCCTGACGTTATATACATGTAACATAGAACATACTGAACCCCCAGCTAGTGATTTTGATGTCCGCGGACTGTGTGAATGTCTGCGGACGGACGCGGACAACAGCAACACTACCCAAAATCTCAGGTGCATCTTAAATTGTTATATCATGCCATATGAACACTGCACAAGTTGAAAAACCAACACAAAAACACATTATATGTAGTAATAAATAAGAAGTAGAATCTATATACCTAACACATCAACCATCCATTTAAATACCATATATACTAAAATGGAATATACCAAAACAAGAAAGATATCCTTCTAACATAATTACCTCACAGAAACTGGACAACTAGGAGCAACAGCAGATCTACAGAACAGTGAGAAGACAACTTACAACAATCTAGTAAGTAAACTTCTTTTTTCTTATATATCTCTAAGATGTCTATATTAGATACAATAAAAGTAATATATATATGTTTTTCCTCACAGAAATGTCAAATACTTTAGAATGGCTTGAGGAGAATTTCCCACATGGTGAAATGTCTGAATATAGTGAAACGAATGGTAGACACTTCTCTATATAACCAAATTAATGAGCATTACTTTATGTGCACTTAACATATATATATATATATATTTTTTTTTTAACAGACCATACAAACATTGAAAACAATACACAACAAGATACTTTATAACAAACTCTCCAGCGCATAGCAGAAAAAATGAACACGCTCATGACAAATGTCCACCTTTTGAAAGATTTTGTGGAGGACCATATAAAAGAAAAAATTAGATACCATTGTGCAACATGTACCGGTCCCCCCTCTCCATATCCCAGCCAATTATCCCCAAACCCTCCCCACATAGAAAAACGTTTTGATGAGACTTCCATCCCTTCATCTTCTCCTGTCCATCCTCTTGAAAAACCCATTTCCCCTGTGTTTGTGTCAGTTTCTGCTTCCCCTTCTCTATCATAAATTGTACATATATAATATAATGAAAAATAAATGTTATGTGTTTGTTAATTTAGTTTTGGTGTCTGCGAACAACACGGGTATCTGGAATGTTCGTAAATAAACAAAATAAGAGTGTCCTGAGGACACTATGCCTGTCTGTATTGTTTGTAGGCAAGACGAAACTGTTCTAAGAACTCATGCGGTGTCCTGAAATGTTCGTAAGTAAACGAAATGGGGGTGTCCTGAGGACACTATACCTGTCCTTATAAATCGCATGCAAGTTGAAACTGTTCTAAGAACACATCAAGTGTCCTGAGATGTTTGTAAATAAACAAAATGGGGGTGTCCTGAGGACACTATGTCTGTCCGTATTGTTCGTAGGCAAGTTGAAACTGTTCTAAGAACACACACGGTGTCCTGTCATGTTTGTAAGTAAACGAAATGGGGGTGTCCTGAGGACACTATACCTGTCCGTATTGTTCATTTGTTCGGAGGCAAGAAAAACTACCTGTCCGTAACTGTTCGTTTCACTTGTGTCGCACTTTTAATTAGTTTCAGGACCTGAACACTGTCCGTAGACTATCTACGCACATGCGCACCACACCCATAAGTCCTAGGAACATCATGCATGTCCGTAGCTGTCCGTCACACTTGTGTCACACTTTTAATTAGTTTGAGGACCCGAACACTGTCCGTAGAACACCAACGCGCATGCGTAAAACAGTTCCCGTGCATTTGGTGTCCTGCGGACACCCGTTCTCTTCACGGACATGTTCGCGACGCCATCATGTGACCGTGCCCACTCTGAGCGTGTGTTCTGATTGCGGGCACTGTTCGTGTCCCCGAACAATTTAAAAGTATCTTTTCAGGCAATCCACAATATTTTATAATAATAAATCACCATAGTACATGTCCCAGACAATGATCCTGACTTTCTACATACTTTTTGGGACTTTTTTCGCCTTTTTGGGGTGTTCGATCTGTCCGCAGAGAGCGCGGGTGCCGCGAAGTGCGCACCAGCACCCCTATAAAAGGCCACACCCCAGAGCTCATCCACATTGTGTTTCTGGCTACCTGACAGAACACTGTACTTTGGCTGCCAATCTTCCTGATTTTTCAGAAACCTGATGGCAACCAGGTTTCTGCTTCCACCTGGTGCTACATCTGCCTCTGCACCACCACCACCCCCTCCACCACCACCACCTCCTCAAGGGCCTGAAGAGGGGAACTGGAGTGAGGATGTAGAGGAGGATGAAGAGGATGAAGAGGATGAGGTAGTGGAAGTCCCTACTACCAGCACTCGCTGTGACTCTTGGGTGTGGCGGTTATTTACCATTCATGGTAAGGTACCCAAGGCGTGTGCAAACGAGTGCAAAATGGTGCTCAGTCGCGGGGGGCTTGGTTCGTAATGCTTTGAAGCGACACCTAAGGTCGTTCCATGGTGGGGCCATTCGCAAGGTTGTACCTTGCGAGGAGCGTAGTAGGTTGAGTTTCTCTACTACATCCTCCGTTTCTGATTCTGTCACCACAAGGGACACTCCTGTGGGATAGCGCATCCCTCCAGCTGCCTCACAGGCCATTCCCAATGCTGATGACCCTTACCTTTCGAGGGTCACAATTGTGTGTATGTACTGCGAGACAGTACTCTGCAGGGGGGAGAGCCTTCGTAGTGCTTAAGAAACTACAGTCTCAGAGCACGAGAAGACCTGCCCACTACCTAAGTAAGCCCCCCCCTTACCCTGCGTTCCCCTCCTCTCCTAGTGTGTCGTGTGTAAAAAAACAAAAAAAATATAAAACAACAAAAATAAAAAAAGGCTCTTTTCGGAGCCGCCTTTCACAGTTTTAAAATAGAAGTGGCAAATAAATGGAGCAGGGCCCTGTGTATTTTTTAGAAGTCTGCGGACAGTTCGCGGACATCTAAAATTTTGGGGTGCTGCCCTATCATAACCATTGCACTTTTCTCTGGGAGGAAGTGGTGGCTCTGAAAAGACCCTTTTGGTGGTGTTTGTTTGTGATTGAATAACTTGAAATGGTCAACACCTACTGCAAAATGAATGGCTGCAATTCCCAAAAAGGTTGCAATGCATTTTGTACATTTCTCGGAAAAATCTGATTGCCAGCATAAGTAAGATGGGCTCCATCTCTGCGAAAAAGGTATGTGCTACGAAACATAATATTTTCATTGTGAAAAGAGGACATGCCAACATCTCTTAGAAAGGCACAAACAGCCTTATTGACATTGTGCCTCGCTTTCTCCATTTGTGGACCAAATGAAGAAGAACGCAGCCATATTTGTCTCTGCGCAATCCGAGAAAAAATTACTTGAGAATTTGGAAACATCTCCATGACCTTCCCAAGACCTCTTTTCATTGCAAATTACAAAGAAATTCCAGACACATGTCCTAAACTATTCCCTCCACAATGAATTATCATTATGTCTAGATGATGCTATGTCTCCAAAGTAGGACAGAGAGGTACCAAGTCCAGCCACTTCATTCCATGCACTCCATGCCAGTGCACTTCCACATGTGGGAATCCAAGATCTACAGCTACTCCACAGCTTTCTGCATGCACCTTCAACCAATGTATCCACATGTCTCCCAGAATCCAGACAATCTGTTTTCTGAAACACACATCCATAGCTATCTGTTCTTCTGTCAGGAAAAAGACTTTCTGACAAACTCTCTCCTGACACAACACACCCACTCAACTTTACTGACCAATCCCTTGCTCTGCTCATTCTTATTTGCATGCCTCCCCTCCCCAAAATCCCTGTATGTAACACGCGATGTCCGCGGACTACCGCCATGTCCGCTGACATATCGTAACATGGACAGCCCTTCTACCATTTCCACTTCACTCTCTGTGCCATTCCCTGATTGGGTACAGCTAAGCAGTCACACAACCATCCACCAATCACATCCAAGACCTCTACATCTAACTCCATTATCATATATCAGCACTTCAAATGTACTGTTAATCACTCTAAGTACAAGTGTCATATAATTGGAAAACACCTACTACAAGAACTACTGTACAAGTCTCCAAGATTTCTACTTGCAGCTGCATGCATATCCCTATGCATGAACACAAACTACAGGTATACATATTTTCTGTATAGTACATGTACAATTCTTATATGTGCATATAAACAGATTAACTGCCTTTTAACCTGTATAATCTATAAAATGAACTTACTGTCATTTTTCCTATCTAATATAATCAACTGTCACTTCCAAACCTATCTGCTATTTAATTTATTTTTATTTATTATTTAATGGTGTATTTACCATTAGATCTAAAACAAAATGTGCACACTCTGGGAGTGCAACGTCGAATAGAGCAATCTTTAATTATCTTAGTAAATGGTGTACCTACAAAAGACAAAAAAAAATTGGCAACAACTGGTAGACTTACATAAAGTTAGACAAGCCTTGCAATATCTAAAAGACAATAATGAATACTACAAAGAAATGAATATTGAAGAAAACTTGAAGGAAACCACTGAAATAATTCAAGAGTCACCAGAAACTGGTCGATTTGAGCTTCTAGATCCTGCTACAGTATCCAATATTTTAGACCATTATACAATTCATTCATTGCACTCTAATGACACCATAGAAGATGCACTAGAAACGTACCAAATGCGACAAACGAAAGGATCACCAATCAGCACATGGGAAAAAAAGTATAGAAGCACGTGCTTTTCCTCTACTCTTTCCTACTGGCAAAGGAGGAAGGTACGATGATAGACCTATTCAAATAACAGCATCAGAATACCGCTCGTTACGGATGTATTCTGAAGATTCCAGATTTAGACAAAATGTGGAATACATATTCCACCTACTCTTTGAAAGTGAACTAGCAACACTATGTTACGGAGTTAGACACACATTAAAATCAAGAACCCACTTTCAAAATATGTCAGATATGCAATTATTACAAAAAGTGCAAGAAAAAGATGAAGTTTTACAATAAAGCATTACAAAACTATTAGCAAACATGCGTGGTACTAAAGAGTACTGGTTCCAACATCATGGAGATGTACGTTGTATGATAAGAAACCTTGGCCCACCTACTTGGTTTGTTACATTAAGTTGTGCAGAATATGCATGGGAAGATTTACATGATTTCCTACGCATATCAAACAAAAACAAAACAAACATAGATATACTAACACCTGGAGAACTTGGTTCTCTACATCTTGTTAATGTTTCAAGATATTTTCATCATCGCTTCATCGCTATGCTACACTTTATTTGTAATAAAACTGTTCCTCCCCTCTGACAAGTGCAACACTTCTTTTGGAGAAAAGAATACCAAGCCAGAAGAGCACCACATATCCACATGCTTTTAAGGATTAAAGATGCTCCTAAATTTGGTCAAGACAATGATGCCACTGTGTTACAGTTTATCGAGAAATATGTCACTTGTGAAATTCCATCGGAAGCAACAAATAGTGATCTTCATGCACAAAGTTTACAATTTCAAAGACACAAATGTGGCAAATATTGTCGTCGCAAATACAAAAACAAAGGGAAATACTACACCAAATGCCGCTTTGGTTTCCCTAGACCGGTTACAAAAACAGGTCAAGTGTACAACTTCATGTCTTCAGTTAGACATAGTGTTAAAGGTAAATCACCTAAAAATACATATTACATAAAAAGAACAGAAGAAGCAAAATATATCAATGATTACAATGCAATCATTGCCCTCTTATGGAATGCAAACATAGATGTGCAGTACATTGCAGACAATTCCACTGCAGTTGCACAATATGTTACAGCATACTTAACCAAAGCAGAAAAAACAGAGCTTCAAGACCTCTGGAATGACCTGTCATCAGACAAAACACTGTCTCAGAAATTGCACAGCTTGGGCATAGAAATGCTCTCCCATAGAGAATGTGGCACCTATGAAGCAGCAGATCATTTAACCGGTACTGCTTTGTATGGAAAATCTGAAAATATAGTATGGTTAAGTCTTGGTACTGCTAAATCTAGAAAAATAGTTCTCAAATCATACAACGACATAGAAACAATAGCCAAAAATGATCCCAACAGCCAAGACATGGACACATACTACCCAAACAGAAGTACCACTTTCGAAACCATGTGTCTATACCACATAGCCCAAAAACTTCACATACAAAAATAATATAAAACCCGATGAAAAAAAAGGTAGATACAGAGTGACAAATTGTGAAGGCAGCTTAGTAAAACTCACCAAACCAAGTTGAATTAATCATATCAAATTGTCATTAAAGGCTCCTGAACATAAAGAACTATATTACATGTCCCTGCTACAACTCTTTATACCATGGAGAAAAGAAGAAAAAATACTAGATAACTATGACTCCTATGAAGATGCTTTCAAAGCAAATGAAAGCACTATAACCGATGTAAATTTTACACACTACAAAACAATGTTGCACAATGAACAGCAACACGAAGAAGAACTCCGGGCCCAACTAGATAAGGACACTCCTGACAGTAGTCAACCTTCTGTAACAGGAAGCCAAGAACCACTGGGACAGCCACTAATAGCAAATGAGCCAGAATTAGCTATGACAGAAGTAGAAAACACCCTGTGTCAATATGAAGATAAAGAAGACTTTACTATACTACAATCAAAATGAAACAATGAGCAGCGCAGCATTTTTCAAGAAGTAACAAAAGAAATTGCACATGGTATACAACATGAAAATAAAGAATGCACCTGCCAAAATTACAAACCTATACTACTGTACGACAGTGGTGAAGCTGGTTCAGGCAAAACATTCTTAATCAAAATCATCAGCAAGTTCCTTCAACAACTGACAAACAACAAACTGTCAGCTGTTGTCCCCACAGGCTTAGCTGCCTACAACATAGGTGGTGTCACTTTACACCGATTACTACTCCTGCCAGTAGAACACCAAAACACATTAGACTATTACAGACTTTCTACAGAAGCTGCAATGGAACTACACAGAGTGTTAAAACAAATGAAAATGCTACTAATAGATGAAGTGAGCATGGTCTCCAACCTAATGTTGGCTTTGATTCACCTCAGATTACAAAAAGTACTCAAAACAAACTACGAAGAGCTCTTTGGAGGAAAACACATTATTGTTTTCGGAGATCTTTTTCAATTGACACCAGTGAAAGGTGAACCTATTTTTAAAACCTTAGGACACAAACTCTGCCGTAAAACTGTTGGCAGCATAGGAAATGTTAACCTTTGGCAGCATTTCCAATACAGAGAATTAACAGAAAACATGCGGCAATCTGCACATCTGCAGATCTCAATTATGCCAACATCTTAAAAAGTATTAATGTCGATGCACTATCTCAAGAAGCACAAGCAATATTAAAAACCCGGCACATTCATGCATTTTATGACGGTAATGCATGTGCTGCTGATGTTATGGAACAATTAGTGCACAAAAATGTCAATTGTATGGCCTTAATGCCAACTCTTGCAAGCTGTTTCAAATTCTATGAAACAATGTTAAATAAAGAAATGCAACCAATAATGGAAATTGGCGCCACAGACAAACTAGACGTACATGGTATGACACTACCCATGTGTGAGCAAGTCACAACAAGACTAAATAGCTTAGAACATTCAATCTCCAACACAGCTGGTTGGAAAAAATATTAAAATTATCCTTAAATTGTAGAGTAATGCTTAAACGTAACCTTGACGTGGAGCAAGGACTAGTTAATGGAGCACTGGGTACAGTTGTTGGCTTTCAAACATACCCACGTGACAACAACATTCAGTTTGTCAATATTCTCTTTGACAAACTTTCAGAAGTGAAAAGGATAGGACGCTCAAAAGCTTGATTCCTTCTCTTCAAAGACATGTATCTACGCAGAGAACAATTATCTCTAACTCTTGCAAACGCAGTCACCATTCATAAATCACAAGGTCTTACCCTAGTCAAAGCATTGATAGATATTGGTAACACAGTCTTTAAACAAGGCATGACCTACATAGCACTATCATGCTTACGTACACTTGACCGTCTATTTCTAATCAACTTTGATGCAAGTAAAGTAAAAGCTGATATTCCTTGCATTTTAGAATACAATAGACTACGTTCACTATACACCCCCATCTAAAAACATATCCTGTTCCACAAAAAGTAAAACGTTGTAAAAGAAAACTAATTCAAACAGAAATGCAACACGGTGTCACTGCAAATCCTCCAAAGAGAGTAAAAGAAGCTAATACTTCGTCAATTACCACAACCAAAGAAGAACCTATTACTCAAAGTAACTTGGGTACTTCTTCAAAGAAACATCACACTTTCCGAAAAAATTACTTGGACACAGACCTATCTGGTCCATTTAAATTTTCAAATATAACTGGTGTAAATTGCTAAGCAAATGTAGCAATGAATATTCTATTTCAATTGCCACCAATTGCTGACAACATTTACTTATACAGTACAGATCAATTGTGTTTGCAAATGTTAGTACCTCATAGAAACGCAACAAATAATCCTGACAACACGTATAGTGTTCATGGAATCAGACAAGAATTGGACTACTGTGCTGGAATGGTGAAATTCACTATAAACTCGCAAGAAGATCCACAAGAATGTCTAATGTACTTACAAGTACTGGAAAACAAAAACATGCCTATAAATAAAATCTTCCAGATTTCATACATGTGGAAACATACATGCACTCTCTGCAACAAAGTGACACAGGAACAAATCCCTAATGAACGTTTTGTGTATGTATCCATACCTAATTGTGAATCTGTTCCATTTCAGCAACTTGTACAAAATGCAAACCATGGTAGATTATGTACTACCTGCAATTTGGATAATCGCTCCACCTTACTAATACAAACACATAGTAAATACATAATACTAATGCTTCAACGTTACAATGCGGATGGTACCAAAAACAACTACAAGCTGACTGGATTCACACATGGTCAAGTATCACTTGGTAAGAAAACCTTCACAACAATAGGTATAATCTACCACACAGGAGCCACAACCAATACAGGTCACTACACTGCATATATAAAAAAAAAATGTGGATGGTTCGAATGTAATGATAGTACCATTACTCTAAAGCAGAGATTACCAGCAAATCTTACAAACGCTTATTTAATCTTCTTAAAACCAAACTTTAATAACTAATCTGTACTTCACCAAAACTTCAGTTAAAAAACTATAATCTGTTAGAATACGCCAACAGGTATCTAACTGCCCCAACATTCTACAACAACTAAACAGATAAATTAATACCACTAAATTATATAAAAAAATAAACAGTTAGAATACGCCAACTGGTATCTAACTGCCCCAAGATTTTGCAATAACCAAACAGATAAATCAATACCACAACATTATAACAAAAAATAGACAGTTAGAATATGCCAACAGGTATCTAACTGCTCCAAAAATCTGCAACAAGGCAACAGATTTAACATTAGCCAGAAACAACAAGTGAACACTAAAAACAAACAAACAGACTGTAGCATAACAAAAAACGTTTTTTTTTAATCCGACATGGATATTTTTTTCCCACAGACCCAAAGATTTTAGCAACAAACAAAGAAACTGACCAAATTGCACAGTACACTGGTTTGTAATCTACTAAATATGAGGGTCAAAATAAATAAAAAATGTCTATTATTCAATGTTATAAGTCATTACAAACTACCAGTACTAACATGATCTTTTCTTTTATCACAGAAATTGACAAGGAATATATGTACTCCAGTTACCAAACCAAACAGTAAGCATATTATAATAAGTACAACCACTGCAGCCTATCACACCCGTAGTGGCTTATAACTTCGGTGCTTATAAATTTGGTCTTGGCCATGCACCCAAGCCTCTAGGCCCTGGCCACAACCACTGCAGCATATCACACTCATAGTGGCTTATAACTTCAGTGCTTATAAAGTTGGTCTTGGCCATGCACCCAAGACTCTAGGCCCTGGCCACAACCACCGCAGCATATCACACCCATAGTGGCTTATAACTTAGGTGCTTATAAATTTGGTCTAAGCCATGCACCCAAGACTCTAGGCCCTGGCCACACCTACTACAGCATATCACACCCATAGTGGCTTATAACTTCGGTGCTTATAAATTTGGTCTTGGGCATGCACCCAAGACTATAGGCCCTGGCCAAACCCACCGAAGCATATCACACCCATAGTAGCTTAAAACTTTGTTGCTTATAAATTTGGTCTTGGGTGCTGAAGTTATAAGCCACTACGGCCACGGCCATGCACCCAATACTCTAGGCCCTGGCCACAACCACCGCAGCATATCACACCCATAGATCACACCCATACAATCAAACATTTTAACTATACCATATGGGCACTTTTTATGTCCGCGAACAATATGAGTATTCTTAGAACAGTTTCAACTTGCCTACGAACAGAACAGACAGGGATAGTGTCCTTAGGTCATTCCCATTTCATTTATTAATGAACATTTAATACACTGCGTGTGTTCTTAGAACAGTTTCAACTTGCTTACGAACAATACGGACAGGCATAGTGTCCTCGGGACACCCCTATTTTGTTTATTTACGAACATCCCAGGACACTTGATGTGTTCTTAGACCACCCTGGCCGTGTAATATATATCGTTACATCTGAAGTACTTTTAACAACTTTTAACAACTAGCATTGGAAAAGCCAAAAGTTGTACCTTGTTAATAGGCATTTGGCATGCACAGCTACCATATGCAAAGGTAATTACACCATTTTCCTGCCATTGAAGTGTTATGGTTTGGTAGTACCATTATGGCAGTGCCTTTCCCTTTTGCAAGAGACAGGCAGAACACACCTGGCATAAAGATAAATCCAATGAGAATTTGTTAGCATGGAAACTCATTGAAAAGCAGTATAAGGCATTGATCACACAGACTAAGAAATCTCATAATAATGTTCAAATAAACCAGGCTGGAGATAAGACAAAGGCACTTTTCTGTCTTTTCAGAACTTGGGCGAAACCTATGGTTTGTAACTCCGCTATCAAACCCACTACTGATGACTGCAATAGAGTTCAGAAGGCCTTTGCAGATAAACTGTTGAAAGCCCAAAAGAAAATTGAACAGGAAACACTGACTCTCCCATTTCTTGATCCCCCACCAATACCTAAACCTTCAAAAATAATTTTACTGAACCCAATTCAGTTGAAATTTTGGAGCTCTTAAAAAACATGCACCCCACCAATTGCCCAGGGGAAATTTTTCCTTCAAAATACATACTGGAACAACGAGAGCTGTTTGCTTTGTTTCTTTGTCGGCTTGTTAGCTCATCTTTCCGCGCTTGTTCCATTCCTCAATTTATAAAAACGTGTGGCAGTTACTCCTCTGTTGAAAAAACCTGGTCTGGATCAGTTGGATGCAGCCAACTTAAGACCAATTACTAATACCCTGTTCTTCCTAAAACAAATTGGTAAGGTAGCTACCACACAGCTTCAATCATACGTATTTAACACCGGCAAGCTACACGTGAAGCAATCAGGCTTCAGGAGCTTTCATGGAACTGAATCTGCGCTCTTAGACTTACAAACACACATGCTTGGTAAACTGAAGAACAGCAAGTCGGGGCTGCTGATGTTATTAGATCTCTCGGCAGCCTTCGACTTGCTGGATCACAAAATCCTGCTCAAAAGGATGGCGACTGTTGGAGGTTTTCCAGCAACGCCATCATCTGTCTTAGATCCTTCTTGGAGGACCGCCAGTCTTATGTTTACTGGGGTGATTGTGTTTCTGAGCCACAAACAATAACATGCAGAGTCCTCCAAGGGGCATGCCTCTCACCTTTATTGTTCAACATATATATATTACCTCTATGTGTTGAGTTGGAAACTCTGGGGATCTTTTTCTGCAATTATGCAGATGATTTAGAGTTGGTTTTGAACATAACTGGGAGCTATGAAGTTGATCAACAAACTTTGACCTGTAGCATATCACGTCATTAAACAATGGATGTCAGTCAAATGCCGCTAAACTGAATAAAAAATACAACTGATTTTCCATCGAAGGCAATCAAATTAAGACTGTGCAAGACCTTGGGCACTTATATGGAGGAAAGTCTTGACAGTGGGGCACATGTCACAGCCATCTCCATCAATACCAACTACCATCTTAAGGTACTGAGACAAGTTGCCCCGCTAATATCAGTGGAAAACCGCATAAAACCCGTAGTAATTCTGCCACGTGTTGACTATTGTAACGCCTTACTAGGAGGAGCCAGTAAGGCAAATGTCCAACAGCTGCAGAAAATTCAAAATGCAGCGGTACGAATCATCTTCCAGATGAAAAGTTTCGAACCTACTAGTGCTGCTAGAAGAAAGCTCCATTGGCTCCTGGTGGCAGCTCATATTCAATTTAAATTGCTTACTACATGCCATAAAAATGCATCTTCGGAAATGCCCCTTCATATTTGAAGGAAAGGATTAATATTTATCATCCAAATAGATGCCTAAGATCAATGGAGGGCTCTTTGTTGGTACTGCCATGAACAAAAAGATCTCGTGGACTGGGACAGGCCTTTTATGTTCAGGGTGCACAAGCCTGGAATGCACTACCAACCAGGATACGTAAAACCGAGGATTATCTTCTCTTCCGCAAACAGCTAAAGACTATTCTGTTCACTTAGGATCTATCTTAGTTTACTCCACCACTTTTGTCTTTCGGCGCCTGGATGCCTGCAGGCTTTGGCGCCTTATAAATATGAATAACAATAACAATAACATACTTTGCCCCAAACAGGCTTTACTGTGTAGGCACGAGGAACCTTACATTCTGGTGCAGTCCAATACTTTTTGCCAGTTACTGCCTAGGTGAGACCAGTCAGGAGGGGCCTGTCTAGATATAGAAAGTATCCCAGCAGCTCATCCCACTTACTTCCAGTTTGGCAAACCATTCACATTTGTCTTGGTTTTGATCAAAGCCTGCATAATGCACCACAATTTAATAAGGTTTGCAGCCTCCGACACACTCGAGTTCTGGGTCCTTGATGAAGAGACCTGCTCACCTTCTGTGCTTTCATGAGCAGGACAGAATACATATGATAACAAAATAACAGGATCTTGGCAAAGAGCTTATCTTTCTAACACATTTATTTTGTTATCAGCACCCATCTTAAGTGTTAATGTTTAGGTAATTGGCACTCTGATCTGATTGAACGTTTCCAACTGATGGATCTGACCCAACTCCATTTCATACAAAATGAGTGCTTATCTCCAAGACAATTAAAGTGAGTAACACAATAATGCTATATTTTAACGATTAATGTCTGACCACAATGTCTACAAGATTGCATGCAAAAAAAGTTTGCTTCATGTACAGAGTAATTTTTTTAACATCAACATAATATGAGGATGGCTGTTTCTGACAAATAATATCTATACCGAGTTGACATTATCCCGCAATTTCTTTTAGAGTGTGTCATAAAATGATGATAGCACAGAGGTGGACGGAGAGCTTTTTTAGGTTTCAATTTTTATACATTCTGGGGCTTGTAGTTTTTCATGCAGGATGTGAGAAATAAAGCTACAATAATATTGTGCTGGCTTGACATATTGTCAGGCTGTTTCACTATTTGATTTCTGTAATTTGTAAATAAATACTGTAAGACAGAATTATTGCAATTTCAAAGCCAAAACCTAAATATATTTCTTCCAAGTAAAGCTGATAAATGATGTGTTCAAGGGCCTGAATTAACCAAAGTTTGTGATCCTATGCACATGATTTAATCTCCCAGTGACTTAAATGTACAATGTGAGTCATTAGAAGTAATTAGGTTGACACTATTCTAAAAAAAATACTTAATTTTATGCTGCAAATGTCATGATTATTACGAAATGGTGTTCTCACTCTTTCTCAGTTTTATATTACTTGATGTTACATGCAAATATATAGTCTCACCAGCCAGTCAGTGCACCAGGGTTTCCAGTATATCAGACTGATTTCTGCAGAACCAACGCTAATTACCTCTCCTGCTGCTGCAAATCACCAAAGTAGCTAGAGCCAGCCAGAGTACTGTACCACCGGAGAATGAGTGAAACTCTTTGCTTTGCACTGTTATGCTGTGTTATTGAGTTTCTGTTATGCTGTGTTATTGAGTTTTATATTGCACACATTTTCCCATTATTATGGTCTCTCTGAGCTCTGTCATCTGCAAGTGGTGATTGATAGTTTATTTTTATAGTAAGTGGTGGGTTAGGTGATTAACGTAGGAGCAAAGGGAGCAGCGCAAGAGTGCTTTGTTGAAATGTTGATGTGTGAAGATCTGAATAGATAAGGCTGTCTGCGGCATGTACCTTTTAGATATTGTATTAGTTTTCTCGCCCCGTCATTAATGTTTGCCACAGGTTGATAATGCAAGCTGTGGGGATGTCTGTGGTTTCTTTAAGAGTGGTGTTTAAGCTGTGTGGAGAGTTGTATTGGTATATTTGTGATGAGCTTGAGTGTTGTTTATGTAAATTCAGTGTAGACATGTGTCATTGGATGGTGTTTGTTCTTTTGCGTAGCCTGTGTTTCGTTCTGAAGTTGTTTGTCTGTCAAGATGTGCTGTCGGTAAGGGTAGGAGATAGAATGATTTTGTGTTGATATCAGTACCATAGATTTCCCAACAAACCACCCAATAACTGGGGACAATATTTGTCACTTTAGAAATGTCACAGTTGCTCACATTTATTTGTTTATAGCTTTAGAAAAAAATGATTCACATGATTTTATGTCTTTTTATGCCATTTTATGTGATTTTAGGCCAAGAGACATAGCACACATTCTGGGCCCACAGTCTCTGGTCTGTTTTGCTCAGGACTTTCCTTCTCACTGCACACTGACACCTCAAGGACAATCCCACTGTAGCATCACTCATTGTTACCAGGGAATATGGTACAACTGACCCTCCAACCATGCAAGACAACAACAGAATTACCAGCACTACAAATATGCATTTATCCTTTAAATCCTTTTATGTATTTCGGAAATTTCATTGGCAAAGTATGATTTCAAATAAACCATTTTCTGCTAATGTTGCACTAGTTCGGAAACACTTTTCATGGTGAAAACGGGCAAGTAGGTTTGTCCTGCCCTCACAAAGTATCCGAAGCTGCACCCTCTCCCAATATTTGAATTGTTAGCCCCCCCCCACCTCCTCCAAAGGTTTGGTCTAGTTTCACTCCTGGCAGCAGAAATTGCAAGGTGGGTAGCCTTTTCCTCTAAAAAATCATCTCTCCTGTTCTCTCCTGTTGCAGCGGATTGATGTGCAAATGTTGTGTACATTATGCATAACAGGAAGATGCCACCTTTGTCAAACGTTGTCTGCAACCAGACAGGGTTATCACAAAGGCTCTTCTGGGGTGCCTACATCTTGAATTTATGAAAACTAGAGGACAGTAGAAGGATAAATCAGGTTTTCCAATGACAGGTGTGACATAATTAACCATACTGGTTTTAAGGCTCGTAAGAAATGAAAATATATATATTTAAAAAGCGTTTGTGTGAATGTAATGTGAATGTAATGTAATGTATGTGTATTTCCTGTGTGTGCCTTTGTGTGTCTGTAGCAGAGCTCGTGGGCACGGAGAGTGACATGATGTAGAATTGGGGGCACATGGACATATATTGTATTGCAGGATTTGCTTCGACACTGGCAGCATGAAAGCTGGGCAGTGTCAGGCACCCAGCAGCATAGGAAACAACACATGTGTTTTGTGGGAAAAACACAGGTTGTATGTGAGGGTGTCGAAGGAGCAGTGGCCCCTGACGTAGTTCTATGGATTTTTGCCAGAAAGGAGGGAATGAAACATGTTGAGCATTGATGATGGTTTAATAGACCCAGTTTTGGGTCTGTGATATACTTGTGAATGGGTTACTGTGACAAGTTGTTGGACATATGTATGATGATGTATTGGAAGTGAGCAATTGATTATTCAAGCACATTGCACTTTAGGATTTTTTTTAGGATATGTGCTGTATTATGTACTGATTTTATGTTGCTTACATGAATTTTGATACTTTTTTGGACAAACCGTAGGATACTAATGTGTTTTAGTAATTGTAGAATTGATGTATTCATTAAAATTGTATATGACTAAAAAGAATGGCTACTCCATCCTATTTCTAGCAGTCCACTCATGTTTCAAGTGCAAGTATTTCTTGTCATCCCGTGTTTGTAGATTTATTTAATTTAATCCAATAAAATAGCACACTTTTCATGCCACAGCCGTTCCAAACTCCCAGCTTTTGTGTTTATCCTATGAGGTACTTTAATGTATTTAGCACATAGCTAATGTATAAATGTGTTCGGTATGCAGGTTCCTAATTCTTATCACCCAAATTAAGTGTAAGACAACGTGTATTTGCACCCATTTGAGTCCTGTTTGATTGAAGTGGAGGGTCTTCAGCTGGTGTCTTGGTTGTCTGATGTCTAGCAAAAATTCAGTACAGTTCTTCTGGTGGAATATAGCCAGGAGGATGTCTGTGGTGCACCAATTACCGTTAACATAACCTCGCACAAAAGGACTAGGAAGACTCCCCACTAACCTTACTAAAAACTCTCTGATACTCTGCCTACTCATCTTCAAACACTGAACAAATCACACACATACCTCTGCCTCACAGAAAAACAACACAGCAAACTACAGTCACTTTACTACTCCCAAATGGAAACGAAACCAACTGCACACAAATCGCCCCATACACACTCATGTACCAAATTCCACATAATGTTTACCAACTACAAACAAATCAGCACACACTGATCGATATTTCCAAACGGAAGCAACCAACAGCACATCAAAGCTCTCAGTCTCACTAAGACCTCCCAATCCCCCTTCCTTTTCAGATCTGCAAGAGCATTTGGAGACCATGAAAATGGCAACGGTGCGCGGTATAAATCACAATAACAAAACATAACACTAATGGTATTCCCAGCAGTCAGTCAATCGTGCCTTGCAGAGTTCTGTGGTGACATTGGAGCTTCATAAACAGAGTTTGAAGACAGCAGAGTACGGCACACATTCTTGGGGCCCTTTACCTGTTTCCCATTAGAAACACATGAAGCATGAACCTTGGCCATAAGGCCTGGCCTGCAATGGTGACATCCTATTTATATCTGCTATGTATACATCTTTATGGTTTTAGGACAGTGTGGCCAATCCGCTCCGGGGTCTGCAACTTTTAGCATGCCATATGTTTGGTCAACAAATCCCATTACCGTTTTGTAAAAACATTGCAGGTTTTATCCTGACCTTAAAAGTGACATTCTGAATTTTTTATTTCTCACCAGTGCGTCAATGAAACAGCTGAATCAGCACTATTCTGGCTCCAAAGTCCTCCCTAGGTGCAGTCGAGCAACTGTCCAGGTAGTTAAGTGAAGGTTATTATCACAGCAACGTTGGAGTAAAGATCTGTATTATCACAGCAACGTTGGAGTAAAGATCTGAGAACTTTTCTGCAGTAAGCAGTAAGCAGATTCTGGTTTTGGGTCCTGTCGCTGATGCTCTCCTTTAATGTCAGACATTTCACAATGGACAGGGAGGGGCCTCATACATTCCCATTTCCTCTTATGTCTCAAGATGGCTGCCCATTTCAAGTGGGGATGACATAGGGCGCAGTGGTGACCTTAACTGTATGCTGCAAGGCGATCCTTTGGCAGTCATGTTTTCATAGGCTGTTCCCCATTACCCCCCAGCCCCATTATGGATGTAGGACCGAGAGAGGTCAAGGTAGTGAGCAGGTAGATGCAGCGCCTTTATTTTTATTATGAAAACAGTTCACTTTTTTTCCAGAATATGTTCGGTTGAATAGTAGGTTTATTTTAAGGGCATTATTATGCGTGAACTGTGGCTCTCCATTGTGTTATTTGTATTTGAAATTCTTATTTTACTTTTGATCGTATGTCCAATCTTTACGATTGGTTTTTATGTTCATTAACACAAGATCTGTCCATTCATTCATTAACCAACCCATTCATCCAGTGAATTGCCAAAGCTATAGAGACACCTGTCTAATGGTCCACGGTACAGACATAGGTCTATGCATTTATCTGAAAAGCGGATCCAAATGCACCTCTGATTAACCATTTGATGATGAGGATATGCACTTTTGGAAAGGACCCATGCTTACGTTTCGCAATTTTCTAAAACGTTCATACGGATGAAATCTAAGCAAATACTGTTCTCGAGGATCTGCATTGCAATGGTCTTTTAGCCACCAAGTATCACATGTATATATGGCTGAGAGCACACCGCTAAATGGTGTGTGCAGATAAAATCCCACTGGAGGTTTTCCAATCTGTGACACCGCCCATGAGCGAGACTGCGAACCGCTAGACGTGAGATTAGAAAATGTCCCATTTAAATGCAATGGAAAATAAATATTTCAAGGTGTCATATCGGAACCACTTGCTTTCCATAAGAGCGGGAATCACTGACAAGGCGAACACAGCCGCATTGATGGCTCTTAAGATGAAAAATCCCATTAAAGCTTATGCGTTTTCTATAGTTGAATATACAGCACAGTAGTATATTACAGGGTCTGCAGTAGCGACCCTGTAGTTATGGTTAAGTTGCACTTCCTTTAGGAAGAGCACTTTGTAGGTGGCTTGTAACTTTAGCATCGTTTGACAAATCCTCACGTCGCTTTGCAAAGTCTAGAGCCAACTCTAAATTATTTTGGGAAGTCTTGTGCAGTTTCGTCAAGGGGGAGCAAAGTTACGGGGGGGGGGGTTACCAAAACCTTTGACATCCAGATAAACATGAATATAAACAAATGTTGCTTGCATATACAGCCCTAACCACTCGATGGATGTGCACCACACTTGCGAGATTCCGACTGGCCCCAAAAGTGTGCTTTTTTTGGTGTAAATCTGCTCAGTAGATTTTTTTATAATGCTCAAATTGTAGGGGAAAACATTTGTGATATAGCTGTCCGGTCCACAGACCCATTTCCTGATTTGGTGACCACAGATGCCCATGACCCAATCAAGGGGCTGTGTAATGTTCACAGACACGGTCCATGGCCAATGATTGGTCAATTGAAAAGCGGTCAACGTTTTGAAATGAACGCTTTGTAGCGAAGACATTGTGGCACAACAAAGCTGGAAAAATACATTTCTGCTTATTTTGAGGATACAAGAGTGTCTGGAGAGGGTGGATGAGAGAAGAACATGAAGAATATATGTGTTATTGTGTGTAGAAATGGCTGTGGGGTTGTTGCAGTGTTTGCGGTCATTTTTACTTACCGTAGCCAACATGGACAACAATATGTATTCGGAAACACCAAATGAGAATTCGGGTGGTGGTGTATTGTTATATGCTAAAAAAAAATGCTTAATTTGGGTTTAACACGTATGTAATGGAACTCGTAAGTGTGACTGTGGCTATAGCCACATTGTGTAGGGTGTGTTTACAATGGTGCTTTTAAATACCCCAAAACAATCTGCCTTTACTTGAGTCTATTAGTTATGTTGTTTGAAGAATCTGAACCGTGGGTAGAGTTAGAATAGGAATTTCGGAGTGTGGGTATAATAGTAGCAGTAGTAGTCACAGTACATATTGTTGTGGCCATAGCCAGTGGCCTGATTGTTCAGCCAAGCCCTAAATAGTCTGCTCACTGGCAATGGCCAGAATAGTATGCCTACTTTGGGTTTCATGAAATCAACATTCTGTCCACTGGCAATGGTAATATTAGTATGCTTATTTTGTGTTTAATAGTAATGATGTTTAAATTATGGGACCACTGATTAGAGGCAGAGTAGTACTTTTGGAGTGTGAGTACACTACTAGTAGTGGAAGTTACAGTGCAAATTGTTGTGGCCATGGCGGGTGAGCAGATTGTTTGGGGCATGGCCGCATGGAGTGAGGACATATCACCATGGGACCACTCCAGTGGTGATAGTGTGCAGTACAAGTGCCCTTTAACATTAACATTAAAATATAGTAGTAGTAATGCACAGTGATGAGTATTAGAAATACAAAAGCAAATAATACACACAAAGACAATTGGAGCTGGATCTCTGGCGCTGGCATTCCCAGGAGTGAGAGCTAATGCCCGGACTCAAAAAACACTGCTGTCAAATTATTGGGTTGCTGGAATATGCGAGGCTTTGCGCATTTGATATCCAATTGTCAAGGATGGCACTCTGTTAAGAGTGGCACAGGGCACCCAGGTAGGGTTGGGTGGTTGTGCCGAAGTAAGGTGGACAGATAAGTACAGCTGAAAGTAAAAGAGAACAAAGAGTAGGCAAGTGTAGCAAGGAAATAAGGTACAACAGCCTGGATTCCCTCTTGGGGTGTATGCAGATATGGGAAAGAGTGATCCACGGACCTTAGGAAAAACTCCAGCCTTCTGCACAGTTTGCTATAACAGAGGCCCACGCTGTTTGCTCATGGCTGGGAACAACAGCTGTGGGTGTCTGTAACACAGAAACGAGACAAGGGAAGGGGCAGAGGTTGCCTGCCGGAAACCAACAGACAAGCTCTGTACAAAGGGGTCTACAAACGATCCAAGAGAAGACAATAACAGGCAAATCCAGGGAAAAAGGAAGTTGATGAACAAACCAGCAGAAGGAAATGAAGGGAAAGCAGTATAACTGAATAGAACAGGGATAAACAACAGAGGGTTGAAAACAAGGAAGAAAGCAAGGGAGCAGCAGTCAGGAAACAGGGGGACTGCAATAACTGAAAGTAATAAATGTAGGTAAACTATTGTGGATTGCAGAGGACAGTAGGGTACAAGGTAGAGAGCTCAGAGGAGCAGGACAGCAAAGACCAAGCCCAAAGGAGCAGGGCTGTAAGGAAGGGAGCCCAGAGGGAAAGGGTTTAGGGCAACGGACTGAAGCAGGCTGCACGGCAAGGAGCCCAGAAGGGTCGTGCAGCAAGGAGTGAGCCCAGAGGAGCAGGGCCGCTGACTGTAGAAGGCTGCAGAGGACTGTAGAGGGCTGCTAGGCTGGAAGCCCAGCGGACAAAGGCTGTAGGTAGAAAGCAGCGGAGCGTGATTGGCTGAAAGGCAGGAAGTCCCGAGGACAAGGGCTGTTGACAGCGGAGTGAAGCAGGCTGCGCGGCAAGGAGCCAGTAGGGCATGGCAGCAAGGAGTCAGCCCAGAGGAGCAGGACCGATGACTGTAGAAGGCTGCAGAGGACTGAAGTAGGCTGCAAGGCTGGAAGCCCAGCGGACAAAGGCTGTAGGTTGAAGGCAGCGGAGCGTGATCGGCTGCAAGGCAGGAGCCCGGAAGGGCAAAGGCGGAGGGTAGAAAGCAGCAGAGCACGCTCGGCTGCAATGCAGAGAGCCCGACAGGGCACTGGAATCAAAAGCAGGAGTAAGGAGGAACAGCATACAAAGATTCGTAGCTCGAAGCAAAAAGGTGCTGGAAGGACTCTAAATGCAAGAGACTGAGCCCCTGCAGGCAGCAGCTTTTATACCGCCCTGCCCAACACAGAGGCAGGCTAATTGGCCGCACCTGGATCAGCACACCTGAATACAATCTGCCTCCTCCCTCTCTGTTCCTGAGCTGGTGGAATGGAAGCAGAGCTGATCCCTAGGGCTTCTGGGGATTGTAGTTCTGATGATGACGAATAGGAATGGCCAGAAATAGATAGTTATGGCAAAGTGCATTGTGGTACTTGTAGTTAGTTGGGAAAAATAAAAAAGCACCAAAGTCTCGCAAATGGGAAATAAAGTCCAAAAAGTGAATAGAGGTTGATCCAAGAGTTTTCTGTAAATAAATTAATAAAAATTAGTCCATATTGATCACCAATGTATGCGCCCATGGTGCAGGCATGACAGTATGCCCCTCTCCAGGCCCCTCTCCAGGCTCCCTGAAGACCGACCAACAAGAAGAATGTCTGTCACACCGTGAAAGAGTCTTATACCAAAAAGGCACATCATGAAGCACCAAAAGTTGTTTAAGGTTGCAAGGTGAGAGTCTTGAAGGAAGGAGACAGTACCAATGTTCTGAACCTTTGAGGTAGAATTCAGAAAAGACAAAGTCTTTGGAGCACAAAACCCAACAGTGTGTTCTTGAACTGAGGAACTGTGAAAATCTGCTGCAGGCTCCATGGCAAATTTTGCTTTGAAAGTAGTGGTCTTCCTTAGGGACGCCAACAGTATAGTGTTGAAAGGTGGAGCCAGAGATACAGCTGAGTTGGTTGCTCTAGGAAGGTTTTCCAAGGCGCCAGAAGCAGCAATGGCAAAGTCAAGATTAGCCGCAGAGAATTCAGGAGTCACAGCGGCGGGCTCTCCATGATTTGTAGGAAGTTCAGAAGCCATAGCAGCAGGGAGATCATGAATGGCTGTTGATAGTTCCGCTGCTGTAGCAACTGGGAGTGTAGGTGCCGTAGGAGAACCAGCAGTCAGGGACGCACCTGAGACTGGTAGAGTAGAGTCCGGTAGCTTAAGTGCTGCAGAGGCACCAGCAGGAACAACCGGAGCTGGAGTCTTAAAGGAAGAGTTGTTAACTGACTTAGCAACAGGTACTGTCCTTGTAGACAGAGAGGAAGGGGGTGCTTCTACTGCAGAAAAAGTGATGTGAGATGCTGCAACAGTAGCAGATTTAGAAGTATTAGCAGGAGGAGCAACAGAGATTGGGCTAGCAGATACAGTAACAGGTAGTATGACCGATGTGGGGTCAGGATAGGGTAGGCGTTCTGAAGGCTGGTCTTCAAAGTCTGGTGTGCTCAGATTGCTAGGTGGGTCTGGGGTATTGACTGTTGGAAAGGCTGGATTCCAGACAGGTACTGGGTATTGTTCAGAATCTGACTCATGGTCTGTTGTACAAAAACCCTTAGAAGCAGAGTACATTTCTGATTTGGTAACTTCAGAAGAGGCTGAAAGTGTGAGTAAAGGACTGTAGTCAAGGGTAAGAGCGGAACAATCCTTTGACTCAGAAGGATCTCCAATCAGAAGATTACACTTGATTAGTGGTGTAATGGCAGGGTGAGTGATTTGGCCCACCGAAGGAGTTAATTCTTTACTATCTGTACAACAACTTAAGATACTGTGGCTGGAAAGTGAAAGAGCTGTGTCAAACTTTAGAAGGGATGCACATGCTAAATTTAGGTCTTCCATCTGCTTGGTATAAGTCTGTATCCTTTTCTGCGTGGCAATTCCAGGCCTTATCAAGTCGATTTCTAAAGACAGAATGTCGGGTGTTGGACATAGTGTCAGATGGTCTGGAAAATTGTGTCCCTTCATTAAATTCTTACTATGCAAATAAACAAAGTCATCATAGAGGCCTTCGGTTTGTCTTTTAAGGCGTAAGAGTTGTTCTTGTAACAGGTATGTTCCATTAGCCTGGTGTAGCAGAAAATTTGGGTGTAGCAATAGGAAGACTGACCTTAAAGTTATTATGGTTAGTAGATACTGGGGAAGCATTTACAACCGATGGTCAGTATTGGTCTTTTGTACCCAGGACCAGCTGCACTAACCTCAGGATACTGGATGCCTTGTCCTGTTAAATGAGGGTTTCCAGCAGTCTGGGGAGCTTGCCAAGCTGATCTTGAGCATATCACTCTGGCAACAGCATACTCTGGTTGAGAGTCTCCCACAATGAGTGCAATATCCTTGGCTGTAGCAGTGTTAGAAGAAATGTCAGAAGACGCAGGAGTGTTTTTCACTGTTTGGGCTAACAAGATCTGTAAGAATTCATTATCTTGCTGTAGTTCTTCAACAGATAAGGACTGCGGATCATAGTCGCAAATGTCATAATAATTATACATGGAAGAAGGGTCAGCAAGCCAGTGAGTGTAGTACCGTGCTTGTAAATCTTTGTTTACTAAGGCGAGACTGTCTTTTAAACTAAGGTTTTTGTTTGCTGTCTTTAGGGAAACTTTGGATTTTTGCAAAGGTTTCTTAACCCTAAAGGAAAACATCTTTGGTCTGTGTGTGCCTTTCCTGCCTATGGAACAAGACATTTTTGGCTCTTGCATTCTGTCAAGGATGGCACTCTGTTAAGAGTGGCAAAGGGCACCCAGGTAGGGTTTGGGTGGTTGTGTCGAAGTAAGGTGGACAGATAAGTACACACACAGCTGAAAGTAAAAGAGAACAAAGAGTAGGCAAGTGTAGCAAGGAAATAAAGTACAACAGACTGGATTCCCTCTTGGCATGTATGCAGATATGGGAAAGAGTGATCCACGGACCTTAGGAAAAACTCCAGCCTTCTGCACAGTTTGCTATAACAGAGGCCCACGCTGTTTGCTCATGGCTGGGAACAACAGCTGTGGGTGTCTGTAACACAGAAACGAGACAAGGGAAGGGGCAGAGGTTGCCTGCAGGAAACCAACATACAAGCTCTGTACAAAGGGGTCTACAAATGATACAAGAGAAGACAATAACAGGCAAATCCAGGAAAAAAGGAAGTCGATGAGCAAACTAGCAGAAGGAAATGAAGGGAAAGCAGTATAACAGAATAGGACAGGGATAAAGACCAGAGGGTTGAAAACAAGGAAGAAAGCAAAGGAGCAGCAGTCAGGAAACAGGGGGACTGCAATAACCGAAATAATAAAAATAACTTGTAGTTAGTTGGGAAAAATAAAAAAGCACCAAAGTCTCGCAAATGGGAAATAAAGTTCAAAAAGTGAATAGAGGTTGATACAAGAGTTTTCTGTAGATAAATGAATAACAATTAGTCCATATTGATCGCCAATGTATGCGCCCATGACGCAGGCATGACACCAATTCCCACAATCTGTTAATACCACTTGATATTATATGTTTGCAGGAGATGTGGATAAAAGAGCCTCCAATTGTACAGGGATTTGAAGTAGCATTCAACCCGGCCATAACCCAAAACAAAGGACGGCCAATGGACGGAATGATCACCTTGATTAAACGCCAAAGTGGGTTTGTACTCCTGAAATCTAGTAATCCCTCTCCATACATGCAACTAGCGAAGATTGGTCTGAGAGACTGTGGTGCAAAGTGGATTGACAACAATCAACTTCATGAACCTCTACTGGCAGTATAAAGCAGCTGGAAATTTCGAATTCATAGATCAGATATGTGATCTGCTGGATAATATAACTATGGAAGAAACAAATGCACGTATCATTGTGTGTGGTGACTTTAATGTGGACTTTATAACTGAAGAGACGATACAGAATGACAATACATGAGAAGCTAAGAGCAGTAATTCTTGAAGAGATGGATGCTAGAAGCATGGACCTTCTCAATGGAAATGTGCGGGGTGATATCCCTGCGCAGGTAACATGGCAACGAGATGAACAAACATCGATTCTTGACTACATAATCAGCTCACAAAATGTGACTACTAAGATAAGCGAATTAAAAATCATTAAAACAGAACAAAGTGATCATAATCTGTTGATTGCCTCATTTGAATACGAAGCAATGGAAAAAAGACCTCAGATGCAGCAGAAGATCGAGTGGTTCCAGGAAGAAACCGTCTAAGATTAAATAGCCTCAAAATTACAAAATTGACTGAGGATCTGGGAGAGCAGCAGATGAGAGAAGAATCGAGATGCTTAGCATATAATGCTCTCCTAGAAATGTATAAGACCTCTAATTCAAAATCAAATACACTGGCAATATGGAAACATGTGTATGATGCAAATGTAGTACACAAGAAACGAGACCTGTGAAGGCTCTTGTGAGAAATAGAACAATGCCCTTTAGGACAGATAAAAAAAACAGTGAAAAAATTATCATGAAATATAAAAAATGGCTAAAATGGCACAGAATGAGCATGCAACAAAAGGACGCAGAACAAATGCCGAGATGTCTCGCCCAAAGAAATTCCAGAGATTTTTGGGCAATAATAAAGGAAACTGAATGCCCTCAGAATTCCAGCATCCTAATGACATTCAAGAAGAATATCTAGAAGAAGGTTGGTATATTGCCATTATAATAATAATAATAATTTGGCATTTATATAGCGCTACAGACCCTCAGGTATCTGAGCGCTGTGTGTGGTGCTCATTTATCGACCTCGGAAGGATGAAAAGCTGAGTTTGGCCCCGCCGGGATTCGAACCTGCATTAGCAGTCTCTGCACTGATGTCAAAGCGAACACTCTACTCGCTTTGCCACTTGACGGATTATGTGAGACAATATCCTATATAACATCAAGAAACGTAGCTCATCTCATGCCCCCGGTCCCGATGGCCTGACACCGGCCATTCTAATAGAAATCCCAGAAGAATGGGCAGATTTTTGTGACCAACTCTTCAAGATGATAATAAGTAAAGGAAAAGTGATTACAATGTGGAAACAAGCCTTAATTGTTCCCATATTTAAAAAGGGTTCAAGGCTTGAACCCATGAACTACAGGCTGATAGCCCTACTGGATGTAGTAGGTAAAATCTTTGCTACCAAATTACTGGCCCAATTATTAACATGGATCAAACAAACAAATGTTGCTGATGTGAGGCAAACAGGATTCGTGAAAGGTGTTGGTGGCAGTTTACATTTTTTCATCTTGAATGCTCTAAAAATGGAAGTGATAAGGAAGAAGACCCCGATTTATGTTGCTTTCATTGATCTGGCCCCCACCTTTAACGGTGTGGACCGAGAGATGCTGTGGGCAAAAATGGCAAAAGAAGAATGCCCGGGGAGTTTAATTGCTACAATAAAGGCACTGTACTCAGAAACATCGGTACAAATTTGTCTAGATAAAACAGGCCACTTAACATCACCCATAAGAACATTGTGTGGAGTGAAACAAGGCTGCACGTTAGGAGTGACATAGTTTAACTTCTTCATTTCAGACGTGAGAGAGACTGTGGAAGGAGTTCAATCCTTCCCATCAAAAATTAATGGCTTCCACATCAGCACCTTGATATATGCCGATGATATTGTTCTTCTAGATATGACACCAATTGGGCTTCAAAGAAAAGTCAATGCCCTGAAAACCTACATTGAAAATAACAGTCTCAAGATAAATGTAAAGAAATCTGAGATATTGGTGCATAAAAACTTACAAGGAACTAATAAGAACACCAGAACAAAAAGGTTCACTTGGATGCTCGGAAAAGAATCTCTGAAAACAGTAAAGAAAGCCAAATACCTGGGTATCATAATAAATTTGAGCATCAACGACGAACCGATGGTGAAGAAAATTGCATCAAAATGCAATCAGATGGCGGCCCAAGCAGGTAGACTGCACTTACGATATGGTAAATTCTCGCTCCTGCCTGTCATTTCTTACTATAGAAATAAAAGGCATTGCTGGGATGCCATTATGAGATCTGGTCAAGGTGTGAACACATCATTTGGAAGAGGATTCTAAACCCACCTAAAGGCTTCCCTACAGCTTGTATGAGATATGGGGTAAGCCAATCGTCAATGGCAGCTGTAGTGTTATGGAATGCCTTGGTGCTCTACAGAAAGGTGATTGGAGAAGATAACACCCTTCAATTTAAAATACATAAAAATGACAGATACAACGAGAAAGATAACCTCCTAATACAATGGAAAAGTGCTTGTGAAACAATACGGCAGCAGTTGGATACTGACAAGAAACTCCTAGTAGACAACCCAAATGCAGTTAAAAAAAAAATTACATGAAAGAGATTGGATGGCACTTGTGAAAAAAGAACTGAGCATGCAAGAATGAGAAATGCACCGATGGAAGCAAGAAAACTGCATGTGACAGCTGCATACATGCTGAAGATTCCATGTAAGAGAATAAGAGCGACATTCCTGAAGTTCAGACTAAACCATTTTGACACACGTAATGTAGGTTACAGCATGAAGGGCGTGGATATAAGCCCAACGCTTAGATGTAGGCTCTGTAACTTATAAGAAGAAACGCTTAAACGTTTAGTTCTCTTCTGCCCCATGATGAGAGACAAAAGAACCAATCATATGGGTAATGAACTGAGCAAATATCCTGACCAATGTGCAGAGGATTGGTGGCGGATTCTTCATGAAGGCACGAACCTTAAAATCATTTTTGCATTATCTTTTTTTCTTGAGAAGTTCAAACAGAGATTGGACACAACAAATGAGTCAAGTGACCGAACTTATTCTGGTCACGACGCGCAGAGTAACGTAATGTCTGTCGCTTAGCTGTCAACTTTATCAAGATGGTTTATGTCAAAATGCCAAAAATGTGAACTTGCATGTAATCTTGTTTCTTTTTTCTCTGCTAAAAGATTAAATGTGTTGTTTTTAAAGGTTTGTAATAAACTAAATAAAAAAAAAGTAGTAGTAATATGTCCCGAAAAATCTGGTGACTTGCCATGGCCACAATAGTATGTTTACTTTGGGTTGTTTATCCATGCTACTGCCCATGGATAAAATAGTGCACTTAGGTGGACATGGTAACAAGGGAACATCTGTATTTATTTGTCTGTAATAAAAAGGAAATATAGTTTGTTGTAGAACATGGTATGTAAGATATACATATGTAAGGTTTTACACATACATTTACTTTTTGTGAACCTCATAAGAAGTACATTGTGTGTACTATGTTTTCTAAAACATGTGTGTGTTCGTGATACACTGTTGTTGTATTAACATATTGTAACTATGTACATCTTGTTCAACGTTTTCTCCTTTTTATCAGACTGTGAAACATATGAAAGGGAGACACATTTTGTACATGTAGAAAGTATTATAGTGGTAGTATTGGTGTATTAGGTAATTACATAGATGATGGCGTGTTTTTAGTATAATGTTATTAAGGAATATATGTTTTGTGTGTTTCTTTATGTTTAAAGTAGTTAGATATCTGAAAAAGAAGAGAGAGGCACTACGTATTTGGTAAAAATCAGTTTTCTGTACTTAAAAAGTGGAATTTACACTCTCTGAAGACTCATAAATCAAAGGAATTCGATATATTTCAGGGGTGAAAGGGTAGAAGGTCTGTAGACCACAAAAGACCTTCGCAAAACGTTGCAAAAGAAGAGAGCCCATTGTTGCCAACAAGGAAAACCTATTCGCACTCTTCGCAAAAATATATGCATTATATATATGTTCAGATTTACTCAGCTTTGATTTTCTCTATGCTTAAATACTGTTTGATTGTACCACCAGCAGTCTTATTCTGTTGAAAGAGAAGAAGATTGTTGGCTTTCCTATTTTGAAATTCTGAAAGAGCTTAACTGATTGTATTATTATAGCATTGTGGCAGAGCCCCGCCAGGAGTCCAAATAGGTTTTCCCCATTGGCAACAACAGGCTCTCTTCTTTGGTAAAGTAGTTAGATACCCATTGGTGCATTCTAACTGTATAGTATTGTACATTTGAATTTAAAGCATACTTGTATGACTACATTTGGGTTTAAGGAATATTAAGTAGGCATTTGTTAGATTTGCTGGTAACCTTTATTTTTGAGTAAAGAAAGTGTTGTTGCATTCAAACCAACTATTTTGTTTTTTCACATATGCAGTATAGTGGCCTAAAGTGGCTTTGGTACCATTGTGGTATATTATGCCTACAGTTGTGAATGTGTTCTTTCCAAGAGATACTTGGGCGTGTGTGAAGTTTGTGAGTTTACAGTCATTTTAGTGTCATCTTCATCCAATCTCAAAAGCGTTAATATTACATATTGGGCATGTGAATCGGTTTGCATGTTTGAAAGATGAGCATAATATGCCATGATTTTCATTTTGGAGAAGTTCTTGGGATGCAATTGCATTAAAATTTGGTATAGATACATACAGAAATCGTTCATTCGGGTCATGCTTTTGCGAAAAATCGTTGCAGAGACTGCATGTATATTTCCAAGTGTATGAAATTCTTATATTACATTTATAGGAATGTGTTCCATCTCTAGCACGTCTACTAAGTACATACGAAATTATTGTGGATCCTCCTCTGTGTTTATGGTTAATGTCACAATTGTTTCACAGTGGTCCTTGATAGTGTCAGCGTTGCTAGTGGTATTTATGTGCAGGGTGAGGATTCGTAAACATAGCTGTTCTGAGCCATGTAAGTAAATATTGTCCACAATTGGTGGCTGATGTCTTATCACCTGCAGAAACCATGTATGTGCTTTATTTTGGTCAGTTTCATGTGAGCTAGTGGACTGGGGTGATTTCTCCTGCTCTGTGTCCTGTCTGCTTGGTTCCATAATAATTATTTCATGATTCTGACCCATTGGTGTGTTAGATGGACCCTCAGACTTAACCCTTTGCCTTTCCCACCCATTATGGGTGTCTGTTGTATTTATATGTCTTCTGATGGTTTTGCCCAGATTATATGCCTGTTATGTTTTCTCTGGCACCTTACAGGCTGTTTCATTGTTTATTTAGATGGGCACATTCTGACAATTGTGCCTGAAATTTCAAAGCCTGTTTGTCACATTACTTTCTGCTGCAAATAGCAACTCCAAATATCCACAAATATATTGCAAACATAGTGTGACTTAGATGAAGATTGGAAAATCTGTGTGGGTCAAACGCATTAGGAACGGTCATAGCCTGAGAGATCCATTGACAACTCGAAGCTAGATGCCAATGTCCAAAGACGTTCATTATAGCAATAGATCAGGGAATAAAGGAATTTATTCTGTAAAGGGAATCAAGCCACTCAAAACTTCCTTTCAGGACTATAGCGCTCTGTTTTTTCATCTGTCCATTAGGACCGACCTTCCTGGTGCAGAGCTGGGATTTTAAGTGCCCTTTCTTTCTTTCTTGGCTGCGGGTTGTCTGCTTCCCGTCCTAGATTCCTTGACACCACACCTGCTGTAACCAGCATTGTCAAAACAAGCAAGTCATCCATCTGTTTTGAAACCTGGCTAGCATCACCTGGGGCAACTGAGTTGTGTAGATATAGCCATTATTGGGTTGCTAGAGACTGTTAAGTCTCAGCCTCCTCTACCAGATCAGGAGTCTCTGCAGATGTCCAGCCTCAGGCCGACTCTCTCTCCTTCCTACTCATTTCCTCTCTTCCTTCCTCTCTTTGTCTATACTACCTGTCTCTTTCTTTTTCTCCTCCTTCTGGTTGTCTTCCCTCCACCTAACCTCAATGTTCTGCAATGCACTAAACTGACTCTGTCTTCTTCCATCATGACAGCTCCTCCAGCTTTCTTCCTCTTCTTTTCTCTTCTTTCATCTGCATCCGAACCTCTGCTCTGTTCTGTTTTCACCTCCTCTTCAACTTCTCATCCTCATCCTTTCATAGCTCCTCCTATACCCCATCTACACCTCCTCTGATTAATGGTCTCTTTTCCTTCTCCCCCTTTCTAAACTTTCCCTTCACCTCCTCCTCTATTGGTATTCTTGCCTTTTCCTCTTCTCAACTTATTGTTACCCTCTTCCTCTCCCCACCTATTGATGTTATTTTCTCCCCTTTGCACTGCTCCTCTATTATCTTATCCACTCCTCCTCCTTTTTTATCCTCTCTCCACCACCTCTTTCAGTCTTACCTCTTTCACATCTTTCTTTTCTCTCCTCATCTCCTTATTTTATCCCTCCACCCCTTTGCTACTCTCCTCTCTCTGACTCCTTTCCTCTCCTTTGCTCTTTACGCTCCTCCGACACCATTGCTCTCCTCTCCCTGACTCTTTTCTATGCCTCTCAGATGCTCCTCCAAACACCTACTTGATCCTTTTGCTCTCAAACACTGATTCCCACACTAGATGTACCCTTTTATTTTGGATCTGGAAGGCCTGTAGAGTGGATGATTGGTTGGCTAATTCAGCTCGGTGTTTGTTCTACTTGAGCTCTCAGATTGGATGTTCTTTGATTAGACCCAGATGCATGTCTTTTTGTTACCTGCTTTATCGCAGGTCTGAGTCAGATCATTAATTTAGTTAACTGTCATCTTGGAATTGTTTTGCTCTGGTTTGCAGACAGAGATGCAGCACGGAGGATCACACTCATGCGCAAAAGCACTAAAAATGCTGTGCTTTTGCTCATTAACTCATCAGAAACCTGATTTTCAGGTTTGTGAACCACTGCACATGAGAGCAGGGTCAATGAGAGGTATCCATGTGTTGGTGTTTACAGTCTTTGAGTCATGGGCGTCCACGGGAGTGAAACCTTGAGGTAACCAGCAGTCGACATTACAAACACCATGTTCCCTGTACATGACGCTCAACTTTTCAGAATTCTGACAGCTGCTGAGTGGGGGCCGCTGGTCTAGTGATGAAAAGTCCACTTTTACCAGAAGCTTCTTGTCCATGAGTGGGATCTAAGGTAAGAAAGGTAGCGGGATGTCTAAAGATGGGGTGAGGTTAAGATTAAAAACTAAATCTATCAGTGTAATCCCTGATTTTCTCTAGCGTCAACACTCTGTCCAAATGAGACATCCGGAGGAGGTCAGTGAGACATTAAAGAGAATTGGTGAAACCTCAAGAGTGACAGATTGTGAGACATCTGGAAAAGGGGGGCAACATCTCTGGGGGAAAGGAGCTGGGAGATGGTAGGGAATAAGGATGGAGTGGTGAAGAGACATTTGGAATGAGTGATGGTGAGGGAACAGATGTAGGAGGAGAAGAAAGAGAAAAGGACCTGGTAATAGAACAGAAAGAGGAACAGTTTGGGAAGGCTATGACAGAGAGTGGGGGAGTCCCACAAATGTTTTATGCTGGTGGATCAGAGTGGAGTTGAGGAGGAGGAATGGGTATATGATAGAGTGCTGAGTCGATGATATGAGTTCTAAGTAAGGTTTAGCACATCAGCAGGAAGAGCATGGGAATAGAGCAGAATTTCTTAGGATCTTGATTATTGCAGAAGTGTGAATGGGATAGAGAGCAGGTGGGATTAGGAATGAGTGATAGGCCCCACAGATTACTGCTAGGAGAACCCATTCCAGCTACTGCAACTATGTTCAACCCCGTTCAGGGGCATTGGATGGATGTGCTTCGTAGCTCCCAGTCTCTTCCCTGCAGTTCATATAATTTGGTCATGACAAAGGTGTGATCCCCAGAATAAGATCCTGTGCTAAGGTCACAGAAAAGTTCGAAAGATCATTTGAGATAAGGAAAGGAGTGCAGCCCAGGTTGTGAATTTCTGAAACTACCAAGGATCTACTGGGAGTGAGCCAGGATTGTTTCAATCGCAAAAACCTTTGGCAGAGATGGAAAAGCCATCCTCTTCTTTATTTAATGTTGTTACCGTTTCTTGTGTTACCCAAAAAATAAGCTTGACTTCAAAAACTTTAAGCTATAGTACATGTCTCACATTGATCACTGCTTAGCTTCATGACACCAACAGCATAGTAATAATAAATAAATAGTTGAGTGATACTTGGATAAGATGTAAGATGACTGTTTTCACTACTGATGATATTATTAATACTATTATGATTATTACTATTATTATTATTATTATTTCATTTTAATTTTAGGCCATTATATGTCATACCAGTTCAGATAAAAAAGTATTTAAAAAGAGGTTTGAACCAAGCTCACATGGCTGCTCTCTTTTTCAAGTTGAGTATTCACATTTCTACACTACCAATTCTGTGCTCATGATGCATGTTCAAGCTTGCATAAACTTAACAGTAACACGGTATGCCTCCAGCTTGGGTATTTGAAACACAAGGGGGTCGTCCTGTCGTCTATAATCAACAGTTTACTTTTAGTTTATGTAAACATAGTACTATTTCGTCATGCTTGACACAATCAAACTAAATCTGTGTACAAAAGAGCTTTCGTGACTAATAGTCAGACACTAATTCGAGCATAATCAGCATTTTATTATTTTGCTGTTATTTTGCTTATGTTTGTATACTTAATTCTGTATCACATTCTTTTTTTCTTTTTGTGGAGTTTCTCACATAGGTTTTTTTGAAAAAGAAACCATCAAACAGTCATATCATTCACAGACAAATTGGTGCAGTGATAATTTTGTAAAACCTCCACCTCTAGTGACTCGTGGTGGTACATCTCATAGTAACATGTTATGTATGGCTGTACACTTTGTGACTAATGCCACACTGTGGAGAAAGTAGATTGGTGCAATTAGTTTATCTTTAGGTATGGTCTCATAGGTATGGTCTCATATCTCATAAAAGGGTGCATTCTGTGTCTGCTAATATTAAAATGTTGATGAGAAGTACTGTTAATCTTGTCATTGACTTGCAGTAAATGCAACAAGGAATCCCAATCCCGAAAAGATTTGTTTTTTTTATTCTGTCAAAACACTGAATTTTATGTCAGGATTCCGAGACAAACCTGTGGTGCTATTGCCCAGAAATTCATTGTGCTACACTTATTCACTCACAGCAAGAGTTAACCGCTAACTTAAATGAAAAACAGCTGTGCTAATGAACTTCAGCTATAAATTGGTATCCACCCATTTCACCTCATCCATTCCATTCAACTGATTTCAGGGCCATTATGCTAACATTGTACACCTCGGTTTCAATGGGTCAGGGAAATATTGAAAAAGAAAAAGGCATCTAAAATGTTTATTTTTAAATTCTAAATATGTAAAACATACAATAAACATAAACTGGAATAGGGCATAAAAAAGAACAAACCATGAAAGAAAAAGATGAGTAAATAAAACGTTAAAGTAGTGGCAGTAGAACTAAAGGACGGGAATCGACATGTACCGTCAATTGTTTTGTAACAAAGAAAGGAGGGCTATACCTAAAAAAAAGAACAACACACCCCAAAATGTGATTTTAATGACTGATGTGAAATGGTCAAGATTTTGATAATTTGTCTTGCAATGAGGGGGCTGAAATATGATCTGGGTTTGGAGTGAGATGACTTTCATTGGAACATCATGTGAAATAAACCTCCTCATCAGCTTGTGTTCCCTTAGTAGTGCAAAGCAACCCCTATCCTGATGGTTCAGAAGCTTTGCCTGTTTTGCCAGAAGTGACCTTGTCTCCATTTACAAACTTGCTCATCTGAGTACTTGCTATGGCAGCCTGAAAAGTGCCAAAAAGAAGTCTAAATAGGTGGAAATGGTTGGAAATGGGTTCCGTAGGAGGCATAATAGTACATTTGCCAATATCTTTCTTTACATTTATGATGTGTACAAAAGCTCCTTTATGGGTGTGATCCCAAAGTTGTCCTAGCCATGTTAAGGGAGACCTGGGAAGAGGGTGGAGGCTATCTTATTGTTGTTCCAAACCTTGCAACGGATTATATAACATATGACTGTGGTCCGGGAGATAGTTCATACTCACTTGACCAAAGCCCAATAACATCTGAAGGCCCAATATGACAAAGCCTTTGTCACATGTACCTTTTCTATTGGACAGAAGGTCCTGGTACTCCGGCCTACCTATGAACATAAAATGTTATCTTGCTGGCACGGACCATATGAGGCGTTGGAACAGACTGGCGCTCGTAACTATCGTATCGCTCGACCCGACTAAAGATTTAAGACTCAGATATACCACTTGGACCTCTTAAAGGAATGAAAAGAGGACCCAGCTGAATCCTCTTCCATGGTAATGGCCCGCCTCCTGCCTGAAGAGATGGACGGGTCAAAGTTAATACCAGCCGACCTTCCACCTTCCCAAAAACAAGACATCCAAGATCTTTTAGATCAGTTCACAGATGTCTTTAGCTGTGAGCCTGGGAGAGTGCACACAGGGTTTACCGTCATATACGCACTCCCCCGGGAAAGTCATTAATCTCAGGTCCTACCAAATCCCTGAGGTTCGAAAAGAAAGAGTCCTCCAAGAGGTGGTGAAAATGTCAAAAGCTGACATTATTGAACCATCAGAAGGTCTGTGGTGCTCGCCAATAGTCCTAGTGGCAAAACCCGGTCATCCGTGGATGGAAGTTTTGCATAGACATTAGAAATCGTAATGCTGCCTTCCACTTCGACAATTATGTGATGCCTCGGATTGACTATCTCATTGATCAACTGGGCATGGCCGTCTACCTCTCCACGATTGATTTTACAAAGACTATTGGCAAGTGCCATTAAGTCTGGAAGATAGGGAAAATACATCAGGCTCAACCCCTACTGGACTATTACAATGTAAAGTCCGTCCAATTGCGCTCCATGGTGCTCCCGTCACTTCCCAGAGATTAATGGACCAGGTTTTGTGGCCCTATTTCAGTTTTTGCGGTGCCTAGATGGATGACATTGTTATCCATAGCAAAACCTGGGAGGAACACATGTACCATATGTACGAAATTACTCAAGCCCTAACACAACCTGGCCCAACCGCTAACCCAAAGAAATGGCACTTAGCACAAACAGCAGTTAAGTACTTGGGTTTCTTTGTGGGACACAGACTTTGGCAAACCCAGTTAGAAAAGGTCTGGGCCGTTCAAGAAGCACCAATTCCCGCTCCCAAAAAAGGGATCCGAGGGCCTTCTTAGGACTTACAGTTTACTACAAGAAGTTCTCCCCTAATTACTCCACCATCGCCACATGTTTAACTAAGTTAAAGAACCCTGAAGCTCGGGAAATACGATTGCAAACGGAAGATCAGGCATGTTTTGATACCATGAAATACATTCTATGTAGCAAGCCTGTCTTAAAATTCCCTAACTTTAATAAGGAGTTTTTGCTCCAAACCGAGGCCTCTAAAGAAGGAATAGGTGCAGTTTTATCACAAGAATAGGATAGTGTGGAACAACCAGTGCTTTACATCAGTCAAAAACTATTCCCCATAGAAAGGAAATACCATTGAACTAGAAGCTTTGGCGATAAAGTGGGCCATTGCACACATAAAATACTATCGCACAGGTAGAAATGTTATACTTATGACGGACTACTCACCCCTTACATGGCTCATTCTTAGAAAAGACACTGGGCCTCATTAGGACCCTGGCGGAGAGGGTGTTACGCCAGCGTAGTGCATGGCGTACCTCTCCGCCATACTACGAGTTCCCGTAGCGCCATGGCGGCCTTTTCCGCCTGGTTTTACCAGGCGGAGAAAACCATGGCGCTACGGGACCTCGTTGTTAATTACGCCACCGTATTTTACGGTGGCGTAATTAACTCCTTCCCCACTCCCATTATACCCTATGGGGCAAAAATGGGAATGGGGAAGGGCAGAATGGGGATTGGGGATTTACCGCTCCGCCGAGGTCGGAATGGGGCGGTAAATCCGCCAACCCCCATGGCGCTATCGGCGGCTTTCCGCCATGCTTCGCGGTGCATTTAGCACCGCGAAGTCCGCCTGGGTCCTAATGAGGCCCACTGACCCTAGAATAATGTGCTGGTCCCTAGATATGCAACCCTTCTGTTTTAGTGTCGAACACAGAAGAGGAACGGAACAAGGAGATATGGATTGCCTGTCCAGTTTTCCTTTAGAAGATGAGGGAGCCAGCAGCATTAGGGGAAGGGTGAGTGATAAATCCTTGGATCTCATTCCTTCTCCCCCAAGGCAAGCCCCTTCCTGTGATGCCAGGGTGGTGAGGGTGCTACCAGATAATCCCCCTGAGGGTGGTACTCGATGGGTGAATCTCATGAGGAGGGATCCCCCCATTGGGCCTAGGGACGACTATCCAGGCAGAATGCAGTATATCCAAACTGTACTAGAACCTTCCTTATCCTTCGAACCCTATACAAGGCACTGTAGTTCCCCACACTTCCATGTACTTAAGAAAGATAGATCATTCAAACTCCTTAATAAGTACAGACACAAGGAAGAATAGGCACTATCTATGTGAGTCATATGTAAAGACTGGGATGAAGAAGAATCCAAGTAACCCAGATGAGAATGATAACATTAGTACCACTAAAAAAAATACTAAAAAGAGAGGCAGAGTAATGAAGAACGCTCAGCGGAAAAACAGCATTGTACTCAATATGGACAATATGTGAGCAACTGGAACATAAAAAGGGTAGTAGGAATGAAAATGGCATTCAGCACTCCCTCGAGGAGCCGCAAGCAGGTAAGCGATGCAGCAAATGGAAACCCGGGGAACCGAGATCCGAGGCGAGAAGGTGAAGCCTCTAAAAATGGCCGGAAGAGGAAGGACCCTTCTCCCGACTGGAAGCAGGCTGCCAATACTGATGGAAGAGTCAATACCCTATGGTCCATGTTGGGAAAGCAGACCAGCAGGTAATAACAGCTGTGGAGACGTTGTAGCTGGAACAGACCACACTGAGAGTGTGGGATAGAAGAGATTGAGTCCTGCGACCGGCTGCACATGAACGGAAGGTCCCTCTAGGTAGGGACTTGCCGAGGCTAGCTGGTGGGGACATAAGAAGAGCCTGGGCCCCTCTAAAGAAGGGTAGAAGTGCTGAAAATGAAGCCTGGGAAAGAGACTGTGAATTTATAATTGAACCTGAAGTAACGGTTTGCGACTCCCAAGTACAGAAGAGAACGTATAACAGTTGTGCTGAGGAGAAAGCCTGGGAAAGAGACTGTGAACAAATAACTGCATCTGAAGAACCGAAGCACAGAAAGAAAAGTATAACAGTTCTATGGACAACAGTAGCACCTGGCAGGATACGGAACCAGGTCTTCTATACGATTAGCAAAGAAGCTTAAGAAAAACCAGGGGAAGGGAGTCATTCCCCCTGTTCTTGTGAGAAGTTGGAGAAAATCCAGGGGAATTGGAAACATTTCCTCCAGCATTGTGAGAAGTCTGAAAATATCCAGGTGAAGAAGGGCATACCCTCTTGTGCTGAAAAGACATCACATCTGACGTTGCATAATAGACACCACACATAATTAAGTCTAAACAAGATCCATGTGAAGCGAGGCATACCCCTTGCAATAGGAGCAGAACACCAGGAGATGGGAGACACTCTCCAGGGATGCAACAGTAAATCAGTAAGCATGGTCAATACGGAATGCTGATGTTTTGGAACTTTTTACTTTGAGTTGAACCAAGAACTTGTAGTCCACTTTAAGACTTTTTAGTTGGAACTTTATTTTTCACCTTGGAAAAGAATTGTTACATGGCAAAGGAAGTCATTCCCTCAGGGTACAGTCCCGTGTTTTACTGGAACCCATTCCCGCTCTCCAGAAGAAGGGAGCCATTCTTCTACACTAAGAAGACAAACCAATCCTTTCGTTTACTTGTAAGTGTAAGGGAAGGTAATAGGTTTATAACACAGGGCAGTGAACTTTTTATTTTTCCTGGACATCCTCACAGACTCTTAAGTGTTTTGGTTGAGGCAGGGAAACCCCTCTTAGATGATAGGGAAAGTTAGGGGTTTCTCTTTATTTTTTTAATCAATAAAAGTCTATAGCCAAAAGAATGCCACCTGTGTGTCAGTCTCTTCCTTCCAGACCATTACAGTGCCCAGAAGGTAGCGGAGTGCCAGACCATGTAACCGTCTTTAAATGCTGTTGGCAGAGCATTCTACTCACATCAGTCGCTTGCACAGGAGTGCATGACAAAAGCATACAGAGAAAATCTGTACAATTAAATTAACGCAAGAACATAACAGACATTCTTCCTTAAAGGCAAGGAATACATGAGGAAAAAGGGAGGAAGGTAAAGTCAGAAGGAAATAATTGGATACTAGCACATACTATAGTCCCTTGTATACCTTCTGGGCCTCAAACTGGAGTCAGCACATAACTGACATGGTCCCCCACAATGCAGAAGTAGGGCTCACATTTGTAGAGAAACCATCTGGAAAGGCATTTCCAACTTCCAGGTTTTCATGGGGTAAAAGTATTGGATTTCAATCTTTCCATGGTCCACTTTGGCCACCATCACCTCGATTGTATCAGAAGAATACAGGGGTACCCACCTATGCTCCATGTACCACAATTATTCAGCACCACATAATCTTCCATCCATGCGTTCTCTCTTTCAGGGCTAGAAAAGTAAAGGATTAACTTCATTCCTCTACCCAGTTTTCTCACTCCCACTCAGTCTCCTGCTGCAATGGCAGAGGTCTGGCCTCCACACTTTCTGTCAGTATAAGACTTGTTGGTGATTTGTTTTCTTGCAACTCTATCATGAGGTTTGTGTTCTCTTAAAGTATTCCATCTCAAATATCACACCCTGCTATGCAATCAAGCAGCATAACAATCTGAGCAGTGAAATCTACGTCACACGAGCTCCATGAGGATAACATTGGTGGTGCTATGTGTTGTGGTGTGGTGTGAATACAAAAGTAGTCTACTTAGAAATCCCACTGAGTCTGCATGAAAAGCTGCACAGAGTTCTTTAATATATTGTAAAGTCTTTCAACCAACCAATTCCCTTGTGGGTTGCACAAAGATGTTCATCTGTGTACAAAGTTACAAATCCTTTGACGTGAGCTGTACATCCCGGACTAACTTCCTGGGTAAGGTATCACCGACGAATGTTCTCTAAAGAAAACGACTTATTATAAATGGTTGTCACCTCCCAAAGCAGTTGGACAACAGGCCACGTAGAGTAGCAGTATATCAAACTCACCACATAGCTGTCTATGGCCACTTTCTTTTGGGGAACCTCAGGAAGGATGACAGGGGTCATGGGATACACCTGTAACACAGCACTGTTGTTAGTGTTTTGGCACAACTAACACACTCACAACCTTTACTCCACATTATTGTACATATGTGGCCACCAAATTTACTTCCTCAAATTACGCCGGGTTCCATTGATCCCTGGATGTTCCTGGTGTGATAGATTGCTCAATATTTTTCTTGCACCTTGGGGTGGCAATATCTTTTCATTTTCAAATAATGGCCTATTTCCTGAAACTAAGCACATCACAGACTTTTCTGTAAGCTTACAGATGCCATCATAGGTTGCACTCCCCTGTCTAGCCTTCAAGATTAAATTTCTCAGGTAGGGGGTACTTCATTGTTAAAGTGATTCTCTTCCCATTCCCTAGCTGTGTGCCAGATTCAACACTCTGCAAACACCTCTGATATCTTCCCCTCCAGCCATGAACCCATCCAACCTCACATGCAAAATAATTTTCTTCTTTTTGTCTTTATTGTGAAACAAGTCAACCGTACATAATGAACTGCAACTCTTAAAAATCATCAGACAGTAATGAAATTACAAATATTACATATATCATTGAAAAATAATGCATGCTTCAATAATAAAACATATGTTCCATCATTAAGAACTACAACATCTTCAACTAACACACATAAACAAAATAAATGGTAAAAAATACATCATCACATATGTATTGAGAGACAAATAAAATGTACAATCAGGATTGCAATTTCATGGCGAGATACAAGCCTTCCCCAAAATTCAGCAGTAGTTAACCAAGTGACAACACATACAACACTCCTAAATAACACCTGTCTTGTGTAGTTCAATGCAGAACACTTCATTAACAGATGCTGTCTCGTTTGTGTCACATCATTGTCTTCAGTAATGGTCTCCTCTAGCAATTGGGACAGGAGCTCTGCCTCTATATTGGCTCCACTTGTAAATGTTCTTCTTGGAATTTGAATTGCTAGATTTTGGCACCCAACCTAAGAAGCATCATCAATAGTACATTACCACTGCCTCAGAACGACACATTTCAAGAGGCTTGTGATCGTTCTGTGGAGTACATGTCTACCCACAAGTACATTCTAAAAATGCTCCAATGTCCAGGTGCTAGCTAATAATGGTCTTTGAATAATAGAATAGTTACATTCAATTTCTATGAATATTGTATACAAGCCACTGTTTTCAATTTCCCATGGAAGATAATTCAATAGAACAATAGAAACTAGAACCAACACTTATAAATCATTCCTTCAGTCCTTCAAAACCAGCCAGTAAATTGGCTCTTTTAATGGCCCTTGAAAGCAAGCGTCCCCAAACAGCACGATCCTCCCCGCAATGAGAGACAGTGAAGGACTCTCCCAAAATGGGAATAAGGCCAAGACAGAGTGCGGGTGAGCGTAAATGGGAGTTTATCAATCAGAATTGGGCATGCAAAGAACTCTGCAAACTCCGAGAGCGCTCTGTCTGACAATAGCAAAGACAGGCGTATATATTTACAAAAAACGTCATCAAAACCTACATACTATAGGGGGCACAAGTTCATTGGGATTGGGTGGCGACGACTAACTATAGGTGCTGCTGCGGTGTGGTTGGTCTTGGCTGGAGGACGTCACTGGTCACCCTCGTGGGTTGGGCTGGGCCTGGCAGGTCGGCTTGAGTTCATCCGGGCGGTGTTGGTGTGCTGAGGCGGCCTGTGGCAGAGATGCATGCCTTTCCTGACTTGCTTGCCCTCTGCCATGCACCCCGCAGTCATTCAGTCATTTACAGTTCTATTCTCTTTAGTAAATCTTTCAATAGGTTAATGCAACACAGGAGGAATGCACCTTGTGAGGGGTCTGGAGATAATATATCGAGGCCTGGTTACTTGTGATCTGTTGACCGGGACCGTGGGTCGTGGGGCTAAGCTTCGGGGACTGGGGCGGGTGGTACAGGTCTTTCTGTCTTGTTAGAAGTGGTTATAGATGTTTCGCTGTGTGTCGTCAAAGTGTTGGGTGTCCTGATTGCGCAGGACCATAAGTCTGAGACAGTCCGGTGGGTGGTGGGGTTTACGAGGGGGCGCTTGAGTTTAAACTAAGGTTTACTGCTGTGCTGTAAATAATGCAGGTGGCTGGCCGCGGCCTTGGGTGCTGCAGTGGGGTTACAAGTCTTTGAAGCAGCTCCAGTCAGGTCGGGGGAGGCGTGATAGCACAGAGCGGGGCTCTGTTCTCATGTCTTGGCAGTCTTCTGAGGGAGGGAGGGGAATACATCGAGACCTTGTACGCTTTCACAAAGGTATCTCCCTTGTGTGTTGCTGAATATAAGTAAAGACATCGCAAACATTTGAATACTTTCTGTAATACTTATTTAAAATCACTTCAAAACATGCATTTAACCTTGGCTGGGTGTGTTTCCATTATACCCAGTCCGAGCACCATTTTTGTACATTACATTCTAGCAGCTACAGTGTTTTAGTTACATGCATATATATTTGCAGTAAATGAGGTAGTGGTTAGATCAGTGGAGTACATAGAAAATGACCCGCCCCTGTACGTGACGGTGGTAGCATATGGGGGGCTCAGACATTCACACATGATAAGTGCACGCTTGCGCATTCTTGACATGAGTTCATATTATAGTTGCATCCGCGTTCTCGCGTACTCTAGCAGCATTAGTTTTATTTATGGCGCGAAACCATGTGAGGTAGGCTGCCCAGTGATACACGCAACGAACAGATCCCTGGAGCGTCCCTTTATCATTAGTATCCACCTGCAATGGTGCGAGCTCGCCATAGCTTATATCATAGGAGCATACTTTCTCATTTTAATACATTCTACAGGCGTTTGTATTTTATGGAAGAAGGAAATAATGCAAAAGGTCTTGACATTAATATATACATATATATATAAAGACTGTCTGCCATCAGAGGACCATTTTACTGTTCTTCCCATTGCTCAGGCCTGTTGGCCGGGTCATGCTGATAGTGATGGTACACTGCGGGAGGTGAACTGTTACAATGTTAGCGTATTGCGCTAGCTCATGTCCGTCTTGTTCGTGGGAACGTGCTCGCAGCGGATCTGCCAGGGTGCTGCGGCAACGGGGATGTTCTCCACGGGTGGGGGCCGCGCTACAGTGCGCTGAGCTCACACCATCTTTACTGGGCAGAGAATGGTTTTTGGGCCTAACTAAATTTGTGTTGTGATCAATAGATGTGGGCATTCGATACGTGTGGGCAACGTCTCCAGTGGGTGAACCCTCCACTACCTGGGCCCGGGTGGCATGAGGGAGCGCCCAATGGGCCATAGCCCTCACCTGGGGAAGAAACGCAGGCGAGAGGGGTCTCTTGGACCAGTCCTCCCCTACATTTCCCCCCTTTCGTTACTTAAGTAACGAATTCTTTAACTCCTCTATCCTTCTACATTCTGCTTCGTCCATCACCGCCTCATCCCATGCAGGAGTTCCTTTGATCGGCATCCATGCTCTGCACACCCCCCTTAAACTCTCACCTCTCCTGGCGTATTCATCTGGAGTACACGTAAGATATATGCACCCACCATCTCCTTCCAAATCTACCCACACTTCCTCGTACCATTCTAGTATGCGGGGCTCTTTGATGGTGGTGTGCCATAGCTTATCTACAATATCCTTGTCGTGGTACATGGGCACCAGTTGGTACCTTGGTGTGTTGTCTACCCCTGTTTGTACTTGTGCTTCTTGCACCGTTTTTATTGTACCGTGTGAGTTGCCCATTGTCACCATCATCATTGCACCATTTGGTACTGCGTTAGCACAGACTCGAAGACCCACCTGGCATAGGCAGAAAATCAAAAGGAGGAACACCACAGCTGGCATCAAAAGTTTCATCGTTGTTCCAAGCCATGAGGGGACCCAGGAGAAGAGGTTATCGAACCATGTACTATCTACTGCTCCGCCTTCGATCTTCATTTTTTCTCCTAGGTTGTGGACTGCTTCGATCACATGGGACAGGGAGCCGTTTTCTGCGTCTTCAGAAGGTACGAAAGTGCAACAGGCACTTCCTATTTTTCGGCAAACACCGCCGTCCATCGCCGTCAACAGGTCCAGGACATACCTGTTTTGCATGGTCATCAGTCGCAAGGCTCTTAGTTCGACCTTTATTATATTAAAACCTTCTTCAGTGTCGTTCGCCAGCTGAATTAATTCCCAGCGGGTTATCTGGAGCCATTTTGCGTTAGCCCTTGCTTGGACACTTGATACGAGCGAGGCAAAAAATGTTTCTGCTGTGCTGAATAATCGATATTTGTCTGGGATCTGGGCCAATAGTTCTGATGATGCCTTCGATATATAGTTTGATGCTCGTCTGTTGCGGGTCAGCACCTCTGCCTTGCTTCCAGAAGACAGGACATACATTTGTGGTTCCGCAGTTGGTTGGCCCACACTCTGTTGTGCGCGTTCCTGTGTCCTTTTGCTTCCATCGATGTGGCTTTCTGGTATCACCATTAGAGCTGAGTGCAGAGTGGCCATTGAGCAGCTGCCACTCCACGACGGGGGGAGGTGTAGGTATGCCTGTTTTCCACATACCCAATACGTGTCCATAAGGGCCGCAGTCCCTTTTCTTAGGTCTGGGATAGTGAGGGTTTTGTTGCACTTCTTGTTCGTCCCCATGGACGCTCTCCCCTCTCCTTTGAAGCATAGTTCATAGTCTATTTCATTCTGCAATTTGAAAGGCTTTTCGATGGGCGTGACCCAGGTTAGTTTTGAAATGTGTTCTCTCCATACAGGTGTGCATGTTTCTTCTATCCATTGCAATTTCTCCGGTGCCACACCCCTCAGTGCTTCAGCTTTACACATTACTTCTTCATTCTTCCACTTGTTATCAGAAAAAAGTGTCCCTTCGATTGCAAAAAATGGTTCTTTCAGACATACAACCCCTGACGGTTTTGGGTAGCACGTTTTCTCGTTCTGCAGCATTTGAAAAGTCACTTCATGTGCCTGGAAGGTGTTCTTAATTCTGCACAACGTGAGATGAAGGAGACATTGGGCATCTATAATCGGCAACTCTTTGGGTAACAGCACTTTGGGTGTACCTGATGCGTGAGGGATGAGGGAGCAAACATAACAGCTCTCGTTTGTTGTTTGTTTAGCTGTGGCACTCATGTCTGCATACCACTTATTTGTTTGGTGGGGGTGTCGTGGGTCTTCCATCTTATCTAGACCTAGCCCATAGTACTCATCATACTTCCTCCTCCCTGCTTCCCTCTTCCGTCTATTGTTCTTATTCCTCATATTCTTCCCGATTCCCTGGGCAAGAGACAAAATAGACCCCCCTTTCTCATTCCCGCCCCCCTTCACCCAGTCATCATATAATATCTCATGTGTTTCTCTCATTCTTTGATTCTCTATGGCCGTGGGGGCAGGTTGGCTGGTGGGGGTATTATACAACCAGGATATGGCAGAGGGGTTTCGGTCGTTTAAACTGTGAGCATTGTAATTAGACATCTCAGGTGGGGACAGTGTGTTGTATTGTCTTTCACTTTTTGGCTTTCCATCATGTGAGATGACAACATTGGGTGATGTAGTATAGTAGCCCCACACAAGTTTAGTTCCATCCCATACCAAAAAATCACCTTCCCTTGTAGATGCGTTGACACTTGCAGTTGTATTGGTCCCAATAGTTGCGTTGCTCCCTCCCCCCTCGTTCATCTCGATAGAGATGAACGCTATGAACCAGTATGTAACCAGACCAAATAATAATGTAAAAAACAATATAATGCACGCAGATAGTCCACATTCATACGAATATATACATTTCACAGTTAACCATTCTCTAATTCTAGTAAATTTATCCGTTGCAGGCCGCCCGTTAGATGCCATGGAAGCTCCTGTTTTAAGATATAAAAGTGCATTGAGTGCATACATGCAAACATTTTTGTTGGCACCCTCAGTGCCAATATACATGTGACGGGGAATGGAAGCGGGTGGGGATACGGGGAGGGGTATTCACAGACAAGGGTGTATACAAACTCATAATATATATATATATATATATATATATTCGCACTCGACAAGATAAAAGTTAAAACAAAATTTATCAGTTGTGCATTTCTTAAAATTCACTACCAGCACATACACGCAAGTTCATGTTCAGTCATTCTGTTCAGTCGCAGCGTTTGCTGTTGTCTGTGCCTCCTCATCTACCTCCTCTTGTACGTTGCTATATGCCTTCCGTACATCGGTCAAATGCACCCAGTACCTCAACCCTTTGACCTTTACCGCCGTAGGCGTGCAAAATATTACTTCATATGGGCCATGAAATCGTGGTGCATTCCACCGACGCACAAAACTTCTGACATATATCCAGTCGCCTGGCATTAGCTGCAGTTGTGGCTCTGGCTCCGTGACAGCGCCTGTTACATTTCCCTCTTCTCTAGTAAAGGGTGGGGACAATTGCTTTGCTATCACGCGCGCTGCCCTTGTCAGCTTCTTTAAATAGTCTGTGAACTCATCTCCCAATATGTAATACTTCCCTTACTAGGAACTTGGCGGCGCTCTTTGCATCGGGTCGCGTGCAGGGTCCTGCTTCCACCCACCTTGAAAAGGGGCACTCAACCACAATCATGTACCGTGCACCATTACACCTTTCCCCCATGTCTGCGTAATCTATGTGTAGTTCCTTGAATGGGCCAATAGGTTTAGGTATTGTTCCCCGGAGAGTGCGTAATGTCATCCCTGAATTGTATATTTGGCATGTTGTACATTCCATTGCCAATCGAGACACGTGCTCCTGAAGACAGGGCACGAACCATTCTTCCTGTATTTCTGCTGCGATGTGTTGTTTGGTGTTATGTGCAGGGAAGTGTAGCTGTTGGAATGCAATCTCTAGTAGCTGAATTGGCATTACCACCTTTCCCGAGTTATTTTGCCTCCACAGTAGGTCTGTTCCTGACTTGCTGCACCCTCGCTTTGTCCACAAGAGTTTTTCCTCTGCACTGGCTCCTTCCTGTAATTCTATTATTTGTGGTATGGGCATGATATTATATCCCTCTGTGGGCCCTTCGTTTGTTTTGTCCTTAAGCATGTACTCACCTTTGTCATTTTTCTGAAAATAGGAAGCCTCCTTGGCGGCCGCGTCCGCTGCCGCGTTCCCTAGAGACACAACATCTGTGTTGGACGTATGTGCTTGGCACTTTACTATTGCTACTGTAGTGGGGTTTTGCAGTGCCTCAATTAACTCTTTTAACAATTCTGCATGCTGTACAGGTGTTCCACCTGCCCTCCTAAAGCCCCTCCGCCCCCATCTTGCTAGTCCTCCATGTACTGTTGTTGTCATGTAAGCTGAGTCTGTGTATATCGTCACTGCACACCCCTTTGCTGCATGTAGTGCTTCTATTAGTGCAATCAGTTCTGCTGCCTGCGCGGAGTAATGTGATGGGAGACGATATTGTACCAGTGTTTCATACTCACCGTCTTCTAACCTCACCACTGCCATGCCAACGTGTTTTTCTCCCGTGTCCGTGTCAATAGAAGCGGACCCATCTACAAAGTACACTTCCCCTTCGCTTAGAGCGTTCTCACACACCACTGTCTCTTCCCCACTTCCTCCTGTGTAGGTTGCGCAATCGTGGTTCTGCATGTCTTCGAGCGTGCACGCTTCTGTAATGAATGTGGCGGGGTTCACTGTCTTGCATCTCACTATATGGATGTTGGCACTGGACAGTATAATCTCGTAGGCAGTTGCCCGCTGTGTGGTCAGTGTGCTTTTTGATCTCTCCAGTATCGCAAATAATGAATGTTCCACAAACAATGTTACTGAACAGCCCATTACTATTGTGGCACTTTTCTCAATCGCGAACGCGGCTGCAGCAAGTGATTGCTCGCACGCGAAATGGCCCTGCATCACGGCATCTAGAGTGCCACTATAGTAGGCCAATGGCTTGTGTCCTAAAGATGTTTTTTGTGTCAAAACTGCTGTCATCAGTGTTTCCTTGCAGTGTGAGAATAGGTAAAACTCGCGTCCATAATCAGGGTTTGCGAGTACTGGGGCGCTTGAAATCAACTCTTTTAGTCTTTGGAAGGAGGAACTCATCTCTTCTGTCCACTCCATCTTCCTGTTCTCCTGTTGGGCCACTTTTAATGCTTGTAATAAGGGCCTGGTGTATGCCGCATAATCTAATATCCATGCTCGGCAATAATTGCACATTCCCAAAAATTTCTGCATATCTTTTACTGTTGTGGGTTCTTGTACTGATCTTATGGCTTCTACCCTGTCTGGTATTATTCTTTTCCCATCTCTTGAAATCAGCTGCCCTAGGTACAGGACCTCTGTCAGACAGTACTGTAGCTTTCCCTTGTCCACTTTGTACCCCTTGTTGGCCAGCAAGGTCAACAATGTTACGGAATCTGCTCTGCATGTCTCTTCGTTTCGTGCGCAGACTAGTAAATCGTCCACGTACTGAATAATGGTGCTCTCAACTGATAGGTTTCCTAGGTCTTCATGTAATACACGATTGAAGATGCTCGGGCTCTCACAGTAACCCTGTGGTAATCTGCAATCCTCATACCTTTTACCCCCCAGTGTGAAGGCGGTAAGGTATCTACTCTCTTCAGCCAGGGGTATAGAGAAAAATGCGTTTTTTAAATCCACTACTGTGAAATGTGATGCCTCTTTCGGGATGCTGCACAGTATTGATGCGGGGTTCGGGACTAGAGGGAACTCCTTCTGAATTACATCATTGAGGGGGCGTAGGTCTTGTATCATCCTCCACGACCCCCCTTTTGCTTTTTTGATCGGATAAATGCACGTATTACATGGGGAGTTTGAAGGCACTATTATCCCTTGTGCCAGTAGGGCATTTATTGTCTCTTTTATCCCTTCTTCAGCTTCACGAGACAGAGGATACTGTTTAACTCGTGGTAAAATTGCTCCTTGCTTTAACTTTATTACCACAGGCTGTACTCCATGTAACAGCCCCACATCATGGGGGCCTGTTGTCCATAAGTTGTTTGGTACGAGCCTCATGTCGTCATCAAAAAACGACGGTGGTGCTCCTACCACTGTCATCAATTGGGCAGGAGTCTCCCTGGCTTGTATTAAAATATCACAGGGCATCGCTATCTCCATCACTATTTCACCATCATCTTCTGAGTCTGAGAAGAGATCCTCATCCGTTACCTCTCGCAGGGCGATGTTGGCGTTTGTGCATAGCACTGCGCGCCACTCACACCCTTCCTCATCCACTCCGATCACAGCTATTCTTTTTGCTGACACTTGCACAGCATGCAAATCTAACGATACCACTGACCCTGGTGCTGCGTTGGGGCATACATAGGGGCGGAAGAGGAACTCCGCCGGGATCCTCCAGTCCATGCTCCTCAGCTCGGGAATTATGAGGGCCAGAGTCTTCAGCCCTTTGATAAACATTTCCTCATTTTGTGGCAGTCCTCATATTTCTTGCGTGGTTGTGTGGGCTTGCACTACCAACATTGCACGCAAGGGGCATATCCCGGGTGTGGAACACACTATCCCTCTCTCGGTAAATGATATGGTCATATTGAGTTTGCTCAGGAGATCCCTCCCTAGCAGGTTAATTGGGGAATGTTCGTAATATAATAAGGGTGCCTTCACTGTCTTACCCCCCACTGTCACATCCAAAGCTTCTGTGTAAGGAACTTCAACTACAGCCCCAGAGAACCCCTGCGTCTCTAACTTCCTGTTAGATAACGGGAATCGGCCCTCTCTGATACATGATTTCTCCGCTCCCGAATCAACCATGAATATAAACTGCTTGTCTCCTATCTGCGCCCCTACCAATGGTTCCTCCGCTGCATCGTAGGTGGTAGATAGAACTGGACACGCAAGTGTTCTCTGTGGGCTGTCCTATGCGGGGTATCTTGTCGCCCCTCCCTCAGTAAAGACATTTCTGGAGACTACCGACATGCCGCTGTAAGGCGCTGGCGCGGGGGCCCCGTTTGCTGTTGTCGCGAAAGGATTACCTGGCGTGTATTGCATACTGTCATTGTTTTGGGGGTGGTTCTGTGTCCTATACTGGTGTCCTTGTTGCTGGCCCGTGGTACCCTGGCCAGGGTTCCTTAGCTGCTGTTGTCCCATTGGGAGACCGTATGGGCTTCCCGGGTGTGGATGACCATAAGCCTCCCCCTCCTGGAACCCATTGTTTTGTCTACTTCTGCACTCTCTGGAGTAATGTCCCCATCTTCCACAGTTCCAGCAACTCCCTTGGGGGCCCCTGGGACCCTGCCATCCATTTCCTCCCATTCCTCCATACCCCTGTCCGCCTCCTCTCCGGCCCCTGTACCCACCTCGTCCCCCTCGAGGGGTCCACTCTTGCCACTGCGGGCTTCCACCTTGCTCTTGCTCAGTCCACTGCCGCTGCGCTGGTCCTGCCCAATTAGATGCCACCCTTCCTTGGAGTGCTAACAGCCCCTCCTCCTCCTCATCTCCCTCCCTACTGTGTGGGAGCGCGGCTACTGCTGCTGCAACCTTCACTAACTTTGACTGTACTAACTTCGCCTCGTCTGCCAATCTTTTCTGCGCCACCTCCTTCTCCCTCTCCTTTATTCGTTTACAATGGTGTACTATTATGCTCTGAATTTCTGGCCATCCTTTTGCTTCAATACCTGCTATCTTGTCGAGCGCCTTCTGCACTTCCTTTGGGAGCCCTCTCTTTATAATAAAATAAAATAAGGATGTCGATTGATACCAGGGCGTGCCCGTTTCTGCTCTCCACATCTCTTGGACCCGGAAAATATAATCCATAGCCTCTTCCCCGTCATTCATTGTACACTGCATCACTGACTGCAAGTCCGGTGTGTCTGGGAATGTTTCGCGTAAGGCATCCCACACCCTGGCACGCACCATGTTAAATGATGCCCCATCATGGCGGTCACAGTCTAGCGTTACTCCCGGGAAACCGGCCTTAACCCATACCCTTTCAGCCTGGTCACCTACCGCTGATACGAGTAGACTTTTCACGTCTCCTATGGCTAGGGGTACCCCGGCAGTATGTTTCTCAAAGGCATATATCCACTTACTTGCCCCTCCTGACAACGGGGGCAATAGCTTTAATAAATTGGCTTTATCCATCTGTGCCCATGGGATATAGTTAGGCCTCCCTCCTCCCCTGTGTATCAACGGGAGCTGTAGCCTTCCTTTTGTCGTTCCGTCCGGACCCGTTTGGGCTGTTGATGTCCCCAGTGATGCCATTTTTCCCACTCTGTTCCTTAGTCGGCCCGTCCACTCATCATCCAGGGTTCTCAGCGAGCACGTACCTCCCTCCCCCTCGCTTCCCCCTCCTATGGCTATACTCAACCTGTCGCTTTCTTCTACCTCGTCCCTTATATCACACAGCAACTCTTCTCTAATTCCCCCCCGCCTTTCCTCACTTGCACCATCTCCCTCTCCGGGCCCTACTTCTATTATTCGCGTTGGTTCTTCCTCAATTCTGAACAAAATCTCGCCCTTTTTCCACCCCTCTTCAGGCTTTCTATTTTCACCTAGCGCTCTGGACGTACGCCCTGATCTAGTTGCATCTAGTGCTGTCCGTTCGCATATGTCTTTTATCCTAGAGAGCTCATCCTTTGCTATTGTCAGTCTTGATTCTAAATCATCTGTGAGCTTCTCTATATCTACCCTTTGTGCGCCTGCCTGGGCTCGCTCCCTCGTGCTCTCGTATGGCGGAGGTGCCGTGGGCCGGAGGGGTGTGGTATCTCTCGGGGGAGGTATGTAAGTGGGATCACTGTACCCCTCTGCGGGCACAGGCTTCTTTATTATCGGGTACAAACTTATTACTTCTACTGGTGGTGCTACATTTGAGCCTTCTTTGACATCTTTTTGTATTAGCAGTGGATTGTCTGTGGTGGACGGGAAATCAGGATTTAGTGCTGGGGTCTTAGGCGGTGGTACCTCTTCAAATAACCTCCAGAGATCTAATATTTCCCTCCTATTTTGCAGCTGCTTTCCTTTGTATTTTAGATAAATGCATGTGGCCACTGTATCCAGGACACTTTTATCAAATGACCCTCCCTCGGGCCAAATTTGGGGTAACCCCTCCCCCTTTAGCTCGGTCACCCATTGGTCGTGATATTTTTTAATCCGCTCCACGTATCCCGGGAGATTCTTACAAATATGTGATAAGGGTGTTTCAGCCCCCATCTCTGTGCCCTCCTAGTGCTGATGTGCCTTGTGTGTTTGCAACTACAATGTAAGTGCCGTATCAATATTATTCTTTATATTTTACGTCACATGCAATGTTGGGTCCCTTTGGGCTCTCCCCCTCCCTGTCTGCACAATACAAAACTGGCTGTACACAATGTCTATTATGTTCTTTTTGAGGGGCACATACAAGAGCAACCCATCCTTTGGTTTGACAATGTCAGACTGGAAATCAAAAAGGTACTCACTCACTCCACTATGTTGGCGTTGTCTAGAGAGAGGAAAAAAAAAAAAAAAACTTTCATCCGGCCACACTTATCATGACCATTTAACTATTATGCACTTATAATCGCTCACACATTCACAACATCAAAATCTCTTCTAGCACATACGAGGTGCACACACCTCTTGGCACCATTCACCATTCAAACTGCCCTCCCTTTCCTCCCTCGCCGGCTGTCCCTAATCGCCTTATTTGAGTATCTAGATACCCATATATATATATATATAGATAGATATTAACCCGTTTTCCCCTCCTTCTAATAGGACTCTTTTTCTCTTACTCTCTCCCTAAGTCTGTGCTAATCACAGTTCTTTATTCTCCCCCCCCCCCTACCCTTAAAGAAAAGGAAAAAAGTAATAGCGGTCACTAATGTACTCTCAGTGTCCCCTTTTGCTGAACACTTTTATTTTATACTCCACTTCTTCATATATTCCCAGTACTAGTTGAGATAGCACTATGCGGCGCCGCCTTCCACCCCCTTTCGGAGCTAGGTTCCCTTCACCTTTATCTCTTGTTCACCTCTTAATCCTAATGGCCATATGCAAAGAAAAAGCAAGGAAAATTTAAGATGATCTTCAGTAGATCTGCGTACCCCCTCTTCGTTTCCTGTCCTACACTTCACTCCCTGCTCCCCTTAAGATCGCTCGCACTCAGTACTCACGTGCCCGTCTTGAACCGATATTCTCCGAAACTGGGTCCGTCCAGGCAGTGTCGCCGTCAGCTCAACGGTCAGCCCCGGCTCCGGCGAGCGGTACTCAAAGGGGATTTTTCAACCGGGATCCCGTAACCCCTCTCTATTGAGTGCGCACTTCTTAGTGTACCGGTCGCCGTTGGTGGGCAGCCTCCCGGAGCCGGCTCACCGTGCGTATCCCTTTTCGACCGGAGATTCTCGTGCCAAACGGGGACGGTTAAAAGGAGTTTAGGAAGAAATAAATATCACGCTATCGGGGTCACCACTGAAAGCAAGCGTCCCCAAACAGCACGATCCTCCCCGCAATGAGAGACAGTGAAGGACTCTCCCAAAATGGGAATAAGGCCAAGACAGAGTGCGGGTGAGCGTAAATGGGAGTTTATCAATCAGAATTGGGCATGCAAAGAACTCTGCAAACTCCGAGAGCGCTCTGTCTGACAATAGCAAAGACAGGCGTATATATTTACAAAAAACGTCATCAAAACCTACATACTATAGGGGGCACAAGTTCATTGGGATTGGGTGGCGACGACTAACTATAGGTGCTGCTGCGGTGTGGTTGGTCTTGGCTGGAGGACATCACTGGTCACCCTCGTGGGTTGGGCTGGGCCTGGCAGGTCGGCTTGAGTTCATCCGGGCGGTGTTGGTGTGCTGAGGCGGCCTGTGGCAGAGATGAATGCCTTTCCTGACTTGCTTGCCCTCTGCCATGCACCCCGCAGTCATTCAGTCATTTACAGTTCTATTCTCTTTAGTAAATCTTTCAATAGGTTAATGCAACACAGGAGGAATGCACCTTGTGAGGGGTCTGGAGATAATATATCGAGGCCTGGTTACTTGTGATCTGTTGACCGGGACCGTGGGTCGTGGGGCTAAGCTTCGGGGACTGGGGCGGGTGGTACAGGTCTTTCTGTCTTATTAGAAGTGGTTATAGATGTTTCGCTGTGTGTCGTCAAAGTGTTGGGTGTCCTGATTGCACAGGACCATAAGTCTGAGACAGTCCGGTGGGTGGTGGGGTTTACGAGGGGGCGCTTGAGTTTAAACTAAGGTTTACTGCTGTGCTGTAAATAATGCAGGTGGCTGGCCGCGGCCTTGGGTGCTGCAGTGGGGTTACAAGTCTTTGAAGCAGCTCCAGTCAGGTCGGGGGAGGCGTGATAGCACAGAGCGGGGCTCTGTTCTCATGTCTTGGCAGTCTTCTGAGGGAGGGAGGGGAATACATCGAGACCTTGTACGCTTTCACAAAGGTATCTCCCTTGTGTGTTGCTGAATATAAGTAAAGACATCGCAAACATTTGAATACTTTCTGTAATACTTATTTAAAATCACTTCAAAACATGCATTTAACCTTGGCTGGGTGTGTTTCCATTATACCCAGTCCGAGCACCATTTTTGTACATTACATTCTAGCAGCTACAGTGTTTTAGTTACATGCATATATATTTGCAGTAAATGAGGTAGTGGTTAGATCAGTGGATTACATAGAAAACGACCCGCCCCTGTACGTGACGGTGGTAGCATATGGGGGGCTCAGACATTCACACATGATAAGTGCACGCTTGCGCATTCTTGACATGAGTTCATATTATAGTTGCATCCGCGTTCTCGCGTACTCTAGCAGCATTAGTTTTATTTATGGCGCGAAACCATGTGAGGTAGGCTGCCCAGTGATACACGCAACGAACAGATCCCTGGAGCATCCCTTTATCATTAGTATCCACCTGCAATGGTGCGAGCTCGCCATAGCTTATATCATAGGAGCATACTTTCTCATTTTAATACATTCTACAGGCGTTTGTATTTTATGGAAGAAGGAAATAATGCAAAAGGTCTTGACATTAATATATACATATATATATAAAGACTGTCTGCCATCAGAGGACCATTTTACTGTTCTTCCCATTGCTCAGGCCTGTTGGCCGGGTCATGCTGATAGTGATGGTACACTGCGGGAGGTGAACTGTTACAATGTTAGCGTATTGCGCTAGCTCATGTCCGTCTTGTTCGTGGGAACGTGCTCGCAGCGGATCTGCCAGGGTGCTGCGGCAACGGGGATGTTCTCCACGGGTGGGGGCCGCGCTACAGTGCGCTGAGCTCACACCATCTTTACTGGGCAGAGAATGGTTTTTGGGCCTAACTAAATTTGTGTTGTGATCAATAGATGTGGGCATTCGATACGTGTGGGCAACGTCTCCAGTGGGTGAACCCTCCACCACCTGGGCCCGGGTGGCATGAGGGAGCGCCCAATGGGCCATAGCCCTCACCTGGGGAAGAAACGCAGGCGAGAGGGGTCTCTTGGACCAGTCCTCCCCTACACCCTCCTAATGTCCTTGAAGCACTTTTCTGTTGCTACTGACCAATCATGTTTGTAATCTTTTTTTCAGAAGGCGTCTGAAAGGCTCAGTTTTATGTGCATTGAAATCTACAAATCTTGAATAAAACTCAGCCAGCGCTTACAGGGATTTTAACCAGTCAGCATTCTTCAAATGGAGGCTTCAATCAATGGCTTCTAGCAGTTCATCATTGGGGTTAGGATCTCTCAACACAAATGATGTGCCATAAGTGCTCAACTTCTGAAATGCCAAACCAGCATTTTACCAGATCTAGGGCCATTTCACTCATACAAATAATCTTTAAAGCTGGTAGAGTATGGCAACATGCTGAATTTGTCCTTGTCATGAATGTGTACATTGTATTGAAATACAATGGTTTCCACCACCTCCTTTAGTAGATTAAACATTAGCCTTTGAAACATGGACACAGAACTGACAACATCAAAGGTATGCCACTTAAATTTGAGAAAACATTCTGCCTTGCAAAAGGCATTTACGCTCATTAACAACTGATCACATTTAATCTGGTGGAAAGCATTTGTCACATCAAGAGTTGTGAAGGTTCTACAATTGCTCAGAATCACACACGCTTCTTGGAAATTGGCATGTGTATATCAGTGAACTACTAAAAACTCATTTACTCCTCTGAGGCCAACACACAGACTGAAATTCCCATCCGCTTTTTTCATGATCACAAAGAGGTGAGGTATAGTTTTAGCTTTCAGTTAGGTCAATTATACCCTGTATGACCATATAGTCTAGCTTGTTGCTAAGTTCCTGATTATTATGGGCACCTTTCTAACGCTGTGCCCACATGGAATGGCCACATCTCACAGAGCTATTTAGTGGGCAAAGTCCATCAGTGTGTCCAACTTTTGCTGGGCGATTTATGGTTATTTGGTCGAAATGCTCCCTAATAATCATTCATCTACACTTAACACCTGCACTCCCCCACACTGGGATAAAGTTGTATTCCTAATTCACCTTAGAGTATCCACACTGAAATGGGTAAACCATTTACAAATGCATAGAGTTTGGCTACTAAGGTGCATCCTTTGTATGACAGACTATACTCAACATACCCAGCGGTATCAATTTCATCAACACCATACTCTATCTGGAGCAATGTGACACATCTTCAAAACCTCCGTTTTTTTTTCATTTTGTGGGAATCCTCAATACCCAATGCGGTGTACTTAGAGCACAAGCCAGCCATGACTCTCTAGAGAACCCTGCCAAATAAAAACGTATGCTATGGTTTCCCAAGGTCTTCCTTGGCGACTTAGTCCTGGGCCATCCTGAATATTGATCAGCCTCAGTGGGGACACTGCTCCATCACTACTCACCAAACTGATCCTACTCTGTTCCTTGAAAGGTAATGTAATGTGATGTAAAGGAGTCTGGGATAGCACACCTCTAACATGATAGTGACCTTGCAGCACATGGCTCTGCAAGAAAAGAGGGAGAGTGGAGTTGTTAGTGGGAAAGAGGGAAAGGCGGGTGAGGATCCTGTAGTGCTGGTGCTAGCAGGACTGAAATACCTGAATCCTGAGTGTTTCTCTGATTCTGTTTGTCTAAAGACCTGGAGAGAAAAGAGCCTGGGTATGTGCTTCATCCAAAAGAGAACGCCCAACATTGATCATTAACGTCAGGATCTGGACGTTCCCCGAGGTCGATGTTACCACAAGTCGGTGGCTTTAGGTTGTGGCTTTAATGTTGGTCTCAAGAATGTGTTAGTTGTTACACCTCTTACAAAATCCTGAGAGAGGACTGTGAGCATCTCTGCCTGTCTCTTCATCTAGCCCAAAATTGATGCAATCTCCATTCCTTCTTCAATAGCTTTGTTGCATTTCTTGCATCCATTCAATTCTGCTTTTACTGTGTTTTATCCATAGGTATTAGCCCTCAGGCACTGAAAAGCCACGTCTTCTGATACTATAGGTGGTCACCTCACAATGCTGAATAGGATAGGTCACACACCTGCCAGAACTGGGATCTTTATCTATTCAAATTTGGTGAGTAGAGTTTTTCTACAAATCTTGGCATTATGATGTGCTCCTGAGGTCAGGGAAAGGCTAACCTTAAGAAATGTTCATACCATCTATGCTGTACCTCAAACCCTGTAAAGTCAGACTTGTTGCAGTGCTTTCTGGCCTCTCTTCATTTCCAAGTATTTCCTCTTTGGGTCAGCTCTTTTCTGAAGAGGAATAGGATGAGGTGGACGAAGTTGAAGAATCAGAGGAAGAGGATGATGAAGGGAAAAATGAAAGAGACTTTGTTTTCTTCCTTTCGCCAGCATTCTGTTCTTGCTAGACATGCTCCACAATCTCTTTGACCAATTTCTTAGAAATTCTGCATTTGTGCCTTCGAACTTTTGCAGATTTGGACTTTTCCTGCCCTATTCTTCATTTCTGGAAAGTAGCCTTCAGTACACAAATCGTTAAGTGTGTCCGCTCTGAAACTTCTTTAATTCTTCATTTTCAATTACCTCATCATGTAAATTAACAAGTCTCCATGTACATTCCCATGCTTCTTTTCCTAGCCGGTGAACCGGCGGATACTTAGCTCACCCCTTAACATCCTCATCTAAGATGGCTGGCATTTTTTCACATTGCTGAATACCAGAGTGTCTCACAACTGCAAATCAGACTTTACTTAGCTGTGTGTTGTCCTAGGTGCCGCCTCACTTAGCAGAGTTGCCACTTGTGCTTAAGCTTGGAGGTGTGTCTCCTGCTGCAAACCTTGTCCATTCAGCCACTGTGCTGGTAATACAGAATAACTACATGCCAAGAGATGTTGTCTGTGTTACCTCCAGCGTCTTACCTTCCTGGAAGTGCCGTGGGATTCCCTGTCATGAGACTTCTGGTCATTGGCGGCTCCAGCTCGTATTGTCCCAGCTAACAATCTTCCTCTCGCCCTAGGGGTGCTGGGAGGCATCTTCCCCGGCTTTAATTTGCAGCATGTGGATGCCATGGTGAACAGTGGGATCAGCAACCATAGCTCCCAAAAGCCCAACAATACAAAGATTATACATTTAAGCTGCTATCAGCTCACCCAGCTCATTGACTGGAAGAAAGGAGCAGTGTCGCTCTAGGCATGGGCAGTCTGTCCCATCACTCAGGGCCCTGCACACATGGGAGCCCGCAGGCACTTTCTACCATGTGTACACCATGTAACACAGTATTCTCGAGTGACTGTGCTGCTTCTAGGCACAATGTTCTTTTGTTTCGCCTGCCCCAACAAAGATGAGATGTAACTGCCCCACCCTCTGTGAAGATCTGCAATCAAGTACCATTCAACGGGGCCTCAAAAAGACTTTCTTTCTTTTTCTTTTGGATGAGCATTTAAAGTAGAAACTATTTATAATCATTGGTTAATTTAAGTAACTATTGTTTTGGACAAGGTGTTCATTGTGTTTTGGTGAAAATAATTGTAATTTTGCATTTTATATTCAGAAAGCGCATAGAAATCACCAGTTAACTGTCAAGAACTGTGATTTCTTCCAATACAATTAAATATGACACACTAAAAAGGGTTTTAAACTATATCTGAAAAACAGTTGTGCAGCCTTAAGTGCGAAAAGGAGATTAAAGCTCCAGAAGGACCAGCTACTTCTTACCAAACTTTTGTCTAATAAAAACAACTTCAATAGTGATTTTGGGAAGGGTGGTAGTGCCATAACCTCCCCCTTGCACTCTTCCATGCCACATTCACTCGAGTTCTTTGATGACTCGGATGTGGGATCAAGGGGTGGACCCAAAGAGTGAGGTACCTGATAAATCAGAAGCACATAATCTGATGAGTGCCCAGTCGGTATTAATTCATCAACTCCAAAGGGCAGTCTGGAGATATGACCCCAAGCATTTTCGAGAGGGGCTGGATATACCTAAGGCTCCGGATAACTGGTCGTCCTATAAGAACCAGTTGTTGATGGACTTAGCGGCCTGCTCAAACCTCGAGAATTTCCTGTCCTGGGTGGCACTGGTGGGCCCAAAATCCTATGAGTCACCCATACCAACCCCCCCAAAGCCCCTACAACTTGCAGATAACAGAAAGAAAAAATCTTCCCAAACGACACTTGCCCAGCATAGGTTACATCAGGAATGTCAAACTGACCCCACTAAGTTCCCCCTTTTGGATTCAGCGCTGCAAGCAAAACCAGCCATCTCTGCTGCTTGTTCTGAGGCTGAAATCCCGCTCGAGAGTATGATACCTCCTATCAAGTCTGCTGATGCAACGCGCTATATACTTCATAAGGACCTAGGCATCTTGATTTGCCTGTTATTTGCCTGTTATAAAGGCGATCATGTTGTCTCTGCTTTTACACTGTACTTTGGCCTTCCCATTTCATGTTCTATGTTGTTCTGTGTTGTACAATTTTATGTTGTTTGTCTATATGCGCCATCATGCCTTCGTGTCCACTGAGCCCGTTATAAATACAATAAAGTAAAGTAAATGATAAACTCATACATACATATAAAAATCTAGGACAGAATTTGTACTTCATCCAGATGAGGTTCTCTGTGAGCCAACGAAGAGGCTCTACCGATCACCACTTTTCAGCCATTTGCTTATGTTCACGCGCTACATCCAGGAAAAAAGAAACAGTGTCCAACATTCAAGGACACCCCGATCCCATGCAAACCTATATTACTATGCATAACCTCAGTTAACCTTTTGGAATGTGCTTGAATATATACCTAATACTAAATGTAGATACTGAACACTTAAGGATTGTTTTTAGCTTATTCCGTTTTTAATGTCAACCACTCAGGCAAAACAACACAGTGCGTGTTTGTAATGACAAAAGAGACAACATAAATGATACAAAGTAAAAAGGTGCTCAACATGTTTCGGGATATCAATCCCTTCATCAGGAGCGGTATTCTTAGCTTTTAGGAGATCGTTTTGCTTCAGGTTCTAACCTTCTCAAAACTATAAGCAAGTGAATGACACCAAATCAGGACACTAGTACAGAAAGTCTGGTGATAAATTCAGAAATCCATGTAGTACACTATAATATTACATTCAGAAATCCATGTAGTACACTGTAATATTACATTCAGAAATCCATGTTGGACACAACATTTAAGAAACTCGGCATGAAACAGTGTTTCATCACCTAGTTCACTGTGGTAATTCCTGATGTTATTCCTCTTCGGTTAGACCGTGTGTAGGGGAATATTCCCCTGTGGAGTACCCGTTGCATCAACCTATGATAAAAAGTGTGGTGAGGTAAATAATCTACCAAACATGTCACTGTGGATTATAAAAAGTAATAGCTGAGGTAAGAGGAGCCTACCTAGAAGTGCAGACCTCCTACTAAATTGGTTGCAGACAAAGCTTCCTATTATCCCAACGGATTAATCCGTTCTCAATATCCATGTTCGTAAAAAGCCATATGATGATATACTTCTGGGTAAATATCACCGCTCACTGGTACTTCAGGTTGCATTCTCTTCAGGTGACCCCCTTCCAGCGCAGATGAGAATTTTATTGTTAGGGCTAGTTCTACACAGCGTGATCCATTTGCTTTAGTTCAACATCCTTTTCCCAGTAAACTGATGCAGGCCAAATATTCTTGATCAGCAGTTTAGGCGCACATGCATACACAGTCCAGCTTATAGTACCCAGCAGTACCTGGAGCCAAGAGGTACAGAAGGGTCCATAACCAACGTCCTCTAGAAATTAAATCATAAAGCAAATAATAATCACTACATTTAGGGGTATGTATCAGAAGGATGACATCATAATGGGGTTGAATTTTTTTTTCTCAACCTCCAATGGAAGACTTCCGGTCCCATTCCCTCATTTCATGGTTTCCTGTCCATTTGATTGGTGCATTTCTTTCTTTCTTTTATTTTCATTAACTGGGGGCTGCGCCTCTAATTCAACTATCATAGCAATAGTAATGCAAGTTCTCTTCTTTTCAATTGTTTACAGGAGTTGAGGTTTGTAGGGATATGGCCATCAGCGTTTGTCCTTTTATGCTCCTCTATACAACAAGCAGTTGTCATGTTTATTAAATCACATGTCAAACCTCCATAAGCACATTCAGTTCTTGGAGTAAAGCATGTGATTCTTGGCTCATCCCATGGAGAAGAAAGTATGTGTACACATCATGGGTTAAGCTGTGTCGAACAGATCTGGTGAATGCTGCTCCCCCTCTTACTGTAACACCTGCTGCAGCAGGAACTAATACCTGCCAGTAAGACTAACACTTTTCTACGCACGGTTTTGATGACATAGAGCTGTTTAGAGACTTAATTTCTAATGTCACACAATATATAATCATGAGTACATAGAGCGGCTGTATGGCCTGCTACCTCAAATGCCTTTTTTTCTGATCATTGAATACTACTTCTAACACCTCTATGCTGCTTTGGATTCCTGTGACTTTCTTAACTTCTGGCATCAATCTCTCTAGATTTCCAAAGAGTCTAGGCACTACTTTGGGCAAACCCTTTAACAATTCTTATATTGGGACAGAATTCCTTTCTACTGATAGGCAATAGTCATTAAACTGTCTAGCTAAACTGTATGTCTGTTGTAGATCCTGAAACCAACTCTACAGACTTGTCCTCATCATGAAACAATTGCCTACTAGTTAGTAATAACTGAGTTGCATTCCTATCACAACAAATCCTGTCACCCACTAATAACATCTTACCTTTTCCTAGCTTTTCTTAGGATATTGCTGGTACGTTTAAAGGTGCCTCAATTTCCGAGTTGAGCAAATTCCTAACCAGTGGTTAACCGTGGGGTGGATGTCAAGTATCTGGCTGAATTGACAGGCAGTCACACTTCCCACATGTCTCAGTGTGCTATTCAGCCCTAGTTACATCCAGCCCAAGGGTTCGGCACAGTTCTGCTGCATGGGGCCAGATGCTTTTGTTTGGCCCCTTTGCTGTGAAGGTGAACTCTTTGCATCTCTATTGCCAGAAGTCTCTCCGGGGACAATGGTCTTCAGGTATTTCCTAATCGTTCCCGGGGATTCTTGGTCATCTGCTATTTGGCACTTTATCTCAGATGCTCAGAAGGTCAGAATTCAGATAGTCTTGCACCTCTTTACTAGCAATGCCCCAAGGCAGCATTCTTGTGGAAGACATTATTGCATGTATCTGGTTTCTCAATATTAGTGTCAGTGTTGGTGTCGGTGAGCTGAGCCCCAGAGATAAGCCCTGTTGCACAATCGAATCAGCCTAAACAGCCATGTCTGTTAAATACACTCCAAGCTACAAGGGCTGTATTGAGCCCATCCCAAATTCGATCAGCTACTTACTTTTTATTTCTTCCTCTCAGCAACTCCTTGGTCTGATGCTGAACGCAGGTAATGGCTCCCTCTGAACTGAGGCGTGACCACAGATATGGGTATGGCAAAAATCATGGTTGCCAATGTGGTGCTCAGAATAACATATTGCAACCCTGATCTACCTATCCTACTCATGGTGGTGCACCAATAAGACTGATGATGCATCTGAAGGTTTCACATGAACTCAGAAGCCTCAAATGTAGGCAAATCTAGATACCAAATTACAGTATATGTTCTATTATCTAAGTCTACATTATGATGGCATAAAACATGAGCAGTATTCAAACACATGGTTTCCACTTTAGTACTATTCCTGAAATTGAAAGAAAGTAGTTAGTAAAGAGCAGTATAGATCCACAGAATGAATATAGTCCTTTCCTAACACGACATTTTGATCATCAATACAGCACTCTCCTGGTACAACCACACAATGGAAAACCTCTGGGCGGAGGCATTGTATCAGTGTCTCTGCTCTCATTGTTGATCTGCACCCTTTCTTTATTATCGGTACCAGTAAATGATCTTTAGGATGTCCTTTGTTCCCAATCTAGAGAACAAAACAGAGTGGCAAAAATGTGTTAAGCTTGAAACAAATTCAGGGAATTATTTAAGAAACTGGAGTTGGTTTAGCAACAGCAGGTTATTTCTTTCTTTCCCAATAGCCTATTAGTGAGGCCAATTTTAAAGATTGATATGTAGTCTTTAAAGCACAGAGTTAATCCTTTTCTGACAACCAATTTGAAAGAGCTTCACATGGGTATGGAACAGCGCCTTTGTGGAACAGTGCTGGTCGTGGGACAAATCCTAGCCACATTTCCACTCCTTATTCCTAACTACAATTAATATAACAGTTTCCTCCCTGCCAATGTGCTACACATCTCCTTCTATACCTGGGCCAGGTTTGGTAAAATTTTTAAAAGGAGTATAGCTCCACTGTCATTCAGATGAGGCATAATAGACATTGTAAAACAGGAGAGACAAAAATACCACTGAGAAGAATAGAACAGGCATTATTATTTTTCTGCTCAAAGGTGCTGCAGCTAGCTTTCACATGTCATATGCTCCTGCACTTTAACAGCCAAGTTTGATAGCAACATAACCTGCAGCAGCCTCTTCTAATGTGGAGCCAAATCCGTCTTTCTCTGATATAGTTTCAGCAGAACCAAATCTACAACAATCTCCTGGTTGTAGGGAGTGGCAGGCCACAAGCAGTTCTCTAGACAGCACTGCCTTGACCTGGTTATGGACAAAACTAACAAGAAATGTAATACTTTTTTATTTTTTATTTATTTATATGGTTAATAAAATCAACCTTTCAAATATCAAGATATCAAAATACTACAATTCATAAAGACAAATATACAGTTTGTTCATTCACCACAATTAAGAATTCGAAATTAGTTTAACTCAATTACGCTAACTATGATTATGCACTAAATATTTCATCCAAATATCGTACAATTGCTATTTTGGTCCTTAAGGCAGTTGATGAAAAGATACAATGCCACAAGTTCTTATGAATATGTGCCTTTTGGTCTTCAAAAAAATTTCCAAAACATTTTTTCCGGATAATGGCTAAATTTGTACAAAACACTAAACAATGTTCCAGCGTTTCTTTTTTGTCAGCATTCTTACAAAATCAACATACATTTTCTGATTGCATAATTTGATTTCTGCGAGCCTGAACATCTAATGTCGGCCAAAGGTTCAACCGAAAGCGGAGAAACCTCTGACGAGTCTTTGAACAAGGAAATTTGGCCAAATAATCAGACATTGTTCTACATTGCTTGTGCCCAAATAGCGCTTGATCAAAATCCTTATAATTGAGACATTTATTTTGGGTCAGAATCCAATCATGTTGCTGGACTTTCATTTTGGCACGAGCTTCATTGTTCAAAAGTAACTCTAAATCAACTGAGGCATCAGCCATTGCATTCATAGTAAAGATACACCATTGTTTTGAAAAAGCCTGATTTTGCTCTAAAAGATGACAGGCCACCTTTCCCAAAATGTCTGATCGCTCTAAAGACAATAGACATTTACGGAAAAAGGCACAATATTTCCAAATTACAAATGAGAACATTGAGAGTGAACCCAATTCAAATCGAATCAATGGTAAAGGTGTACAAGCTGGTAAATGTAGTACTTGTTTCCAAAACAAGGATTCAATTCTATCCCACCACTGCACAGGTTTAGGACTGCGAGCCTCAGACCCATAGGTCAAGATTGGCATCACCTTCTGAAAAAAGAAGGTGAGAATATGTTTTCACGTAAATTTGCCAAATTTGGCCATAAGTATCTTTTCTTGCGCAATTAAGGACCGTAATTTGCCCTGGATCTCTATGTCAGGGTCAAGGCTTGGTAAAGTATCCACTATAAGAGTGCCCAAATACTTATAGTTGGCTACCTGTTCTAATGGAACATTGTGTAATCGCCAACAAAAAGTTTTAACTTTACAACTTTCATGCCTCTTACAAACCATTATTTGGGTTTTATTAATGTTAATTGTCAAATGGTTCGTATCTACGTATGTTTCAAGGCCATGCAAAAGTTTCTGAAGACCAGTATGGGTTTTTGAAAAAAGAATCAAATCATCGGCATAAAACAAATAAGGAACATTATGCCAACCTAAGCGGGGATAGTCACTCACAATTTGACTCAGAGTTACGCCCAAGTCGTAAATGAAAAAATGAAAAATGGAAGACGCCAAGATACAACCTTGTTTCAGCCCTCTGAATGTTTGAAATTTCGAGGACAGATCACCACTCAAATTAAGTTGAACCTGCATGGTAGTATTAGAATGTAATAGAGTGATTAAGGATAATAGAGAGGATTGACAATTATGTTTGATCAACTTATGCTGTAACAGTGATCGATCAATTGAGTCGAAAGGGACCTGGAAATCTACAAATGCTAGATACAAGGTCTGCCTTTGGGCTGCGTGATCTAGTCCAGTCACAAAGCCTGATTGAAATGGGTCATTAAGATGGGCCTGCGAAATCCACTTCTTGAAGTCTCTTAAGATCAGTCGAGAAAAGATCTTTCCTGGCGCATCTAATAGTGCAATAGGCCGATAACTGCACGGATCTTTCCTGTCTCTTTTTTATAAATAGGAACAATGATAGAATGAGTCCAGGACGACGGTAATTTTTGAGACTTCAAGATGAGTCTAAAGATGGTGAACAGAATACGGCTCCACACTTGTAATAATGTAATGTAATACTTCAAATACCACAATGATTTGGCATCGGTCAAATGCAGGTCATCATCCAGGTGGAGATAAGGGCAGCCTCATGGGTCACCCGTAAATGATCTCTTAGGAGGTAAGCTCAGTTTTCCTGCTGGAAGGGCTTCTTATAATGAACAACACAACGGCGAGGGCATTGAGCAATTTCATCACGGTTTCTTGGCAGGATTTTGCAAGCTTGTTTTTGATAACACCATTACATCTCTCTACTGCACCTGCTGATTGGCCATACTGTGGGCTTACCACACTATTTACAAAATGCAACACTTGATCCCTGTTGACACTAACTGACACTCCAAACCTGGGTAGAATATCCCTGACTAGTATTTTAATGACTGCACTCCAACAGGGGTATGCCTCCTCCCAAATGCCAATGGGGTAGTTACAGTTTTGCTGGTGCAGGAAAAGTGCTGGTAAAAGTGCTGGTAATTCTGTGACCGGCACTTTTACTGCACCAGTAAAATTCAAGTTTGCTGGTGGGGGTCAGTGATTTACCTCCACCAAAGATCTGCAGGTAAATCAGGCTCCCACTGGATGATAAATGCCAGTATTTCCAGCACCGGGTCACTGGTGCCGGAAATACTGGCAATCCCCTCCATGGAGTACTGCAGGAACCCATGGAATGAGAATTCTGCTGCCCTTTCTGCCTCCTGTAATATCCTGTTATTATCAGGCAGCAGAAACAGTAGGGTCAGTTTGCTGGTATCACATCGCTATTACCAGCGAAATACCCGCAAACTTGTAATGACCCCCAATATTGAGTGGTCACCAAAAAACCTTAACTGCAGTTGATTTTCTTCAAATAAGGCATTAAAACTGTAAGAAGGAACTCTACACCATAGGACAGATGTGGAATTGCCTTCATAAGATAAAATTGTATACAGGGCGATAGTGTAAATCGACCGTATTTACTTTCAATCGCTTTGATTTGATTCGCAGTCACATATGTTTTCTCCATTACGTTTTTCTTCTTATGAAGCTAAGTGATTGTGAACTTGCAAATGAATAGCCTAAATAACTCATGACCGATTGGTTTTTGATTCTCAATCCGGTGCATCCCCAAGTAAGTGTTTGAGGTCTAGTTGTTCTAGTTGTTCCACGTCCTGTATGAAATATTACTGTATTAGTTATAAACACATATGACATAAGATCCCATGAAGTTCCAAAAAAGGTTCTTCAGTTCATCTATCAGAGTTGACCATAATTTAGCAAGCTGGATCAACAGAGACTATTTGAGTGGCGGAAATAGTAGACATGGCCAATGCACCTGTGGCCTTCTTCAGGGTGATCACTGATAAAAAAGTAAAGTTAGAGATGATGGTACCTTATTTACATGGTCATGAGAGCCATACGCTTGACACAAAAGAACCAAGCTGTGGAGGAGCATGCACTTCAATGCAGTGGTCTCCCCATGCGTAATGGTGCAAAAGACTGCTAACAAGGGAGATAAGTATTTTAATGACCATTACACCATCTGCTCTCTGTCAGTGGAACACCTCCACCCACCCATAGAAAATATCCCTAATAACACCTAAGTACTACCAGTTATTGTTGTGTGGAAGCTGAAGAAAGACAATCTGAAGGTCTGCAAAAGGGCCATCCGGAGGAAAGTGTGCTCCCTGGGCTACAGGTACATTTTTCCCTATGTTATTCAAAAGCCTGATGGTGTAATGCCTACAGTACTCTTGAGCCATTTTAGAGAATTTGGGGGCAAACTGGAACTCATTCAGAGATGTAATCATACCTTACTTTACCACATGAGTCTGACCATGGTATAACCTAACAAGGGTTGACACTATTATCTTTGGTGCCACTAATTGATCATGGTCATTTGGCCGCAGAGCATCGCCAGGTTATCGTCAACCTTTCCTTATCCAGTTATTCTTCTCACTGGATGGAGCATTTTCTTTTATCTGAGCCAAATCGTTCAGAGTCCTGTATGGTTAGAAGTTATGGCTGATTTTAACAGGGAGAATATATTTATCTTGCAATTCAGATACAACAGCCAATTTTGAATATTTCTCTACAAAATTATCTAGGTGTGCTTTCACATACTGTATATATTACAATTCTGTTGATGTCAGGAGCACTCTGTTCCCATAGCTGACCAAAGTTGTAGGCTACCCCAAAGGCATAGCTCAAATCCATATAAACAGGTCGGGATATATTGACCCACTCAATGGCATGGCACCACATCACCAAGCTGCATTTGCACATTAAACAGCAACCTGACGGCGCTTGCTCCTGTGCGCACCAGGACTTCAAAACTGCATTTTGGGAGCAACAAAAAATGGCTGCACCAGCCTGCTTAGCACACTTCAGGCAAAATGGAACAAGGGGACACACTGAAAAAGTATGCCAGTGCCTTCTGAAACATATATGGAAAGAAGTGAACAGACAGCACTGCATTGCTGCAAAAGCCAAAAATTCCACTTCAAAATGAAACCTTTTTCACCCTTTCAAAATGCTGTGTTATGCTATTTCCATCTGTGCATTCTGAAATCACTGTGATGGAAACAGCCCTGCCAGGCCCAGGATAATTCATTGTGCCTCAGAAAACTGGGCATAATTCCTGAATGACAGGTCCTGTCAAAGTAGATTTGAAAGAAATCAACAAGCAACGTTCTTTTCACTCACACAGGAACACACGTTTATTTCTTCCCAAAAAGTATCAGGTGCAGCAGTTCAAAGAGACATTTTACTCTCTGAGCCAGGTCAAGGATAAATGTATCCGTACTTTAGATAAAACTCCTGCTGCAAGGAAAATGACTACAGCTTCAAAGACAGTGGCAATCAGAGGAGCTTCAAACCAAATTGAAGAAAGAAATTCTAGCAGTTTTTAACACATGTGGAAAAATGGGCTGTGATGACTGAAGGGAAAAAATGGCTTGTTTAAAACTAAATTGTTAATGAAAGCCTTTTTACTTAGAAATGTAAAGGAATTATGTTAGTGGTGATAATACACATATAGGATATCTTCTGTCATAGGTTTGTTTAATTCAAGACCTAAAGTAAGAAATTAAACAGTTTAAAGCACATAGGCTGGAGTTGCAAGCTCTCATAAAAACCTGTTATTCCAGTTGCCAGCCAAGAAACACCTCCAAGGAAGTGAGATACACCATAAATCCAGGACACATAGGTGCGAAGTGCCAGCTTGAAAAACTTTGTATGTGTGAGGACAATGAAAGTTCACAAGCTCGTCAGACATTCGTCTGTGCTCCAGGCTGGGACAATAGCAGTCCTGGGACACTCACATGTTCAGTGTGAAGGGGCAATAAAACCTTCCATTAAGACTGGAAACCTATCTTGCCTGGAAGGAAATGACAGCTGCTTGCAGTTGGAGGAAGAAAAAAAAAACAGGATCTATTAACAAAGGGACTGCCTTTTGGTACCACAGACTACGTTATAAAGAAACTTTAAATACTTTTATTTCTGTAGCAAGAATAAGCAAAAACCTAAAAAGTTTGCAGTTTTAAATCTAATTTAGGGGGCTAATTTTTAAAACTTGGTAGAACTCATTGCCGCATGAGGAACAGAAGTTACAAAATATGACAGATCCCAAGGAAAGTATTAATGTGGCAAACATAACATTTTGTCCATACATCCCCGGGGACAATTCGCATTTGTGTATAAAATGGTAGAATTTTAGGCCAAATCTTTAACCCCTTAAGTGCTAAGGACAAGATATCTCATCCTTGACATTACCTCCATAGTGCCAAGGACGAGATAGCTCATCCTTTTTGGCACCTTGTTTTGTGGGTTGCTATGTGAGGGGGAGGTTCCCCCTCACTGCCAGGGTACTGGATTACCTTCAATTTCACAATGGCGTGCGTAATGCATGCCGGCGTGAAAGTGAACGTAATTGTCACCGCAGCAGCCATTCCGGGCTGCCGCAGTGAAAATGAAAGGTGTGTCTCCACCTTTCTCCCCCTCGATCTCTGGCTGTATTTCAAGCCAGAGATCGAGGGAGGTGTCGCTGGAAAGGGGAGATTCTCCCCTTTCCAACAACACCTTTTGTGAAAGCATTGCTGGGCACGGACTGGGCGCAGAGTGCACGATCTGCGCCCAGCAATGCCCACTAGACACCAGGGATCTGTCTGAGAAGTGGGGTAAGGTGGGGGCTGCTTACAGTAAGCAACCCTCTCCCCCCACCCCCAAAGTATGACAGCACATATGGATAATCCTGGGGGTAGATGGCTGATCATCTGCCTCCAGGGAGGGCGGCAAATTGAATAAAAAAAAATGCAACAGGGATGGGGGGCGGGGGTGGGGGGCCACTAGGCACCAGGGATTTATGTATACATGAAAGGGTGGTGGCCCTCCCCCTTCCACACCAAGTGGAAAGGGGGGCCACCCCTTGTAGCCCTCCCTGGGGCCAATTTCTGCCCCCAGGCAGGAGTACATGAGGTGACCCCCCATCCAATTGGAGGGGGAGCACACCAGAAATAAGTGTGCAGGCAGCCCTAAGGATGGGGCCTGCAGGTTAGGAGAAAAATGAGGAAAAACAAAAAAATCAAATAAAACAAAAGGAAGATTTGGGTGAGGGTGGGGGGCCACTAGCCACTAGGGATTTATTTTATGGAAGGTAGGTGACCCTCTTCCCCTCACCCCAAGGGGAAATGTGGGTACCCCTTATAGCCTCCCTGGGGTCAGATATCTGCTCCTATGAAGGGACATCTGACCCCAGGGAGGGCTGCATGAGATTCCCCCCTCTTATCTGTCCCTAGGGAGAGCTAATTGAGATGGCCCCCCTTTCATTTGGTGTGGGGAGGAGAGGGACACCCCCCTTTACATTGGAAAATTCCCCAGAGGTTTAGGGTGCCCCTCAGCCCGCCCTAAAGTGTAGTGTACCATTTTCCATTTTTTTCTTTCTTTGCCAAACTTCCCTTGGAGCAGATGGGCACATTGGTGTGCCAATCTGCCCCCAGGGTGCCCAAACCTTACTGTCCCACCCACTGGGGGGCCTGTCCAACATTTTTTGGTGGCCCTCCCCTCCCCCAACCCAAATGGAGGGAGGTGTACCTCACGCAGCTGTTTGTAGGAGGCCCAGGGAGGCCTGCATGAGGTGCCCCGCCACCGATTTGGGGTGAGGGGGGAGAGGGCCACCACAAAATGTCGGACAGGTCCCCCAGTGGGTGGAGCAGTAAGGTTTGGGCACCCTGTGGCCAGATTGGCACACTATTGGGCCCATTTGCGCCAAGGTGATCTGGGTTACCAAAGTAAAAAAGTAAAAATGGTAGACAGCATTTTAGGTAGGGCTGTGGGGCACCCCAAACCGATGGGGAATGTTCTAATGGGAAGGGGTGGTGGCCCCCTCCCCCACCCACAATGGAGTGGGGGCCATGTAATGCAGCCCTCCCTCGGGGCAGATATCTGCTCCTAGGAATGGACATCTGACCCCAGGGAGAAGTTCAGGACAGCCCCCTTTATCTGCCCCCAGGGAGGGCTACATGAGATACGCTGCCCCTCCAATTCAATTAGGGTGGGGGTAGAGAGGTGCACCCCCTTCACATTACAAAATTCCCTGACGTGTAGGGTGCCCCTCAGCCCCCCCCCCATAAAGTGCAGCCTGCCATTTTCAATTTTCTTCTTTGTTTACCAAACTTGCCTTGGCGCAGAGGGGCACATTGGTGTGCCAATCTGGCCCCAGGGTACCCAAACCTTACTGCACCACCCACTGAGGGCCTGCCCCACAATTTTTGGCAGCCCTCTGCTCCCAACTGGAGGGGGGTGTACCTCACTCTACCGTTTTTAAGAGGCCAAGGGAGGCCTGCAGGAGGTGCCCCCGCCACCCATTTGCATTTGGGGTGAGGGGGGAGAGGGCCACCAGAAATTGTGGGCCAGGCCCCCCAGTGGGTGGGGCAGTAAGGTTTGGGCACCCTGAGGCCAGATTGGCACTTTATTGGGCCCATCTGCGCCAAAGCAAGTTTGGTAAACAAAGAAAAAATTTGAAAATATCAGGCTGCAATTTAGGGGGGGGCTGAGGGGCAGTGTATCTCAGCCCCCCCCCAAGAGAGATGCGCCACCCCTCCATTTGGGGTGGGGGTGGAGAGGTCACCCCTCACTACATTTCAAAATGTTCAGTCAGTTTAGGGTGCCCCTCAGCCCCCCTAAAATGGAGCCTGCCATTTTCAATGTGTTTCTTTGTTTAACAAACTTCCCTTGGCACAGATGGGCACATTGGTGTGCCAATCTGCCCCTAGGGTGCCCAAACCCTACTTCCCCATCCTTTGGGGGCATGTCCAATGTTTTGGGGTGGGCTTCTCCCCCCACCCCAAATGGAGTGTGGGGGGCACCTCATGCAGCCCTCCCTGGGAGCAGATATCTGCCCGTACAAAGGGGCAAATGGGTTTTCACGGGGGGGTGGGGAGAGTGAGGTTCAGTAGACCACCAGGGATGGCATGCAAGGGGGGGCATGCTTGAAAATTATTGATTTGTTTTTACTGGTGTGACCGTAGGTAACACATGTATTTTGTTTTGTTTACAGCTTTTCCTATACGAGCAGCTGCAACGTTATATGAGTACTGTTTTTTATTATTCTATTGTTAGGGCTCACTGTCAGTGGGGTGGGTGAGACTGGGGCTGGATTGTTGGTGGTGTGGGTAGGAATGGGCCGTCTGGGCAGATATTTTGGTGGGCTGGGACACAATTGCAGGGGCAGGCCACAAATTTCCCCCCATGCCTGCAGAACATTGGTGTTTCCCTTGGAGCGGCTGCCTCCCATGTGGGATGTCCGTCTGCAAGCCCAGGCTCCACCTCTGGCTGTGCTACGTTACATATGTCACCTCCAGGGAGGAATGGGATCCCACCGGGGCTCCCTGGAGCTGCTGCTGTGCTTAGGGGATGGTACACCCACATTGTACATGGATGTCCAAGACCAAAGACATCACCCCCAACTGTCCTGGAGTTGCGGCTAGGCTGCATTACAGCTTTTCCCTTCGGGGAGGTATTGGCACACTGTTGGGACTCCCTGATGGGGAGAAGCTGTAACGCAGGGCAGCCAGAGCTCCAGCCAAGTCAGTGGTAATATCCCTGGCCTTGGGGATGCTAGTCTGATCTCGGCACGACATAAGGGGATGCATTAAAGATTTTTTCCTTTTTACTCACTAATACATATATACAACAATTATTGTTCCACCTCAAAAGACCAGGACTGCCAGCATGGATGCTTGGATATATGAATTACTAACATGCACCGTTTCTGTGTGACACTATCCACATTAGCCCAATTTACATAATTAACAAATTTAAAAAACATTCCCTTTTATAAATATCTAATATGGCTTCTCAGGTTGAACAATATTAATGCTGTATGACCTTTCGGCGGAAGTTATCAGTGTAAAGTGTATCCAATGTAATTTCAATGGTGCAATTTCTTTTTTGTTTTCATTACAAATATTATGTGCTCCAGTTAATCTGCCCAGAAACGGTACATCTGGTGTTCCATCCTGTCAGTTGAGGGTTGGGACTTGTGAATGCTTGGTCACCATGCCAAAAATTGTTTGTAGTTAAGTTGGCAGGATTTGTTATTGCATTCAGTCCCGCTTCATGGGTGACTGCAGGACTTGGCTGCCCCTTTGAAGCAGCCATACAGTTTGAATAGGTTTTAAATTCCTTCCTTCAGGAAAGGCCAGGCTGATTGAAATATCACTTTAGATGAAAGGGGACCACTATTACCAATGCTCAGAATACGTTCAATGTATATTTAAGGATTTGAGTCCAAGCACAGCAACATAAATCATTTGGAAATGGGTACCATTTGATTTTTATTGTAGGGCCTGAATCCTGTGAAGCAAATCCAGAAACAGTCATAAAATTGCAATGTTCAGCTTCCTAAGCCTTGGGTTTAATTTATTTCATGAGAAGGCAAACCAAACCCATCAGTCCTCTTCTTGCTTTGTTGCTATTGGTTGAGGGAAGATAGGAATATCATTTGGTCATTCAGGCCTAGTTTCATTCAGGTTAGTTTCATTCGCCATTGCAACCATGACAAGTCTTTATTTTCTCCATGTTGCAGTTGTCACCTTAAAACTGAATATTATAGCTTTTTCTTTGTAATCAAAGTTCTATTAAAGAGCATTTTCTAAATCTAAAGGTTTCAAAATACTGATTCTTAATCCTGTAAGGGAAACAAAAACAATACCAGCTGAAAATGAAGGCCCTAATCCGTTTTCTGTGATTTTACATGCTGTTCTGCATGTTATTAAAGGTTGCTGGATAGTTTCTAGTAACCGACAAGACTTATGTTCTTGGCTTTATCAGTTATTTTTGGACATCTACTCTTGTATTTGGGCTGCTAATGTCACACATTTCCTCACATTTTTTTTCAAATAGTGTGCATATGTTGCAGCTCACATGTTTGTTTATAAAATGTGGCTTTTCTTTCATTGCATTCTTTTCTTTGGTATGAATGTCCCTACAACTTCAATATACCCAAAACGCCTATACTCATTAACTTGAACATGATTCCATAGTCTTGGTCCATGTGCTATCTTCCGTTTAAGACCATATATTGTTACAACTCTCTTAACCACATTCTCCTCTCATCCTTTCTCACATCTTCCATCCTATCTCTTGATCCTTTTGATTCTGGCTACTCTCCCCTTCTCTTTAGTGTCAAGATCACTCATCCAACTCCTCATACCAGCCATCTTTCCCCATCTAAGTGTAGGTTTAAACCTAGCAGCATTGCTCACTGTTTTCATGTTCTCTCCCTCGCCTCTGTCTCTGCTGCCCTTGCCTCTTCCATTGATCAAACTGTCCATAACTTTAATTCAGCCCTCTCCCTTCAAGCAGCACTACACTCCACTCAATTTCCCCATCACCATCACTGATCCAAGCCTTGGATCTCTCCAGGGTTGTATGACCTTAAGGACAAATTGTGGCTAGAACTATGACAGTGGCATAAAAACCTATCCACACTGACATGTCTTCCTACAAGGATCCAATTTCTGATCTTACCACTCGCATGGGCCAAGTCCACCCATTTCACTAACTGCATCTGCTAACTTCATATATTTTCCTCCACCCTTCAAGTGATGTTTCCACATCTACGATTGACCCTCTCCTGCATATCCAAGACCAGTCTTTATTCATTGAAATGACACCATGTTCTTAAATGGTAAACCTGTCCCCTCCTTTAAGTTTCTTTTATCATCATTTTGAGGCAGTACGCACATCTTATCCTATCACACCATTATGCCTAACCTCCCTGATCACACATCTAACTACCTCCCATAAATCCATGTGTAGGTGGGTCTTTGCCGCCTAATGTTGAAATCAGCTAAGACAGAAATGATCTACCTCCCAGCCCACAATTCTCCTCTCACCCTTCCACCCCATCTCCTTTTCCCCTGACATACTCTCACCCTCCCCAATGGATGAAATGTTTCAGTGCTCTTTGCAAACAATCTAAAGCTTTACCAGTTCATTAGGTTCACAGCCACTGCAGCGGGGTTCAACCTGCTCAGCATCAGAAACATGTATGCCTTTTTTACCTATCATTCCATAAAGTCACTCATCTCCACACTTTTACCCAGTTGTCTTTACTAGTCGTTGGTCAACCCTGTATGACCTCACTCTTTACTCTTTTACCCCCGTTAATTCCATCCATGGACTAGGTCATTCGATTGGGCTAATTCCTCACCTACTACCTCCTTACCTCTCACCATGAGCACCTCACTCTAATGTGCATCTAATGTACCTCCCTGCTCCATTCCCATTTAACTAACTCCAAATTTCCCTTTTGACACTCCTTATCCTCATCACTTGTATGACCTTCCCAACCACATCTGAAATGGATCCACTATTCCAGAATCAAACGTCACCATACACTTTCATTGTCCGAAAGCCCTCTTCTCTCCTCGTTTGTATGTAAAGTATATCTTACTTTCAAACTAAATATGTTTTTTGTCTACCCCTATCTAGTGTACATGTCATTACATGTATTTGGGTCCTTCGGCTTTATCCCCACTCAATATTAAGGTTATGATTGGTCCGTCATCAACCAGTTATTACTGTCTTATTAATCGCCTGTCCCATTGTAAAGCATCCATAACAATTAATGCGCCCACTACTGCTACTTTTCTTATGTACAGCATTTCTGATCGAAATACAATTTTCCTTCATTAATAAATGACATTTTAAATATTTATAAATGGAGCTGCATATGAAGAAAGTAAAATAGGTTGTTAGTTACTCAATATTTCTAGCATTTCTGTAATATGGGGTATTTCTTTCGAAATACTATGCACGAACTGCCTCCTCAAAACATTTGAAGGTATCCAATTGGTACACTTTATACATTACGCTGTCAGAAGTTTTCAACTGTCATGGCTTGTTGGAATGAAAAGACTTTTACGTATGATTAGTTTTTAATTTGGACGGTGAAGATTGCCTTAATTTAAAAATGAAACACACCAGTGAACTACTGCAGTGCACAGTGAAATGGAAAGCACTTTATGGACTCTATGCGGAATTCAGCGTTGGGTACATTCCAGTCAATGCTAAGTTTTCAATGACTCATTAGCCCAGAGATGGAAACGTTTTTGAAAGAAGTATGTTTATAAAAGATACTTAATAGCGATTAGGTGGCCTCATCTTCATAATTGCAAACATGAAAAACAAAATAGTCTATAAAAGGTAGATTTAGAGGTGCTTACAAGTAATGAAAAGGTATTCAGCTATCTATTGATGAACTCTATTTGTACTTACAATGGGAACACGAAACTATAGGTCCCAACATGCAATGGCAAACACCAGGGCCGATCAGGTTGACACGCATAACACTGGGCAACTTCACAGCTATACCTCTATTGACACAGGAAAGATTACTCTGCAGATATAGAGTTTTCCAGGATATGAAAAAAATATTTAACAGCACATATCACATCACTTTTAATGAGACTCAAAATGACACAAGTGGTGAAAAAGCATGGGAAGACAAGTAATCTGACTTTCTTTTTTTATCATCTGTGCCAATTTGATCTCCTAGGTGGAGGTGAGGGGAACTCCGTGTAAAATCTGCTCTGAGTGTTTCACTGCTCTGTGCAAAGGAAGTACCAGTGCGCTGCCCCTATCTCCTTTTAATGCATGGCAGAAGGAGAGGTTCGAATCTCCTCAGACTCATGCCTGATTTTACACCTAAAAAAATCAGGCGTTTTGGTTTGAAAAGAATTCTACCGGTGCAGTCCTGTCTATGGGATCTCTGCCCTTTTTTTTTCAGTAACCCTTATATATTATGGCCATGCTTCAAGCACAGGATAGTCGGGTCTTGTGTTTCCTGGGAGAGTTCTGAATAGGCATTCACAGGAGCTGGGTACTGCCACCACCAGCTGTGTGATGCTGGGTCACATTTTGTATGGGGTAGATCTCTAACCCCCACAATGTGGTAAAAGACGATCCGCTGTTTTGTTTCAAGGACATTAAGAGATGCTCGAATTTATTTGCTCGAATTTGTGTACCTTTTTTTACTATCATAATGTAGGTAGTGGGTTACGATCAAACGATATTAATGGGGGTGGTGTAAGGGGTGTTTAGTGGCAGTGAGGAAGTGGGGGCCTTACCACTTGTATGCTGTAGTAAACAATGTTAAAGATTCCAGCAGTTAAATTCGACTAATAGACATACATCTGTCCATATTGCTGTTCTAAAGCTTCGTTAACAGTGTGCTTCCGGATCCACACGTGTGACGAGTGGGAGCAGTGTGAGACTTGCTATTACTAAAGAATTACCAAAACTGAGTTCTGCAGTGTACAGGGTAGCAGAAACGCCACAGCAGTGTAGCACTCTAGTGCTGTGTGAGGGCTGTCTTTTTTTCCCAGCAGCATGCAGACTGCGCATGTTCAATTCAAGATGGGGAGCAAGCTCTTTTGTGAGTTGGTCTCCAATCAACTGCTCTTACCTGTGTGTGCTGAAGCAGAGATGTCAAACGGACCAATCACAATCTCAAACCCATTATAACACCTGTGCATGAGCGCGATATAAATAAAATATCATATCATATCACATCATAACATGGAAGTGCAATATCTTAATATGAGCATGTCTGAGGAAAGTACAGGGATAGCGGGAAACAAGAACGTGTCAAGACGATGTAAGGAAGGTGGTGAAAAGAGAATTTGTGGGAAGGGAGCAAAGTAGTGTAAAGCACATGGTGGAAAGAGCATACGAGGAAAGGTGGCAAAGAGTTATGAGGAAAGTGGTGAAAGGAATTTTATAAAGGGAGTTGCTAGGATCAGTGAAAGAAAAGTTTGAAAGCTTTGGAGAAGGAAGGAGGAGAAATCACTAGGAATGTGTCAGGAGTAATACAGGAAGGAAGGTGTGAAGGATTACAATGCAGGATGTGGAAGGAAATCATAGTAGTGAGGCGAAAGACATCTATCAGAAGGAGGCCAAGAGGATTGAAGTAGAGAAGGAGAAACAAGGGAGAGGTGAGGAGAAGGCATGAACAGAGAAAGGCTTCCCCTTAGCAACAAAACCATTGAAGGTCTCCAAGGTTAAGGTTGTGGGGAACAGAGTCAGGACCCTTGTAAAGAGAAGTGACTCACAAGGTAACAAAGAAATTAAGAGGAGACAAGGTTGGAAATTCTATGGTCGGAACCCTGGTGGACTTACAGACTCCCCAAGTCACAGTCTCGGGAAAGCAGAGGCTTTTGACGGCTACAGGAGGGCTATGTGTGTTTATGGGCTGGGACTGTCTGGTCCCAATCCACAAACTGGTTTCAGTGTGTCTGAGTGTTATGCATGAGCGTTCCTGCCATTGGTCCTGATTGGACCACTGCTGGGGTATGTGTGGGGCTAGTTCTGCTATTGGCCAGGGGGAGTTTCTGCTCTCACCTGGATTTTGGGTTAAGAAGAGGACCCCTGCATCCACTGTAGGGAGCTCATGAAGTAACCTGAAGGAGCCAAGACTCCTGTCCAGCTGTGAGACTGCTGACGAGACCATAGACCCGTCTGAAGGAGGCCTGGCGACCAACTTCTGCTGCTGTCCTGGAAGAACCCTGTCTTGCTGTCCATCTTCAGCAGTCCTGTGAGAGAGATGCGACCGTCAAGTGGAGAGAATATCCATCCTTACATCTGCTCGGTAACCTGCGAAGAAGAGCCTTCTGAAGTGTCCCGGGACTGCCCTGTGGCTGAACAGCTCTGAGTTTGGGCTACTGTGCTGCTGACGTCCCTATTCTGCGTTGAGGCCTGGAACTTGGGGGATCCTCAGCTTGTCTTACATGACTTACCTCAGTGCAATTCTGGAGTCCTAGCATCAAGGGGAACGCGATAGGAGGGGAAGTCCTGCCGTGGCAAGTGAGTCCCTTTGCGTCACTGTGCTCCGCTGACCAACGTCCGAAACAGCTTACCTGAGTCGAGTCCAGTCCTGAGACGGTTCCTGCATTGTGTTTTTCTGCATTCTGCCACTGAGAGTACTTGCACCATCCAAAGACAACAAGTGGAGATCTACTCGAACCTGCAACCCCTGCGAATCAATGGCTGAATCTGACAGGGGGAAAAGTGACCTTGGTCCTTTTTCCATTGACCTGCCAAGTCCTGTGAAGAATAAGAGTACGGGGGGTGAATTACAGTGGTTTCTACCTGCCCCTAAACTCCCTTTAAAAGTTTTGCTAACTTTTTTAAAACTTGTACAATACGTTTTGTCTTTGTCATTGCTTGCTCACGCAAACCTTCAGAAAGTTGGGGACACTTTTGTTAGTTGTTAGTAATAACTTGTCCTCTAAACCTTGAATCGTTCACTGGACCCCAGAGACCCTACCTTATTTTTTTCCAGCATTACAAACTGTTCCTGAACCTTTGGGCATACGGCCACAGACAACTTACGGAAGGTCTTTTGAAACTAGGGTTAATTCTCTGTGGACATGTAGTGCATAAACTATACTTCCCTATGCAGGAGTTTGATCTGGCCTACTCTAGTGACTGTGTATTTTTATTCTATTATTAGTGTTGTGTGATACTTCTACCAGTTAGTAGTCATTGTTCATAGTGTTGGTTAGCCATAAATAAATAACTGTATTTTTATACATACTGTCTAAGTGTAATTTGTGATTCCCATTGTGTGTACTCATTGTGGACCCTTCACAAGCTCACCACCTCTTGATATATAGCCTAGCCCTCTCGTCACTGCTACCTTGAACTGGTTTGGCTACAGCTCCCAGAGGTGTCCCTGCCACAATATAGGTTGGCCTTCTGTACATCTCTCCTCCAAGCCAAGAGTATAGAAAATCAGTCCTAACAACACTCAGACCACAACCTTCTCCACCAAAGTTATCAAATTGTAAGTTTGTATTTCTATTGTAAAAGATAGACACGCAACCATAAATGTTTCACTTCCTCACCAAATTTATACAAATTGTAATTTTTGTTTCTCCAGTGATTCCTGGTTTAGGTGACCACAGTTTAAGTGTGTTCTCTCTGTCTACGAAGAATCATGCGTGAACAGCGTACCTACAGTACAGCTGAAATGTCACACACATTTCTGATATTGGCAGAGGCGTTACTTGAGGAAGACATTCAATCAAAGCAAATACAAATATTTCCTTTTTTAGAGAAAGATTATCAATTGAAATAACAAATCATATCCATGTTACCTTCTTTTGAAAAACAATTTACCTGCACTCAAATGTTCAAACAGACTATACTAACAGAGGGGAATTCTAGAAGTCTTTCTACTTTGACCTTAGAACATGTGTGATCCCAAAATATATTTTACTGCGTATGTTGTTAAAATTAAACCTTTGAACATGCAACCAACCAAAATTCATTAGGTGTACATCTTATTGATCAAAATAATCAAAGACAGCTAAAACAGCCTTTATAAGACTTAAGGTAACTTTACCAAATATGCACGTTCTAAGTCTAAGTGAACGGAGGATAGCACAGGGGCAACGTGCTTGGAAAACAAGACCAAGAAGAGCAACAGAGATTTGAATCCCGGATCCATGCTTAGACATCAAACTCTGGTATGGTGTTAGGCGTGTTATTAAAAACAAATGAAATAAATAAATTGTCTCAATTACATAAGTCATATGACACAAATGTTGTGTAAAAGCAAATATTAGTTAGCTATGGTACCTCCGGAAGCACTTTGAGATTAATATCTAAGTGTATATACTTTTAAGGGACATATATCTTTGTTTTGAAATCAACTAACCGTCCAGGCCAATGTTCCAGTGAATAAAATATTAGCATTGGAAATAATATTTGTGGTCAACAATGGACTTCCAAAGTAGCCCACTAATCTCCAGAGAGAAATGTTATGCACTTACAGGATTTAGGCGTTGATCCTCTTAGGACCCAGGCCCCAGATTAGGAAGTAAACCACTTGCTTTGATTCTCAGCCACCAAGCTGTGTCATGCTAGTGCAAGAACCCCAGCATTCTTCAGAGTGTGCATCCTCAGTGATTCTAGAGCCAAATGGTGCTGTGGAAAAAAGGCCTTACTGCTTAAATGGCTTTCCCACCCAGATTCACCCCAATGTCGGGAAGTAAACGCTTGTCAGGAACTTGCTCAGTCAGTGTGGATGCTCAGGGAGAGAAGGCTCAATGGTCTCAACAATATGGAATCAGTTATCCCAGGAAGTGGAAGGCAGGAACCTCCTCTGAATTGGACAGGAAAGATGAGCTGCCTCTCTCTGTCAGGTTCATGGAATGAGTGTGCCCGCCCCACCTTATTTCGTCCTGTTTTATGCATGTTTCCCTCACTTGATTTCTACGGACTATGTAATTCTGCCAAATGAACAAGGTAGGAGTGTTTGATCCATGAACACAAGTTAATGCCCGCCCACCATTCCGCACATGGCTGACAAGTGGTTGGCAAAATCTGTATGAATTGAAGTAAATGATGTACTTGCCCAGTAGATAACAATATGAGCTACATGCGGGGAGCCCCACAGCTATCTTTGCACATCCGCACATGTTACAACAGTCATATCCTGCAAGGATTCATTCCTATTGCTTTTCATAATCCACCATGTTTTTACAAAGTGGAGTTAAGACATTGTCAGGATTTTGGTATTTCAAAAGCATAGCCTTATTGGCGAGTAGTATATTGATGTATCCCGGGATGTTTTAACTCAGTACATATCGCCTATGAATGCAAATAGAAATATAGAGTGCCATGTAACTTTCAATTGAACCTACCAGTCTGACCCAATTTCCTGCTCAGGCTCTCCTAGGCTAGGTATAAAGGATTAATTGGTCTACATACCTGCTCCCCAGATGCTGGAAAGTAAACGCTTTGATAGGCACCATCCAGTTATAAGAAACATTTATTTTTAAACCCACAGTATTTGGTTCTATGTGAAATGTCCCCTGGGAAAAAAGTCGCAGGTCGAACATTTTTTTTTCCTGCACACCTAAAAGCATTCCTCCACATATTCTATGACTAGTATGAATTACCAAACATAGTACATTTGGCAAAGTGCTTGATTTTCGTGGGAGTGCAAAGTTGGGGAAATGTCACCCTCTGGCGACCTTTTCCCAGGCGACTATCACTGGATAGTCAATATTTTAGATTCATGTAGGTAGCAACATTTTGCAGCATGCCTAAAGATGTACCAGTGCACTGGGTGTACATCTTAAGGATTCTTCCCATAAATTCATTACAAATTAACCTACTTGCTCATTTTTAATAACATTGTGGGAATTTACATTTTTCATTCACTTCTTTTTTTAAGTGTTCACCTACAAAGCTGGATCAAGTAGAATGTGCATAAGCAACAAATGGTCACAATCATCTGACACATGCTTCTCTTTACTTGCATCTGTGGATGAGGATGTGACTCGTGGTGTGGGGAAGCTATCCACAAACAGAGGTGGACAATAAAAAGCCTCCTTGAAGTATCCTGGATCACTATTATATAGCAGAGACTAAACTCAAGGATTACACCACCTGATGTCCTTGTGCATGGCAGAATAACTTTCAGCGCACAAAAAATCCAAGAGATAAAGAACATAAGGTCAAAACAAAGGCTGGTGCATCAAAATAGTGAGCAAGTATTGAGCGGTTGCCACTAAAAGGTCAGTATTGAAAAGCTGAGAAATAAAAACAAAAACAGAACTATGGGCACGAAAGCTTGTTTATAACGGCTAATCCCATGGGAATACGCTCGGTGAATCAGGCCCTAGGAGTTAAATAATAAAAGTCAAAGGGACATGTCCTTACTTCAAACAACAGATGAAGAATGCAAAGTGAAAACAAAGATATTGGCATAGTTGACCTAATGCCTTTAATTAAAAAATAGTTGTGGGGTGGGGTAAGGGAATAGGTTGAGGTGGGGGTAAGTGGGTGGGGTATTGTGGGGGATCTCCCCCTGCATTAGAGGGGGTTTGAGGCCTCCCTCCGCAGTACGTGAAAATAAATTAGGTCAAAAAAATGAGGTCAACATTTTTAGGTCAAACCACACATATCCAAAACAAAGACGGCTCTATACAATTCTGCTTTGTATCAAGCTCTAATGGTGGCTAGAAAAGTCAAAACATCTCATTGATATTATTTGTCAGTTCAAAGGCACCAGGAAAACAAGCAGTTGGATGGCATTCCCAGGGCAAGATGTTATGCCACAGAAGCATTACCTTGAAAACTAGGATGTCTGAAACATGGTATGCAGTTTGTAATTAGTTTGAAATTCGAGATGGGGCATGAGAAATACAATCTACTTGCAGGAAAGGTTTTTCAGAATATCGACCAGGATAGGCTAAGTGGATGTCCAATGTGCTTTGTGGGCTCTCCTGGTCAAATATAAAAATGCAGATATCCCAGATACAGTGTTTCGTTTTTTGGGCAAAAGTACCAGGCTTAGTCAGAACATTAGGTACACATTTTACATTGACTTGGCGGGGCTAGCTGGATAGTGTATTTGCAGAGAGTACAACAATCTGAACAAAAACAGGTGCTACCAATAGCCTCAAATCAATACAGCTGACTCGTTGAGCCTTTTGTAGTCAAACATCACACAAATAGGAGTGAAAGTATATTCTGCAATTCATATTTTTGAGAATTTTGATTTGTGGTCAAAGGTAAAAATGTCATCTAGATCATTTAAGAAAAAAAGTGCATAGAGCACCAAACACAAATAACAGCGACTATATGATTTAACACAAAATACCACAGTGACTTTGCCGTTTCACCACACCTACCAACACACTACCACTTAGGAAACTCAACGCCCCTTCACAAAAACCTTAAGTAAGGTCAATGTCACTGCACCTTGATGCCCCCTGTCACCTGAACGACTACAATGCAAATGAGATTACAACACACAAAACATATTGTGCAAGTGCAAAGTTAAAAACCTGCTTTCAAGAATACCACAGTGATTGCCACACTCCTACAAATGCAGAGATTAACCTACCATACCAAGGAGCCAGAATCATGATAGAGTGATGATGTCGTTCAAGAGAATAAGACATAGCAGATGCTACAGCAATTGCCATGTGGGGATCGGAGAACAAGAAACAAGTCTGCATGACACACTCCTTCCCATTGGGCTCTGTTTTTGATGGGTGAGTTGCTCTTGAAGAGGCCGATTTGAAAGTGGGGCAAGAGGGCAGCCCTGCAGTGGGATGTTTGCCATGGCATCTGGAGTCTGGAGGAGTGCACACAGGAGTGCACTGGAGAGCATGTTGGAAATTTGGATGTAGTGCTTCAGGGGGCTTTGGACTTTCCACTGATGGGACTGATTCTCCTAGGGAGATTCCCCTGCATGTCGTGATCCTCTAAGATCTGCCTCAGGAATTGATGGGGAAGTGTGCAGTGGTTGGTGGACCTGTCTCTAGTATATTGTCTTTAACATTAGTGTTTTGAGGATGGGGTGGCATTAGCTTGTAGGAGGTAATGGCAGCTGTGTGTTAATAATATAGAGGTTATTTTTCCTATTCTTCTACTCATGCCTGCCCCTATCATGTAAATTGTTCTTGTCCATTATTTCCCAGACTTAAAATTGAGTGTTATCAAGAAGCGTGGTACACGGTGTACTGTATATACTGCACATACAAACAAGACACTCTATTAAGATCATGTATCTCAGTTACTGTTGACTTACAAGTACCTGGGTTAACTGTAATTTCCTCTGCTAAAGTCAAAACATGCCTGACTTAATCTATCTGTAAATATATCATCTATTGTGCCATGACATCGTAATACTGTAAATTGTAAATATGTCTATCGAATGTATGCCCTTATGTAGCTTACTCTGTATGCAAGTACAAGCGGCCAGTTACCCCTGGGTTAGGCACGCTATATAAGTAATAAACTAAACTAAACTAAAGACGTGTACAGTTTGCCCTTTGGGACTACCCATTTCAGCGTGTCAGCTGACTAGTAGGTGACTTTCCGGGACCCCTTTATTGAGGTATAAGACACAGTGGGCCTCATTAAAAGGTGGGCGGTAAGGGTTAACGGGCACCGGTAAGGAGACCAGTGCCGGTAAACCCTTACCGCCCTATTCCGAGGTCCCTTAGCGGGTCCCGCTAAGGGTGCCTGGTTTGACCAAGCACTCTTAGCGGGAGCCACTAAAGGACCAGGGAGCTAATAACGGGCCCGCTATTAGTGGGCCCGTTATTATCCCCATCCCCATTCCCATTGAGCCCTCTGGGGGCTCGAATGGGAATGGGGAATGGTTCTCGGAATGGGGACTTACCGGGTCCTCCAAAGTTGGAATGAACCGGTAAGTCCCTATTTCGAGAACCCGGACCCGGAATGTGGTAAGGGGGTAGCCATGGTGCTAAGTGCACCATGGCTACCTCCTACCTCGTAATGAGGCCCAATGACTGTTGTATCTCCAGGTTCTCCTTTCTTCTATTGTGGAATCTCCTTCCATGCTCCATGTAGGCTATTTCCTTCTATAGCAACCCCATGTATAAAATGGTATATCACTTTGGACCCCTGGGCAATGGCTGCTCCCTCTGCTTGCCCCAACCTCCGGCTAGATTTATGATGTTTTTCTGTTCCTGTTGATAACTCAGACATGTATGTTTTTCCATTTCTGCCTTCCTTACTGTGGCCCTCATTACAACACCGGCACTAAACCATGGCACTATTAGCACCATGGTTGGTTCTGGTGTTGTAACGGGTCCGCCATGGTTCAATGGGGAATTGCCACCCCATTCCAAGGTTGGCGGGGCGGTAATTCCCCATTGAACCATGGCCTTTCCCCATTCCCATTTTCGCCCCATAGGGCTCTATGGGAATGGGGAAGGCGCTAAGTACGGTACCACAAATTGCGGTACCGTACTTAGCACCAAGGTCCCTTTGTGGGTCCCTACTTTAATGGCGGGTGTAGACCAGCCGTTAAGGTCGGGTCCCGCAAAGGGACCTCGTAATCAGGCGCTAATGGGTTAACGGGGCCGCAGCCTTTTACGGCGCCGTTAACCCATTAGCGCCAGGGTCATTATGAGGCCCTGTGTGTTTTAACATTATTAATTCAGTATTTCATCTTATAAATTGTGCACAAATTCCTTCATGTGTCAAGGAGCTCTTTTGAATAAATAATCAATCAAATGTCTCAATTGCAAATGGGTACACAACTTTTGCAGTGCCAAAAAAACAAAGGAAGTTGTGTGCCCACAAACTTTAGGGCATTTGCACAGCCAGGTACAGTTGCCACCCTGTGATATGACCCAAGGCTATGATTACAAGACAAATGTACAAGCACACTGTACAGACACAGGTCAACCCCACATATGTGTGATAAAATAAGTGCACAGAAATACCATATCACTAATAGGATTCACTTGCAGTCGATGTAGAAGGAGCATAGATACCAACCATTTTTAATTCAGTGCACCCAGGTTAGGAGGCAATGTACCCACAGTTGCCCCTGTGTGCACCAGTGCCATATCCCCTGATCCAAATGTACTCTCAACCCATCCCTCACCTAGACACAAATTACACCTACTAGATCTGCAAATGCACATTAATCGGAAAAATGCTGGTCCTGAAACACCAGAGCCAGAAACTGCCTACAGAGGTGGCCCCAGGCACACAGCCTCTATGTGCTTGCTGGCATTCACCAATGACAAGCTCTCTGTCCATTCTTCCGGGGTTCACCTACACATTCCCTGGGGAAGATGCTCATCTGGAGTCAGATCTCTGACATCAGCTTTCCTCGCCTTCAGACCTGTAGTATCCTTTGGTATCTTGCAACAACAATTCCAAGCAAGCCTCACTGCAAGTGTCAGGCATGACTGACTTACTAGACTGTGACAATAGCGTTTTAGGGTACTAATCATAGTTAATGAGGAGTCATGAATTTCTTATTGTTACGAAAAGCTTGGGTGTTTCGGAACAGAAAACAAACATTTTAAAAAATGGCCGCCGGGGAAGGGACAACGAAGTTCGTTTTTCCTTTCCATGGCAGCCATTGAAAAAGTAAACAAAAAAATGGCGGCCATGGAAAGGAGAGAAAGGGACTATGTTTAGTCCCTTCTTCCTTCCATGACTGCCTGTTACAGATCGGAAGCAGATGCGCTGGGTACAGAAGTGTTCCTAGCATGTCCAAACCTGAAATTGCCTTTAAATAAGGTAAGTGGAGTGGAGTGGGGAGGAAATTCTGTGGATGGGGAGGAGGCAGGAGGGAGGGGAGAGGGGTAGTGAGACCACACTTACCTCGTTCCCCTATGGGGTAAGATGGCGGCCTCCAGCCATGAGGTGGTTTGGAGTGAGGGGATGACCACAGGTAATTCCCCCGTTCCAAGCCTTCTCATTGGCTGAGAGGCTGCCACACCACACCCCCCCTCCCCGCTGGGTACTAATATTCCTTTATGAGTAGTCTGCTAAAGTCAGATTCAGAGATTTCACATCCCCCTTATTTCACTATAAAACAGGGGAACCAATGTTCATTCTCTTTCCCATTGCTTTTTATTGTATGGATTAAACCTATTACTTCCGTGATTGAGGCTTTTTGATCTAAGTTCCATCACTACACTGCGGATTCTCAGTTGCTTTAAGTTTTTGCTTCTTGCAGGTGCAAGTTTGTTTTTCCCTGATGATTCAAGTATTCCCCCCAAGTGGATATGCGTTTAACTAGGGGTGGACTATGAGCTGCTGTGCTCCAACAAAGTCTTAACCAGTGCTGCAGATAACTAATATATATGGAGATGGAAGATCATTGAGACCGCCAACCACTCAACCAACAAAAGCCTCCAAGCAGTGCAGGATTGGATGGTTGACAACAACCTGTGTCTGCGCACCAGCAAAACTGAAGTCATCATCTTTAGAACACCTACATTTGCCTCCTACCCTTAACACTGTCAATGAGCCCTCCCCAACCAAGCAAACTGAAAGAGTAAACAAACCCAGATGACAATATTCAATCCAGATGTGACATCTTTCACTCCACAAGTAAATTAAATCATTCATAAATCCCATGTCTAGCAATGTCTCAAAAGATTAAACTCACTAGTCTGATTCCACCCTTGAGTATTGCAATAGCTGGTATCTGAATAAAGCAACAATATGCCAACTCAAACTGTTTCAGAATAGCATGGCGATAATGGTTTTAGACTTCAAATCATGGGAATCCATTCCCTAGCACTTTAGGGAGACTTGTAGAATCCAGGACTGTTCTTAAGAATCTTTGGCTCGCCAGATCACCGCCCCAGACGATGAGTGCACATATTACTGTAGTTTGAAGGCAGGCACACACTTTTATAGGATGGGGACACAAGATCACCACGGCACAACCCTTATGGCACAATAACAATCTCGCCGAACTAGGAAAACTCAGAGCTTGGCCTAGGAGGATTGACGGTCGGATCACAAAGGTGGCTGATAATCTCACCACGGTTGATATAACCCTGTTTGAAACCTTGCAGCAGAGATTTCAACTCGTGGCTACCGAGCATTTCCATTATACACAGCTCACTCATGCCCTGAGGAAACATATCCCAGCAGGCGGTACTATCCCCGAATGTACACCTTTAGAGGGTAACATACTCACGACACCTATCCCAATAAGCTCATCTCGATTCTATATAATGCCATGTCATCCTTTGCTACCCCGGAGCTATCTAATCTCCAAATGAAATGTCAGACTGATGTGGGAACTGGAGGACTGGATACTGGGACTAATGCACCCGCATGAAATAGCAATTTCCTCCAGGCTTCGTTTAATTCAACTGAAAATCCTGCACCGTGTCTACTACCCCAGAACTGCATTATACGGCTGGGGACTCGCCTCAAACCCTAACTGTTTGCCATGTCAGGAGAAGGAAGGCTCTTTTATACATATACTGTGGGAATGCCCCCGAATTAAAAATGTTTGGAGCAAATGCTGTAAGAAACTGTTTGAAGTCTTGGCCTGCAATGTGACGTTGGATCCCAAGGTACTTCTGTTGGGCATGCCAGACGAAAACGCCACTAAAAAGTGCGAGAAACTTTTCCTAACCACGGCCGCCGGCCTGATCAAGCGTAATATCGACCAAAAATGGGGGGGCCCGGAACGCCCAATTTAAACCAATGGATTGCTGACATGGACATATGTGCAGCCATGGAACACAGGGTGTATACAGAAAGAGGCTGCCCAACGAAAGCCGAGAAAATATGGGGGAAATGGGTGGAGGGAATTCAATAATTACTCACAACGACGATGTTAAGTGTCCTCCATGCGAATTGTTCACTGTGTTTAAGTACATGTTGACTACCTATGAGACCAGTAATGTGTAATGCGATGTTTTATGGGTTAATGTAAATTATGTTTAAGCTTTTAGGTTTGTGACAAAACCAAAAAAATATTTTATCCCAAAAAAATGATCTTTGCCTCACTCAGCAAAACGTACTATCTTACTTTGCGTAGGCTTTGTTGGATTTCTGCAGTTTACAGTCAACTGACACTTGTTAACTTATGTGTGTAAACTTTGTGTGCCAAACACATGTATTTCAAATACTTGTTTTAATTTTACCAGGCAAAAATATGCCTGAGGGTATCCTGTGGAAACTTCCATGTACGATCATGGTTCATGGGCCACCCGTTTGTGTGAAAGCCGTCATGATCAAGTGCTTACTTTGATGACATTAAAAGGATCAATTTAAGAAAATATTTGTGCAACTTTAAATATATTACATCTGTAGCTGTATACATGTTGAGCAAACATAAACACTTCAAGCAATAGATAAGCACTGTTAGTGACATGGAAGGAGAATATTAGATGAAGCACCCCTCCTACCTTAACTTTCATCTCAATAACTTGGTGTTATTTGCAGCGCTGTCTCCACCTACTAAATGAAGGAGACAGCACCCCATATCTCGAAAACCAGAACGTATATGATTGGAATAAATCATGTCCAAGGACCCTTCAAGGTTTGTCTTTTCAAGAAACGTGCCCTGAAAAGGACAATGTAGGACAATGTTGCCAACCCAAATAAGGGGAAGCTTCTGCACCTCTAGTTTTCTTCACAAAGAAACTATTGTAGAAGGAACAAATTCAGAAAACTTGTCTAAATATTTGAAATCATCATCACCATAAACTTTATTTTGATCCGACAGATCATAAAAGTCACATATGCAATTCATCAAAACATAAACAATTACTGACATATATAAAAGAGATGAACGGATCTATTAAAACAGCAATAAGGGAGTTAATATAATCATAAAACAGATGGTTGTTGCGCAAGACTGGAGCATCATTCATCAAGCGGGTAATAAACTTTCATATTTTCCTTCAGGCTCGGTAAAGAAAGTTCACCATACAGTGGGTTGCCAATTCACAGTCACCTGCCAAACATAAATAAAGAGCCTCGTTCAACCTTCTTACGTGGCAGTGTTTCAACAATGGGATCAAATATTTCTTTCTAATGTGACAGTATTGTGAACAAAAGAAAATAAAATGTGTTATGCTTTCAACATAGATTGGGCAAGAAGGGCAGGCTGCTGATTTAAGCGGATTCCATTTTTTCTGCAGACCGGCAAGAGGCAGTAGGTGGTTGCAAAGCTTTTTGTAAAGGGTTCTCATCAGGGGCAGGCGCATTCTATCTAAATAGTATTCGAATCCTGGTTTGATCTTCCATAGCATATGCAAAGCCAGACTAGCCAAATTTGCTATTTTTGTACGGGTTTCAACCTTCCAGCTACTCTTGTGAATTGTTAAATATGGGACTTTGCATCAATGGATATTGACTCAGGTTGGGACCAGTAATGCCCCAGCCCCAAAGCAGAGATCTTCTTTTTCATGGCCGAGAATCACAATAAATGTGCACATACCGTCTGAGATAAGACATCCCTTACAGCTCTTCTATACTTGTCCAGATTACAATTTGTGCACAGTCGTATCCACTTGAACAAAGACATCATCTTCCAAATAAAGACCATGCTCTGTATATCCAGTTCTCAATAAATTGGTGCATTTGTTGCGTTCACAGGCAAAACTGGCCTGATTCATGGAATTAATTGCGTGCAAAACAGGGATTTGTGTGCCATTCTGCCGCCAAATCCCTGTTTGACAAATGGTGATTATGTTCCGCTGTCTGTTAAATGTTGGTATTGCACATGTCCCAAAATTCAGCCCCATACATGGCTGCCTGTCTTGTCTAGCTCTTATAAATTTGGAGTGTAACACTCTGAGGACCAACCCCATGATCATGGGTGAACCGTAACACTGCCCCACTATGCCTGACCAGCTTGAGTACTACCCTGTTTGTCTGATCGCTCCATGATCAATTGGTCATCATTCGTACCCCTAGGTAATCATACTGAGTTACCTGTTCGATAGGACCATCTATAAGCCTAATATGAGGACAAGGTCTACTCTTGTCCCTACATTTGGAGAATACCACTAAATGGCCTTTCTGCACATTTATTGCAAGGCCATTCATCTTGCAAAAATCTCAAACATAACAAGTTGCTTACGGAGACCCTGGGAGGTAAGAGGCAACAGGACAGCGTTGTCAGCGAATAGGAGAATTGGAATTCTCTTACTTGCTAATGAAGGTGCATCGGGTGGCTCAGCAAACAAAAGGTCAATGACCCCATTAATAAACATAGAAAACAAGTTGGCGGCAAGGACGCCTAACTCCCACGTTGATTTTGGTTTTCCCTATTGTTTGACCACCCAAACTATATCGGATTACCGCCTCATTGTTGGTGTAAAGCGACTGGATTGCACCTATAATGCCAGACGGTATGCCCAGGTTCTTCAGTACCTGCCACAATCTTGCCCAGGGCACACTGCCGAAGGCAGTCTTTAAATCACCAAAAATTGCATAGACATTCATATTTCTTAGGCTAGCATATTTTTCCAACACCAAATGTAACCTCATGACCTGGTCAATAGTGCTGACGTTGTGTTGGAACCCAGCTTGAAGTTGACTCAAGGCCCCCACTTCAAGAATCCATATATCCAAATGGACTAGCACCGCATTTGCGAACAATTTCCCCCCTGCATCAAGAAGGGAGATAGGTCTATATTTAGAGGGGGTCCCCTAGCGCCCTTCTTGAATATGGGGACAAGTATGGCCTGGGTCCATTAGTGAGGATGAACATTTGTCGACAGTAAGACATTGAAGAATTTTCAGAAACAGGGAATCCAAATATCAACCTCTTCTCTGTACCAGTCGACAGGGACCATATCCGGTCCGTTTTCTGTGATATAAGGGCAGCCTTATTATCCTGTATGGATAACACCAGAGAGAGAGGCGCTCCCCTCCAGTGCTTCCCAAAACAGGATCATCAGGTGCAGACAGGGGTAAGTTAGTATCCCTATAAAGATTTCCAAAGTGGGTCAACCATAGGGCTTCAGGGATGCTGTTCATGATTATATTTTGATCCCAGCTTTTGCCAGCTCCAACACAGGTCCTGGAATCGCCATTTGCAGAATCCTGGAGAAGATCATTACATAGCTAACCAGAATAATCTTCTATATTCAACTTCAGCAAGTTGCGATAAAAAGCCCTAGCCATGGACAGGGCATGACTCCTGCCTTCTCGCTCCCCCTTGGCGTGATCAATCAAAGTCTTCTTTGTGGCATGACAGTCAACATCGTACCAAGGGTTCTTACGCACAGCTTTTGTCCTGACCACAGATTGTGGCTTGCTCAATAAATCACCCACTATTTTAATCACAGCTCCGTACATAGGTAACGTAAAACCTACGTCCTGGACTCCCCTGGAAAGGGAAACCTCAAGAGAATGGAGAATGCTAGCATAAATGGCAGGTATTTTAGACTCCAGAGCAACAGGTCACCATGACTCACCTTACTGTGCCTTAATCTCAATCAGAGCCGTCCTCCGCTCAGTAGGTGGAACCATCCTCCAAATAGGGGTGGGAGAGTTGTAAGTACAACAGGATTATGATCTCTCAGATGTCACCATCACACTAAAGTCTTGTAGACATTTCCAAGCCTAAATATTTCACCAGGATTTAATCGATCAAGCTATTTTTGAGATCCGTACCAAAAGTAGGTAGAGCTGGCCGATACCCGAGAATCTCTCATTGCATTCTCTGAGACCCAGGGACAGAAAAACACTTTCTGCCATTTGTGCATTTCTGCATTTCATCTTGGGGGATTTGCAATAAGTTTGATAATGCCCCATCTAGCATCTTCTCCATCCTACAACCCCAACATGCTGTTAAGAGGTTCAAACTAGGTGTTCATGTCATCCATTAACACAACTTTAACAACACCTGATAGTCTATTCCTCCATTGGGCAATCCTATTTTCCAGGGAATACAGAGTTTTCAGCAACGTTTCCATTTCGATTGCACAAGTTGATAATAAGAAGGTTAGACCCATCAGGTCATATGGCATATACTTACGTAAGTTCCATTGAACTAAATGGGCCCATAGATAATTATGCAAATAAGCTTATGTTCACCCATAGAACTGCACCAGCAGACTTCTCCTCCAGTGGGGCTTCAAGGAACAGCTTCTTCCTGCTTCTGCTTCGACTTCAGCTTCTGAACAAATTGGTAAGTGAGAGCTACCTAGATATACACATCTGTTCCCCATTTCTGGCTGAGCCAGTCTCAGTCAGACAATCGCACAGGAGGGCATTCATACAGGCAGGCAGCCAATAAGGCTCAGAGTCATTCAGGCCATTGACCCCACCCAGACACCCATAACAAAGAATGCAGATTGAGGTAAGTACCCATCCATTCAGCACACTACACTGCATGCATGTCATTTTCAGTCAGGGCTGTCTCATTCATTGTGTCTCACAAACACAGAAACCAGACACGCACAACACAAAATGTGAGTTCACTTCAGACTCCATTCCTACAGGTCCCACCCCTATGGTGTACCCACAACACGAAGGCTCCATTCAGTCTGACAGGAGGCAGCCCCAGAGCCATATATGGTATTTCCACTCAACAGCCAGTCAGAAGGAAAGAGAACAGATATATATATGGTGCTTCCACCCAATAGACACTCAGAAGGAAGGGAGCACATACAGGGCTTCCCAGGACTTTGGGAAACAAGGTAAAAGGCAATAGACACCAAGAGGCCACAGGAGTTATCTTGCCTTTGTGTAGGAATTCATTAATTACTATGGCAAGGCAGGGGTATTCCTAAATGGAGGCTACTCATAGCCACTGCCAAGTCAACATGTTGCTGCCACCAGACTATACTCTGCTCTGTGGGCAATATACATGTGCCTATAAATACACATAAGGGGCACAAGTGTGTTACCTCACCCATGGGTGCCATAAAGGTATCCTATAGGTGTTGTTCACCAAAAGATAAACTGAAGAGCTGCACTACCAGAGGTCTTGCTGGACCGCAGTGGCAGCAAACATAGAGAAAACACACACAGAGAAGTGGCAGGACAAAGCCGGGAGACCTTGTCCCTCCATGAGGCATTTCCAGCATCATGCCTACAATTTTTGTTTTACTAGAAGTTCTTTAATGAATAATACATTCCTTTTACCTTCACAAGCATAGCTGTAAAACACATATGCACTACTCACAAACAGACTTCCTTCTATTTGAGCAAATTGCACTTTCACTTCATGGAAATAAATCCAGTTATACAGTCTATAAACAGATATCAAAAGGATCAAGGATGTTAAGAACAATATTATCAACATTTTATCAGTAAAAATAAAGTTTAAATCTAGCTATCCACATACCGTATGTTTCTTTTGTTATTTGTTTCATTGTGCATTAATCAAAGTTTGACTTTTCACAAACAGTAAACAATGATTACATAAATTATACAAATCAAATACAATTCAAACAATCAACAAAGAATTAAAAGAAAAGGGAAAAGATGAGTGAAAAAAAGGATGAAATATATGAAAGAACATACCTATCTCATCCAGTATGGTTCTCTCGTACTTGCCTAAATTCTATTAAAATACACCACATTTAAAACACAAATACCCTGGCACTTTTACACATCCTTTCTCAATGTAGAGAAAAAACAATAAACTCAGGACATTCAACTCGCTTTAGATGTCTCAATCTCCTTTAGAAATCTGAGCACCTCGAAGGAGAGAAAAGTATCCTTCCTCTCCCACAGACGTAACCAAAATTCCTCTGTTGCCAACCAATCACTGTTATGTACAAAGCGAGAGAAGTACTTGTTTCTCAGCGCACTTAACAGTTTGTTTAAACCTCAAATCAAAAAAGTTACAGATACCATCTATTTCTGGCCCTTTGTTTCTAATACATAACAGGTCCCTTGTAACAACTGGGTTCATTCTAAATCTTAAGAAATTAGCACACCAATGTTTATTTGGAAAACTTACCAAGATACCTTGGTAGATGACCCAGTGGTCTATCACAAAGTAACATTGATGATGAAAAGCATTTCTTGTTTACGAACTGAGCCCTAGTTGCAATCCAATCTGACTGGGCCAACCTTTTTTAAAATTTTAATGGATTTTCGATCAGTTCTCTTTCTGATGAGTTGCAAGCTTCTAGATGACTCAGAACCTCCAGCTTTAACTGGTTCAGGAAAGATTTTGTGTTTGAATCCATCTGGTTCTTTGCATCCACATATAATGACTTTTGCCTCGGGACTAAGATTAGCCTGTCCAAAGCGATCCTTTTCCAGGCGCTTGTGAACATAAAGACTGGATGCACAGTTCTTAACGCAAACTGGACATCGACAAATTGGGTGGCAGGTTAAGAACGTTTTCCACAGTCCACCCTCCAGCCGTGTCCAGTTGACATTTGAAACCAGTGTTTCCAATTTGATCCCGTACATTAGAATTGGGATAACCTTACCACTATAGAATTTGAGCAATGGGACAAGAGTACATTTACAGTGCCAATGTAGAATCAATTTCATTTGACTACATAGTTGTCTCATTTTCCCAGTCAGGTCAATCTCAATTGCAGCCTTCTATGGGTTAGATCTAATTTGAAAGCACAGATATTTTAGTTCTTTCACAAAGGGATATTTAGTGTCATTAGGGCACCACCTAAAGTTTTTCAGGCTTCCTATATTAGCTGAATTTAATGCCATTACAGCAGTTTTGAAAGGGTTGATCAGTAGATCGTTGTCATTGGCGTAACTGGCAAATGCATTAAGCAATCTCTGCAGGCCAATTGGCGTGCAGTCTACCTGGACAAAATCATCTGTGTATCCCAATCCACAGAATTTTTGATCTCCCATCGTTGGAACAACACATGAGAAACCCATTAAGTATTCCCACAGGTCTGCCATAAACAAGTTGAAAAGACAGGGGGCCACTATGCAGCCCTGTCTTACACATTACGCGTAGGAATTTTTTTAGGAGAAATCTCCCTCCAAATTTCCTATTGATAGTGTCAAATGCACATGAGAGATAAATCCAGGCCCCATAAAGACATTGATGTTTTGGATTATTATAAAGATGTGGAAAGTGCCTTGTGGAAACCTGTCTGGAATTTAGATATTATGTTGGTATGTGTAACGCTCACCTGATTCTCGCAGAGGCGCCGGTCTTGACTGGGCGACTACCGTATCTTCAAAGGTGATGTGTAGCACCCGGTTGGCTCTTTGGGCTGGACCTCTGTGCACTGTATGCCTGACGTGTAGAGTAAGATGTCTTAGGTAAGTGAATGCCGAGCTCTCCATCTGCCTCGGGGCAGGGTGCTGTAACCAGTTTCTTCACTGGATAGGTAGCGCAGGCCTCTTGACTTCAGAGGACTGCTGTCCGTCGTTTACTGCACGAACGGTAAGTTTCGAGTCATTCAAATGTCTTTAAAGTCTTTAGTAATGATGTCTCTTGTTTTGCAGGGTTCCGGCGATGGCGGATGACGGGCTGAAGTGAGTTGAAGATGGAGCCCGTGTGATGAATAGAAGCGCCTGGAAGCACGTAAGTAAGCGCTTGTTGCCTGCTTCGCTATGCGCTCTAACTGTCTTTTTATTTTGCAGGTACGAGTTCGGAGCGGCTGCAGGGTGCCGGAATACCCACTGGATTAGATGTGGAAAGGAGTAATGGCACGTGATTATTAAAGTTCCCCAATGTCTTTAAACGCACCTTGTTTTGTCTTTCAGATGCGGGATGCAGCGCCGAAGGCCTCCGGAGCGTGCGAAGAGTTGGTAAACTTTTGTCTTTCAGATGCCGGAATGCAGTGTGAAGACCTCCGGAGCGCACGAAGAGTAGGTAAGCCTTTGCCTTTCAGATGCCGGAATGCTAACCTGTTCTTTCTTGTCTTTATAGGTGTTGCTGAAGACTGGATTCAGGATAGTAAGCCTTTGCCTTTCAGATGCCGGAATGCTAACCTGTTCTTTCTTGTCTTTATAGGTGTTGCTGAAGACTGGATTCAGGATGGTAAGCCTTTTTCCTTAGGCCCAGGACCGGATGCAGAAGACACGATGAGCGTTCTGCTGCAGAGGTTGCAGAATAACGCAAAGCAAGATTCATCCACCGGGTGTGGTTTAAATAGCCTCCTGTAGTGCTTAGGTGTCTCCTTCCACAGCCACGCCTAAGTAAGAAAAGAGTTCCTGGTAAGAAAAGAGTTCCTGCCTTCCAGAAGAGTTCCAGTGTTCTGAATCTAGGGAGTGGCTCCAGCCCCACCCAACAGGAAAAGTAGTTCCAAACAGAAGAGGATCAGAGGCTCAACTGGCAGGCAAGTAAGCAGCATGGTCTGCTGAAGGTAAGTCCACCCAAGCATTATGAGCCCGGCGCTTCCAGCGCTGGGACTGGGCATATTTATGAGCCTGGTGCCACTGGCGCCAGGACTGGGTCCAAAAGGTCCCAATTGGGACTGGTTGGCACTCGGAACCTGGGTTATGGATCTGCTTCCAAGGGAGTTGGGAAAACCCTGACCTTTTGGAAGCAGAGATCATGACAGTACCCCCCCTCAAGGCCCCTCCCAAACCGGGCTTCTCCGGGGGTTTTGGCTTGTCAGGAAATGTTCGGTGAAATCTTTTGATTAGGCGAGGAGCGTGGACATATTCAGCAGGTTCCCAGGATCTCTCTTGGGGGCCGTAGCCTTTCCAGTCAATTAGGTAGAATAGTTTAGATTTGGAGATCTTGGAGTCCAGAATGCTTTTGACTTCAAACTCGAGTTCTCCATCCACTAGGATAGGTTTTGGAGATTTGGTTAGTCGGGTTTGAGGTTGCACGGGTTTTAATAGAGAGACGTGGAAGACCGGATGTATCTTCATGTGCGGGGGCAAGTCCAACTTGACCGCTACTGGGTTTACTATGGTTGTGATGGAATAGGGACCAAGGTATCTTGGGTTGAATGTGCGTGGCCCTTTTAGAGATAGATATTTGGTGGATAACCAGACTTGATCCCCTACTTGATAGTGAGGGGCTTCCTTCCGATGTTGATCTGCTCCTTTCTTGTATTGTTCTTTAGCCCTTTGAAGGTGAGAAACAGCTTCCTCAAAGGCTTGGGTGATTGTAGAATGCAGGTAGTCTACTGCTGGTGTTTCAAGATCTTGGAGGGGATCCAACTCCGAGGTTCGAGGGTGACTGCCGTACAAAAGAAAAAACGGGGTTTTCCCAGTTCCCGAATGAACAGAGTTATTGTAGGCATACTCGGCTATCCAAAGGATATCTTTCCAAGTTTTTTCAGTTTGTTGCAGCATGCAGCGTAAATACTGTTCCAGAGTTTGATTGGTCCTCTCGGTTTGTCCGTCGGTCTGAGGGTGGTGACTGGTCGATAGTCTCACATCAATTTGAGCCGACCGACAGCAACTTCGCCAAAAATGAGAAATAAATTGACTACCTCGATCCGAAATTAGAACCGAAGGAAAACCGTGCAGTCGGACGATGTTTTTGAGAAATTCTTGGGCCAGAGTTGCTGCTGTTGGCAAGCCTTTGAGCGGAATGAAATGCGCCATCTTGGAGAATAAGTCCACGATTACTAGAATCGTATTGTATCCGGAGCATGGAGGTAGATCGGTGATGAAGTCCATAGAAAGCGTATGCCAAGGGCGAGGTGGGATGTCAATAGGGCGTAAGAGGCCTGCTGGTCTTTCCTTTTGACTCTTGTTTTGGGCGCATACTCCACAGGACATTATAAAGTCTCTGATATCTTTTTTCCAAGACGGCCACCAGAAGTAGCGCTTGATCTTTTCTGAGTTCTTGGCTATACCGGGAACACCTTCCATTAAAGAGTCGTGATAACAAGAGATTACTTTTTTCTGTAAATCTGTGCTGGGTAGGTATAATCGTTCTTGGAAATACAATAAGTTGTCCTTTACTGCAAAGTCCTTTCCCTGCAGATGCCAATTCTGTATGTCTGCTGGAGTTACAAGTTGCCTGGCTTTATCCTTAACTTCCTCTATGGATTCTGTGGCGATTACACCCAGAATTCTTTGTTCGGGAATGATTGGTACAGGTTTAGGGTTGGCCAAGTGTTCTTCCACTCCCATCCGAGAAAGGGCATCGGCTTTACCGTTCCTTGTACCAGGTCGATAGGTAATTATGAAGTCAAACTCGGCAAAGAATAATGCCCAACGGAGTTGTCTAGAGGATTGGGCTTTTGCGGTCTTCAAATATTGCAGGTTTTGGTGATCCGTAATCACAGTAACGGTGTGTCGGGCCCCCAGCAGATAATGCCGCCAAGCCTTAAAGGCAGACTTGATAGCCAGAAGTTCCTTGTCAGTAATCGTGTAATTGATTTCAGGAGGCGAGAATTTGCGGGACCAAAATGCCACGGGATGCAACTGATTGGTTACCGGGTCCTTTTGTGATAGAACTGCCCCTATGGCAAGGCTTGAAGCATCAGTTTCCACGATGTAGGGGAGTTCGGGGCGAGGGTGTTTTAAGATTGGTGCAGAGATAAATTTAGTCTTCAAATCCTGGAAAGCTTGTTCCGCCTCGGTAGACCATTCAAAACGTTTGTTTTTCTTTAACAAGGCAGTGATGGGGTGGACTATTCGAGAGAATTCGGGGATAAACCTGCGGTAAAAGTTAGCGAAGCCTAACATGCTTTGCACACCTTTTACGGAGGATGGTGATGGCCATTTGAGAACTGCATCGACCTTCTTTGAATCCATACGCACTCCGCCAGGTGATAATATGAATCCCAAGAATTCAACTTCAGTCACGTTGAAAACACATTTTTCCAACTTAGCGAAAAGTTTGTGTTGACGCAATCTTTCGAGGACCATTTTCACGTGTTTCCGATGTTCAGATTCCGATGAAGAATAAACGAGGATGTCGTCAATGTAAACAACAACACATACATCTATGAGCTCTCTGAGGACATCGTTCATAAAATATTGAAAGGCGGCCGGGGCATTGCAAAGTCCGAAGGGCATGACCTGATATTCAAATAGCCCATACTTGGTGCGGAAGGCCGTCTTCCATTCATCGCCCTCTTTTACTCGTACCAAGTGGTAAGCTCCTCTAAGATCCAGCTTTGTATATATGCATGCTTTTCTGACTTGGTCCAGGAGTTCAGGGATCAAAGGTAACGGATATCTATTCTTAACGGTGATCTGGTTCAGGGAGCGATAATCGATACAAGTTCTAAGGTCTCCTTCCTTTTTTGGAACGAAGAACAAAGCTGAAGAAGCAGGGGACTTGGAAGGACGAATAAACCCATTTGCCAGGTATTGATCCAGGTATTGTCGAAGGTGAATGTTCTCAGGCTCGGTGAGGGCATAAATTCTACTACAAGGAGGAGTAGATCCAGGTATCAGGTCTATCTGGCAGTCATAAGACCTATGAGGAGGTAGAGAGTTAGCCTGATCCTTCCGGAAAACATCTTGGTATTCTAGGTATTCGGGAGGTAACTGGGGAGTCTCTGAAGAAATTGCGGCCAGTGCAACACCAGGTGGAGGGTGACAAGTAGAGACACATTCTGGAAACTGGACCGTTCTTGCTCGCCAATCGATCAGAGGATTGTGTTTCTCTAACCAAGGTATTCCTAGAATAATCTGAAACTGAGGGGCCTTGATCACATCGAACACGATCTTCTCATGGTGTCCATCTTGACTTACTAGCGTCACCTCTTGAGTGGTATGCGTTACTGGCCCGGAGGCTATCTCCGTACCATCCACCGTAGTAATGACGTCCTTTACAGCCTTGGGACAAAGAGTTAGATTCATCCTCAAAACCATTTCATGATCCACATAATTGCCGATGGCACCGCTGTCGACGTAAGCTTCAATTGCATGTAATCGATCCGGATTATCAGGGCTAATGAGGACCATAGGTATCACGAAATGCGAGGTCACGGAACTGGTTTTCACGCTCGGCAAGAGGACCTCTATTCTTGTCGGGCGAGGTCGTTTCCCTGCTCAGAGTTTGTAACTTTGGTAGCTGCAGCTCCTACTGCCTTCTTGGCAGGTTTCACCGGACAGTCTCGAAGAAAGTGCCCTGAGTTTCCGCAATATAGGCATAATTGCAACTGTTTCCTCCTTTCCCGCTCCCTTTGTGTTAGAGGACCTTTCAGACCCCCTATTTGCATGGGTTCCCCGGAGTCTACTCCTTTGGAAGGAGTTGGCGGTTTGGAAAATACTCGAGCATCAAACTTGGAACGATCGGCCTTCCTGTTCTGCATCCTGTGATCTATTTGAACGACCAAGTCTATATAATCCGAACAGTCTTGTGGGGGATTCACTACTTGGGCTAAAACGTCTTTGAGCTCTCCACGTAGACCTCTATAAAACAGCGTAATCCTTTTGTCCTCAGGCCATTGAGTTTCCACTATTAGTCTATTGAAAGATGCAATATAAGCCAAAAGGTCTTGATTACCCTGTCGCAACGAAAGAAGCTCATTGTCCAAGGCCTGCCCCTGTGAATGTCTTGCGAACAGTTTTTCCATACTAAGCTGAAAGGCTTGAAAATCATGGAGAACCGGATCATCTTGATTAACTAGAGGGATCGACCAGTCTGCCGCATTGCCACTAAGGTACGAAAGTACAAAAGCTACTTTTGCTTGATCAGTTGGAAAGGCTGCTGGCCGGCATAAGAAGTGCAACCGGCACTGATTGATAAATACTGCAAACCTCTTTGGGTCACCAGAAAATTGTTCGGGCGGAGCCAGAGGTACATTCCCAGGTAGGTTGATCTGCACTGGATTCATAGAGGATGTTGAAGGAAGATTTGCCCCTGATGCGGGTAACGGGGTCTGTCCGGCTTGTGACTGTAGCACTTGTCTAGCAAGATTGTCTGTTCTCTCCTTGGAAATAATTAGTTCCCTTCTTAGAGCATTCGTTTCCTGACGAGCTGCATGCACTTCTGCCCTTAGTTCCCCAAGTAACCGGGCTAGGGGGTCAGTATCCGAGGTTTCCATAGCGCCTGGGCGAGAGTTTTGCGGTAGGCTTTGCGTTCTGTAATGCTCACCTGATTCTCGCAGAGGCGCCGGTCTTGACTGGGCGACTACCGTATCTTCAAAGGTGATGTGTAGCACCCGGTTGGCTCTTTGGGCTGGACCTCTGTGCACTGTATGCCTGACGTGTAGAGTAAGATGTCTTAGGTAAGTGAATGCCGAGCTCTCCATCTGCCTCGGGGCAGGGTGCTGTAACCAGTTTCTTCACTGGATAGGTAGCGCAGGCCTCTTGACTTCAGAGGACTGCTGTCCGTCGTTTACTGCACGAACGGTAAGTTTCGAGTCATTCAAATGTCTTTAAAGTCTTTAGTAATGATGTCTCTTGTTTTGCAGGGTTCCGGCGATGGCGGATGACGGGCTGAAGTGAGTTGAAGATGGAGCCCGTGTGATGAATAGAAGCGCCTGGAAGCACGTAAGTAAGCGCTTGTTGCCTGCTTCGCTATGCGCTCTAACTGTCTTTTTATTTTGCAGGTACGAGTTCGGAGCGGCTGCAGGGTGCCGGAATACCCACTGGATTAGATGTGGAAAGGAGTAATGGCACGTGAGTATTAAAGTTCCCCAATGTCTTTAAACGCACCTTGTTTTGTCTTTCAGATGCGGGATGCAGCGCCGAAGGCCTCCGGAGCGTGCGAAGAGTTGGTAAACTTTTGTCTTTCAGATGCCGGAATGCAGTGTGAAGACCTCCGGAGCGCACGAAGAGTAGGTAAGCCTTTGCCTTTCAGATGCCGGAATGCTAACCTGTTCTTTCTTGTCTTTATAGGTGTTGCTGAAGACTGGATTCAGGATAGTAAGCCTTTGCCTTTCAGATGCCGGAATGCTAACCTGTTCTTTCTTGTCTTTATAGGTGTTGCTGAAGACTGGATTCAGGATGGTAAGCCTTTTTCCTTAGGCCCAGGACCGGATGCAGAAGACACGATGAGCGTTCTGCTGCAGAGGTTGCAGAATAACGCAAAGCAAGATTCATCCACCGGGTGTGGCTTAAATAGCCTCCTGTAGTGCTTAGGTGTCTCCTTCCACAGCCACGCCTAAGTAAGAAAAGAGTTCCTGGTAAGAAAAGAGTTCCTGCCTTCCAGAAGAGTTCCAGTGTTCTGAATCTAGGGAGTGGCTCCAGCCCCACCCAACAGGAAAAGTAGTTCCAAACAGAAGAGGATCAGAGGCTCAACTGGCAGGCAAGTAAGCAGCATGGTCTGCTGAAGGTAAGTCCACCCATGCATTATGAGCCCGGCGCTTCCAGCGCTGGGACTGGGCATATTTATGAGCCTGGTGCCACTGGCGCCAGGACTGGGTCCAAAAGGTCCCAATTGGGACTGGTTGGCACTCGGAACCTGGGTTATGGATCTGCTTCCAAGGGAGTTGGGAAAACCCTGACCTTTTGGAAGCAGAGATCATGACAGTATGATCCGCCCAGTCCTCCAGATCTTTAAGGACTGAACTTGCAAATATTTTGCTTTCCACATCCATCAATCCTATACGTCTATAATTATCTGGATTTGATCTCTCTTCCTTCTTGAAAATGGGTATTATATGTGCCGTGCTCCAAGATGATGGAATTTTGCGAGAATTTAAGATATTATTGAATAGAGCAAATAGTATCGAGGACCACAAACCTGTTGATTTACGTAAAGTTTCATTTGTCAGGCCATTGGGCCCCACTACTCTTCATGTTGAAGAGTGACAAATGAAATCTTTAATCTGATTTTCATCTAGCCTCAGCACCGAAGTCTGATCATTACTGATCGAACATAAGCAAGGATTCAGTTCTTCAAATTTGCTTCCAAAATGCCTTATCCATTCTAATTTGTTAATACAATTAGTCTGGCATATGGAGATTTGCTGAGTTGGCATGTTTTTAATGAATTCCAGACATTTCTGGAGTTTGCCTCAGTTACTGCATTCAGCAGCATGTCTTTTCCATCTACATTTGCTCTCTCCAATCTCCTCAATTTAGACCAATTGCGATAGGAGTTTTGGAGTGATTTTGTTTCCTTAACTAACTGTTCAGAGGGGTCCCCTTCTCTTAATACCCAACCTATATCTTGTAGTAATTTTCTTTTACGCTCAGCTGTTTCTTGATCATATCTATGCATATGGTTGGAGGACACAATTCTCTTTTGTTTTTGATTGGAGAGTCCATTTTCCACAGAGACTCCACAAATGATCTTGGTTGGTCAAAGATTTAGTCAGGGGTTTATCAGAGCTTTATCATTTTGGTAGCCAGTTTCTTATTTAACTTGCTACTGTTTTGCCTAAATCTAAGTATCCGATTTACACCTTGATTTATCAAAATGTGACTATCATATGTATCTCTTACAGAGCATGCCCTCTGGAAATCAAAGGATATCAAGATGGGGATGTGGTTGCTTGATCCTTGATGCACTACTCTTCATTCTTTGCAATGTGCAAACCGGTAGTCAGACATTACAATTTAATCGATTGTGGATGACATCACACCTCGTCTCCAATGTTTGGCTGCAGGAATATCGCCATATGCCCGCTCCACTCCGCCAAAAAATTTGACCACACCCAGCTATTTTGAACTGAAGTAACCCTGTGGGTATCTCCCAATCCCAAAGTTAAACAATCTGTAATAAGATCACCGGCCAAAAGAATGCTATCTTCCGGATGAACAATGGGAATATTTTACAATAAATCGTATAGGTCCTCCAAAATGTCTGTCAGGTTGGGATGAGCGGGGCTCCAGTAAAGATTTATAATAGCCCATGGAGTCTGGAAAAAGGAATTTGAGTCAGACAACAAAACAACCTTACAGCAAGGATTTCTTGCCTTTTTCTTGGTAGCTGTTCTATCAAGGTTATACAGGAGATGAGTATCATTATTAGCATTGCGCGCAAAAGGTTTGCCCACTGTTAGTTTTTGAGCTTGTTGGTGCAAAGAAGTAAAACCATCTAGTTGCAAGGATGCAAGGAGCCAAGTCTCCTGAAATAGAATTATGTCATGTTTGTCAAAAATATAACTCATCATCTGCTGCTCCCTAAATGAACTGGAGCTCTGCGTATTCCAAATGACGACCCTTAAGCACCTATCTACTAGAGGAAATCGTCAGTCTCAGATAACTCTTGGAATACTTGTGTGATGATTCCTGGCAGGAGATCCCAGATCTTCTTTTTGGAGGACTGCCCCTGATCCTGATCCCCCCTGTTGTCCTTCCCATTTTTCTGCTCCTTTGTGTGCCCCCTTTATGAAGAGGGTCCACTCATTGAGATATAAATTGAGCATTGATCGGTGCAGTATTCCACTCCATAGTCAGCACATTTGGACAAACTTCCAGTCCTAGTTTCCTCAGCTTTTCAGCAACATTCAGTAGTGCTTTGACACCCAATTGCGTCTTCATTACCACTTCCACCACAGAAGTTATATGCGCATGAGGAAAACATATTCGATCAATGTACTGAGTGGATAAGGGACAGAGATCCGGAATTTGTTTTGTTAGGGATAGAATATTTCCTCTATTGAGGCTCCCCTGACCTTGCTTAGAGTTTACTATCTTTAGCCATACTTTCAGCATTACAAATGGGTTCTCAGTTATATCAGGTCTCGCTTGATCGTCCTTAGAATCATCACAGCCCTCCGCTATACAACCACTCAGGTTTGTATAATTTAATTCTTGATCCGTCAAAATTCCATTCACTCCTTGAATTTGGTCATTGATTCTACTGACCCCAACCTCAGCAACCATTGGGACCATTCCAGTAGTATCATTTTCCCCCTGATTTTCTTTATCCATTTTAGGGGGGTGGTTCACATTTGGTTGATTTTTCAAGAAGATTATATAAGCTTATAAGTGTCAAAATAAATTAAATAAATAAATTGTCCAAATTGCAAATTCTCACTTGTGTGTCTACGATGGAAACTGGAGAATTCCAACAGGGAATTTTTGTCAGTTGTTTTACAGAAAGGTTTTACCTCTGGTAGTTTCTAAATTGGGTCTGCCACAATTGAGATGTCCAACACATTAATTTCACCCTTATTGTGATTTGAGGTGAATTTAATTAATGCATTTTTGTTATTCAACCATTCAAAAAAAATATTCAAAACAATGTAAATCTCTGCTCCAGATGAAAAGGGTATCATCAATGTATTGCTCCCATGTGAAGATAGATGAAATAACAGACTAAGTGCCTCATTAAAAGTACAGTGGTGCGAGAAGCGTTTGGTGGTGAGGCAGAGGTAAAACAACCAGCAAAATGCTGGAGGTAATACTGTCTCCTTAACACCAAAAAATGGCAAAATCAGCAGAATTACCACCTGGGAAATTACCGGCAGTGGTAATTCCACCGAAATCCCCATGGACCCCATACATGGGGACTAACACTGCCATACCACCATTAGCAATCTGACTGTAATTATTTTTCTTTTTTATATAACCGACATTCGACTTTTACAAAATTCTTCATGATATCCATATAATACACAATACAAAATTGTCCATTAAAACCTAATATGCATTTATGATTCACTTATAATTCAATTGTATAGAACCTAATTCATTCCAAACTCTCAGTGTTTCCAAGCCAGAAAAGTTTCATTACCAGCCGAGAGTTTCCACCAAAAATCATCAGTGTCTAACCAGCTTGTTTTATCTACAAAACGTGAAAAGTATTTCATTCTTACAGACCTATTTGCACCACATGAAATCAAAACATGTTTCATATTCCAGATTGATGAGCTTCCACAGTGATCACAATTTCCATCAATTACATGGTCTTTACTTCGAATTCTCATCAGCTCTTCAGTCTGAATAATGTTAAGTCTGAATCACAAAAATCCCATTCTCCACCTTGGATTTGGAAATCTCCTGCAGTAGGACAGCAGATAGCCTCTTGGTTTGTCAGTACTGGCAATGATGTAAAAAAAAGATGATTTGCTAATCCTGCCCTTGGTCTCAATCCAATCTCTAGTCATTATTTCATGTTTTACTTTCAAAGGGGTTCTTGGACAGTTTGCACACTGTTTGGTCGCATTTTGCAAACATTTCTTAAGGCATCATTCATTAAAGCACAAAGGGCCTCACTTTTATACCTTTCCTGATGAATTCCCATATCCGCATATAGTGAGTTCTGTTTCGGTGCCAAAATTGCTCTATAAAGTGACACAACCCTCCAATCCAAGTGTACTCCCAACGTATGGAGGCCCACCTCGTACCTCAAATGGGCAATGGCCAAGGATATAGGGAGCCCTAAAACGTGTGTCCAAATTCCTCCATCCAGCCTAGTACAATTTACCCAATGCCAGTGCGGTTGGGCATCCATTCCATAGAGCAATCTCAGAATAACCTTTCCTTTATAGAACTTTATTAAAGAGAGCAGGGAGAACCTACAAGTAGATATTACATGTTTTTTTTCATTTGGTTCTATAGACGTAATAATGTCTCCTCTGCATCCTGTACCACCCTTCTCAATGATGGGCTTGCTCTCACCTGCATTCCTAGGTATACAACTTCTTTTACCCTCGGCAGTATGTGGTTGCTTAATTTCCACTCATAGAGCTCTTTTTCTGGTGATTACTAAACACCAATATGTGAGATTTCACTGGGCTCACTAATAGATCATTCAAAACAGAGAAGTTATCAAAAGCTGTACGTAGGTGTTGGAGGCCTATAGATGTATAGTCCAAGAGGACTATATCATCCACATAGGCTAGCAAATTAATCACACAGTTCCTCTCTTTTGGGCTTGCTAATCTATCTATTGATAAAGTATTACCTAGATCAGCTATGTAGAGGTTAAAAAGGCAGGGTGCCATAAGGCAAAACTTCCTCACCCCACGTTCAGTAGGAATGGAAGATGATACATTTCCAACCACATCTAGTGGTACTTGCACAGAAGTGTTTTCATGCAGGTAAATAATGATGGCTACCAGCCCTTCAAGGAGTCCCCATCTCTGGAGTTTCAGCCACAATGTGCCCCTATTAAAAGTATCAAATGCTTTAGATAGATCAATACAATCGCTATAAAGGGGGGGGGGGTTTGCCACTATCTTTAATTGGCAATGTGTATTACTAGTCCATTCAGAGAGGTATAAAGGTCTTTACCAAACCCAATCTGATGATTAGATGAAATACCCTTACTTTCAGACCAAGCTTCCAGTTCCTTCAAAATTATTCCAGAGAAGATTTTACTATCAGCATCCAAAAGAGCGATCGGACGGTAGTTCACAGGATCTGTCCGATTTCCCTTTTTATAGATAGGGGCTATGATAGCGCACTTCCAGGAGTGCAGGCATTCACAAGTCTTTAATATCCCTTGAACATGCATGACAGAATATGGGCCCATGTTACTGCATCTTTTTTAAGGATTCTATTAGTGAGCCTGTTAGAGCCAGGAGCTCTGGAGCCAGAGGCTTGCATTATTAAGTCTTTCACTCACTCCTGATCAATGGAAAGGGTCCGGTCTACCATTTTTGATATCCCAATTCTCGTTGGATTCAGTTCTATAAATGTTTCACTTAGATAATTCGACCAGGCTGCTTCCCAGACCACGTTACTCAAAAAGGTAAGATTGGATGGCCAGTTGGTTATTGATTATATTGCAGAAATTCCTAGAGTTCCCGGCGCTCACTGCCCTCAGTGTTTTTTGTTTGCCTAACACACTGTCTAGGTTGCTTGTACCAAATCCTGTAGGAATTGCACAGCGTCTTCTTCTCCAGCATAAACTCAGATATCAAGATTTGCTGTGTGTTAAGAATACGGATATGACCAATGAGCTTTTTTTTTCACTTTCCATAGTTTCAACATAAAAGCTGTGCCCATGTCTGCACGCGTTCTGTCCTCTTTTTATTAATGAAAGGTCCAGAGCCCACAGGAATTCGAAAACCAACAGGAAAACACGATTTCTCAAAGTCCTGCTCCGCAGAGGTATTTAACATCTGCAGATGATTTTTATTCAGCCTTTCCCGTTCATTTCCATATTGTCTAACCCTATTTAAGACTTGGTTTACCTGCAGTCCCAGCAATGCACCTTTACTCGCTGGCCGGTTCTCTAGAGCAAAAGAAGCAGCCAGGGGATTATGATCACTTGAGCCCATACTTTTTACACTAAAGATTTCACAGTAACTGAAAAGATCATCCGAAAGCGCCAGATAATCAATTAAGGATGCCTTTAAGTTGTTCTTGCATGTCATTTCTGGAGCTAAGTCACCCCTAATATTTCATTTTGCCATTTCACTCTGGCCAAACCAGCACCATGCAAAGACTGAATTTTGTAAGACTTTTTAACTGCAGTCTTTAGTAAAAGAAAATACTTTTTGATGCTTGGTTAGGACAGTCAAGAAGCAGGCGATCCCATTATGTTGCATGCAGAGATGAGGTACAGTGGCACTAGGAGCAAACACGTGGGTCAGTGCATAGCTGGGGGAGTATAGAGCATATCAGAAGTTTTGCTCTTATTGTTTCACAGTGCATTCTTAGTGCATCATGTTTGTAAGGCACAGATGATTTCATATGTATTCATGCTGGGGAGAGGTAAGTGCAGTGCCAAAAGAGTCAGATGATTGAGGTTATGCCGAAAAACTCTCATACAGCTGCATGAGCTAATCAGTTAGTAACCTGATGCAACATGAAAAATGTGAAAAGTAAGGGATGTAAAAGGCGAGACTACATAAACAAGCAAGAGGCCAGTCTGCTGGGACAAACTGCATGACCTCCTGAGTCAGCACCAGGAAGAGGGATGCAGAGAGCAACAGCATTCATTGAGGAAGAGAAATAGTGTGAACAATCTTGTTTTTCTTTTAATTGATATTTGCTAAAAATGTTGCATATACAGAGTCAATTCTATAGAACTTAACTTCGTCTTTAATGGCTCCCAATATGTAAATGTGGCACGCACAACCTTTGCTCATGGAGGCAATCTCTGCATGGGCAAAGTGTTAGTTTGGGGGCCTTACTCAAACTGCTCCTGTTAATAACTCAAAGTCTTAATGTTCTTCGTCTATGAAAGTGGTAATTCATCGTATGTTTTAGAACACTCAGACTCATTACGATTTTGGTAGTATCTCGGTGGTAAAACCACCGAGATACCATCTAACAGTATTACCCTTAGCACCACTTGGTCTGGGGGTAGACAGTGTTTGTCTCCCTTAATTGGAGTCCATAGGACTCCATGGGGATTTCAGCAGTATTACCACTGGCGGTGTTACCCCTGGTGGTAATACAGATGGGGGTGTTTCCTCTGCCTTACCGCCAAACCTGTGGTTCGGCAGTGTGGTAATGCGGCCACACAGCCGAACTCCTAATGAGGCCCAGTCTCTCCTTTAAAAGAAATGAGTTCTAAAAAAACTGCAGTGCTATTGGCTGCAGTGTCCTTGCTCCCTTTCATGTTCCCTCACAATGAACTTATATGAGATGCACCAATTAACGTGAAGAATAAGATATGCTTGTGTCCTTCCTCTTCTCCATGCATCTTGTTGAATAAAATTCCCTTGCAGGAGGAGCCTTACAAATCAACAATAAATACATAAATGCAAATCCTTTCCCTTAGGTATCCCCACCCATAGTGGAAATCAGGGGTGGGGCTGTCAAAGAAGCAGTGATTGGGCCGTTGGGAGGAACAGTCTCATGAGAATCGCATGAGTAGCAGCAGTGTAACAATGGATAGCTGGTGGTTTATTTCTCAGCACAGCAGGTCAACAAAAGAGCATTCACAACAGACCTTGATCTTACGCCTTGGGTTTCAGGACTTGTAGTAGGTCTCAGGTTACAGCATTCATACCAAGCCTCTCTCTTAGATATTTTGTTACAGGGTTCACAATAGGCTTCCCTCATATTCCTTCATTTGTTTGATTTATTGGGCATTTGTATGACGCCTATACACAGGTGTGTCCGGGTGCACAAGACAAGATGGGTGGGTGCAGGGGGACATGGGAATCAAAAAAGTAGAACAACAAGAAAGCAAAAACTGTTATATTGGCCTTGTGGCAATCCTACCGTACAAGTGCATGACAAGGTGGTAAGTGCAAGGGTTAGTGGGTAGAGGGAGAAATGCAAGAATGGGGTACCCCCAAGGGTGTTGGTGGACAAGTGCTGGGTGGGCCAAGGTGGCTAGTGCCAGGAGTGGGGGGGGTGAGTGAGGTGGACAGAGAGGACCAACTTGGACTAGTCTGTGTAAGGGAGTCCAAGGGCAAATGCTGCAAAAGATGCTGGGGGGACTTGTAGGCGGTTGGCTGGCCCCTGTATGACTCTGAAGGGATCAGGCCTCAGTTGCAGTGGCAGATGAAGAGTTAGCAAGGGAGGGGGAGAGAGAATGAGGAGGAGAAAAGGAAAGTCTTGAGCATGATGCACATTGCAATGAATTGTACTGTTGGTGCAGAGAAATTAGAGGTTACAGATTAGGCATGGAGACAAAGGAACAGGTAGTCATTTGAGCAGGTATAGGGGCTGATTCATGGAATTGTTTGCGCCGCAAAAACGTGGATTTGTGTGCCATTCTGCCTGCAAATTCCTGTTTAACAAATGGGGATTTGCGGGCAGAATGGCGCACAAATCCCTGTTTTTCGGCGCAAATAATTCCATGAATCAGCACCATAGTGTCCAAGGAAGGTGGGTGGACCAGAGGGATCCATACTTGCTTTCCAGGGCAATTGAAATCAAGATTATGTTCATTGTCGGAGAGTGTGGGTCCCTAAATCAGTATGAAAATTGTTGATAGTGTTTCTGAGTAGCTGCAGGGAGGGTTGCTCCCTTGAGCTGCAGACAGGGCCAGACAGGAGCCTTAGGAGATGGCCTTGGAAGGGGGCTGGCTCACATCTGCCAGCTCCCCTGATTGGGCCTAAAATGCAAGTTTGGCCAATCAGAGCAGGGACTGTAAGTGTAGGGCAGGCACACCGATGTCTGTACCTTCGGCGGCAGCCATGTTGGAAAGATGGGCCAGATAGAATTTATAAGTAAAACACAGCTGTGCTAAGGTGTAAAAAGCCCACTACAACACATAAAGAACAAGAGGGGCACTGCAACAAGCAGATTCCTGCAACACTGGAAATTAGGATTCGATTTAGTGATTTATAGGGCCCTTGATGCACCGCTCTACAAGGGGGCTGCATTGGCCCATAAAGTTCTTCAGGGCTCACCTTGCTTGCCGGTTGAAAGGAGACTCATCCAGAGCCTCGTGGCGATGGTGTTGGGCTCTATGTTGAGTCCAGGCTGCACTGCCGAAATGGAGGCAGTGGAAGGCCAGACAGGGGGCCTCATTCTGAGTTTGGAGGTATGTAACTGTCCTTACCAGCATGGAGCTAATACCGTGTCCGTGTAGTCAAGAGCCCGCTAATAGATGGCTATTACGACTTCGCGGGCACAACCTTTGCGCCATGCCGGTAACGACATTACCGGCATGCCGCTAAAGTTCCGAACATGGCCTTTAGCGGCATCATGTAAAGTGCAGATTGCACTACCGGCATGAATCAAGACGGCATTAGCGGTCTCCGCTATTAGCGGTGACCGTAAATAAGCGGAACCGGAAGTAGCGTCATCCCACAGGAACGGGAATGAGCACGGCCGCCATCTTTAAAAACACAATCCATTGCCACCCTCAGCACCCAGGACCTGGAATATATTGATGTGTGCCAAAATCAACCAACAACAACTCTACAATTCCAAAGGCATTGAAAAAAGGCGCCTCCTGCCAGCGCAAGGAGCGCTTTAATGAAGACGAGTTAACCATGCTTGCGAAGACCCTGGCAGCGAATGCCGATGTAGTATTTTCCTAGAGCCTCAAGAGGGACGCTGTCATCAGGAAGAAGGCGATCTGGGCACTACTGGCACAAAAAGTCAGCGCAGTTGGCAACACCCCCCGCACTACTAAGGATTGCAGGAAGAGGTGGGATGACCTGCGCCTGCAAGTCCGCAACATCCTCTCGGTGAACCGGAGCCAGGCCATGGCAACTGGCAGAGGAGCAAGCTCTCCGATAAAGCTGTCCCGTGGGGGAGGAAGTATGTGCCAGCCTGATCAGCATAGAGGCCATTGAAGGCGTGGGTGAAATGGAGTCTGGCGCAACATCATCGGCGGAAGGAGGCGAGTGTCCTAAGAAAACATTGTGATGCATAGTCTGATGATAGTCCACCAATGTGTCTGTCTGAAGAGGCATGCCATGCCCTAATACACACACATTCCAACCCTACTTGTTGTCCGCAGCACAGACACATGCTGATGCCTGCAGCAAGGCAATGCCATACCTAACACAAACCACCCGAGATGTCAATGGCAAGAGTCACACTACATGCAGGCCACAACAGATATGCATGTCACATAGCATACGTCCGCCCCAACATGAGTGACCCCGACAGATGCCTGCATTACCCACCCATAAGGCAAGCAACGTGATCATCCAAACTCCACTGCCTGTTACCCTCTATTGTGTAGATAAGCAATTATACAAATGTATGCATGATGCTTCTCAAACCATCACTCATGCCGTCCCTCTCTTCGACCCCCACAGGCTCAGATCATGACAGCGAGGCCGGGACTCACCCCCAGAGCCGACCTCACCCCAGAAGAGGGCCCGGGATGAGGGCAAAAGGCCTTCCACCTCTAAAGCCCAACACAAACCTCGGCATGCACCGCAGAGGAACCCACCTCCGGATGCCACGGCACTGGTGCCGCCAAGGGCCGTTGACACTGAACCCACAACTCCAGTCACACTGGCACAGGACACAGTTGAAGCTGCACTCTCAGCAGAGAACAGTTCTGTCAGGGAGGCGGCAGCTACAGCACCCCTGGCTGATGACTAGGTGCAGGAACAGGTGTGGGTGCCCATGGAGGACGACTCCTCCGACCTGCCTGGCACGCCAAGTCCTGCACCATCCCCCCAGCTCACATTGCTAGACTCCGACCATGGCACCACCCCAGAGCAGTCTGGGTGCAGGGGGGTAAGTACAACCAAGGGGCCATGATTCTCATAGGGGACCCAATTGAAATTGTGCCTGACACACAAGCAGCCTCCAACTCCACAGGTGTACTGGCGGGGGTGCAGCAGGCAAGGCACACTTCTCAGTGGCAGGAGGAGCTAACTGCCCTGGTGCGACAATTCGTAACTGACAATGCCCAAGCAAGGCAAGAATGGCACGAAAAAACACTGCCTCTCTGGGCAAGATCATTGCCGATAGCACAACTAGACTGTGCAAGGAGGTATCAGCCCTGCAGCTGCTCCTCAGCCGCATTGCTGATGCGTCCGGCCCCCCAAATGGAGCAGGCGGCCACCCCATCGTCCTCAAGCTCCACACAGACTAGCCCACTACGCAGGTCGGTGCGCACACTGCACTGCCCGGACTTGCCACCACCTGGTGCAGGAGTGGCAGGAAGTAGACTGGCCAGCCTGATGAAGGCAATAGACACTTGTTTGGACATGTGTAGGGGAGTTGTGGGGGGGGATGGGGGTGTGTGGGGAGTTGTGGGGGAGGGGGAGGGGTGAGGGTGGTGGAGGGTTAGTGCAATTTCATCTTCATTGGACATTTCAATACACCCGTTGTGTGAAAAAAATATCTTGAGTGGACATTCATCATTGTGCATGTGTCATTTATTTATATACAGTGCATAGTGTACATGTACTCCCACACCCAGTGCCCTCTGTCCAATTATCATGTCACCCTCTGCAGCCATGTGTGTCAGAAATATTGTGCAATCACTGACTGACGCACAACACGTCCCTCCTGTGCATCGGCACCACAACGATGTGCAGCCACATCTTCTTCATCCCCTTCTTCATCACCAGGTGGTAGCAGTTCAATGTCAGGGGGCAGGGGCACGTTCCATCGGACACACATGTTGTGCAGCATGACACATGCCATGATGATCTTGGCCACCTTCTCATGCCTGTAGAGGAGTGCCCCACCCGACCGGCTAAGGCAGCGAAACCGTGCCTTCAACAGGCCAAAGGTCTGCTCAATGACCACACGGGTACGGGTGTGGGAATGACTGTAGTCCTTCCCGTGCCTGTTCTGTGGGTTTCAGACAGGGGTGAGGAGCCACGGCTTCAAGGGATAGCCACTGTCACCTGCATGGGGGGCAAAAAAAGGTATATGTCAGTCGATTCATGATGGACAGCTGTACTAGTCACACATGCATGCAGATTATCGTTGGTCACATGCACATGTCCCTGGTTGTATGCATGCCATCTTTAGGCCCTCAATGAGTGCTATGCAATTGACTAATGGTGTGAGTTGCATCTTCAAGATGATACACGGTGTGCACTGCCGTCTTGTTGCTCATGCATTGTGTACGCATGCAGCTGTGTTTGTGTCTAATTTGTGAAGTGTTGTGTTCCGTTGGATTTTCTGACTGGAGCATTGGCAGTAGGCTCTGCAATGTTAGGCATTCAGTGCTGATTTCTCCCATGGTGACATGCTGCATTCCTGTGGATGTGGTGGCCCTGTGACAGACAGTGGACTCCCTTGATGGTTTTGTTCAATGCACTCACATGGATGCTTGTCCTGTGTGGTGATTTGCTGGAGACAGCAACATAGTGCATATTCAATGCATGTTGCTTGAATGTGTTACGGAGGGTGAGGTCTGCTGATGAGTGGTCCACGTGTTGTGGGATGTGGGGTGGTTTACTGTTTATCATGTTGTGATAGGTGTCGACCTTACTTCATTCCTATGGGATTTGGGTGTCATGTTCTGTTTGGGATGATTTGGGGCACAGTGTTTAGTGATGTGCAGTGTGCTGTCACATCAACATTGACACCATGGTGGTGTGTGCATCGCTCCCCCATTTCAGTGCCATGTGCCTGTCATGCAACTTACCAAGCAGCCAGGCACGTCGGCCAGCATGTCGCTCCATGTAGCGTGGTAGCATGGAGTTCCGCAGGCCCATCGAGTCATGAGTTGATCCGAGATATCGGGCACAACAATGTGTGATGATCTTGCTGATGTCACATACCATCTGCACATTGATGGAGTGGTATTGCTTGCGTTTGCGGTACACCACCTCCATGGCATGCGGGAACACCAACTCAACGTGGGTGCAGTCGAGGGCACCTATACAATTTGGCATGCCTGCCAGTGCATGGAAGCCAACTTTTGTATCAAAAATCTCCTGGGGAGTCCGTGGTAGGGATATGTAGTCCCTTGTGTGCTTGAGGAGAGCATTCAGCACTTGGTTCAGAATGCGAGAAAATAAGGGTTGTGATATGCCATGCATGTGCCCCACTGTGTGCTTGTAGGTGCCTGTGGCAAGGAAGTGGAGCACCAACACTACCTTCAGTAGAGGGGGGGTGGCGGTGCGTATTTCAATGAGGCTGACAATGTCGTTGTATATCATGTCCACGATGGTGGTGATAGTGTCCCGGTCCAGATGGTACATGGTGTGGATCTGCTCAGGGGTTAGGTTGAATGGACTGGCACTGATGCGAGGGATCGGGGGCTGCCTGCGGGGTACCGCTGGCTGCACTGGTGGGACATGCTGGGCCTATCTCACCCTCCTTCTCCTCCTGCGTCTCCTCTGTGGTGCCTGCTGTTGCTGTTGTTGTTGCTGGTGTAGCAATGCAAGCATGTCCTCCATCCCAAGTATTGCTACTACTATTGGAATAATCCTGGTGTGGGAAGGGGTGTGTTGTGTGGGTGTGCTCCTTTTGTGCTGGCCCAGATTCCATTGCCTCCACCTGTGCTAATTGTGTGCACCTGTGGCAGTTGGGAACACTGCACATAGCATTCTACTGTTGGTTCATGATGCCGGTATTACCGGCATGCCAGTATCCCATATTAGTGCCTTCATGATGCCGGTATTTGCATGTCTGTCTGCCTGACTTGTTATTTCCTCCCATTAGCGGCATGCCGGTATTGCCGGCATGATGGGCCACGTGCCTTCGCCCATGCCGCTATTAGAGGCACCATTATTAACGGTGCCTCTAATACCGGGTCTTAGGTCGGAATAGCCCGGAGTGGTATGCGATGCCGGTAATCCTTTACCGGCATCGTTTTTCCATTACCTCCAACCTCGTAATGACCCCCAGGGTCTTTAGGAGAGGGCCTTGGAAGCGGGCCGGCTCACGCCTGCTGACTCCCCTGATTGGGCCTACGATGCAAGGATGGCAAATCTGAGCAGGAGCCGTAATTGTAGGACAGGCACTCCAGTGTCTGTTGCTTTGCAGCGGCCATGATGGAAAGATGGCCCAGATAGATTTTACAAGTAAAGCACAGCTGTGCTAAGGTGCAAAAAGCACAAAGCAACACATAAAGAACAAGAGGGGCGCTGCAACAAGCAGATACCCGCAATACTGGAAATTAGGATTCTGTTTAGTGATTTATAAGACGCTAGATGCACTGCTCCATAAGGGGGGCTGCAATGGACCATAAAGTCCATCAGGGCTCACCTTGCTTGCCGGTTGAAAGGAGACTCCTCCGGAGCCTTGTGGCAGTGGTTTTGGGCTCCATGCTTGTGTTCAGCACTCAAAGCAAGCCTTTCTCAAATGCCATGCCCCGTCCGGCTATGGCATGGAACCTCTTACTGTTTTTGCAAGAAGGGCTGCAGATGGAAAGTCCCAGGATTTTGCTTTCCAGTTCCCCCCAGGCGTTAAATGGGGCAGTGGTGCTCTTCAGGTCAGTCTTCCTCCGTCAGGATTTCTAGAGCTTACCAGCTCTCATCCTCTCCTTCAAGCCTCTGAAAGCTTGCCCTGCCTTCCTCCAGGCATCACCCCTCCAGCAGTCCTTGCAGTCCTTGCAGGGATCCCCTCCCTTCTATCTAAGGAGTGTCAGCAGCTATGTCTGCTTCCTCTAAGTCTAAAACACTGGATTACTAAAACCACAGGCGTTTATACTGACATGGAGCTGGCGCAATTGACTCTGATTGGTCATCTCCAAGACTTCTTTCTCTCCCTGGGATTGCTTATACTCTGTGATACATTTCTTCTAACTATCTCTTTAGCGATTGGTTCTTGCTGTTGGCCAATGGGTGTATTGCTTTCCTCCCCTCTTGCTGGCAATGGAGAGGCTACTAAAGCAACTATTGCGTGCAGTCCCATCTTGGAAATCCCTTTGTCTACAACTGTGGGTTTGCAGCATTTCTAGTAGTTGCATGGCTGCAGCCTCGTCGGATCTTGTTGCATTTGGCAGCATGCGGAGGGACTTTGATTCGGGTAAACACGTGTGTTTCTTCTCCATAGCTCATCTTTGTCAGTCCACGCACTGCCATGGTTGCATCACGTGCCACCTTTTATGTTGGAAACATATTCCACTTCATCCTGTGTGGCATAAGAAAATCTCAGTCTAGTCTATACGGCCATTCATATGAGGTTTGAAAGCAATACTGGGTGAAGCTTTTACCTTGATTGAGACCTGTATCCATACAGGTGTGTGTTAGTGTGGCATGCTGGCACTGTAGTGGCTAATGGCCCGCTCGGTGGAGCCAGAGAGGTACTGTGCCACTTGGGTAGTAACGGGCCAATGGGATCCCCCGCGCCTGCCACGGGAGCCACATTAATTAGTAGCCAGTCCAACCCATCCCTAGCAGCTCGTTTCTCCCATTGATTGTCATGATGAATTCATCAGAGTAGTCTGTTTCCAAGCAGGCATGGGCACACACATTCATCTGAATTTGGAACAAAATATCCGTTGCTTTCATTTCATCAAGTGTCCTAAACATGTATAATGCTCAGTTATGCTTTTTTGTTTACTGAGGCGTGAAATGGGCCACAGCGGGTCATCCCAGTTTCTATTCACGAGAAGCAATTGGTTACTTTCATGCATGCATTTGGAATGACAGTCTGCCTCTGATAAAAAGCAACATAACTCTTTCTTGTCAGCTAGCAAGAAAAATATTCTTCAAACACAGCACCCAGAGCAGGGATCTGAAGTACTGGCCTGGCAGGAGCTCTCCCTATTGTAATATCGACCACAGACGAGCGTGTAGGGCTTTGCTGCACAGCGCCATAACATCAGATTACTTTCTGTAAACTCGCTTCTTCCATTCCCCAATCAAAATGCAATGCAATGGCGCTGCCCTTATTTAATGGGACATGCACACATGTTCTGCATAGGGATCGGCAAACTTGAGGCAGATGTTCCATTGCCTTTCTTTATTGAATCTCCGCGTCTGTGTGACTCTTGATGAACATCAAGCGCCACATCAGTGTTGTTTCAATTTGCAGAGTAACATGGAGCTTAAGACAAGGCATCTCGGGCTCGTTCCCCAGGAGTTTTGTTCTCTCATTCTCTTTCCCGAGCCAGGGTCATTCAATCAATAGCACTGGGCAGGGTTTGGGGAACCTTGCCAGCAGGAGTCGCATCACGCCCTATTGTCTCAACTGCATTTGACACGTTTGTCTTTCAAAATGTTCTCTCTGATGCCTGCGCTGTCCAAGGGATGGGTCAGAAGGGTGGTCAAATAAATCGATGCTTTATGTTTAAACGTTTTCAATCTAATTAACAAAGAAAGTGACAACAATACACATCAGTCAGGAGCAAGGTTTTGCAGAACTGAAGACTGGGTTTCACTAACAAATGTAAGCGTAGCCATAAAAACACAAGGCATGCAGAAATGTTCCCCTACCAAAGTCGAATACTACATTAAGTATTTAACTTGTCTTTTTATAGTATTCAAAGACAATAGATAGTCTTTTTTAGTATTCAATAGTATTCGTTTTAAGCAGCATACTATATGAAGGCTATTCAGTGTGCTAAATACTAGTCGATTACTAATAGAATACTAAACAAATGCTTTTTTCTAGACTTTTAGTCTTCATTTAGTATAGAAAACTACATTACCACTATTGACCACTACTGAGAAGACAAATACAAAGCTGAAAATAAGATCTTCCTTTTCGGTGAGGGTTGACATAAGTCTAAACCATACTACAGAAATTTGATAGCATTTAATCAGAAGAGGTGGAGGCATATCACTGAGGAAGGGGATCATGCGTACATTGTACCGCCAGCAACTACACAGGAAGTTAAATCAACTTTCATGTAATCTTATGTCCATTCATTGCACCTGGCCCATCCAATCCATCCAAAGGGAGGAGGTTATTTATTTTACAAACATACATGCCGACATTATCAATTCCGTTTGGGAGGTGGTAGTCCAGTACTGGTCCAGTACTGGTACTAAGTTTGCATTCTGTGGCTTGTCATCTTTATATATGAAGTTGAATGTATGTATGTGTATGTTTGCCTGTCTATACAAATCCACACCGTTGAACCCACATCTACCAAATTTTGCATGGATTCCTCTTTTGTCTGGGGCAAGATCATAGTCTATGTTTGGGTGCAATTATCTTATATGCAAAAATAATGCTGTATGTGTGTGGGTATGTTTGTCCGGCGATACAAATCCATGTTGTTGAACCCACTGCTACCAAATTCCTCATTTGTCTGGGGCAAGATTATAGTCTATGTTTGGATGCAAAAATGTTACTCCGTAGATGACCTCATTTACTGATGCTCACCCCGATTCACTACAGTAGGCACTAGAACAGAGGTCTTCAAACTGTGGGGCGCGCCCCGCCAGGGGGGCGCGGCCGCATCCCATGGGGGGCGCCAGAGCCCAGCATGAAATGTAAACATTTTTTGATTGGAGGAAACGGGAAGGGGCAGCTCACATAGTCAGCATAAAACGGTCTTAGGCACCAATGAAATAATGGCCAGCAGTTGCAAATGGATATTCAGTGTTTAGTCACAGACTGTTTGAATAGTACCCAAGGGGTTGTTTTTTGTTCAAATGTAAACAAATGGTGATATTTAAAGAATACTTATTCAGCAACAATGGTCAAAACTACTAGCTGCATAGAGAAGTAACTCCTCAAACTGGCCCACATTGGCCAAAAAAGTGGCCCATTTTTATTGGCCTACACTAGCATTTTGCATTTTTGGTATAGGCCAGCCCAAGCCAGCCGGCTCATCCATAATGGGTGAGGGGGCGTCCAACCACTGGCCACCTCACCCATTATGGAGGAGCCGAGGAGCCAGCCCAGTGAAACACTGAACCCTCCCTCAGCTGCTTTTTCCAGCTGAGGGAGTGCTCCTGGGCTGGCTAAACTGTCAAAGGGAAACTCTGTTTGCCTTCGACAGTTCATTTCCCCGCCCGCACATGATCACTGAGCCATGCAACGCTGGGGGTATTTTGCTTAGCCAGCCTTGCATAGCTCATTGGAAATGCTGGCTGGGGCACTGCATGTATGTATGTGCAAGGGGGTGCTCCTGCGCCTCCTCGCACATACGGTCAGAGCAACTTGGAGCGGGGCATTTTAGCAACCACGCGAGGTATGTTTATGGCGATTTATTTTTTATTTAAATGTGTATGGATGTGTGTATGCTTGTGTTATGGGACTGTGGTGGGAGCAGGAAGGGCGTCAGCACTGGGATAGTGGTGGGTGTATGGTGGGGAGAGCCCAGGGTCTGTACTGGGAGTAGGGTGCGGTGACGGCACTCAAAAGTTCATAGCAATTTCTACATACTGTCCATCTGGCACTTTTGGGGGGGCCCGGCCTGTCCAAACTTTGCTCAGGGGGGGCCCAGGCCACAAAAGTTTGAAGACCACTGCACTAGAAGGAGGCAACATTCAGAAATGTGTAAAATCCGGAAAATAGCAAAGGTACAGTTTACTTAAGTTCATTCACGAGAAGAGGGCACAATCAATCAATCTTCCGTGGATATTTTATCAAATGTGCTGGAGCCATTAAGTGATTGAAACATGCCTCCCAAAAAACAACCATCCCTTGAAAAATCTCCAGCTGATGCAAAGCGAAAATCAATATAAAGAGCTTCTGAAACAAAACAACAAACAGCAGCATGACTTGCCAACCAGAGGAGAAGAGCAACTTTCTCCAGGGCAAATGAGATGCCAGACCAAACTGAAGCAAGACTTACTGACATGAGGACAAGGGCAACATCCTCCAGGGCTCATAACACACCAGAGCAAACTGAAGCAAGACTTGCCGACAAAAGGGCAAGAGCAACATCATCCAGGGCACAAGAGACGTCAGAGCAAACCAAAGCAAGACTTGCTAACATGAGGACAGGAGCCACTTCCTCCAGGGCAAATGAGACACCAGACCAAACTGAAGCAAACCTTGTTAACATGAGGACAGGAGCCAAAACCATCAGGTCAAATGATATGCAGAGGAATTTAAAAAGAACAGCATTTTCTTACGATTTAAATCACATTTACCATCTGCATCCAAATGTTGTTATTGGACGCATGGGAACCATTTGCACTCATTGCGGAGCATACACATGTGAAGAAGAGCCTCTAGGGATGCGTTGCTCAAGTGGGAAAGCCAAACAAACTTCTCCCTGCCCTCCTCCTGATCCTTTAGGAAGATTTATGTTGGGGACCATACCTACATCAAAAAATTTGCTGGAAAACATCAAAAAGTCCAATTCATGCTTTCAAATTACATCTTTTGGTGCAACTCAGGAAATCTTTACTCCCACCTCCAAACGAAGAGCCAACATTTCTCCAAATCTACTTCATGGGTGAGACAACAAATGAGGAAAAACAGAGGTGTTCCAACGTTGCTGATGTTCACCAAGACATTGTTTTGGACTTGCAACAATTTCTCCATGAACACAATGCCTATTTTCAGCTTTTCAAGACAGCAATGGAACAAATGCTAACAGATAATTACAAAGGTGTGAACAGAGCAGACAAAACACCAAGGGAAGAACATCAAAGAAGGTACAATACTCCTACCATTGATGACGTTACCATTGTTATGGTGGGTGATGGATTTGAATGCCGGGACATCGTTCTTCAGAAACCAAACAACCTTCAAAGGGTTGCAGAAACATATCGATCATATGATACCCTCCGGTATCCCATCATATTTTGGAAAGGCGAAGATGGCTATTACTTTGGCATACCACAGACAGATCAAATTACAGACAACCCTCTTCCACGAAAAAGGTCTCTGCTATGGACTTCTATGCTTGCAGAATCATGACACAAGTCGGAGTGGAGAATCATATTCTCAAATGTCGCCAGCTTTTCCATCAGTTCATTGTTGACATGTATGCCAAGATTGAAAGTGAATGCTTGCTCTACAAATGCATCAATCAAAAAAGTTGTGTGTCAATTACTACATTCACCTCAAAGATACAATAATGTCAATCTCAGTGACTTGGGCAAAATAGTTATTTTGCCAGCAACCTTCAAGGGTTGCCCAAGACACATGCATGAGTATGCCCAAGATGCAATAACATATGTCAGGAACTTCAAACGCCCTGACCTTTTCATCACCATCACTTGCAATCCTCTTTGGCCAGAAATCCTAACAAATCTTCGGTCTGGACAGTTGCCAGTTGATTGTCATGACGTGGTTGCTCGAGTTTTCAAAAGAAAACTGGCTAAATTGATGGACATCATCAAAAAATGCAAAGCCTTTGGGGACACTGAGTGCTGGATGTACTCTGTTGACTGGCAAAAGAGAGGCCTTCCCCATGGCCACATCCTAATTTGGCTGAAAGAAAAAATCAGACCAACAGAAATTGACCGAGTCATCCCTGCAGATCTACTGAACACTGAAGAAGACCCCCTGCTCTTTGACATCCTCACCAAGAACATGCTTCATGGCCCATGTGGAACGCTGAACAAAACATATCCCTGCGTGGTTGATGGAAAGTGTTCCGAAAAGTACCCACGTAACCTTGTCCAAGAAATAGAGACTGGAGATGATGCCTACCCTTTGTACAGATGACGAAAACCTGAAGAGGGTAGTTTCACAGCAAAGATCAAAATGTGTGTTGGAACATCCTATCAGGAGATTGAGATTGACAAGAAATGGGTGGTTCCTTATACACCTATGTTGTCCAAAATGTTTCAATCTCACAACAATTTTCAATCTCTCTGATTGGTCAAATCAATCAAGTGCATCTGCAAGTATGTTAACAAGGGCAGTGACCGAGATTCATAAAAATTGAGCAAATCTGGATGAGGTTCGCACATTTCAAATGGGGAACTACAGAAGCAATGAGGCATTTTGGAGGATTGAAGGTTTCCCATTCACGAACGCTTTCCTACAGTTGTTCTTGTTAGTGTCCACCGAGCTAGAAAATGGACAAAGAATTTACTTCAAGCAAGACAACTTGCGCCAACAACTTCAGAACCCACCAAAGACAACCTTAAATGCTTTCTTTGAACTTTACCAAAATTATCCTTCTGCAACTACCAGTCTGTACAGCAACATTCCTTGGTCCTACACATGGAATCCATCTCAAAAAGCATTTCAACGTCGCAACCAAGGAGCAGATATTGAAGGCTACCCTGGAGTTAAATCTACTGAGGCTCTCGGTCGTGTCTACACAATATATCCATCAAATGCTAAGTGCTTCTTTTTGAGAATGCTACTTCATGTTATCAGAGGACACACATTATTTACTTATTTAAAAACAACCAATAGTCAGGTGTGTGAAACCTGCAGAGAGGCTTACCAGAGAAGGGGACTGCTCAAAAATGACCAACATTTGGACATGGCTATGGAGGAAGCAAGTGCCAGACATTCGTCAGCCCATGTGAGACATCTCTTTTGCATTCACTGACCACATGTGCCATTTCAAATCCACTCTCTCTGTGGGATAAATACCAAGGGGATCTCAGTGAGGACATCCTATTGCAACTCAGAAGACAAAACCCACCACTGCAAATCAGCTTCTCTGAAGTCATCTTCAACAAGGCACTCATCCTTATGGAAGACATTTTCCACTCAATGTCCAGAAAAGGTCTTCGCCACCTTCGACCACCAACTCTGCTGAGAATTGTCAACAAATTCCTTTCCACAGAAATTCTGCACAAGACAAATCACAACAGTGACACCTTGGAAGCATATGTTGCCACAAACGAAGCACACTTGGTACCAGACCAAAGAACAGCCTTTTTTGAAGTCCTAAATGCCATACAAGCCAAGAAAGGTGGCATTGTTCTTTCTTGATTCCCCTGGAGGAACTGGAATGACCTTTGTCTTAAACTTGCTACTGGCAAAGATTTGCCAGCAAAAAGAAATTGCTCTGGCCCTATCTTCCCTCTGGTATCCCTGCCACACTGCTGATAGGTGGCCGAACAGCCCATTAAACCTTCAAATTGCCTCTAAACCTAGCTCACGGAGCAGAGCCAGTTTGCAACATAACCAAAGGATCAGGGCAAGCCAAAGTACTTCAACAGTGCTGTCATTGTTTGGGATGAGTGCACCATGTCACACAAGCAGGCTTTTGAAGCTCTGGACAGGATGCTGAAAGACACGAGAAAATGAGTTATTGATGAAAGGAGCAGTTGTTGTTTAAGCAGGTGACTTTTGCAGACTCTGCCTGTTATTCCAAGGTCAACACCCGCTGATGAACTCAATGCCTGCTTGAAAGCATCGTGTCTCTGGAGATTTGTCAGGAAAATGACCCTAACCACTAACATACGAGTTCACCTTTTGGGAGATGGTACAAGTGGCCAATGTTCTCAACTGCTGCTTCTTCTGGGCAATGGCAAAACTCCATTTGACCCTGAAACAGGACTCACCATTTTCGCAAACAACTTTTGTAACATCCTGAAGTCTATTGAAGAGCTGATATCCAACGTTTTTCCAAAAATCCAGCTGCACTATCAAAACCACAAATGGCTATGTGAGCAAGCAATTCTTTCTCCCAAAAATGTCAGTGTTAATGACATCAATGCTCAAATATAAAACTCGCTACCTGGAGATGCCAAATGCTACAAGTCAATTGACATAGTCACAGAAGCAGCTCAAGCTGTCTTTTACCCAACAGAGTTTTTGAATTCATTGTAGTCACCACAAACTGTTCTTGAATATTAGGGCACCCATCATGCTCCTCAGAAACGTGGACCCGCCAAGGCTGTGCAATGGCACTCCCGCTCTGCATCAAAAACCTCTTTCCTCACATCATTGAAGTCACCATTCTGACAGAATTTACAAAGGGAGAAGACGTATTCATACTAAGAATTCCTCTAATCCCAACTAATTTACCATTTGATTTCAAACATTTGCAATTCCCAGTTAGACTTGCTTTCACAATATCAGGCAACAAAGCCCAAGAACAGCCACTGAAGGTTGCTGGAATCAACTTGGAGGCCCCATGCTTGCTCACGAACAACTTTATGTTGCTTGCTCCAGTCGGAACACCAAATAATCTGTTAATTTATTCTCTAGATGGAAGAACCAAAAACATTGGGCCTCATTCTGAGCCCAGCGGTAACCCTGCCAGTGCTACCGGCGGGTTGCTGCCAGACTCAGAATGAATTACCGGTGCCTGACTTCCCCGTGCCAATGGGCTATTCCAAGTCCGCCGGCTGGGAAATCAAGCACTGGCAATTTTGTAAATCCCCATTCCCATAGAGTCCTCTGTGGGAATGTGGACACAGGAGCACTGGCACCATTAACAATGGCACCGGTGCTCCCGTGACAAGTCTGCCTACCGTGGCCGCGGCGCCCGGCACGGTCAGACCTGTCGGGCACAGCGGCTCCGGCAGTCAGACTTGTAGTATGCAGATCCGGAAACAACAGTGCCGGTAGACTTAGCAGCACCGTTGTTTCCAGACCGGCAAACTTATAATGAGGCGCATTGTCTACCAAAAAGCACTTTTGTGACACATTTCAATTCAAGTTTCTGTGATGTTTTTCAGAATTTGAAATGTTTTCATTTGTGAAATGAGAGAATACAATTTTTGCAATAGTCTAAGATGCTATTTTTGGCGGTTATTTTAATCTGTAAGGCAGGTGGTGAAACATTACTGTTCTTCCATTACTTGATCATTTGTTATCAGTATGACAAAAAGAGAAAGCTAAAAGGACAGTCCTTACCTTAGGAGCAGGGAAACCACTGCAGAGATCATGTGATCCCTTTAACCTTTTCTTGTCCCTGGATGAGTAATATGTTATAAGGGAAATAGTGATAGCCTGTTTAAAGTCTGAATAATAAACTGATGCAGTGAACGTAAGGTTTCTGGGCTGTCATTTTTCCACTGGGGAGACCGACTGGAATCCATAATGCATCATGTTGAGAAGTGAAGAAGGGTAAGTCCAAAATCCAAAAAGAAAAAAGAGCTCCACTTTGTGAGAAAAGCTCATTTAATTACATGCAAGAAGGCCAGAAGGGGTAATTCAGCTTTGTGAAGCCAAAAACTAACAAATCATTGCCGGGCTCAAAACACTTACAGCTTGTATATATAAAATTACATGATTTACATAATTACACATTCTAGCTAGAATGGGTCTCATTGCGGGGTTGGCAGAATCCCTCAGGTGCCACCAGACGATTGCCGCCAACCCTGTAACATTGTTTCCAGCGCCTGACTTCCCGCTGGTTTAGATCGTGAAGTCAGGTGCCGGAAAATGTTAGTCCCCATTCCTGTGGAGTCCCATAGGACTCCACGGGAATGGTGCCTCGGAAGTACCAGCTCCGTTGCTAACAGTGCTGGTGCTTCAGTGACAACTCTGCTTCCTGGGCCGTTGCGACCCGCAGGTGAGACCTGACAGGCGCAGAGGTCCCGGAAAGCAAATTTGTAGACTGCCGGTCCGGAAAGAGTGTCAGTACGTTGCTACTGGCACCTTATTTCCTGACTGGCAGACTTGCAATGAAGCCCAATGTCATTGCACGATCCCCATTGGCTAACCGAATGCATAAAATCTAATTATCCCTTACATTCTATAATGCCATTTGATACATGTTACTAAGCACAATTCCCTTTCCATGTGGTCTCTGATATCCTGAAACAAAATCAGTTTATTAATTCAGAACAGTTAACTTGTCCCATTTATCGGAGAAACTTGAACTCTATATGTGATGTGCAAGGCTTTTACCCGAGAGCTTCAAAACAAGAGGAGGGAGAGAAACAAATAATCATTCCTCTGATCAAGCAATAACATCTTACTTCCCGGAGGCAATGGTGTCCCATATAATTCCTTCTATATTCCTTCATGTCACCTTATTTGCGACTACCATCTCAGAATATACAGCCTCAGCATACATCCAGCTTATCTTCCTGAGAGCCCAAACAAAACCCATAAAACACCGGCAAACTCTGCACTCCAGCCCCCCTTCCATGGGTTTTAATTAAAAAAACAATTCGACCAACTATTTGGCTGGACTTAACAATAAAACTCTGTGCTCTCAGGAAAATTATTCCCTGTATACACAAACCCATCTAGTCGTAAACCCAGAAACAAATGTCACTTCATTTCATCTGCCCAAATGCAGTCCGCTTTCTTACCCCTTCTTTGACCATGTTACCCAACTCTCAAGGTCAAGCAAAGTTCATCACCATGAACCAAGACTCTGCAGCATACACAAACTCCAGTTATGAGAGAACTGCGATCTGCGATATTTCCATGCTACTCGCAACAAACCCCTACTTTCATCATATCCCAAAACATTGGGGGTCATTCTGAGTTGGGCGGTAAGGGGTTACCGGCATCGGTAAGGATGCCGGTGCCGGTAACCCCCTACCACCCTATTCCGAGGTCCCTTAGCGGGTCCCACCAGGAACGGCTGGTCTGACCAGCCGTTCTTAGCGGGATCCCGTTAAGGGACCTTGGAGCTAATAACGGGCCCGCAATTTGCGTGCCCGTTATTAGCGCCTTCCCCATTCCCATCGGAATGGGGAATGGTATTCGGCATGGGGATTTACCGGGTCTGCATAGGTCGGAATGTCCCGGTAAGTCCCCATTCCGACTACCCGGACCCGGACCCGAGTTTGGAGGCAGCCATGGTGCTACTAGCCCCATGGCTGCCTCCAAACTCGGAATGACCCCCATTGTATTTAATCTGAGCCATTGCTGAATTGCCCGTGTACATTGTTCAATTTTTACCACATCCTCTCACAGTGGTGTTCCCTTCAGCTGACCTCTAGACTCACATGCACAAAGCTCCTCGCTTCCCACCGCTAGGCACTAGATGTATACATCGCACAATGACATTGTCCCCACACGACTTCCGATTATGTTACTACATGATGCAAATATAAAATGTATCCTGAACTAAACACAAAGTAACACTTATCCCAGTTCCTCTAAATACACAAACACATATGAAATTACATCATTGCATCTAACTGAACAACAGCTTTGATCTAATACAACATGCGCAACGTAAACCTCTTTCCTGCATTGGGACATTGAACGTACATCCCAATAGAAGACAGGCCTCCCTACCTAATTGGTGTAGGAAGAGGAGGGGCTGGACTTCAGACAGGTTCATGGTGACCCTGGAGCATATAAGCCAACATGCCCCATTTCTTTTAGAAGGTACTCTGAGGAGCCAGGAATGGGACACGGGCACAGATAATTCATGGTTTTGGTCATACAAATTTATTGAAATAAAAAGGGGTTGGAAAATGCCTCACAATCCCTATCCTAGGAGGGATTTCTCTGCTTAAAGCAAAACTAAGGGTCTGTCCAATGTCAAGATGTCCAAAGCAAATATGCCATGGGTCTGAAATACTGTTCTGGCCCTCACATTGTACAAATTAACGCTAAGGCGAAAACATAAATGTCTGTGGAATTGCAAAGTGCACACATTTTCAAAAAGGGAATGTGTAACTTCAACTCAAAAGTTCCAGATGAATAAAGGTCCAGAGGGTGACTCCTTTCCCCTGGATTTATCTTCAATGGTCTTTAAACTATATAGGATGTGAGGTTTCCTTGTGCCTCTTTTGATCAGCAAAATAAGTTATATGCAAGCCATCTTGGTTGTTAGTCTCAAATTTGGTTGGACACCTGTCAGGTTTCTTCTCCTGTTTAGTATATCTTAGCACAGTCTTTGGCTATACCTGAGATATCCTTATCAAGACTCCCTTGTGTGATCTACATTACACAATGTCCAACTTGACTTTGCCTGGTGTACTCGCCTGCCAGGACTTTCTTCTGTGCTTCACTTAATACACTTGCAACTTGAATATGGTATATTCTCCTGTAAGGACTTTCTCATATGTTTCATTGGGCACACTTGCAAACTTGACAATAGTTTGTATTCACTCCTTTATGTCTCTTTAGGAAATATCAAGTATCCCATTCTCTCGCATGTGCTTCATTTACTCTTATTTGCCTCCGGTAGGGTTGCCGACATGCCCCAGTGTCCCAGTTTCCCTTGGGTGAACTCATTGGTTCTCTGTGACGTGTGTCACTTCTCCCCTGGTAAGCTTGCAGCGGCTCTTCTGTGTTCCGTTCCTTCTTCTAGGGTTCTCTGCCTCTGCTTTGTGGCTTCCATTTCCGTTCGGCTATTGCCTGCCAGCTCTGGATTTGTGTGGGGGCTGCTTTTCAGTGCCTGCATATGCCAGGAAGTCCTCTCTTCTCTCCCTCTCGTGAGGTCCTTACATCACATCAGCTCCTGCTGTCTGCTCTCCTCAGCCTCCTCCTTGAGCCACTTGGCTCCACAGACCTCTCAAAAGCACAGTGGTCCTTCATTTGATACCAAGAGGATGAAATTCTCCCAGCCAGCATCTCCCTTCTCTCAGCAGGCCCTGCAGTTTAAATGTGCTGGCATCAAGTATGCACTCACAACTACTAGAGCACAGCTTGTGCTTCTGTCCTCTATCGATCTTCATTACTCCACTCAGCTTCCTCATTACAGTACTTTTACATTCAGGGAATGAAAAGTCAGTTCTTGATGACTTGTATACAGAGTATGAGAAGGTATTTTTGGTGGCTTCATTGTGTGGGTTTGAAGGGAGTCTTGACAATATGGCATCAAGGCATGGGGAATGGATGGGGTATCCCAAAAAGAAAAAGAGGGATACCATGTTTCCTATGATGATGTAATGTCCCTCCCTTGAAGGTTGCCTTCCCCCATGTGATCCTCCCTCATATAGCCACCCCCAGAGTCAGGTTCAGTTAGCAGCTACCATCCCCTGGCCACATGGGCGAGAGGTCACCGCTGGGAAAGGAGCGATGACACCATCGGATTCATCACAGTGCTCACCTAATACTGTACTTTTTGTTTGCATTTTGGCAATTGTAATCCTGCATTTACAATAGGAAATCCAGGACTACAATTCCTAGACTACAAAGAACAAACCACAATTGGACATGCACCTCCCAAAGGAAAGGGGCCCTGGTGGCATGTATGCTAGATGTAGCCTATCAAGTTTCTGCTATCTGTTCATTTAATGACATTGATTGCAGGTTAGTTTCTCACATCAACTAAAGAACCTATGCTCTCCCATATGACTTCTGAAATGTCATCTGAGACAACATACCATGGATGGTATGTAAAGGTAGACATGGCAAATAGAACAATGCTTGACTGCTAGAAGCTTCCAAGACTAATTGGGTATAGCAGAAAAAACCATACTACATAAGTGACTTTTTTGAGAGCATCTCTATAGAATTATCATTATTATACATTTTATAGCGAAAACCTAGCTGGGGAGCAACAGGGTGCTGTCCAGGTTATAGAGCAAAATATTGGTAGTGAGAATTTAACAAGTCATCAAGTTAATATTAGCAATACTTATCTCTCCATAATATATAGATGGGGTGCAAAGGAAAGCTGAAATGAAGGGGCTGTTGGAAGAGGCAGATCTTCAGTTATTTCCTGAAATGAAGTAGACTTAGAGAAGTCCAGATCACCATTGGGATTGAGTACCAGAGGACCGGAGCGCAGTATGAAAAAGGCTGTCTCTTAATTGTGTCCTTGCAAGCTAGGCTAGTTTTCAGTCTGGTGATGATCCTATACGAGATAGCCATGCAGCACCCATTGTTTCTTTTTTCGTATTGGCCATCAGGTAGGCCAGCATACTGATGGTGGTTGCCTGGTTTGTGCGGCATGTGGTATTGAATCAGATCCAACCCGGCATTGGAAGCCAGTGTAATTTCCCCTTGGTGATGTGGTAAATTTTCCAAGAGACGTTGATGAGCCTTGAGGGGCTGTGTAAGAAAGCCACAACAAATGCATGGAGGGTATTACCCCATTGATATGAAAGATCCCTAGGGACTGTACCACCATTTGGAAGTGTTTGGGTGGGATTAAAGGCTTGACTTTGCAGAGTAGAGAGATCCAATAACAAGCCATTGGAGCTTTTCTCACAATCTGATGTTGAAAGGATAGACTGCTCTCCACAATGAAGCCCAGAGATTTTGCTAAGTGGGTATGGTGAGGGTTGAACCTGCCCAGCTGCATTTTATCCAGCCACCTTGAAAGGGTTCCTGATTGGATGGGTGGCCAAGGACTAGGAATTAGATCTTGATGGGGTTACACTTTACAGAGGCACTTGTAATCCACATTTAAATTGTTGCAAGGCATCAGTGAAGGGGAGAGATATCCTATGAGCCCTTGAAATACTGTGTATCATCTGTGTAGTTCTGTATTGCAATGTTGGGGTTATTTAAGAATGAGCCCAGTTGTTCCATGCTGAGTTCAAAGATGACTGGAGAGACAATGGAATCCTGAGTTGCTCTACTAGTGTAGAGGTGGCATTTGGACCTGAAGGAGCCCATCTGGACAGCCTGGTGTCTGACAGACACCAGGATGTGCAAATTTCAGGATGGTGACAGAAAATCCAGTTCTGTGTGCAAAGAGGGTGTGTAGAGTGCAATGGTTGACTATGTTGAATACAGCCATGAAGTCCAAGAGGAATAGCAGGCCACTTCATCGGGTGTGATTAATAACGTTGATGGTGGCTGTTTCAGCATTTGATGCAGTATTCCGAAAAACAGCAAGGATATGACCGACATATTTTTTTAAGGATGGTGCCCAGGAGAATGTTACGGGTGTAAGAGGTCCGTTTAAAGGATGTGAGCATGTATGAGAAGTCCTCAGGAAGGAGGGGGAGAAGTTAGTCCTGATTTGAATGGCCGGTTGGGCAATATGGTGAGGGGCATCAGATGTTTTATGAACAATAAGTCTGGGGTCTGATGTTATTGATCTTATTGATAAACAACGTATGCACAGCCTCACACTTCCCCCATGATTCTTGTACCACCTGGGTCTGCTGTGGGGTTCAAGCAGTATTTGACTGCTGTGAAAAGGGTCTTGATATTTTTAGAGGCTGAGGCAATGGTGATGCTGCATAAAGTTGCCTTGACGTCGCATATCAGGGTCTGCCAATGTGGAAGCAAAGGCTTGAGAGATAGAAGAAATTACATGTTTAACGTTCTCGAGGTGCACCACTTTAGGTGTTATTGGCCCATTCATTTATGCCTCTCTAGTGGCATCCTAGGACAAGTATAGCTAAAGCACTACAAGTCCCAAAATTCAAAGCAAAAACCATGACTGAAGGAGCCAATCTATCGATCACTGAAACATTTGAGAACCCTGCACATGCGTGATACTCTCTGAAAGTACGCGTTATGGCTAGAAATGTTTGCTTGTTAACAGTATCTTATTTCCACTGTAAAAAGGAGCACATTCTCTCATCATCATTATGCTTTTTATATGTAAATCCCCCTCTCCATGAGCCACTGTCATTGCCTCTTTACTCAAATCACTTCCCCAGAAAAACAAAAGTTCTACTTCCTGTGCTAAAGTGGCTTTGTCAAGAGGTAATTATCCCATGGAGTGAGGCAGCCCTAAGCATGCAGGTGACCAGCTCTGGAAGCATTGATGATGCCCGCTCTCTTTACTGGCCAATATGCCTCCGTTACCTCTTTTAACGGAACCCTTTGCAGACCTCCATCGCCACTGCATGCCTTCACCATTGTCCTTTCTCTACAGAAAGAGCTATTAGAGATAGTTTTTCTGCAAATGGTAGCAAGGTGAAAAGAGCCCAAAGCAAGCCCAAGGAACAGAAAAACAGAATGCAACACATTTTTCCAACAACACAGTTTTTTTAGCCAAAATGTGTGAGATATCCCCCATCTGCAAATCCTCACTACTTAGCATAAATGTACCGTTTTCTAGTATGGTGCTTCGAGTTATATGAGGTTTAGGTAAAAGCCTTTTTGGATGAATGCTCTACAGGAAAGAAACAACAAAGAGAAGTACTGTGTATCTTTACATTAATCTGAAAGACCAGAGTAGGCAGTAGAACTGTTTTGTTAAAAAACTGGGGTGAACCCATACATTTTGTTGCCAGATTTTTGCCACTATTAATTGGCTGAATTAGACCAAGGTTCGATTTCTGACCAATTACTTGCTGCATATCTTAACCTGTGCATGTCATTCACCCCTTTGTCACCAGATAATTCAATCATATAACTAACTGGTTACGGTGCCCGACAAGTCATAGAACATATGGCCATTTTATAATTTATATGCATATTTATTCATACTAAATTTAAAATTATTTGAATTCAAATGATAAGGACAGTATGTTATATTTAGATATACATCAAGATTTGACAATGATTATCCAAAGTAATTTTCTAATGCATATGCCATCAGCCACAAATACGTATTTCACCCTTTTGGGATTTTTCAAGGCTAAGCAAAGATAAACATAATTTCCACATGAATACTAAATGAGCACACCATCAAAGTTCCAAATATATTCCCCATTATTTAAATGGAATTTTGGGTTGTCTCTATTTTTTTTTAATTAACTTTTTTTTATAATGGTCTGCTTAATTCCACAATAGAAAGCCTGGGTGTTATTGAGAAGAAAACACAGAGTGCCCAGTCTAGTGTAACTTGTTCTACTTACATCAGCAAATATAATTAATTTTAACAGAAACCAGTCTAGAGATGGAGTACATAATATGTTTTGTATAATACCTATAAGCTAACATCCAAACAAAATTATATGTCCCTACTCAAATATTTAATTGCAAACGGGAACTATTCTTCTACAACATTTCTTGGGTAATAATTGGGCAAGTATGTTCGTTTTTCAATAATATATACATCATGTGATGTATAGATCCATTCCTGCCTTTATGGGAGCTTCTCCCTTTTCCACATTCTCACCAGGTTCACCATAACAGCTAAGAGCAAATGATGTGTCATGTGACCTATGGTGGTGTACTTTTCTTCCTTTTCTTCTAATCCAAAGAGGAGAAACAATTGTTCCATTCATCCTTTCTGCTTGTCAATGTCTTGAAAACAAGGGAGGACTTCTTGCCAACAAGTTTGTACATATGGACAAGTCCACCACACATGGTGGCCCCCATAAAACCACGTCCTTGCCAGCAATATGAATCCATCTAAGAGTGCATACATGATATATTTTGGGGAGTGTAGTGCCATCTATTCAGCAACTTCACTTCATGTAATTTACAGGTATTACCCAAATTGACACAAGCTCTGGGAAACGGTCGTTCCTTCCAAATCCGGGAGCCAAAGGTCTGGAATGAGCTTCCAGAGTCATTGAGGAATGAGAGTAACTACTTTATCTTCAGGAAACTTCTGAAGACTAGATTATTTGTTTGATATAGAGTTCTGATCTTTTGAGCCTCTGTTTTCTGGCTTATGTCTGTCTGTGTGCTTTTTTCTGTTTCTCTGTGTAGCGCCTAGATGTCTGAGGGCTTTGGCGCTCTATAAATACATAGAAATAGAAAATATAAATAGTGTCCAAAGAGCCTTCAACACTGAGTGTCGAAGAATTGTTAGGGTTATTATTTCTCAAGGAACCAATAGGCACTCTCCCAGCGACACCTGAGACATTATTACATTAACCAGCTACACCCACTGTTCATTGGTCCTCAGGTTGGGTGGTCTACGATTAGCCATAGTTGTGAGCCCTTGTAGTGTGTCTCAAAATCTGGTAAGCCCAACGTTTCCTTGCTCATTTGTAAAAGCAACGGAAATATCGAGGCTGAGTACCACAAAAGGAAATACACCAAACATGGGCTATAAAGATTCACAGATCTTTAATTCTACTGTTAGTCTACAAAGAAACAGAAATTCAGATAGCTATCTGGCTCTCAATACATCACAATGGGTACCAGCCCGTCAGAGTGAGGAGACAGAGTGCTGGACATCTAAATATTCGTGCATTTATACATTTCTTGTAATATTGTCCAGCCCCTCTATAGGTTAATAATCTGTGGTCTAGAGTTCATGCCGAGTTCACTTATGGTTTAGACAATAATTTGCAGAAGGATTATCAAGAGTTTACATTTCCTTCAAGTTACAATGGCGATGTATATTCTCAGCTCCAACAGTAAGCCTTGGTACATATCCCTTCACAATGTAGTTCAGCCAGTGTCCACGTTTGGTATTTACATAACATTGTTACTGATGTGTATTCGTGGATGAGGCATATTAGCACAGACAGTCTTTGGACGACAGTTCATTCCTAGTACAAGGTCTCATTAGCTATTCTAAACAGTCGGCCCTCGGACAGTCTAACCATTAACAGAACTCTAAGGTCGAGGAGGCTTGGTTGCAAGTTAGAAACACAGTCCACCATTTTAGAACAGAGAATCATACAAACAGAATTCAAAATGGTGGATGAACCTAAAATGGCGGCGAAGTCGATCCAAAATTGGAACATTGCAACGCGGTTTTCTTCGCGGAGCAACTAGGCTTAGGCCAACATGATCAGAAGGAGGCCTAATATGATTTCTCGTTTAACACATTGGGGAGAATTAATATTCTGCATGTGATTCAGTATTTTGCATTCTTCCATAGGAAGCCCAATAGCTATATTTTTAAACAGCTATAGAAGAATTTAGGCATCAAAATAGGATGCATCTGGAAAGGAAGAAAAAACCTCACAAGGAATTTAATTTTGATAACGTTAGACTGCCCATAGACATGTCCTTTTTTGCCAATCTATCCATATCCTTTTTTTAATATTTCAATAGCGGGAGCTAATTTGCAATACAGAGATCGTATAAGTTCTTGGTTAGTGTAATCCAGAGATATTTTATATCAGTCTCTGCCTGCTTGAATGGAAGAGTATTAAAGAAATCCTCTATAGGGGCTGACACCTTGCCCAGGAGGAACAGGACTGATTTACTGTCATTCATTTTTAAACGTGTTCATCGACCATATGATCGAATCTCTGCCATTACCCTTGGACTCGAGGACATCAGATATTTATGTAAATCAAGACATTGCTGGGAAAAAAGTACCAGCTTGTCTGTACGGCCTTGTAGCCTAAACCTTCTATATCATTTGCACCCAGCATGCATACTGCCAGGCGCTCCATCACTCAGGTGTATAACAATAGTGAGAGTGGACAACGGTGTGTACTCTAGATAAGGAGATTGTTCTGGATGTATCCCCATTCACGTCTACTCTTGCTGTGGAGTCTGTTTTCCAAGCCACATAAGCCCATTTTGACCAAACCCACATGTGTCTAAGACCATCCGCATAAATGACCAGCTGACCCTGTCAAAGGTTTTTCCAAATCTAGGGTCAGCATTGTAGAGTTAGCTAAATCAATGGTCTTCCGTAAGTTGTTGGCACCCTGTTTGTCCATTAGGAATCCTGTCTGGTCTATATGTTTTAGGGCTAGATTGGCTAGTCCTGGGGGCAATGTTCTTGCAAAATGTTAACAGCTAGGTTAAGAAAAGAGATTGGGCTGTATGATGAGCAGAGTATGGGCTCCTTCCCTTCCTTTGTTATCACTGTTATCAGCACTTTCAGGAATGATTCAGGGGCACTTTCACCTTGCAAGAGCCCATTAAAATGTCTTGCTGAAAAAGTGCAGGAACTTCTCTATATGTTTTTTTCAAATGTGTCCGTAAAGCCATGCTCTCCTGGTGCCTTATCCTTTTTCAGGCATGCTATTAAAATTAGCAACTCTTATACTGTTATCTCCTTCTCATGATTGTCAAGGTTTTTTTGGGAGAGTTGTGCTGTCACAATCTGTTGTAGGTAATCTGACATTTCTCCCATATAGTCCCTGCCATCTTTTTCAAATAGCGGTAGTATTAGGCAAATATATGGGCTTTGACAAGCAGTTGTTTGAAATCCTGCTCCCCTTCAGTCTACGCTCTGTGTTTTTAGTTTATTTCCCAGCATTGCTCCCGCTGTGTCCCTCTTCTCATAGTATAAAGGTTTCACCCGACGCATCCTTTTGAGGCACGCTGACTAGGGCCTTTTCTCTCAGAAAAGAAATTTTCATTCGTCCTGTCCACATCTTTTAAGTAATTCTCAACCTTTTGCACTTTTTTTGTCAATGTATCCTCTGTATAACAATTGTTTTTTCTTTCTTCTTGTGCCTTCAGCAATGAGTAAATCCCTGCTTCACAGACTACCTGTCTAACAAGTATACCCTTGTCATTACTAAAGAATACTGCCCTATGTATTCCCTTAGAAAGTGCTTAAATACTGCATCTCTTAAAAGGGTGTCATTTCATTACCACCGATATATGTCACCCTCCCCAGTTCCCCAAAACATATCCATCACTACTATAACATGGTTAGACCGTCCCACTACTGACATCGAAAAGATGTCTGTTTCCTTCCTAAAAATAGATGTTTTGGCTAATCCCAGCATTGTATCAAGGGATCTACTCCAAATGACATTGAAATCTCCCCCATTAGCTAGTTGCCTTTTGCCCATTGCTTCAAAGACAGAAAGGAATGTTTAATGATCGGTATCTATAGGGTATTTGGTGCATATAGGAAGTGTGAGCCATTTACCACTGAGGATTTCTTTCAACATCAGGAGTCTCCCATTCAGATGGTTCTGGCCAATATCTTTAACCTGTAGGATGCCCACTGCACATTTTTTTTCAGTTGTCAAGGACCAGAAAAATTGACTAATACCTTTTCTAAATAGTGTATCCTCATCCTCTCACTTAAAATGAGTTTCTAGTACAAAACATATTGAGTGTTTGTTTGGACATTTTTCATCCTAACAACGATCTTTTTGTGGGTGAATTGAGAGTGACATTAAAAGTCGTCACTCTGAGTGCTTTGTACATCATTGTAATTCGATATTATTACTATATTATTCTATATAATAAGATAAGGGTCCACATCATCCCCCTTCTTTCAGTATAAAACCAAAATCCCCTAAACGAAAGTGCAGCCAACAGGTGGCTCATAAGTGCAGAGAGAAGGGACTGCAGGGTTGCAGGAACAGACCCTTAAGTGCAGTGGAGCCCGGAGGCAGTGCAAGGACAACTGGACATGCACGAGCCTTGGCCCGAGTTTAGAGGGTATCCAGGTGACCAGTGCGTAGAGCTGTCAGTGTCAGAATTACTGATAGCATCATCAACAGTCTTGTTCACCTGAGTCTTGCAGTGCCCAGTGGGAGTTTGTGTGGAGGAGCTCTGTGATGATTTGCGAGTCCTGGAGTCTCATTGATAAGGGAAAGCTTCTTCTGAAGCCAGAATGTCTGCTAGTTCAAGAAAGCAAACAGAATGACCCAGGGAGCGACAGCCAAATAGCAGGGAAAACACCTCTTAAAAAGCATGTTGTTTCTTTCGAGGATGTAGAGTCAGAGAAAAGGTCTGTGAATCCTCAGGTGAATTTAGAGCCTGGAACAGTAAGAACCAATGGAGAAAAACAGAAAGCAATGAGGAACGGAGGAGGAACCGCAGGCAAGGAAGAGGTAGAGCAAGAGAGGAGGAAGGCACAAGCATGAGGTAAGGAAACCAAGGAGCGTTGTACTAGGAACTGTGTTTCCTAATGTTGAGACTTAAAGCTGGTTATGTGAGTAGTTCTTATAAGCGGAACAAACTCAGAAGCACGGAAGTGCAAAGATGGCGGCTTAGAAACACTAGAGCACCAACCGGTGAGTGTGGAAGCCATCTTGGGAAGGCTTGTATGCCGGATTCTAATGGCAGCAACCCACCAAGATGAAAACAGGGACCAAGGACGGTGGATCCTGACTGTATACCCCCTCTGAAGACCAGCTCCACCCGGCTTACCAAGGGTGCAGAACATGAAAATGATGGACGAGGTAAGGGGCATGAATGTTTACCAGAGGTTCCCATGTCTATTCACTAGGCGGATAGCCCGTCCACTCAACCAGTTAATACAGGAGACCTCTCTGATATTTGGAATCACAAATGAGAGAAATCTTGTATTCAAAATCTTGATCTGAAGTAAGTATCAGAGGTGGACCAGAGGACGAAGGGTCATTGGTACCATGGTAAGGTTTGAGAAGTGATGTACGGAATATGGGATGGATCCTGTGCCAAGTTGGTGGAAGTTGCAGGCGATAAGCGACAGGGTTCATCACTCGCTGAATGAGAAAAAGCCCAAAAAAGCATGGAGACAACATGGTAGGTGACAAATTCTTAGGCAGGTATTTAGATGACAGCATACATAGGACCTGGAGCATGTATTTTGTCAGCGAAGCGTTTGGAATCCTGTAAAGCTTTTTCACTGTGAATCCTGTTGTTCTTTTGAACTGTTAGTAGATCTGAGATCCCCTGGTCAACCAAGGGAACAAAAGAAGACTGGTGAAAAATCAAAGGGAGAACGCTAAGATGAAAACCATATGAACAGTTAAAAGGAGAAACTTTGAGTGAAGAATGAATGGAATTGTTGTATGCAAATTCAGCCGCTGGCAGGAGCACGGCTCACTCATCGTGGACTTATGAAGAAAAACATTGTAGAAATTGCTCAAGAGCTTGATTTAGTCTTTCAGTGATGCCATTAGTTTGCGGGTGGTAGCCTAAAGAAAGAGGTCTTTGGATCCCTAGGGATTTGCACAATTGAGTCCAAAATGTGGAGATGTATTGACTTCCTCTGCCTGAGATTATGGTAAGGGGTAGACTATGCAGGCAGAAAACATCTCTAAGAAAGACTTGAGCCATTTGTGTAGCCATAGGTAGTTTAGTTAGAAGGGATAAATGAGCCATTCTGGTGAACAAATCTATGGTAACCATGATAAAATTGTATCCTCGTGATGGAGGTAATTCTACGATAACATCAGTGGCAATGACCTGCCAAGGTTTGACTGGAAGTAGATGTTGTAGCAATCCTAATGGTTTTCCCAAGAAAGGTTTGTTCTGGGCACAGATTGTGCATTTTGTTACATTGCTTTTCACTGATTTTAACATGGAAGACCACCAACAATGTTGTTGAAGTAGTTCTAGAGTGCAACGTATCCCCCTATAACCTGCAGAGAGCGAATCAGGACAGAAGTGCATGTCTTTTTCTTGGGTATTCTTTGAGGGTAGATACAATCAAGTTCCTCTAAAAAGGCATTTGTTAATCTTCTGAATTTTCCAGGGATGGACATGTGGTATGAGTTTCCATGCAGATTAATTTTTGGTGCTGGACTGAACGGATTCCATAAAACGGTCAACATAACCGATGAACATGCTTTCTTCGAACATCTGTGATGGTGTGTCATTCTGGGTGACACATAAATTTGGAGACCTGGAAAGGGCATCTGCAAAAAGATTTTGTTGACCTTTTATTTAGATTAGATGCAACTGATATTGAGCGAAAAAGTAACCCCACCTAGCTTGTCTGCTGTTCCGGCACTCCATTGATTGCAAAACCTGTAGATTACAGTGATCAGTTTGAATCAATATGGGAAAAGAAGCACCCAAAAGCAAATGTCTCCATTCAAGGAAGGTGTCACATATTTCACAAAGTTCTTTTTCGAGAACCAAATAGTTTAAATCACAGGTAGTCAGAGTTCTAGAAATGTATGCCAAGTGATGTTCCCGACCATCATTATGTTGTTGCTTCAGTACAGTGCTAATGGCGGCTTCAGAGGTGACTGTTTCGAATATAAACTGCTGCTCAGTATCGGGTTGGATAAGAATTAGGACTTATGTAAAAAGATGTTTCAAGGTTAGGAAGGCAGAATCTTGTTTGGCAGACCAGAGAAAGGGTGTCCCTTTTTTGAGCAAATGTAAGTAAAGGATTAAATGCAGGTATTTGTTTTACTTCTTCACATAAAACATGTATTCATGTTTTCTGTTTATGTTAAGTTCAATGTAAAAATAATAATGCGAGTCATATGTAGATACATGTGTAACTTGCCTGTGCACCGTCCAAAGACACATCGTTGGCTGTATGGTCAAGTGGCCAGAATTCAGGGATACATTTTTCATGCAAATTCACATTTGCAGTTTGCAGATATTTTTCACGTTAGCATCCCTTAAGGACGAATGGACCTTGGGGATATGGACTAATATCATACAGATGTCCGTTTGTATATCTGACTGCCATTACTAAATGATACGTTCGAGGGAAAGTACGATATGAGTCATAACAATCTGCTAAGGGACAATTTCACTTGGCAGAAATTGTGTGTTTCTTAGTTCATAAATCTACATGTTAAAGCTCATTGGTATTTCCAATGTTCAGTCACATCTGGCAGCAGAGTCCTAGTAAATTGGATGCTTGGCAAATGCAAAAATAATCTAGACTCTGCCAAAGGGAATTTTGTGGTATGAAGACAAATAGATGTATACTCCATTCCAATTTTACTGGTTTTAAATGACTACATTTGCCTCACTCTCATTGTTTCTCGAGAATAAAGCAGCAGAGAAGGCGTTCCCGCTTTTGAAGCATGTGGTTGCATTGCAAATCGCCCAGGTAACCGTTTGCAAGTCTTTCACACCACGCCCACGTGTGGATATGGAGAGGGTAGTTCTGAATATTGGCTGAAGCCATAACATCTTCTGAAGCCTGTCTGGAAGAGGGTGATACGGCAAGGTTAGGTAGTTGCGGTTTGAGGCCTTTTATTTCCAGGGCGGCCAGATATCGGTAGGGCAAAGGGAGCTCTGACTAAGGGAATTTTCTAGACAACATTTTTGTCCTTCATGCTTTGCCTTGCAGTGACTGCATTGTTAGCGGACACTTCTCTGCTGGAATTACCCAATAAATGGGGCGGCAAGTGCCAACTCTTTGGATTCCCTGTTTGATATGTTGTCAAGTGAAACCCCCTTACATAGTCGTGAAGATGACTCATCCAAGAAAAAATTAATACCTTTCCCTTAATCTCCCTGAGGAACAGGAGTGACACTGCTAGCAAAAATGTGAAACCTTCCTGCACTGAAGACATATTGACCAGGGCACCTAGGGACTCTGATTGGATCCAGTGAATCTGTAGCTTCAACAACAGACGTACCCCTTCCACGAAAGTGCAGGAGAGAACTCTAGCATTCAAAGGTTGTCCTTATAATCCCCAACACTCTTCTGTCAAGGGGCATTTCCTCTGACAATACTGTTGCGCATTATTTCATAATTTCCTCAAGAAGCATTTCAGCCTATTTCAAGACTTTGATCTGTCTCTGAACACCAGATTCAACGCTTATGTACTCGACCACCTTTAACACCCAAGCCCTGATTGGTTTGTTGAGCCTTCCCATAGAGCAAGTTGAAAGATCCAGATTCAAGCCCTCCCTGCTGATTCAGCCTTTTCATGTCTCTCACCACATCTAGATGCCTGGACTGAATCTTCTGCTGCTTCTACGCAGAGAAGCATCGAGAAAACCTACTTGATGATGTTGAAACTACTAAAAGACACTATTATCTATGTTGTGGGCCAAGTGTGCTTTCCAGGCATTACCTACCTTGTTCTCTACCCCGAGGAAGAAGTACAGAATTACTTCAATTTTGTTTTCCCATTGTTCCACTGCTGATCCACATATCTGGAGACTATGGGGGTCATTATGAGTTGGGGCGGTAAGGAGACCGGTGCCGGTAATCCCTTACCGCCCAATTCTGAGGTCCCTTAGCGGGAACCGGAAAGGACGTGAGCCCCCTATGGGGGCTCAAGTGGGAATGGGAAATGGTTGGTTGGATGGGGACTTACCGGGTCCGCACAGGTCGGAATGACCCGGTAAATCCCCATTCAAACAGACCGGACCCGGTATGGGAGGCAGTGATGGCGCTAATAGCGCCATGGCTACCGCCCAACTTCAAATGAGGCCCTATATCCTGCTTTCAGTCCATACTTCCAATATACAGGTGAAGAAGGAATGCAATCTACATGTATCCTTTTTACCACCATTATGACCGGAAGACCTCTGTGACGAATTTAAGTACAGGTTTGGACATAGTGCCTTTGCTCCAACCTGTGCTTTTTCCGACCAGGAAATGATTTAATCACAACTGGGATATTATACAATAGAGCCCAGCATCGATTGTGCATACATTGCAAGGAAATCTAGGTTTTTGTCGATCTGGCTGCATGGAACAACTTACCACATTTTACTGCTGTGTTTTTTTTTTTTTTACCGGGGCCTACCCACGCAAAACCCCCATTCATATGTCCTTATTTCTCCCACCCCTTAATCCTTATCCTGCCATTCCACTGTCCCCTGAATCCTCCAAACCTTCTGCAGTAAAATTCAGGTGGTTGTCCCACTGACCTATGTGGTTATTGAGCTGTCGCCAAAAGTGTCAATACCGGCAACCATGCTGATCCGCTTAGACTCCAATGAGATTTTCCTATTGTACAACAATTGGTAGATGTCGTTGATGTTACTGAAATAAAGTTTATACCTGTATTGTCTGGCAAAAAAATGACTGGTTCTAGGTGATCTGGATGAGCAAAATGTCTAAGTATGTGCTCGACTTATATGATAAAGCCTATCTTATTTACAAGAAAACGACCTACTTATGCTTCTTTATGTGTTAAATGCTTTCTTGATAGACTGGATCCTGCTAGTCTTGCAGAACTTTAAGAGGATGATACACAAATTATATGAGAACTAATAGGTTCAATATTAATGTTAATATTAATGCTCCAAAGGCAATACCGGCTCTCCATTTTCTCCAAGAATAGAGCCCTCATCCAAGCCTGCACCTCTGCGGCATCTAACAATTCGGTCGAACTCTTTAAAATCTGCAAGGAGCTTGCCAACCCTGCTGCAGTCTCTACCTCTCCTGTCCCCTCCCAGGCCCTCTGCATGGCACTGGCCTCTCACTTCATCTCTAAAACTCAGGACATCCTGTCCTCACTCTCCTCCTATCACCTCCCTCCCTCTCTTCCCGGCTCTTCCTCTGGCCCTTCTGCAGCCACCCCTCCTCCCTCCTTCTCTGCCTTTCCCCTTTTTTCTGCTGACGAGGTCTCCAGACAAGTCTGATCTATGAAAGTCTCATCAAATCCACCCCTGCTCCTCCAAAACTATTAAGGACCACATTGACTCCTTGGCCCCTGCCCTTGCTGATTTCTGCAATCACTCTTTCGCCTCTGGAGTCTTCCCATCCCCTCTCAAGCACTCCCTTGTGCACCCCCTTCTTAAGAAACCCTCTTCCGACCCCTCCTGCCCAGCTAACTATCGCCCAATCTCTATCACTCCCTTCCTGGGCAAGCTCCAGGAGAAACTGGCCATCTCCCAGCTTAATCTCCATTCTGAATCTGATGGCAGTCTTCATGACCATCAGTCTGGCTTCAGAGCTGCCAGAAGCACGGAAACTGCTCTCCTGAAAATCCGTGAGGACCTGCTCTTGAACCTTGATTCTAACATTCCATGTGTTCTCATTTTGAATTGATCTCTCTTCTGCCTTTGATACTGTCAACCATACCATCCTGCTCAACCGTCTCTGTGATAACCTGGGCATCACTGGTCAGGCTCTGCAGTGGCTGACCTCTTTCCTCTCCAATCGACCCTCCCAGGTCCAACTGGGGTTCTTCCTTTCTGACATCTTTTTCTCTACCTGTGGTGTCCCCAGGGATCTAACCTCTCCCCCTGGCTTTTCAACCAGTATCTGGCACTTCTCCCCCACCGCATCTCGGCTCTCTGCCCCAACTTTCAGTGCTATGCGGATGATACCTAGCTCATTTTCAGGCTACCCTCGGCCTCCTCTTCTCCTTCCCTCATCTCTTTCTGCTATCCAGGACTGGTGTGCCGCCAATGACCTCTGCCTTAATGCCAGTAAGACTGAGATTTTACTCATCGGCACACCCACTCCCTCCTTCCCTGCAGCTCTCTGGCCGGCCTCTCTTGGCCCTCCTCCTGCTCCTACCTGCAAGGCAAAAAACCTCGGGGTCATCTTCGACTCCAGACTCTCCTTCTCTCCTCACATATCCGACGTCTCTAAGAAGTCACACTACCAGCTACACCTCCTCAGAGGTATCCGTCCTTTCCTCTCCTTCCTCCAGAAGCTCACTGTCTCTAGAGCCCTGGTTCTCTCGAAGCTGGACTACTGTAACAGCCTCTATCTAAATCTGCCTACCTCTACTCTACCTTTGCAACTCATCCAGGACAGGACTGTGAGACTTGTCCTTGGCCTCAAGCCCAGGGACCGTATCTCTCCAGGGCTGAAATCACTACACTGGCCCCCAGTGACTGCGAGGATCAAGTTCAAAACTCTCTGCATTGTCCACAAGGCCTTCTGGGGCCTTGGGCCAAAATACCTTCAACTCTCTCTTTCTAAATATCTTCCTTCTCGAGCTCCTCGCTCATCCGCCTCCAACTCCCTCAGGGTCAGGCGCTTCTCCAAACAACGAGTTGGTGGCAGATCTCTCTCCTCTGCAGGGGCCTCCCTCTGGAACAGCCTTCCTGCCTCCCTGAAACTTGAGGAGAACCATCTCCGGTTCTGGACGCACCTCAAAACCTTCATCTTCGCCTCTGCTTTCTCTCCCCCTCTCCCCTGCTAAAGTTACTGAAACTGCACTGAATCTGCAACTGGGCCACTCACCGTTCTCGGTCCTTGGCCCAGCCACTCTCCCCTGCACTGCCTCCCTGGCACCGCTACACTACGGGACTGTGTCTGTATCCCTACAGCCCCCCTTCACAGCACTTGCCTGCACTTACTCGCACTTGCCAGTAGCTGGCCCTTGTTATTTTTCCTGTTTGCTATTAACCCTGTACTGCACTTTCCCCGCTCCATTTCCCCCTTGCACTTCTCCCTTTCCCGTCTACCCTTGCACTTGCGCGATCTGAATGACACCTGGCCTAGTAGGATCGTTGTCTGTCTCCCCGTGTTCCGCCCCCGTGCCTCGCCGCGCCTTGAAACACTTGTGTTTAGGTGCGTTACAAATGCCATATCATATCATATCATAACAAATGTTAACAAACCTCATGTCATAGTAACTAATAACTGTGCAAAGAAATATATAATTTTGCTTAAGTTCTAGAGTACAGAAATGTGACTCTTTTTAAAAAAAAACTTTGTTTATTGATGTCTTCTTTGCATATCATATATACCATACATGTCAAAGTTGAACAAATGATAAACAACATGCTACCCAATGACGAGTCATCCCCCATTTCCATTTATTGAAAATTGTTCAGTAGTCCTGTACATTCTCAGTCCATAATTTCCACAGCACAATGGCCACTATCATTCACCTCAGACATATTCATGGCGTCCCATCTCCCTCTCTCCTTGCCAAGTATGCTTACAGAGATGCAGCATAACGTGACTCCTTCGCTTCACAGCTTGCAATACAATGAATCCATTGTTCAAATTGTGAGGTCGGGCTCCTGACCACGCCCTGGCAATTAAAGTGCAAGCTATCACCGATGTCATACCCAGGAAAGATTGCCAGCAGCCACGCCATAGGTTCTTGTGTCCATTTTGTGACATCTGCCACACTCAGCGGACCTGCCAGTGTTGTATTTTTCTAACTGGCTAGGCATATAATACATCTGGTGTAGATATTTGAAGTAGGTCAATCGATAGAAGCAACTAAGGGAAATCGTGCTTGTTTGAACTCACGCTAGGTTCCACTGTTGGACAGTCATAACTATACTCAGAGCAGTGGCCCATTTCCCCCGTGCCCTGTCCTCTAGTTCAACTTTCATTGATTTGATCATCCTACATAGAAGGGACACAAATCTGTTATATCGTGGCAGTGTTGCACATATTGTGCTATGGTGGAGGGTAACGGTTCACCCGGAATACACAGTCTTTGTACCTGTGGTTCATGAGTGAGCCTACAATATAATAGAATTGTGATTGGGGAGCAACACCCTCTGTTTTTCAGCTGTTCCAGGGTAATAAACCTCCCATGCACAAACATATTGCGTAGTGTATTAATGCCTAGTGCTTCAAATTGCTGCTGGAAGATCCTCTCATGGGTCACCAGGACCCCTCTCTCTCGGTATGGTGCAAAGTCTTGCATGTAGAGGAAGACCTCCCCTATCACTTGCAGCATTCTTTCCCATGCCCAGCACGCAGTGTCTACTGGTTGTATTTCCCTTCTTGTGGTTTGGCGCTTACCCCAAAGTATTTCCCTTAGTGCATCAGGATAAGTCGTTGCCTTCTCTATCCCCATATGGGAAAACTCAGTCGTCGGTGCCCACCACCACTGATGTAAATTGTACTTGCGCTGCAATATAATAGAGCTACATGTCAGGGTTGTCCAACCCTCCCCTCTCACAGGGTCTGGTGAGTATGCCATACGCTGTTCTGGACTGCTTGCCTATTCGAGCCAATGTAATTAGTAGGCTTCTAGTTCTTGCCCAGAATGGGCACATGATTGAAAACATATAGTAATTTGGGATCTAACACCATCTTCGCCAGGGCCAACCTAGCTGTCTATGAAAAAAGGCAAAAAACTCCACATGGTCACCTTTTGTTCGAACTGTATGAGTGTCTTCTCATAGTCACCCATGTACAGCGAGGATCTGTCAGTGGTGATCAACACCCACAGGTATTTAATTCCAATGGGACACCATTTGAACCCCATCCTTATATCCTGTTGAGACACAGTTTGTGTCAGCGGCAGGATCTCAGACTTGTCCCAGTTTATTTTGAGCCTCGGCCGTTACCCAAATCTCTGCACATCTCTTTCCGTGGACATCAGATTATTCCCCAGGACGTTAACATACAGCAGCATATCATCTGCGTAAAGCGAGAGTATGATGAGCTCTGAATAGATCTTTATTCCTCTATGTGCAAGATGTTCCCGCATATAGCAAGCTAGTGGCCCAATCGCCAAAGCAAAAGGCAGTGGCGAGAGGGAGCATCCCTGTTTTGTACCACAGGAATACAGTATTGGCCTAGAAACCATTTTGTTTGTTAGGACCATAGAATCGTGGGCCACATATAACAGCAATATCCAGCGCAGATATAATGTACCTAATCATATCTGTCGGAGAACCTCAAACATGAAAGACCATTCGACCGAGTCCAATACTTTCTATGCCTCAAGTGAAAGCACCTTAGCCGGAACAACCTCTCTAATACTTTGCATTAATGCAAAAAGCCTTCTTAAGTTATTTTGGGTAGACCTGGCAAGTATAAATCCTGCTTGATCTGGGTGCACCAACAGTCAGTATCTTGTTATCGGTTTTTGCTAGTGACGGTGGCCTATATGAGGCACAGCTGGTAGGATAATTCGGTGGTTTGAGCAGCACTGTGATTTAGGCTGACATTGTGGACTCCAGAAGTATACCCCTTTCGTATGCCGAGACATTCATCCACATCAGATGTGGGTTAAGAATATCTACGTACTCTTTATAAAATTCTGCTGAAAAAACATCTGTCTTCAGTACCTTTGTTATTAGAGAGTGATTTGATCACTTTCCTGCTCTCCTCAGGTGTGGGGGGAGAATTTAATAATATCACAACTTCTGGGTCCAGCCGCCCGATAGACACTTGGTCTGGGAAATCTTTCTTCTAAGCCATATCACCTTCCTGGTGGGAACTTTATAATGCATCATAGAATCCCCAGAATGTCTCCTTGATAGACTTGGCATCACAAACCGCCTGCCCTGCCGCAATGGTCACCTCACTGATACTAACCTGCTCTCTTTCATCATGGATTTACCTTGGCAGAGCTCTACAGGGTCTATCCCCTTCCCAATACATTGCTACATTGCAGCCTCTATGGTTTCATCCCAGGGTGCTTCTCAGGACTTTTAAACCCCCCACCCCTTTCAAGATACAGGTACCCCATATACAAACTTTAAACGTGTCCCATATCATCATCACATCCACAATAGACGCTTCATTGTGTGCAAAGAATTGTTCAATCTCCTGCTCTACTGCATGGCGAAATACAGGGTCCTCCCGCGCTCTGTTCCTGAATCTCCAACTTGGGGGTGTGCTTTCTGGGACTCGATCATGAATGACATCACTACAGGGGAATGATCCGAGAGTGTCCTTGGAAGTATACATATGTCCTCCACTTGTCTGGTAATATCGGGCGTGGCCATAATGCAATCGATTCTGGAGACAGACCCGTGCACACCAGAATAAAATGTGTACTCTCTCATGTTGGGTTGGCTATGTCTCCCTACATCAATCAACTTATCATATTCAGCAATGCCATCCCGGATATGGGCCACCCTGAACAATCTCCCTCTCGGTGAATTGGCCCTGTTTGCGTCCAATGTCAATGCAAAATTAAAATCCCCTGCCCATATGATCTCATAATTCGGATACTTGTAGAGAAACCCAGCACATCTGTAGAAAAGAAAAACAGGGGAATCTAGATTAGATTGAGACGACAATGCAGCCCCATATCTATGTAACCCCCACCCTGGCACCATCAGCAGTGTTGAGGTCGGATCCATGTGAGTATCTTGGAGCATCAAAACGGACACGTGTTGTTTCACGTTTTGTATAATCTGGCAAAATGTCTTCCCATTTGTGATCCCCCTAATATTACATGTCATGTGCCATCAAGCATGTGCAACCAAATTGAGTGCACCAACACATCTATGCCACTCCACCTAACAATGCAATATGAGCTCTATTCTGCAGTGAGCTGTGTGGAAACAGCACTAACCCCCACCACAATATGTAATACCAGGTAATGTGCATTTGGTAGCCTAACAAAAACAGTTAAAAACAATGAAAACAACCCTCTCCCTCCCAGTCCCCCCGAATCAACACTAGAAACAAAAACTGTCCAGCCATCATAATATAAAACTTCCCATTCCCGCTTCGTCTCAAACAATAATCCTGGGGATAACTTGCAGTTCCTGTTTCGGGGAGCATTTATATGTTAGAATATATAGTGGGCATAGTGAAACATTGTGGACACTGGCCAATATTGTGCTAAAGTCCATGGCTATTGCCTGTTCAGTGTGTATAATACAAAGTGGACACTGTTGAAAGCTGCATTCACTGTTAAAGGCCAAAATGTATGGTTGATAGTTTGTTAGTGTTTTAAAATATTCAGTGCGCATGCGTGAAGGTTGTGACCACTGTCTGTAACTGAAGGCCATGACTAGTACCCCTTCATTTGTTAAAATAGATAAGGCCATACTCACTGACCATGGCTGAAGCCCATGCTTATTGGCAGTTACTGTTGTAATGTAATTAGTGATGTGATCAGTGATGTGATCTGTGATGTTATAATTGTGGTCACAGTCTTGGCAATAGAGGGCAAAGTTAAGGTGGCTTTAGCTGAATTTCCAGGGTTTTGTTGCATTACGTTCTCACCTTAACGTCCCTGCAACTAATATTTTTTCCTTGAATTTCAAGGCTGTTGTTATTCCATACATAATTAACATTAAAAATACAGACACTTCAGCTAATCAAAACACTGTATTATGTCTAGAAAGTAAAATAAAAAGCAATTGGACAACCACATTTCCCCCAAATAAACCTGTTGTTACAAAAAATAAGTTTGCATATGTACTTAACTTTTTAAAGTATTTACATGTATGTGTACTGTTCCTGTTCATGAATAGTTATTAAAGTGTTACAGTAACTGTCAATATATTTTAAAATAAATATTTACAAGACTAAAGCCCAAATATATATATATATTGTGTTTTAAAGCTCAGACAATTGGAGACAAGATTTATTTTGGACTTCGATACCAAGTTCCCCAATGGTCACAACCTTGATGAGGAGCTATATACATTTTTGGGTACTTGAGGTCCACCAATATACCTACATGGGTCTGCCTTCCCCCTTTTTCTGATCCCACTGCCTGTTTTGAGTTGTTCTTTCCCCTTCTACTTTTAAAGTGTTTGTTCACTGTTCTATCCTTGGCCATCAAGTATTACTATTTTTCCACCTTATTTCATTGGTGGCTTTACTAGTTCAATTTGTTTGAGACCGGCATTGGTCTCACTTTTCAGCTGCTGCAGTCACGACCTTCTAGGAAAACAGCTTAATTTTAAAATATTACCTGTAGTCCTTGGTTTTTAAAATGTTTATTCATTATTTCATTCCCTTTATTGTGATTTTTTTGGTCGAATTTCATTGACAGTGTACCACAGCTCATGCACATTTTTTGAAATTTTGGGTTGTACCTTTGAGATTGCCATTTCGTTTTCAGTTCTTCTGTCAGGTTGACCTTTGCTGTTATCTCCAGTTATCATGTATGTACTGTATAGGGTAGAGTTGTATTTTGCCTACTTTGCACATGTAGCTATTGCTATTTTGGCTTTGCTTATTTGCACATGTTGCTTTTTTCATGTACTGTACTGTTAAGAGATGCATTTTGCAATTTTTGCACAAGTTCATGCTGCTATTCTGGTTCTGCTTATTTGCACAAGCTCATGCTGCTAATTCTGGCTTGTACTTGCACTTTATGCCTTCCATCTCTAGTCCCAGTATGACATACCGCCTGGGTTTTAACTTTTATATACATGAATCAGCTGTTTTTATCCTGACATAGATTTGACCCATTGTGGGCTTTTTTTATACCATCCATGTATTTTATTCTACTCTACGTGCAACCCTCATCTAACCTTTTCAGTGCACTATGTACTTATTGTGTGTGTAATTGTCCTTTTTCGACCAGGAATTCACAGTGGAACTTGGGGTGCATTCGGTTTGGTTCATGTGGCTTAGCCCATTCTTTCGGTCGTCTCCCTTATTATTTAAGGGCTGCCTTTATATTCTGTGCACTTTGCAATTCATTTTTTGGCTTACTTTGCTCATCCCGCATTTCTTTTTTGGCTCCAGTATGGGTAGATTTCTGCCCACCATTACAATGTGGCTGCCATTGAATCCATACCTCCATGCACCCTTTGTTCCATTGACACAGTGAAAGGACTACATGATTTTATAACTATGCTTTGGTCCTTTTTTCCTTTACGTGACCAAGCGCTCAGTTGAGCGTGAAACGTGTTGTCTGCAGGTCGTGCCTACGGGCGTCCTGCCTCTGTTTCTGCTGCTTTCCCAGCCATGTTTTTTACACACTTTTGTGTTTGTTTCATAACATTTTGTTATGAACTTCCTCGTGTGAGATGCGCTTTTTTTCTTTTTGGACTCTGCCATCCGATCCGCGGAGAGTGCGGTCTTCACTCTCTCCTCTCTTTTCTTCTGAAGATATATATATATATATATATACATTTCAAAAAAAGGTTTTATAACCGTGTCTACCAAGGATATATGCGTGGCTACACACAGAAATGACTGGGGGAGGGAAACTGACATGTGCAAAATGAGCCAATAGAACGTTGACATCCTTCAATGTGGCTACGCATCCACGTGTCTAATACGCCAGCCTACACATTTTACGTGTCAACAAATGATCCAATCACACATTGCAAAGTATTGACATGACTATGCCCACACCGTTTGACATAACCCGCATCTGTAACACGGCTACACCTCTTCACGCACAATGCACCAGCCAACCATAACACGCGCTGCGACTCCGTGCCTACACATGACTTTTATACACATCAACACACAATACAATCACACTTTGTGCTGTATCGACACAGCTATGTCCATGCCGTTTGTCCATCCACATACAAGACTGTCCAATCAGACAGTGCAGCAGTCTGTAGCCACAAATAATCACCACACTCACAAAAATAACTTTACATTAATCATTGCTTTCCATACTTGCTAGTAAAAGGTTTTCCGAGTAACTGCAAGCACTTTTGGCACTTTACCCCTTAAACTCTTCATCCTTTTTACCCTGTATTCTGAAAATCCAATTTTTCTTTGTCTTTTGATTTGTTTAGTTTGTCTATTTTTGTTTTAATGTTTTGTTTTCTTTTTTTTAAAAACATTTTCATTTTTTGCAGCTTTGTCTTTTCATGTTGTCATTTTTATTCTTTTATATTTTCCTCCCCGGTTGGACATTCCAACATGTCTGACCACGACAGTAGGATCAGTGAGGATGACATCATCATTTGGGTCGACAATCCTTCACCACCAGGTAAGAAGCACACACGAATGAAAAAAACTGAAGACAGTTGCCGCTTCTTTAAAGCAAAGGAACACTGTTCCAGAAAAGAGGCAGAGGAGATACTGTGCACCTTCTGCAATAAGACTCTATGCCATGGGCTTTACAATATCCAATATCAAAGTCTAGCGACATCAATAATGTTCAACCATCTGGTGCAAGTCTACTTGGACGATGTCAATGATGAATATTGTAAAGTTCATGAACATCACAAAAGAAAAATGCATGGGGCCTGTTCCTTGCAAAGATGAAGATCAGCACCACCTGCAGAACCTCTATCCACCAGTACATCAACAACGTAAACTAGAAATTAAGCCTCTACACCAGCAGTGGTATCCACTACCCTGACTCCTCTGTTACCGACACCTGACCTTTCCTGGATGCAAATCACGTGTAAAGGATGCTCCAAATGGGTATTAAAGTGAGACGCCACAATTTATCAATGGCTGAAGTTAATCGATGAACATCACCTGTCATGCCTAGTATTTTTTTAAGTGGCAGTTTTTCCCCCCATTTTTCGAAAAAAAATATCTCTTTAAATCTTTACAAGAAAACGTATCAATATTGCACAAAAAATTGCAAGTCTATACATTATAATCCTTCTTTCGTTTCATTTTTGACTGACCTACAGTTTCCATTTCTGTATTATTACACTGTATAATTTCTTCTTTTTATAAATCAAAACATTTCGGACTTCAGATATGTCCACTCTCATCAACTGCTAGTGGAAAATTATTTCCTTGAATGTAACTCTCCTCATTAAAAAATCTTTCTTTATGGGAAGTGTGTTTCAACTCTCCACCAAAGACTTCACTAAAGTTGTCATGTGTAAGCACATTAACTGTTTCTATATTTGTATAGAATGGTGCAGTCACCTTAAGCACTTACTTAAGTTTATTTAATATGAAAATGAACAATTTTCTTTTCATATCAAAAGCTTTCTTAATGATTGTTTCTACTTTTTTCTTTTGCAACATTTTTTTTACCTGATATCTAGATTTTGGTTTCACACTTCTCCAAAGATTAGTAAAAATTCTGGAGTGATACTTGTTCCTATATGTATCTGTATTCCTCTGTATTAGGCAGAATCATATGCAGCACCCTTTGGGAACACCACACACAATTAAGACTACAAGTGCAAGTACAAATTCACCTTTGGTACAAGCCTGTACTGCATAGTAAATTGGTAGCGATGGCTGAGCAGCCAGAGTTATCTCAAGAGTAAAGTGAGCAGTATCAGAAGTCACACAAAGGTCAGTAATTACTATGGTTCAAACAAACACTGACTCAAGGAGTCTGAGTAAAAGAATGTACATTTATTTACACATTAATTTGTAAAACAGTTCACTAAATAAAGCGGCAGAAAAATCACACTCTTAATATACTACACAACACCCAATTCATTCTGGACAAGTTAAGCTCAAAATGAAGTGTGAGCAAAATGGCACCCCAGCAATTAAAAAAGGAGGGAAAGACAAGGTTATACAAAATTAAGCAGCACCAACAAGTAAGTAGCAAGGGCAATCTAGAAAAGGCTTGCTACAATGAGGATTCAAATCAATAGGCCTGGGCCAATGTTAATGGTTCAGAGTCTTTGCAGAGGATCACACAGTTCAGAGTAGTTTGCGGTTAAGTCTTTGCCAAGAGTTTGAAATGAAGTTGGTCGGAAGAAAAGTTACTTAAAAGAATAGAGAAGGACAAGCCTCGGATTGGCGAAAGATTTAAAACACTTTCACTGCGGTCGGACGGAACTAACAACCGGGTTTGAACAGTACCTTAGAAGAAGAAGAATGCTGTAGCTGGGGCAGACGTTCCTGGCAGATCCTGCAGGCTTACAGTTCCTGAAACAACTGGCCAACTGACACGAAGGAGGAAGACTGGAGGGTCCTGCACTGCCCAGGGAAGAAACCAGCAGCAGAGCAAAGCAACAAATAAAAGGTATGCTCCTTAAAACCCAAACCAGGTCCGGTCCTCCTGGCTATTTGGTTTACTGCAGCTGTGCACAGCAAATTCGACCTGGGGAGGGAGGCCTTGCTTGGTGTTTGGCGAACTGGTTGGTCCCACCAGCTCAAGGGAAGAAGATTCCTTGCAGATCTTCTCTGTCGTCGAAGTTTGGAGATTCAGACCCACAGCAGGGCTTCACTGGGAGGTTCAGTCATGGTCGTGGTCCTCTTCTTTCAGCTTCTCTTCAATTCTCTCGATCCAGTGGCGACTCTGCCTTCCAAGTCCCAGAGACCTGCTTTTTATGCAGTTTTCCCCCATTCACACAGCCTGGCTGTCAATCACACAGCAGGGTGGCTGTCCTGTCAGGACAGTCACTTGCCAATGAAACAAGAGTGCAATTTGGGTTTCCAAGGGAACCCTGTGCAGGGGTCCTAAAACCCCTCCCTCACATCCTGTCTAGCCAGACTGTAGGAAAAGGCAGGCCACACCTATAACAATTTCCGGCAGTACCATACCTTCTCAGTTGGGCTTTACCACCGTTGTTGCTTCTCCCACTTTGACTGATATAGTACACTTGCTCATTTACCGGTCCATTGCTGGTTTGCATCTGCGTGGCTTGTGAATCTGCTCTCGCTTCTGTCCATGCCAATTGCAGAATGGTGGCAAGGGGAAACGGTTCCTGGAGTGATTTCTTCTTGAAGGCGTACGATAAACACCCTCTGATAATCCTTAACCTGATGGCCTTATTATTCAAGTATTTATGAAAGTAACAATGAGCTACCAACTTAGACAATCCGGTCGCAAATACATCCATGGACTCACCAGTCATTTGGTAGGGTATCTTGAAGGTGTGCCATTCATGGTCTATGTTGCGCTGAGGTTCGAAGTATGTACATAGTGCCTCCTTGAGCCCTGCATACATTTTGATTTCTTCAGGTGGGAACATAAGGATGAGGTCTTCAATGTCGTTACCAACCAGGTTTATAAGTCCTGGCAAACTTTTCTGGATCCTTTTCATCATAGGCGGCCATGTAATACTCGAATCTCCATAGTCATCTCTCTCATCTCTGTCCCAGGGCTTGTTGACCCATGTCATCAGAGCCTGGTCGACAAAATGCAGCTGCACTGTGCTCTTCATCACCAGATGCCTCACTTGTTCGCCTCTGACTATCTCTCTCCTCATACACCGACATCTTGCTACAGTGAGGTACCCTCAATTGTTTACGTTGTTGAAAGACTCGAAGATGCTCACTAACTGCTGTATTTTCTCTCTTCTTTTTTTTTCTCCATCTGAGGAGGTGTTTGGAATCTCATCCTCGTCGCCCTGTGCGACGAGGATGAGATTCTGTGTTTGTATTCCTGTGCATGAAAATATATGTATTCTCTACTCAAGCCCCCAAAGCGATGTGGCACCAAAATGAGGGACGGGATGCTAAACCTTTATTTCACTTTTACTTTCTGCCTAATGCAGCAGACTTCACTCATGCATGCGCGAGCATGCGCACGCCTCATTGGCTGTGTTCACCGTGACGAGGGCCTTATGCCGGACATGACAAAGATGTCCATTGCTGCCTGCATTCAGTGTTTCATGATATCCTTTAGCTCGTCTCAAATCCTACTGTTGTGTTACTTGAAGACCTCTGCCTGACTGTGATGACCTTCTACAGTAACTTACAGGCTATGAGCTGCCTCTTCTGTAGAGTCTGACACTGTTTCTTTGCTGCAGTGATATTCAGCAAAGTGACAAATGTCTGCGAGGAGTGGCCAGTCGAAGCGTGTGGCTATGTCCCTGAAATCCGGTGCAACCATTACATTTTCAGGTGGCACTAGGGCATATAGATACAACCCTCACATTTCTTTTTTCACATTTAAAGGAATGTTGGTCGAAGACAGGCACTGGGCAGTGCAGAAGTGTTTTTCATTAAAACAGAAGAAAGCATCTTAACGCGCTTCCACATACTGCTGGCACCCACTGCTCTCAGAGGTTAGACATAGTAGAGGGACTACAGCAGAAGATAATTTGTATAGTTTGTGTTCTACAAGCTGGGATTTAATTGGGCATGGGGAGGAAGACGTTTGATTTCATGTTTTTATTTTTTTTAAATTACCTCACTGTGTTACAGGGGGACTGGCCTGCAAGTCCATATTGTGTTTTTCAAAAATAAAATGACCTGGGAAGTCACCTGAATCGAAAGAAATGAGGTGGCTCAGCAAACCGTGGCCTCCCTAATGTTCCAGTGATTCAAGATGATGTTATTCAACCAACCTCAACCACCGCCATCTTCGTTTCGACATATTTATAGCTGATAAAGGGCCTCATCACGAGTTGGGCGTTAACGCTGGCGCTATTACCGCCGTTGCTATTAGCCCTACCGCCAAACCCCCCGGCGCTATTAGCGCCGGATCATGAGTTTGGCGGAATGGTTAGTGCCCATTCCCCATTGGGCCCATTCGGGAATTCCTCATTCCCCATTGGGCTCAATGGGGAAAATTTGTGCTATTACTGCCGGCTGATTTCCCGCCGGCGGTATTTGCGCTGAAAATCGCCAATTTTGCCGTGGATTTCCCCCCAGCTAGAAGCTGGGGGGAAATCCGCCAAGCCAAGGCCATGATCTGGCAGACCCTTAAATGCGGCAGTAATAGCACTACCGCCGCATTTAAGGGTTACCGCCAGACTCGTGATGAGGCCCATAATATTTGTAGTTGCTTGTAACATGGCAGCATGCACAATTCAATAATCTCTTTTTCAGTTTACGTCAGCTATTTCTAGACTGACCAGCCCACAACTAAGCCCCTTCCCTTCCTCTGGAATAATAGCCAAAGTCGCAGGGAGGATAGCGCAGGGAGGATAGCAAGACAATGCAGAGCAAAACAGCCCACCAGCTGTGCTGACCCTCTTGGCTTTCTTCTTCTTTGAGTCAAAGTTGGTACCACAGAGACATGCTTCTCTTCCCAGCTTGGTTATTAGCGGAGGAGGGTCTCTTGTACTATTGACACCTGCTGCAATGCTCGCCTTTTTTCGCGGTCTTATGTTTGTGTTTGCATAGGTTTCACAGGCCATGGTAGGAAAGGGCAAGGTCGCTTCTCTCCTTGTCACCACCTCAATATGCTCTGTCTTTCACCTCCATTTGAACTGCCATGCTGAGTTAGCTCTCACGTCATGTGGTCTGCCTTGCTCGTCCTGTGCTCTCGCACTCTTCCTTTTATCCCTGTGGGCAAGGGAAAGGGCCATCAGGTTTGTGTGATTCTGGTCAATTGCCTGATTTTGCCTGACCCTTGTATTGGGACATGTCAAGTAAATCGCTTTGGTGTTAGTCCGTTGTCTTTTGTGTTGTGTGAAAGTGTTCATGTCGGAAAAGGGCGGGGCAGTGTTTTTGAATATTCGATGTGGAAAAGGTGTCAAAAGAAGGCGGTACTGTGTCTCACTCCTCGATGTCCCACTCCCCAAAGACTCCCCATCCAGGTAATCCTACACCCCCAGGAAGTGGATCCAATATTGATGGCTGTGTCCTGGCCACCTGGATGACAGATCCCTGGGAATAGCTAGGGAGACAGCCACCCAACCACCCTAGCTCCACCCAACCACCATCCTCCCACTCTTCCACCCCTACCAACCCACACTACCCTACTCTCTCTAACCACACCCAGCATACCCACCGACCCTCACCTTCTCTACCCCGCCCACCTTCCCTAGCCCCAGTCCCTCTACCTGCACTCACCCACCCTACCCCTACTCTCGCTACCCTCTCCACCCATCCTACTCCCACTCTCTCTACTCCATTGACCCACCCTAACACGCTCTCTCAACACATACCCACCTTACCCCACACCCTGTCTACCTCCACCCACACTCTCTACCCCAGACTCTCTACCCCAACCAATTTGAGCACTTTAATTAAGGACACTTACAGAAAGGGTGTTCTGCTCCTTTGCCTCACATTCATACATTTTCCCAGAGCATTTGATACAGTAAGCCAAGATTGCCTGTTGGTTAAACCACAGCAAATGAGTTTACCCAGCTTGTGATTGAAATGCATCAGAGGTTTGCATCGTTAAGATCAGGGTCGAAGCGAACAGTTCCATTGCCATTCCGCACATACACAGTATTAAAACATGGCTCTGTAATAGCACCACATCTGTTTAATATCTTCCTGTCGGACTTTCAAGCTTACCCTCAAGAGGTCTCGTACATTCCCTCATTAATTTGGTGATTTCCCTCTGTGTTTGCTTTCTTATGACGGTGATGTAATGTTATTGGATCATACACCTGCCGATGACGTAAAGTTTACAGCTTGATTTGAATATTTTAGACTCTTATGCCACGAATCTCCAATTGAAGATGAACGCCTCTAAAACCAAAGTTACGGTATTCACTAACAAACGAAAAGTATGTCACTCCAATACTAAAAAGTGGTGGTTGGATAACTGTCCTTTGGAGATAGTGAAATTAGTTACCAATGAATTGAGGTCCACACATGTATTTCTAACCAGAAATTGTTAACACAGAGGGAAAACAAAAAAAAACGAAAGGGTTGGGAGTGTGTCTTCGTGGCGTAGATAAAAAGCTGAGTGGATACTCACTAACACCTGTTATTAACCTGTATAACGAAAAAAGCATACCAGCAGTAGCGTATGGTTTAGAAGTGCTTGTTTTTAGGTCAGAAACGACCTTGGATAGAATTGAAGGAAAATACTGGAGGTCAATCCTGGGGCTGCCCCAGAAAATGTATGTGCACCTTTCAAGGATGAAACTTAATCTGATAGCAATGAGCTCCATAGTTAAGAGTAAAGCGGCTGTATTATTCCTAAAAATATTAAATGCGCAGAAAAGTGACAAAACATAGATTAAAATTTCCCCTCAAAATAAATGATAGTTCTAGTCACATGACAACTTTTATCGAACAAAATGTTGCCTTTCTTAATAGTGTAGAATGCACAAACGTGTCTGATTGGTCTTTAGAGATAAACATTAGAAATATGAATCAAAGCCAGAGAATAGGACTGGTTTTGACATCTGGGCCTTGATACGATGTAATTCAAGGTTAGCAGGCAGGATTCATTCCTGGTGCGACTGGGCAACACCATAATACACATTTGGTATTTTCCTAGACAACATCTAAGCCGAAAATATTTAAACTTAACATACATTTACTGTAGACATTAGGGGTTATACGTCCAATAATAGGGATGCCCAGGACACAACGGTGCTGGAGGATATGTGAGACGACAAATGATGTGAAAACAACAAAAGATCTTTGTTTTACACTACCCTGAATTGAGGGAGGACAGACTATCGTACTTTGAAACATTTGTACATGATGCAAATGCATTTTTATTTATTGTGTTTCAGCCATACATATAAACAGAGGAAACATAACTATGACTTTTAACACATTAAAACACAGATTTTTCCAAAAATAAGAGAGCAAAAAGCCCAAAACAATCTTTTTTTACCTGGACAACATAACTACTCAGTGCAAACAATTAATAAAATAACAGAACAGTATATGGTATAAAATTGCTGCCTTAAGAAAAACCTGATCAGACAGAATACTAAAAAAGACTTTTGCATAGAAAACACTTAAAACAGTTCTGCATCTTAGCATCAAAGAAACAGGCAAAGAGAAAAGAAAAAATGGAAGGGAAAAGGTAAAGAAAACATAAACAATCATATCAGTTCACGAAAAAGGGAAAAAAGATAACAAAAGTAGAAAAATGAGACCTCCCTGTAAGAGCTGTTCGAGTCAGTGAAATTTCATTGCCCCAAGTCACCCATAATGGGCTAAGGAAAGACCCACTCCCCCCCTAACTGCAAGACCTTAAGAACAACTACAACTTCAGCAGTAAAAAAGGTTTCATTCCCTGATGACAATCTATCCCAACGGATATTAGTTCAACCATCGTACATCATATACAAAGCTCTGAAATCTAGCCACTCTCAGGTTCAAGGTACCTTGGCAATTTGACAGTCGATGTTGGAGTGACTGCTGTCTTTTTTTTTCTCGCATTTATCACAGATAGCGGAGGTATATTCCTCATTATTTCTAATAGAAATAATTTCTAAGGTTGGAAGCAAGTTCAATCTAAACCTCAGAAATTCTAATCTAGCATCTGGATCAGATGATTTGTCAAATAGGGAGGCAAAACTGATCTAAGTTTGTCTGTGACTGTATGCGATGCTGATACCTTCGCCAACCTCATTTTAGCGATCGTCTGTATCCAATCCATTCGTTTAATTAGCCCTTTATCTTTATCAGTATTTTGGACAAGGAGTTCAGAGGTACAGTCTGAGTTAGGCAGAATTTCATTGCACTTTAGGATGAGATTGGTAAGGAAAGCGTTATCAACTCTTTGCATTGATAGAGCTACATCCTCATAGAGGGAATCCTTTGGTGGATCAAGGATAAGACTGAAGATGGATATCCACCTCCATTCCATCCATGCAATGAGAGAGGTCAGTGCCAGTTCATACATAAGGCAAACTATAGGGATGCAATTAGGCAGATTTAGAGTGCTCTTCCAGAGCTTAGCCTCAATTTTATCCCAGTCGATGTATGCAGATAGAGGGTTTGACTCTAGGCCGAAAAGAATAATGGGGACAACTTTACCTATATAAAACCTCACCAAAGGCTAAATGGAAAATGTATAAAATTTTAGGTGTATTCTTTTCATTTGGGATCCCAAATTGATGACCTTAACGTCAATGGATGCCAGGAGATGGAATTTTGTCAGAGAGGCTTTCACTACCACACCTAATTAGGTAACCTCAGTGGCAATATCAATTGGCCAATTTTCCATTTCCCAAGAGTAGGACTTAATGACCTTCTTTCGATGTTTAAAAACTAATGCCTTAGATTGTATTGGGTTAATATTTAGGTCATTTTGTTTAGTATAAACATGTCTGTTCCTGAATGATGGTGTCCTGGTTCTGAGTAGAGGAGATATTCAATTTCTCAAATTTCTCAGGCACAGCAAGTTTAACATTCTTTCCCCATCCTGCTGGAGTAACTTGTACCTGGGCGATCGAATCCAGTTTCTATGCTGGTTATTTAGGCTCCTAAGTTGTTAATCATAATCCTTTTTGTTATTAGTTGAGCCTTTTGTTGTCGTTTAAGCTTCTTCCTTTCTTGGATTTGAACATCAAAGGAATGTTTATGGGCCACATGTTTTTGATCAGTGTTATTGTCAGGGCTCGTCCCATAGAAAGGAAAGAAAATTATCAGACTGACAATGTACCGAGAGATGTTGACCAGAGATTTCCTCGAGTAGTACGTTCAGGTTGTTAGTGAGGGTGTACCCCTCTCTGTGGAACTTCCTTAGTCGATTGCCACCCGGATTGAGGGCTAATTCCTGGGTGTGGAGGGATGTCATATGGGAGGAATCGACACCCAGGGTAACTACCAGCATATCATGATCATCTATATTACCCTCGGCAAATTTTAAATTTAATACAACAATCTATGTTTCTGGTCACACAGAAGTAATCACTAGTGGAGAATGAATTTCCCTTCTGCCAGGTTGGGGCAGACAGAATATTCCCCCCAACATTTCCATTAAGCATTCAGAGGTCCCAATCCCTCATGAAGTTAAACCACACATTACCATTGATCGTTTTCAATTTGGTTTGCCCAGAGCTCGGATCTTTAGTTGTTACACACTGGTAATTCAGGTCTCCTGCTACTATTATTTCATCTGAGGGGATCTACTAACCAATCAGATAAAGCTTGCAGGAAGTCAAAGAGGGGTGAGGCAAGGGGATTTAAATAAACGTGCACTACTAACCAGCTTAAATCATTAATGGCACCCTTTTTCTCAACTCTAACCACCAAAATACCCTGTTTATCACTTGAAAGCAATCTGGATGTACAAAAAACATCATTGTTACAGAGTTTTACATTTTTCAGATGCATTACGCTCTGAGTCACTCTGGAAACACTTAGGACTTTGACTAGCTACTGCTTTTTTCTGGTTATTTACTTTACCTCCACGTCCCTCTTCTTCGTCCTTGTACTCACCTATGAGGCCTTGCCTCCCACACATGAAATCTTTTTTTTTTTCTTGGAGGTCTCTATACCTCGTTCTTACCCACAATCACCAGTTATTTTTCTCCTGTCTCAGACAGGGACTGCTTCTCCTTGGAACAGGACGATGTTGAGAGTCCTCCTGGGCGACTTCTTCAGCAGGGCCTCGTCGGTCACCTGGTGAGATGGTGATTCCTGGCCCCCCTGCAGGTGTTGTGGTCCGGTTGAGGCTGTGGTCAACCCTGGTCCCTCCGACTGGCCGTACGGGAACTTGGAGATGGCTGGTTGGTGGGCGGTGGTGCAGATGGCCCTCCCCATATCCCGCTGGCCTGCTGCTGTGCTTCTGACTCTGATGGCATGGGGGGGGCTTGGTATGCCCTCCCTGCTGCTTTCTGCTGCGGCGGTGCCTGATTGGGGGTGGCACCCATGTCTGGCTTCTTGCTTCTGCTGCCTCTCCACATGGATGGTGCTTCCGGCTCCTGCAGGACTTGGGGGTGTTTAGCTCGTGTGTCTGCTCCGGACACCTGCAGGGTTGGGTTCCAGTGGCAATGGTGTGGCTCTTGCCCCCTGCAGGGCATGGGGCTGTTGCTTTGTGGAGGTGGATGGATGGCCCTCACCACTCTGCAGTCCAGGCAGGTTGCAGGTCACTGGTGGGGTTCATACCCCAGGTCTCTCCCTCTTGTCCAAGCAGCAGGTTGTATGGGTTCCTGCCGAAAAGCTGCAAACTGTAATCCCAGCTCTAGATGGGGGGCTGAGGCGTTGGATCCTGGTTCACAGCTGCTGTGAGCTGTCTGCTGGTGTTCTCCGATACCCGCTGTGGTGCTAGTGGAATGCTGTTGCACGTGTCCCGCTGTGGTACGGTCAGTGTGCAGCGCACACATCCCGTTGTGGTACGGACAGGGTGTATATGTGGTGAGACCTACAGCCTGCTGCCAGCCCGGGTCATCCCCTTCCGGGCACTCATGTGGGGTTAATGAAGTTTGGCTGCAGTAAGCCAGGCCAACCATAATATTAACACATGGTTTGCTGCTCCTCGGAAGTATGCAGGACACTGTGATATGGCCCTGGCCCGCAAATCCCTTGAAGGTGGACTTGTCATATACATGGGATGGGAGATCCCTATGGCACCAATGGAGGTGTCTCAAAGCTGCCTAGGTCAGGGTTCCATTGCAACTCGGACCGCTCCCTTGAGCATGTGGCATGAGCGGCCATTCTGTCTCCTTCGTACCACATGATCCAACCTTCTGAATGGAGTACCCCTGCGGCAGTTGCCTACTGTATGTGCCTGTGCCAGATGAGGCATTTCACTGCCCTTGGTGCTAGGTTTGGGGGAGTGGGGTCCTGGATTCCGGTTGACACAGTTGCATGTCAGAGATGTTGTGGTGTTTCTGCCTTTTGTTAGCCCTGTGACCCGCCTCTCATGGGTCTGCTTGCTTTACCTCTCATCGGTGTGCGTGGATGCTACCGGCAAGGCCTGCACTGGATAGGGCGGATCCTTTGAGCCTTTCTTTCATCTGGCTAGCCATGCCAGGAGGGAGGTTTGTGCCTTCCCTTTTTTGAGATTCCTTGATGTAACACTGAGTGTCCAATTCTGACGTATTGTGACAGGCGGCCTGCTTCGCCCCGCACATTTTCCAGAAGTTGATCATCTATCCTTCGGTTTTATTTGTGCTTCCAGTGTGGCTGGGGTGTGCGCCTGCCCTTCATGCAGATGCTCATGTCAGCCAGTGATATTGCTGTAACGGTGTGGGATTGAATGGGATCCTGCCAGTGTCCCGTAGTTAGGGCATGCGATTGCTCTGGGCAAGTGTCTGGGCGATGCAGACATTTGTGTCCCGGTGTTGAGGGGGTGTGTCCCCCTGCCAGTCTAGTACGGTGGGTGCCTGGCCTTGCAGGTTTGCATCTCGGCTGGCTGGGTGCTGGCGGGTGCCTGTCTGTTTTGGACCTGCAGGGTGCATGGCTTGGGATGAGGCTTCTGTTGGGCCTTTCATTTGCCATTTTATTCTCTTACGGGCTGTTCTTGGCTGGGGTTGGGGGCTGGTGTCCTCCCCTCTGCTCTGCTTTCCCGGCCTGCCTGGGACAGGTCTACGTGGGTTGCTCCTCTGAGGCTCAAGGTGGGCCCGTCCTGTGGTGCCCTGGCATGGTTGGGGGTTTGCTGTCCTGTTGGTGTCTACTGCGGCCCTGGGGCTTGGGTCTCTCTCTTGGACAGGGATGGGGTGCTGTGGCCCTCCCCATCTTTCAGTTGCCTGCTAAAGGTGGTGGCTCCTGGTCATTCGCTGCGCGGTTTGGCGGTGGGGGGGCGAGTTGTGTGTCCCGCTCCTGTTTCTAGTGGGGCTTGCTGATTTTTCTCATGGCCTCTTTGCCACTTTTCGGTTCTGTCACTTTTGCTTTGGTTGACATTCCCTTCTCGTCTTGCTGCCGGCTGTGGGCTATGGTCGGCGTTTCCATACTTGGCTTCCGGCCAAGGCGAGGACGCCTTGAATTCCGTCCTCGCCCCCATGTCCTTCCTTTGTGGGTTCCTGAACATCTGACGGGCTCTTTCTCCAGGGTCCTCCCGTCTTCTGTCCTCCCGACTTTCTGGCTGCTCTGGTCGTACATGCCTGCGGCTTGGGTGTTGTTGGTTGTTTCCCCTGCTTCCCTTGCCCGTGGATGTTCGCCTGCCTTCCCTCATGCTGCCATGGGTTTGGTTGGGCCTCCCTTGTTGCTGGGTTTCGGGTGGGCGTCTCTTTCCTGCAGCCAGGGTTTTCTGGGTACTCCCTCGGTTTGCCATCAGTGTGGGCGGTTAGAGGGGGATGTGATCTTTCACTCTCCTCTGCTGTACAACAAGTGGGCGGGGGCCTTTGTCTCTGACCAGGGGCCGTGGGTTGGTGCCTTGTCACTTGGCCTCCTTTTTTCAGCGGAGGCAGTAGTTCTTGTGGTGGTGTACTTCCATTGGTACTGTTTTTCTGCCCTTCTTCTGATTTGGTCTATAGGAGGGTTTGGGGTGCCTTTCCTGTGGTGAGGACTTCCTGGCTTCCCCATGCTCCGACGTCTCTGCTGGGTGGCCTGTCTGTTCATGCACCTGGGGGGGAGGGGGTCTTGGGACTGCATGCTCTAGGCTGGTGTCAGTTCCCTGGTGAGGGTTCTTTGTCTTCTGGTGGTCCTCTCGGGTGTCTCCTGGCATCCCTGGCCTTGTGCAAGTAGGGTGTGGCTGGCCGGGGGTGACCGAGCAGCCTGGGTGGTTTTCTCATGGCCCTTCCTCTGGTGTTGGTTCCTGGCTCTGTCTGTCATCATGTTGTGGCTTCCCGGTGAACTCCAGAGGTTGGGCCTTTTGGTGGTCCTCCTGGCTGTCCCGTCTATTCCTGGGTCCCTGTTTTTGGGATCAGTGGTTCCTTTCTGGCACTGCAGGGTGCCTCCTCTCCCATCTGAAGGCCGTGGGTGGCCCGTCACACTCTCCTGGTGGATTGAGGGTTCCCCTGCATGTGCTGTGGTTAGATGGGCCGTTTGGTTTCCTCCTGGCTACCTCGGGTTGGGTGTTCCACCTTGGGTCTGCTCATTGGTTTGCACTTCTGCTCTTGGTCCATTTGCTCCTTGTGCCCGTGTTGTTTTTGGGCGCAGGCTCTCCTGGTTGCTTGTCTTACGTTGTGGTCCACGAGGTTGCCTTCTGGGGCATCGCGTGTTGCTTGATTTCCCCTGCTGTACTTGTGTATAGGCACGTTATAAATGCCAGATCATATCCTATCATATCATATCATAGAACTGTTATGTCTGGCTGGCTTCCCAGGCTTCTGGGCTGCCTTGGGGGTTTCTGGACGACGTGGTTTGCTAAGTGCAATAGTTTGGTGGTCCCGGCTGCCTTGTCGTTTGGTCCTGGATCCTTGATGGTTGTCCATGGGCTGGACATCCCTTGTAGGGTACGGGGCTTCAGTGGCACTCCTCTGCCTTTTTTTTGGTTCCTTTCAGCGTCCCGTGGGTTGCAGTGTTGGCCTCTTGGTTTGAGGGTTTAATGACTCCTGGTCCTACTCTTCCTAGTCACAGTCCTGCTGCCCCTCCGTGCCCTCACATGGTGTGGATGGTCCCATTATCTAACTTGCTTTGCGGGGATTGTGGGTAACTAGGAGGTATATATACCTTAAAAAAAAAACAAAGATCCTGTGTGGATGGCGGAGCCTCATAGGTGAGTACTGTGATGAGGAAGAGTAGGATTAGGAGTAAGTAAGATTACTGGTAAATTATCTGAGCTATCGTGATTGAACTCAGAAGGCACAAAATGTGGCATGATATGTGCATGATATGTAAAAGTATGAGATATATTAATTAATATTGGTCTTTAGTGGAGATACATAATATTAAATGATTTTACAATGCTAATTTATGGACATAAAATGCTCAAACATTTGAGAAAACTGATGTTGTTTAAAGTCTTTTTTTAAAAATGTAAGACTTTTTAGGCTTATCAATGACTATAACAATATAATGTTTGCTATCAAGCAAATGACACTATTAAAAAATCAAAATAAATAAATAGTTCCTTAGGCAGGCTGAATTCAGGTGCAATCCATAATTTGTATTTCTGTTAATGTCCCTTATGCTTCGGTCTCTCAACAGTAACAGATCTTTTAAGTTTCCCCCGGCCAGAAAGTCAAGTTCTATTTATGTCTTGGAATTCTGGGATGTGTAGACCTAGGTTTAATGGGAAAGACAAAAGTAGAATTCCCAGAACCCCAAGGAAAAAAACACGATTGGATAAGTTTCCAAGTCATGGGGAATCTTGAGACCTCTGCAGAGCCTTGTTTGCACATCACTTTAAAAAAATGTGTGTTTTCCCTTTTAAATTCACTTTAATCAGTGTACCTTCGCAATGTGTCCTCACTTAAGCCATGTTGCCCTCACAGGGCCCCAGCCACTCTGACAGATAGTGCCTTTTTTTTACTGTAAATTCAACTCAATAAGTATTCCTTAAAAATGTCCCTCTTGTGTTTTGTAAATATGCAAAATAATTGTTTACCTATCTTCTTGAAAATGGCGTTTTCTCTTGCAAACTGCGTTCAATCAGCTTTCATTCCCAATAATTTACCTTTTGAGACGTGTTCCCTCACACAGCTCACCCTGGCAGTCAAACAGAAAATGTATTTTTGTCACACAAACAAAACGAATCAGTGTTCCTTTCATAAAATGTTTCTCTGAAGTGCTGTTATCGCACAAAAACACGGATTGCCTGTCTGGCAAAAAATGGCCTTCTTTTTCGCCCGCAAATGCAATCTCATTCCTGTTTTTTTCCTCAATAATGTCTTTCTTAAGTCATGTTCCTATAGAGAATGCTGGACCGTCTTTCTGTTATCGTCCATTTGCTCCAGCATAAATGCACTACCAGCATGGGCAAATGCAGTGCACTGTCATTTTGCTCTATGTGCATGCATTCTGGAGTGAATTCAATGTATTTGTACAATCATCCAGTTCCAAATAGCTAATATCTTTTTTGAACCACCTATAAGCCGATACTATTGCATTAGAGTACAGACAGGGAGCAATGGCATGTGAGGAGGGACACACAGCTTGAAGGTGTTGTTTGGTTATTTGCCCACCCATTGACCGCCCATGGCCATGCTAATCTCTATAGCCATCCCCACTCAGTTCCTGCTCCTCCCTGCCCAGAACCCTCTGTATGGGACCTCTTTGAGCTCCCTTTAATTAAGCCTTACCATCAAAATGTGCACTCAAAATGTCTGTCAGTGTTTTTCAAAGAGAGTTAATGACTTAATTGGAGACATAAAAAAAATGCTACTGTTGTAATAAAAATGTCACCAGGCCTGCCTTCGGCCATTCCATGATCTGTGTGTCCTTCACTGAAATCCTGTTGAAAAAAAAGCATTGCCAAAGCCAACAGTTTGGGCTTGTGTATTAGGCATTTGTCAGGCATTTCGATTAGATGCCCAGGTACTCTCCCCATTTTGCACCTGCTACCACCAATGGTTGGTGAATACGACTACGGCAGTGCCTGGCAAGTGCATTTCCCATGCCTGCTGAAAAGTGCAAACAGTGGCATTGCCAATGCTTGTTATTGTTATGTCTAGAGCAAGGTGTATCAATTGCCCTTCTCAATTTAATTTCTTTTTAGACATTTACACACACAAACAACTATGGCCTGATTAGTGCCAACGGTCCCTTTTCTCCTGCACATGTAATTCAATAGATGTTCCCCTAATATCCCTCTCTATATTTCTCTCAAATAGTTGTTTCCAAAAATAGCAGCCGCCTGTACCTAATAACGCACTGAAACACCTTGAATGAACCATTGAGGGACCAAGGAACACTGAAAAATTAAGTCACCCCACCTCTCTCCATCTCCCTTCTACTATGTTCCTTTCACTGGATAAGTTGTTGCTGTTTCTGCCTTTTATAACATAACACATATTTCTCCCTAAACTCTTAATTTCAGGAGTTTCGCCAGATCCATAACTATCCGGACAAGGCAAGTTTTCCTTAATTTGTTCACTCAGGGGATGTGGAGAAAGACTCCAAAAGCAACCTATTCTCACTCCACAATTAAGCAACACACAGTTTATTGGCGAGGACTGGAGTGCAGGGCAGGGGCTCACCCCAATCTTTTCTTGCTTTGAGACTTTAAGTTCCAAAATAAGTAAAAGCTAGCACATATGTTATGCACTAGTATTGCCACTCACAATTGGCCAGGCTTGCTAGGGCTGATGGGAGTTGTAGTCCAAAATATCTGGAGAGGCAAAGGTTGCAGACCCATTAACTAGGTTATAGCTTATTGTAACCACTGCAGCAGTACAGGGAATCTGTTCCAGGAGCTTTGACGGTGCCACTGCACAGATTATCCACATGCCAGGCCACTGATGGGTCAGGCTCTCTTTGGAGTTAAACCCTGCTCTTTTTTTATTTTTATAAAATCTCTCAAAGTAAGATCATCCCTGTGAGAGCGCTAATGCTCAAGTGGTCTTAACAATGCTGGTGATGGCTAAACCCTCAGTAAATATTGAGGAGCTGTTCTACACAGCAGGGTTCCACGTATGGGATCTCTCACACATCAATCCTTTAACCTCGGGCTGGTCTTTGCATGAGGCCTTGTATTGTAATAAACCAAAACTATATAATTGCTACAGACAAATCATACAACTCGAAGAGCACTGCATGATGCTGCCTGCTGGCAGCTCACAGCAGTGTTGCATGCAGGCAAAGTCAGCAGTGCACCTGGAGCCTGCAAGGCTGTATGATTGATTTTAGGATCCTAAAAGGCACATGGGTTGCTGATGTTTTGCCAGGCTGGCAGGGCCTGGTGTAGAGAGCTCACGAGATCTCGGCACTGCTGTAGTCTCGCGAGATCTCGCGCGAAAGGAGATTTAGCCTGTGAAACATGGCAAAGCGGTTTAGCCTGCGAAACGTGGCAAAGCGGGATTACAAACTGGCCAGTTACACGAAGCAGTTGGCTCCCAGCGCTACTCTCCTTCAAAGGACACACAGACTTCCACAGAACCTGGTAAGCAACGCTGATGTCCCAGCCACTGCCTGATTTACACCTACAGTCCATAGACAATCACTGGACTAATTTACTAAATATGTCTGTCATTACAAAAGAAGAATAAAAGAAGCCTGTTGCTACCAGTTACTGTGTCCCCGATTATTATACAACACCTGCCCACTACACGTGCCTCTTGCTCAGGCATTGCGCTCTAGTTGGGAGACGTGATTGTTCTGAGTTCCGTCATTCAGACACAGAGCAGGCAGTCAGGGACTGGTCTAACTCCAGGCTTGGAGGATTAAGGCCCAGGCAGGGCAAGAGGCCAGGCCAGTCACTGTGCTGTGCCAAGCCCACCAGCTACCACAACGTGAACTGGGCTGCAGCCTGCCTCTGGCCTGCTGCAGAATATTGGGAAACTGTCACCCAACCGGCTGCTGGCTGTCTGAATGCAGACACTTGAACAGATAGCAGCACACTGACCACCAAGCACAAACCCAACTTGATTGAAGGTATGTAACCGTGGGCAAAAGTTTTCCCACATTTACTTAATTGCCCTTAGACGTGTTTATTTCATTTTCTGTACTGCAATTTGACTAGTCACATCAAACAAAACCTATCCTAACAGAAAGCATATACTTGCTTAAAAACACAGCAAACAGTATGTAAAGTGTGTGTGACACTGACCAAGGTCAGGTATACCCATTCTGTGTGTAATGGAGGAGTTAAGCTGGCATATGAGACCTTGGCATGTGCGCCATACTATCTATCATAAAGCCAGTCAACCTGGGTTTTAACCTGCTCTGGGAAATAGATGTAGTTTACAGAATGCCTCCCATATGTGACATCCCTTTTTAAATAGTTTTATTGGGCTTGTGTCATTGGAGAAGCAATGGGTTCAGGAAATTGTAACCATTTGTCAAGTGTGCCAGTGGGATGCCAGTCCTGAGAGTTTCTAGCACACAATGTAGGTTGTTTTCCATTCCTCACAGCTTTATGAATATCACTGGGTTTAAGCTTTTAAGTTTGGTTTTGCCAGGAGGTATGTCAGGTAAGTCTGTTTCTGCCTTCTTACATCGACTCTGCTTAGGGCCGCCTTTCCGCCTGTTTGTTATAACCTTATGTTTTTGACGCTGTTGACCCTTTGCTGAGGGTTGATTTGACTGTGATATTGGGATTTCCACCCCCTGCGTGAGCCTAATGACTTTGCGTCAAGTAGTGGATGCTGAGATGGTCAGCGGCGAGTCAACCATCGAATACTCCATGGAGAGCGCTGCTTCTGGTTTCATGAGCTCGTCCTGTTTTACTACAGGCAAGCACGGAGTTGTAGCTATCCCATTTGCTAAGATCACTGCTACCACCGGCGCCAGCACTTGCTTAAATTCATGTTGCTCACTAGCGATCGTGGAACACAGACCAAATTAAGCGTCCATAGTGATGGCGATAAAACTTAGTGTGGGGGCGTAAATTACACATTATGGGTTTCTAATAATTGAGCGTTGGAGCAATCAGAAGAAGTCAATACTGAACTTTCCGTCGAACTATCAATCCCTGATGCTATTCAAATAAGATCAGGACAGGCCGAATGTTTGGTAGTAGTTAAAACAAAAGACTCATCTCCTGTGCTATAGGCTCATCCAAAGATCTCCTGTTTAGATATAAACACATGTTCAACAATTAATTATTGTTATCAATTGCCTTAATGGAATTCGGAGATTCCAGGGGCACAGGAGCAGTCAGGTCAATTACTTTTGTCATAGACTGCGATTTGGCATGATTAATAGGCGTGAAATAGTCTGTGATACTTTGCACCTCCCAGGTTTTGTCTGCCCTAGTATTTTCCACCAGGATCCGTGGTGGGACAGAAAGGGCAATTTCCTTCTCCGTTATTTTGTTAATTGCACTCCGTTCGGTTGGTTTTGTTTTAACGGAGTACTTCACAGATTGCTCCCCGCTTTGGTGGAGCTGCAGGCATTTAGAGTGGCTTCTTAGGGGATAGTTACATGCAACATAGGTTTTCATCCCTCGACACAGCCCCCAATGTCACAACTGTTTAGTCACACAAACATATGCCAGGCAGACCGCCAGGTGAAATAGTGTGATCAATATCCAGCAAGTACAAAACAGTTGCAGGTTTGCCCAAGTGCCACTGGGTGATCAAGTGGTTGACTTACCTTTCCGCTGACTCTGTCAACCCGGAGCCACCACAGACCATCCAAGACCACTCGCACACCACTCCGCATGGCGATTCACGCTAGCAATTCGTTTTTGGAGCGTTGAAGGCAGTCTCCTCCTCAGTGGTAGTAGAAACAACAAACAGACTGTTTGTCCATTATAGGGTCCTGCAGACACCAAAGACCACTTGCACATCACTCCGTGCAAGAAATGTGTTTTTGTAGCGTTGAAGTTAGGATCCTCCTCAGTAGTAGTAGAACCAGTAAACAGGCTGTTAATCCAGCAAAGGCTCCCTCAGACACCAATGACCACTCACACACCACTCCGCGCAAGCAATGTGTTTTTGTAGCGTTGAAGTTAGGATCCTCCTCAGTGGTAGTAGAAACAGCAAACAGGCTGTTAATCCAGCAAAGGCTCCCTCAGACACCAATGACCACTCACACACCACTCTGTTATGTGACATCCTTTTAATCCCAGCAACCCACAACATTGTCATGACTGTCTAGCCCCAATGCCCTACTGTGCCCAGTCATAAATCATGCATTTATATGCCTTGCCATCAAGGGTCTTTTATGTAGCCTACAGGTATCAGTGTGTGAAATTAAAAGCCAGGTGGCAGCAATGCCTTTGCATGTCCACGTTAAAGTTGACAGAGCTCTCCAGGGTTACCACTGTGTGCAGAGCTTAAGGAAGATCTGTTAGCTGTGTCGTGTTCAATCACCCTGCAATAATGTATAGCCAAGCAGCAAAACTGTGAACAATTGTCCAGCAGGCTGTGTACACCCACCTCCCCTTGTGAATCCTGAAATTCAGGTATCACCCTCTGTGTGTTCCTTTTAATAGGGCTTTGTTTAGTCTGTATTGTAAAACACGTCATGGTCATAGAACTCCCCATATCAAACATTGTTGAGTTCCATTATGACAAGAACCGTGATAACTCCTCTTGTTCTGCACAACTATACTGGGCAGGCACTCAAGACACACTTTAATATATATGTACTACAAATTCATGTAGTGCATGTACCTGTTCTAGAGCCTATGACTGAACGAGTTCTCACTGGATTAACTCTGGTCTGCATGTTCCAGTGGACCAAAAGGGCCAAGCATGGCCACGCTGGTCAGCCTCCTTCCATAAGCCACTCTATTTACCCTTCAGAGCAGGCTCTAGCCCCATTGGTACAGGGAAGGGCAATGAGCATTCAGAGTGATGCTCCTTTCAACACTGGAGTGTTATCAAGGATGAGTACATGTAGTCAAGTCGAATGTAATGAAGGTTGAGGGGGCAAGAGCTTCAGAAGCATCTAGATCTTTACATGGAAGCGACCCAAGCAGTGCATAATGCACGATGGCTGTCAACAAGTAGGATATTTACATTGGCAATGCATGTGTTGCTTACAGTAGTGTGGAACCAAGGCACTGCACAGACTACTAGCTACTGTACTGAGTATTGCCACGGAGGAATACTTAATGTGCTTACCTAAAGTGTGTCGAAGCCTACCTCAGGTGATGTATACATCAACATATTTCCTATCATATGCATGTAAATGGTTATTTTTAAGTCATAGTCCAGTGGCATGACAGAAAGGTCCAGTAAGGGATGGGCCCCCTGCGGCAGCACGCAGGTGCCCCCCCTCCCTCATGACACCCCATGAGAAAGGACCTAGACTAATCCTGCGCTGATATTTATTTCAGGCAGGCTCAATCTGAAATCCTAGGAGACAGGCCTTTGGGGCATGCCACTGCCCTAGCTGTGAAACTTTTAAGATTACTACAAGAGAGGGCAGTGAACCGTGGTTTCCGAGGCATCTGTGCTTTAGATGGGTGGTGAATGCAGGTTGAAGGACTTTGTACCCATCGAAGGCCACTGTACTTGTGTAGAGGGAACACCAATATATGGTGTGGGTGATTCTATAGTGGGGTGCCGGTGGGGTGACTCCATCTTGTACGAGAGCAGGGTGTTCAGCGGGGACATTTTGCAAATACAGTAATGAAATGTTGTTTATAGAGAGCTATCGACAAAAAACATTATGTACAACATATTTACACCCAGTATCACCCATGGTACTCAGGCTCAGTACTAAAAAAAGCTGAGTTGCCCTTGCCGAAATGTGAACCTGCAATCCACAGCCCGCAGCAGTGGGCACTCGACCCACAGAGCTATCTCACCGGTAGGCTGATCAGGGGTGCTTATTTATTTAGGTGTTTCAGCTTCGAAGCGCTTGTTCATCTTGTGCTTTGATGGCAGAAGTTTGTTCCGCGTGTCGAGTGGCCACCGTGAGTATCTTGCTGACTGATGGGCCATTAGGTAATTTGGAGATTGAAGGAAAGTGACCTACGGATTATGTATGAATTGTGTGCCCGGTCGCCTGACCCCAGCCAGTGCCGGCGACAAGGCTTTGCAACCATTTCAGCTGAAAGCGGACCACACACTTTTGGGATCCCCTGTGACTCTACAGGTAAGTCCCAAAGAGTTTCCTAGGTGGTGGTTTAGCTCTCGTGACTGTCCGCCTCTGGTCTGCAGCACACTCTGGTCATGAGGCACATTTCCAGACAATCCGCACAATGAACTTAATGGTTCTGGATAATATGTGTGATCTGTTCCATTTTCTTTATTTGCTGTGATATGTTGCCATGTAAACCGCTCTGCAGGTGTATTCAGTCATGTCTGCTGCTGTCCTCTAGTGTTACTTATGTGAAAATGATATTCCGTAAACCTAAAAATGATGCCTTTAAACTGTTCAAAAAGGTGATCGTCCTCCAACCTCCTTAGAAAACAACTCTGCACATAATCTTTACAAGAAGCAAAGGTGTCTTGGAACACACCGCTGCAACAGAGCACCCTAATTCTAAGACCTGCCTAGGAAAATACCTGCATCTTGTTTTATGTAAAATCTTCACATAAAGTGCCAATTGCCTGCAAAATATCAGCTGGTCAAACAATTCATTTTAAAACCTTTAGCTCGTCACTTCTTAACAGATGGTTGGCTAGATTAAGTAAGTGCCTTTTTAGCATTGCACTGCCCCGAGGAAGAATTGTGTCAGTGTATTGTGATCCGGAAGCAATAACGCCCCATATTGCTCATGTTCTCCCCGTATCAGTGATGGATTTACCCACGTAAGTAAATGCAATATCTATGGATGATTCCTTACCGCACCGGATGTCCCCACTGCTTCCGATTCTGAAACCACCCACCTTACTTGTGTAGTGGGTTTAGCATGTGTGTCACGCCTTGAAAGAACTGAAGCTGTGTCCTGTCACGCCACCAGGACATAGACAGCTCAGTGAATCGCATGCAGGTGCACTCATGTAATTCCATTAGTATTTTAATGAATGATGGCCAATTCAAACTATATATATACACTAACAAAAAAAACCTTGTTAAAGGGACGTTATGGTTAAGTTGCACTACTAAAAAACCTATGCAATTCAATGGAAAACGTTGCTACAGGGACGTTATGGTTACAGGTAAAACCTAAAAACCCTAGAAATTCACAAGTTACGGTAAGGTACGCAACCCTAACTCACACTACCACTGTGCACAGCAAGGACTAACACCCATGACATCAAAGTTGACTTCACAAATGTCATTGATTACATCACTGATAACATCACAGGTCTGGCTCCCTCTTTTTTTGTTTAGTGTCATATGTACACTAGGTGCTTTTCTTCACTAACAATGAGGGACTACAAAGTGAAAAGGTGCTATATGTGTACACCGTACCCTTCTCATATGTTCTTAAATTGCTTTCCTTAGGGTTCACTCACATCACATGGTACATATACATATGGGAAAAAGGCAAGCCTTAAATACAGCAATCATTTCTGTGCACAAAGATAATCAGTTAGGTTATTAACACTTTCTGGTCGTACTGCTATTATTTAGCTTACTTTACTTTCTTTGTATATGCTGCTATTGGTATGGGTTGTGGTGTCTTTTAGTAAATGTATGTAGTAAGTGAGGGATGTGTAGCTACTTAATACATGTTTAACAGTCCACAAAAGTCTAAAAGGAAAGCATTCATAATTTAGCTATGCAACATGGGAAGAATTTGGATATTGCACCTGTATTATGCATGCTGCACACAATGCCTACTTATGTACATGACTTCAGTTATGTAATGGAAAGAAATGATTAATGCAACACTGTTTATCCTAATGCATGACCTAATGACCTATTTATGTAATGATAGTTCTCCCAATGATCTCTGATCATTTTCTGCCAACATTACAATGACAATCCCTTCTGGGAACTTTTCATGACAACTAAATGGACATGTGATGTCATCAATGACATTTGTGATGTCATCTTTGATGTCATGATTTTAGTCCTTACAGTGCACAGTGGTAGCGTGACTTATGGTTCCATGGAATTTCACAGATTTTTTAGTAGTGCAACTTAACCATAACGTCCCTTTAAAAAGATTTTTTGTTAGTGAATTTCATAGATTTTTAGTAGGACACTTTAACCATAACGTTGTTTAGGCTATTTTTTTTGCAATAAAGGGGAAATGTTTTTAGTAGCACAACTTAACCATAACGTTCCTTTGACATGTTTTTTGTCAGCGAATTTCATTGGTTTTTAGCAGGATACCCTTAGTTTCTAAGGAAGAACTGTGGAACATAGTGAAACTGCTGGCACCATGTTCATAAGGACAGCAGTTGTGGACTGTGTGTCTGTTTACAGAGATTGCGTGGCATCCAACCTGCTGAGGAAGGCAGGTACTCTCTTGCATAGTGGTAGCAATCACCAAACACAAAGAACATATACAAACCGCACCATGTGCAAGAAGTGCAAGTGCAAAAAAGCATAGGTTTGCAAATGGTGTACTTATGAAGCAAACGGGACAAAGGCATAGGCAGTACACCCTAACAGAATGCATCAACAACAGGAGTGAGGTCTGCCTTCAACAATCCACTGCACTGCTCCTATAAATGGGAACAAAGTATGAACTGCCACAAGAACGACTGGAAAGTGCTAAGACCTGAATGTCACTACAATGTAGTATGGACACTAAACTTTATCTAATAATTACACAGCTGCTGCAGTATGCAATAGAACATAACCATAACGTGTGTTTGTGTAACGCAACAATAGCAAGCACCTTATAGTGGCAGGATGAAAATGTCCCTCATGACACAAACTGTTTATATAGTAACCCCACTGGTACGCACAGAACAGTGAATCGTAAATGATGTAATATATGTTGCTTCATGTACACCAAACACATTGGGCCTCATAACGACTTTGGCGGTAGCCATGCCGCTACTTGCGGCATGGCTGCCGCCTAAATCAGGTCCAGGTCCGGGTTCCCTGAATGGGGAATTACTGGGCATTCCGAGTTCGGAGGGCCCGGTAATTCCTCCCTCCAGGAACCCGGGCCCGGACCTTCCCCATTCCCATTTGAGCCCCCATGGAATGGGAGAGGGAGCAAACAACAGGCCAATTACGAGCGGCCCGTTATTTACTCCGTCTTCCCCTTGCAGGAGCCGGTAAGGATGCCTGGTTTGACTAGGCGTTACTTACCAGGTCCCGCGAGGGGAGCTTGTAATGAGGCAGAACGGGTTTAACAGATCCGCCTCCTTTAGCGGAGCCCATTAACCCGTTCCGCCTCAGTCGTAATGAGGACCATTCTCTTTTCGGTAAGAGAACGTATTGCAAGGGAAAGCAAGGCAGTACAAGCGGCAATCCTTGCACAACAGCATATGGGCATAGGAAAGTAAAGAAACTCTGTGCATAGGGAAATGGACAACCTGGAGGTGAAAGTCTGAAAAAGTGGTGAACAATTGTGCTGCCATAAAGCTTGCATACAAGGATATATTTTGAACAAAATAAAACAGCAGTGGCACACCTGCACGTGTACTCCTTGTCATAGGCCACCATCCCCTCAAAAACCATGTCATGGGAGATGTTATGGTAATACATCACGCTCTTCCTCCCCTCAAAACCAAGTTCTGCAAATCCCCATTTCGCCACAATAAGTAGCCACTTCTGCTACCCCTTCCCTTTCCCAATAAGGCGTATAAATGTTTACAAGTAAATGGTAATATTGTAAAAGGTGCTGAGGGTTTGTGTGGTATTTTTTTTTTCCTGAAATAGGGTTCTGACTCAGCGGCACACAGTCCTCGTTGCAAAGAATGCAGTTAAGAAAAAGGTAGGTGTCCTACGGACACTCCATCTGTCCGGCCTATCCACAATCACAATGGAGGCATCCATACGTCGTCAGCAAGGTCTGCATGTATGCATATTGTACACCACCTATCAATGCGTGTGGGAGCAGACATTTGTACATAGTGCAAGTACAAGCATGTGTATGTGTTACTGTGTTCCTAGTAACAGCGCCACTCTGCTGCATATGCTAATGAACTTCAATGTGCTCGAGGCAACCACCCACTTCCTACAAGTACCTATACACATGAACATTCAACCTGTTATGCACTATAAACATCCAGTATCTCCCAAAATGGTCAGCGCACGTGTGGCGCACGATTATTCAGTAGAAAATTGGCAGCGGTGTGTATAGGACACTTCTCCTCATGCGCACAATGTATTCCAGCCCAAAATGAGTCCTATGGACAGCCGTCCCAAAGGCGAACAGTGGCAACGACAGCATAAAACCGCACCAAGGCTGCGCATCGGCCCTTATTTCGGGAACACCATCTGGACCCTCGGACAGTGGAAAAGTGCAGTGTTTTGCAAAGTAGTTGTTTCGAAAGTACATGCTTACAAACACACCACAATGTGCCGTTGCACATGTATGTTGCTTTTTCAAAAATGCAGGCCTGTTTTCCAAGTGCAAGTTCTCTACAGCAGTCCTACAAAAGTGCACACCGCAAAGTTCCACCACAATTTCTTTGTAGCTTCCCAAAACAGAGTAGGAGGCCACAGTACTGTGCCCTGTAAGTGAGGTTGGACCGAGTCTGCTGTGCTGCATTTTCTTTGCAATTAATGCCTACCCAGGTCAGTACATACAGTAATTAACACAAGTATTAACAGCCCTTCCTGTAATCCACACCCTCAGTTGCAATAGCCCCCTGCAGTTGCCTATCAATGATCATACCAGATGTGAAGGTTAATTGCCTGTGCTTTTATGAACTCTTCACAAATACCACTGCCGTCAAATTTTAGTCACCTTGCATCATACATTTCAGCATCTACTTATGCAAATGTTATTGTCCTGCTGATAGTCCCTGTATTTAGGTGACTCAAGGTCTGTGGGTGAAGGTTGTAGGGGAGACCGTATGGAGCCTACTGCTGCCTGGCTTGCCATGCTGAAAATGTTCTCAGCGGGAGCTGGCATACATGATCTTACAGGTTCTCCCACGTAACTTCTGCCGGTACCTGCCTAATGTCTTTTACTTTGCAACCCCACTATGCCATTCCATAGGTACCATTCTGCAAGCAGTTTAATGTACCATGTGCGTTTCTTCAACTACGGCAAAGGCCGTACCTCAGTAAAGCACAAACATTCCTTCCTCCCTTTCCTCTTCCTTTTTTGTAACACGCCAGCAGTGGTTGCTGTTAGAATGTTCCACACACATCTACCAATCACACTGAAAAGTTCTCAATTTAACTGTATTAGTTTTGTACACCAGTCTTCTGTGTACACACCACACCCAGAAGTGGTATTGCCCAATTCCTCAGCCTGCACAGTCCCATTTCCTTGGCCATCCTCAAAATCCCCAGATGTGGATTTTGTGCAGCATGCGTCCGTAACTCAATAATGTACAACCAAAGTGGGGGGGGGTCGTTTGTGCAGACAGCTCTGAAAATAGGACATCATGGGCCTCATTACACGTTGTGCGGTAAAAACCCCAAAATACCGGCATGGCGCTATCAACGTGTCTGCCCTCGCAAGAGGGTGCTAATAGCGTACCATTATGAGTACGCGGACACGAGCATAGCGCCATGCCGGTAAACCCCCTACCGCCATGGCGGTAAAGACCCAAAAAAGTCACTTACCGCCCTCGACGAAAGTGCAGATTGCACCTCCGCCCTCCTGCTGCATGCAAATAGCGGTCACCGCAATTAGCGGTGACCGTTAAATTGCGGAACCGGAAATAGCGTCATCGCACAGGAACGGGAAAGAGCACGGCGGCCATCTTCAAAAACACAATCCATTGCCATCTTCTGCCCCCTGGACCTGTTTGGAGTCGTTAGCTGTTGAAAATCATCCGGGACACCTTCAAGATGCCCAAGGCATTCAAAAAAAGCACTGCTAGGCAGCGCAAATTTACAGCAGAGGAATTGAACATGCTGACCCAGACCCTGGCTGAGAATGCTGAGGTTGTTTTTGCAAATGACAAGCGGCGGCCGACACTACTTAAGAAAAAAGCCATCTGGGAAGAAGTTGCAGTGAAAGTCAGTGCAGTGGGCACCAGCACCCGCACTGTGCGTGAGTGCAGGAAAAAGTGGGACGACCTCAGACTGCGGGTGAGGGGCATCCTTGCTGAAAACCACTGAATCGCCAGTGCAGGTGGAGCTGGTTCACCCATCAGACTTAAAGAATGGGAGGAGACCTGTGGAAACCTAATCGCTGTGGAATCCATTGAGGGAGTAGGCACCATGGAGCTAGGCGTGGGTACCACTTCGGATGGAGGTGAGTGTACACATGACAGGATGCTATGTGAATGTACTGTTTCCCCCATATGTGAGCACAGAATCCTCTCATACATGGACACACATCCATGCATGCATCCATCCCTCACCATGTCAGTGTCAGACCCAAACACACACACATGCACACATAACCAGAGACAAGTGCCAAACACAACCATGCTATGGATGAGGCACTGAACTGGCACATCACCTGCATCCACAACTACTAAGACCCAATGGCCACAACTGCATCATTGATGTATTCTGCATTAAGTATATTGAAACGCAACCAATGCTATCCCCCTTCTTGTCCCTGAGAGGCTTACATACAGATGGTGAGGATGCCGCAAATGCATCCCTGGCAGCAGCTACGAGTAAGAGGCCAAGGGCACAGGACTCGGAGGACACCCCCACAACATAAAGGGGCAAGGGGGGAAGGTCACACCTGATGAGTGTGAAACATCATAGGAGTGCCACTGCCAGGGCAGAAGTAGCTGCACCACAAACTGCAGCCCCACCACCGGAGGTGAACCCACAGCCACCAATACCAGCCACTGAGGGCCCACCATCAGCTGCGGCAAGCTCAGCTGGAGAGGCAGCCGCCACTGCCCCCCTATCTGATCCTGAGGACACTATGGTTGGCCCAATGGGGATGCACACCCCAAGCCCCCCTAGAACTCCAGAGCCAGCACCATTCCAGACACCTGGGTCTGATGTTACTGTTGAGGACAACTTTCCAGCCATAATGTCCCCCATGATGGCTTCTCCTGCTGCAATGGATGCATCTGAGGGCACAGCATCCAGTACACCATCGCCCAGCACTGCCCTCCATCTGCCCACCATCCTGCAGCGTCAACAGGAACTGACTATGCTGGTTGGCCAGCATGTTGAGGAGGCTGCCCATCTCAGGGAGGATATTGTGGAGACGGCAAGGCACTCCACTGAGAGGATGGACGCCTGTACTGACAGGCTGTGTGACGAGATATCCAGGCTCAGGGAGGTCCTTGCTCGCATAACTGACACAATGGACCGCCATTACTCACAACCAGGACAGTCTGCCCCATTGTCATCTGCCGGCTCAACACAGAAAAACCCCTCCGCCGCTCAACACGCACCACCAGGCGCCCATCTGGCCATCCTCTAAATGCTGCTACAGACAATGGCCAATAGGGGGTTAATGGCGATTCCTCTGCGTGCATGGGCCAACGCAAACATGGCAGACACATGAGGGACTGTTGTGGGGGGTGGGGGGAAGGGTGTCATGGGTCTGTTGTGGGGGGTGGGGGGAAGGGTGTTATGGGTCTGTTGTGGGGGGTGGGGAGAAGGGTGTTATGGGTCTGTTGTGGGGGGTGGGGGGAAGGGTGTTATGGGTCTGTTGTGGGGGGTGGGGGGAAGGGTGTTATGGGTCTGTTGTGGGGGGTCGGGGGGAAGGGTGTTATGGGTCTGTTGTGGGGGGTGGGGGGAAGGGTGTTATGGGTCTGTTGTGGGGGTGGGGGGGAAGGGTGTTATGGGTCTGTTGTGGGGGTGGGGGGGAAGGGTGTTATGGGTCTGTTGTGGGGGGTGGGGGAAGGGTGGTGGGATGTTTGGGGACATGCACTTTTTCATCTTTCCGTTACTTAATACACTGGTGTCTAACCAAAACACAGGCTTGGACATCGTCATTGTGTTTGTGTACTTTATTGGAGACAGTGTTCATTGCGTACTTCTAAACATACACCAGTGCATCACTACCCATGTCCATGTGACAGTACCAAAACATGTCCCTCAGAATATTTGGTTGATCAGATACTGCCTCACAGCACGGCCCTCCTGGCCATCCCCTCTTGCATGTCCTGCATCCCCTTCACCTCCGTCCTCATCAGCTTCATCATCCTCATCAGGTGCTTCTATTTCAATGTCAGGGGGCAGTGGCACATTCCGTCTGATACACATATTGTGCAGCATGACACATGCCATGGTGATCTTGGCCATTTTCTCATGGCCATACAGGAGAGCGCCACCAGACCTGCTAATGCACCTAAACCGTGATTTCAAAATGCCAAAAGTCTGTTCGATCACGATGCGGGTTCGGGTGTGTGCACGATTGTATTCCTCTTTGTGCCTGTTCTGTGGGTTCCGTACAGGTGTGAGGAGCCAGGTCTTCAGGGGATAGACCGCATCACCTGTATGGGGGAACAAATGGGGTCCTGTTACTGTTCACCTGCAGAGCAGCCTGTTCATATCACACAAATTGACATTGCATAATGATTCCAGTACACAGTCAATGGCATACATGCAGATGGTCCGTGTGACAGCAATGTGCAAGGGTGAGCTCGACCCTGCAAGTAGACATGCCCCATTATTGTCTACAACAGTAAATGACATGTCCTGGGTGAGGCGAGGTCTTAGGTGTCCCTGGGCCCAGGCAGATTTTGTTCCTCACTGTTGTTGTACTGCCATTCCAACATAGATGTTGCCATGCAGTGAGGCATCACTTCAGTGGTGGTAAAGGTGCGTGGTGAAATGCAGTGTGTATGGCTAGGGCTGATCCTTTTGCATGCAACATACGGCACATTGCATTATTGATGTTGTGCTGGACTGATTCCGGATGACTATCTTCATGGCACGTATGGAATCTGGCCTTTTTGTGGCGTACAATGTTGTGCAATGCGTATGCGAATGGATGTTTGATGCTACTAGACCTGGAATTTCTGGTGCGTAGTGTAGCTCATACTTGCATGTCGGTTCATTTGTAGTACGTTGCAGCCTTCCCAGATGGACATTGGCGTACATCTTTATGTGCAATTACCAGACAGATGACAAGCTACACGCAGTTGGAGTATGTATCTCCCCCCCCCAATCACACCCAGTTGGAGTATGTATCTCTCCCCCCCAATCACACCCAGTGGAGTATGTATCTCTCCCCCCAATCACACCCAGTTGGAGTATGTATCTCTCCCCCCCAATCACACCCAGTTGGAGTATGTATCCCCCCCCCCAATCACACCCAGTTGGCGTATGTTTCTCCCCCCCAATCACACCCAGTTGGAATATGTATCTCCCCCCCCAATCACACCCAGTTGGTGTATGTATCTCTCCCCCCCAATCACACCCAGTTGGAGTATGTATCTCTCTCCCATCCCCCACCCCCAATCACACTGCCATGTGCTTGCCCTGCTACTCACCAAGTAGCCACGAACGTTGTGCGGTTTGTCGCTCCATGTAGCGTGGGATAGTTGAGTTCTGCAGGACCATGGAGTCATGGGTTGATCCGGGAAATCGGGCACAGTAATGTGTGATTATCTTGTTGGCGTCACATACCATTTGGACATTGATGGAGTGGTATTGCTTCCTGTTTCGGTAGACCACTTCATTGTGATGTGGGACCACCAATTCCACATGTGTACAGTCAATGACCCCGATGCAACTTGGGATGCCTGCCAGTGAATAGAATCCTACTTTGGTGTTTGTAATCTCCTGGGCAGTCCGTGGCATGGATATGTGTTCAGGTGCATGCTTCAGGAGGGCATCAAGTACCTGATTCAGCGTGCGTGAGAATACTGGTTGGGAGATGCCATGCATCTGGGCCACTGTATGCTGGTAGGTGCCTGTGGCCAAGAAGTGGAGCACAGTCACCACCTTGAGTAGAGGGGGGATGGCAGTTCTGATGTTTATGAGGCTCACAATGTCGTTGTGTGTCATGTCCACGATGCTGGTGATGGTATCCCGGTCCAGATGGTACAGGGTGTGTATCTGATCAGGGGTTAGGTTAAATGGACTGGTGCTGATCCCAGCGATTTGTGGGTGCCTCTGTGGTAGGTTTACGTGCCGCGGTGGTACTTCCTGTACCTGTCTTGCCCTCCTCCTCCTCCCCCCCCTGTGTCTTCTTTGCGCTGCAATCATGTCCTCCAGCCCATGTAATGGTGCTAGTATTGGAACCATCTTGGTGTTGGAAGGGGTGTGTGAAGGGGTGTGGTGTGCTCCTTTCGAGCTGCCATAGTCTCCATTGCCTCCACCTGTGCTGATTGTGTCCACCTGTGGCAGGTGGGAACACTGCTCAGTTCTCTTAATGTGTGGTTCGCTGCCGGTATTTGCGCTATGGCGGTAAGGGGTTTGGGGGGCTTTACCATGCCGCTATCGGCGTGTCCGCTCAACTTGTGATGCTGTGCTAATAGCGGCATGGGCAATTTACGGGATGGTGGGTCATGCGCACGCGGATTGCCTGCTATTAGTGGCACCGCTAATAGCGGTGTGTCAGGTCGTGATTCGCATGGGGATTTAACGTTACCGGTATTTCATTACCGATAACGTTAAATCCCTACCGCCTACCGTGTTATGAGGCCCCTTGTTTTTTAAGTTGTATTGTAGACGCTTCTACTAAACACCCTTTCTTTCACGTTGGAATTGCTTTTGTGTTTGCTTGTGCTCACATTGTTACAGTAAAGTCTTCAACGCATCCCGTATATGCAAACAAAACAACATTACCAATGTTGTACAACAAAATACCTTGTGCTTGCAAAGACTCTGCATTCCACAGCAACTGGGATCCTTGTTGCTGAGAAATATCCCGCTGAACAAATAAAATGTACACACTTCTGTTCAAAAGACACCTTTCAACCTCTGGATTGGAACAACTTACATAATCATTGTCCCATACTCTTATTACTATTATGCACCAGAAAAGCACCTTGGTAGTGCCACAAAGCATCTTCACGACATTTAGCAAACTCTTCAGTGGAAGGCAGATATGTAAACAAGCCAGGTAATCCATATGCATGTCACCGTACTTCATGACAATAACATCACCAGTATTAAAAGTGGCCATGTCTCTCCAAAGGGCATGCACATCGGCAATACGGCCATCATGCACAGTGCACCACATTGCGTGTACTCCTTGCAAATCTCAGTGTCAATCAAAGTGTCTTTCCTGGGCATACTTGTGCATATGTAACACAAATGCATAACCCTAAGGCAACTCAAGCTGTTTCGCCATGTCAGACAGCCTCACTACACACGGCAATATATAATGGTATGACCGGGTCTTCGTGTGAACCACACCCACAGTAACTGATTTCATAATCCCCACAGTTTCATTTCCATTGGCCCGCATGGTGAGACGCACAGATTGCAGTGAGTGTGCATTCAAAAGTACGGTGAGGGCCGCGCCCCCGTGAAGCAGGAGGAGTCGTTCTCCCTATGGCCGCCCTTGCCTATGACGCACACCCTGAGCATCTCATTGGAGAATGCCCACAGTCCCATTTCAATTGGACACCATGAACACCATGATATAAGAGCTGAATATGGCACGTGCGCTTTCCCAAGTATCGCTACTGGCACGGCCCACTGAAGCATCCACAATTCTTGCACACACATCCACCAATTACATTGAATAGCTCTCCATGTAACAGTATGAGTTTTCAATACCAGTTCTCTGCGTACACACCAAATCCAAAAACGACTTTGCGCAATACCTCAGCCTGCACAGTCCCATTTCCATGGCCATCCGAAAAATCCCCATATGGGGTTTACATGCGGCGTGCCGCCGTGGACAGATACATTTTAATTTCGTTTTTAAGGGAGGTTGTCCAACGGCATTGTTTTTTTTTATTTCTCGTTTTATATGCTTGTAGCGTGACACCTTTTTTTCCATTTTTCATTGATTTTCTTTATTCTTGCAGTCACAATATTAGAGTAAACTCTTCACTGCATACTATAGATTGCCAAACAAAACCGCATTTCCAATGGGCGACAAGAAAAGGCCATTTGCATCAAAAACTCTGCATTTCCACAACTAATGAGGTCATTGTTTCAGGAGAACATTCCATGTGAGTGCACACAATCTGACAGGCTTCTGTTGATGAGACATCTCACAGTGTCTGGCTCGGAACAACATTCATCACCAGTCACCCATACTCTTCTTGGTGGTATAGATGAAACAAGCACCTGGGCAGTTGGAAAAAGGCGCCTCACTGCATTAAGCAACTTTCTGAATCAACGGAACACACCTAAACAAGGCACGTAACCCATATGCATACCGCCGTAGTGAAGGACGACGACATCCACAGTCCCAAAGGTGGGCAAGTCTCTGCAAAGTGCATGTATATCGGCAAAACTGTACTCATAGACACCGTGCCACAAGGTGAGCGCTCCTTCCAAACCAAAATTGCCATCAAAGTGTCTTTTCAAAGCATACTTGTGTAGATCGAGCACAAACGCATCACCCAAATCAACACAATGTGTTTCACCATCTCAGCCACCCTCACTACGCACAGTAATCCAACACTGTATGACCGCCCCTTTCACTTAACCAATCCCTCAATACCTTATTGGATAATCTCAGCAATCCTATTTCTATTGGGCCACATGGTAAGAAGCACACATTGTGGCACGTGCAGTTCCCAAATTGCGGGCAGGGCTGCACCCCAGTACAGTAGCAGTCTTTCCTCCCTTTCCACTATTTCTTTCTCCACCAGTACCTAATTGGCTACGTGTAAACAGTCACACACTCATCCACCAATGGCATCCAAGACCTTAGCATGGAACACTGTGGTGTCTAGACAACACTTCAAAAGTACCGTTAATACATCAGCATGAAAGTATCGAGTCATTGGAAAGCACTTGAAGTAGAAAAGTATTTCAAAGAGTGCAAAGTTTTTGCATCCATGTTCACCCACATGAGCACTCAGCACGACAAATTGTAGGTATGCTAACTTCTCCCACAGTATGTTTACAACTCTGTTAGGAACGCCTCTGCGCACAGTATCTGCCACTACATACAGCATACGGCAGGCCCCGGCCCACTTAAAGCACTGACTACAACCCATCTTCTACTCCTCATGTCATGTGTAATGCACTCCCCATCTCCAATAGCACCTGCCAACTGCCACCCTGTCCACATCTTTACCTTCATTCTTCCATACCTTTGTGTTGCCTGTGCTAAACAATATTTAAGTAGCTGTATACATTATCCATATTGCACATTTGTGATCTTATATCCTTCCTCCCACAGCGCACTTTGATACAACACTTCCTCAAGCAAAGGTTGTACTAGGGCCCAACCAAAGCAAACTGAAAAGTTGACATGTGCCTCCTTGTTCTGAAACAGGGCCACTAATAAACACCATATGCTAATGTATGCATAGCACCTCACTTCTGCTGTTCTATCAATTGTACAATATTGTCCACAACCATTGTGTGCTACTCACCAACTTCAAACGCATGCAAAGTAACAACTGCATCACTGCATTATGTTCTGGTGGCTGTCAGGCAGGCCTAGCCTGTTGGGTGCATGGCCTCTGGCCATGCACCCAACAGTCTAGGCATACGCCACACCCACCACAACGTAATACAGCCATACAGGTGACAATGTAGCCATATACCAGACATCAGAAAGGCACCATACGCACCAGCACTTCCACCCAACCACCACACCATAAAGCAGGGACACAGGCACACATGTTCCACTTACCTAAATACAGACACATATCACTGTGTTTGACACTGCTACCCACTTCCTATCACAAAGCATTATAAGCATACCAACCAAAGAATATAATCTTCACAACATTGGGCCTACTCCCAACACTCTACTATGTGCACAACATGACACAGCCATACAGGCGAACACGTAGCCATATACTAAACATCAGAAAAGCAACATACGCACCAGCACTTCCACCCAACCACTGCACCATAAATCAGCAAGGCATCCACACGTGTTGCACTTACTATAATACAGAAACATATCACTATGTTTGCCACCGCGACCCACTTCTGATCACAAAGCATTATGAACTTACCAACCAAACAATAGACTCTTTACAACATCTAGCCTGCTCCCAACACTGTACTACGTGCATACAAGCAATTCTGTATAGAGCACTGCAACACTCACTAATCTCGGCAATACACACTACACAAGCACATACAAAAACCAGGTGCACCGTCACCTCTTACAGCTCAATGCCATTATGTTGCCTTTGCAGAACGGTATGTGGGTGGCTGTGTACATTTTCCATATAGCAAGTTGCTCATGCTGAAGACTTCCTTGCATGCCGCAAAGTGTAACAACACTTCCTACAACAATGGTCTTACAAGGGCCTAACCAAAGGAAACGCAAATGGTCACAGTTCCCCCCTATTGTTCAACAAGGCCCACTATTAACACTGTACGCTAATATACGCATACCAACCCACTTATGCTGTTCGACCAATTGTACAATGTCCTCCTCAACCATTGTGTGATACTCACCAACTTCAAATTCATACAGAGTAACAACTGCATCACTGCATTATGTTCTAGTGGCTCACATGCAAGCCTAGCCTGCTGGGTGCATGGTCTATGGCCTGCGGCCTTCGGCCATGCACCCAACAGTCTAGGCCTAGGCCACACCCACCACAATGCAACAGAGCCATGCACTCGAACATATAGTCATATACCTGTTACGCTCACCTGGTCTCTGCAGAAGCGTTGGGGCACAGTTGCAACCTTCCCTGAACTTGAATCACCCCATTCAGGCCTCTCCCTCAGTAGAAAAGCTGTGAGCGTTGGTACGTGGTGATACTGCTCCTGCGTGGAGATAAGAGTGTGTGATTGTGCCAATCTGTGATTGTTATACCTCTCAAACCCTTCATCCCAAAGTACGGTTTCTGTGAGCATACGCCGGCCCATGAAGCTCACCTGTGAATTATGAAAGATAAGCTCTCCGTCCTGCTACTTCTGGAAGGGGAGCGTCAAATGGGATCTAGTTCATTCACTGATCCCTGATAAGGATTTGTTCAGTCCAGCTGCGATTATGCTACTCCTTATTATTGATAAGTCTATCTTGAGCTCTTGTGATACTTTTTGTTCTGTTTAATGTCTTTATATGTTGCTCCTATTTACGCCCGCAATAATGTCTCTCTTCTGTTTTCTTCCCTTAGATGGAAATGAGGCCTCAATCCAGCTGTGAGACGCGAGACGCGGCCGGATGGAAGATGGATGATTCTGCAATGTTCAACAGCAGGTAAGTGATGGTTTACCGAAAAGCACGAAGTATGGCGAAGCGCAACCTTAAACTGACTGTTTTTTTTATGTCTAACCTAGTCTTCTGTTTTTCCCTGCAGGCGCTGCTGTCTACGATGGAGCGTGTCAAGCTGCGGTGCCAAGATGAAGATTTTGGCATTCCATAAAGTGTAAAGATGAATACTTGATTCGCCGAAGAGATGTACAGGTAAGAACAACTTCCCCCAGTTGGTAAGTAATGTTGGCAGGAAGCAGGGTGCCCAGGAAGCAGGATCTTCAAAGGTAAGTCTGACCTCAGGCGATGGTGAGCGTTACGCTGCTTGCAAGTGCAAAATAACGCAAATCGTCTGACTTGAGGATCGGGGCAGTTTATATAGCTGAGATCGTGGGCATGCCCATTAGGGCAGGAATACCAGCCACACCCTGCCACTCCTAGATAGTAAGCACGTGCGAAGGCAATCCTTAGCAGTAACAAGGCTGCTTAACGGATGGAATGTTCAAGGTTAATGCATCCTGCTTAATGGATGGAATGTTCAAGGTTAATGCATCTGAAGTGCTATGTCCATAATAAAAGCTTTTTGGTGTTAAATGGATGTTCTTGTTTACTTTTGTTCATGAGCCTGAGGCGCCAGGACAGTGTCCACCCAGGTCTCCTGTGCATGCGACCCCTGCATGCCTGTGCCCCTGACTTCATAATCATGACAATACCAGACATCCGAAATCCAACATACGCTCCAGCACTTCCACCCATCTGCCACACCATAAAGGAGGGTGGCAGGCACAAGTGTTGCACTTACCGTAATGCAGATGCATATCATTGCATTTGCCACCTCTATCCACTTCCTATCACAAAGTACTATAAGCATCCTGACCAAAAAATACAATTGTCACTACATTTCACCTACTCCCAACACTGTACTATGTACTTTCAACCAATGGTGCATAGTGCACTGCAACTCTTGCGAATCTCTGCACTACTCACCAGGCCAGCACATATAAGAACCAGATGCATCGTGACTTCTTCCATATGTACACCATTCCAGTATGGCAGCCATGCAATACACTACACGACTCCTTACTGCTATATGTCCACCCATACACTGACAACTGTACACTGCTCTACCAATCACTATACCCATGCTACCAACATTATGTGCACTGCAGCCAAAGCACACACACAAAGGCTACTTTCAACCAGTGGACACAAGTTTCTGTGCTAGGGCTGCAGCCCTGCATCGAAATTGCTACAGACGTACCTCACATAGCACACCACACTACGCACTATGTATACATCCTGAAGTGTCGTGCTATGCATTCCCCTTCTGCAAATGTGCCTGCCACCACTCATCACAGAAACACATTTACTCTGCAGCCGCCATGTCATTATGAACGCTGCCTGCCATGACCATGCAACAGTGTTGTCTGTTTACGTAACCAGACACTACCGCAGTATGAATGAATACCGCTGCGAAAGCAGCGTCTTCTTCAAATTAGATACTTCACAAAAACCCTTTCTCACTCCTGCACATTTTCCATCCCTTCTTCCCACCCCCAAATACGTACATTATGTTTCTCTGTCCCTTTCGCTGCTGCATTGTCCTCCCATACAACATGCCGCCATCATTGAACACGTGACACACATCCCGTCACCTCACACTGCAGTGTACTCAAACTTAACACCGTGCAGCGAACAGGGAAATGGGACGCCGAAGTGGAGCATCATCAGACAACTTTGAGTGCATGCACCAATACTTACACACTCTCAACCATGCACACAATGCCTTACAGCCTTGCCACAAAGACCACAACACTATCCTTCGATACACCATGGGGGTGTTTTTCCCGAAAACATTGACACACAGCATGCTTCCCTCCAGCCAACCGCTGGCCGCGTCCAATTTTTGCTGACATCACGATGTGCCGCATGCCAATGAGACCACGGTCCGCAGAGCGAATAGGGAAATGGGTCGGAGCAGACCCAGACATCACTAGTTTTTGGGGATGTACATTTCAGTGATTTGCAACAAAAGTACTGGTCCGATTTCCACCAAACACAACAAAGCATGCTTTCTGGCCCAATCCCTGGCTCCTTTTGCAAATTTGGTAAAAATCTGTCCAGCCGTTCGGACTGTATTTTTATGGGAAAAAAATGTTTTGGGACCCCCTATAACTTTGCCTCCCCCACCCCCATCCACATACTTTCTTTGCAAAGTTTGGTGAGGATTGGTCCATGGGGAGCAAAGTTATAAGCCATCGAAAAAGTGCTAAGTGCCATAACTACACGCCCACTACCGTGGGCAGTGTATCAGTGTATTATATATATATATATATATATATATATATATATATATATATTCAGTAAACAAGTTAAAGGGACGTTATCGTTAAGTTGCGCTACAAAAAACCTATGAAATTCAGTGAAAAAAACTTTGTTACAGGGATGATAGGGTTCCAGGTAAAACCGAAAACCCCCTGTAATTTGCCAGTTATGGTAAGCTAAGCTACCATAACTCACGCCACCACCGTACACTGCTAAATCTAACACCCAGGACATCAAAGATGACATCACAAATGTCATTGATGACATCACTAACGACATCACATATCTGGCTCCCTCTTTTTTCCTTTACTGACATATCTAGGTCAGTAACAGTCACAAACTAAACATTCAAAAAGTACTATATTTGTACACTTATACTTCAAATATGTTCTTACAATAATTCAGTTGGGGTTCACTCACAGCATATGAAACATATGCATAGGGGAAAATACAGACTTGGAAAACACCAATGCTTTGATTATATGAAGATGATCAGTAAGGTTATCAATTTTTTTTTTTTGAATAGTTCTGCTGATTTTTTATTACTGTACTTTCCCTGCATATGCTCATATTTGTATGCATTGTATTCACACTACTTTCTTTAGGGTCCAGTCACATTATGTGATCCTTTTACATAGGGAAGTAGTAGCTTTGAAGCAGAGCAATCATTTCTGTGCATGAAGATAATCAGTTAGGTTATGAAGATTGTCCAGTAATATTGCTCCTTTTTTTAACTTCATTGTCCCTGTATATGCTCATATTTCAATGTGTTGTTGTCTGTTTCTGTTTTGTTTGCAATAATGCAATTATATAGAAACTGTGTTTCATTAGCTACTTATTAAATATTTCAGAGAACACAAAACTCTAATAAGAAAGCATTTATCATTTCACTATTCAACATGGCAAGATTATTAATATTGCACCCCCATCATGTATGCTCCATACAATTCCTATGTTTCTACATGAGTATCTTAATATACTTAAGAACTTATAGAATGCTATTTGTATCACTGCATTGCTTAATACACTACGTACCTCATGATATTTATTCCAATGACCGTGACAGTTTTTCAACATTACAATGAGAACCCCTTGTTCAGACTTTTCATGAAAAGAAAATGCAAATGTGATGTCATCAGTGATGTCATGAATGAGTTTGTGATGTCATATTTGATGTCCTGGGTGTTAGTCTTAGCAGTGCACGGTGATGGAGCAAGTTTTGGTAGCTTAGCTTAGGTTTTTCGGATTTACTTGGAACCATAACGTCCCTATAACAAAGTTTGTTTCACTGAATTTCATAGGTTTTTAGTAGCGCAACTTAACCATAGCGTCCCTTTCACAACGTTCTTTAACTGAATTTCATAGGTTTTTAATAGTGCAACTTAACCATAACCTGCTTTTGCCAAAGTTTTTTTTTACCGAATATAGACATACATAGTGTGAATTTCATAGGTGTTTACTAGGATTTCCTTACTTTATATACTTGTAACATAGAATATACTGAACCCCGTGCTAGTGATTTTGATGTCCGCGGACTGTGCGTATGTCTGTGGATGGACGCGGACAACATCACCACTACCCAAAAACTCAGAGGGTATCTTAGATTGTTGTATCATGCCATATAAGCACTGAACAAGTTCAAATAGCAGCACATGGACACATTATATTTAAGAATAAATAAGAAGTGGAACCTATATATGTAAGACATCAACCGTCCATTTAAATAGCATATGTACTAGAATGGAATATATCAAAACAAAAAAGATATGCCTCCAACATAATTACCTCACAGAAACTGCAGAGCAAGAAGCAACAGCAGACCTACACAACAGTAACAACAAAACTTACCAGAAACTAGTAAGTAAACTTCATTTTTCTTATATATTTCTAAACTTTCTGTATTAGGTACACTAAAAGTAATGTATTATATTTTACACAGAAATGTCCAGTACTTTGGAATGGCTTGAAGAACATTTCCCACGTGATGAAATGAGTGAAGACAGTGATACTAATGGTAGATACTTCTCTATATAAGCCAATTAATAACCATTACTTTATGTGTACCTAACACATTTTTTTAACAGACCATACAAACAATGAAAATAATATAGCAAAAGAGACATTAGAAAATCATCTGCAGTGAATGGAACAAAAAATGTATATGCTAATGAAAAATGTCAAAACAAAAGAAAACATTAAATATTATTGTCCCACATGTACCGGTTCCCCCTCTCCATGTCCCAGTCCACTATCCCCAAATCCTCACCACCAAGAAAAACATTATGATGAGACTTCCATCCTTCATCCCCTCTCAGCCATACTCTCCAAACCTCTAATTCCCCTATATTTGTGTCAGTTTCTGCTCCCCCCTCTCTTTCATAAATGTTATATATGTGTGTTGTTACTTCATTCTTTTGTGTCTTATTTTTTTTAAAAGGGTTGTTAAGGTGTCTGCGACAGCGTGGGTGTCCGGAATGTCCGCAATTAAGCAAAATGGAGGTGTCCTAAGGACACTATACCTGTCCATACTGTCCAAAATCAAGATGGAACTGTTCTTAGAACACACTCAATGTCTGGGATGTCCGCAATTAACCAAAATGGAGGTGTCCTAAGAACACAATTCCTGTCCGTACTGTCCGCAATCAAAATGGAACTTTTCTTAGAATACACTTGATATCCTGGATGTCCGCAATTAACCAAAATGGAGGTGCCCTAGGGACACTATACCTGTCTGCACTGTCCGCAATCAAGATGGAACTGTTCTTAGAACACACTCGATGTCCGGGATGTCTGCAATACACCTAAATGGAGGTGTCCTAAGAACACTATGCTTGTCTGTACTGTCCACAATCAAAATGCAACTGTTCTTAGAACACACTCGATGTCCGGGATGTCCACAATCAAAATGGAATTGTTCTTAGAACACATTTGATGTCTTGGATGTCCGTAATTAACCAAAATGGAGGTGTCCTAAGGACACAATACCTGTTCGTACTGTTCGTAATTAAAATGGGAATGGCCGCACTGTCCGTAGAACATCTACGCACATGCGCACCACACCCTTAGGTCCTAAGAACATTGCGCCTGTCCGTAACTGTCCGTCACATGTATGTCGCACATTTAATTAGTTTGAGAAGCCGAACACTGGCCGTAGAACACCCGCACGCATGCACACAACTGTCCCTGCACATTTGGTGTCCTGCAGACAGCCATTCCATTCGCAAACATGTCTGTGATGTCATCATGTGACCACACCCACGCTGAGCGTGTATCCTTATTTGCAGACAGTGTCCGGGTCTCCGAACACTTTAAAAGTACTTTTTTTTTGGGAACTTTTTCAGACATTGACAGAGAATTGCTTCTACTTGCATTCACTGCATTGCTATTGACTCTTGCCTGCTGTCTTCCAGATGGCGCCCAGGGCTGCTTCAGCTTCATCTCCACCCCCACCCTCTCCACCACCACCACCTCCCCAAGGGCCTGCAGAGGGGAACAGGCGTGAGGATGCAAAGGAGACGGATGAAGAGGATGAGGTAGTGGAAGTCCCTACTACCAGCACTCGCCGTGAGACTTGGGTGTGGCGGTTGTTTACCACTCTTGATGGAAAGCTTGTGCGAATAAGGTCCTCTGCAATCAGTGCCACATGGTGCTGAGTTATGGAAGGCCCGGTTCGTACAGTTTTGGTATGACATCAATGAAGCGACACCTAAGGTCATTCCACGGTGCGGCTATTCGCAAGGTTATACCTTGCGATAAACGTAGTAGGTTGAGTTCCTCTACAGCATCCTACATTTCTGCTCCTGTCACCACAAGAGACACTCCTGTGGGACAGTGCCTCCCTCTACCTGCCTCAGAGGCCATTTATGATGCTGCTGACCCTAACCTTTTGAGGGTCACAATATTGTGTATGTACTGCGATGCAGTACTCTGCAGGGGGGAGAATCTTCGGAGTGCTTTCGAGACTGCGGTCAAGGAGCACAAGAAGAACTGCCTACTACCGGAATAAGGCCCACCCCACAATGTCCTCTCTCTACCTGTCCTTTCTTATACCTGTGGTTGGTGTCCCTTCTTTACCCTCCTTTCCTTGTGTGTCGTGTTTAAAAAACCAAAAAAATATAAAACAACAAAAAACAAAAAAGGTGCTTTTTTCAGAGCCACCTTTCACTGTTTAAAAATAGAAGTAACAAATATAATAGTGCAGGGCCCTGTGCATTTTTTAGAAGTCCGCGGACATTTATTTTTTGGGGCTGCTGCCCTATCAGAACCATTGCACTTTTCTATGGGAAGAAGTGGTGGCTCTGAAAAGAGCCTTTTGGTGGTGTTTTTTTGTGTTTCAAAAACTTCAAATGATTAACACCTACTGCAAAATGTATTCATGTAATTAAAAAAAAGGTTGCAATGCATTTTGTATATGTCGCAGAAAAATCTGTTTGCCAGCATAAGTAAGATGTACTCCATCTCTGCGAAAAATGTATGTCCTACAAAACATAATATTTTCATTGTGAAAAGAGGACATGCCAACATCTCTTAAAAAGGCACAAACAGCCTTATTGGCATTGCGCCTCGCTTTCTCCATTTGTGGACCAAATGAAGAACGCAGCCACATTTATCTCTGTGCAATACGAGAAAAAATTACTTGGGAATTTGGAAACATGTCCATGACCTTCCCAAGTCCTTCTTTCATTCCAAATTGCAAAGAAATTCCAGACACATGTCCTAAACTGTTCCCTCCACAATGAATAATAATTATGTCTGGATTACACTGTGCCATCAAAGTAGCACAGAGAGGTACCATATCCAGCACTTCATTCTACGCACTCCATACCAGTGCACTTCCACATGAGGGAATCCAAGATGTGCAGCCACTCCACAGCGTTCTGCATGCACCTCTAACCAATGTATCCATGAGTCTCCCAAAATCCAGATAATCTGTTTTCTGAAACGCACAGCCATAGCTATCTGTTCTTCTCTCAGGAAAAAGACTTTCTGACAAACTCTCTCCTTACACAACACACCCAGTAAACTTTATTGACCAATCCCTTGCTCTGCTCATTCTCATTTGCATGCCTCTCCACCCCAAAATCCCCATATGTAATACGCGATGTCCGCGGACAACCACCATGTACACGGACATTTCGAAAAATCTCAGCGTGATGAATTTAAATTTAAATACATTTTTCCCCATTTCCCCTTTGAGGTTGGCTCTGAAAAGAGCCATTTTTTTTGGGGGGGGGGTTGCAGATGCTTGAGAAACACCTTTTATTTTGTATTATTTTTGTTTTTTTTTCTTATTTTACTCCTAAAATCTTCACATAAGCTTCTTCAAAGCAACCCTTATGTTCCAAAACAGCATGGCATTTCCCATAAAAGATAAAGAAATGCCATCTTCTTTAAAATAACCAGCATTACCAGAATCAATATTCTCATTATTACAAAAGAACATACCAGCTCTAAACATGAAAGTAAACATGAGTCGGTTGATTGCACACCTAGCAAATGTTTTGCTGAGGACAAAAAACAGAACTTTTGTCCCATATTACCCTATGTACTAAACCAGAAAAAATAACTTTGGCATTTAGAAGGACTTTCATTATTGCATGAACCAAGTGTTCCAAATCTGCCAACAAAGTAGGGGCACTGACATAGCCCAAATGCAAAGCAGCACAGTGCGAAACTACCACATGGGGACTGTTCATCCTGCCCATATCTTCACAAACATGTACAATTCCCTGCAGATTGAAATCAGGCACAGTGCTCCACACCACCTCCACTCCTTTAACATAAAAATTGTTTGCCACATTTTTGCATTTAGCATACTGCTCCAAACCATGCACAAACATATCTCCAACCACCAAAACCCTGACTTTCTCCACCTCTGCCATCTTCACTACACACAGCCTCTTTCAACACAAATCCACAACCTCAAAAGCTGATTGGCTAATCCCTACAGTCCCCTTTCCATGCTGGATTTGCTGAAAACCCTGGATGTGGAACACCCTGTCTGCGGACAGCCGCGGTGTCCGTGGAGTGCGTAACTCCTAGACAGCCCTTCTACCCTTTCCACTTCACTCTCTGTGCCATTCCTTCATTGGATACAGCTAAGCAGTCACACAACCATCCACCAATTACATCCAAGAACTCTACATCGAACTCCATCATCATAGTTCAGCACTTCAAATGTACTTTTGATCACTCTGAGTACAAGTCTCATATCATTGGAAAGCACCTACTACAAAAACTATTGTATAAATCTCCAAGATTTCTCCTTGCAGCTTCATGCATCCACATGTATGAATAAAAACTACAGGTATGCATATGTTCTGCACAGTACATGTACAACTCTTATAAATGCATATAAACAGGGTAACTGCCACTTAACCTGTATAACCTATAAAATGAACTTACTGTCATTTTTCCTATCTGCTATAATCAACTGTCACTTCCAAAACTGTCTGCTATCTAAATACGTTTTTTACACACACAGCTATAATTGTATAAAAAACACTTAGTATTGCATTATAAAATTACACACAGCCAGGATAAGTTCATGCATCTTTATACACCCACACAGATAGACACTATCATTAGAAAAACTCCCAGCTGAAATAACACCACTGCCTCTACATCACATCCTTCTGCTTTATTATGCACACCTTCACAAATGCATACATTCCATGCTTTTCTATAAAGTGTCTGCCATTTACCCCATAAAAAAGCTAAATAAGTATATAATTATTTCTTCTATGTCCTAACATCCAATAACACAGCCTTAAGAAACCATGTGAGTTTCATATGCATAGTATTATACTCATTTGCAAAGCATGTTCAACTAACAGATTCTAAGTAAAATATACAGGCTGCATATAGGCAAAGGAAACTGTATGCACACACTATGTTCAGTTATAAAAAAACACTACGACTACAAAAACATAAAAATCAATGTCTAAATTAACAACAGTGCCATAAACACACATATTCACTAACTTCTTTCTTTTACAATTGCAGTGAAGACCACTCTCCTGAAAAGCAGCAGCATCTGAAGTACAAACAACAACTCAGAAAAAAACCTACTTGTTCCATACAAAAAAGTACAATAGTACCATAATGTTTCTAATTGTTACTCAAACACACTGTGGGAATGATTCATGGAATTTGTGCACCGGAAACGGGGATTTGTGCGCCATTCTGCCCACAAATCCCCATTTGTTAAACAGGGATTTGCGGGCAGAATGGCACACAAATCCATTTTTTCCAGCACACAACTTCCATGAATCAGCCCCTAGAATGTTAGTATTGCAGACAAAGAACTGTTTTAATACTATACCATTAGTACTAGTGCTTCTCCTCACCATTAACTTACTTTGTATTGTCATCTAAACCCCAGTATAGTAACACACAAATACAAGAATAGCTTTCCCAACTTGTGTAGCTGGTCATTGCACAATCACACACCTCCACATGCATCCTTACCATCATACTCAGACACTCATGCACACAGCACACATACATTGCACAACAGCCCAACCCATACCTTCTTTTTGTTCCAACAGACCCCAAAGAATGCCTACCAAAAAGAATGTCCATAGAAAGCAATGCAGAAGTAGAGCAAATTAAAATAAAAGTGTCCAAAATAAGCATCCATCTCTAGCAGAATGTGTACAAAAAGTTCGTACAAAACAGCTAATATAGTCATTAAGCAAAACAAAACAAGCTTCCAGTACAGACACTTTGCCTCCTCTTTCAAAATGTTAAACAAAACAGAAAGTGATTAACAAGAATTCCGCTACCACTACTACTAACACTGCTCCTATAAATCTTGATGTAGTGGCAAGTAACCACACCAAATAAAGTATTTTACAAAAAATGTTCGGCCACAGAGTCCTTCAGAATCTTATAATATAATAAAAACAGGAGAGAAATCAAGCCAACCCTTAAAACCTACTGTAGAAAATTAATTTTAGAAGCTCTCATAGACAGTGCAATCCTTCTCAAAAGGAAGGTATTTATTTTAGTTTTCAACAGAATGAAACCACTAACAAAACTAACTACTAAACTACAAAAAAGACTTCTCAATAAATGGAATGTCAACAAAAATAACTTCTTAAACATCTGTGATGTTGAATGGAGTCACACCACGAGCACAGATCCATGTTTTAATGAAGAAGCATACAAACAAAAGCAAACTAACACAATTGCCATACATAGCAGTGGATGTGGGTATGAAAAACGTAATAATACCATAATGGAACAAGAAATGCTGCTTACAAAATTATCCCCAGAAATCTCAGTATCACCTCTCCATTCAACTGAACAAAAACGTCCAGTGTACAAATGGCCATGCACGTCAATGTGTAACATTGCCAAAAAATCTTTTAAATCTTTACGCCAGTTACTCAGTCAGTATGTGAAAGGCAAAGACAAATTCAAAATGAAACTACTACAACATATGGATACCTGTGAAATGCGCAAATACACAGGAATACAAGGACATTCATTAGCCTGCATTTCAGGACTTATTTGCAAAAGCACCTTCCATCATATCAAAATGATATCAACACATCATTCAACTATAAGAAATCTAGTCCATAAACTGTACTATGCTAAAAGTCCTGCTTTAGCACTAGCCAATTTAAAAAAACAATCTTCTACATGGTACAGCCAAAGACCTACTCGAAGAAATAGAGCATAATCAGAGAAAATATTTTTGAAGTGAAAGCCACTTACAAAATGGAATAGCTTTACAACAGACTAACAACAGATTAACAAAAATTGTACAGATGGGAATCTTCTACTACACACATACAAAAAAGAAATACTAAAACACAGTCAGCTGAAGTACCAAACCATGTGTGTGTGTGTTGCCACAGAACAGTTTATAAAAGTAGCAAAACAACTGTAGACATAACATACAAAATAGAAGACAATGAAGATTCTAAATGGTTTGAATTAGCTCTCTATCTTATAGCAGAAAACAAATACGAAATAACTGACCCCTTAATACTTTGCAGTTACTGCACTGCAAAACTTGACAACAACCAAACTCCTTCACGTGCTATCACAAATAACTTGGAATTATTCCCACTACCAAAACCCTTGCAACAACTCAATTTATATGAGAGCATCATAATTCAAACAGTGCACCCATTTCAAACAATAATATGCCTTCAACCAAGAACAGCAAAATTACCTCCCTCTGAATTAGTGAAAGGCATTTGTGGCAAAGTAGTTTATTTACCATTAGATCTGAAAGAAAATGTACACAGTGCAATGTCCAATAGATCAATCTTCAATTGTCTTAGTAAATGGTGTACCTACAAAAGACAAACAATTTTGGCAACTACTCGTGGACTTACATAAAGTTAGATAAGCCTTGCAATATCTAAAAGACAATAATTAATACTACAGAGAAATTAATATTGAAGAAAACCTGAGAGAAACCACTGAAATAATTCAATAGTCACCAGAAACTGGTCAATTTCAACTTCTAGATCCTGCTACTGTATCCAATATTTTAGACCATTATACAATTCATCCATTACATCCTAAAAACTCCATAGATGATGCACTGGAAACGTACCAAATGCGACAAACCAAAGGATCACCAATCAGCATATGGGAAAAAATTATAGAAGCACGTGCTTTTCCTCTACTCTTTGCTACTGGGAAAGGAGGAAGGTACAATGATAGACAAAATTTAGACAAAATGTGGAATACATATGCCACCTACTCTTTGAAAGTGAACTAGCAACTCTATGCTACAGAGTTGCACACACATTGAAATCAGGTACCCATTTTCAAAATATGTCAGCTACACAATTACTACAAAAAGTACAAGAAAAATATGAGATTCTACAATCAAGCATTACAAATCTGTTAGCAAACATGCATGGTACAAAAGAATACTGGTTCTGATGTCACAGAGATGTATGTTGTATGATAAGAAACCTTGGCCCACCCACTTGGTATGTTACATTAAGTTGTGCAGAATATGCATGGGAAGATTTACATGATTTCCTACGCATAGCAAACAAAAACAAAACAAAAATAGATATACTAACACCTGGAGAATTCTGCTCTCTAGATTCTGTTAATTTTTCAAGATATTTCCATCATCGCTTCATTGCTATGCTACACTTCATTTGTAATAAAACTGTTCCTCCCCTCAGAGAAGTGGAACACTTCTTTTGGAGAAAGGAATTGCAAGCCATAGAAGCACCACATATCCACCTGCTTTTATGGATTAAAGATGCTCCTAAATTTGGTCAAGACTGTGATGCCACTGTTTTACAGTTTATCAAAAAAAAGTCACTTGTGAAATTCCTTCACAAACAACAAATAGTGACCTTCATGCACACATTGTGGGAAATACTGTTGTTGCAAATATAAAAACAAAGGGAAATATTACACCAAATGCCGCTTTGGTTTCACTAGACCAGTTACAGCAACATGTCAAATAAACAACTTCATGTCTTCAGTTAGACATAATGTCAATGTCATCAGTTAGACATAGTGTCAAGGGTAAATCACCTAAGAACACATATTACATAAAAAGAACAGAAGAAGCAAAATACATCAATGATTACAATGCAATAAATGCCCTCTTATGGAATGCAAACATAGATGTGCAGTACATTGCAGACAATTCCACTGCAGTTACACGATATGTTACAACTTACTTAACCAAAGCAGAAAAAACAGAGCTTCAAGACTTCTGAGATGACCTATCATCTGACAAAACACTGTCACAGAAATTGTACAGCTTAGGCATAAAAATGCCCTCTCATAGAGAATGTGGCTGCTATGAAGCTGCAGACCGTTTAACCGGTACTGCTTTGTATGGAAAATCTGAAAATATATTATGGCTAAGTCTTGGTCCTGCTAAATCTAGAAAAAGAGTTCTCAAATCATATGAGGACATAGAAACAATAGCCAAAAATTATCCCAACAACCAAGACATTTTGAAAAATAATTTACTGGACACATACTACCCAAACAGGAGTACCACTTTGGAAACCATGTGTCTATACCACATAGCCAAATTGTCATTAAAAACTCCTCAACATAAAGAACCATATTAAATGCTTTCAAAGCAAATGAAAGCACTATAACAGATGTAACCTTTACACAGTACGAAACAATGTTACACAATAAACAGCAACACAAAAAGAACTTCAGGCCCAACTAGATGAGGACACTCCCGACAGTAGTCAACCTTCTGTAAAAGGAGCCAAGAACCACTGGGACAACCACTAATAGCAAATGAGGCAGAATTACAAACACCATGTGTCACTATGAAGAAAATACAGAAGACTTCACTCTACTGAAATCAAAACTGAACAATGAGCAGCGTAGCATTTTCCAAGAAGTAACAAAACAAATTGGACATGGTGTACAACATGAAAATAAAAACGGTACCTGCCAAAACTACAAACCTATACTGCTATACGTCAGTGGTGAAGCTGGTTCAGGAAAAACATTCTTAATCAAAATCATTCGCAAGTTCCTTCAACAATTGACTGTTGTAACTGCCCCCACAGGTTTACCTTGATGTGGAGCACTTGGTACAGTTGTTGGCTTTCAGACATACCCACGTGACAACATCATTCATTTTGTCAATATTCTCTTTGACAAACTATCAGAAGTTAAAAGGATAGGATGCTCAACAGCCTGATTCCTTCTTTTCAAACACATGTATGTACGCAGAGAACAATTTTCACCATTCACAAATCACAAGGTCTTACCCTAAATAAAGCATTGGTAGATATTGGGAACACAGTCTTTAAAGAAGGCATGAGCTATGTAGCACTACCACACTTACGTACACTTAATAGACTATTTCTAATCAACTTTGATGCAAGTAAAGTAAATGCTGATATTCATTGCATTCTAGAATACAATAGACTGTGTTCACTCTACACCCCCATCTAAAAACCTTTCCTGTTCAGCAAAAAGCAAAACCTTGTAAAAGAAAACGACTTCAAACAGAAACAAAACAGGATCTCACTGCAAATTCTCCAAAGAGAGTAAAAGAAGCTAATACTTCATCAATTACTACACCCAAAGAAGAATCTACTGCTCAAAGTAACCCAAGTACTTCTTCAAAGAAGCACCTCACACTCAGAAAAAAATGACTTGGTCACAGAACTATCAGGTCCATTCAAATTTTCAAATATAACTGGTGTAAATTGCTACGCAAATGTAGCAATAAATATTCTATTCCAATTGCTACCAATTATTGACAACATTTACTTATACAATACAGACCAATTATGTTTGCAAATGTTAGTCCTTCATAGAAATGCAACCAACAATCCTGACAACACCCACAGTGTTCAAGGAATAAGACAATAATTGGAATGGTCAAATTCACTATAAACTCTCAAGAAGATACACAAGAATTTCTAATGTACTTACTACAAGTACTGGAAAACAAAAACATACCTATAAATGAAATCATTATGTGAACTCTTTGTGTATGTATCAGTACCTAACTGTGAATCCATTCCATTTCAGCAACTTGTATAGAATGCAAACCATGGCAGATTATGTACTACCTGCAATTCGGATAATCACTCCACCTTACTAATACAGACACATAGTAAATACGTAATACTAATGCTTTTACGTTACAATGCAGATGGTACCAAAAACAACTGCAAGCTGAAAGGATTCACACATGGGCCCTCATCACAAGGTTGGCGGAATGGGTTTACCGGCACCGGTAAAGGTGCTGGTGCCAGTAAACCCATTCCGCCCTACCATGAGGTCTCCTTGCGGGACCCGCAATGGGTGCCTGGAAAAACCAGGCGTCCATTCCGGGTCCCGTGAGGACACCAGGGAGCTAACAACAGGCCCATTATTAATTGTTAGCTCCATCCCAATTCCCATTGAGCCCTATGGGGGCTCGAATGGGAATGGGGATGGACCGGGTCTGGTTCCTCAGACGGGGAATTACCAGGTCCGCCAAGGTTGCGATGGCCCAGTAAGTCCTCATTTGAGGAACCCGGGCCCGGAATGCGATAAGGAGTTACCTCCAACCTCCTGATGAGGGCCATGGTCAAGTGTCACTTGGTAAGAAAACCTTCACAGCAATAGGTATAATCTACCACATAGGAGCCACAACCAATGCAGGTCACTACACTGCATATATAAAAAAAGAATTGTGGATGGTTCGAATGTAATGATAGTACCATTACTTTAAAACAGAATATACCAGCAAATCTTATAAACGCGTATTTAAAATATTCATAAAACCAAAATTTAATAACTAATCTGTGCATAAACATTAACAAAACTTCAATTAGAAAACTATAAACAGTTAGAATACACCAACAGGTATCTAACTGCCCCAAACATCTGCAACAACCCAACAGATAGATGAATAACTTGAAAGTATAATAAAAAACCAGTTAGAATACACCAAAAGGTATCTAACTACCCCAAAAAATCTGCAACAAGCCAACAGATAGAAGATTAGCATAAAACTATAAGTAAACAATTAGAATAAACCAACAACAGATAGAATATTAGCCAGAAACAACAAATAAGCACTGAAAACAAAGAAAGAATATATTGTACCATAACAAAAAAGACCCAAAGATTTAATTAACAAACACAGAAACTTACCAAATTGCACAGTACACTAGTTTGAAATATAGTACTTCTAAAGTACTAAATATGAGGGTCGAAATAACGCAGAAATGTCTATTATGCAATAACTCATGATGAACTACCTGCACTAACATGTGATCTTTTCTTTTATCACAGAAATTGAAAAAGAATATCTGCTTCAGTTACCCAAGTCATGAAAAAAATCTATCCAATCACAAAAAGTCAAACAGTAAGTATATAATAATTCACCTCACAAATACTGCTGCATAACACAACCATTCAAGCAAACATCTAACCATACACCACAATCCAAAATGTTTACTTCCATGGATATGTTATACTCCAGTGCTTGTTAACAAACTCTACAATCTTAATTGCATGACTTAGCCAAAACTTCACGTACAAACTCTACAAATCAAACAGTACACAAACGTTTGATTTGTGGATATTTGATGGATGTTTGATTCTATGGGTGTGTTATGCTGAGGTGGTTGTGACCAGGGCCTAGAGTCTTGGGTGCATGTGCGAAGGCTAAACCCAAGTTGCTAAACCCATAGGAAGAGCACTTTTTGGCTGGCTTATAACTTTGCTCCCCCAGGACGAATCCTCACCAAACTTTAAAAAAAAAAAGTACATGGCTCACTCTGAATCTTTTTGCACAGTTTAGTGAGGTTTGGTCAAGTGATGGCAGTTATAGGGAGGTCCCAACATTTCTTTTTTTCCCATAGACACAAAGGGAACACATTTCTGATGTCATCTTTGATGTCCTGGGTGTTAGTCTTAGCAGTGCACGGTGGTGGCACGAGTTATGGTTGATTAGCATACCATAACTGGCGAATTTCTGGGGTTTTTCAGTTTTACCTGTAACCATAATGTTCCTGTAACAATGTTTTTCCATTGAATTTCATAGGTTTTTATTAGTGCAACTTAACCATAACGTCCCCTTAACTAAGTTGTTTCATTGAATATATATGTATATTTATAAAACCATATTTTACATATTCGGGAAAGTTGGAAATGTGTTTGGTGGTGTCCTGGACCATTGATCTCAGTGATAATATTTGTATTGTATTCCATCTAGTTCTTTACTGAGTGCCCTATTGACAACATTTGTAAACATGCAATTTCTGTTGTTATTTCGGGGGGAGAGGGTGCCAACGATGGTTGCCACCTGGGGTGCAATCTGGTCTCAGACCAGCCCTGCTGTCACCTGTGCCCTGGGCTCTAAGCATCAGCTACCTTATGGGTTAAATGATTGAAAATTATTGTATTTCTTGAAATGGTAGTTAAGGTTGACTTGCCCTCCCAGTTTGAGTGTAGTGGTAACAACAGAAACACATATATTGCATACAAATCTCCATCATCTAATTGTGGCCATCGTGATTTGACTCTTTCCAGGCTCTTAATTTAAATGAATGGAAAAATGCAGTGGTAATTATCGTGTTATGGAAGGCCCCATGGACATACCAAAAAGACATACCACCCTCACCAGACAAACTAATGCAGTGGTTGCCACGTGGGCGTACACCTGCAAGTTGATCACAGCTTGCCGCCCATTCCTCACTACTCAGAACTGCATCACTCTGGCCAGGACCCTGGTCATGTCCAAATTGGATTATTGCAATGCAATATATCAAGGCACCAACCAGGGTAATCTCAACAAACTGCAGACCACCCAAAATAATGCCATCAGAGCTGCTCTCAACATCCCTAGATCCGCCCACCTTTCAGAAACTAGGAAGAACCTTAACTGGCTCTCAGTCACCCAAAGGATCTCCCTGAAAGCTCTGGCCCTCACCTACAAATGCGTAAACAATCAGGCCCCTACATATCTAGCCTCCCGATTTACTTAGCACATACCCGCGCGAGTACTTAGATCTGCACAAACTCAAAGCTTTGTGATTCCTAGATACAAGCTCCAAACAGCTGGTGGCGCCAGATTTCCAGTCCTGGCAGGCAAACTCTGGAACACCCTACCACTCACCATCAGAAATCTACCTTCCCTTAACCTCGTCAAGCTACCTCATGCTAACAACTAACCTTGGTCTTGTGCATCCCAGCTGGGACCCTGTATTATATTGTTCATGTACATTACCTCTCTTCGTCGAAGATTAGATATATGTAACATCTTCTGTAACTCTGTCACAATTGTTATGTCTACTGTGATCATATGTCATTGCTGTAGATATGCGCCCGGTTGCCCTTGGACCTGGTTTTGCGCTATACAAATAAAATAAATACAAATAAATACAAATACAAATACATGCACCACTAAAAATACTACAGAAAAATACCTCCAACGCACAAGAGTTAACAACTACATATGGTGGTTGTAAAAAGACTCAACTAACTACCTTTGCATTGCAAGATGTTCTTTGCAGCATGCTTCTCCCTAGTGCTCCAGTTGACCCACATAGTTGCAGCAAGGAATGGGTGAAGATGGGTCAATTGATGCCTACTGGTTGGCCAGAATCCATGTCGGTGCTCTTCTTTCCTAATGCACACTGGCACATACGACCATTGCACTACTTTTGTATGACGTTGACGCTTCTTTGAGGGCGGTACAAGGCACTTATCATCTTCTGCATGGCCACCCAGTCTGGTTATTCTCTGTGGTGTTGATTGGCATTAAAGTCATTTCCCTCCTCCTTCTAAGTGCTGTCACCCATGCCTTCTAGATCCACATCAGAAAATGTGGATAATCTCTGACTCCCTCCCACTGTGGTATGATATGATATGATATGACATTTATAACGCGCCTATACACTGTGTCTTCTGTCCTCCAATTACGCCTCCTGACAGTGATCTGACACAGACATGTTTGTTTATTTATTTTGTTTATTTTGTTTGTTTATTTATTTGTTTGGTAATGCGCACCAAGCCCTAAGGTAGACGGGCACAACAGAAACAAGAAATCTTAAAACTTAGTTACAGTACAAAGGTAGCAATACATAGAGCAGTGATTGCGATAGAACCAAGATGCAAGGTACAAGATACATTAAGTGCAAAGCAATGGTCATGGTAAGTCAAGGAAGCATTATCAAGAAGGATAGGTGTCTGCACACCTACGTAAACACTGCGTACACCTGTATGTCCAGGTGCTTATTGCATCACGCCTTCTTGCTTGCCTGCTTGTGTTTATGTAGCCTTGGCTGATGCCAGGTGTAGGGCACATTCTGGAGTCTTCACATTAGTGCACCATCTCTGTGTTCCGTGGCTTACACTCAGGTCGCTTAGAGCTGCCATCTCTGGGTGAAGGCTGCCTCAGTGTCGCTGCTCAACCTCTACACTACCGCTATGTCTAACCAGAGTGTCTACAAAAAAGACAACTACATGCAGAAGATGCCTTAGAGTCATTCCTGACTCCAGACTTCCAAACATTTCAATATTGTTAGATGCTAGACCTTTAGCTAACATTTCAGGGAGAGGAAATACCACGTGTTGAATAACTAACTCAGCTGATAAAAGAAACAGACCAAAATCATTATGAAATAGACGGTAACATCTAAACTGCATGCTTTACACACTGTGTCTGATGTCATTTTCAGTAGAGAGGCAGCAGAAAAGGGCTACTGGAAAAAACCTGCCATTCGGTGAAACAGCTATGAGTCCCATAAAGAGATTTACTAGTATTGGCCAACTACATCAAGGTTCCAGAAAAGGGGGTGGAGGACCTGAAATGACAGATGCCAAACGGATTCCATCATCACCCTCTTCGACCTTAACTGGGTTGCCACGATTTTGAAAGAGAATTACCAACCAACCACTTTCTGGTATTTTGAGTTTGTGTGTGGTGGTCAGCACTGGTATTTGGTCGAAATCTGTGAAAATACCATGAGTATTCTCATGCTACCTTCTATAGCTAAGAGGTAGAATTGGTTTGGAAAGCTCTAAAGAACCCCAGCAGTGTGTTCTACTCATAGGTCTGGTAATAGATTTTTCTTTTAATGGGGAAAAACATATTTGATACTTAAACTGAAGATGTATTAATGTCCCTGTGAAAAAAAAGCAGGAGAGTTTAGAGGATGATACCAAGTGGTTCTTAAAGTTCATGAGTTGAATGAAGCACAAGCGAAAGAGTTGGTCTAAATAACTGAGTTCCCCCGCAGAAAATCAGATACGTTTCCTTTATTGTTCATTTTAGTATAGCCACAATTAAAACACTGGGATTCATCTGTGTGTGTGCAAAAAAGAAAATATAGCAAAAGCCTGGAGAAGCACATTTGTAACAAGCTTCCATATTGTCCATATGTAATGTTAGAACATGTGAGATGTGCAAACTCTGGTAGCCATATTTGGATGTAACATTATAAGTGGCAGGGTCATACAGTCGTATAACTGGTTGGCATTCAAAGGTCTATAGGCCTGTGCAATTAGAAAGTGGCAGGCCTCCAGAACCAGGCTCTGCTTTAGAATGTATGAAAGAAATGTATCACATGACATAGCATTATGCAAGCAGGCTAATGTTTTGAGTATGGACCATCTGATTCCTCGAAAGGGTCATACAGAGATATGAGGTTCTGCAATGTGGTCATGTGACTAGGCTACATTGACCTTTAGCAAGAGTCAGAACGCTCCTGAGATGGCAACCTCTCGAAAGGCAGAATATTGGTGAATTGCTACACTAGAATGTGGTGTAATGTGCAACACCTCAAAATGTATATAACAGTTCTATTACAGGTTGAAAAACACTTTGTTATAGGGTAAAACCCCTGGGGTAGCTGCTTCAGAGTGTGCTTGCCACTAAAACGTCTTAATTGTCAGAGAGCTACAGGACTGGTAATGATAGGTACTACCCAAAACCCGAAAACATTGAAAGAGGTATGTATGTATACCATTAACTTGCACTCGCCATTCACTGAGAAATCTGGTAGCCTATAGAACCTTAATAGGTTGTAATTGTATTGTTGATACATTATAGTTGTATTCTTGGTTTGATTTGAAAAGCAGTCTGAAAATGATCAAAAACCAATAAAGTTCATCTTAAGTACGTTTTAATCTTCGTTGTCACAGCCGACACGTGTTTCGCCTCAAGGTCTTTTTCAAGGCTGAATGAATTACTTTTGCTTGCAATTTTCCATTCTGTTATCTATTGCATACTCTGCTACGATGTGCTATTGCTTATAGAGTTTTTATTAAGATTTCCTGTGGGCTGTTACCCCACAGGGGGCCTGTTTGCATGATATTCATATAGTTGGATATTCCATGTGTTATTGTTGATGGGTCAGGCTTATTAGCTCCTATTTGGATAAAATCCTGGCGTCCTGTGTGTATTTTGCGCCTGTTACAGGTTGATGCGACAGATGTTTTAATCAAGTACCAAAAGAAAATAATAATAATAATACTACTAATATTTATGTATTTATTGGTCACTTGTTAGGCACTTATACAATTAGCAAAACTGTTTCAAAGCGCCCACAGGGCAACAGAGTTAGGACAGGGGATGGTAGACAATGAATTACAACAAAGATAAATAATTCAATTAATAGTAAAAACAAATAATGAGAGTAACAGGGCACGGGGACAAACCTACTATGCCCTGTGGGTGTTCAGTGTGAATAATACATGCACTGTTAATGTTTGTAGTTTGGGACAAGGCCGAAAAGCTCTATAATTGGTTGCCACTCAGAAGCAGTAAACCCCAATACACTGTTTGATCAGAAAGTGACAGGCCTCGAGAATGAGAAAGTATGAGAATGGTACAATAGCCTCTGCTTTGGAAAGTCTGAGAAAGATATGGAACATGACATAGCAGTATGCAAAGAGGCAGATGCGGGAATACAAGGATCCAAGTCTATGAGAATATGTTTACCTGAAGAATCAGAAACCTCCCAAGATGGCCACCTATTAAGGGCAAAATATGTGAGAACTGTACTATAATTTGAAGTCATGTTCAACCCCCCAAAATGTGTCCAACGGTTCGCTCACAGGTGGCTAAACCTATGAATGTGCATTGAATCTTTGTTGAGATATTTCATTTGATCATTATTTAAGCCAGAGCGGGTTACTGATGTCTGATCCATTTCTTGAATTGCATGAAACAATGCTGAGTCTATTGCAGGCTGCAAAATTCGAGTCCTGAAGATTTTCCTTTAACAAGCCTAATCCCTCCAGAAAGATGAATTAACCTTGAATACTGAGATCCATAACCAGGTCTGTAGTTGTTTCCTAAAATGCACGTAGCTAGTCAGAAAATGCGACGCAAGCAAGTACCCATTCCAGGCAGAGAACGAGAATGGAAGACCCTGTGTTTGGCCAGACATTCCTCACACCTGGGATCTTGCTTGGGATATAAATTGGGGCTATGAAGTCCACAGACACCCCCATAAATCTGAAGTGTCTGCTTGATAAGAAAGCAGACCCAGGTGCCGTGTCCTATGTGTCAGGCAGGCTGCATGCACTACTCATGGGAAAGCCAATGTAAGTGCTTCTTAAAGAGGTGGGAGGTCTCATGATCATGTTTTCTGGAGTGTGTCACCAATCTGGCAACAGCAGGCAAAGTGGCCCTTGCAGGAACAAGAGCGGCAGTATATATGTCAACAAACATGGCACTTCCTAAATCCACCTGGGAGATGACAAGTGTTTGAACCATAGTGTGGATATCAGGTGTTGGTATGCAGAGTTTAATGGAAATTACAGGAATTCTGAGGACTTGATCCTTGAAAGACAAGGTAGTTCATTGCCAGCTCCCTGACCTCCTCCCTATGCCAAGGCCCAGCTGACACTTTGGCCTGCAGGAAGAGGATAGGCGGAGGGGTAGAATTAACATGCATTGCTTTTGGATGACACGTGTTTATTGCTTCTAATTCACTCGTGTTGGTGTGTAGTACGTTGTGGATTCCCAACAACGTACTACATGCCAACGCGAGTGAATTAGAAGCGATAAGGGAAGACGTATGGGATTTAACCCAGTATAAACGAAACCAGACCAACACAATCAGTAGACAGATTTTGAATCTCTGGAATGAGAAATAATGTCATTGTTCTATAAAGAGTGTGTTTAAGTAGCCCAGATTTGAGAAAGGCTCTTCTGAGCCAAAACACGTGTCATCCCGGGCGTTTTGACCTAATAAAATATAACAAAGTTAACAAAATAAAATATAACAAAGTTAACAAAATTAATTGGCGCAGAGTTACGGAGTTATTTCTATTTACAATGTAATACCAACGGTATAGGCTTTATACCGTCAACTCCGAGGAATTGTGACACTGTAAGGAAACTATATTTTCAGATTTCCGGATTTGAGATGTATTTCAGATAAAAGGAACAATAAGGAGTCGCCCACAGGACCAGCTGTAACAGTAAACGCCAAAATTCTCTTTTTATACACCTTAATCATAATGGTATCTAAGAAAACGAATGCAGCATATTAACAATGTGCAAAGTAATGTGTGGTGGAGCGTGTGAACTACTAGGACTGGCCGCATGATATTGTCATTTGCTTTTTACCCAGCTGTGGGGAGGACATGAGTGCAAAGTGCAGAGTTTAACTGTTTAACTATTGAATGATGAGCCGGCCCTGCAAAAGCCTTGGGCCCCCAGTGTGAAGTCTGTGTTAATGGTAAAACCAGGCAATATCGGAAAATACTGCCTCTGCCTGCCTGTTCAAGGGACTGGCATTATTTTATGCATGTGGGACTGAGAAGGATACTGCATGGGGTAAATACTGGATGACGAAATGGTGTGACTTGTCTATAAAAACGAGTCTTATGTGCATTCTCAAGAGGTAGAAGGGACATTGGACCAGTCCCCAAATGATGTGAATGTTATTTTTCCTGCATTGGAAAACTGTGCATCTCTGATGCTTGCAGTGCTGTCGCTAGGGAGGGCACACTGGGGGGAGGGGGGTTTATAGCCCAGGGTCTTTCTCGAAGTTCAGGGGCTATGACCAAAAGAATAGGTAGCCCCTAGTGCCAGCTGCCCCTACATTAGCATAGCCCCAGATCTTTTCCAGACCTGAATGGATACTTTTGCCCTTGTGTCCATTATTAAAAGTGGTGCAGAAGTGGTACAATCCGCTTTTACACACAATCCCGGGATAGAATATCATCACTTCTAATGAGGGGCAACTAACAAGGATATAGTTTGCTTAGCAGGGGCCATACTTCTGACAGGAACTCATAAACTCGGTTGGAGAACTTTTAAGAAGATCTCCACACATAGTCATGCCTCCCCTGGAAATGCTGTCACCCTGGAAAGCGTCATTGCAGTCCAGCAGTGAACATTAACCTTCATCATCTCCGCTACAGCAGAAACCTGGCGTTCCGCTAAAAGGGCTGCCTGAGTAAAAATAGCAATACACGTCTGTACTTTAAATGTGCAATTAATGGATCTCGGATGAGAAAGATTGAGGCACTGAGTCCAACAGTAATTGCCAGGGTGAAAATAGAATGTATGTCCCTGTCACTAGGTGATTCAAGAGGAAAAACGGATTCAGATATAAATAGGTGGTTTCTCAAACATACTCTCAGCTGTCCCCTACCCTCCCCTGCATCCCTGCAGAGCACCATCCAGTCATCAAACTCTCTGGAAAAGAAGCCTTCATGATTCTGTCATTTTTGCAATTTGCACCTGTAAAAACGAATTGTTTTAACTTTATGCTATTAAACTGGAAAGAGCAAGGCATATATGTGCACCTGCTGCAGCTCGCTCATCACAGCCAATACACGTTGAATGAATTAATAAACAGTCACATTGCACTTTGTTTGACACACTTTAAAAGAGAAAAGAAAAAGTGGTGAATGGTGATACATATATACATACCAGTTGTATAATGTCACTTGCTATGCCGACATTTTTGGGCTTGCTTTCTCCGTAGCCTTTATACATTCTTTATACATCCAGTGCTACAAGTCTTAGAAAGCAAAGGAAAACCCAGAACGGGATGATTGTCTCCAAAATGCCATGAGGAGGCTGGAGTCCCAGATCTACAAAAGAGGTGCATCTTTTCATGTATTTATCCATTTCTACTGGAGCAACAGCGGCCCACTTCTACAACCATCAAATCTTTCGAGACATCAGACTTTATATTTTCATTTATTATTTAGTAATTCAGATTGTTTTGTATGGGGAGATTATGTTGCCTGATAAGCGTTCAGGGACATAATTTCGCCATGGGTCGAAACTGCAACTCTGGGCTGGGTGCTGCAGTTGAAACTTCTGGGGACCCCCTTGCGACCCCGGCTTTTTTCCAAAACAAAAACGGAATCTTCTGGTGTAGCAGGGCCCTCCTCTACACCAGGTCTGGTGGGTCCCTGGCCAAGTCCTCACCCATCAGGGTGAAGGCTGGGCTGGGGAGGCACTCAGTAGGGATTGGGGATGACTTTGACATGTGGCCAATGCCACATGCCATGCTCAGCACCAACCCCTTCTCCCTCAGCTTCCTTGCCGTTCACATACAGGAAGCAGGAAGCTCTCGTAGCTTCCTGGTTCCTGTTTGATAGCAGCACAGAGGAGTAGAGGGTGGCCTGGAAGGGCAAACCCAAGCAGCAAGAAAAAGGTAAGAAGGCTTTTAAAAGAAATATGATGTGTATTTTGCATGTGTGAAGTGTGTTCCAGATGTATGTATGTGAATGGAGGGTGAATGAGATGTGATGTCTGTTTTTGAATGTTCTGGGTGGGTGGGTGGGTGTGTGCCTGTGTAGATAATGCAATAGGAGGAGGTAAGAAAAGGTGTGAGTTAGTGACCGGTGGGTGAATGAGTATGAATGTGGTTGTGTGTGTTTGAATGTTCTGCGTGGGGTTTGGTGTGTGCTTGTGTGGTGAACCCAGTGTGAGTGAATGTGAGAGTGTATGTATGGGTAGTGACTGGATCCTTTATTGACTTTGCATGTTTTACTAGTATTTCCAGGCAGAGCAAAGTTCATGTGTGTCATTACTTGGCTAGACTCGCATTTTGGTGCAGTCAGTCTAGCCATTGCTTACTGCGGCATGACATTTATTACTCAGCATCTTTAGAAAAGCAAGCATGATAAATAGTGTTACCTCACAAGACTGATGTTTTGGTGTAAGGGTCTGTAAATTCTTTACTGTAGCATGACGTGTTATTAACTGAGCGTCTATGATTAATTAAGCATGTCAAGCATGATAAGTGTTCTTAAGAGTCTAGTCTGGTTTAAATTGGAACCAGTTTGGACAGGTGTTCATATTGTGACATGTCACTTTTAATGGCCAAACCAATGGCAGTATGTTCTTACATAGGAATACTGGGATATATTGGCAGAGCCAGTTTTGTGCCCAGTGCCAGTAATGATACTATAAAAAAAACAACAAATAAAAGCTAACATGAGTATGGTCTCATATGGGAATACTAGCAAATATTGGTGGAGCCAGCATGGCAATGTATGGACACAGCCAGCATGAAAATGTTTTTTATACTGGCATATATTGCAGGGACCTGCATGATAAAGCATTGGGAAATGCTCTGTGCACTTTTAGTGACATCTAGTGTACTTTTTTTAATGATTTACCCAACACCCTACAACACTGACTGTTGGCCTTTTACCCAAATTGTTGACCTTTTACACACATTTTCACAGAAAACGTGCTGTTTAATGCACCATTATTCAATACATTTTCTCAGGGGAGGGAGAAGAATCCCTCTGACAAATCCCACCACCCAAACCCATTTTAGTGTTCCCTCGCTATATTCGTTTGCTATCACATACATTTTGAAAATATTTACACCCTCCAAAAAAAAAAAAAACTCACCAGCCACCACTAGTGACTGGTATATTTGTGGACCAGGCACCGCCACCTTCTGTCTATGTTACGGTAAACATTTAAGCTTTGATCAAAAAACACATTTAATTCTTTCACTTGCAGTAGTGCATGCCCCTGAGCCGGCATAATCATCATGGACACTGTGCACATGTGGTGGTCCAGAAAGCCCCGGGGTGTGCCGTGGCCTGTGTTTTGTTAAGGAGCTTGAGGGGCACTCACAGCATGGCTGGCAGGGGAGCCAGCACATTCTGTGCTATGCCATTCAGCACCATTGGGTCTGACAAAGGAGTAGTGTGCAGTGCACTCCTTAATGTTTACCAGTGAGTCCCCAGGTGAGAAGCAACTCGCGGGTGTTTTCAATTTAAAATAACTGTGTTGAGACACGGATTAGTGTGTGCCGCAATGATATTACATTAAATGGTGTTTTTTAAGTCCCCTGGCACCCATTATTACGCTTAGATAATAAAAATGATGGGGGTTCTTGGATATATAGAAATAACTTCTCCCAGGTACAATACTCCAGCAGAGATAATATTATCAGGTTCACTCCCCTTTGTTCATGCGGATTAGTCTAATAGGTTTCTTCTATCATAGTGGTACCTGCCTCACTAATACATTTATAACCAGGGAATTTTGTTGATATTAAATCCTGGTCAATGATTTAATTTTTACGTCTTGCTCATGCAGCATTTTTCTTCTAGGAAAAAAATCAGCACACGCTTCCCCAGGTCGGTGCTTGTTTGGCTTGTTTAACACAGCAATGCCACAGATAATGCATACTTCTTTGTCCATTGATCTATAGATGTTTCATACAATAACTGTAGCCTGTGTTAGAGATTTCGGTTACCCTGTTACAAATACTGCATTATGTATATTTTACATGTAGTCACCACAACGAATTGGAAAATGACATTCCCAAAATGTTTGATCGTGGACAAATCATGCCTCCCTCTGTGCCTCAGTTCTTATATCTGGCTGAAATGAAATCCCCTTGAAACACGGGTGCTAGACGCATCTGGAAATTCTGAATGTCGTTTGCCATCACTTCCTGTGTTGTCACTTGGGGATGGGATCAAATGGCATCACTTCCTGGGATGTCATCAGCGGGTCAAGGGTCATGTGAAGTCACTTCCATTACCCATGGCATTTTGGTGAAATGAGGCCCCCCCAACAAGAGAGTATAAGACAAATATGAGTTAATGAAGGAAGCAAATAAACAATCAGAAGGATAATGCAGACCAATAAGAGGTGTGGAAGAATGTTTGTCAAGTACATCTGGGGTGAAATAAGTTTCATATATTTGGTACCACCCTTTGCAAAGTATGGCCTCCCAGCATCAGGTATAATTCTCTCTGGGAACACACTCTATGAATAACCAAGTCTACACACATTTTTAGATTCATCTCTAAGTATCAAGACTGAAAATACAAGGACACATTTGGGGAGTGTGGGGATGAGGGGAGGAATGCAGATGAGGCTGTGGCAACAGGCAGTGCAGCTTCTACACACCCTCATGTCCTGTTCCAATGATATGGGGTCTGTGAACTGCAGGTAAGGCTGTTGTCTTAGGTGGCTTCAGAGATTTTTACAAGAGTTTCAGTTGGGTCCTACTGATAGTTCTTAACACCACGGTGCTTAGCACCCATGCACTGTCTGCCACTTCAGACATGACAGACACCAGTCCTCATGCATAGAAGCTCCAAAAGCTAGAGACTCAGTCACAGGCTGACAACCGCGTGTAGTCGGGGAGGGGAGTCATGCAATGTCACATTGTTAAGGATAAGGAGTCAGGCAGTACAGATTCTTGGCTTTTAGCTTTGTGTTCTTAAGAGTGAGAAAATATCAGGGGTGTCTTGGCAAAGCTTCAATGTGGTGAGATATGATAGGATATTGCACATAGTTAGGCTGACAACTAGTCTTTGGTCCATAAAGATTTTGGAATGTTGTGCTTGTAAGCAGACATAGTACCTTTTCAGTTACACACTCCTCAACACATAGTAGGATACTGCCAGTGTGGAGCCTTTAAATCCTGCTTATGCTTTATAGAATGAGTATCTGTACCCCCTTCTCTTTTTCTATTGGTATAGTTGCAAATATTAGAGTTGCAAATATTAGAGTTACTGCCAGAGTTTTGTTGCCACCTACTTTTTGTATTCTGTTTTCATCTATAAAATTCAAGCATACATTGTACAGATAGACGCAAAGAGCATGGGATGCGGCCAAATAACATTGACTGTGGATTGGCTGATCAACTCGGACTTGGCCATTTATTTTTTAAAGTTGTTTTTATTGGATCTTCAGCTAGTTCATGAAGCAAAGTCAGAGATATAAGTCTTGCATCACAATATGTTAGCCTTCCCCTGTTAAGGATTCCAATCGGGCGTCACACATTGGACCAGGATACTTGGTTTTAGCCTGGGATGTGGTGCTCAATAGGAATGCATTTCCTTTAATTTCAATGAATTAAAATTGAGCCGGTATCTGACCCGTCCCACACCCCCTTTTAGAAATACCCAGGGTCACAATGGAACATGAACCAGGCTGGTTGGTTAAAATACCATATTTATTTATTTTTAAAATTCAAAAAAATCATACAAATTTTAATATTGGGCAGAAATCACCAATGGGTGATAATGACAATGGAAAGGGAATCAATGCACTTAGTTAACATTCTAGTATAACATATCCAAAGCACAAAGGAATAAGAACACTTTTTGAATTAGGATAGATAGCACCCAAGTTAAGGTTTCCCCCTGCAATATTCCTTCAACCCAAAAATAATCGAATTCTGAGTGGATAAAAAGATTGCAAAGGCCTAAAATGACACTCTGATTTTGACAAATAATTAATCATATGTGTGTTTAAATAATAAGATACATATGTGTTATCACAGTATTAGGGATGTTATAGCACTATCAACCATAAGGTCAGGTATCACAAAAGCATACAGTTCACAAAACAGATTGAAATGGAAAACCCAGTGCAGCCGAATTTACACATGGAAAAGTTGCATTTTTTCTAGTTAGCAGTTATAAATGTAAAAACGTATTTTTCAAAAAAACGGTGAAAAACTCTGAATCGGAATGCGTTTCTTTGGCAGGGAAAGAGATGCACAGCACAGGGACAGTACAGAAGTGAAAGGAGGGCTATAGCTGGTGAATTGAGAGAGACTTCGAAGGTAGAATAAGGTTCATTTTTAGGAAAATAGAGCAGTTCAAAAATAGAAAATCGTTTTGAAAAATGAAAGGTAAATTTTACTTAAACTAAATTATATAAACTATATTGTTAAAAAAAAAGCCACAATACATTCAGAGATTGATTCGCAACATCAATCTTTTCCCGCCGTGTTCAGATCTATGTGGTAATTACTTTAAATTACTCCAAATATTATGAATGAGTTACAAGATAAGGTGAAGGAGAACATTGTGCTGACACTATGAACAAGAACAGGGTGCACAGAGAATTAGAACAGTTTATACAAGTCATCAGGGTATGGATAGAGTTGCTTAGAGAGTGGAACAAAGACAAAAGTCAAGATGGGGTAGACTATGTGTTATGGGATGGGGGATACTCACAGTCCGCTCTTAAATTTGGGATTAGGAACAGTCAACCGGGTTCTGGACTCCAGGGCTTAGGTCACCAGGTAGCGGTGGACTCTCCCAGCAGAACAAGCTGGGTGGCAGGGTTGCAGCGGGCATGCAGTTAGTGGGCAAAAAGGCAGTCCAGTTTCAGGATACTTCCTAAAAGAACACCACAGCTTTTTCCTTTGGTTATTGGGATTTTTTTTGTGGGATCTCTGGATTGAGGCCTTGCCCGGGATGGTCAGAAATGCTTTGGCCTTGCAGTGGAGTCTGGAATCAGCTATGCTTTGGCTTTGCAGTGGGATCTGGAATCAGCTATGCTTTGGCTTTGTAGTGGGATCTGGAATCTGGCAAGATGAATGTAGAAGATGAGGAACGCAGGTGCTGGAAATTCAGGAAAGAGTCTCTCCAGGGTTTTGTCAGCCACACTTTTTATAGAGCATGATGACATTATAGAATTATACAGCAGGGCAGCCTTAGCTAAGCACGCCTCTAAACAATTGGATTGGTCAGGGGAGATAGTTACCACATTCCTCCCAGCTTGTTGGGTTTCAAGGGCATGATGTCAGAGAGTTTTACAATGTCCAGAACCTCCCACAGTTACTTTAGCTACAATTCACTTTTGCCATAAATGGCACATTTGTACAGTTGGGGCCTTTTAACAAATTACATAAGCAGGTTACATATTTATGCAGAACATGCCAGTCCAACTCTACAATTTGTAAGACATTGTTTCGCCCTTCTAATAATTTTTAGTCCTTTTTAGTGTGTAATATTCGGCCACAAATTCTGTAACTTTACACGTGTGTATGGATTATCATTAGGCATGTCAATGTTGAATTTTACATTGGCATCATGTACACTTTCCTTGTAATATCCCATTCTCTGCCATTTCTGTTCCCTATATGACAGTGAAGGCTACAACGTCTTAATTTAAAACCCACAAAATTACATTAAAACTGTTAACTTTTTACATTCCTGTGAATTTCTGTTGCAAAAATAACCGTCATCAAAGCTTCTTAATAAAATAGTCTTTTGAAACTAATGGGCATCCTTTTCTCTCAGCTACCTCCAACTGTCACTTCAGCCCAGCGTGGGGAGTGGTTTTCCCAGTTTGATTGAAGGTTTATGGCTGCTTCCACTTCACAGGTTGGTAAAAATCTGCCAAGATAGCAATTATCACTTGTGTGTTCTATCATCTACTGTGAGGGGCCTTCTGTTGCTGGCAACCCTGAAGCAGAAACCTGTTTCGGCTGATTTACCCACTGCCACCAATGCAGTGCAATTTTTGTTATAAATCAGAATAAAGCCTGTTGAATAAGATCTCCCATATATGTTTCAAAGCACAAAACGCCTTCACATTGCTAGATAAGGACAGGGCCTTATCCAACATACACCTTTAATCAAGTATTTTTCTTATATTTGCAAAAGTACATTTTAGACGTGTGGTGACTACATTTGCCTTGCAAAGTCGATTTTTCTCTTCCATCTGAATTCCGACATTGTTTTGGAGCCATAGTTAGCTTCTTGTATGCAGCAATGGGTAAAAACACAGATGCACTGAAATTAACATAGGCCCAGGGATCCAGGGCCTTTTTGATGCATTGATCCTTGACATTGTGTAGCCAAAAAGTAAAGCGTTTCTTGTGTAGCTGAAGTACAGCTTCTTTTGATTTCTTTATTGTTCTGTCATTCAGGGATACTGCTCCTGTCTGCTGTATTACAATGTGAATGTGGATGGGCATGGCAAGGTCTCATTAATAAAAGTATTGTGATGAGTAACAGAGGAAAAAGAGCATCAGATTGGCATCATTTTTAAATGTAAATATTTCCCTTTTTCAATGGGAACTTTGGGCTTGCAGCAAAGCAGCGCTGATTTTTCACTCCCCTTCTTTTGTACATGTAAGAACCCACTGACAGGCTTTCTCAGTGTGCCCCCTTGTTCCATCCGGGCCAATATGTGCTTGGCAAGATGGTGTAGCCATCTTTTGTAGCTGAAAACGCAGTTTTGGTGTGAGGCAATGGTGCTCGCAGGAGCCAGCGCAGCCATTTTGCTGCTTCTGCTGAAGTGCAGCTTGGTTATGGAAGGGAGTACAGCTGAGTGGGTAAATATATCCCACACCCTTAGCCTTAGATCCTATTTAACAATATGCATCATAAAAGGAACAACAAGGAAGGAGTATGCTGCAAAAGAGCAAGGGGTGAGTGGGTTAAAAATGAAAAATACCTGGTAAAGAGGGAGTTGCATACAGGGACGAGGTCCTGAAAAACAACTCTCAGGATGACTACCGTCTGTGGGTAGAGTCCTCACAAACCCCTTTAGATATTTAAAACATGGTAGAAAAATAGCTTGTGGATGATAACCAAAAAGGCGGGGTTGTATGCAGGATCTTAGCAGAGTCAGTCCCTTGGTCAACTCCCCAAGCGGCATGACAATGCGGTTGGTAAGCAATGCATAAGAAACAGTAAAACCCCACTCCCCTTGTCCCCTGGGAAACCGCAACCTGATGATCATTTACAAGGCAACTGTTGAACCAACCTGGTTGGACTCAAAAGGTGCAACCAGGGAAAGTGCAGAGAATACAGGGAAAGTGGGAAGAACACAGATGGGCTGGCATAGAGAGAATCCAGTCCACAAATCCTGTACGAAGTGAAACAAACATGGACGTAGCATGGAATGCAGGGGTATGCAAGGGTTCTGAGCTGGTAATAGGTGGCAGGAGTCACAATGAGAAGACAGGAAGGAGTGGGAATAAAGGGAAGGTCCAACAATGGAGATACCGTGGGAAATTCTACAAATATTCCAAACAGGCCAGGCAATGAGCAGACATCAGCAGAATGGCATTCCAAAGAAGAATGGTGAGGAAAGAGGAAGTCAGCAGAGGATGCAGAACAGACCCATATGCTGGTGAAGTGTTCAAGAGCACAGGAGGCAAGAAGAAGCAACCAAAAATGCTTCAGGTACACTGCATCACAGCCTCAGTTAACTAGGAGTTTTGTAGTGCGGGTTACTTTTGAAACAGTAGCCACTGTCCGTTCCTGTCCTTTCCAGTCTGGCTTCGGTCCCCATATGCGCACAGAGTACATGATGATTTCGATCCTTGATAACATCTCGCTTCTGCCAAATCACAGAGAGGTCAGAGTTCTGATCCTCCTTGACCTCTCTGCAGATTTTGTTATCGATCACGGGATTCTACTGGAAAATCTGGAAGGGATTGTTAACACTGACTATCCACTTCAATGGCTTTCATCATTAATGTCTGAGAGGTTTCAGACAGTGTTGCTCCCTCCATTTAGATCTGTACCATTGGCACTTACATGCAGTGTCCCTCAGGGTTCAGCAATATCCCCCCTGTTGTTCATCTTGTATCTGCGCGCATTGGCCAAGCTGATTGCTGACTATGGGGTAGGCTTTAATACCCACGCAGATGATGCACAGATTTCTGTTCACCTTTTCATCCAAATTCCCTGGCAACAGATCCTCCTTCTAAGCTTATGAATTGTTTGGTATCTATTAGAGAAAGAATGGCATTGAACTGGTTAAAGCTAAATGGTGAAAACACGGAGGTCCTGGTGGTTGGCTCTGCCTTCACGGGGGCCTCATGGACTGCTAACTATTGGCCTGCCTCTTTGGGACAATGTCCGGAGCCGGTTAAAACTGTAAAAGGCCTAGGGGTGAAACGCCTCACGTCAGAATCTAGAGAAGCCCAAATCGCCTCTCTGTGCCAGATGGGCTTTGTTAAGCTGAAAGTGTTTAGGACATTTCTTCTATTTAGGACAACATGTGGCCCTGCTTCAGCGACTTCTGATTTTACAGAATGCAGCAGCTCGATTGTCTCTTGAAGCCTTGAGGTTTTCCCATTCTGTAGATATACTGCGCCAGCTGCACTGGCTGTCTATTGAAAGCCGGATAAAATGTAAAATGTTATGCCTGATGCACCACACCATTCATGGTACTGGCGCAGAGCACCTTTACTGTAAACTTGTTCTATATAAGCCAGCTAGGTTATTTCGGTCCTCCTTGCAAATCCTGCTAAGAATGACAAACTACCAAATCCGCAAGCAGGAGGATGATCTTTTTCTGTCCTTGCCCCCAATATGCAAAATTATCTGCCAGTACATCTTAGAGATACTGCTGATTATCTGCAGTGTCTAAGGAACACTCCTTTTCCAAGTATGATCAGAATAATTCACCCTCCCCTATGATATATGATATGATATGATATATGATATGATATGATATGATATATGATATGGCATTTAAAACGCGCCTATACACAAGTGTTTCAAGGCGAGACGAGGCAAGGAAGGGGGAACAGAGGGAAGACAGACAACGATCATACTAGGCCAGGTGTCATTCAGATCGCGCAAGTGCATGGGAAGGCGGAAGGAGGAGAAGTGCGGGGGGCAAGGGCGAGAGGACAGTGCAGTACATGGGATAAGACAATAAATAAACAATAAGTAAAAGTACGGCCAGCAAGTGGCAAGTGCAAAGGGTAAGTGCAGATGTCCAGTGTCAAGTGCTGGAGGTGGGACCATAGGGATACAGAAAACAGTCACCAAGTGCGGGGGTTGCCAGGAAGGCAGTACAGGAGTGCGAATGGCAGGGGAGGGGACAAGGGCCCCGAGATCAGAGGTTGGCCAGGTAACCAGTGCAGTTTCAGTGTCAGCCAGGAAATCAGCAAGGGAGAGGAGGAGAAAAAGCAGACGCAAAGAGAAAGGTTTTGAGGTGCTTCCGGAACCGAGATGATTCTCCTCAAGTTTCAAGGAGGCAGGGAGGCTGTTCCAGAGGGAGTTCCCAGCCGAAGAAGAAATCTACCGCCAACTCGTTGCTTGGAGACTGACCCTAAGGGAATTGGAGGCAGATGAGCGAAGAGCCCGAGAAGGTAGGTATTTAGGGAGAGAGAGTTGAAGGTATTGAGGCGCCAAGCCCCAGAAGGGCTCGTAGATGATGCAGAGGGTTTTCAACTTAATCCTCGCAGCCACTGGGAGCCAGTGCAGAGATTTCAGTCCTGGAGAGATACGATACCTGGGCTTGAGGCCAAGGAAAAGTCTTGCCGTCCTGTTCTGGATAAGTTGCAGAGGGCCGAAGCAGGCAGATTTAGAAAGAGGCTGTTGCAATAGTCAAGCCTGGAGAGAACCAGAGCTCTGGAGACAGTGAGCTTCTTGGAGAAGGAGAGGAAAGGAAGAATACCTCTGAGGAGGTGAAGCTGGTAGTGTGACTTCTTAGAGACGTCAGAGATGTGAGGAGAGAAGGAGAGTGTAGAGTCGAAGATGACCCTGACATTTTTAGCCTTGCAGGTGGGAGCAGGAAAGGGGCCAAGAGAGGCCGGCCAGAGAGCTACAGGTAAGGAGGAAGCAGGTGTGTCAATGAGGAGAATCTCAGTCTTACTGGCATTAAGGCCGAGGTGATTGGTGGCACACCACTCCTGGATAGCAGACAGTCAGAGATGAGGTAAGTAGAGGAGGAGGCCGAGGGTAGCCTGAAAATGAGCTGAGTGTCATCCGCGTAGTACTAAAAGTTGGGGCAGAGAGCAGCTATGTGGTGGGCCAGGAGTGCCAGATATTGGTTGAACAGCCGGGGAGAGAGGTTGAACCCCTGGGGGACACCACAGGTAGAGAAAAAGATAGCAGAGAGGAAGGGCCCAAGTTGGTCCTGGGAGGGTCGGTCGGAGAGGAAGGAAGTCAGCCATGCCAGAGCCTGAGCAGTGATACCCAGGTTATCACGGAGATGGTTGAGCAGGATGGCATGGTTTACAGTATCAAAGGCAGAAGAGATATCAAGCAGGATGAGGATGCAAGGGGTGTTAGGGTCAAGGTTGGAGAGCAGTTCTTCACGGATGTTCAGGAGAGCAGTTTCCATGCTTCTGGCAGCTCTGAAGCCAGACTGATGGTCATGAAGAAAACCAACAGATTCAGTGTGGGTATTAAGCTGGGAGATGGCCAGTTTCTCCAGGAGCTTGCCCAGAAAGGGAGTGATGGAGATGGGGCAATAGTTAGCTGGGCAGGAGAGGTCGGCAGAGGGTTTCTTAAGAAGGGGGTGCACAAGGGAGTGCTTCAGGGTGGCTGGGAAAACTCCAGTGGTGAAGGAGTGATTGCAGAAATCAGCCAGGGCAGGAGCCAGGGAGTCAATGTGGTCCTTTTTGGTTTTGGAGGAACATGGGTGAACCTGTTTTGAAGAGACTTTCATAGATCAAACTTGTCTAGAAACCTTGTTAGTGGTGAACAGGGGAAAAGCAGAGAAGCTGGCAGCAGAGGAGTATGCAGAAAGGCCAGAGGAAGCGCAGGGAGTGGGGGGAGGGAGGGGATAGGAAGAGAGGGAGGACAGGATGTCCTGAGTTTTAGAGATGAAGTGAGAAGTCAGTGCCGTACAGAGGACCTGGGAGGGGACAGGAGAGGTAGAGACTGTGGCAGGATTGACCAGTTCCTTGCAGATTTTAAGAAGTTCAGCCGAGTTGTTAGATGCCACAGAGACGCAGGCTTGGATATGCGCTCTCTTCTTGGTTAGGGCAAAGAGCCGGTATTACCTTTGCAGCAGGCGGCAGGCCAGCTTTTCAGAGGATGTACATGAAGCACACCATTTTCTCTCGGCCGCCCTACACTTGCATTTAAGGGTGACGAGGTCTGAGCCGAACCAGGAGTTGCACTTGGCTTTGGGCTTCAATAGTTTTCTCATGACAGGGGCAATGATATATTAAGAGTATCAGATATAGCAGAGTGGAGCGTGGAGAGGGCTGTGTCAGGATGAGAGTCAGCCCGAGTGGGAGGGCGCGGGGTGAGAAGGTGGTGGCGAAAGTCTTAGCTGACATGTGCTTCATGGGTCGGATGCCCGAGAAGGTGGGTGGCAGTGATGTAAGTGGCTTGGCCTGAGGGGTAGGGAGCGTGAGGTGGGAGGAGAGGAGAAAGTGATTACTCCAGGAGAGAGGAGTGGTAAGAGGGACAGAGAGGGGAAGGTCTGAAGAGATCAGAACATCAAGAGTGTGCCCTGCAGAGTGAGTTGGGCCAAAAGGGAGAATGGAGAGTGATAGAGAGTCGCAGAGGTCGCGAAAGAGTCCAGAGGGAGGACAGAAGGCATCAAGAAGGAGGAGTTGAGTAGTGGAGGCCAGGAGTGAGTTGGAGAGGTCAGCCCACCTCAGAGAGGAAGGAAGAAATCTGACCAGGTGGCCGATAGCTCGTAGCTAGTGAGTGAATGGCTAGGGGAGGGCCTTGGACAAGGACAGTCCCATTAGAGTAAACATTAATGATGACCTTAGAGGAATGGAAGGATGCCAGGAGGGTGTCCCACAGGGTGCCACCATTAATGGGAGAAAAGGAGAAGGGGGAGAGCACAGAGACCATATGAAGGGTCCATAGGTCTGGCGAAGGCACGACAAAGAGAATGTCAGTGAGAGTTTCCTTGGTGGAGGCACTTGTATAGGTGTCAGCGATAGGGAGGCCTGGGTTGGAGACCAGGATGTCCTTTTAAACTTCTTCCTACCAGATTTAGTGAGGAGAGCAGGCTAGTCAATAGAGAAGCAGTTTGAAAAGATAGGAGAGACAGAGAGCACCATAGAGTAAGTGGGAGAGGAGGGGCGTAGAAGGGAGAGGGGAGGACACTAGAGAAGGTCACTGGAGTAGGCAGACAAGACAGCGAGATGCAGGCGAGTCGAACAATAGGACAGACTGCAACACTCTGGAAAAGAGTATTCAGAATGCGCCGGTTTGAGACAGGTGGGAGTCCCTAAGTTTGGGAATCCCCAAAAAAAAGGGAGAAAAAGCCTGATATTTCACTATGCAATTTTTAAATACTGATACAGTGCATATTATAACAACACGGAGGGACAAAAGGCCTAGGTTTGACAATGCAATTTAAATACTTTCACAGTGCAATTTAAAAACGTTCACAATGCAATTTTCAGAATAGAAGTAAAAGCCCACTTAAGTTTGAGAGTACTGTGTAGAGGGAAAAGGCCTTGTTTTCAACAATGCGATTTAAATACTTTGACAGTGCAATTTAAATACTTTCAAAATGCAATTTTCAGAATAGGAGTAAAAGCCCACCTAAGTTTGAGAGTCCTGCATAGAGGGAAAAAGGCCTTGGTTTGACATGCAATTTAAATACTTTCACAATGCAATTTTCAGAATAGGAGTAAAAGCCCACCTAAGTTTGAGAGTCCTGCATAGAGGGAAAAGGCCTAGGTTTCAACAATGCAATTTAAATACTTCCACAGTGCAATTTAAAATCTTTCACAATGCAATTTTCAGAATAGGAGTAAGCGCCCACCTAAGTTTGAGAGTCCTGCATAGAGGGAAAAGGCCTAGGTTTCAACAATGCAATTTAAATACTTTCACAGTGCAATTTAAAAACTTTCACAATGCAATTTTCAGAATAGGAGTAAAAGCCCACTTATGTTTGAGAGTCCTGCATGGAGGGAAAAGGAATAGGTTTCAACAATGCTATTTAAATACTTTCACAGTGCAATTTAAATACTTTCACAATGCAATTTTCAGAATAGGAGTAAAAGCCCACCTAAGTTTGAGAGTCCTGCATAGAGGGAAAAGGCCTAGGCTTCAACAATGCAATTTAAATACTTTCACAGTGCAATTTTTCAGAATAGGAGTAAAACACACCTACGTTTGAGAGTCCTGCATAGAGGGAAAAGGACTAGGTTTCAACAATGCTATTAAATACTTTCACAGTGCAATTTAAATACTTTCACAATGCAATTTTCAGAATAGGAGTAAAAGCCCACCTAAGTTTGAGAGTCCTGCATAGAGAGAAAAGGCCTAGGTTTCAACAATGCAATTTAAATACTTTCACAGTGCAATTTTTCAGAATAGGAGTTAAACACACCTAAGTTTGAGGATTAGGAGCCCCGGCCGCAGATGGTTGACAGCTGCAGACACTATAGGGAGTCGCCTCTTGCAGGAACCGCCCTTTGCCTCGGGCCCTTACCCTTAGGGCTGCACGGGCAGGGGGCTGCCCTGGGAGGGATAGTGAAACTGGACAGAGGACCAATCAGGAAGGAGGGAGGGCTGGGGAGGTGGGAGGAGGCAGAAAGGAAGAGGGAGAAGGAAGTCAAGGGGTTGGGGAGGGGGAGAGGTCACAGCGGTGCTAGGAGGCCCAAGAAACAGCACCAGTAAATTAAACACAGCAAAACCAGTAATCATGAGTCAAGGGGCCGTCCCCTACGCAGCCGCTCACCTGCTCAGCTCGGAGTGGAATGCGAGCGGGAGTACACGGGCCATTAGACCCAGGCTGGAGAAGCCTGAATCATGGACCAATCAGGAAGGAGGGAGGGCAGGGGAGGCAGGTGGTGGCGGAGAGGAAGAGGCAGAAGGAAGTCAAGGGGTAGGGGAGGGGGAGAGGTCGCACTGGGGCTAGGAGGCCCAAGAAACAGCACAAGTAAATTAAACACAGCAAAACCAGCAATCACGGGTTAAGGGGCCATCCCCTACGCAGCCGCACATGCTCAGCTCGGAGTGGAATCAGTGGCTGTTAGCGCCTTGATGCCTCCGGGACCTATCAGTGGCTGTTAGCGCCTTGATGCCTCCGGGTCCTGTTCACGCTCTATAAATATATATGTACAATTCAATGAAAACAATTTGTTAAAGGGACATTCTGGTTAAGTTGTGCTACTAAAAACCTATGAAATTCAGCAAAAAAAATGTGTTAAAAGGATGTTATGATTACAAGCAAAATCGAAAAACCCCTGAAATTCGCCAGTTATGGTAAGCTAAGCAACCATAACTCACGCCACCACCGTGCACTGCTAAGACTAACACCCTGGACATCAGAGATGACATCACAAATAATTGTTTGGGGGTTGTTAGAGGGATTGCATAAAAAAAAAACATATGCAAATCACTGCATCACATGGTGCTATTTGGTTTACTTGTGTTACATGAAATCATACACCATCCCCACCCCTCTGGTCCCCCCGTGATGTTCACTTGTGTCCCCCCTTGTCGCACACAGGTGTTGCCTGTTTTGCTTGATTCTTCTACCCTGCTCCCCTGCGCCCCCTACAACCTACTTCTGCAAGAGTCGGTCCTGATACATTCTGATTTCACCATCACCGTCTTGTGGCTAATGCCGGATTTGACTTTAATGGACTTCATTGATTCACGTGCATCACACTTTCTCATGGTGGCTCAGAATCATGCTGTTCCCATCTTCATCTTGCATCCAGGCTTGCAACATTATGTGTTACTACTGACTTCTGCAATTGTATTCGCTCTCCCCTCTTGCTTCCCCACTTATTTTTACTGCTTACTCTCGGTTCTCTCCTCCTCTCCCTTTCTCCCTTTCTCCCTTTTCCTATCCCCTCCCCTTACTTTCTTCTATGCACTTACTCTATCAGAATTGTCCCTGGACCTATTATGATAGCAACCTCATCTGTCTGACTTTTTTTTCCTTCCCTGCTACCCCCTCCTGCACTAGCTGAAATGTTGTCAGGCCTAGTACGATAGTCGCTTGTTTTGTTCCTCCCCTCCCTTGCTGTACCCCTCTCCCTCATCTTTTGTTTTCTCTGGCTCTAACAGAAATGTTGTCAGGCCTAGTACGTAGTCACCTTTCAGTTTCCATTTCCTTCCCACTCTCCCCCTCCCTTCCTGATCTATGCCTTAGCTCTTGCACTATCTGAAATGTCATCAGGCCGTGTACGATAGTTATTTCACATCCTTACTGTTCATTGACTGTAAGAATGTCATTGTATTTTCCCTTGTTCTCTCCCTTGCCTTGAAGTGCTTTGAGACACATTGTGTATAGGCGCTATATAAATAAACTATCATATCATATAGCATATCATTGATGATGTCACTGATGACATCACATGTCTAGCCCCTTCTATTTTGTTCACTGCCATATCTAGGCCAGGTGGTTTTATTTACTGACAGTCAGAAACCTAACTTTCAAAAGGTATTACATTTATAGATATTGCTATTCTCACACGTTCTTACACTACTTTCCTTAGAATTTAATCGCATCTTATGATGTACATATATAGGTGAAGACGCTGGCCTGAAACACAGCAATGATTTTTGTGCGTGAATACAATCATCTAGATAATACACAGTTGCTGATGATACTGCCTCTTGTTTGCTTACTTTACGATATATATGCCCCATATTTGTATGCATTGTAGTCTATTTATGTTTTGTGTGTATTAGTAGAAATATGTAGTAAGTGATGCATTATTAGCTACTTAGTACATGTTTCACAGTACGGAAAAGTCTGATACAGAAGAATTCACTTTTTTATTATAGAACTTTGGAAAATGACAAATATTGCACCTCTGTGGTGTAAACTGCAGCCAATACCTACATTTCTGTATGAGTAGGTTCCTGTACTAGAAAGAACACTGCAATGGAATGTACTTTAGAATACTACATTGCGTAATGAAGTATGTAGTTTATTACACATCTCCCAATAATCCCTGATACTTTTTGCCACATTACATTCACAACCCCTTGTATGAAAAGTAAATGCACATGTGATTTCATCAGTGATGTCTTCAATGATATTTGTGATGTCATCTTTGATGTCCTGGGTGTTAGTCTTAGCAGTGCACAGTGGTTTTTATTAGTGCAACTTAACCATACCGTCCCTTTAACAAAGTTTTTTCAGTGAATTACACAGGTTTTTATTAGTGCAACTTAACCATAACGTCCCCTTAACAAAGTTTTTTTATCGAATTTCATAGGTTTTTGTTAGTGCAACTTAACCATAATGTCCCTTTAACAAAGATTTTTATTGAATTTCATAGGTTTTTATTAGTCCAGCTTAACCACCATGTCCTTTTAACAACGTTTTTTCAGTGAATTTCATGGGTTTTTACCAGTGTATGCTATTTTCCTACAACTTACTAATATCACACTTACCAAAGTGTCACCTTAAAACTCTGCCATTTCCAACCTTCTAGAATCATTTTTAACACTTCTATACACTTTCTGCAACTATTTCAACTTGTTTTGCATCCATAGAGGTCTACGAACATCTGACTTCATTGCGGACCCGTCCGCATTTCACGATAAGGTCTGTGATTCGCGGACAGTTCGGAACTGCATTTTCTGGTATAGGAACTTTCAACTTCAAAATTTCCCTTGCACAGCTCCAACACCTATTCCTACTCATTATCCATTAACAATCTAGTTGTCATGATGCCTACCCCCAGGCATCCGGACCAAGCCCATCAGCCCCGGGAGCAGGCATCTAGACATTTAGTAAAACCTCAGCAGCCCTGGCTAGGGGCTATCTGGGTTCGGTCCTGGCGCCTTAGGCGCCAGGCTCATAGTAGGAATCAGACCTGGGGCCTAAGGCACCAGGCTCATAGTCATTACTTACCTCAGGCAGACCATGCTGCAAATGACTCCAATCCAACATGAAGCCTGAAAGGGACTATTTTTCCACAGGGACTATTTTTTACTCGGGTGTGGTTCTAGGGACTTCTTACCTGGGACTACTTTTGAGGCTATTTAAACCACGCCCGACCAACAACACACGCTTCGCGTTATTCTGCATCCAGCAGCGTAACACTCACCGTGCCTGCAGCCTGCATCCAGTCTTCTGCCACGCCCGCCTCGAAACCGGAGCTCCTAAAACAAAGAGGAAAGAAAGGGACAAGGTTAGAAAACGTACTTATTTCTATTGCACACCTGATTCTGGAACCATCTTGTCTCCGGACCTGTAAAGAACATCATTTCTGCACGCGCCACACCTCCAGCTGCAGCGCCACGCCATAATCACCAGTCTTCACAGCATCCTTGGGGTCGGCGCTGCCTCCATCATTTCTTCACCGAACTTCGGCAACTAGGAGACAAAACAAAACCACAAGGTGAGCCGAGGGAACCAACAAATATACTTCTTACCACTATAGACTTACCTGATTTACCACCGGAGGCATCCTTTTGTGACTCTCCATATTTTCACGTGCCGCATCTGTAAAGAGAGACAAAACAACACGTTTTCCTCGTGCAACATTTACCGGACAGTGCCGGGTAATACAGACTCTTACCTGAGCGCCACCATCTGCCACAAGAGCATCTTTTCACGAGCCAGCTGCAAGACAAGAAAGGAAGTGGGGAACAAGATTGAACATCAGACATATTGAACTCTATGAACTTAATACTTACTGGTCCTCACCAGGAACCTCAGAGTCAATACTCTCCGGAACTCTCCCGAGCCTTCAAACCAGTGAAGTAACTGGAATCGACGCGCCCCTGCAAATCCATGCAGGATGGAGAGCTCATCTTTCAAGAATATAAGGTGAGATTGCTGTGAGGGCATTTCGGAGGTGATTAGTTGGGGAGGACTGTGGGGGTGCCATCACTTGAATCCACAAGCGGCTAAATCCATCTCTCCACTTGCAGGAGAATATTTCTACGGGTTAAGCAGACAAAATTAGGAGGGCAGATCCAGTCAGTCATCGCTGCACTATGCATCGTGTGGGTGGAGACTGCAGCTGTCCGGGTCCGACCGACGCCCCTGTGGGAACCAGGTGAGCGTAACAGAACGCGAAGCCTATCTACAAATCCCCACCCAGGCGTTATATAAACCTCAGAAACCGACCAACTAGCCCTATTGTTAGGGGAACTTAGGGCAGAAGTGCACTCCGCTCGCCAAGAGACTAATGCCCTCAGGAGAGAACTGATTGTGTCAAAGGAGCGCACTGATGATCTTGCTAGACAATTACTGCAAAACCAAGCTGGGCAAACACGATTACATGGACTCGGGGGGAATCCAACTCCTGTTTCATCAAGCAATCCTGTGCAAGTGGTTCTACCAGGGAGCATTCCTTTAACTCCACCCGAACGTTTTTCTGGGGACCCAAAAATGTTCACAGTGTTTATGAACCAATACCGCTTGCACTTTTTATGCAGACCTGGAGCTTTTCCGAATGACCAAACCAAAGTAGCCTTTGTACTATCATATCTTAGTGGCAGCGCAGCGGACTGGTCAATTCCATTAGTTAACCCTGGATGACCCTCTTCTTCGGGATTTTCAAGGTTTTCAATTGAGCATGGAAAGACTATTTGCCAGACATTCACAGGGACAGACCCTGGATAAAAAACTTTTATCATTACGACAAGGTAACCAAGATCTACTAACCTATATCGCCACTTTCAATAGGTTAGTGGTGGAAACCGGATGGCCAGAGGTAAAACGAATTACATTATTTCATCATGGACTTATGGACTTCGGGGTGAACTCAAAGACGTTTTGGCCCAAGTTGTGAACCCACCTCAGGATTGTGCAGAATATATAGACTTAGTGGTCCAGTTAGACCACCGACTTCAGAATAGAAAGGCTGATCGAGCTAAGTTCGAGAATCGAGTATTGGTTAAACACAATGTTACCCTCAAAGGAACAGATGTATCAGAACCGATGCAGATCAGGGGGGTCAAGGGACCCTTAACTCAAAAGGAAAGAGAAAGAAGACGGCAGATGCAATTGCGTCTGTACTGTGGGGCCTCAGGACATTTTGACGGGATTGCCCTATAAAAACATGTAAAAAAGTAGTCGGAGTTGCTGATAAAAATCAAACAGAGCCTGATTCGGGAAACCACCATGCCCGACAAGCGTAGAGGTCCGCTTGCCGAGCTTGAAGAAGGATACTCAGACCTCGCACTTCATCATACCAATGGTCCTTATGCACGCAGTGAGGGCATACATTGATAGCGGGGCCAATCAAGCAGTCCCACTAAGTCAGTGCCTTGTCTGGGATTGCTCAAGGGAAGCCCTTATTTATATATTTTTATGTCCAGTTCATGTACTCTGGATGACAACCCTTATATAACACAACCCTTATATAACACCCCTCTCTTAGAATCCCCCTGACCCCACTGAGCCAAGAAGTAAGTTTGTTTTGCAAATGTAAAAGGTTTATTTGAGAATTAAACAATATATATATCACACTTTTATAATAAATTAATAATTGATATCACACTTAGACATATGACAGTGAGTGATCAACAATGGATGATGTGATACTAGCACACTGGGTAATTACTTAGGATTAGTATACATGATAAGGTAGCTGAGAATGCTTTATATGGTATAAGGAAATGCAAGGTGGAAAAGAAGCAACACAGGAATAAACTTGATATGATTTCAGCAAAAGGTAATATAATAACTTTTCCCCTTTTGGCAATTCACCCCCCCCCTATGCAATGTAAGGAGGTGGAAGTGACACACACAGTTCTTCAGGAATACGATCACAGTACAATACGAATTCAGTTCCCCCCCTAGCAAGCTTAGAGAAACAGGGATGATTTTAAACACAGGCAAAGTACTTTAAAGGTGGTATGCAAAGAAGGGAAAAATATGCTAAAAATTATTTTAATTCCCTCTAGAAGTTCAGGGTGAGTGATAGCTACTTTAAATTAGTTCAGGATCACTTTAGCAATGCTCTATGAATGATTGTCAGGTTGCAAACGAATTTCAGCAAAGGAAAGCAAGGACAAATATTTTTACACGTGGCTGAAATGAAGCAAAATGTCAAATCGCTGCAATTTAGTCGCGTGCGTCAAGCGCAATTACGGAGGAAGTATAAGGAGTGGCAAGTCGGTTTAGAGCTTGTTGGAAAGCTTAGAATCTCAGCTTCAAAATAAAAAAAGTGTCAGATTTTTAACATGCATACATTTGGAGTAACAACCTTTTTTCCGCTACTATCCCCAAGAACATACCCCAGAGTCCTAACACCTCTTAAAATGCGCACAGAAAAATCACAAGAATGATGATGTTATTTATATAATTTTTACAAGTCCGCACTATGAATTATCCATCTTTTTAAAATTATGCTCTGGCCCCAAAGGGGTGTGGTTTTCCAAAGCACATGGTGGAATTTCTGGTTTATCCACTTCCCCCAAGCTCAGCTTGCTCACATGCAGTGCCCCTCCCCGTTTCCTTCCAAGAGGAAGCCATTTACGACCCCCCTAATTTAACATTTGCCTGGGCCAAGGACAGTGCTTTGTTTAGTTTCCTGCATTCCCCAGGTGCTCCTCCCCTGATTCAATCAGGGAGGTGTCATCTCCTCTTGGTTGGTGCAGCAGAATGCAGCCAGGCCTGGGAAGAGTGGCTGAGCAAGTTTCACTCCTGTCGGGGGTAGTTGCCGGGCAGAATTCACTCTCTTCAAGTCAGGCTTCAGCTAAATGTCACTTTAGTTCCCAGATGTCTACATTCAAACCAAACTTGCAATTTTTACACATGCAGCTAGAACGCTGATTCTAAGTTCAAAACTATGGCATTTAACAGTTGCAAACTGTGTGCCACTCAACAGTAGGTCACTCATTTATTTTAAACATTTAGATTTTAGTGTCTTTCAGTCCAATTTCACTTCAGCTACTGACATCCACAGCTCATCCAGTGTTGTTATAAACATTGTTTTGGGCTCTTTCTCTTTCCAGATTTTGTATGCACACAAGTCTACCTTCTGCCAAATGTCTGCTGGTGTTCATTGAGATTTTTGAATATCTTGCAATGTTTAAAATAGGCATTTTTAGCTTGCATTTCAGAGAAACAAAGGTGATTTCAAAGCGTTTTTTTTTAGCCACCGGTACTGCTGTTTTTCCTTTGGCACACATTTCACTCATGGCACTCCTGGCCTATCACGCTCGCACTGGTGGGTTGCAGGTCAGGCAACCATTTTGGTTTGCGCAAAACTGCACAGTTCTCCTGGTTCTGGGATAGAATGATGGGTGGCGACAGCTCATCCCCACATCTACCCAGTCTATTGATTTAGTTTTGTTCTGGGATAGAATGATGGGCGGCGACAGCTCATCCCCACATCTACCCAGTCTAATAATTCAACATGTGTCAAAACCCTTGACAGGATGAATCTATCTCTCTGCAAAAAGACCACTTCGGATGTCATCACCACAGTCGATGGAGCTGAAATTGCCTCTGGGCCTGTAACTCATTCCATCGCAGAGATGACACTATTGGGTCAGGATGGGCATCGAGAGACTATTGTGTTTGATTTAATCAAAGCCCCGCAGTTCCAAATAATACTGGGGATACCTTGGTTGGAAACACATAATCCTTGTATTGATTGGCGAGAGAAGAGAATAACCTTCCCGGATTGTGCACATACTTGTTACCCAAAAAAACCCTTGAACCAAGGCCTGGCCACAGTCGCTACTCCAGTCATGCAGTTACCTCAGGAATATCAAGAATTTCAGGATGTTTTCCAAAAGGAACAGGCAAACACCCTACCACCTCACAGATCATACGATTGTCAAATCGATCTCATACCCGGTGCACAACCTCCATGTAGTAAGATCTACGAACCCGAAAACCTTCACCTATGACAATACTTGGACCAATACCTTGCTAATGGCTTCATTCGTCCATCCAATTCCCCTGCATCTTCAGCTTTGTTCTTCGTGCCTAAAAAGGAAGGTGACCTCAGAACGTGCATAGACTACCGCGCATTAAATCAGATCACGGTTAAGAACTGATACCCATTGCCTCTGATCCCCGAATTACTAGACCAAGTAAAGGACGCTTGCATCTACACTAAATTAGATCTCCGAGGGGCATATCATCTGCTACGTGTAAAGAAAGGCGACGAATGGAAGACTGATTTTCGCACTAAGTACGGGTTATTCGAATACCAAGTGATGCCCTTCAGGTTGTGCAATGCACCAGCAGCCTTCCAGTATTTTATGAACTATGTCCTTCGTGAACTCATTGACGTCTGTGTTGTTGTATACATAGACGATATTCTAGTGTACTCCTCTTCAGAATCAGACCATGTGAAGTACGTTCGTGCAGTCCTTGAGAAACTACGCTAGCACAAGTTATATGCAAAATTGGAAAAATGCGTTTTTCATGCTACGGAAGTTGAATTCCTTGGATTTATCCTAACTCCAAAAGGAGTCCGAATGGACTCTCTAAAGGTGGACGCAATCCTCAAGTGGCCATCACCCAGTTCAGTTAAAGGGGTACAAAGCATGCTCAGATTTGCTAATTTCTACCGCAGATTCATTCCGGATTTCTCACATGTTGTACACCCTATCACAACACTTTTGCGAAAAAACAAACGCTTCTTGTGGACCGAAGAAGCTGAAAAGGCCTTCCAAGAGCTGAAAGCGAAATTCACGTCTGCACCTGTCTTAAAGCATCCACGCCCCGAACCTCCATACATAGTTGAAACTGATGCATCCAGTTTAGCCATGGGAGCTGTCCTGTCCCAGAAGGATCCTGAAACCGGTCAACTTCACCCTGTAGCATTTTGGTCCAGAAAGTTCTCGCCACCCAAGTTAAACTATGTGGTTACCGATAAAGAATTATTAGCCATCAAATCCGCCTTCAAGGTTTGGTGGCATTATCTTCTCGGTGCCAGGCATACCATTACGGTAATCACCGATCATCGGAACTTGCAGTATTTAAAAACAGCCAAGGCCCAATCGTCGCGTCAACTTCGATGGGCATTGTTCTTTGCTGAGTTTGATTTCGAAATCACTTATCAACCAGGTTGTAAAAATGGCAAGGCAGATGTCTTATCCTGAATAGGGATGGGAGAAGCATATGCGAACCCGGAACCGGTGCCTATAATTTCAGAACCATGAATTCTTGGCATAACCACTCTACAGACACTAGAGGATATTCAAGTAAAGATCCAACAACTCTTCGATCCAACAGCCCTGCAGGACTGGGTGAAGAAAGGCCCGGACTACTCAGTCTTCAATGACCTACCTTATTATCAAGGGCGACTATTTCTACCACACAAGGAACTACAAGAACTAATCATCTCCAATTATCATGACACCCTGATGGAAGGACACCCAGGTATCGCAAAAACTGAAGCTAAAATTACGAGACAATTCTGGTGGCCCACTTGGCGAAAAGACAGAAAGTCATTTGTAATGTCTTGTGGCATTTGCGCCCAAAACAAAAGTCAGAAGAAAAAACCAGCTGGCCTCTTACAACCTTTGGATATTCCACCTACACCATGGCACACCTTATCGTTAGACTTCATTACAGATCTACCTCCATTTAATGGATTTAACACCATTCTAGTTATTGTGGATCTTTTTTCCAAGATGGCCCACTTTATTGCTCTAAAGGGATTACCTTCTGCTTCAATTCTGGCCAAGGAGTTCCTCGAAAACATTGTTCGAATACACAGATTTCCTTCCGTATTGGACTCTGACTGAGGTAGTCAATTCATTTCACATTTTTGGAAGAAATGTTGTCAACTGGCGCAGATCAAGGTGAGGTTATCAACCAGTCACCATCCCCAGACCGATGGTCATACGGAGAGGACCAACCAGACCCTTGAACAGAACCTATGTTGCATGCTACACCAGACCGAAAGTAATTGGAAAGATATTTTATGGATTTCCGAGTGTGCATACAATAACTCATTCAGAAACCGGACAAAGCCCCTTTTATACCATATATGGACATCACCCTCGAACCTCAGAACTAGATTCGCCTCAGCATTTAGAAATGCCTGCAGTTAGTCATTTGCATTCTACTATTACACAAGCCTTTAAAGAGGCAACAGAACATTTGAAACAAGCAAAAGAGAAATATAAGAAAAATGCTGATCAACATAGAAGTGAAACTCCACAATACCAGATTGGGGATCAAGTTTGGCTGGCTACAAAACACATACCTCTGAAGGGAACTCGGACTTTTAACCCTAGATATTTGGGACCTTACACTATTAAGGCCATTATCAACCCGGTAGCCATCAAATTGGAATTACCCTGTAATATGCGCATTCATCCTGTCGTTCATGTTTCACTTTTAAAACCAGTTCAACCAGGAACAAGATTAACCAAACCACCCGACCCCATCTTGATAGATGGAGAACCTGAATTTGAGGTAAAAAACATCCTGGACTCCAAGATGGTTAAATCAAAACTTTTTTATTTAATCGATTGGAAGGGCTACGGACCACAAGAAAGGTCATGGGAACCTAGTGACCACGTCCATGCACCTCGGTTGGTGAAAAGATTCCATCGGAACTTCCCAGACAAACCAGGGCCCATGGGAAGAACAACTTTAGGAGGGGCCTTGGGGAGGAGTGCTGTCATGATGCCTACCCCCAGGCATCCGGACCAAGCCCATCAGCCCCGGGAGCAGGCATCTAGACATTTAGTAAAACCTCAGCAGCCCCGGCTAGGGGCTATCTGGGTTCAGTCCTGGCACCTTAGGCACCAGGCTCATAGTAGGAATCAGTCCTGGCACCTAATGTGCAGGCTCATAGTCATTACTTACCTCAGGCAGACCATGCTGCAAATGACTCCAATCCAACATGAAGCCTGAAAGGGACTATTTTTCTACAGGGACTATTTTTTACTCGGGTGTGGTTCTAGGAACTACTTTTGAGGCTATTTAAACCACGCCCGACCAGCAACAAACGCTTCGCGTTATTCTGCATCCAGCAGCGTAACACTCACCGTGCCTGCAGCCTGCATCCAGTCTTCTGCCACGCCCGCCTCAAATCCGGAGCTCCTAAAACAAAGAGGAAAGAAAGGGACAAGGTTAGAAAACAAACTTATTTCTATTCCACACCTGATTCTGGATCCATCTTGTCTCCGGACCTGTAAAGAACATCATTTCTGAACGCGCCGCACCTCCAGCTGCAGCGCCGCGCCATACTCACCAGTCTTCACAGCATCCTTTGGGTCGGCGCTGCCTCCATCATTTCTTCGCCGAACTTCGGCACCTAGGAGACAAGACAAAACCACAAGGTGAGCCGAGGGAACCAACAAATATACTTCTTACCACCATAGACTTACCTGATTTACCACTGGAGGCATCCTTTTGTGACTCTCCATATTTTCACGTGCCGCATCTGTAAAGAGAGACAAAACAACACGTTTTCCTCGTGCAACATTTACCGGACAGCGCCGGGTAATACAGACTCTTACCTGAGCGCCACCAGCTGCCACAAGAGCATCTTTTCACGAGCCAGCTGCAAGACAAGAAAGGAAGGGGAGAACAATATTGAACATCGGACATATTGAACTCTATGAACTTAATACTTACTGGTCCTCACCAGGAACCTCAGAGTCAATACTCTCCGGAACTCTCCCGAGCCTTCAAACCAGTGAAGTAACTGGAATCGACGTGCCCTGCAAATCCACGCAGGATGGAGAACTCATCTTTCAAGAATATAAGGTGAGATTGCTGTGAGGGCTTCTCGGAGGTGATTAGTTGGTGAGGACTGTGGGGGTGCCATCACTTGAATCCACAAGTTGCTAAATCCATGTCTCCACTTGCAGGAGAATATTTCTACGGGTTAAGCAGACAAGATTAGGAGGGCAGATACAATCAGTTATCGCTGCACTACGCATCGCGTGGGTGGAGACCGCAGATGTCCGACCCACGCCCCTGTGGGAGCCAGGTGAATGTAACACTAGTACACAGTACATACTTTTAGCAAAACTGCTGTTTATCTAAAAATGGCATCAGCTATTGCCATCCCTCCTCCCCAAGAGCCACCACCACTGCTGTAATCATGTAGCATAAGAAACACTGCCCCCTACCTTAGAAATAACACACGCGCAACGTTTTCCCTTGCCCACCTGCCCCTCCATATTAGTGTTTTGTGTCTCTTCCCTCATTTCCCTTCCCACCTTTCGTTCTTAGCTCTCCTGCCAAAAAAAAAAAAATACATCCAAAAACAACAAAAGAAATGTTCCTTTAGGAACCACCATTCACAGTTAAAAAATAGAACTAAAAAAAATGTATAGACACCGTCTACTTTACATTTCTAAGTAAAGTACATAGACTCAATAAGATTTTCCAACATTCCCATTGAATTTTGTGTTATGCTAATGGGAATATTGTGGAGTTCATCCCCCGTTCCAGGGACTGGAACGGTGGATACCAGCCAGGCAGCCCAAGTTATCAACCCAAGCGAAGCGAGGGTGGATCACGAGGTCCCCAGACCATTATCCCCCCACTCCAGCCCCTGTAATGAGGGATAAAGGCCTTTAGCACCCTAGGTTCCCAAAGCAGGAACCCAGGGTTCCAAAAAATGATTTTCCTTCCTACACAGGGATGCCAAAGAAAAATCCTTTTCCAAGATGGCCACCTTGGAAAGGGAAGGTAGGGTTCCATACAGGGCCCCTCTTTGCTTTCCATGGAAGCCTGCAGAAGTTGAAGAGAAAACCCTATGACCATATTACCACGTGCACATTTTTCTTCCCTTTCAAACCTATCCCAATTTCGAACAACTTTACCACACAGCCGGTACCAGTTGGACATGGCCACTTTAACCCAATGTGTTGACCCTCGTGGTCATGGCCAGTAGCCAGATTGTCCGGATCATGGCCTTATTCCATGACCCGGACAAGCTGCCACTGCCCATGGCTACCGGCTATACCTCAGTCACCAAAAGAGGTATATCACTACTTTTTTTACCTACATTATGACACTTGTTCAAAAATAAAGCACAGGCACATTTGCAAAACCATGCTTTCAGATCCTTGCCAATGCTCCTTCCACTAGTTTGCTGGAAATCCACACGTTTTATTTTTTCCAAAGTGTCAAATGTATGCACATACAATAGTCATATAACCTAACACCCACTTGGCAAAAGCCAAATAGACTTTATGAAAACATTTATATCTAAATCTAAAATCTTTTTGCAAACTTTTGTGTAGATTCTTCAAATTGCACCACATTTATAAGCCTTTACAATATTTTGGGACCCCCTCTAATTTTGCCCCCTCCTGAAAAAATCCCACCAACATTGCAAAAACATGTATATCTAGATCTCTAATGTTTTTGTACACCTTTGTGTAGATTCATTAAATGCACCCCATTTAGATGGCTTTAAAAAAATATGTGACCCCCTCTAATTTTGCCCCCTCTTTACAAAATCCCACTAAACTTCTGAAAAGCATTTATACCTAGATCTATTATCAGTTCTCCAACTTAAGTTTAGATTTTGTCAAATGGGACCTCATTTATAAGTCTTAATGTTATTTTGGGACCCCCCCCTCTAATTTTGCCCCCTCTTGACAGAATGCCACCACATTTTGCAGACTCATAAGGAATAAGGTCAAGAATATGCAGTATTAAACTGCACATGCAGTTTAATTAAGAGGTGCCAAAGTTATAAGGCATCCAAGAACTTCTTTTCACCATTCCTGTAATGCAGAGCTGTCCGCGAACCTCACAGGACAGTTGGCGAACATCCCCATCACCCTTCACCTCCCCAGAGATTATTTGATAAGTTTGACAAGTAAAAAGGTGTGTTTTTTATATGTTGTTACCGCGATGTCCGCTCGGTGCTACCTACCTCACTTTTACTCCTCATATAGATCAAAAGTGTGGTTCCTAGTTTCCAATTGAACTGGCAATGCATTGACCTGGGTTACTCCGTTGGTGTCGGCAAATGACCCATTACTAGACAATTATACTAGATTCGAAACAGCTTTCAAAACCATGTTTCACTGCACTGAAATAGTTTTCTCTGCACATGAAAAGCTATTGGACTTTCAGCAAGGTCCCTGGACATGCGCACCTATGTGAACAGGTTGAAAGAGTTGTCGATGGAAGCGGATTTGGCTCAGGAAGCTTGTTTTACACTGTTTTGACGGGAGCTCCATGAAGACGTGACAGATGAACTGGCCAGGATACCTTGAACCCCCAGTTTTCAAGCTTTAATCAACATGGCTTTACAGATAGACTTTTTCTCACAGGAACGGAAGCTGGGAAGAAGAAAGACTAGAGTGATGTATCCTAAAAATTCGCCCCCTGTCTTCAGTTACTCCTTCAAACTCCACATCAGGAGCTACCAGCCCTTCAGAATTCAAACAGATGCAGTTGGGAAACCTCGGAGGGCCATTGTCCAAGGTAGAAAGGAATATAAGAATTGAAAGGGGATGGAGTCTGTACTGTGCCTCAGCTAACCATTTGGTGCGCAATTGTCCACTGTCTTCCCTCCGAAGGTCGGGAAACACAAGCTCCCATTACTAAATGGAGCAAAGAAACAGGAGGGTGACATCAGCTCCATCATTCAGACTATACATATTCCTGAGCTTATGGCCTTTGAAACGTGGATATGTAATGAATGGGATTACACCAGAATAATTCTGGGTGCAAATAGCCAGACAAAAACAAGAAGTGGGCAAGTTACTGTTTTATTAACCATTATCTAAAACAGGGAGGGTACAACTATCATCAACGGATGCACTCTCAGTCTCTCAAAGGTTTCCCCCAAAAATATACTTCATATACTCAATTTTGTGTCAGAGTGACATCATACAACATGGCAATAGTGAAAAACCTATCAAGGTTCGGGATTGGTTAATGGAAACATCTAGATATACAATCATAAAGGAGCTAGGATTGTTATTGACTGTCCTTTATCTGGTGGACAACCTAGGCCTACCTTTTCAAAAATGTAACTTTGGTGGTGGCAATAGCTCACTCAGACTGGTTACTGCAATGTCCTCTTCCGTGTTCCTTGACCCTCCTTCTGATGCTTGACTTGAACTGCAATGAAAGAAACACTGGTGTCAATACATGTCAAATAATCTTGCAGTTCATCACCTAGAGTCTGCGGTACACTCTGGGCATCATTCCTGACTCTAGATGGGAGTGTAAGAGGTGTCCTCATACAATGCCCTGTCACTAACTCGTGGGGCATACAATGGTGGTCCGAACCTAGCTGATTTCACATCTGTCTACTTAATCTGTACATTACAGTGACCTAACCCTCCAAACTACCCTAGTCTACACTTTAAATGTGTTCAAACAACTACTTCCCTATTTTACCACAACCATGTTCTCAGGGCAGGCTCTTGCAGTGATTACTCACAGTCTGCTCTTGCTTATTTGCCCTTTCTGTTTTCACTCTGCTCTTTCAAGACCTCACCCTGGGCCTTCACCTTCCTGCTGTCTTCATCTAGGTGTCTCACTAAGGTTCACTGTGTTTTCTCCCAGACCTTGAGATTATCATTATGGCTTTCATGTTGTCAACCACGCAGGACTGGATCAGGGGTTGCAGCAGGTGTCACACCCACCTCAGTTTGGTTCAGGACTCATCACAGGTTTCTCCCAGAATGTGTTTCTTTTCCAAATTCGTGTCAGGTCCTTCCTGGACCAGAGTGTCCTTCTACATTTTCTCTGGGTCCCTCTTTGCTCTGAATTCATTTGAGGCTTCTTGTCTCTCTGAATGTGGGTTTATTCAGGATATATCAATAGTTCTTCCTGGATCTCAGGATTTGCACCACATCTCTCATGGACCCTGAGTTTGTTCAGAGCTCTTAAGTGGTCCTTTATGAACCTCAGAATTGTCAGCACTAGCATGGGTATTTCGCACCCACCATTAGGGTCCTTGGCAGGCAGGCAGCCTATATTATTCCACCCTCCTACCATGGACACAGTCCTTCATCCCAACTACCTTTTGGTCAGAAGCAGAAGTCCTTAGTCTCAGAGATGTCTAGTTCTTTTAAGGAGTGGTAAGAGGTGGTGGCAGCATTCAACGCCATCCTCGAAACATCTCCTAAGTGGTCTATTGTGCTGAGCGGCTCACTCTCCTCTCTAAGGTTCTGAGGCTAGTGTCACACTGAGATTACTGAAGAATGGTACATATTACCAGGGTATGTGAATACAATTTTTATTGACATTGCCATTGTCATTTAGCCAGAAGAATGAAAGGGGTCAAAGATCGAAGAACCCCAGATGTGGAATCCATAGTCGACCTTTGTATCTACAAGACAATGTAAATGAAGGTTAGGACATGAAAACAGAGCTAGATTTGAACTAGTATAAATTACTTTTCAATGTATAATTATGCATTTATTTGTCAACTTCAAATGTTTATTTGTATTATCCTTAGCTGGTGATAGGCATTGAGATTTTACATATTGGTGTAAGTGTAACATAGGTTACAGGTTATTGCTATTGTTAGTTTGAAAATATTTTATAGGGAATTATATCTGTGATGATAACTGCATTATATAGTATGTTTTAAAAACATACACAAAAATTAAAATATGACGGTTTTAATATTTCTTTTAGTAAAATGATATATATGTTGCTATCACTCCTTGTGTCCATATGTAATTTATCGACTTTAATATCCTAAGGAATGTTTTCTATGAATTGCCAAAATTTGCCTTGAATGTAGCACTGACGGGGGTTCATGAAACAAAAATCGGAAGATTACCCTCAAGTTTATGCCCTTGAGCTTCCCAGGTCATCGATGTAATAGACCAGCAAACAAAGGCTCATCTAGGGCAGAGAGGCAGGCAGATCAAAATGATGTAGTAGGGTGGTCTCCCCGGCATAGATGAGTCCCCCATCTTTAGTGGTCCTGCTGCACCAGGCCCAGGACTGTACAGCGCACCTTTTGTTTCACACGCACATCTTGCAACCTGTAACCCATAACTGACTCCTCCAGTTCTACATTTTTATTTAGTCGAAGATAGTAAACTATTCAATTAATTTCCATCGGCTTCATCCCTGGATTAGTTGTTAATTTTCCGATCTCCTGTTGACATCTTCCATATTGATGCTCCGATATTCTCATCGTGCCTCAGCTTTTTGACACTTTTTGTCTATTCTGCTAAAGGACAGTCACAGATGTGTCATGGGTATTTTGTGAGGGTTTGCAGTACAACGCATGTATCCCCTTGTGACAATAAGCATCCTAGAGTTGTTTGAGGAGAGCACAAGCAGGCAGCGTTTCAGCCCCTTAAAGCTGTAAGAGTAACTAATGAGCAGATTATTGGATGTACTGGTCAACGACTTGTCATCATGATTGTCTCATATTTTATTTCTGGGTGTACCAGCATCCCTACTCCAAAAAAGTTACAGAACTCCTCAACTCCCAATTGGGCTTCCTCCTCATCTTGTCCGCTGCCACCTCCTTTATTGCCATACCCTCCAAGCTGTCATCTCAGGCCAATACAGTTTAGTACCTATACAGTTCTCCCCCAATGATCATCACATTTCTCTTAATCTTCTTACTCAAGGCTACGCTTATGTCCCTTTTCAGATAATTTTTACCCAAATGAACCATGAGCAGTGCTAACTTCTTTTGGCCCTCTTTTACTTATAATAACATGGGTCCTAAATGATTCCATCCTAAGCCACCCTATTCTGAAAGCATCAATTAAATTGCATCCCATACACCATCCTACCTCCCTGACATCCTGCCCACTTTACCAAAGAATGGATGAAAATTCGCATTGTAAGCATGATCAGTTATCTGAAAAATAAAATGCCCATCTCACAATGCCAATTCCTCCACTGTTCATATTCTGAACTCATGCATCCATCCCCATACCCTAATGGAGTTCTTAACTATTTTCTGACTTCTACCTCCCCAGAGCTTTCCACTCTTTCCTTCCATGCTTTGTCTACTCCCATCGGTCAGGACCCCAATCTGAACCTACTGGCCAACCGGAGAATGCCAAGCCTCTTCTCGAAATAGCCAATACCTGACCGGCATGGGCTCCTTCACTCCCTTCATGACTAAAAACCTAGACAGGACCACCTCACCTCTTTAGACTTTGTAAGCAAAATCCAAAATACTGCTCCTTTTGGGCAAACTTTTGACCTCTGTGTAAAAAGATTTAGATTCCTATGACTCACTTTGACATCCCGACCTAGGACCATGGATCCATTTACATCTTACTACCGCAAAATCACTATTTCCCCAAAGAACAACCATGTAAAGCAGGTTGTGAACAATTACTGCTCACGACCCCCTCTATTGCTCCTAAAACAACCACCAACCTTTGTAACAATCTGTCACCAGCTCCCTCAACCCTACATCCTTCCTTTGACCAATCAGCCACCATTCTGCCGGCCACCTTGCTTCCGCTTGCATTAAATCCCAAGAAACACTTTGTCTATTCCCAACAACTTTCCCATGTGTTCCTTGACAGACCCTTTTCCACTGACCTTAATATAAAGTCAATCACATTGTTCCATCCACTTTTTTCCACGTCCACCCTGCCTCTTCAGCCCTGAGGCATGCCATTAATGAACTCCAACCTGTAACCTACGTGCAAAGATGGCACCAAAGATGTTTTAACCGACCAGGGCCTTCAATCGACTAGCTACTCCAGACCTTCAAGTGTCCTCAGCTCCAGTGTGGACCACGGATGGTGTAGCACTGTGAACAAGAGAATGCTTCCACTTTGCCCTTGTCCTTACCAGGCACATGACTCATTTTTAAAACAATATTGCAATGCAAACATCCAAGCGTGAACACCCAGAAAAACGTTTGCACTCTCTCAGCCTTCCTTGAATTCCTATTCACTATAACCACAAGTTGTTGCCACTCACTTTCCTGTACACTAGTTCACCTACCCGCAACCTCAAGGCCACTACCAAGGGAAAGAATTTCAAGTTTGAATGCTGAAACATGTTCTTTGCCACCTGTCCAGCAAATAGGACACATGCCAGTGAGCATGCAATGTGCATGCAATGTGCAATAAGCTGTCCTCAATCTTCTGATCCTAAAATTGCATCTCCAGAAGCCAGAAATCCTTTGGAGGTACAGGCAAATGAAATCTTTGCCATTCACGTCTCCTTTTCACACTTCCTCATAACCTCAATAGCACGATCCACATTCACATAACTAACCACGCACTCCTGCGGCCACAACAAATAATGGATACATTTGAATTCCGTTTCTGTCTTCTTAAGCATCGTTCCTAGAAGAGACACTAACAGATATGCCAAAGGACATCCTATGAACGGCCAAGCAATTCTCACCTCTGCCAGTTCCTTTCCTAATTTGTGAACAGTTATGCAACTAGTTCTGTCATTTCTGTCAGCATATGTGGTGCACGTCCACATTGTGAAATATGAACCACTATACTTAAATTTAAAAAAATGCTGAAAACATTTGCAGGCCGATTCATGGAATCAACTCGCGCCGAAAAAACGGTGCACACGTGCGAAAACGTGCGATTCGCAGAGAAACAGCGAAAATCGCAGTGCAAGTGCGATTATCGCACAGAAAACATCGCACATCAATTCATGGAAGTCCGTGCACGCGCGAAATGTGGGATGTGCGCTAAGAAAGTGCGCGGCGCACGCTGGCGCACGCTGGCGCACAGGTCATCGAACGCCGTGCGATAAGGCCACAGCGAATTCGCACATAGCGCGGCGCACATAACAAAAGTAGGCGTAACACGGGGCGTCACATGCAGAATGGGGAACAACTCGTGAAAATGTGGGCATCACGGGGGAAGTACAGGAGGCAAGTGCGCAGAATGCCCACACGCTCGCCTACAACACGTATTCATGGAATCGAATAGGGAAAAACAGCGCATGGCCAAAGACGCGCACAGGCCCATACATGCCCGCCACACGAAAGCAGGCGGTAGCGTTCCTGCGCAGGAAAAAAATGTGCGCCAAAGTCCTACGCGCGCGAGAAGGCCCACAGGCGATCGGGCCTGGGGGAGCGTGTGCGTGTATTACAGGGGTGCGCGTGAAGTTCCATACGTGATTGGCCTGGGCGCGTGTATTTCAGGGGTGCGCGAGAAGTTTCTCACACGCGATTGGCCTGGGCGCGTGTATTTCAGGGGTGCACACAAAGTTTTACACGCGATCTGGCCTGGGGGAGCGTGTGCGTGTATTTCAGGGGTGCGCGTGAAGTTCCACACGCGATTGGCCTGTGCGTGTGTATTTCAGGGCTGCGCGCGAAGTTTTACATGCGATCTGGCCTGGGGGAGCGTGTGCGTGTATTTCAGAGGTGCGCGAGAAGTTCCATACGCGATTGGGCTGCGTGCGGGCATTTCAGGGGTGCGCAAGAAGTTCCACACGTGATTGGGCTGCGTGCGGGCATTTCAGGGGTGCGCGTGAAGTTTCACACGCGATCTGGCCTGGGGGAGCATGTGCGTGTATTTGAGGGGCTCGCGGGTGTTTTCACACGCGATCGGGCCTGGGGGAGCGTGCTACGTGTATTCCAGGGGTTCGCGTGAAGTTTTTCACGCGATCGGGCCTGGGGGGGAGCGGGGTACCACTCACCGTCTGCCTTGCATGTAGAAGAACACATAGCCAACACCCGCTGTGAAGTAATAGCGTGTGAACCCCAACGGATGGAAAACACACGCACCGCACGAAAAGCACGTACAGAACATAAAGGCACGCGGGATCACCAAGCCCTGCCAGGGCAACGCCCGTGCGCGAAACGCCACAGACGCGCTTACGCTGTAAGGGCCTTTGGTCCAATGAAATCGCATACGCGTGCTGACGCGCTTACGCGCTAAGGCCCTTTCCTTGAATTTCACGCTGACGTGTAGGATTTTCACGTGCAAAATCACTCCGTATCAAGCTGGCCACGCGAAAACACACGGAAGACCACGCTCCTGCCCAGAAGGCCGAATTACTGCCCCCCAGTGCCCCGAGCAGCCTCCCACGTGCCATCTGCTGCTGCCTGCCTGCCTGCTGCCACCGTGCCCTGCCATTTGGTGCCTGAACATCAGCCATCTCCAGGGGTCCAGTTGCTGTGTCCACCCCTGCTGGAACAGAAGACTCCCGACTCGGATAACATCGCTCCACAGCCCAGCCCCAGGACCCAGTTGCCCTCCCACTCCTGCCCCTGGGGTTGCCATGTCGGGCACATCAACATCTGGCACCAGTGGCAACCCCCAGCCAGAGGGGCAGAGGGGCACCAGCTTCACTGCCACCGAAGTTGGTGTCCTGGTGGAGCAAGTCCTGGGGCAGTATGATGCCCTCTTCGGATCGTCCCGCGCCAACAAGGAAGGACGGGAGAGGATCTGGGCCGACTGTGTGGTTGCCATCAACGCGGAGGGGGTGGCAACCCGCACCATCCAGAAGGTCAAGAAGCGCTGGGAGGACTTGAGGTCCAGGACCCTCATAAAGGCCCGGCGCCTCGTGGAAGGGGGCCGGGGCTGCATGAGTTCCATCCAGATGAGGGTCCTGGAACGCGTACACCCAGCGCTCCACGCCCAGGTCCTTGAGAGGGAGACCCGTCTGGAGTTGAGCGATAAGTGGCCAAGCATTGCTGTGTGAGACAGGGCATGTTGCAGTGTGCTGGTTGTCTGATACTTGCCTGTATGTGTGACATAGGCCATGTACGCATGTATGTGTGCAGGGACATCATGGTAATGCATGTGCGACCAGTAATGTGTGAACCGCACGGTTGTTGCATGTGTTTAAATGCGACATGGGGAGCCCTATGCAGATTGCACACATGAGAGCATGGCAGTCTCTGTTCTTGGACATGGGTGGGGGTGAGGGATGGGTGCTGATGCCAGGTACATATATGGTATCCATGTCTGTGTGCCTGACCTGCGTGTCTGTGACTTGTGAATGCCATGGATGCATGACACATGTCTGTGACAATTTACAGATTCACTGATGCAGCCTAGTCATCCTTGTATCCACTGTGATTGGGGTGTACGGGGCCAGATGGATGTGACTGAGGTGAAGTGTGTGCATGTGATAGGCATGACCCATGATGCATGTGAGTCCAAAAACAACATTGTATGCTTCAAGAGTCCCTTGGACATGTTTGCTTATGTCCATAGCATGCGCCATGCCTGTTACTGCATGTGTTTTGCCTGCACTGACCCATGTGTTGTGGAGGGACATGATGGAAGTGATCTTTGACAGTGCCACTCATCTGCTGTTGCTTCCTGTCTAGGGGACCATTGTACAGTACCCTGATGCTTGTGTTCTATGTCTCCCTCTACACAGCGCAAAGTGAAGAAGAGGGCGGAGACGGCGCTGTGGAACTAAGTGGCGGGGATGCCCCCACGGCTGCAGCGGAAGGGGTGGGTGAGCCCCCACAGGGGCTTGCAACGGCGGAAGACGGTGTGGAGCCATCCAGGTTGGTGGTTTCCACAGAGGAGGAGGAGGCCGCTACTGAGCCGCACATGGGGCCTGGTGGGGGCATCCCTGCTGGTGCAAGTGGTGCAGTCCAGGGGCAGGGGCAGGAGGCAGCACAGGTCGCCGTGGAGGTGCCTGTGCATGTCGCTGTCCCTGACACTGTGACTGCACCACCATGCACCAGCAAGGATGCCCCGTCCCAGGCCCGTCCGCAGGTAGGGGGGATGTCCATGTCATCTGACTCCCCTCCACCTGCGGACGAGGGGACCCCTGGCCGTATGGAGAAGGTCCTGATTGGTGTCGCGCTGCGCACGGCTGTCATTCGTGATGAGGTGCGTGCTTCCCGGGGGGAGCACGCACGTCATCACGAAGAGCACCGTGCCAACGTGGCCCAGTTGGGAGCGGTCATGGTCGGGGGTCTCGTACATGTGTCGGGCACTCTGGCGACCCTCTCCTCCTCTGTGGAGGCTATGCGCCAGTCGTACTCCATGCCGTCTTCCGGCCCAGATGCCACCAGGGCCCCCTGTGGACCTGCCCCGACCAATGCAGCCACCTCGGTGGGGATCCCATCCCTGCCACAGTCGGGAGTCGGAGGTCCAGCAGGGGTGGACACACCAGCAACTGGACCCCAGCAGATGGAGGATGGGACGGCATCATCGGGCAGGGCACGTGCACGACGGCGTCGGTGGTTTCCATCAGCCTGGATGCCGTCGTGCTGGCACAGGCAGTTGCGTCGGAGGCAGCGGCAGGCTCGACGTGGGAGGCATCATGGCTCGGGGCCATCAACATCAGGGGTGCAGGCATCGGCCGGAGGGCAGGAGAACCCTGGAATGGGAGTGGCTTCCGTGTGGGAGCGGTTGGGCCAGCAGATAGGTGCGGAGCGGCAGCGGGCAGAGGAGGCGAACTCCATGCGGAGGGCGCTGAGGCGGGCTGAGTGCCTCGAGGGTCTTCGCAGGGAGTTGGAGCTGGACACTGCATTATCCCTGTGGGACCTCGGGGCCAGGGAACATGCCCGCCTCCAAGCCATTGAACAGGAGTTCGATGATGCCCTGGCCCATGACAACAACCAGTGAGCCGTCGGACTAGCCCGCTGCCCTTGTAAATAGTTATGTAGTTAGTGTAGGTTTCCTTTGCTTTTTTATTTATTTTGGACCTTTTGGACAATGGGCCACATTTATGTATATAGTTTTATTTTATTAGGTAGTATTTTTATGTAGGTTTCATTTCTTCAGTTGGGATCATGGACCCTGGTTTGTTTATCTGTATATAGTTGACTGTTGGATTTTTTTATTTTTTTTTGGATTTACCCATGGAGCAATGGTTTTCGGTTTTGTTTTTACCTTGGATTTACTTTCTTGAACTGTGACTTTGGACACCTTTCCTTTGGATTATGATTTGTCGTTTCTCATTATTTTATGGACATGCTGCTTTTGGTTTTTGATTCCCATTGTCATTTGTATATTTTTAATTCCATTTATGCTGTTTTAAATACATTTTTTTCATCAAACTTCAATGTGTAGTATCATCTCATTGGTATCATGCATATCATGATATGGGTTTTGAGATCCACTGACACCCATTGGGTGTATGTGAGGGCCATGTGTTCATTTCCAGACTTGCTATTGGGGTTCTATCATGTCATTGCCATTTCTAAGTGGGTGGATGCAATACTCGAGTGGGTGTTTTGCATTTGGAGGCTGACCATAAGGGCCAGGGATCTAGATTGTGATGACATGTTGGCTGGGGGACATGTGTGGGGGCCTGCTGGCAGGTGCCCCGCAATGCTGGGGGGTGGGGGTGGTGGGGAACATGAGTTGGACATGGGTGGGGGCCTGCTGGCAGGTGCCCCGCAATGCTTGGGGGTGGGGGTGGTGTGGAACATGAGTTGGACATGGGTGGGGGCCTGCTGGCAGGTGCCCCACAGTGCTGGGGGGTGGGGGTGGTGGGGAACATGAGTTGGACATAGGTGGGGGCCTGCTGGCAGGTGCCCCGCATGCTGGGGGTGGGGGTGGTGGGAGACATGGGTGGGGGCCTGGTGGAGGTTGCCCCCGCAATTCTGGGGGTGGGGGTGCAAGGGGACATGAGTTGGTGATCATTAGTGCAAGGAGACATGTGCCTTTGCTGGGGGGCATGCCCATGTTGGGTGGGCTGCCTGCGGGACATGACCAGGGATACAGGGTAGTCCCCTGTGGTGTGAGCCACCTGCAGGGGCCGTGGAGGGTGTAGAGGGAACACCTGGGAGGACCCACACGTGCAATTCACGTGTGGTGCTCCCCGCGCACCCCTGTAATACACGTACCCTGATGAAATTGCGTGTGAAACTTCCCGCGCGCCCCTGAAATACACGCACGCAGCCCAATCGTGTGTGAAACTTCCCGCGCACCCCTGAAATATACGCACGCAGCCCAATCGCGTGTGAAACTTCCCGCGCACCCCTGTAATACACGCGCCTAGGGCAATCGTGTGTGGAACTTCTCGCGCACCCCTGAAATACACGCACGCGGCCCAATCGCGTGTGAAACTTCCCGCGCACCCCTGAAATATACACACGCAGCCCAATCGCGTGTGAAACTTCCCGCGCACCCCTGTAATACACGTACCCTGATGAAATTGCGTGTGAAACTTCCCGCGCACCCCTGAAATACACGCACGCAGCCCAATCGCGTGTGAAACTTCCCGCGCACCCCTGTAATACACGTACCCTGATGAAATCGCGTGTGAAACTTCCCGCGCACCCCTGAAATACACGCACGCAGCCCAATCGCGTGTGAAACTTCCCGCACACCCCTGAAATATACGCACGCAGCCCAATCGCGTGTAAAACTTCCCGCGCACCCCTGTAATACACGCGCCCAGGGCAATCGCGTGTAAAACTTCCCGCGCACCCTGTAATATACGCACACGCTCCCCCAGGCCCGATCGCATGTGAAAACACCCGCGAGCCCCTGAAATACACGCGCCCAGGCCAATCACGTGTGGAACTTCTCGCGCACCCCTGAAATACACGCACACGCTCCCCCAGGCCAGATCGCATGTGAAACCACCCGCGAGCCCCTGAAATACACGCGCCCAGGCCAATCACGTGTGGAACTTCTTGCGCACCCCTGAAATACACGCACACGCTCCCCCAGGCCTGATCGCGTGTGAAACCACCCGCGAGCCCCTGAAATACACGCCCCAGGCCAATCGTGTGTGGAACTTCTCGCGCACCTCTGAATTACACCCACATGCTCCCCCAGGCCCGATCGTGTGTGAAACCACCCGCAAGCCCCTGAAATACACGCGCCCAGGCCAATCTCACGCACCCCTGAAATACACGCACCCAGCCCATTCGCGTGTGAAATTTCCCGCGCACCCCTGAAATACACGCACGCAGCCCAATCGCGTGTGAAACTTCCCGCGGACCCCTGAAATATACGCACGCAGCCCAATCGCGTGTGAAACTTCCCGCGCACCACTGTAATACACGCGGCCAGGGCAATCGCGTGTGGAACTTCTCGCGCACCCCTGAAATACACGCACACGCTCCCCCAGGCCCGATCGCGTGTGCAACCACCCCCGAGCCCCTGAAATACACGCGCCCAGGCCAATCGTGTGTGGAACTTCTCGCGCACCCCTGAAATACACGCAAACGCTCCCCCAGGCCCGATCGCGTGTGAAACCACCCGCGAGCCCCTGAAATACACGTGCCCAGGCCATTCGCTTGTGGAACTTCTCGCGCACCCCTGAAATACACGCACCCAGGCTATTCGCGTGTAATACTTCTCGCGCACCCCTGAAATACACGCACACGCTCCCCCAGGCCAGGTCGCGTGTGGAACTTCTCGCGCACGCCTGTTCCCGACACCCGTAATACGCGTTCCCCGCTTTGCGTTTGCTGTTTGCCAGTCCGGTAAACTGGTAAGGGTTGGCGCAGCCCTTTGCGATGGTTTTGCGATCTTGGTGGCTTTTCCTTGCGCGAGGGCGTTCTTGGGGGCGTAACTGGTGCTGCTGCAGGGTGGCTGCGCCACTCTGCGCCACGTCTGCTTTTGGAGGTGGGAACCATGAATACGCTGTGCGCGGAAATTGATTTTATCGCACGCGGCTGGCGCAGACATTCGCACGGGCACGCTGTGCGCCAGCCGCGTGCAACACTTTTGAGAGGAATTATGGCCTGTTGATCAGCAACATATCCGCTCCTCTCTCGAGTTAGTGCCAAGCCACTCCCAAAGCACTGACACTCTAACTTTCATAGGTGTCCCTGACAACCACCCCTATATTTCTCTCTTGAGCCCTGCCTGCAAATTCTGCCCAACACCTATAACAGAGAAGCACGGAGTAACTGGGTGTCCTCCTGCCCACCTGTTGCTCTTGTGTCTAAATGTGCATACCGTTCTAAAGCAAGCCTCTGTGTTGCATGCCTAGGTGCCCATTACATGTTGCCCCTTAAACCATTCATCCAGCCCCTCTTGGGTGAGAGACCGTTGAAAGGGCCATATGATAACAGCCTCCGAGCGTTTTGGACGAGTAGGAGCCTTCAACCGCATCCGGAGGTTAATGTCCAGCTCCCCATACACTGCTCTCTCATCTTCCTCCATGCTGAATATGAAATTGTTTTCATATCGGATCACAGGCTAATTCCCAAAATTGATATAATTGGAAAATGTCACATCAATATACTTGAAAAGCTCCATGCAGCTCAGTGGGCACTTCTCACAAAAGATGCTAGCATTTATAATGAACTAGCCGTTTTACCCGTGCTATGCACAGTAATGCCTACTAAAAAATAAAGAATTAGACAGAGGTATATTTATATTTCATTCTTTTTACATTGTCTAAGCCATGGAACATACCTACATACCAAATCATAGGTTTGTAGCATGCTGGGAAGGATGCTGAACATTTCGAACAGACACACACACACACAAGCATTGCAGACCACTTAAAAGAAAGGCTTAAAAATAAAATTAGAAAAATGTATATTTAATTTGTTTTACATTGTCTACGCCATGGAACCTACCCATATGCCAAATGTCAGGTTTGAAGCATGTTGGGAAGTATGCTGCTGAACATGTCGAACAGACACACACACACACACACAAGCATTGCAGGCTGCTTAAACAAAAAACCCTAAAAAGCTAAATTAAAAAAATGCAAATTTCATACTTTTTACATTGTCTACTCCATGGAAGCTACCCACATGCCACATTTCAGGTTTGTAACATGTTAGGAAGTATGATGAACATTTCGAACAGACACACACATACATCCAAGCATTATAGATTGCTTAAAAAAAACACTTAAAAAACAAAATTATACAAGTGTATATTTTATACTTTTTACATTGCCTGCATGATGGAACCTACCCACATGCCAAAATTAAAGTGTGCAGCAAGTATGCTAAACATTTCAAATGGACACACACACAAGCATTGCAGACCGCTTAAAATAAGCGTTTAAAAACAAAATTGGCATACTTTGCATATTGTCTACAGCATGGAACCTACCCACAAGCCACATTTCAGGTTGGGAAGTATGCCGAACATTTCGTAGAGACACATACATAAATCAAAGCATTGCAGGCTGCTTGAAAATCTTTTGGAAAAAACAAAATATGAAAAATATATATTGTATACTTTTTACATTGTCTAAACCATGGAACCTTGGCCGAATTTCAGGTTTGTAGCATGTTGGGAAGTAAACTAAAGATTTCAAACAGACACACACACAAACACACACATATCCACTAATCCCCCCCCAAAAAAATAGGCAAAAGTATATTTATATGTCATACGTTGTCCATTGTCTACACCATGCAACCTACCCACATGCCAAATTTTAGGCTTGTAGCTTGTTGGGAAGCATGCTGAACATTTCAAACAGACATATGCACATATCCAAGCATTGCAGACTGCTTAAAAAAATTCCAGCAAAAAAACAAATTAGAAAAATGTATATTGTATACTTTTTACATTGTCAAAACCATGGAACCTTTGCCAAATTTCAGGTTTGTAGCATGTTGGGAAGTAAACTAAAGATTTCAAACAGATACAATACACACAGACACACACACACTAATCCCCCCACAAAAAAAATAGGCAAATGTATATTTTTATGTCATACGTTGTCCATTGTGTACACCATGCAACCTACCCACATGCCAAATTTCAGGTTTGTAGCTTGTTGGGAAGTATGCTGAACATTTCAAACAGACACATACACATATCCTAGCATTGCAAACTGCTTAAAAAAATTCTTGAAAAAAATATAAATTTGAAAAATGTATATTGTATACGTTTTACATTGTCTAAACCATGGAACCATTGCCAAATTTTAGGTTTGTAGCATGTTGGGAAGGAAAAAAAAGATTTCATACAGACACACACACATATCCACAAATGTTCCCCCCAAAACATTAGACAAAGGTATATTTATATGTCATATGTTGCCCATGTCTACACCATGCAACCTACCCACATGCCAGATTTCAGGTTTGCAGCATGTTGGGATGTATAATGAACATTTCAAACAGACACATACACATATCCAAGCATTAAAGAGCACTTAAAAAAGACTTTAAAATGTTTTTAAAAAAATGCATTTCATACTTTTTACATTGTCTACACCATGGAACCTACCCACATTACATATTTCAGGTTTGTAGCAGGTTGGGAAGTATGCAGAACATTTCGAACAGGCACACACACATATCCACAAATGTCCCTTTTATATGTATATAAAGCGAATAGCAGGTGTACCCTTGCTCCGCACGGTAATTCTTAGGGCTAAAGCATGTAAGCCTGAAGTGCCGTACCCGTACGGGTATGGCTGAAGCATGTAATCTTTGTACTTTTGAGGTGGCATGCATTTGTCAATTCCGTGGGAAATTAAGTTCCTGTAATTATCATGAGAAATTTGCCACGATATGACAGACAACATGATTGTGGACACTATTAAAGAGACCTGCACTGTTTCCTGTCACCTGCATTACTACAAAAACACCATTTTGTGTCACTTGCATGACTTCAAAAGGGAGTGCCGCTAATGTTAGCTAGAATGCTGATAGTGTGGAAAGTTTAGGGCCAATGAACTGCTGAAGTTTTCATGAACTGCTGAACTTTAGGAACAATGAACCTAGAACTACGGTGCAAGAAGCCATATGGCAGGGATAGCATTGCAGACCACTTACAAAATTTTTTAGAAACATTTACTTTGTATACTTTTTACATTCTCTACACAATGCAACTTATCCACATGCCAAATGTCATGGTTGTAGCATGTTGGGAAGTATGCTGAACATTTCAAACAGACACACACACACACATATCCAAGCCTTGCAGACCACTTAAAAATAAAAGGCTTAAAAAAAAGAAACTTAGAAACATTTATATTTTATACTTTCTACATTGTCTACACCATGGCACCTACCCACATGTCAAATATCAGGTGTGTAGCATGTTGTGAAGTAAGCTGAACATTTCAAACAGACACACATATCCACAAATGTCCCTTTTATATATCAAGAAAGTATGACACCTAATTCTTTATTGCAATGTGAAGCCGGAGCATCCTTTTCCACACTCTTTTCTTCCTTGCATCCGTCTTTAGTTATGGAGAAGGTAGTATAAATCCACAAACTCTGTTTTCTAAATTTTGCATTTTGTTGCTTGCATCAAGTGAGCCCCAAGAGGCTTTGTGGTGCCCATAAAGGGCAGCTACTTCCCCTCACATTCTCACTCTTTGCATCTGTCTCCCCCCATTTTGCTTGCCCTTTCCTTCTTCTGCTGTCTTTTCAAACCCCTGCAATGCTCCACTGTTGTCATTGGCCTCTACCAATTAAGCCTTAATCACAACCACTTCCATTGTTTGTTGTCACTTCTCACCCTCCCTCTGCACCTTTTTCACCTTTTTCAACCTGCACCTTTCTGACCCATATGCATTGCCTATCTCCATGACCAACCACCATAGCCGACCTCTCACATGTCTTTCCAACCTCAAAGTTCTCCTCCTCTTCTACATTCCCCCCCTCGTCTGCACTTACCCTGTCTCTCAGTCCTTGTACCCACTTCCCTCTCATTCAACCTCTGCCCTTTCCACACTTTCTACCTGTTGCCTTGTTTGAAGACCGCTTCTTTGTAAAACTATTGGTCGGGTGATCCTCTGGCGTGTCCAATGCTCTCTTCCCCAAAAATGAGTTGAGGTGCCCTGCTCTTTTGCTATGACCAATCATTGTCAAACAACAAGCTCATTCCAGACCCTCCCCATTCTCCATGAGCACTGTGGAATTACGCTCTCTAAACCCTGCACATCCACTCAATATGCATCACCTTTGTATTTTTTGGAGGATCTTCCCCCAGCCTCTCCCACCCCCCTTTTCCACCCCATTCACCTTTGCGCCTGCATTATATGCCCTCTCTATGCCCTTCTGCTAGATCTGGGCAACCTTTAATGCCTTAAATCTCTGTACCTTTCGCCTCCTGCCTGCCGCTCTCCTATCTCGGCCCATTTTTGTCCCTTGTACATGACCTGGCCTCCTTCTTTCTTCCTCATAACAGACCCCTCCTAGACATGCTCTTCGTGTACACCCGCCCGTGCCAATACTAAGGCTGAGCAGCACTAGACTAACACCTTGATAGGCCTCTCACCTTTCCCAGCCTCTTCCCTGGCTTCTTACTCCGTTTTCCCACATTAAATGGTTTGCATGCCCAGTAGAGTAACTTTGCTGAAAATGTTGGGGGGGACATGACATCTGAAGAAAAGGTGCCCCAGCCAAATGAATGGGGACAAAATGGTGTGCCATGAAAGTTGGGGGGACAACCACCCCTGTCCCCCCTAAAATTACACCCGTGCGCATGCCACAACACTATGGCTGACTCTGTATAAGTCCCCCTACTCTGTAGCCCGCCCACCTTTATCCTCTCCTACAATTCACCACCACCTCCACCACACGTGCCTACTCTGCCCACCTGATAATCTTAAGGGATTCCCACAATGCCTTTTGGTCAATGTTTCCACCCATTATGTCACACTAGTCACCAGCCTCCAACGCCACTTAAGGGAATCAGCCCTGTCTGCTGCCCTTATACTCCCTGTGTCCCCTATATATGCCTATAAAACCTCCGACCCCCGGGCCTCACCAATATAGTGAAGCACCAGCACCTCAACCCTCTGATATGAGCCGAACCCTCCCCCGACCACCCTCCGAATAAACAACTATTGACACTGAACTCAGTCACTCACTGCAAAGAAGTGAGGGGAAGTGTATGTCACAAATCAACATGGCGCTACCCCACCAACCCTTGCATTATATACAAAACATTCCCCCAAGGGCCAGCCATAATACATCCACCATCAATGCACATGAATAAGAGCAAAATATGAAAGCTACATATACATGTCACCCAAGCCTCATCTGGGCTTGCTCTAGCTCCCCAACCCCAGCAGCCTGCTGCTAGCCAACCCCAGCATCCTGCTGCTCGCCAACCCCAGCATCCTGCTACAGACCCACCCCTCATACTGCAGACAACAGGGCTCCTTGGACCTCACCTTCACCGAACTCCGGTAGCCAGCACAACTTCCACCAATATTAGAGTGCTACACATCTTTTCTTGTGAAGCGGCCACTGTACCACTTGACCAAATAACATTGAGGCATACTCATCCGACAGCCCCCATGGTCCCTCTCTTGGATAACTGCGATAAACGTGAGCAGGGGGGTGCAGTACTTTGGCACCCACCCGCACCTTCCTATCTGATGGAATCATGTATGTGGCATTCAAAGCTTAGATCTGATTTTCCTGCAGGCCATTTTTTTCGAAGTCAGGATTCCTGAGTCACCTTTGGCAATGTGGGATATCACGTCTCTTGGTGCCGGACGCCCTCTCCCCCTCAAACCCCTGAAGTACCCTCCTTCTACTGTGCTGGGTACACACACGCAACACTGGACTCCCATAAGTGTCCATGCACTCCCACAAAGTCGCTCCATTCTCTCCTTTGCTCCTGCATGTTCACTGTATGCATGTCCAAATTCAGACATGTGCTTTTCCTGACATGACACCTTTTGTGAAAGGAGGCAGTCGGAAATGTTCTTTCAATCAACGTGGAAAGTCCCTATTTGTATCACCAAAACATGTAGTGCAGGGTTGTCCGACTCCAGGACTCGAAGGACGGAATCCTGACAGGTATTTAGGATATCCGTCATTAATATTCATGAGCAAAAATGTGCATACATCTAGAATAATTGTATGAAAATTCATCTAATGAGGGTTATCCTTAAAATCCAACATGTTTCTGCCCCTTAAAGTCTGGAGTTTGACAACCCTGATGTAGAGCATATTGCATACCCGTGGCAGCCGCATTCCAACACCTTTGCACTCACAAAAAGTGCTTTAACCTTAATGGTTCTGTGTACCTGCACCTTACAATAAAAATCTATTGCCATAAATGTAACGGTAGCATACCAGTACTATTCATTAAGGGTGCAATTTTTGGAATGGGCAACTGCAGGTGCTTTCTGGGCCAGGTCAATACTTTGAATGCTAGAGGGCTGGTTTTAGTAATTAGAGGTAGGTTGCTTTGAAACAAATTGGCACTTATTCTTGGGGGGGGGCACTGTTGTTAATGGAAGCGTACCAACCTTCCCCTTTGTGACCTAATAGACTGAATGGGAGCACCCTGGCACTTCCCAGTACAACACAGGTATAATGATTCCATCTTTCCGTTTGAAGCTCAGCAGATCTCTCAAGCGCAAGGCGCAGGGATCGTATCTCTCCAGGACTGACATCTCTGCATTGGCTCCCAGTGGCTGCGAGGATCAAGTTCAAAACCCTCTGCATTGTCCATAAGGCCTTCTGGGGCCTGGGCCTCAATACCTTCAACTCTCTCTTCCTAAATATCTTCTTTCTCAAGCTCTTCGCTCAACCGTCTCCAACTCCCTCAGGGTCAGACGCTTCTCCAAGCCACGAGTTGGTGGTAGATCTGTTTCTTCGGCTGGGGCCTCCCTCTGGAACAGCCTCCCTGCCTCCCTGAAGCTTGTGGAGAATCATCTCCGGTTCCAGAAGCACCTCAAGACTTTTCTCTTTGCTTCTGCTTTTTCTCTTCCTCTCCCCTGCTGACGTCCTGGCTGATACTGAAACTGCACTGGTTACCTGGCCACCATCTGATCTCGGGCCCAGCCCCCCAAACCCCTCGCGCCAGTCGCACTCCTGCACTGCCTTCCTGGCAACCCCCGCACTTGGGCACTGTTTTTTTCTGTATCCCTACAGTCCCTCTACCAGCATTGATACCTGATGTCTGCACTTATCCTTGCACTTGCCACCTGCTGGCAACAGGAGTGGGAATCCTTTAAGATATGGGAGAGGTTTACCAGACAATCATCGACACAGGTCATAAGAAGCATGCCTCTGATTGGTATCAATTTTGAATAAGAAAAATGCAAGTGTTGCCTAAGGGCTTCCTGGGGTATTGGTCCTTTGACCTTCTGTGAGAATCCAAAAATCCCAAGCTGTTTAATATATGGGTAGAGTGGGGAATAGTTACCTCCTTTGCCCAAATATTGATATCATCCAGAACTACTCAAGGATCGGAGAAGACTGGTCATTTAGGCGCAAAGTCGTTTGGATCGATAACGCAATAAAAACCTATTGGTAACATTAAGGCAAATGCCAATCGGCAGTCAACAGATTAATTTAGGTTAGAGGGAGTACAGAGAAAGAGTCACGAAAAGGGGTTGCAATGTCCCCTCCAGAACAATTAGGAGATATTACCACAATGATGTGTGTATCCGACTGGAGGGACTAATGCCCAGCCAGTACTGGACACATAAATCAACCAATACTCAGGAATGAAAATGCAATCATTATTTTAATACTTCCAGCCTGTGCTTTACCATTGAATGGGCATTGAACAAAGCACTTGAAATCTAGGGGCTGATAGATTGTGTGAATGGTTTCTGTATTAACACAATTGATATTTCGATACATATAATTCCAGGTGCAAATTAGATTAGAGCCAATAAGGGCTTTTAGTCGAAAGCTGATTCAGCCAAAAGCAGATCAATAACACTGTGCCATGACTAACCAGGAAGAAAGTACACAATCCCCCTCCCTCATGGTTTAGAAACTCTACATACCCAATAATTAATTTTAATGTACATGCCTCCTATTGGGATGAGCCATGATGGTCTCATTCAAACTATTGCACAATCCCTCACATTACCAATATTGTACTCCAAACAAGCAATGATGAACTTCCATTCAAATCAGCACACCTATCATTAATAGTTGCAGTACCCTTACATTTACAGTATTGCCTTATATTGTGTAATAATACCTATACTTGGCCATTCTAAATAAAGGAACCCCAAATAACAGTTTCAGTTTCAGTATTCTGCCATTAAATGTGTTTCTGGTTAAAACATTGTTCCTTTTAAGTAATTACCACCAATGTAGGGCCCAAGTATTTGCGGCATTCTTGCCTTTAGATGTAAATTGGACTAAACAAACTCATGTGCCAAAAGTATTGTCTTTGCCAATGCGTGTTAAAGTTTGCTCTCTTTTCTTCTTTGAACACCCACTAAAATGTCCTATTTTAAAACAATGCAGGTTGTTGCAAAGTGGCAATACTTGAAGATATTTCGAAACCTACCAGACAGAAATATGGAGTTAGCCTCATAAAGGTATCATTACTGCAAGATCATCTGTGGCTTTTTGCTTTAAAAAAAACCCTGCACTGTTTGACTGGCTAAAACGTATTCCCTCCTCTATTTTAATACAGTAACATGAAATTACAAAATGTTAATTGTTGTATCCTGCATATGTATGAATGATGTCTGAGTCTGTGTAAGAGCTGTGATGGAATGCTAGTGGAGCTTGGAGTGTTGGGGCACCTGGGGATTCCAAAGGAGACGGTTAGGGACTTGGAGCTGGGCAGGGAACCAGGGAAGAAGCTACTAGTGATCTCTCTCCCCTAACTTCTATACTGAACCTGTAACTAAGACAATAAAGCGTACTTCCTATTTCTACATACCTGAGTCAGCCTGGTTCCTGCTCCTTGTCATTACTGGCTCAGGGTAGATCCTGCAGGAGGCAGGATACATCATTTGGCGACGAGGAGTTAAAGAATCCAGTGAAGTTGAGAGAGCCTGTAGCCCATCCATGGGGCCATGGAACTGGAGACAGCTGGAAGTATGATGGCTGACAGGAGAGATATGCCCATTTGCCAGCACTATACAGATTTCAAGTTGCAGAGCCATTGGAATTGAGCCTGGAGTTGGCGGTGCTGGAGGAGGTGACAGATTGGACCATTGTAGGATTGCCATTGGAGGCACCAGACAGGCTGAGGTAAAGCTTGCAGTGAGCAAATGAGGCAGCAGGAACATCGAGTATTGGACATGGTGGCCGTATGAAGAAAAAAAAAAAAAAAATCAGGTGGCACCAGTGAGCAGCTGATCCGAGCGCCGTTGCGCTCACGTGGAGAAGGAGACCTGCAGCGCAGTATGGAGGAAGTTTCTGCAGACCGAGGTACTGTGAAAAAAAAAAAAAAAAAACGGAATTGGGGCAATTTGGAGGGTACCAAGGGGCCGTGGGTGGCGCGCGCCCATGCGAGCCCCGGTGCGTTCCAGCCGCTGCCGTTGGGCTGGAACGCACAGATGTTGCCCGGCGCCATTGTTTATCCACGTTACGAGATCCGGAGCTGCGTATTTCTGGATGTGAAGGCCGTATTAGAGGAAGGGCCCTAGTGTTGTGGGCCAACGTGATGACGTTGTAATCAGGAAGCAGGAGATGCCCATCGGAGCCAGGAGGAAGATGTTCGGCGTTGTTGAAACGAACCGGAGCTGCAGAGTAGGCGCGGCTGGTGTTTTCCGCGCTACGTCTGCAATGTTTATTGAACTGGAGGTTCGCGCACAGGGATCGCCTGCTGTGTTGCAGTAAGTGCAGGAAGCAACGCAACGCAGTGCTCCACAAATCATGCTGGCATTCACTGAAGTACACGTGTAAAAGGCGTACACGATATATATAATTTTTTTTTCTTTCGTGCAATGACATTTCTTACTGGAAGTTATGCGAGCATTTGGTACTTTGAGCCACCTGCTGGAGTTGTGATGAGAATTTACTGCTATTTTGGATTGCTTTTGCCTGCGTTGGTTGAACGTTACGGCATAATCATTTTAATGGGAAATGAATTGTGAAGATTTATAGCTGTGTCACGCATAGGATTTCTGGGCAGACATTTTAGGGCAGGCATATTGCTGAATACTTTTATCGTGCTGAGTTTCTGAAATTTTATGGAAATGAATGCTTTGAGATAGCATAAGTTGTTGTAGGCAGCGTGAGTTTTATAGACACTGTTCCTGGGAGGTGCATTTAACACATTTTATCCTGTTTTATGCAGAATGCACATAAATGTTGGAGAAGCATTGAAGAATATTTAAGGGATTTTTGAAGCATGTTGTAGAACGTTTAAATAATGAAGTTGCATATTTAAATGAAATTGAAGTACAGTCCACACAGTTTCAAGTTTTGAGGTTTTAAAATGCAGAAACGCTCGAAATTTTGTAGTAAATGCACATAATTTGTCTGGGGAATCATAGATATTTTTCATGTTTAATTTGCAGTGCATTTTGGGGAATGAATATTTTGCCAAACGCATTTTGGGGAAATGCAAATTTTGGGAGAAGCACAAATTCAAATTGTGTGATCTGCATTTGAATGCGTTGAAGTTCTGTATGATTGTGGATTAAGTCTGCGTATGTGTGCGCAAGCTTTTGGGGTGTGTGACACAAGAGTGCACACAAGAGGCAGCAGGTTCTGCAGTTATAGTGCATTTTTGTGCTAGTACATGTGTGAGAAGTAGCACGTGTGTTTTGTAGTGGCGTGTGTACAGGGTGTTGTACGGTTGTAGATGTTGACGTGTGGGAGAATACACGTTTATTGCGGAGTATGTTGCGCAAAATGGGAGTTGCATGCATACAAATGGGGTTTAGGCTTATACACCCTGGCCAGGTGTATTGGCAGTAGTATAAAACCTTCAGGAGGAACCCCAAAGTTTTGTTTTGAGGAGTTTGGACACAGAAGGGTGTTCCAATGTAGTTGACCTTAGGGCATGGGCCCTTTTTGGAGTTGTTTTGTGGAGTTACAACGCAGTTGTGCGTTTGGAAAAGGAAGTGAAAGGAGAATTTTTTTTTCTCAGGTAGTGTATGTTTACATTATAGGGGCTACACTAGTTGTCTGCGTTGTAGGTAACCGTACGGCAACATACTTCCTTTAGTTGAGTTTAGGGTTTTTCCCTAGTTAGTTCTGTGATGCCAGGCGGTGCATGTGGGAGGAGGATATTTGTTGTGTTGCACGCCAGTTTGAAAGTGGTATGGAATAGGAGTGGAGGGCACACAGTGTTAAGCCAGTGTTTATTATTGAAGTTGTGGACTGTACACTGGCATGGGTTACTGGATTAATTTCAGTTTTTATTACATTTTTCAAAATACTTTTAGAAATTCCAGGTCACACCATTTGATTTTTCATCCCAGTGGTGTGCCGGAGCTTTTGGGTTGCAAAATTTTGAAATTGCACTACACTACTGTTTTTTTTCTGGTAGTGTTAAAATTTTTACATCTGAATTTTGGGTTTTGCAAAGGTGAATGTGCAATGCACTACTAATTTTGTCATTTGGTAGTAAGTGCATGTTAACATTTTTTTCATAGCTTTTGCTATGCAATTTTTAAGCCACAATTCCTTCCTTTTGTGGTTGTGTTTTCTGTGATCTTGTGTTGTATGTCTCTTTCCTAGGTTTTTCATTCCTTTTTCATGTTTTCTTTAGGAGAGGAGGATGAGGCATGTTGTTGGGATATTTGTTAGAGTGCAATGGGATCTTTGTTGGCATGTTTAGGACTATTGTGATGGCCCTGTGTAAGTTTGCAAGATTCGTGGCTACACAGTTTTGGCGAGGTAGTTAGCCTATTTTTGGGGCGTTCTGTATTGTGCTCAGGTGTGGCAGACCTGAGGCCAAGAGTGGCAGTCTTGGCGGAAGGTGTTTAGTTTAGGAGGGTCGATGTCTGTAGTTTTGTTTTTGTTTGTCCTAGTGGCAAGGTAGTGCTTGGTGGTGGCGGCACTGAGACCCTGGTGTGGCAGGCCAGGGTGGAAGGAGTACTAGAAATGTTATGGTTGTTGGTCCTAGCATGGTTGTGAGTTGTGTGTTTTCTTTTGATTGAAAAGGAGGGGGATGTGTTGTATCCTGCATATGTATGAATGATGTCTGAGTCTGTGTAAGAGCTGTGATGGAATGCTAGTGGAGCTTGGAGTGTTGGGGCACCTGGGGATTCCAAAGGAGACGGTTAGGGACTTGGAGCTGGGCAGGGAACCAGGGAAGAAGCTACTAGTGATCTCTCTCCCCTAACTTCTATACTGAACCTGTAACTAAGACAATAAAGCGTACTTCCTATTTCTACATACCTGAGTCAGCCTGGTTCCTGCTCCTTGTCATTACTGGCTCAGGGTAGATCCTGCAGGAGGCAGGATACATCATTAATGTTTTTGGGGGAGATGCTCCCAAAAGATTTTCACTGGAGGCAAACACAGATGTCAACAGAAGGTCTGTTTACTCAAGAACGTATGGGTCATAGTCCAGTACCAGCTACACCAGCACACAGTGTCCTGAGCACACGGAGACCATGAACATGTCAGTGGTGCACAGTAGAAATCTCAATAACATAACATAATTTATTCCCCTGAAACTGTTTCAATCAGAATATTCTAATCGATAAATTAGTTGATTGTTCTGTGCTTTGTTCTCTTTAAAAATGCTTAGACTTCAGTAATCACATCAGTTACATTTAGCAGGCCAGAATGAGTGCCAACAAAGGGAGGCTAGCTGGAGGCCATGCCAAGAATGGCTGTTGACACAACGAAACCACTACTAGGGGAAGACTCACAGCCTTACACAGTGTACATGTTAAAGGAGCCTTGAAGGAACTCTCTGGCTCCCTTCAATCCAGGATCTTTAACCATCACTGTTAGGTGTGCCTGTGTTGCAAATACTTTTATCTGAAGGTTGTACAATAGTTGTATCAGGGCTAAGTCCAGGGAAGGTTTTAGTATGTAATCCTAGGAAAAGATCAAAACACTATAACAAAACTCGAGGATGCTCCAGCTGGGAGTATCACACCAGCAAATAATTGTCTTTCAAACTATAAAATCTAGACATAGAGACTACTGTTTAGTTATTCAAATATGTTTTGAAGCTTTATATTCCATAGACTAGAATATGTCAGAGTACTAGATCAGAGATCAATAGGAGTCAAGATGATTGATTTAATATGCTGGATACTCAGAAAGAATCTGTAGTAAAGATTTCCCAATGAAAATACCAATGGACCCTGATATGCCTCTCGCATCCTTGGAATCACTCACGAAGATCACCAGAAATCTGGAATACCGTGGCATAGTTTGTCCTATCCTCAGTACTGTTAACCCTGTACTGGGGATCCTTAAAGCCAATGGACAAAACCCAATAGATAATGGAGACTTTGTGCTGACCTTGAGGAGTTGAATAAACGAGACCACATGACAAGGTGGCCTCTACTCTATATCAACCAAGGACTGGCACAGAGGCAAGGATCAAACGTTTTACTCAGCCCAGTGAATAGGGAAGATCAGTATAAGCTTGCCTTTACCTTTGGGGGGCAACAATGTACTTGGACCGATACTCCCTTCAGGTACATCATTTTAGCAAAGGAGTTCAACATTTTCTTTCACAAGGCCATTTCTGATCTGAGCAAAAGAAGAAACTTGGCCTATGTGGATGATCTGTTGATAAAAGGTTCAGCTGTGGAATGTGAAGGCATCATACAAGAACCACACAACAGACTTAAAGCTAAAAAAAAATATATTTATTAACTTAAATGTCAGGGTGGCAGACGGCCTAATCTGTCCGATGCCAAGGTGGGATTTCCCAACCTGAACAAAACTAAAGAGTTCAACTTAAATGTCTTTCTGTGTCTAGAACCTATCGTGCCCTAACAACTAAAGTTAACCAATGTGTATGGATGCTAATAACAAAATAACCAGCGCTTAACTCAAAGGTCTGAGCTTCTCCCAGCACCCAGCTTGTCACGCGCCTGCCTTCCTGGCGCTTGTGGTCTTCTTGGAGATTACGCTGCCATTGACCTTTCCGGCACGTTTCCTTACGCTTTCATGTTAACGCTCTTGTGTTTTGTTTTGCTTTCCTTTCCTTCACTTCCTACTTTAGCCCCGCCCTTTCTTCACTCTGTGCGTTGCAACCCCATTTACTCGCCTTGTGCTTTGGGTTAATGCTTCCTAGTTTTCCGCTTGTGGTTGCTACTGCCTTCTCTCCTTGTCTCTCCCTCCTTTCTGGCTTTCGTCCTCCTCCTGGCTGTTTTCCCCTCCACACTGCGGGTCTCCCTCCTCAGTGCCTTTCTGTTCCCGTCCTTGTTTCCGCCTACTTTCCTCTCTTCAGTTCTTCCCGTTCCCCGTGACTCTACTTACCTGTTTTCACTTGGCTGCACCACTTCGCTTAACTCCTTTGTTGCCTTCCTCTATGGCAACGTGTTACTACTTTAGATCGTTCCTAGGCTCTGCGTTACGGCGCCTATTTTCACTGGATACTCACTGTTGCTCTGTGGTCCTCTTCGATATCCATCAGATCCACATCGGTTGCTCCAAGAGGTTTTTTAAGCCTTTGGCTTTTTTCCTCTTGACTTGGCGTTCTCAGGAGGGGGACCTGTGTTCACCGGCTTTTGTCGGCGCCACAGTGGCTTCCTTCCAGGGACGACCATATCTCTATCAAAAGAAAAATACCAACAGAGGAAAGAGAGGCAAAGGTCCTGAGTACACAACAAGGGATTCAGGTGAAGAGGAGAGGGAGTTGACAGACACTGAAGATATTATTACCGACAAACCTCACACAGTTGACAAAGCTTTCTTTCAGCTCCCCTTCCCCAAGTGCAAGAAAGTTCCACAAAAGTCTCAAGATTACCTTTCTCACATTCAAGGCAATACAGTCCTCGAAGTGCTGTTCCCCAAGTATCAGGCAACGCAGTTCAAAAAGCAAAGGGGTCCCGAGGCTTCGTCCTCAAGACAACACGTACAGTTTCTCAAGTCTCAGGGTTACCTTCCCCAAGACTTTAACTCTGCTAAGTTCATTTCAGTCTTTTCAAAGGAGGCACATAACTTGAGGTCAACCCGACCATCCTTCTGGTTTGCCTCACCAGTTCCCTCACTATGATTCTCCTTTGTTTCTTTCACAATGTCCTGCTTCCCCCTCATTCGGGGCTCACTGGTATAGGCGCATTTGTCAGACCACACAATCCACCCATTATGCGCAATCAGGATCCCTAGATTCTGAAGGTACAGGGGTTCTTCAGTTCCTGCCCCTGTGTAGCAAGTCACCATCACTTAATTCCTCTTTGTTAGCCTCTTGGCTTTATGTGCAAGTTTACACTTATCTGGCTTCTCCATTTCAAACTCTTGGTTCTGCCATCACGTGTCACACACCTCTTGCCAGTCTTTGGCCTTGCCGTATTGCATTCACTCATAAAAGTTCATTTTTATGGGGTTTTTATTCATACCTCACCTTCTGTGGCACTCTTTCACACTTGCACCCTTTTTCATTGTTTGTTTTTACATGGGCTTTTTGACTGTCCTTCGATGTTTGTTTTGTCCATAAAGTTTTATTGCATTCAGTAATCAATATGTCTAACTTCAAGGTTTCATTCAGTTTGGTATTCAATATGCCTCTGTTATGCTTAATTTCACATTTCATTTCAGTTCGGTATTTAAGATGCATTCATTTTGCTTAATTTGAATGAATTTTCCATTTTGTTCGGTATTTATGATGCATTTGTTTAATTCAGGATTTAAGATATATACGTTATGCTTAATTTCAAGTTCCTTTTCAATTTGGTATTCAAAATGCATTTTCTGAACTTGCTTTCAAGGACCGTTACTTATGCATGCCCCGGTGCCCAAGTGCTCTCCCTGACACTCTCTGCTCTCTGCATCTACTACCGACAGCCCCCGCAGCTTACTCTCTGCTTGCCGGGCCAGCGGGCCATCTGTTGCAAGTCCTGTTCGCATGACAGGCATTCTTCTCTGCATGGCAGCAATTGGAGAGGTTTCTCTCCAGACGAGGACGGCATCCTCTCTCTCCCTGGTTTTTCGGAGCTCCTGCTGCTTGCGCTTTGTCCTGGAGGCTTCACACCTGTGGCCACGGCACAGCCCACTTGTCTTGGCCCCCACAAGTTCCTGAGTATCTACCGGCATCCTGGCTCCTGCTCCGGTCCCACAATGGCAGCCTCCACACAAAAAGTATCCTCTGATGGTCTCTCCCATTACAGCAAGTTACTATCTCTATACTGTTCTCTGACCCTCATTTTATATACCTGCAACCAGTTAACAGGTTGCAGGTGAGGATCCTTCCTTAGTTTTGCCTGCATATCATTAAGGGGACATGCCTGACTCTCACCACACTCTTCTTCGTCCCAGTACCAGAGTGGTAAAATGAAGGTGTAGTGTTCATTCCTCTCAGTCTCCTCTTCCTCATCCCAGTAGTTTCAAATGTTAAATGTGGGTAAAGGAGGGGAGAGGTCTTGCAGTAGCACATAAAAGTTGGGGAAAGGGTTAGGTTGGTCATCCATAGGGAAATAGGGGATACCATGTCTCGCTTGTGGGCACCCCACTACCAATCTCTGAGGACCCTCTACCCAGGTGATCCGCCCTTGCTTCTCCACCACAGGGTCTGAATCCAAGGGGAATGGCCTTTCCCTGGCCACCTGAGAAGAGGATCCAGGTTTCTCACATATCTGGCAGAAATCAGATCTGCTCTTACCCAGTTGAAAAAATCTAGTGCAAAATTGTCGTTCCAGAAAGCACAATAGTGCAAAACAAGGGTGAATTTTCTAGGACACGAAATTACAACCGAATGACTCAATCCCCTGAAAAAGAAGGTAGAGGGAAAGAAGCCCACAACTCTCCATGTGTTGCAAAGCCTCCTGGATTGACTAATTATAGTCGATAATTCATTGAGGATTATGCAGAGATCACTCAAACTTTTGTCCACTTATTGAAGGTCAATGTAAAGTGGCAGTGGGTTGAAGCACAATCAGAGGCAGTGAAGCAATTGAAAAGAAGCCTGTCAAAAGCTCCTTGTTTGGCATACCCCATAAAATTGTTATAGAGACTGGTTTCTCATATACCGGTTTAACTGCTGTGCTATAGCAAAAAAACGCCAAATCAACAAGGTAATCTCCTATGTGAGCAAAATGTTATCCTCCGTAGAAGAACTATTCATGGATTGTGAAAAAGCACTTCAGGCAATGGTGGGGGTGTTGAAAAACTACCGCCTGTTTATCCAGTGGGCGCACATCATAGAACTTTCACAAAATGTTACAATATTTACAAAGTGATAGAATGCAGGCTGGCAATGTCTCTAATTCAGGAATTCTGTCAATGCAGGGCTTTCCTGTGGTGGCGATTTATCAAGATGTCCTCTCTGCTGTAAAACACCAACTCACAGAACTGGTGATTATCACTGAAGTCTGATTATGTGCAAAATGGGTTTGTGGAACACCTGATTATTTGGAAAAACATAGGCATGCTTTGTTCAAATAATAAACCATAAAAGCATGGCAGATTGATCCAGATTCTTGATGTTCTGGTAACATCTAATGAAATTTCCATATAATGGGAAACGGACAGAGGTCATTTCAAGATGGAGGGTCCTGATGAGACTGGACATGAATTTGCCAAACAGAAGCTCTATAGGGGGACTTCACAGATATGGAACACCTCCTGGGAGAAATCCAGGTCACTGCAGTGACCAGATCTCAAACTCGCTATGCCAGTGAACTTACAGCTGTTTAGTGGAGTAGAGATGCTCCTGATGAAGACTTGGTCACTTCTGCAAAAAGAGGATTATTAGGAAATGCTATAACTATTTAAGAAGAAGCAGTCAGATTTCCTCTGACAGAATGTCATGCCTGCGCCATGGGCGCATACATTGGCGATCAATAAGGATAAATTGTTATACATTTATCTACAGAAAACTCTTGGATCAACCGCTATTCACTATTTGGACTTTATTTCCCATTTGCAAGACTTTGGTGCTTTTTTATTTTTCCCAGAAAACTACACTTACCATAATGCACTTGGCTATAACCATCTATTCCTGGCTATTCCTATTTTTCTTCATCAGAACTACAATCCCCAGAAGCCCTAGGGATTTGCTCTGCTTCCACCAGCTCAGGAACAGAGAGGGAGGTGGCTGATTGTCTGCAGGTGTGCTGAGCCAGGTGCAACCAATTAGCCTGCCTCTGTGCTAGGCTGGACAGTATAAAGGCTGCTGCCTGCGAGAGCTCAGTCTATTGCATTGAGAGTCCTTCCGGCACCTTTTTGCTTCGAGCTACAAACTTTGTATGCTGTTTCCTGCTTTCACCTGCTTTTTGTTCCAGTGCCCTGGTGGGCTCCTGCCTTGCAGCCTGATACACCCTGCTGCCTACAGCCCTAGCCTTTTGGGCTCCCTGCCTCAGCCCTGCTCTTCCAGGTTCCTGCCTTGCAGCCTGCTACACCCTGCTGCCTTCCAGCCTCCGCCCTTGCCCTGCCGGGCTCTCCACATTGCAGCCGATCACGCTCTGCTGCCTTCCAGCCTCCGCCCTTGCCCTGCCGGGCTCTCCACATTGCAGCCGATCACGCTCTGCTGCCTTCCAGCCTCCGCCCTTGCCCTGCCGGGCTCTCCACATTGCAGCCGATCACGCTCTGCTGCCTTCCAGCCTCCGCCCTTGCCCTGCCGGGCTCTCTACATTGCAGCCGATCACGCTCTGCTGCCTTCCAGCCTCCGCCCTTGCCCTGCCGGGCTCTCCACATTGCAGCCGATCACACTCTGCTGCCTTCCAGCCTCCGCCCTTGCCCTGCCGGGCTCTCTACATTGCAGCCGATCACGCTCTGCTGCCTTCCAGCCTCCGCCCTTGCCCTGCCGGGCTCTCCACATTGCAGCCGATCACGCTCTGCTGCCTTCCAGCCTCCGCCCTTGCCCTGTCGGGCTCTCTACATTGCAGCTGATCACGCTCTGCTGCTTTCCAGTCTCAGCCCTTGTCCTCTGGGCTCCCTGCTCTGCAGCCTGACTCACTCCGGCTGCCTACAGCCCTTGTCCTCTGGGCTCCCTGCTCTGCAGCTTGCCTCACTCCGGCTGCCTACAGCCCTTGTCCTCTGGGCTTCTTACTTTGCAGCTTATCACGCTCCGCTGCCTACTACCTACCTTTTTTTGCTGGGTTCTCGGCCTAGCAACCCTCTACAGTCCTCTGCAACCTTCTACGGTCAGCGGCCCTGCCCCTCAGGGCTCACTCCTTGCTGCCCGGCCCTTCTGGGTTCCTTGCCGTGCAGCTTGCTTTACTCTGCTGCCCTAAGCCCTTTCCCTCTGGGCTCTCTACCTTACAGCCCTGCTCCTGTGGGCTTGCTCATTGCTTTCCTGCTCCTCTGAGCTATCAACCTTGTTCCTTACTGTCCTCTGCTATCCAATCCTGTTACACGACTTTCCCTTCATTTCCTTCTGCTAGTTTGCTATCAACCTCCTTTTCCTGGATTTGTCTGTAAGTATCTTCTCTTGTACTGTTTGTAGACCCTTTTGTACAGAGCTTGTCTGTTGGTTCCCATCAGTCAACCTCTGCCCCTTCCCTTGTCTCGTTTCTACATTAGAGACACCCATAGCTGCTGTTCCAAGCCATGAGCAAACAGCGTGGGCCTCTGTTATAGCAAACTGTGCAGAAGGCTAGAGTATTTCCTAAGGTTCGTGGAATACTCTTTTCCTATATCCGCATACACCCCAAGAGGGAATTAATTCTGTACCTTTTTCCTTGCTACTCTTGCCTACTCTTCGTTCTCTTTCCTTTCTGCTGTGTGTGTACTTATCTGTCCACTTTATTTTGGCACAACCACCCAAACCCTTTCTGGGTGTCCTGTGCCACTCTTAATAGAGTGCCATCCTTGACACAGAATCAGACTACAAAGGAAAGGAATACCTTTTATTGTGATGACATTTCAGAATATGTTTAAGATTCAAGATGGGCTGTTGGTGATGAGACCTCAATCTAGGTATGACCAGTGGGTGGTACCTACCTCATTCCGAAGTCTGATGCGCAACCATGCCTATGATGCAGCCACTGCCTGTCCTAGGGGATTTCAAAAGACCCTTGAGATACTGCGAGAAGTCACTTACTGGCCACACAAGGGCCAGGATCGTAATACCTATTTAAAGAGATGTCTCATGTGTGCTCAGTTCCAACCAAGTTCTCCCACACACAGAGCTCCTTTGCAGAAAATAGGAGTGACATTACCATGGACTGATTTGCAAGTAGACTTCATTGGACCAGTAACTCATTCTTCCAGAGGAAACAAATACATGTTGACGGTGACATGCCTCTTTACAATGTGGATTCAGTGCCTTCCTGCCCCAAATGCTAAGGCAGAGACAGCCACCACCTTGATGATCGACCACATCTTTCTCTATTCAGTCTTCGCCAAAGGATTGAGTCTAAAAGAGGTAGTCACTTTACCAGTGAGATGATGACTAAGATGTGGCAAATTCTAGATGTAAAAAACTCTACATTGCCTACCGTCCAGCATCGTGTGTGGGCGAGCAGAGATATAACAAGACAATTGTTAGTATCTTGAAGAAGTTTGTGGTCGATTCTCAAGCAAGTTGGGATATCCAATTGGCTCTTGTCCTGATGGGCCTTCGATCTACACCTTCTTCTGCCACCAAGATGTCTCCATTTGTATTAATTACTTGATGAAAGATGATATTGCCTCAACATCTGCTTTACCGAACTCAGGAGTAGGCGGTAGGTGACAGGGTTTACCTATATAATTTTCAAAGAAACCAAGACAAGGAGAAGAGGAGATGTTTTTACCATGTTGGTGAGGTGATTTTCAAATCATAGAAAAGATCTCTCCTGTCACCTATAAGATCCGAATCCCAAAGGGAGATATGGTTGAGGAAAAATTGATCCATATCAATCAATTGAAACTCTGTCACTCTCAATGAGCTTTGATGATTGTGGAGCCATCATAAATCATGGCTGAAGAAAATGAGGAAGAATAAAACCTGAAGAACAAGAAAAGGAAAAGAATAAACACAAACATTAACAGGTAAGTAATACGTTAGAGTGCAAGAAAATGAGTGAATGCAAAAGTAGCATTTACAAATGTTGCAATAGGATGTATTGTCTTCATAACAATATAGTTCTCCATGTGTTACTAAATCATCCTTTCAACACCTCTATATTAGTTAATTAAATAAATAATTATTTCCAAGACATGTAGTAGGGGAACAGGGGTTTCCAAGGAAATCTCTTGAAGGAAAAGAACGGAAAGGTAATTAAGTTTCCTTGCCCTCCCCCTTTGTTGCTGCAAGGAATAAGCGCAATGGGGGTCTGTAAAATAGCTCTAATAAATAAATAAGCTAAATTAACAGGCAACATATGTGCTGCAGCCTGCAGATAGCAGTTGGGAAACACATACACAAACGAAATGTGCTGTGCTTTGCAGCTACTCAAAACTCACTGGCAAAGCCTGAGATGAACATTTTAAGTACCAGAAAATATCCTGCCACTTTTGTTAAAATGAGGAACTTCTTAACGTGAGGAGAAAGGGGACAAAAGTTCATTTTCTTCTACAAAAATCAAATTCGGAATTAGGAAACCTTCAGATGTTTACAATTTGGACTGTCGATAGGGGTTGGATAAACCAATGCAATATGAACTGTGATATTTTCTGAAAAAGTTCCAATTGTGATAAGAACAACTTTAAATGGAGTCAGCACTGAATTCAGGGACATCATTTGGGGGATGCCAGGGGTCGCACGTGCGGCCCCTGAGGTCACCCTTGCTAACCCTGTAGTCTTCCTTGCTACACCTAAAAAAAACTAAAAAATGTTGTTGGTTTTTTTAAAAAATTAAAGCTCCTGGGCTATGGCCAGCCCCATGTGACTCTTTGTTTCTAGAGTGACTGGCTTTCTTGTTCAAGCCTCCTAAAAAAACAGGGGGGTTCCACAAGTGTAACACTTTGAGCAGTGACCCTAAATAAGAAAGAATAGAAATGACCGATAATTTGTCTTTCTGCAATTCTATACAATAATTGCTAGACTCATTAAAGGTTTATTTCTGGCACGCTTCAGGGTGTGAGTCACTAATTTAATCTGTTTTAAACACCTCAAATTCACAATGCAGACAAACACTTTCAAAAAGCATTTAGAGTACAATAAGCATCCATTTCGGACTAATGTAGTTTGCTTTTCACAAGTTGCATTTATAGCATGTTTATTTCAGCCATTGTCTCTGTTACGATCATCACAAGACATTCCATCTCGGTGTCCTCGGTCATTTGACACAATCCTGGTGCATAAAAGCTTGTGTACAGTGTAGACATTTTTGACTATAGCACATAAAGTGGCCATTGATTTCATTGTGCCACAATTGATGCTTTGTAATGTGTTTATCTTTCCTATCTGCATGGCATGCTGTTCAGGATTTTTGTTTGCATGTACGTGTTAACGAGTGCCCTGAGAACGGTGTGCCGTGTGAATGCGATGCTTCCTCTGTGCTACTCTAAATTCTTTAATACACAGTTATGAACCCTCCAAATAGTGGGTAATTTGCCAATCTTTGAAGTCTGAAAAGTAGATCCATGCAGGCTTGAAATGTGGCCAACTCTGCACCAGACCTTCCGATGTAGCAACTGGCCTGCTGTTAAATCTCAGTTGCCAGTTTAATGGTATCTACTACTGAGTGTAATTTGCTGTCTGACTTTGAGCACATTCAGACATGTAATTGCTCATTTTACTATAGCTGGTAAGATAGGTATAGCCGGTAAGATAGCTCAGTGGGCTGGGTGCTCGCTGCTGCGATGGGTGTGTGATCCTGGCAAGGCCAACTCAGCCTTTCATCCTGCTGAGGTTAATAAATGAGTACCAACACAGGTTAGGTGATATTGTATGCATAGTTGTTCTATATAAAGCGCTTAAGCGCAAGTGCTATATAATAACACATCATTATCATTTGGCCTAGAACGTCTGCTTGCATTCACAGTAATTTGGTAATATGGGCCTATACAAACTGATATCAACGATACATATGGTGATCCATCCTTGTATGAAATGTATATCACAATGCAGTGATGTTGTAACCATATTCTTCGTAGTGTACTTAGGAACAATGCTATTTGATGCCACTTATTGTGTCATGACCTACAGAACGCGCCCCTTTTGGACTTCCTGGTCCTTGTCTCAACGGGGCTTGCACACCCTGGTACTCCCAACATGGCCGTCCAGCTTGAAACACCATCCTCGCTCTACACGTTGGACGTAGCGTGTTTTATTAATAGACCACGCCCCCCGCGGCTCAACGCGTCTCAATGCTATTGCGAAGTAGCGACCAGACGTGTGCTCCGTAGCTCGCGGTATTGCTTCCCTGATTCTGTCCCTACTAACTCCATTCCTAGTCCCTGTCCTTTCTTCTTACTTCCTGGACTTGTGTGCTGAGTAGTGCACTTTCTTAATTTCCCAGATTCCTGGATTGTTGCATCCCGGAACTTTGAACGCACGCTGGAGTCGGAAGAGACTCGTGCAGCCTTATTCAAGACCCGATCCATCCGCAAGAAGGCATCGACCAAGAAATCCAGCAAAGATCGGACTCAGGTGAGAAGGGGGGAACTCCTTGACAGTTTGAGACGCCACCCGACCAAACTCTATATGGACATGGAAGCGGCCGTTCAGGAACTGATGCGTGGCATGCAAGAACTATCAACCGAGGTACAGAATCTAAAGGCGGAAAACGCCGCTCTCAAACAATTAGTTCTATCCCGTGATTCTGCCACAAAAGAAAGTGTGTTGCTGGGCGGCATAGTTGACAAAAACGATGGGTCGGCAAAAACCCTTTGTGGATTCCTGGATTCATGTTTGGTCCACTTTACTTTTAAGCCCTACTACTTTTCGACTCCCAGGTCTAAGGTGGGTTTCATAATTTCTCACCTTTCAGGAATTGCCTTAACTTGGGCTACGCCCCTCGTTAATTCCGGCGATGCTCTCCTAGATAATAATAATAATAATAATAATTAGGCTTTTATATAGCGCTACAAACCCTCAGGTATCCGAGCGCTGCTTATTATTACCCACGGTGTGTGGTGCTCATTTATCGACCTCGGAAGGATGAAAGGCTGAGTTTGGCCCCGCCGGGATTCGAACCTGCGTTAACAGGCTCTGCACGGGTGTCAAAGCGAGCGCTCTACTCGCTGTGCCACTTGACCGGCTTTATGACTATTATGGGTTCATACGGGCCCTTAAAACCATGTTTGACTGCCCAGAGCAGGTCTATAGTGCCCAGGAACGCCTGTTAGACTTTCAGCAGGGATCCCAGGATATGCTCAGCTTTGTAACCCAATTCAAGCAATTAGCCAAGGAAGCTGATTGGTCCCCTGAGGCGAGTTTTACCCTTTTCAGGAGAGGACTGAATGAGGAGATTAAGGATGAGTTGGCCAGAGTGGCTCGCCCAAACTCTTTCCAGGCACTAATGGACCTTGCCATGCAAATAGACTTTCGTATCCAGGAAAGGAAGGCAGAGAAGAAGAAATCCATAGGAAATCCTCCGAAAGTGTCCTTTGAGAGCACCACCAAGACAGACACAAACCCAGGCTCAGTCACTGAACCAGAACCCATGCAGATAGGAGCCTTCCGTGGACCTATATCCCCGCAAGAAAGGATGAGAAGGATTCATACAGGGATGTGCATGTATTGTGCCTCAGGTAAACACTTGGTTAGGGAATGTCCTCTAGCCCCTCCTCTGCGTTCGGGAAACACCAGCTCCCGATCCTAGTTGAAGCAGAGCTTCGGGAGAGAGATGTTTGCTCCACATCAATTCCATCCTTGAACTCTCCTGGACAAAACAATTTGGTGATACTGCAGACCTTCCTATCGCCCTCCAAGAATAAGACCTATTCCATTTTGGCCTTGGTAGACTGCGGAGCTATGGGAATATACATTGATCAAGATTGGGTTGTTAGTCATCACATTCCATACGAGACACAAAGAACCATGCAGCCGGTGGAAGCAATCAACGGAAGACCCCTCAGTTCAGGGCCCATAGGGTTTATGGTCATAATCTCGAAAAAATACATCTCGGAAAAAAAATTCTCGAAAAAAAAGGCCGAAAAAAAAAGTCGCATTTTTTTTAATGATGTTTTTTATTCGAAATGGGGGGGTTCCCTCCCTTTTTTTTTACCATTTTTTTTTAATCCCGGACCCCAAAATAAATATATAATTAAAAAAAGAGAAATTCTACTTTTTTTTCGGTCTTTTTTTTTCGACCTTATTGTTAGTTTTTTTTCGGCATTTTGACTGCCCACCGGCCCATAGGCCTGCAGACTAAAGAGATCCAGCTTTCTATAAACCATCACCAAGAGCGGATTAGATTCGACATCATTAAGTCAACTCATTACCCCATGGTACTGGGTACGCCCTGGTTACAGAAGCACAATCCGTATATCAATTGGACAGCAGGATCACTTATCCTAGGCTCAGAGTTTTGTATGTCTCACTGTCTATTCCTGGATCCCTCCTTGACACCCCCTAAAGAACCACCAAGAGACCAGCAAACACCACTCATGGTTTCCAATGTCCTACAAGTCCCTGAGGCCTATCAGGGATATGCTGATGTACTTTTAACTGCCATAGTCCAGGCCATACCCCCTCACAGACCTGAAGACTGCGCCATAGATACAGATCCCTCAGCAGTGATTCCCTTCGGCAGAATGTTCATCCTTTCCAAACCTGAGAAAAAGGCCCTCTGAGAATACCTGGATACCAACCTTGAAAATGGCACCCTAGACCTTCAAAATCTCCAGCGGGTGCCTCGTTGTTCTTTGTTCCCAAGAAGGACACCAAGGAACTCAGACCTTGCCTCGACTATCGTGGCTTAAATCAGTGCACCCTCAAAAACCGGTACCCATTGCCCTTGATCTCGGATATCCTGGAAGCTGTGAGAGGCGCCGTAATATTCACGAAGTTGGATCTCCGGGGTGCCTACCATTTGATCCGTGTCCGGGAAGGAGACGAATGGAAAACCGCCTTTAGAACACCCTTTGGTCACTATGAATATCTAGTCATGCCCTCTGGACTAGCTAATTCCCCCGCAGTTTTTCAACGTTTCATGGATAGGGTGTTCTCTGACATGTAATTCCTCTTCGTCATTGTCTATCTGGACGAAATATTGATCTTTTCTAAGGACCTTCTAAAGCATGAAGAACATATAAAGGCAGTATTACAACGACTCCGTGAACACAAACTTTTAGCCAAACCTGAAAAATGCATGTTTCACGTTACTTCTGTTCACTACATAGGATTCAGCCTTAGCCCAGAAGGAATTGGTATGGACCCTTCAAAGGTAAAGGCCATACTGGCATGGCCCGCTCCCACGTCCGTGAAACAAGTTCAATCCTTCCTGGGGCTTGCCAACTTCTACCGGAAGTTCATATCCACCTTTTCCGAGATCGTTCAGCCGATCGTTGCTCTCTTGAAGAAAGACACCCCCTTTATCTGGTCTACACCGCAAGATAAGGCATTCCAACGTTTAAAGACAGAGTTCACGCAAGCCCCCATCTTAGCCCAACCCGACATAAATCGACCATTCCTAGTGGAAACGGATGCCTCTAACTACACCATAGGAGCGGTGTTGAAGCAGGAATTTGAGGATAAACTGGAACACCCCATTGCTTACCTTTCACAAACCCTGACTCCCAGTGAGACACACTACTCCGTCCTGGAAAAGGAACTGTAAGCCATCCGCCAAGCCTTCACTGAATGATGACATCTACTTCTGGGTGCTAGACATCCAGTTCTGGTCCGCACTGACCATCCGAATCTTCAAATTCTACAGTCATTGGAGTGTAGGAACAGTCGTCAGGCGCGTTGGGCCTACTTCTTTTCCCAGTACCAGTTCCACATCACTCATGTTCCCGGATCACAAAACCTGATTGCTGACGCCTTATCTCGACGTCCTGACTATGTAACTAGTGAAGATAAGGCGTTTCCTAAGATGTTTCCCCACACGATTTTTGTAGCTCAAGCAGTCAATCTCCTGGAAGAAATTCGAGTGCAAACCCAATCCTCTGATCTGTGGAAGGATATTTCAAGGAAGAATCATTGGAATCTAAGAGTGAAAGAAGGATATTTATTCAAGGACAATGTACTGGTCATTCCCACACAGAAATTACAACAAAGAATAATAAACCTCTGTCATGATACCCTTCACTCCGGACATCATGGCATAACCAACACCCTCCACCTCATACAAAGGCAGTTTTGGTGGCCTGGAATGAAGACCGACGTACAGCGGTACATCCAAGCTTGTGCTATCTGTAGTCAAAATAAACATGATAACAAGAGACCGGCGGGTCTTCTACTGCAACCTACACTGCCAACAAGGCCATGGGAATTTATTGCTACAGACTTCATTGTGGAATTACCGCCTTCCCGAGGATATACGACCATCGTGGTTACCATTGACTTGTTCACTCGTATGGCTCATTTTACACCCCGGTATAAGCTACCATCCTCGTCCGAAATCGCTGGAATCTTTCTGGAATACATATTCCGTCTGCATGGACTTCCTTCCAAGATCATATCTGATCGAGGACCTCAATACATCCCACAATTCTGGAAACATCTCTGTCGCATTTTGGGAAACCAACGCGCCTCATCAGGTTATCATCCCCAAACCAACAGGGCCACAGAACGTGCTAATCAGACTCTGGAACAGTATCTTCGATGTTTCGCCACCAAGGTTCAGGATGACTGGTCGCTCCTGATACCCGTGGCTGAATTCGCCTACAACAATTACGATCATTCAGCACTTAAGACCAGTCCCTTTTATTGTAGCCAAGGTTTCCATCCATCGTTATACCCTCTGTTCTTCCTCATCCCACACCGGTACCTACTGTCGACTCCTGGATCGAAACCCTCATCAACGTACACCAGGAGGCCAAAGAAAATTTAGAGAAGGCCAGAACACAGACTAAGAGGTATGCGGATTCCAAAAGAAGACCCGGCCCTTCTTATGCAATTGGTGATCAAGTCTGGTTGCCCTCGAAATGATTACCCCGACATCTACGGCCAAAAGAATTGGCCCCTCGGTACTATGGTCCATTTCCCATCAAGGAAATTATAAATCCAGTCTCATACCGGATCAAACTACCAGACTCCTGGAAGAAAATTCACCCAGTTTTTCACACATCCTTATTAAAACCCTACATCCAATCCTCCCGGAAATCCTGCACACCCCCTCCTCTGCTGGTCGACAACCAACTGGAATATGAAGTGTCCCGAATATGCGACTCCAGGTATAAACGGGGTCAGCTTCAATACCTGGTTGAATGGAAGGGATATCCTCCTAGTGAAAGAACCTGGGAACCACTTTCTAATCTCAAGGCCCCTCGACTGCTCAGAAAATGTCACCTCGTACACCCGGGCAAACCTGGAAGAACGGGTCTTCGGAGGAGGCATGATGTCATGACCTACAGAATGCACCCCTTTTGGACTTCCTGGTCCTTGTCTCAACGGTTCTTGCACTCCCTAGTACTCCCAACATGGCCATCCAGTGTGAAACACCATCCCCGCTCTACACGTTGGACGTAGCGTGTTTTATTAATAGACCACTCCCCTCGCGACTCTGCGCGTCTCAATGCTATTGCGAAGTAGCGACCAGACGTGTGCTCCGTAGCTCGCGGTATTGCTTCCCTGATTCTGTCCCTACTAACTCCATTCCTAGTCCCTCTCCTTTCTTCTTACTTCCTGGACTCGTGTGCTGAGTAGTGCACTTTCTTAATTTCCCGGATTCCTGGATCGTTGCATCCCGGAACTTTGAACACACGCTGGAGTCGGAAGAGACTCGTGCAGCCTTATTCAAGACCCGATCTGTCTGCAAGAAGACATCGACCAAGAAATCCAGCAAAGATCGGACTCAGGTGAGAAGGGGGGGAATTCCTTGACATCTTGTTTGTCAAGGGGTGAAAGGTCATGGTCCATTGCATCCCATGATGTCATTTTGGGGTGGGGTCAAATGACATCACTGCCTGTGATGTCATCAGAGGTCAAGGGTCATGTGATGGTGCTTCCGCTACCCCTGGCCTTTTGGTGAAATTATATCCCTGATTAAATTCTGACATATGTCAATCCTTTCAACTCACAAAGACAACCCCAGCATACAGAATGGAGGACATATACATTCCTTTCTCAAGCTAATAAACTCTTTCAAGCTGGCTTACTGCAGATATGGATTTTTCATCAAACAGGTAAAGCTAAACAGGCCGCGCATAAAAGTGTTGAATTGTAATACTTGCCCTGTGTGTATTTTAGGCCTGTCCATTTGAAAACATAATTTAAATTCAGTTGAATCTGTGGTCCTCTTCACTTTTATCTATTAACACCATCTCACTGATCTTCGTGATGGGAAGAATTTAACACTTGACAGGACTGTATGTCTGGAAACTTCTCAAGAGGAGGCATAATTCACACCTAAATCCACAGCTATTCATATTGCAAAAGCTCTTTTCACATGAGCCAGGCCTGAATCAACAAGAGCAGATGACCAGCCATGACTCAATAGGAAATAGTCATCTGTTTGTATCAAAGAAAATGCCTTTTAAAATGTAAATTGAATTGTTTATATTGCCCGTATTTCTTGAATCAAACCTCTTACAGAGCTCATTTAAGTGTCAAAATGTTCAGCTGAATATTCTCTATAAGTGTAAGTGTTGTTCTAATATGCATATTAGGCAAATCTGTATTTTGAGCCATGGAAGCAGAGCACCCCATTAACCCACATGTCCATGCGTTCGCAGTGACGACTGTTATTCTGAGATGGAAACATTGTTTGTAGAAGTAGGTTAAAGGGAAAAATCCATAACTGAGAAATGATTCATGTTATAATGATAAAAAGTGTATCAATTGATTCTTGCCAGAGTGAGAAAACTGGTGACCATATTCTTGAAGTGGTCACATAGTTGAAAGTTAATGTTTAAGAATGTGTCAATTTTGAATGCAAGAAATCCCTGAGATGACATTACATTAAATAGGAGGGAAGTTGGGTGTAGAAGTCACTCTCATCAGACTACCCCCTTCATTAATATGTCCAATGACAGCAGAGCTTTATGTCTACTGTTATGTCTCTTTTGGAACATTGTCCAATCATATACATTGACCATTCAGATTGGGGAAAGTATACACATCTCAAAAAGGTGGGGTTTTCTGTTTGATAAAAGGTCAAACACAGGGAACACTCTGAGACTCAATGGATTCACTCATGGACACTTACCAAAGTAACATACTCCCTCAATCACTGACTGATAGAGAGAAAGTAGAATTGAGAACAACAGGAAGTAGGAGGAATAGATTGATCTCTTTTGGACCCATTTAAGGATTATTTGCAGAGACTCAAAGTGAGGCCTACAAAAAGTTAAAGTCCCAAACCTTCTTCAGTGGAAGAGAAAGCAGACAGGCTGTGGAGAATAGCTGATACTATCTTACTGGCAGATGCTCACCGGTTGCAAGAGGGGGAGAATTGAACTGGTCCTTAAGAGGGTTGCCCACCTGTCTGTGATTCAGCCAAAAGAAATCCTGATGTGCGTATTATCTCAAAAGAAAGTTATCTTGTGGGGATTGATCCTACAAATGGAATTTGAGTAAATTCTGCCCACCATAATTTTCTAGTACTGTGGGGTGGGAATAGATACATCAAAGGGAAAGTTCACTCAGAAATGTTATTGTCTCAATCGATTGGGCATGTATTTTAATTTCCTATGCATCTTGCCTTAGTTTTCCTCACATGAAAAAACAAGGGGTTAGGGGCCGCCATCTTGTGCTAATCATATTCGTTGATACATCGCCCTAAATTCAAGGGCCCTCGGGAGAAGAATATAGATCGGCTGCCACTCAAACTGACATCACTAGCTGCTTACGCCCCTTTTCACAACACCAATGCACGTCCCATGTCAATGTTCTCTGTGCGCAATCTATTGGTGTGTCTCCATGGAAATGCCAATACATCTAGTTCCTCGAAAAGTGTAAACAAACCCTTTCTGATCACACAATATTGAAGATTCTTTTTCCTTCGTTTCAGTGTATTTCATTTCGAGCCTCCGTGACTTGTTTCTGCTCTGTTCAGCTATCTTCCTAGTTTGACACCCGGCAGACAGAAACTTACACTATCTGAACTGATTGCACTCAGTAGTTGTTTTTTATTTAAACATTTCTTATATTATGTGCAAATGTCTTTGCCAAACCATATTTAAATTGTACTTTTACAAGGCTTATTTTTTACATATGTGAATCCTAAATTTCATAGTTTGTTCCTATTGTTTATGTCTTTGCACTATGGGTTTTTGTAGCATGGCAGTGTGTTCTCTTCTATTTCTTTAACAATAGTTATTGTGTAACAACAAACACATTCTTATTTTTCTGCCTTTTGATTTTGTACTGATTCAATAATCAGGAACTATAGCAACAATACAGCCATACCAGTACGAGCCCGTATATTCAGAGAAGGAATTAATTGAAAGAGAAAGAAGCAAAAATGATGTAGAATCAGATGAGAGTCGTGATGATCAATCGCTGGAGTCTGAACCCAGTCGCATGGAAAATGTTTCCACCTGGTGAACCTGCTATGGTTGCAAAGTTATGCCAACTGAGGTGGGGAACTGCTGCTGCCGAGAAAACTCTGGATGCTTGTAACTACATAGCAGAAGAAGACACACCATTGCTATGCATTAATGAGCTGCATGACTTCAGGGCAGCCTGCAGCACAAACTCTGTGTTGCAGATGATGATGGTCCTTATGCACAAACTTCGAGCAACAGTTGGCACTCGTAATCCAAGTAATGAGTATGTTTACCCTAGATCTGATGTATGTTTGACAACTGAGACGGCTAGCATTTGATGTTGTTCTCCTACATCATTGTAACTTCCATCAATCAATGACAAATGTTTTTTTCTGTGATTTGAAGACATTTCTCGTAATAATGTAAAACCAGAGTATTCATCGATAAATGTAACATTCAAACAATTTCTTTCACTTTGAACTTAAAAACTATGTTTCCTTAGGTCTGTGTTGAATTGTGCCCGGTGTGAATGTAGGTGCATGGTAATGCATGAGAGAATGTTGGTGTGTCTGAGAGAATGTTTAGGTATGAGTGAAGGAATGCTTGCAGTGAAGGTTCCACAAAGAGTCAGTTGGAGAGCTCCTGTCTGGGTGATGGGAGCCAGTGGTTTATACTCATCTTAAAGGAACTTAATGTAACAGGAATAAAGCTTACTGATGGAACTTACACAAGGTGTCCAAGGATCTTGATTATAACACTTCCAAACTGTTCTTGTTTCAATGGGCATTCACATTTGTATTTCTTTGATAGTTCATATCACAAGTACTTTATTCTGAAAGTAACTTTTTTAAAGGTAACAATGCCATCACATTTAGGGGCCATTTTAAACTAAATAAGTACAGTTAACTGGTTCATTCTAGCTAAATATTTATCTTTCTCTTACACCGGTGGTACAGGCTTGTGGCCTATCATTGTGCGTTTACATGGTGGATTCATGGAAGACCTGTTCAACAAGTAATAACTGCCTGTGTCGTTCGAGCCATTCGACCAAAATTCCCTAGTGAAAACGGACAGAAACACTTGTGTACAGGTGCAATATAAATGCCACATCATATCATATCATAGAAGGGATTTTTACACACAGTACCGCAACCATATCAATACAATTTTACTTTGTATGTTCCTTCTACATTACCAAAGTAAATAGAAAAAAGAGTTAATACGTATAGTTGTTTGAATTTTCAGCAAGTCAACAACACGTCCAGCCATCTAGGAAGTTCATGAAAGAGGTCTGGGGGCATTTTGCACTCACCTCATGCCCATGCATCCCCCTCCAGTATCAATGGCAGTTCGCACCTATGACTATGCGCTCCCGAGGGGGCTGGGTGGATGGGGACGCTCAAGGTGCCAAACGCCCTGTACGCCTCAAAGAAGTCTACCGCTCTGCGACCATTGTCCTTATTGCCTCCCCAGACCCGGTGTCTCCAGACTCCTCTTTCAAGACCTCGTCCCTCTGGCCATTTGTGCTTGCCTCAAGCCCCTCCTCCCCCTCCACTATCAATGGCAGTTTGTACCTATGACCATGCGCTCCCAAGGGGACTGGGTGCATGGGGACGCAGAAGGTGCCAAACGTCCTTTATACCTAAAAGGGGGCAACCACCCTGCAACCATTGTCCACATGGCCTCCCCTGACCCGGTGTCTGCATACTCCCCTTTGAGGACCCCGTCCATGCAATCAACATATGTATGTATCCGTTAAATATTGATTTTGGCCATTGGCGCTCACGCCCACCCATCCCCCTCCAGTATCAATGGCTGTTCGCACCTATGACAATGCGCTCCTGAGGGGGCTAGGTTCATGGGGACGCTCAATGTGCCGAATACCCTGTACACCTCAAAGGGGTCTACCGCACTGCGACCATTGTCCATATGGCCTCCTCAGACCTGGTGTCTCCAGACTCTCCCAATCAACATATGTATGCATCCCTTGAATATTGATCTGGGCCTATTGCGCTCGCCTCACGCCCATCCATCCACCTCCAGTATCAATGGCTGTTCGCACCTATGACTGTGCGATCCCTTGGGGGCTGGGTGCATGGGGACTCTCAAGGTGCCAAACACCCTGTACACCTCAAAGGGGTCTACCGCACTGCAACCATTGTCCACATGGCCTCCCCAGATCCTGTGTCTCCAGACTCCCTTTTGAAGACCCCATCCCTGCAATCAACATATACATGCATCCCTTGAACATTGTTCCTGGCCTATTGCGCTCACCTCACGCCCATCCACCCCCTTCCATTATCAATGGCAGTTTTCACCTATGACCGTGCGCTCCCAAGGGGGCTGGGTGCATGGGTATGAGGATGACAAACATTGGCATTGAGTCTTAGTGGGTCTCAACTAATACGTCACACATTCACATACACACCCACTTTTCTAAGGATTCGGTCAAAATGACCGAATCCAAATGACCTACACCACCAAATTGCCAAAAATAGATACTGCTAAATGTCCTACTGACTAAATGTTTGCAGGACATTTTGTAGTATCTATTTGGTAGTGTCATTTTTTTTTCTTATGGGTTGGAACAGCTGTCTCTGCAGCTGACCCGACCCAAAAATAAAAAGGCTGGAGGGGCTGCGGGTGTGTCCCCGCAACAACCCGCTCACTATATTATACAGAATAGTGAGCTGAATTGACCCAAAAAAAAAGGCTACGGGGGCTGCAGGGGTGTCCCTATAGTGAGCAGGTGTTGCGGGGGATACCCCTGCAGCTCCCCCCCCCAAAAAAAAGGACCCTGCTGCGTCGGTTCCTGATCATGGAAGTGAAAGGAAACTGGTGTTACAGGGACCAGCGAGAATGAAGGAAAGGTAACTAGGGGGTGGGGGTGAGGGCAGGTAGGGGGTTAGGGTTTCTTTAGATTTGGGGTTGTTTTACCTTGAATGACCGAATGTGAAATGTACAAACAATTTTGCATTACGAAAATTTCTCATTCAGTCATTTCCATCACAGTTATTTCTCCCACGGTAAAACAACCCCAATTCTTTTCTAATACTTTATAAACACCTTGATAGTTCACTAGGGAACATCTATGCAATCCACAAGGTATCGCCATTGATCTACTTGTTACCAGGCTTGCTCAATCGGCTCATCGTTTGTCAAAGTAAGGGTTGGTCAACTATTTTGTTCTGTAGTTTCAATGATTGCTGCTCGGAAAGTTTGTATTGCTTTATACCAAATGTACACCTTAGTCTCATTTTAATTTATCTCAAAGAGTTCACCATTATGCAACTTTTTATGTATTTTTATCTCTAGAATTAGCACATTTCATTGTAGAGCACTGTATCAGAATGTAATGTATCGTAGTCCATGTTTTCATCGCATGTTTTCTTTTGGTGGCTCAAAGTTTATTGAATGGACTAGTAATATGTTACAATTTACAGTAAACAATGAGTTCTGACTAATTTAATCACTGTGATAATTAGCCAATGTAACAGAGTTAAAAAGAAAATGTTAAACAAAGTTTTTTAAAAAGCTATCTGATTGTTGCTTTGCTCACAGTGGTACTTTATTAATTTTAATAATTAATAATTATTACAATTATTTTAATAATTCTATATATTTCTTTAACAGATTTTACGGATATTTCAAGAATGCCTTCATGGATCATTTGTGATTGCCCTACTGTAAGCCATGTCAAAACTCATGGCACAGTCAAGGATGTCTTGGAAGAGGTGAGGGGCAATTGATTCTGCATCTGTAGAATTAGCATCCAACTACAGTAAAAAGCATTGCCCCAAATGCCCAAACGCCTTTGCAAATTACTTCCCAATGCAGTTCCAACTAAATTTCAGCACACGCCAGCTCCGGTGAGTAGTGGACGAAGAATGTGTTATGTATGTTGGTATATAAAAAGAGTGCTCTCTATACATATGTCCTTTAAATGATCGTGAAATCTAATGAATCAATATGGTGAAAAGGTAACATAATTACAGTTTTTGACTTTTTGGGAAATAGTTACATCAATGTTATATTACACAAGTTGCGCTCAAGAATCAAAGCACTGTACTTTTAAAAATGTTCACTTAAGACTACTTTGTCTATGCCCACTTTTGCTTAATTTAAAAAATGTGTTGGTTAACATGTCTTTCTTTACATAGAGCTCACTGATGGAAGTACAGACCGTCACAAAATGAGAAAATCACAGACACGTCGTTTATCTCAATCGTGAGGCCAAGCCACATGCACGTAGTAATGTTTTTTAGCGTTGGATGTGGTAAAATTTATAATACTAATGTACCTTTTCAATTGGACTCTTTTCTGATTATATACATAAAATAAAGGAGCAAGATTCATCATCAATCACTATTCAGGAGTCAATGGCAACATCACTCACCTATCAAGTAATTATGTCATCCAAATTCTTTATATGCTACTGAACAATACAAGAAAGTGGCCTATTTTGAAATGAAACATTAAAGATTATAATGCCTAATATAAGCTATTGACACTAGAGTGTTGTGTAGGAGTGTCTCTCAATATGTACCACTGTCTGCATCTGATGTTTTCTTTTCAATTTTGCTTTTAAATCCATATTAAAACAATAACTATGTTATAGGGGGATGCTGGAACCAGTCCGGAGTATGAGCTATGTTTTATTTTTCTAAAAATGCACAACACTATGAGAAAAGTGAAAAAATGTCAATCAACAACATTGTTGTATTCATCGTCCATAGACATGCAACAATGAAAGTAAAACCTCCCCAAAACATACTATGAATCTGAAATGCATGTAACCTTTCACTGTATGAGAGTTTTCTGTTTTTGTTAATAACATTTAACTTTCTATCCAAAGAGGAATACATTAAAAAGAAAACTTTACAGCACAAACTAATTTGGGAGTCAACATTTTAGTCACTATGTTTTGCAGGATGATATCACATCAACTCCATGTTACATCTCGGAAGGTTATCAGGTGAAATGTAAAATATATATGTTGAAAACATCACACGTTCCAAGTGTTTACCGTTATCTTGCTATGAATCTTCTAATTGTTTACAATGACTAACCTTATCCTTTTCCGGTCGACAATTATTTAAAACAACTTTGTTGAGAATTACTTTTTGAGATGAAAGATTGTACAATTAAATGTGCTTTACAATTCATTTTCTTTTTCAATTAATGTTTTGTCCAAGGAATGTACCAGTGAAGCAGTCAAAATTGAAGAGACACATAGACCAGAGGTATACATAACATTATCTGAAATATCATTTATCCACACATCTGATTGGCATTGCAATTTTTTATATTTTGCAATGTTTTACGTATGTAAAGTTGGTTCTATTTGTAGATATGTACATAGGTTTCTTTGAGAGGAAAATCATAAACAAACAATTTGCTAGGTTTATACATTGTAAAAATACTTTTTTTAAGCTTGTTCTTGTGGTCTGCACATCTAAGTCTACTGTTTCAAAGCAAATAAAGAAAACAAGGTTAAAGAACAAACCAGTTTGTTAAGAAGACGGTTTTAAGCAGATATTTTGCTCATATTACATTCTTTGTTGGTAAATCGTATCTTCTGTATCTGTGCTATAAATTGAGCATGATTTTATTTCAATTTGTTAAAGGCCCAGGCGGAGCACAGACAACAACATAAACTAACGATGTTGCTTACCAAACAGATATCACTATGGAGCAACTACGTTTTAAGGCACAGCATGGTCCAGTCGTGATGCAGATGTCCAGTAGCCGGAATATGAATTTAATGTCAACAGTAAGCCATAGAAAGTAACCATGGATCATTGCAACATTGCTAAACATTGCCTAAATGAAACTGAAGATGCAGAAGATGTATCGGAATTGATTGCAGACCCAATGACACAATCTATACCATCTAAAAATGTCCACCGACAAAACATTCAATTATCCCTGTTTCTCCAATTTATTGATGAATCTGCTCATGATCTCGAATTCAGTATTCCTACTTTGGGGGAGTTGTTCACCACCATCAAATCAGAAACCACAGTACTGCAGGACGAATGGCTTTGAAAGGAGCAAAAATACATTGTATTCGACTGCTGCCTGCTAGAGAATATACAAATGATTAAATGTGATCATAAATTACATAGGAGGATATGTTGGGAGCCATTGGTGAATTTTACTTGTGTAGTCAAAGGCAACAACCTGAAAATCCAGGCCAGCTGTGTCTACCACCATAACACATTTGTATGGTCAGCAACCATACAAATTCCTTTCTTGGAAAAGTGCCTGATGGAAATGTACTTAGTTCATCTGCTTTGCTGTTCAGTGGATCAACATTCAGTAAAATTTCAAGTTTCTGGCAATTTGTGGGACTGTTCCTTGCTAAAACACAGTTCTTCAAATATCAGAAGGATTTCTTGTTCCCAGCTATTACCCAGGCCTGGAAAAACAAACAGATATCAATTGATAGTACACTCACTGGCAAAAGGGTCATGCTTGCTGGCAACAGACTGTCTGACAGTCCAGGCTTTTCAGCTAAATACTGCACTTACCACTTTCAAGACACGGAAAGTAAACAAATGTTGAGTTCGATCATTGTGCAGGTGTCTGAATATACATATGCTGTTGCCATGGAGAAACATGGTTTCATTAAATCAATCTAACTTCTGTAATCCAGGGGAATGCAAATAGACCCGATAGCCACAGACAAGCATGGTGGAATAGGAAAGGCCTTGCAAGAACATTTCCAACACATTAAGCATCAATTTGATCTAAGGCACATTGTAAAATCAATTTCTAAAAGAATTACAACTGCTGGCAAATATAATGGTTCACAAAACATGTTAAAGTGGTCTCAGTCTATCAGCAACCATCTTTATTATTCTTTAATGTGATATAGATTGAAATAAATTCAAACTTTGCACATAATACAAATTACAAACGATAACATTAATTCATGCGAAACAAATCATCATCAAATGCAAGATGCAGGAAAATGAGAGAGTAAAAGCAAAAGCAACATTAATTAAAAATATTTACATAGGCTGATAGAAAAAGAATCATGTTAAAATATATATATGTTATTGTTTTTTCCCAATGTTCTATTTTATACAATCTTAGCGGCACAAAGTAATGATGAGACATCTTGCCCAGAAAAAAACTACTAGTATCCAAGTCATGTAAGCATAAGATTGGTGATAGTACTCTTCCCAGACAGTGTGGCATGTCTGTTCTTAACACCACCGTACTCAAATAATTTACATCAGGGAGCCCAAACTTATTTCAATCTGTTGCCAGACATTATACAATGCGATAAACAAATGCATATTGCAGGTGTTAGTGCAGTAAAGCCAAAATGATGTTTCACTTAAGGTTAAATGATTGTGTACAAATTCACCCAGATATAGTAAAATTGCATCATTTAATGTCTGACATTCGGTCAGAAGATGCTTGGCTGTCTCCAAGCATTCTGAGGATTTACACAAGCGACAGACTCGCTCTTTAACAGGGTTATCTTCTCCGGCTCCCACATAGCTCAAAGTGGGCAGTTGTTCCAGTCTGAACAAGATGATAAAAATGTCTAAGCCTTTTAGTAGGGCAGAGATACAGATATGCTTGGGGTTTCATAAAGATGTATAATCTGAATTTTACAAATTGATAGGTCTTTAGACTGCTCAAATGTGAGAAATTCTCAAGCCAATCCCACATGTCCACCTTTTTCCCAAGTGCATTTAAAACTTCCTTGGTGATGATTGCCCCTCTATGCGTCCAGCCCATATCTGTAAAAAATGTGGTCATGACTTTTAGTAGGGGTGAAGTGGTATGTTTTTTAATCACTTCCTGATGGATCACAGACAATAGGGGATTGATAGAGTGGCCAGTCATCTTAAAATAAAACCCTGCCCTCCTTTTAAGTACCAATGCTTTCAGTAACGGGAGGCCTAATTCAAGTCTAATCAGGGCCATCGGAACTCCCGGGGGCAACCCCAGACTCGGTGGCAAAATTTGCCCTCCATCACTTGAAGCCACGCCAAATCGAATGAGAGAAGCGACTCAAGGCCATATATAATCATGGGGGCAAACACTTGAATATATAAGTGTTGTGTCCCCCAGAGAGAGAGGCCACCATGCTTATTAGTGAATGGAGATATTAATGCGGTGACTTGCGATGCCCTAGTTATGCGTCCTTGTCCGCAATGGAGATAATCACCATGGGGCTCGATTTCCACTCCAAGATACCGATAGGAGGCGGCGTAAAGTATGTGATTATGATGTACCATCAGATTCACACGGGATGCTCTCTTCCCGGTGAATCTAAGTACCTTGCTCTTGTCTAGTAGAGACCAGTCGAGCATCCCATGGTTTCAAGCTTAGACCATAATCTTGCTTTGGGGATAGAATCGAAGGCAGCCTTGAAATCAATATAGAGGGCATACATAGGGGGCTGCCCCTTACTAAGCTGCCGTATACGCAGTATATCCATCACCAGTAGTGTGGAAAAATCCCACCGAAATCCACACTGAAATCTACTGAGTATGTTAGTCTCTTCTACCCATTTCTGCATTTCACTTATAGCAGTAATGAGGCAAAGAGGTTTCCTGTGATGTCGAGCATAGAAAGAAGCCTGTAATTATTTGGGTCAGTGCGACTGCCCTTTTTAAAGACAGGAATGAGGATTGCTGTTTGCCAGGATCGGGGAATTGTCCCCTGTGCTAAGATCTTTTTAAATAATATGGAGAATAAGTCGGCCCAAAATCCAGGGTAATTCTTAATTACTGCGTTAGCCAATCCGTTAGGACCAGGGGCTCTAGAAGACTTAAGTGCAAATATTTTGTCCAAAATGGCCCCCACTGAAACGTCAAAGGGCGGAAGTGTAGGGGCCTTATTCAGAGATATACTTAATGACTCTGTCTCCCCTGAATTGCCAGCCTAATCCTTCGACCTCCCTCTTTCCATGGGTCATTAAACATGATGCACTAAGAACAGGATTAGTAGATATGAGTACATGACCTGTCAAGTGGCAATTAAAATCCCCCATTACAACCACCGCCACATTACCTGGCCTCAGCGACCAAGAGGACAATAAATCCTGTAGTGCCTCTTGTAGAGGTTCTCTCACCAACGCTCCTGGAGGGTTATACAGATTAATAAGAAGAAACCTACATAAGCCACTTTCATCATGGTACTCAACCTCTACTGCCATAAAATGATCCTGAGCTTTACTCTTAATCTTACGTGATATAATCGTATTAACCACCCCCGTGAGTAAACCCCCATAGGGGCGACCCTTATTGCCCCGTTTGGCAGGTGATGGATATATAACAAAACCATCTAGCAATAAAGGGTCCAATAACCAAGTCTCTTGAAGACAGATACAGCTATGTTTGGACAATAAGTCTACAGAGCCCTCCAGTCTCAAAAGATGAGCAAAGCCGCGGCAGTTCCAAGTAAGTAATGAAAAACATCAATGGTTCTGTAAAGCGTGCGGGAGGGATTCCAGGAGTGACTTAAGAACATGCTGTATTTCAACAAGTACAAGATTTTCCCCAGCCACAGACTTAAGCTCATTCGATAGAGGGGCAGGAGTGACGGTATCCTCCAATTCAGAGCAGTGATCATTCGCATTTGGGTCCACATCAATATCGATGTCAACTGCCCTCAGTTCCTCTTTTTATTTCCTGATCAGTTGCGCAGTAGACAGGAAAGTACAATGTAATGCAGAAACACGGGAGTTGGGGCCTTTAAGAGGTTCAACAAACAGAAAGTCATCCGATTTTAGGAACCGGAGTTGGGGGATATAGTAAAGTCTGCCTAATAACTCAAAGCGCGCCAGCCAGGGATTTTTGCCACTTGGATATAAATTCTTAAAAAAGCAAATACGGTTCTCATTAATATCCTTGGCTGTGCTCTTCTGGTCAGACAATACAGGCTCAGATGATTCTCCCTCCATACCTAACCCAGGAGGTTGCTCAGGGCATGCTAACAAACTATATATATGGTCCTGCTCTAAATCTACCAGAGAGGCTTTGTTTGAGTCCAGGCAGATAAACTTCTCTTCTGGTACTAACCAATCTGTAAGAGGACCTTTGGTCGTTGATGCCCGTGCAGCCGCTCTTGCAAGTCTTTTCCTGGCTTTTTTCGTACGTGTTTCTCGGACTGGCCATGACCCAGCAATCAGGAGTGGGGCACTCATTGTAGGTTTCTTATTCTTAAGTGCCTTCTTTGCCAATCTACGTTGTTTCCAAGAGGGAAGAGCCAGGGGGCTTTGTACTGGCTCATGGCCGTCTACACGCTCCACTGGTACATCCTCCGCTACACTGCTCCCGATGGATTCAAATTGCTCAACTACCACCTCTGCCATGGATTCCTGATCTTCAACCCTCTCGGCTAAGTGCAAGGCGGTAGCTAGATTAACTTCCACTTCTTCACGAGGGAGATCCTTCAGATCGAACGCCATGGTGAGGGTATTGGTGTTTGTCAAAATACGCCCTGACATTTGCAAAAGAATCTTCAGCGCAAATTGAAGAGCAGCAACCGATGATTGGAGCTCAGCTATCTCAGTTGAGTTTGAATGGGGACAATTGTTCTCCTCAATCTCTGTGTCGGGCACATCCTCCATCGATGCCATTTCAAGGTCAGGAGAAGCAGACAACCGTCCACTGCTTCCCCCAGAATTATGCATACCCTTGGGGGTACTCGTGATGTTTTGCTTGAGGGGCATTTTGCCGCTGGATTCCATCTGGGGAGTAAGGGACGACATTCCTCTCTGTATGTTTAAACAAAGATCTAAAAAGGAATTGTTGTCAATGTCATCAAAGTTAGTAGTATTTAACGAAATGCATCCCTTTAGGCCCGGGGCTGCAGTTTCCTCAATGATAGTGGAATTTTTTTCAGGCGGAGGATTCACAGGAAAAAACTCAGTGATGGCACCTTGTGTTACCGGTTTGGAGTATTCTCTGTTCTTCTTGGGTTTAACACCCTTCTTGTTGGTCTCCTTGCACTTCTTTATAGGTTGAGGCTTGATCTTCCGCAAGTTATAAATAGAATGGGAAGCCCTTTTCCCCCGCTGCATATCTGCACCCAATGTGGACTTGAGAAAATAAGGTAGGGCTACAGAAAAGAATATAATATTAGATACTATAGTCAGAAGAGAGGAATGATTATTCCACAAAGCCACAAAGAGAAAAGAGAAGGGGTGGTATCCTACCGTTTTACTGGACCACCCAAATGATTCCTCTCACCAAGCAGCCCTGCACTTAATCACACAGTGCTTGGATTCCGACGCCCCAGATCAAAGGCAAGAGCCTGCAGTCTCCAGGACATGCACCCTGATTTCGGTTCTCCTCAGAACCAGCCCAGAGACAATGATATATGGGGAGACACCGAGCTATACAGAAGCAGCGCCAGGGATAAGCGGTCCCCTTAAAGGTTGCATTGTAAACAGCCACCTCCAGTTCAAGCACTAGATATTAGAGGAGCCTACACTACTCAGTGCTAATGATGCAAATGTGGACATGGACCTTTGAACAAGGAGCAGGAGCGTAAGAAGAGGTTGGTGTCAAGGTCCCTTCCTCAAGCAGCACTGGAAAAATGTGTGTAGGACAAACCGCTTTCAAGAGACCTGAAGGGAATAACCGAATTTTGCAAATTTGGAGGTGGTCCATAATATGTGCCTAAAGTACAGGCCAAAAAGGTTACATTTCCGCATAGACGGCATGGAGGCCAGAACAAGACTGGCTGTACTTGCGCACAACAATAACGTTGGGAGAGAACAAGCAAGAACTGCAAGAACTTTCAGGATGCTTTGTTACCACATGGTGTTTAAAAAATGAAGCAACCCCATATTCCAGGAAATGGATTTTGAATTTGTGAAATATCTGACATTGACTGTGGTGGCCATGCAAACGTATGGAATGGCTCTGGATTTTGTTTCCAGGCTCTATCCGCGGTGGCACTGGTGACCTCGTACCTATCTACTATTCTCCGGGAGACCGCAGGAGGCACCGCAACCACTTGGAATGTCCTCTGGAGATGCCATGCAACATGCCTATGTCATGACATTGCCTTATGGTCTCGGGTCACATGGCATTGGTTCATGGCAATGGCTTGTGGTTTCCCCAGTAATGATCCATAACGGAACCAGTTAGCTTCTGCTATATAAGGCTGAAGATGTTCTGAGTCGGTGCGTCTTAACACTCCTGTTTCCCTGGCGTTAGTCTAAGCTTCAACCTACACTCCTTGTACCTATCTCATGGCCTTGGGCTACCTCCACCATTGCCATAGGGGTGGCTTCCTATTGGCTCTTTGTTGCCATTGAACACCACCTCCCCGCTCAGTGGTTCCACTGCCTTCATATCACGTTAATTCCAGGAGGTGGGCCCGTGGTGTGGAGGAACCGGTCTCTAACCCTGACTGAGGTTGCAGTCGCTTAGGGGGAAAGGGGACCGGGTACTCTGCCAGCTCTGACCACAGCATCCTGGACATTCAGCGAGCCAGTGTCTCCAAGAAGATTAACAGATCACTTCATCCCTCCAATCAAAGATCTGATAAGCAACAACCCAGTGACCAGGCACTTAACAGATTAAGACACGAAGAGTCTACAACAGACATGGAGGCATTGCAAGAATGACGTGATGAGCTGCAGGCATTATGCCTGGAAGTTACATCCGTTAAACAAGAAAACATAGCCCTTATAGCAGCTTTGTCACATGATGTTGCGCCCACTGCCTCCAAACATTCTGTTGCCCAGACTACGACTATCAAGTTCAATGAGGATCCAAGAAAATTAGCTGAATCTGGGAATCATTGCAAGATTCAGTACCTGTTCCGCCCGGCTCATTTTGCTCATGACAAAGCTAAAATAGGGTTTATTCTGACTAACTTGGTAGGCAACGCGTTGACTTGGGCAGCGCCCTATGGGCCTCATTACACGGACGGCGGTTGACCAAGGTGCTATTAGCACCTTCGTCCTTGCCGGTAAAATACCGGCACTGCCTTGGTGGAAAGGGGAATTACAGGCCCTATTCCAAAGTTGGTGGGGCGGTAATTCCCCCTTCCCCCATTGCCCTTCCCCATTCCCATTTTTGCCCCATAGGGCATAATGGGAATGGGGAAGGTGCTAATTACGGCACTGCAAATTGCAGTGCCGTAATTAGCTCCCTGGTCCCTTTGCGGGTTGGTTTTTAACGCCTGCAAAAAACAGGCGTTAAATTCTCCAACCCGAAAAGGGACCTCGTAGTAAGGCGGTAAGGGTTTACGGGTACCGGTAAAATACTGGTACCGTAAACCCTTACCGCCGTCCGTTGTAATTTGTAATGAGGCCCTATGTCTCTACCAATAGTCCTATCTTGAATAACTTCCAGGAACTTGAGAAAGCATTCCTAGAGTCTTTTCATTCCCCCAACTTGGCGTCCAGAGCTCAAAACCCACTGGTGGACATAAAACAGGGTTCCCAGGATCTAATTCAATATATTGGTTGCTTTTGCCAGTTATCTGCTGATGCCCAATGGCCCAAAAGTACCCAACTGACCTTATTTGGGCGGGGATAGAGGGAGGAATTCACGGATGAGCTAGCTCATTATGGGGAACCCCAAGACCACCATGCTCTCATTGAGTTCGGAATCCAAATTGACTATCCCTTAATGGAAAGGAGAGGGGGAAAGAGGCAAACTGTCCAAAACCCTGTGCCATCCAGACCTGCTCCATCATATTCAGTTGTGTCTACGGAAGGCCAAGGGGAACCGATGCAGCTCTGATCAATTTGTGGCCCCCTCACTGAAGAAGCAAAACGACAAAGAAGAACAAACCATCTGTGTCTATATTGCAGTGCTTCAGGTCATTTCCTGTGTTCCTGTCCGATTCGTCCTCCAAGGCCGTCACAAAACTAGTGGGCTAGCTGTCTGAAGGGAAGTAATCAGCAAGCCTCCCATGTCCGCCATCTGTTCCTGGTATCTATCAGAGTCTTATGCCTGCTTCCCTCATTTAGATCTTGGATTTACGCCTGGTCAATCACTTGACACAGCACAACATTTCTACGATGGCTTTGGTGGACTCAGGAACATCATGGAATTGCATTGATCAGACATTTGCTGCTGTACATGGCATATCGCTGGTAAAAAAGGATGCTCTGGCAGCCGTGGTCTTTCTTGAAGGTTCGCAAATATCTTCTGGTCCTGTTACCCATAGCTCCATACCAATCCATCTGTATGTCAACCAACACACAGAATTACTTTCCTTTGATGTTTTGCAGACACCTTCCTATCCATTGGTGTTAGGCCTTCCATGGTTTATCTACCATAATCCCTACATCAATTGGACAACTCAAGCCCTGATTTTCGGATCTACTATTTGCATTACTTGTTGTAGCATGAATAGATCAATAGACTCTGGAATCATGTCGAAGCTTGTTAAACCTGAAAATGTCATACCTTGTGTGTACCATTCAGGGAGTGCCCTCAGTGTACCAGGACAACTGGAAGGTCTTTTCAGAACCTAAAGAGATGCCACTCGCTCCACATTGCCCTCTTGACTTTTCCATTGCGCCCCAGTATGACAAAGCCATCCCTCAGGTAGGCTATATTCCTTGTACCCTAAAGAACATTAGGAACTCCAAAAATATCTACAGGATTGTCTCCGGAAAAGGGTCTATCACACCTTCCCATTCCCCGGCGGGGGCACTGTTATTTTTTGTGCCCAAAAAGGAAGGAACCTTGCGACCTTGTGTTGATTATGGGGAGCTGAATCTCATCACATGTAAGGATTGATACCCCCTGCCCCTCATCCAGGACATATTGGAGTCATTAATGGGGGCCCGTTATTTCACCAAGTTGGATCTGCGAGGGGCCTATCATCTTGTCCGCATCAAAGAGGGCGATGAGTGGATGATCGCATTAAAGATGTCCCAGGGACAATTTGGATATAAGGTCATGCCCTCTGGGCTGTGTAACGACTCATAGGTTTTCCAGAGGTTTATGGATTTTGTGTTTGCTGATCTTATCAGACTAATAATGTAGGTGTACCTGTATGACATCTTGATTTATTCTGCCACCCTGGACCAACAACATGTCTCACAAGTTTAACATTATCTTGAAGCAAATCACTTGTATACCAAACCTACAAAATGTATGTTTCATCAGAAGAAAATTGATTTCTTGGGCCATACCATCAGCAATCAATGTGTACAGATGGATGGGAACAAAGCCCAAGCTATCAAAGAATGGTGAAATCCCAATGACCATAAGGCTGCTCAATGATTCTTGAGTTTTGGAAACTAATACCATGATTTCATAGCAGATTTTGACAAGTTGACTTTGGATATCACATGATTGCTTAAAATCATTCAACCTTATCACTGCGGACACCCTGCTGAAATTGCTTTTCAGAAATTAAAAGAGACCTTTATGACTGCACCCATTCACCATCATCCCGATGACACTATGCCTTTCCTCATCGAAACCGAAGGAGCCGTTCTGTCACAGACCGATTCCAAAGCATCTATAGAATATCCAGTTACTTATTTTCAAGTAAGTTGACATCTAGTGAAGTAAATGATGCAGTCATTGAGAAGGAGCTCTTGGTGATCAAGGGAGCTTTTGAGCAGTGGAGGCATCATATTCAAGGAACACAACACAAGGTTGTAGTCCATACTGATCGCCACAATCTGCAACATTTGCAATCTCTGCAGCGTCCTAATAGCCGACAGGCTCGCTGGGCCTTCTTCTTCGCTCAATATAACTTTGTTTTAACTCATATTCCTGGTTCCTCCAGCACACATGCTGATGCCTTATCTAGATCTTAGACTCCAGACTCAATTCATGAGCGCTCTCCTGCCACGCTGCTCCCCAATAAACGTTTTGTGGGAGCCATACAGTCCTTCCTGGTTCAAGTCTGTATTGCCACATCTACGGATCCTGTAGTAACCCAGCTCCTCGAACATCAAGAAACAAGCATCAAAGAAAGATTATTGTTCCATTCCAAAATGACTATATGCTCCATCTACTGCCTTACGTGATTTGATCTTGTCCAGTTTTCACGATGTACCGCAAGCAGGTCATTGACGGATTAAGTCCACTCAAACTCGAACTTATTACTCACGACTTCTGGTTGCCTGGACTACACAAGCAAGTAGCTGCCTATTTCACACCATTCCCGGTATGTGCCTAGGCTAAGAAAACCAGACAAAGGGCAGTTGGCCTATTGCAGCTGGTCGTAATCACGCCCAGACCATGGCACACATTTGCAGTAGACTTTATCGTGGAACTTCAGAAATCTAATAACACTTGTGTCATGGTGGTGGTTGACTGTTTTTCTAAATTGGCTTACTTGACACCCATGTCTGGCTTACCCACTGCGGTTCACTTGGTCAGTGGTTTTCTTCATGAAATCTATTGCTTGCATGGTCTACCTGTGAAGATCATTTCAGACCGAGGGTCACAGTTCATTGCTCGTTTTTGTGCACACTTATGTAAACATCTACACATTCAATGAGGACTCAGCTCCAGATACCATCCCGAAACCAACGGACATATCGAGAGAACCAATCAAACCATGGAGCAGTATATCTGCTGCTATAACATGGCCACACAGGATAACTGCTCATAGTAACTGGACATGGCTAAAGTTGCCTTTAATAACACATTGCATTCCTTGATTCGACAGTCACCATTTCCGGTTAGATGTGGCCAGCATCCCAATGTTCTACCTATGGAGTCCCATTTAGTCCTGTTCCCTCAGCAGACGCTATGGTACAAGTTCAGCAGGTTCATTAGCATGCAGAAACATTTCTGCATGATTCTCAATCCTACTCCAAACAGCTGGCTGACAAGCACTGACATCTGGAACCTACTTATAAGTTCATTGATCGTATATGGTTATCATCCAAGAATTTGCCAGTCTGCAATCTGCCCACCAAACTTGCTGCTAAATTGGCAGGTCCTTTTTTGTGCTTTACAAAATTACGGCTGGGGCAGACAAGCTGTGGTTGCCAATCTCTTGGGGGGTACATCCCGTCTTTCATGTTTCTTTGTTGAAGCCTTTTGTACCTGCTCCTTATGGACGTCTGCCTAATCGCCCGACCCCTGTGAACATGTATGAAGTCTGTTCCATCTGTGACTCACAATTCCGCAGAGGATGTTTGTATTATCTGATTGATTTGGCTGGATAGGCTCCTTCTGATCACTCTTGGGAACCGGCATCGCAGGTTCATGCTCCACGATTGGTTAGTCGATTTCATCGCCAATACCCTTGGAAAGCGGGTGTTCGGCCGCCCTCAGGGGATGGGCAGAGTACCACGTCCTGTCATACCACGTCCTGTCATCGCTTACCTACAGGTCGCTGGTGTGCCACGCAGCGCCACGGCTCAGTCACTGGTGGTTGTGGGCGCGATCTGTGGTGGCGCTGGCAGCCTCATACATACCTACCATTCTCCAGGAGACCGCAGGAGGCACGACGGTTGCTTGGAACGTCCTCTGGAGATTGCATGCAATGTGCCTATGTTACTGCATTGTCTTCTGTTCTTGGGTCACCTGATGTTGGTCACAGCAATGGCTTGTGGTTTCCAAGGCAACATCCCACGCCAGAACCACCAAGCATATGCTATATATGACTGACGGTGTTCTGAGTCGGTGCGTCTTAATGCTCCTGTTTCCCTTGCGTAAGTCTAAGCTGCGACCTACGCTCCTTGTATCTCCCGCCAGCCTTAGGGGTGGCTCTCTAGTGGTTCTGTGTTCCTGCCCTGTTTCCTTCTCTCCTTCTTCTCTCTTATCCTGTATTACCCTCTTCTTGCTTTGCTCCTTTTCTGTTCTTGGCCATTTGCTATCTGCACCATTGCCAAAGGGGTGGCTCCCTATTGGCTCTTTGCTTCCATTGAACACCACCTCCTGGCTTAGTGGTTCCAATGCCTTCACATCATGTTCATTCCGGGAGGTGAACCTGTGGTGTGGAGGAACATGTCCCTAACCCTGCCTGAGGTTGTAGTCACTTAGGGGGGGGGGGGAGATTGGGTCATCTGCCTGCTCTGACCACTGCATCCTGAACGTTCAGCGAGCCGGTGGCTCAAAGAATATTGACAGATCCCCTCATCTCCCCAATCAAGGATCTGGTAAGCAACGACCCAATGACCAGGCGTTTAACAGTGAGTCACCCTGATTCACATACCTAGTCACCTTTGAACAATTATCTGAGTACACTACAGGATGTCTGCACAAAGTGGGGAAAATAAAAGTAAGGAACATACCCAGGTTTCCAATTTGCCTAAAGAAGTACTAAGACTTTTTAGGGTGAGTAAAGCACTCGGATTGGCCAAAGGTGTAGATAGGGGATGGCCTGAGCAGGTAAGGCCCACCCAAAATCTGTATATGTCACTCAGTAACGCTCTGTGGGTATTTACAGATGTTAATGTCATTGAGGTGGGCCCAACTAAAATAGGTTTATGCATCACTTCTTAGACAATCCTGGCTACGCCTCTGTGACTGGCCTATTGGGTGATCAGGCAATGCCCGATGTACTGGCCCGACATGCTAGTGTGGCCGAGTATTTTTGGTCAAAGTGGGCCAGTTGTTGAGTTACTTCCCTGCACAGCTTGCAGTTTTGACCACTGTTTCTGGAAACATATTCCTTGAAGTGCACAATTTGCAGCTCATTTTACCAAAGCAACTCCTACTTGGGTACTACTCAAACAGGCTATCACAGAAGGAATACATTGCCAATTGAGTCCGCAGGCCACTTTTTCATTGGTAACTGCAGCGGCTTAAGAAGTCTCGGTGTTCTGTAGCTAGTGATTTATTAGGTTTTAGGATAAGAGAAGAAACGAGGGAGTTTAATGGCGAGTTAAGAGGAACAATCCAGAGCAAAGAAAAAGGTATCTGCAAAACAGCAAACCGTCCTGGATTTTTATAGTGAAGTCCAAATGAATATGAGCATAGAACCGATTGAAAAGAAACGAGGATGAGCTGTCAAGGCAGAAGGTTTATTTTCATTTTAGTAAATGATTGGTATGCATCCTTGGGATGCTCTGTATTACTAGCAGCAGCAGGGTGCCCATTAAAACGATTCAAAGCTGGAAATGTTTTCAGTGTGGTCTGATTTTTTTTTCTAATGTCATTAAATAATTATCTTGATCATTCACTGTGGCTGTTTGTGAGAGGTTGCCTGGTTTTGAAAACTTTCAATTTGTTGTTCTTAGTCCATCAGCATAGCTCTTAGAGGGGCTCCGTCACAGAGAAAAAGAGTTACCCTTCCTCGTGCAATGATGAAATCCAGACCCTCCAAAAAAGTATATATAAACAAGCAACGGATAGAAACAAAAAGCCCACGTCTAGCAACTATTGAGATGCTGCCCTTCGGGAAATCAATCTAAGACTTTTGTCTTAACTATAGCGGGAGGATAGCTCAGGGGGAAAGCGCTCGTTCTTGGAAGCAAGGCAATGCAGAGTAATACAGGCTCGAATCCTGGGTCCATGCTTAGAAACTGGTTCGCTCTGGTATTAAGTGCGATATAACGGAGTAATTATAATTATAATAACCATGGTCCACCATCAGGAAATGACAGATCACTGTGTTTTGTGCAAAGATCATACACACCAGGGGTCATTTTATGAGGACAGGAGCAGAGAAGTAAGGCTTGTGAGTCGTTTACGCCTTGCTATGCGGCTCCAGAATATTTTCTTTCAATTTGAAGGTAGAAAATGGATACTAATGAGAAATAACTCCCTGCCATGCCTTTTGTCGCCTTCAAATACTCCCCGGTTTACCACCAGCATGAAAATACATGCTGGCATCAAAACTATGGATTCCTTAGGATTCCGCCTGCATTTAGCACCTGCGACTCCATTGGAAACGCCATTTGCAAAAATTAACATGCAGGGGGCATTTACATTTTACTTACAAAACAAAGCGTAAAACAAGCAAAGGTGCTCTCGCTTGTTTTCGCACTTTAATTTTGCACTCTGCTTTGCAAAGGTTTCACATTGCATGGAGTTGTCTCTCAACAGCATGAAAGTGCTAACATTGGCATTTCCCAGCATTAATTTCTCACTCAATATAAACGGAAGGTCATAGGGCTCATTTCTTGGTGATTGATGTATTGTGCACCAAATGTAAAAGACAAATGACTCAAATTAGGGCGCAGCAGCAGGACAAGTGGAAAACGGGTGAAGGAAAAGTAAGTATGAAAGAAAGGGAGGGCTGGAACGAGCAGGCATGGAAGTGGAGCCAGAGATCGCAGCTATAACTAAGTCTAAACATTCGTATGGCTTTTTTATTTTATTTAAATTTTTGTTTAGCGCTGGCCCTACCCAGAGCGCCTTACATGGTTCAAAGTTTGCAATGGTGGAAGTTGAAACAAAGAAGTTACTGTCACAACCCACATCCAGAATCCCCCCTGGCAAGCCCATGGGCCAGGAGGAGTCTTGGCTCAGGTCTCCAACAAACTTAGGCATCCTTTGCCAACGCCCTCTTGGGGCCAGTCCTGGCGCCTTTGGCACCAGGCTCATACTTAATAAAGACTTGTGTTTAGGGAACTACTTTATTTCAAGTGCCAGCCAACATGGAGGCACCCACATAGCTTGGCTCCTTGGAACCAAGTTATGCGGTATAGTGTTTTGGGTGTGGTAGCCTACAAACTACTTTAGCTGGACTACTTTCTTGAAGCTATTTAAACCACACCCGACTTGGATAACACGCTTTGCTTTACTTTGCAATCCTGCAACGTGACGCTCATCGTGTTCAGCTGTACCTGCGAACCTCGGAAGAACAGCATCTGTAAAGCGACAAGAGGACATCGTTAGCAGCAGCAGCTTACCTGTAATTTTCATCGTTAGCTGTCCACAGCTCCTGCAAACAGCATCCTGGGATCAGTGCGTCTCCCGGACCGACGGATCTGCAAAAAAGAAAGAAACAAGACATTAGACACTTTTACAACGTAACAAATTGTGCCGAAAAGCTTACCTCGCAAGTCGCCCCTCAACCAGCATCACCTCGGGATTTCATACACCGGGTGAGCACCGCAATGGAAGGAAAAGACAAGAGGTTAGCAAAGGCAAGGCATCATAGCGCTGCGCATAGCGCCTACTTACCGCATCATAGCGCTCTTTATATGCCAACATTTACTGGCGAGACCCAATTCAGCCAATGCATCACATTGGACTTCCGCGCACCTAAGGAAGAGAAAGATATTTACTAAACCAAGAAAGGCATGCAAGAATAACAACAATATAAAACAGCAATAAGACCTACCTGAAAGACTCAAAGCGGGCCGGCATCAGTGAAGTAACTAGATCGCATTCACGCACAAAGGACAACGCGCCCCTGCCAAGAAGGCAGGACGGAGCGAACACCTGAATTAACAACAAGGCAGAACTTTACCCGCTGGTCACACCTGGGAACCGCAGAGAAGGATACCAGAGTCCCTACGGCTGGGTGGCATCCCCGTGGATACCAGGTGAGCGTAACAGAACGCGAAGCCTGCCAAACCAATCCACCTGGGCGCCATGGAGACATCAAAATTAGACCAATTGGCCCAATTGTTAGGAGAACTTCGTGCTGAGGTTCATTCTGCATGACAAGAGACTAACGCTCTCCGGAGAGACTTATTAGTGACTAAAGAGCGCACTGAAGAAATTAGCAGGCAATACATGCAATCGCAAGCAGGACAGACGCCTCTACCTGGAAAGAACCCAACAATGCAAAATCCTACCATGCCATCCTCTACCTCTAATCCGGTACAAATCATGTTACCGGGAACAGTTCCTTTGGCACCAGCGGATAGGTTTGCAGGTGATCCACGGAAATACGCAGCTTTCATGAATCAGTGTCGCCTTCACTTTCTTTGCAGGCCTGAAGCATTCCCAAATGACCAAGCTCGGGTAGCCTTTGTTTTATCATACCCGAGTGGTAGCGCAGCAGATTGTGCGGTACCATTGGTGACCCATGATGATCCTTTATTACGTGACTTTGGGGGATTTCAGAGGGAAATTGAAAAACCTTTTGCTTGCCATACCAGAGAGCAAGCAGTGGACAGTCCTTCCTGGATCAAGTCTGTATTGCCACATCTACGGATCCTGCAGTAACCCAGCTCCTCGAACATCAAGAAACAAGCATCAAAGACAGATTATTGTTCCATTCCAAAATGACTATATGCTCCATCTCCTGCCTTACGTGATTTGATCTTGTCCAGTTTTCACGATGTACCGTAAGCAGGTCATTGACGGATTAAGTCCACTCAAGAACTTATTACTCATGACTTCTGGTTGCCTGGACTACACAAGCAAGTAGCTGCCTATTTCACACCATTCCCGGTATGTGCCTAGGCTAAGAAAACCAGACAAAGGGCAGTTGGCCTATTGCAGCTGATCGTAATCCTGCCCAGACCATGGCACACATTTGCAGTAGACTATATCGTGGAACTTCAGAAATCTAATAACAACACTTGTGTCATGGTGGTGGTTGACTGTTTTTCTAAATTGGCTCACTTGACACCCATGTCTGGCTTACCCACTGCGGTTCACTTGGTCAGTGGTTTTCTTCATGAAATCTATTGCTTGCATGGTCTACATGTGAAGATCATTTCAGACCGAGGGTCACAGTTCATTGCTCGTTTTTGGGCACATCTATGTAAACATCTACACATTCAATGAGGACTCAACTCCAGATACCATCCCGAAACCAACGGACATACCGAGAGAACCAATCAAACCATGGAGCAGTATATCTGCTGCTATAACAAGGCCACACAGGATAACTGCTCATAGTAACTGGACATGGCTAAAGTTGCCTTTAATAACACATGGCATTCCTCGATTCGACAGTCACCATTTCCGGTTAGATATGGCCAGCATCCCAATGTTCTACCTATGGAGTCCCATTTAGTCCTGTTCCCTCATCAGACACTATGGTACAGTTCACCAGGTTCATAAGCTTGCAGAAACATTTCTGCATGATTCTCAATCCTACTTCAAACAGCTGGCTGACAAGCACTGACATCTGGAACCTACTTATAAGTTCAGTGATCGTATATGGTTATCATCCAAGAATTTGCCAGTCTGCAATCTGCCCACTAAACTTGCTGCTAAATTCGTGGGTCCTTTTTTGTGCTTAGCAAAATTACGGCTGGGGCAGACAAGCTGTGGTTGCCAATCTCTAGGGGGGTACATCCCGTCTTTCATGTTTCTTTGTTGAAGCCTTTTGTACCTGATCCTTATGGACGTCTGCCTAACCGCCCGACCCCTGTGAACATGTATGAAGTCTGTTCCATCTGTGACACAAAATTCTGCAGAGGATGTTTGTATTATCTGATTGATTTGGCTGGATAGGCTCCTTCTGATCACTCTTGGGAACCAGCATCGCAGGTCCATGCTCCACGATTGGTTAGTCGATTTCATCGCCAATACCCTTGGAAAGCGGGTGTTCGGCTGACCTCAGGGGATGGGCAGAGTACCACGTCCTGTCATCGCTTACCTACAGGTCACTGGTGTGCAAAGCAGCGCCACCGCTCAGTCACTGGTGGTTGTGGGCTCGATCTGTGGTGGCGCTGGCAGCCTCATACATACCTACCATTCTCCAGGAGACCACAGGAGGCACAACGGTTGCTTGGAACGTCCTTTGGAGATTGCATGCAATGTGCCTACTTTACAGCATTGCCTTCTGTTCTTGGGTCACCTGATGTTGGTCACAGCAATGGCTTGTGGTTTCCCAGGCAACAACCCACGCCAGAACCACCTAGCATCTGCTATATATGACTGACAGTGTTCTGAATCGGTGCGTCTTAATGCTCCTGTTTCCCTTGTGTAAGTCTAAGCTGCGACCTACGCTCCTTGTATCTCTTGCCAGCCTTAGGGGTTGCTCTCTAGTGGTTCTGTGTTCCTGCCCTGTTTCCTTCTCTCCTTCTTCGCTCTTATCCTGTATTACCCTCTTCTTGCTTTGCTCCATTTCTGTTCTTGGCCATGTGCTATCTGCACCATTGCCAAAAGGGTGGCTCCCTATTGGCTCTTTGCTGCCATTGAACACCACCTCCTGGCTTAGTGGTTCCAATGCATTCACATCACGTTCATACCGGGAGGTGAGCCTGTGGTGTGGAGGAACATGTCCCTAACCCTGCCTGAGGTTGTAGTCACTTAGGGGGGGAAGGAGATTGGGTCATCTGCCTGCTCTGACCACTGCATCCTGGACCTTCAGCGAGCCGGTGCCTCAAAGAAGATTGACAGATCCCCTCATCTCCCCAATCAAGGATCTGGTAAGCAACGACCCAATGACCAGGCGTTTAACAGTGAGTCGCCGTGATTCACATACCTAGTCACTTGTGAACAATTATCTGAGTACACTACCGGATGTCTGCACAAAATGGGGAAAATAAAAGTAAGGAACAAACCCAGGTTTCCAATTTGCCTAAAGAAGTAGTAAGACTTTTTAGGGTGAGGAAGCACTCGGATTGGCCAAAGGTGTAGATAGGGGATGGCCTGAGCAGGTAAGGCCCACCCAAAATCTGTATATGTCACTCAGTAACGCTCTGTGGGTATTTTCAGATGTTAATGTCATTGAGGTGGACCCAGCTAAAATAGGTTTATGCATCACTTCTTAGACAATCCTGGCTACGCCTCTGTGACTGGCCTATTGGGTGATCAGGCAATGCCCGATGTAATGGCGCGACATGCTAGTGTGGCCGAGTATTTTTGGTCAAAGTGGGCCAGTTGTTGAGTTACTTCCCTGCACAGCTTGCAGTTTTGACCACTGTTTCTGGAAACATATTCCTTGAAGTGCACAATTTGCAGCTCATTTTACCAAAGCAACTCCTACTTGGGTACTACTCAAACAGGCTATCACAGAAGGAATACATTGCCAATTGAGTCCGCAGGCCACTTTTTCATTGGTAACTGCAAAGGCTTAAGAAGTCTCGGTGTTCTGTAGCTAGTGATTTATTAGGTTTTAGGATAAGAGAAGAAACGAGGGCGTTGAATGGCGAATTAAGAGGAACAATCCAGAGCAAAGAAAAAGGTATCTGCAAAACAGCAAACCGTCCTGGATTTTTATAGTGAAGTCCAAATGAATATGAGCATAGAACCGATTGAAAAGAAACGAGGATGAGCTGTCAAGGCAGAAGGTTTATTTTCATTTTAGTAAATGATTGGTATGCATCCTTGGGATGCTCTGTATTACTAGCAGCAGCAGGGTGCCCATTAAAACGATTCAAAGCTGGAAATGTTTTCAGTGCGGTCTGATTTATTTTTTCTAATGTGATTAAATAATTATCTTGATCATTCACTGTGGTTGTTTGTGAGAAGTTGCCTGGTTTTGAAAACTTTCAATTTGTTGTTCTTAGTCCATCAGCATAGCTCTTAGAGGGGCTCCGTCACAGAGAAAAAGAGTTACCCTTCCTTGTGCAATGATGAAATCCAGACCCTCCAAAAAAGTATATATAAACAAGCAACGGATAGAGACAAAAAGCCCAGGTCTAGCAACTATTGAGATGCTGCCCTTCGGGAAATCAATCTAAGACTTTTGTCTTAACTATAGCGGGAGGATAGCTCAGGGGGAAAGCGCTCGTTCTTGGAAGCAAGGCAATGCAGAGTAATACAGGCTCGAATCCTGGGTCCATGCTTAGAAACTGGTTCGCTCTGGTATTAAGTGCGATATAACGGAGTAATTATAATTATAATAACCATGGTCCACCATCAGGAAATGACAGATCACTGTGTTTTGTGCAAAGATCATACACACCAGGGGTCATTTTATGAGGACAGGAGCAGAGAAGTAAGGCTTGTGAGTCGTTTACGCCTTGCTATGCGGCTCCAGAATATTTTCTTTCAATTTGAAGGTAGAAAATGGATACTAATGAGAAATAACTCCCTGCCATGCCTTTTGTCGCCTTCAAATACTCCCCGGTTTACCACCAGCATGAAAATACATGCTGGCATCAAAACTATGGATTCCTTAGGATTCCGCCTGCATTTAGCACCTGCGACTCCATTGGAAACGCCATTTGCAAAAATTAACATGCAGGGGGCATTTACATTTTACTTACAAAACAAAGCGTAAAACAAGCAAAGGTGCTCTCGCTTGTTTTCGCTCTTTAATTTTGCACTCTGCTTTGCAAAGGTTTCACATTGCATGGAGTTGTCTCTCAACAGCATGAAAGTGCTAACATTGGCATTTCCCAGCATTAATTTCTCACTCAATATAAACGGAAGGTCATAGGGCTCATTTATTGGTGATTGATGTATTGTGCACCAAATGTAAAAGACAAATGACTCAAATTAGGGCGCAGCAGCAGGACAAGTGGAAAACGGGTGAGGGAAAAGTAAGTATGAAAGAAAGGGAGCCTGGAACGAGCAGGCATGGAAGTGGAGCCAGAGATTGCAGCTATAACTAAGTCTAAACATTCTTATGGCTTTTTTATTTTATTTAAATTTTTGTTTAGCACTGGCCCTACCCAGAGCGCCTTCCATGGTTCAAAGTTTGAAATGGTGGAAGTTGAAACAAAGAAGTTACTGTCACGACCCACATCCAAACCCCCCCCCCCTTGGCAAGCCCATGGGCCAGGAGGGGTCTTGGCTCGGGTCTCCAACAAACTTAGGCATCCTTAGCCTAAGCCCTCTTGGGGCCAGTCCAGGCGCCTTTGGCACCAGGCTCATACTTAATAAAGACTTCTGTTTAGGGAACTACTTTATTTCAAGTGCCAGCCAACATGGAAGCATCCACATAGCTTGGCTCCTTGGAACCAAGCTATGAGGTATGGTGTTTTGGGTGTGGTAGCCTAGGAACTACTTTACCTGGACTACTTTCTTGAAGCTATTTAAACCACACCCGACTTGGATAACACGCTTCGCGTTGCTTTGCAATCCTGCAAAATGACACTCATCGTGTTCAGCTGTACCCGTGAACCTCGGAAGAACAGCATCTGTAAAGAGACAAGAGGACATCGTTAGCAGCAGCAGCTTACCTGTAATTTTCATCGTTAGCTGCCCACAGCTCCTGCGAACAGCAACCTAGGATCAGCGCGTCTCCCGGACCGACGGATCTGCAAAAAAGGAAGAAACAAGACATTAGATACTTTTACAACATAACGAATTGTGCCAAAAAGCTTACCTCGCAAGTTGCCCCTCGACCAGCATTGCCTCGGGATTTCATACACCGGGTGAGCAGCGCGATCTATGGAAAGGAAAAGACAACAGGTTAGCAAAGGCAAGGCATCATAGCACTGCGCATAGCGTCTACTTACCGCATCATAGCGCTCTTTATACGCCATCATTTACTGGCGAGACCCAATTCAGCCAATGCATCACATTGGACTTCCGCGCACCTAAGGAAGAGAAAGAGATATTTATTAAACCAAGAAAGGCATGTAAGAATAACAACAATATACAACAGCAATAAGACCTACCTCAAAGACTCAAAGCAGGCCGGCATCAGTGAAGTAACTAGATTGCATTCGCCCACAAAGGACAACGCGCCCCTGCCAAGAAGGCAGGACGGAGAGTACACCTGAATTAACAACATGGCAGAACTTTCTCGCTGGTAACACCTGGGAACCGCAAAGAAGAATACCAGATTCCCTACAGCTGGTTGGCATCCCCGTGGATACCAGGTGAGCGTAACAGTTACAAAATGTTTTCTGGAAAGGATAGGACGATTAGGATAGACAAGTGGTTGCAGTGGAGGAGGGCAGGCTTATGTGTGTGGAAACAGGTATGTTTTGAGGCTCTTTCTGAAAGTGGTAATGCAGAATGCAGTGCGTTTGTGAACAGGTAGGCTGCTCCATGCCCTGGGTGCCGAGTGGGTAAATGTTTTGTTTTGTGTGCATATGAGTTTGCACAGTGGAATGTGTAGAAGGTGTTGACTGGCCTGTCTGGTGTTTGTGCGGGTGATGGGTTTGAGTTTGTCATGAAGGTAAGATGGAATTTTGATGGCTTTGAACACAATGCAGAATATTTTGAAGGCAATTCTCTGAGGTATAGTGTATGGGGAGCTGGTGGAGCTGGGAGCAGGGTGATGTGTGAATGTTTGTGTAGGTGGAGGATGCGTTTGACTGCTGCATTTTGTAGGGCTTATAGGGGGCAAGGGTGAAATTGAGGGGTCCAGCGTGGAGAGCATTTCTATAGTCCTGATTAGAACAAATCATTGCTTGGACTTCGGTGCAGATGTCCTTAGGAGGAAGCATATGTCTGATTTTGCGTAGGAGTTCCACTTGTAAATTGCATGTTTGGTGACAGTGGCTATGTGGTGTGTGAAGGAAAATTTGGGTCGATGGTGATGCCAATGGATTAGAGAGGTGTCGAGAGGAATATGTGTGGTTTGTCCATGGTGAGTCCTTGGATCCAGAGGGTGAGGTTGGATTTGTGCTGGGGGGGTAGGTGGGAGGGCAGGTGAGAAGGTATTCTCATTTAGAAGGGTTGAGTTTGAGGAAGTGGGTTACCATCCAGCTGGTGATGGTTGAGAGACAGGTTGTGAGGGTGTGGAGTTGTGATAAGGATGACATTGGAAGTATATTTGTGTGTCATCTGCGTATTGGTGGAAATGTACATTGTGTTTGGTAACGGTCTGTCCAAGGGATTCAACATATAGGTGGAAGAGGAGTGGGGATAGGGTGGAGCCTTGCAGGACCCCATCATTTGCAGGGGTGGAGTGTGATCAATAATGGGGCATGGAGACAGTGCGTGTTCTGTCAGTGAGAAGGAATGTGAACCAGTAAAGTACAGGGCAAGAGAGATTCATCCTGTGGGATAAGATGTCTAGAATGGTGTGGACAATGGAGTCGAAGGCTGCAGAGAGGTCGAGGAATTTGAGTAGTACTCTGTGCCCTTTGTCTGTGATGCTGCAGAGGTCATCGAGGATGTGAAGAGTAGCAGTCTTAGTTCTGTGTCCAGGTCGAAAGCAGATTGGAAGTGTTCTAGTAGGTTGTTTGTGATGTGATGTTGTTTTTGTGTGGTGACAAAGCTTTCCATAATTCTGGCGAGGTATGCTAGGATAGTAATGAGGCAGTAGTTTTCAGGGAGCATGGGGGCGAGATATGTTTCTTTGAGGAGGGGTGAGATTTGTCCAGTTTTGAATGCAGCAGGGATAGTACCACATGAGAGAGAGGAGCTGATGATGTTGAGCCAGTAGGGAGCTAGGGTGGTGGCTCCATTGGATGCAGCTTGAGGTGGACATGCATCATCCAAGATGTTTTCAGGTTTTTATTTTGGCTGTGAGGGTAATGAGGGTGTCAGTGTCAATGGGGTGGAAGGTGTCCGATGTGTTGGAATATTTGGGAGTGGTTGCTGTGAGTGGGAGAGCTCAGGGGACAGCTATCCTGATGTGTATTTTGGAGTTGAAGTAGTTCATGAGGAAGTTGCATACTGCAGTCAATGGGAAGGTGTGAATGGTGGTTTAGAGAGGGACCTGACGATGGAGAATAGTTTCTGGGTATGACTGGTGGTGGATTAGAGTTCTTGGAGGTAAAAGGTAGCTTTGGCATTGCGTATGGCTGATTTGTGTTTGTAACAGCAGTGTCTGAGTGGTGTCCTGGTTGAGGGGCATGGGTTAATTTGACAGGCTCTTTCTAGGTGCCTGGCTTCCTGCTTGTTAGAGAGGTGGGAACTGTTAAATCATGGATGGTGATGGTTATCGTGAGGTTTTTGTAATTTGAGGAGTGCAATTTTGTCGAGTGCCTGTGTAATGATGCTGTTGTATTGGCTGAGTAAGATGGAGGGATGTGCGTGTGGGTAAGGGGGAGTGATATGAGTGGTGCTTAGGCTGTTTGTAATGTGCTTGGTTTATCCGGCTGGAGAGCCTGTGGGGGTGCGTGGGAGGTGGTGGGTTTTTGTGTGGTACTGTGAATGTGAAAGGGATAGCAAAGTGGTCAGACTACGACACCCAGATTTGATTATCCATATGATTTTTGATTTTGATCAAAAAGTCCAGGGTGTTGCCAGCAATGTTTGTGGTATACGTGATGAGTTCTGTGAGATAATAAGAGGTGAGTGGGGCAAGGATATTCTTTAGTATGGGATTGATGTCTGGAAGCAAACTACTGGGGTTGAAGTTGCCAAGGTAGATGTTGTTGCAGGGGGAGATGTGGTTGTTAGCAGTGAAGTCAGTCCATTTGGTCTGGAAGTTGAGATTGTGTGTTGGGGTGATAAATGAGGTGGAGAAATGTGGAGTGTGTGTGCGATGAAGGGGAGCAAGTGAGAGAGTGCATCAAAGGATGTGGATGGAGTTATGTGGGATTACTAAGTACGGGTGTGTTGTTATATATGATGGCAATGGCACTATTTATTTTTATTTATCTATTTATAATGTGCCTGCAGCACACAGGCATCGGGGTGCAGTAAACAAAGACACATTTAGACAGAACACAAAGAGACAGGACTGTTTATCCTAGGGAGTAAGGCTGTTCCAAGAACTTGATTCACTTGAAAAGTATGGTTTTCAGTAATTTCCTGAAGGATTTTGTGCCATTCTCTAGTCTAAGTGAAGGTGGCAATGTGTCCCAGAAAGATGCTGCTTTTGCAGGGAACAATCTTCCTATGCTGTTTGTGCGTTTGAAACTTGAACCATGTATTTGACCTTGGTTGGAAGAGTGAAGGGTTCTAGAGGGTAGATAGGGAGGAGTCAATGGTTTGAGGAAGTCAAGGGCTGTTCCAAAGAGTCAGCAATGGACTAAGTTGCTCATTTTGAAAGGTATGCGCCTCTTTATTGCAATTCAGTGGAGGTCTCTTCTATGGTCTGAAATGTGGGTTCTTCTAGTGAAATTTTTGATAATACGTATTGCGTCATTTTGTATAAACGGACACTTCTTAAGGTTGGAAAGTGAGGTTCCACTTAACAAGGAGTTGCAGTAATCGAGTCTTGTTAAAATGGTTGTTCGAGCGATGATGGCACAATTATTTTCTGTAAGGTAGGGGCGGGTGTTCCTAAGTAGGTGTAGATGGTAATTTCAGTTTTGATTAACGTAATTACGTGAGCATCTGTATTTAGGGAAGCCTCCAATTGGATGCCAGGGTTTTTACCGTCTGTTGGACTTGGATTTCATTGTTACTTATTAGAAAGCATTTATAGTCTGTGCTGAGTTTGCCACGGGCCTGCTGTGAGCCAAAGATCAGGAACTCTGTTTTGCTGCCATTTAGGCATAGCCAGTTTTCTGACATCCAGTTTTTGATTTGACTGTAGATGTTGGTTAGGATGGCCGAGTCCTTGGCATGGTCACTGCGCTAATTTCCATGACTAGTTGAATTTCTTCTGCATAGTTTGTAGAAAAATGCACCTAAGTTGTCTAGGAGTGTGCACAGCAATCTAATATAGAGATTGAAAAGTGCAGGCAAAAGGCACGCACCCTGGGGCACCCCACACGTGATGCGCACTGATGGAGAGAAGATTGATCCACACTGAATTCTAGACTCTCAGTTTGATATGAACGAGCGGAACCAGCCATCAGCCTCTTCAGAGCACTGGCTGAAATCGCTCAAGGAGTGCAGAAGATATTCATGGTCGATCAAATCGAAAGCTATGGAAAGAACTAATGGGATCAAGATCCCAGCTTTCCCTTCATCCATGATTTTTAGCATCTGGAACTGGAGGTCCACGAGAGCTGTCTCAGTGCTGAAGGATGGTCGGAATCACAATTTCTGTGATGGAGGATGTTATTACATTCCACATTTGATTGGAGCTGGCGGTGGCAAATTTGTCTAGGATCTTGAGGAGAAACTGACAGTTTCTAATTGGTCTCAGGTTGCCTGGTTCTTTTGGGTCTATATTGTTTTATTTTAGAAGAGGGGTAACTGTGACTTTCTTGATTGAGTTGGGTACTAGGCCATCATTGAAAAAGGCATTTATAAATCTGGTCAGAAACGGGGCAAATAGGTCTTTATGTTCTAAAATCAATTTTGGTGGGAGAATATTATCTGGACATGAAGTGGGGTGCAGAGAGGATAGCATTCTATGCATGTCTGGAACAGAAATTTGAGTAAATGAGAAAGCAGGGTGTTCATGATCATTAGGTTTGACAATTAGCTGGTCCTTCCGTGTGGGGGCAGTGTTCTGGGCGTTTTTTATGTTGTTTCTTGAATTGGAGACTTTAGCTTCAAAGGCGGTTTGGACTGTAGAGCAGTCTTGGCTTGTGGGCTGGAAGGATGATTGGGATACCTTTGGTTTTTCTAATAATTCCAAGATCTTGAAAACCTTTCCATTGCAATTGGAGGATTGTTGAATCATGGAGTTGAAAAAGTTATTTTTTGTATCCAATATTTGTGATTTGTATAGTTTGCCAGCCTCCTTCCAGGCTAATCTGTTTTCATCAGATTGATGCTTTAGCCATCGTCATTCAAGGGAGCGTGTTTGTCTCTTCAAGGATCCAAGCTCTGGAGTGAACCAGTTTTGGTGTCCAAGATTGTCCCTTAGCAGTTTAGATTTATGAGGTGCCGTTTTATCCAGCATTTCGAAAGAATATGCTGGAGAAAGAGGACATCATACAATCAGCTGAATCTGTGGTTCGTGTGTTGGCCATGATGGTACCTAGGCCAATTTGGAGATCTTGAGGGCACACTTTTTTAAAATTCCAGCTAATGACTGTTTTGTTTTGATTGTTGGGTTTGCGGAGGGGACCTACAGATTGGATGGTGAAGTAATGACGTAGTAGTCAGTCCTTATGCAAGGAATGATCTGGTTAATATCGACTTTGATCATTCTAGCAACTATCCAAGTTTTTATCTGTGGTTGGTTTGTTGTTCTGAAATGCATAATCAATGATACTCAGGGCGGATTCCAGCTCAATCGCTTCTTTATCCTGTTTGTTTCCTCTCCAGCGGTTCAGGTCCCCCAGGAAGAGGGTAGCGGAATTTGAGCTGGAAAGACTATTTAGGATTTTTATGACTTTGTTGAAATGTGTGTGGCCTGTAAATGTTCATACAATTATGACTTGTCAGGGTCATTATGACATGTAGGATCACACAGCCATGACATGAAACAGAAGCAGGGAAAAGTCCTCAATCAGTTTTGGCAATAATTGCCAACCCACTCCCATGGCCTAGAACTCAGTTAGTACAAAAAAATGAGAATCCTGTTGGGACTGCCAGGTCGATCATAGGATCACTAGTGTTCAGAATTCAAGGGTCAGTGAGGCACAAGATATCAAGGATACTGTCCACATTAAGATCACGATGATCTCATGCATGTTTATTTAGGGATCTAGTGTTAAGAAGGGTGATTTTTAACTTAGTCTCCTTCTTTTGAGGAGGGGGATTATTTCCTTATGCGGTTTTCTCCACTAACTCGGGGAGGGTGTGGTTCCTCACCCCTTATACTTGGGGTGGGGAGCCATGGGTGGTAGAGCCTGTGGCCATACACTTCCTATTGGCGCTGAAGCTTTTGTTGGCACTATTATGGAGAGTTTGGGATTCACGGCTAAGAAGCTTCATACCGGGATGGGAAACTGTTAAAACTTGGGGTGCTGGTGCCTTAAAGTAGTGGTTAGCAGGTGCTGGATGCTCTTCAGCTATGGGTGCCGATGCACTTTGTGATAAAGAGGTCATGTTGTATGTACATGGCAGGTTATTGCCCCTCGAGAGCCCAGAAAGGGCATCTAGTTTTTCAGTTTGAGTTTGTTTATGAGGGCTAACTGATTGGCTCTCTGAACAGCCATTAATACGGATTCCCTGAGAGGAAAAGCCATCTTACCCTATACACTATGGTGCTACAAAGAAAGGGTGATAAACCACACAGGCTACTTACTGGCAGAGGTCCTGGACCCCAAGACACTGAGCATGCTGAGGAAAGGCAAAGACTGGCTTGTTGCTGAAGCGCCTGACATTTCAGTAAATGTGGCAATGGGGATGTCGCTCCCAAATGGAGCATTTTGCTCACGAAGTCGAAACAAACTCACTTTTAGTTTTAAATTAGGGAAGAGTGAGAGTAAGAGTGCTTTATCTCCCTGCAAGGTAGAAAACAATTGTAGATGCAGTTTGCAGAAGCCGTGCTGAAGGCAGACAGAAGCTTGCACAATGCACTAAACTCAATGTTTCAGCAGTTCAACTACCTTGTTTATGTGGCCGGCCTCTGTGGTGGATGACATAGTGCGGGGGAAGCATGTCGGGGATAATAGGTTTGTGGTGGTGTGAAGAGGAAGGTTTTACTGGTCAGGGCTCTATAGGGACATTGGGCGGTATTGTGAAGAATGTGCAGTATGTCAGAAGACCAATCCCAGGCTACCTCCTAAGGCCCCGTTACAACCTATGCCGTTGATAAAGGAACCCTTTTATAGGATTGGGATTGATATCGTGGGACCTCTGGAACCTAACAGTCATGGCCACAAGTACATCCTAGTCCTTGTAGACTATGCCACGAGGTACCCCGAAGCCTTCCGAATGAGAGGCATCAGTGCAACTAATGTGTGCAACATCTTGGTACCTTTCTTTGCCCGGGTTGGGTTACCGGCGGAAATCATCACGGACCAGGGAAGGAATTTCGTCTCTGGAGTCATGCAGGCCGTATGTAAACAACTGAAAATATGGCAACTCAGAATGTCGGTATACCATCCTCAAACAGATGGTCTTGTAGAGAGATATAACAAAACTATTAAACATATGTTAAAGAAGATCACTGAACCAACAGGTGCAAATTGGGATAGAGTTCTACCATGGGTACTCATGGTGCTCAGAGACACTCCTCAATCATCCACAGGGTTTTCTCCGTTCAAACTGTTATTTGGACACAAACCCAGAACAGTGTTAGACATAGCAAGGAGTGAGTGGGGAGACCAGGAAGAGGAAATACCACTTACCGATTATGTCTTAGAATTACGAGAAAACCTGTCCAAATTAAGGGACCTGGCACAAGATAATCTGGGTAGAGCCCAGCTAACCCAGGAGAAATACTACAACCACAACTCCAGAGTAAGATCTTTTAAAAAGGGGGACAAGGTGTTGGTATTGTTACCTACATCCTACAACAAAATGTTAGCCCAATGGAGAGGACCTTATAAAGTATTAGACGTCTTGGGCCCAGTGAACTACCTGATCGAACAACCTGACAGAAAGGAGAAATCAAAAAACTACCACATAAATCTGTTAAAAGAGTGGAAAGAAGGCTCGGACAACCATGAAGGTGACGCAGGCCAGTAATATGCACAATCAAACAGCCCTTCAGTCTGTTCAATGGGGGTCTGAATTGACAGAAAAGGAAAAGAAAGAACTGCTGGAGGTACTTACCCCGGTAGAAAATGTATTTTCCTTTGTACCTGGAAAAACCCACCTAATAGAACATAAAATAGAGACCCTCCCAAACCAGTTCGTGAGGGTATGACCATATAGGTTACCCGAAAGCAAAAGAGAGCCGGTCCAGAACGAGGTGGACGAAATGTTGAAAATGGGAGTCATTGAACGATCCACGAGTCACTGGTCATCCCCAATCGTTCTAGTTCCAAAACCAGACGGATCCACTCGGTTTTGTATGGACTACAGAAAATTGAACGGCATATCAACATACCAAGCCTACCCTATGCCCCGCATAGACAAGTTGTTGGAAAAGCTGGGCGCTGCACATCATCTGAGTACAATAGACCTTACGAAGGGTTACTGGCAGATCCCTTTAAGACCGGAGGACAAAGTCAAAACAGCCTTTTCAACACCATCAGGGTTGTACCAGTTCACGGTCTTGCCATTTGGACTGCATGGAGCGCCGGCTACGTTCCAATCCCTTATGAATCAAATATTAGCACCACATGGTGAATATTGTTCAGCCTACTTGGATGATATAATTGTATATAGCACTTGTTGGAACGAACATCTCATACACCTTCAGAAAGTAATAACAGACCTCGATGTGGCAGGGTTGAAAATCAATCCCAAGAAAACAACTATAGGGGCATAACGTACTAGGTATCTAGGGTACCTGGTATGGGGAGGAAAAATTAGACCACAGTTGGACAAAGTGGATGCCATCCTAAAACTTCCTGTACCGAACAATCACAAACAGATACGTGCCTTTCTAGGGTTCGTAGGCTATTACTGGAGGTTTATTCCCATGTTTTCATCAATAGCAACGTCCTTGACGGAAGCCTTGAAATCATCCTACAAACGGGATATTCACTCCGATCCTAAAGCGCTCCAAGCTTTTCAACAATTGAAACAAGCCATTTCGGTGTTACCGGTTCTCAGATGCCCCAACTTTAAAGAGGAGTTCTTTTTACAAACAGATGCCTCAGGTTCCGGTCTAGGAGCAGTACTTTCCCAGGGCACTAAGGAGGACTTATATCCCACTGCTTTCATAAGCCGAAAACTCCTGAGACATGAGGAGACTTATTCTACAATCGAGAAAGAGTGTCTAGCCATAAAATGGGCAGTGGAGACTTTGAGATATTATTTACTTGGCCGAACATTCACAGTTTTTACGGACCACGCACCCTTACAGTGGCTAGCAGTTCAAAAAGATTCAAATCAGCGTGTTATGCGGTGGTTCTTGACTCTACAAGCGTTTTGTTTCAAAACCGTTCATAAGCCCGCTGCCTTCCAAGTGGTCCCAGACTATCTGTCCAGAAGTGTTGATCGGCCCGACCAGCTCGATTCTTCGGGGAGGGTTTGTGAAGAGGAAGAACCTCTAGCTCACAACAGCCGGCAGCCGGTTTGCGCAGGGCGGTCATGAGTCAATACCTGAATCCGGCCGCGGCCGCGAGTTGCCTGAACGAGATCGCCAGACAAGCAAACCTGGCCGTGACTCGGAAAGGAAAGGCGTCCGCGGTTCAGAAATTGACAGCGTGTCAGAACTTGGCAAGGAAGCAAACGGCGCCCGCGGTATGGAATTCGACCGCGGGTCGCACTTAGACAGTGTGTCGGATGAAACCGATAAGAAACATAACACACCCAATACGGCCACACGGACTTGGGGTTGGTCGGATAGCACGGTCCCCGACCATGAGGCAGCAATAATACCCGCTCCCCGGGCCTGTTACTTACTACACTCACCTGAAGTTCTCCCCAGCAACAGTCAGAACCAGACAGGAGGGACATGGGAGAAGGTAGCGGAGCAACCCTCGACCAGAGAGAAAGGGGGCGGGGCTTCGGGGAATATTTATAGACGTGACAACATAGATGCCTCTGATTGGTTGATTAGTGTTTTTTCCCTATATAAGAGTGAAACTGACAAAGGACGGTGTGTGTTTTTTCCACACTCTTTCAGAACATTCGACCTGAGGGAGAGAGAGTCACACCAGAAAGGCTCTGGGCCTATGAAGATTGAAAGGAGGAATTTGAAGACCCATCCATACCGAAGAAAACTGAATTAGTTTTTTTTTTATTTTACTTTCTTCCACCTGAATAAAGGATTTTTAATTTTCTTCATCCCTGCCTTCCTGCCTCATCCTTACAGGTGGGGTTTGAGCCATGTTTCTGTGTGTGATATATTTATGGGGTCGCGCATTTGGAGGAAGTGCATTGAGAAGTGCTGTCGGCTGCTGAGGAGTTCGAATGCCCGATTTGCTGTGAACACGGATTTACAAAGTGTGAATTGAGCCACGAGCGTAAGCTCCGCTCCCTTCTCCCATAATCCTTTTAAACAACAGGCCGCGCGCATTTGGCGCGCGCGCATTTGGAGGAAGTGCATTGAGAAGTGCTGTCGGCTGCTGAGGAGTTCGAATGCCCGATTTGCTGTGAACACGGATTTACAAAGTGTGAATTGAGCCACGAGCGTAAGCTCCGCCCCCTTCTCCCATAATCCTTTTAAACAACAGGCCGCGCGCATTTGGCGCGCGCGCATTTGGAGGAAGTGCATTGAGAAGTGCTGTCGGCTGCTGAGGAGTTCGAATGCCCGATTTGCTGTGAACACGGATTTACAAAGTGTGAATTGGTAAAGATACTCTGGTTACCGAGGAAAAGAGACACTTGTATAATATACTAAGGACACTAATTATTGTGCCAAAATACTTAAGACATCTCTTTTATTTTACTTAATTACAGAGCCACGAGCGTAAGCTCCGCCCCCTTCTCCCATAATCCTTTTAAACAACAGGCCGCGCGCATTTGGCGCGCGCGCATTTGGAGGAAGTGCATTGAGAAGTGCTGTCGGCTGTCTGCTGGCTGAGGGCTGGGGGCTAACATACTGGTTCTTACTTTCTTTTTTTCTAATTTTTTCTTTTTATTGTGCGTAAAAAAATTATAAATGCTACACTGATTAACTGTTTATGCATCTATGAACACACTATATTTCTTATTCTTGAGTGAACCTTACGGTGTCTCCATACTTAAGTAGTCATATATTTGAATTTAAAATACAACGTAAAGGTGGGCCAGAAACAAGATCGTATTTTTTATTTATTTATTTATTTATTTTTTTCTTTCTCTTTTTTGATAATAAGTGTGACAACGAAAGGATTTTCTTAAAATCATTGCATTTTGAAATGGTCATGACATTGCGAACCGGGATGCCGCCGAAAGAAGCTATTAATGCATGCGCGCGTGGGGCTATATCCACGCCCAAACTGTCTTCTAGAACAATCAACCTAGTGCGTGCAAGTAAATCGGCCTCAAGTATAAGAACTTGTTCGGCGCTACCTGATATTAGAAAATTTTGTGCCCTTGGGGGTAAAGATGAAAGTAACACTGCGATTGTTCATACCCAAAGGCAAATAACAGCTATTGGCGATCGAAATTCAATTGGTGTAGATATGATGGAATCTAGCCAGAGCATGCAATTATCTCTCCCGGATTCCCTAGTTGCTGCAGGAATATGTGAAGTAATTGATCTTCAAGATAAAGCGGTTGTGGAAGCACCAACTGCAATCTCTAAAAGTTTACCGACCACTGACATAACAATAAATAATGTCCTGAGCAGTGAGAAAAAAGAACAGTATGTCTCCGTAGATAAAAGTAGTAGAGCGAATGTGAATGAGGAGAGAATAGAAGTCACCCCTAAAAGAAGTAGACACACTTCCTCTGAGTTAAAAATGCTAAATGATTCGAAACAAAATCTAGACGATAGTATAGATAAACAAGATCTATATCACTCACCCATGATGTTTTCACCCACACACAATATCTCATCTGTGTCGTCCTCATTTGCACAACCAACTCCACGGCGTAATCATTCTGTCCCAATTGAAAAAATACAACCGATGCCGGGAAATTTTGTAATAGGTTTAGAAACCTCACTACAGACTATGAATGCTGCTCTTTTTTCGCTCACACGCCTGTATGATACACTAGACTCTAAATTAAGTGACCAATATGCCCTGATAACGAAATTGCTTCAAAAAAATACTGTTAATGAGTCTAGTTGTGTCTGCAGAGAGGGTCAAAATAGGGGTTCTAACTGCAAGCTAAGCAATACAGGTTCGAGTACGGAAGAAATAATTTCGAAACAAAAGGAAATTTTGTTAATTGATTGCACACAGGGACAACTAAATATAGCACAATTGGAAGCCAAAAAGAAAAAAGGTGAAGGTATGAGCGAAGTACTGAAGAAAAAGCCCCCCAGCAAAGTTATAATTGTCGAAGATCAGGAAAGCATCCCAATAGAACTCCTTAATGATACACACGAGGAGTGTAAAAGAGGACAGGTGTGCGCGAAAAAGAAGAAAGACAAAATAAAAAATCTGGAAGTGGGCACGAATGAGCTTCCGTTACAAGAGGAAAATAACATTGTTCAGAGTGGGGATGGGGTCTCTGAAAATGATAATACCCCGACCTACAACATCTTTGATTCTAAAAAAAGAAAACCAAATGTGACTGCTAAAATTATCACGGAAAAAACAAAACATGTCTTTAACCCTAAAATCACAGGAACCAAGCAGTTCATTCGTTCCTTAACCCTACCCAAATCAGCTGCTGCGGTAGCACGTACAGCTATCGCTAATAAGTACAAAAAAGTGATATCTCAAAAAGCGAGTCAAGGACTAATTACATCACGTATTCCCACAGACTATGAACCTCTGAATAGTCTTATTCAGGTATCTGAACAACAAAAGGAAATTGACAATGGTAAAACAGTGAAAGAACTAACCAATAAGGTGACTAGCGGTGCAATCAAAACAACGACAAGTTCATCAATGAATTCAGTAGATGATAGCCCGAGCAGTTCGTCCAAGTCTGTGTCACAGCCAAGAAAAGATGAAGTTGTATGTTCTGGTAAGATGGGTGATAGTCATGAGAGTAATAAACAAGGACAGGATAAAGATTTACAAATGTTAGAATGGAAAACAGAAATAGAGCAATCTTTAAAAAGAATTAGTGCTCAAGTGAATATTAAAGATACCCCCATGAGTAATAACTGTGGAGTAAGCACACACACACCCATGAATAATTTTGGGAGACAATCTAATAATCCCCTGCAGTCAAAAGTTAACTATACATCTAAAGTGGGCTATCGAACATCTATGAGAGACTCGAACATAAATTGTCTAATGATGCAGTGCCGGCCCGAGCCCTATCAATCTTTCGACTTGAACAGACAATCTGTGATGAACATATTTGCTGAAGTACAGGCTTTGGAAGGAATATGTTCGAGCGATATAGATCAAATTGAATTTCCGCATAGTAATGATCTATCTATGATTAAAATATGGATGAAGTCATGTTTTGTTAAAAACGCAGTATGGGAAGCGAGAGATCATATATATGAATTGGGCTTTATCTTGTTAAATCCAGTATTGTGGGACCAACAACAATTCCCTAATCACAGAAATCAGTTTGTACCCAAGGTAAATGTGTACCAGAAAGGCCAAAGTGGCATTCCACGGATAGCTGTGTCAAGTGGAAATGAACAAATATTTGCTGAGAGAGAGATGAGAATGAATGGTAATTAGCTAAGCCATAACTTAAAAACGTTATCCATGGCTTCTTGGAATACAAGAGGTTTCAAGCATTTAACTTATTCCAAAGACAATCTATTGCTAAAATATGATATATTGGCTTTTCAGGAAATATGGCTCTCTGTTGCTCCAGTGTGGGACAATCATGTGATAATATTGACTCCTGCTAGTGTGCCAGTCAGAGGTAGACCCATGGCAGGTTTAATGGTTGCCATAAAATCCTCACCCAATATGAAAATTGAGCCTTGGTTTTCACCGAACAGCTTTTTACAATTGGTAAGGTTAAAATTTAAGACATCCGATATTGGTCTACTAAACATCTATTGGAACCATTCTGCGATAAGCGATTCTAGCTTTTTTGCGGCTATGGATGAAGCATTAAAAATAACACTACTTGATCAAATGTGTAGTAATGTAATCATAACGGGCGACTTGAATTTAACTTGCTTGAATAAAATGGGGAAACCTCTGACGACAATAGCCAAAAGGTGGAATGCATACATGTCTGATCGACAGTTTTTAATGCTAAATGGAGCGAAGAACGGTGATATGCCCTCTAATAACACCTGGCACAGAGGTGTCCAAGTAGCTACAATTGATTACACCTATGTGGATAGAGATTTGTTTAAGTATGTATCCGAATATCGGATTATAAATCAAAAAATAAGTGATCATGATATCCAATCTATGAAATGGTCCTGGTTAGTTGACGACAAGAAATATGACTCATCCTCGGCCCGTAATTTAACAACTAATACGGCACAGAATAGATTCCATTGGACCCCAGTGTCCTTACAACTTCTGGAGGAAACCTTGAATTGCCCTCAGAATGATGACACAGACTATGATTCCAATACCCGTCTTTCCTATGTAGAACATATGCAGATATTCAAGTTGAAAAGAAAAAATCATAACAACGCGAAGCCCAAAACCCTGCATATATTCGATCAAGAGGTAGCTATGTATAAAACCCAATATAGAGCTAATAGAAGGGAAATTATGAAGAAAAATCTTCCAGATTATTTAAGTCAACTGAAATCTTTGAAAACCAAGTATAAGAATTGGTTAAAAGCTAGGAAGGCCACAATGTACCAACGAGATGCGGAGGCTATGTTACGTAGTTGCCAAGAGAAGAACTCTGCCAAAATATGGTCACTTTTAAAACAAACGCAGACGAGGATTCAAATAGTGGATCAGATGAATCCGATTCCACAAGAGGTCTGGTCTAATTTTTACAAAACTATATATGCGGGTACCTTAACAACAAGACAGCAGCATATTGATATACCTAGTCAAACTGATAATCTTAGCTTTGATATTGATGACATTCTAATGTATATCTCGAGGTTGTCTACATCTCGTGCTCCGGGGCCTGATGGACTCTCCAACTTTATGATAAAAAAGAATCCCACAGCATGGGCTCAAATTCTAACTATTATCTTCAGACAAACAGTGCTAATGTCCTCTATTCCCGACTCGTGGAGAAAATCCATCACAATACCCATCCATAAGAAGGGTGACAACAAAAATCCAAAGAACTACCGGCCCATATCTCTTTTAGATATACCGAGCAAAATATTTGCACGATTGCTACTCAGAGACATTAATAAATGGCTAAGTGATGTGAGAATTAGAGACCCCAATCAAACTGGCTTTATGCCAGGAATGGGAACAGCTATAAATCTTCACATATTAGAGGTCATCAAGAAACAGGAACATCTGAAAGGACAGGCAGTTTACCTGGCCTTCATTGATTTTCAGGCGGCGTTTGATTCTATATGTAGACAATTGCTAATTAACAAACTGCAAGATGCAAAATGTCCAAACTATATTATATTCTGGATTAATGAACTACACTCTAAAACCACAGTCCAAATTAGACTGGCTTTGGATGGCACCTTGTCAGACCCCATAGAAACTTTTCGGGGTTTAAAGCAAGGATGCATTCTGGCTAGCACTTTGTTCAATTTTTTTATGTCGGCAATACAATATGACTTCTTGAAAATATCATCAGATGCTCCACGTCTGGGAGGACAGGCAATCCCTTGGCTATTCTATGCTGATGATCTAGTATTATTGTCTAAGACTCCAAAGGGATTGCAAGCCCTATTATCTTGTTTAAGTGATTACGCTGATGTAAACTTACTGAAAATAAATCAAGAAAAGTGCAAAATAATGATAATTGATCAAAAAAGGAAAAGGAAAAAAACTGCTTCTTTGGACCGATGGCAACTCCAGAATGTAGTCATAAGCATTGTCTCTGAATACAAGTACCTAGGTTTGACAATTAGCAATGAACCACAAGATAAACCTTACTATGATGAAATCAATATTAAGGTGAATACTGGAATAGCCCAGACCAAGATAATCCAAGCCAAATTTGGCAAATTCTCTTTACTCCCTGCTATTACATTTTACAAACAAAAAGTTACTCCAATTGTAACCTATGGAGCAGAAACTAGAGGAATTATTAGTGAAAATATATGGGTGAGAATTGAGGGTCGCTACTGGAAAAAGGTTTGTGGACTTCCAATGTCTACATCCATGTGCCTTATACGGCACGAAATGGGTCTTGTATCCTTATATGCAGTTTATACATGGAAAGTTCTACAACTATATCGCAAATATCTAATGGCAGTTAGTGAAAATGGAATACTATATACAATAGGTAGACACATGTTGGAATCGATTAACTCTCCGATTCTGAGATGGAGAAATTGGGTCAAAGTGATAATGGAGAAGTCTGGAATAGATAATGACTTACTCATGAATAATCCTGAGAGGGCGAAAACAAAGCATAGGTTGTATGATTGGATAAAAACCAGAGATGAATGCGTGGAAACCCGAGTATTCAGACAACAATCCTTTGCAATTAAGAAACTCCATGTGATTGAAAATTATTTAACTAAATTTCCTGACTCCAAAGCGAGATATACCTATATGAGATTGAGGTTGAACATATGTCAGACGAATGAAGTGCGGTTCATGTGGAAAATTTCATCCAATGCCAATTGCAGATTTTGTCTTGTGCCCAGGGTTACAGAAACATTAAGACATCTATTCTCCGAATGCCCTGCCCTAGCACAACAGAGATGCAAATTGTTTAAACATCTGTTTGAGGCTAACTTTATGTTAAGCGAGGCGACCTTTTGGAATATTGTGTTTAATAGTCAATCTCCAAAAATGAATATCGCGAGTGTTTTGTTCATTGACTCTTTAAATTTGTTGAATCAAGTTGACCCTATTGTCTCTCAAGTAACATAAATGTTGCTAAACCATTATAATTAGAATGAATGATTGAAAGTGAACTGTATTATTATGCAAAGATATCAACTTCAAATGTAACCACATGCAATTTCTGTTAATTGTGCTCTATTTTTAAATGATAGGTTTTTTAAAAAAATGTTAAGCTTTATATATATGATTGTTTGTACTTTCTACTTCTGTTTTGAAAGGCTGTATTTTACAGCTATATCAATAAAAATAAAAAAAAATAAAAAAATATTTATGGGGTCACAGGTAATATGGGGAGTACTTTCCCCCAATCAACAGCACCACACAAATGATATCTAGAACTATCTATGACTCATCTAGAATTAGTGAATCCCTCACCCTTTAGCAATGTTAAGCAAAGAACCACGCTGGTGCATAGAAAGATTATATATTAATTCATTATTATGGAAAATGTAATTTTTACACTACTTCACATGACACAGCACTTCTCCAAGGCACCAGACGATGTATTCAATACAAATCATTAACTTTTTGGGGATAAACAGTAACAAAAGATCTGAGATTACACCACGTGTTCGTTTTTGCTTTTAAGACTCCAGTAAACAGAATAAAGGTCAAATAAGCCTTTCAATACTTGTATCACCTACAAAATCCCAGAAAGCCAAAATGATACAGCACCTTCAAACATGACCAGATCACATGCTTGGCATTACACTGTCATGAAATTAGGTCTAAATAAAATGCCATGTTTTTTGTATTTGTCAAAAACTATTTAAAACATGCAGTGCTCTTTATTTATAATCTCCATGTGTGCAGGTCAATGCTAGCAATGGGAAAGCACAACAGCTTTTTAATAAAACACGTTTTCCTTTGCCCCTTTGCAATGCAGAATCTCTCTTCTATCAGGAGTCCCTCTCTCACTCTCAGTACAGAGTGTGCCTTTCAATTAGGGACTTCATTCACTTTATTTAATCCAGGCAAACCAATTTTCTGCCCCAGCACAAAAACCTACACATTCAGTTTACATTCAGCACCCATCTGCTTAGAGTCAACTTCTGAGGAATGGTGAACAATTAGGAATTTCGTTTTTAATGCACCCCTCCCTTTAGGGAATTTGTAGGTTTGCAAAAATAAATATGAATACCCAATTACTTTACAGACTATATTTCTATTCACAACAAAATGGCCCTTTGTCATTTGGCTATATGGGAATTAATTAAATTAATGTTTAGTAGAATGCTACTGGTAAAATGCTCAGTTTGCCCCACTCACTAATTAAGGGGAAGGCATTAACTCAAACAGATCCCCAACCAACTTGTTTCTGTGGGGCAAAATATTTACATAGAATGGCTCTGCTTTTGGTGCTGAGGGAAGACACCAACATTTCTGGACATCCTCTTGGGGAAAAATAGGGGTCTGGTCAAACACTTCAGTCATGGATAGCCACCAGCATTCATCCTATTTGGCTCTCCTTGCAAAGACCCAGCCTCTGTCTCTGTTTCCTGGCCTCCCAATTCCACTCTTTGAGGCAATGGTAATTCTGAAGCAATTTTTCAACAGTTCCACCCAGATGATTTTAGATAGCTCTCCCTGATTCCCATTGTGCAACCCATTATATTGAATTTACTGCACCCCCAAATATGATAATTAGGAGGTAACAACTTGGTGGTTCTTGATTTTTATTGCACACCTACAATCCTCTCCTCCCAGCCAGGCCTAGCCTCTCTCTGTGGATAGCCTCCTAGAGCTATGAGGTTTGGATTTGTGGAAGTATCAATCTACCCAAAGGGATTTACATTTTTACACATGTCAGTTTTTGCACTGGAAAACTTCTACATGACAACTTTCTTTAAATGTACCAATAAACTTAGCAATGTACACATATTTACATTACTCTCATCATACTGCGCTTGATAAAATTACTCTCGTTTTGTCACGAGGTTACAGGTTCGAACACATTTTTTTTGCAATTTGCTTAAAAATTATAAAAGTCAGTATCAACACATTTTACATTCAGTTACATAATTCGCTAAACTACTACCTCCCTGAATTTCAGTCTCATGACATTTTCCTGGGAGCTAAAAACCCATTTAAGTTGTAGTTTGAGTTCCAAATGTCGAATTTGGATGAGAAGTAAATGAACAGAACGGCTCTGTAATAAGCTTCCCAATTATACCTGAATGATTCCTGTGCACCTTAGGGTTCTTGCGAAAATGAACAAAATCAATTCCTGCATCTACCCATATAGCCATCTCTTAATTATATGCATATTTTTACTTCACTTTGCACATTTAGGTTTCATTTCCCCACTGAACATAAGATCCAGTATCTGCTACCTTTGTTGACTTTGGCCTGCAATTAACTCAAAAGCCTTTTGTAAAGACAGAAGGAGGGTATCTGTATTTCTGCCCCTATATGGTAGGTTAGAGACACAGAACACCCCAGCCAAGGTTCTCTATATGGTAGCTATGTACGAGCAACCAAGGTGTAAGCTCTTAGGGGCTCTTTCGTAAGTACAGTGAGTCCCCAAGCCCCCACAAAGGAATGTCCACACACTATGGTATGTGCTAACACACAATAAGGTTCAAGATATACACACAGTTAATAACACACTTCATACTCTGGCAATTGTAATATGGCTAATATATCCAATGTCTATGATGTAACACACTTCGCTTTCTTTATATTCCTTTAAAATGCATCAACTGCCAACAGTTATTAAGTAGCATACAAATCATGCAGCAAGGTGTATGAACATCGATCATAGGAAGGAAGGCAGGTTAGATTAAACAATGGCAGAATGCTTCTTTTGCCACTATTACACAATTCTGATTGAGGACCTCCCTTCCCCCACGTGAACAACCTGTAATAAAAGTATTATCATGCCCAGTCCATTCATTTTTAATCAGTCTTGTTTCCTGGTCAAAAAGTTCAACCACCCCTATGTACCTGAGATAAAAGTGATTTTTCAATGGTTTGTCGATGGATCCCTCAAGGGTGGACTCCCTTTAAAGCAGGAGCCACAGGGCGTTGAAATTCCTTGAAGAAAAGTGGAACACTTGCGGTGCTACTGAAACTTCAACCTTTGTGGTGCTCTTCGACGATCTATTGTGGAAGTCCTGTAAATATTAGGCGTGCGGTGCACCTCGATGCAATTTGTTCAGTGCCACAAAGAAGACTCAGTGATGGATGATGGCCCAGCAGCAGGCATCAGGAGTTTCTTCAGCAATCCTCTGGCCTGCGAGTGATGCAGTCGCAGCACGTACCTAGGGATAGCTTTGGCGATCGGGACTCGACCACGGACTGGACTTCGGATCTTCACTCCGCCAGTGTCTTTGTCGACTTCTGGTGGCGGGAAATCCACCAGCGGATTGACTTTCTTAGGCGGGACAAAGTGGTCGACGGTGATGGCAAGGAAGCCCTCGTCAAATGTTCTTAGGCCAAGGTGAAGCTTTCGCAGCAGTGGTCGTCGAGCAGCACAGCGTCAAGCTTTCCCCGCTTCTGTGCGACATGACTCGACTGGCTGCCAGCAGTAAAAGAAATCTTCCAAACCTCCATAGACGGCAATGGACTTCGATGGCTTCGATGTCCTGGCACTTTACTTCAAGATTCTTGGCGGACTCCATCTCTGGTCGGCAGCCTTTCGGGACTGGCTTCCAGGGTGCCTCGATGAAGAGCAGCAGGTTTTGCACGATGGTCCCTCATAGCTCGGGGAGAGGTTTCATAGCCAGGTCCTCTCTCGGATCAGTCCTTGCCAGACTCGACCGCATTTAGATTTCGTAAAAGGAAATGCAATAGCAATTCTTCTTCTTCCAGCTGGGCTTCAAGTTTCAACTTCAGCTTCTGAACAAATTGTTGAGAGGTCCCCAGGTATACACATCTGTCCCTCATTCACTCTGGCTGAGCCAGGCTCAGTCAGCCATCAAACAGAAGGGCATTCATGCAGGCAGGCAACCAATCAGGCTCACAGGCATTCAGGCTACTCTATCCACCCAGACACCCATTCCAAGGAATGTGGATTGGGGCAAGCACCCAGCCTTTCAGGACACTACACTGCATTCAAGTCAGTTTCAGGCAGGGCTGTCTTATTCATTGTGTCACACAAACAGAAACCAGACATCCATAACACACTCTATTCACCTAGGTCCCACCCTAAGGGTGTACCCACAACATACAGTCACTGGGAGTGCTCTAGCCACTCTGGCCTGGACTTCCCCACAATACCATATAAGGTTCTTCCACTCAACTGCCAGTCTGGGGAAGGGACAGAGTCAGGGCTTCCCAGGAACTTGGGGAAAAAAAGGTAACAGGCAATAGAAACCAAGAAGCCCCAGGGGCCACTGATTCCTATGGCAGGGCCTGGAAATTTCAAAATGGAGGATACTCAGAGCACCTGGCAACACACAGGTGCCCAAAAACATACACCTGGAGCACAGGGTGTTACCACACCCATGGGCGCCGTAAGGGTATCCCAAGGGTCTCTGTTCACTAAGACCAAAAAGAGGAAGAGGAGCAATGCCAGATATCCCAACTGGACTCCTGTGCAGACAATAACACAGAACACACATGATAAGGGAGTACAGGACAAGGACACAGGTGCCCTGTCCCTCCAATGCATTTACAGCATCACAGTCGCCACACCAGAATGAGGTAAGGGTGGTCTAATCTCCCACGAGATTGACACCCTCATCCAGACGGTCAACATACCTTCTGGAAAGTCCAGCTGCATTATCATGAGTCTTCACAGGTTTTTGCTCAGTAGTGTAGTCTAGCCCTTGCAGGCTAATGGACCACCTGAGCAGTTTAGGGTTTTCACCCTTCGTCTGCATAAGCCACTTGAATGGCTTACTGTTGGTTTGGACTTTGAAGGTAGACCCAGTAAGGTAAAGCCTAAAATGCCTAAGGCTCCAAACTACACTGAAACATTCTTTTTCAACAGTAGCCCACCTACGTTCTCTACCTTTGAGTTGCCTACTGATGAAAATAATAGGGTGTTCCCTCCCTGTATCATCTAACTGGGACAAGACATCTCCAATTCTGGTGTCACAAACATCAGTCTGAATGATAAAGGGTTTGCTGTAATAGGGCACACACAACACAGTTGCCCTACACAGACTTTCCTGCAAGCCAGAAAAGGCCCTCTGGCAGTCTTCCATCCAAGTAACCTTCTGAGGTTGCTTGGGTGATGTCAGAGCTGTCAAAGGGGCAGCTCTCTGTCCGCACCAAAAAGAGAGCCCATATCCAAGCCTGTGTTGCTGCGGCATCTAACAACTCAGCTGAACTCTTTAAAATCTGCAAGGAGCTAGCCAATTGTGCTGCAGTCTCTACCTCACCTGTCCCCTCCCAGGCCCACTGCATGTCCCTGGCTTCTCATTTCATCTAAAAAACTCAGGACATCCGGTCAACTCTCTCTTCCTCCCCCACCCCATTCCCTCCTCCTTCTCCCTCTACTCCCTGCTCTTCCTCTGGCCCTTCTTCGGCCACCTCTCCTCCCTCCTTCTCTGCCTTTCCCCTGTTCTCCCCAGACAAGGTTTCTAGACAAGTCTGATCTATGAAAGTCTCGCAAAAACAGGTTCAACTCTGTTCCTCCAAAACCATCAAGGACCACATTGACATCTTGGCTACTGCTCTGGCTGACTTCTACAATCACTCCTTTGCCACTGGAGTCTTCCCTTCCCCCTGATGCACTCCCTTGTGCACCCTCTTCTTCAGAAACCCTCTGCCGATCCATCCTGCCCGGCTAACTATCGGCCAACCTCCATCACTCCTTTCCTAGGCATACTCCTGGAAAAAGCTGGCTATCTCCCAGCTTAATCTTCACACGGAATCTGTTGGTTGTCTCCATGAGCATCAGTCTGGCTTCAGAGCTGCCAGAGGAACGGAAACTGCTCTCCTGAACATCCGTGAAGACCTGCTCTCCAACCTCGATTCCAACACCCCCTGTGTCCTCATCTTACTTGATCTCTCTTCTGCCTTTGACAGGGTCAACCATGCCATCCTGCTCAACTGTCTCCGTGATAACCTGGGTATCACTGATCAGGCCCTGGCTTGGATGACCTCTTTCATCTGCAATCAACCCTCCCAGGTCAAACTTGGGTCCTTCCTCTCCTCTATCTCTATCTATACCTGTGGTGTTCCCCAGGGGTCTAACCTCTCTTCCTGGCATTTCAACCAATACCTGGCACTTCTTGCCCACCGCATTGCCACTCTCTGCCCCAACTTTCAGTGCTATGCGGATGACACAACTAATTTTCAGGCTCCTCTCCACCACCTCTTCTCCTTCTCTCATCTCTGACTGTCTGTATGCTATCCAGGAGTGGTGTGCTGCCAATTATCTCTGCCTTAATGCCAGTAAGAACAAGATTCCCCTCATCGACACACCTGCTCCCTCCTTTCCAGTTGCTCTCTGGTCAGCCTCTCTTGGCCCTCTTCTGGCTCCCACCTGTGAGGCTAAAAACCTTGGAGTCATCTTCGACTCCACATTCTCCTTCTCTCCTCACATCTCTGACATTTCTAAGAAGTCACACTACCAGCTGCACCTCCTCAGAGGTATTCTTCCTTTCCTCTCCTTCATCCGGAAACTCACTGTCTCTAGAGCTCTGGTTCTCTCTAGGCTGGACTACTGCAACAGCCTCTTTCTAAATCTGCCTGCTTCTACTCTCCTCCGTCTGCAACTTATCCAGAACAGGACTGCAAGACTTGTCTTTGGCCTCAAACCCAGGGATCGTATCTCTCCAGGACTGAAATCTCTGCACTGGCTCCCAGTGGCTGCGAGGATTAAGTTCAAAACCCTCTGCATTGTCTGCAAGGCCTTCTGGGGTCTGGGGCCTCAATACCTTCAACTCTCTCTTCCTAAATATCTTCCTTTGCTCATCCACCTCCAACTCCCTCAGGGTCAGTTGTTTTTCCAAGCAAAGAGTTGGTAGTAGATCTCTTTCTTCGGCTGGGGCCTCCCTCTGAACAGCCTCCCTGCCGCTCTGAAACTTGAGCAGAACAATCTTCAGTTCCGCAAGCACCTCAAGACCTTCCTCTTTGCTTCTGCTTTCTGTACTCCACTCCACTCCCCTGCTGATCGCCTGGCCAAAACTGGCTATCCCCTGATCTCGGGCCCTAGTCATTGCACCCCCCAATTGCCTGCAACACCTTATCCAAATGAGTTAAATGCTCATCCCAGGTGGAACTGTAGACAGCAATGTCATCTAGGAAGGTCACACAAAAGACCTCCAGCCCACTGAGCGAACGATATACCAACCTTTGGAAGGTGGCAGGTGCATTCTTCAACCCAAAAGGCATGACTCTAAATTGATAGATCCACTCAGGTGTTGAGAACGCAGTTTTTCTTTGGTCTGGTCTAGCTTAAGGTGAGATCAAAGGTGATTACAAATTTGGCAGCTCCAATAGTGTCCACGAGCTCATCAGCCCTAGGCAATGGGTGTGTGTCACTCTTGGTGACGGCATTGACTCATCTGTAGTCCACACAGAACCTACAATCCTTGATACCTGCTACAATCCTTACTGCACTTCCCCCCCCCTTCCCCTTGCACTTTTTCCCCTTCCCCCACCCCTGCACTTGCGCGATCTGAATGACACCTGGCCTAGTAGGATCGTTGTATGTCTCCCCTTGTTCCTCCCCTCCCTGCCTCGTCGCGCCTTGAAACACCTGTGTATAGGCGCGTTACAAATACCATATCATATCATATCATATCATATCATACCTGTCTGGGAACAAGGACAATGGGGCTGGACCAGGGACTGGTTGAGGGTTGAATTACACCCAGATCAAACATTTTGGTGACCCCGGCCTTGTCAGGTGTCTTGACCCACGTTTGAATTATTATGCTACAACATTTGTTGCTGTGAGCTTAGAAAATCCAAGATGGCCAAAAAGCCCACATTTGCGCCAGAATCCAGGAAAACCGCGCAGTTTTGCGCACACCAAAATGGTTGCCTGACCTGCCACCCACCAGTGCAAGTGTGATGGGCCAGAAGCGCCACGAGTGAAACGTGGTGCTAAAGGAAAAACAGCAGTGCCTGTTAGCTCAAAAAGCACTTTGAAATCACATCTGTTTCTCTGAAATGCAAGCTCAAAATGTCTATTTCAAACATTGCAAGATATTCAAAAATCTTACTGAACACCAGCAGACGTCTGGTAGAATGAAGTCTTGTGTGCATACCAAATCTGGAAAGATGAAGAGCCTAAAATAATGTTCATAACAAAACTGGATGAGCTCGGGATGTCAGCAGTTTAAGTGAAATTGGACTTAAAGCCACTAAAATCTAAATGTTTAAAATAAATGAGTTATTTACTTTGGGGTGTCACATAGGTTGCAACTGTTTAAATGTCATAGTTTTGAACTTAGAATCAGCGTTCTAGCTGCATGTGTCAAAATTGTAAGTTTGATTTGAATGAAGAAAAATGGGAACAAAAGTGACATTTGGCTGAAGCCTGGCTTAAAGGGACTGAATTCTGCCCGGCAACTACCCCCAACAGGAGTTGAAACTTGCCCAGAAACTGCATTCACAGGCCTGGCCTGCCTTCTGCTGCACCACCAAAAGGAGATCACACCTCTCTGATTGAATTAGGGGAGGGGTTCCTGAGACTGCAGGAAACAGAACAATGAACTTTCCTTGGCTCAGGCAAATGCTAAATCAGGGGGTCGTAAATGGTTTCCTCCCGGAAGGAAATGGCAGGGGCACTGCCTCTGTGAGCCAGCCGAGCTTGGAGGCGGGGACGAACAAGGAATTCCCCATGTGCTTTGGGACCTAAACCACACCCCTCTGGGCCAGAGCATAATTTTAGAAAGATGGATAATTCATAGTACATCATTTTCAAAATTATATCAATAATATCATGATTCCTGTGATTTTTCTGTGCACATTTTAAGAGGTGTTAGGACTCTGTGGTATGTTCTGGGGGTAGTAGCGGAAAATAGGGTATTACTCTAAATGTATGTATGTATGTAAATATTCTGACACTTCATCATCTGATGCCCATATTCCTTGCGCACATTTGTGTACATTCTGGAAAAGTTTAGTGGTTGTGTTCTGGATGAAAAGGGCAGAATTCTGTCAGAAGTAGACACAACATCTTACAAAGACAGGGATCGGATGGTTTGGTGCTACTGAAAATATGTTAACTGGACATATAATATTAGAGAAATTGTACATAGATATATATGCATTTTGATCAAAAATAGATTTGTGTGCAAAGTGACAAGGGGAGTATTCTTTCTGTATGCCATAAAAAGGATGCTGGATGACTCACAACTCTGTTCCCCAGTCAGGCGACAGAGAATCCTATAGCCTATCAGGATCCTCAGAGGGTTGGGCATAGAAAGTCAGCCTTCCCACCCACTTTCAAAAGACATAAAAAGAGCCACTGAGACCCAAGGAGACACTCACTTTCCACTTTCTTGCGAAGCACTTTGCAGGACCAGACAATATCCAGAAGGACCATAGACTCCAGATAGACTCCAGAACTTGAAGCAGAGAGGCCTGAACCAAAAGCTGAATCCTTCTCAGCAGGCCTCAGAATCCAGCCACCTAACCAAACTATTTGCTGTTTGATTCTGGCTAGAACCCTGTGCCAGATCCCAGAAAGCAGAGCTGTATCCAGACTGCCGTGCAGTGCCGAAAGAAGACCAGACCCAGACCAGACCGCTGTGCAGTGCCAGAACTTTTGCCAGAACCAGAGATCCAGACCAGCAGAGCAGAAAGAACTGCAGCTAAACCTGTTGACCAGATCTGTGACAAGGCCCATTCCTTCCAAAATTAGGAGTGAGTATCCAGCCAGAGCTGTGCAAACCAATCTCTTAGTTTCAAATAATCTAATTCAAACCATTTCCACCTATTTAGAACTGCATAGAAATCGTGTGTCCATTCTGTGATTTCAAACCTGTCAAAGTGTCATTTGTCATTTGAATCTTACTTTATTTCTGAAAATCTACCTCCACTAAATTGTCTGTATCTTTTGAACCGCAGGTCCTAGGAGCGAGATTGAACTTTCATTTTAAAGCTAAAACTTTCTACTCCTTATAGTTTTTCCGTAATCACGCTTTACGCACTCGGAAAAAGTGCAGCGAATTGCAATTCGACTCAACTTCTCCACCTGTCAAAATCGCTGTCTTTTGCTTGCAACTGCTGAAATCCATTTTCAACCTGATAATCCCTCATGAATCATTGATAGTGTTGACCTGAACCAATCTTAAGTAGCAATCACCTACCCTGAATCTCCTATAGGGAATTAAAATAATTTTTAGCATATTTTCACTTCTTTTCAAATCACTTTTAAGTATTTTTTCCTGTGTTTTAAAATCATCCCTGTTGCTCTAAGCTTGCTAGGGGGGAACTGAATTGGTATTGCATTTGATTGTGTTCCTGAAAATGGTGTGCTCTCCTTCCATCTCCTTATATTGCATAGGGGGGGTGAATTGTCAAAAGGAAAAGTGACCATATTATCTCTTGTGGAAGCCATCTCAGTTATTTCTGTGCTGCATTAATTTCCATCATTGCATTTCCTTGAAACCATGAAGCATTCTCAGCTACCTTATCCTCTCTATACCAACTCCTAAGTAATTAAAAAAGTGTGCTAGTGTAATATTATCCCTTGTTGATCACTGTCATATTCATAAGTGTGCTTTCAAATATTAATTTATTTATAAAAGTGATATATATATATATATCTTGTATAATTTTTCAGTAAATCTTTTAATTTGCAAAACAAACCTACTTCTTGGCTCAGTGAGGTCAGGGGGATTCAAAGAGAGGGGCGTTATACAAGGGTTTATCATCCAGATCTATGAACTTGTCATAAAAATATATAATTAAGGGTTTCCCTTGGGCATCCCAGACTCGGCATTGACTTAGTGCTGAATTGAAGTCACTTAACAGCCTGGATGTTGTTCTTTACCATATCTGACATCCGATAGCATCTTTTTTTGACAGGACACTGTCACTAATGTCAATTTGGTGCCTGCACCATGTGGTGAGGCCTGGTGTCAGTGAGAACAGAGGGGCATACTGCCGGAGCTAAGCAATGCAGGCCCTCTGCTGCTGTGGGGTCAGATATGCAGAGAGATGTATTCCCTACACTGAGCCATCCTGAGGGTTGGTATGCAGCAAATCAGGAAGGGGCTCACTCTCATCCACCTCTTGCACTGAAGCTAGCAGAAGACATGAGACTTCCTCTCTCCTGAGGAAAGGCTTGAGCCTGTTAACATGGAATACCTGAGGGGTGACCCCAGGGACTCCCATGTCAACCAGATAGTTGACTTCACCTATCTTGGAGATTATCCTGAATGGTCCAGTCCACTTATTTGCTAAAGCTCTAGGCTTGGTAGGCTCCATCACAATGATCTCCTGTCCTCGAGTCGAATCCACTTGCGAGGCCTTAAGGTCATGCCAGTATTTGTTTAATTCTTGGCTTGCCTTAAGATTCAGTGTTGCCTGGCCCATCATCTGTGCGATCCTCCTTCTGAGGCCGAACACATAGCCCCCCACTTTTTTGGTAGGACCTGGAGTAATGGCTTCCAAATCTTCTCTGATTAAGGCACGGGGCGCCGTCACGGGATGTCCAAAGATAAGCTCAAAGGGGCTGAAACCAACACCCTCTTGAGGCACTTCACTATAGGCAAACAACAGGCGCTTGAGAGTCTTATTAAATCTCTCAACCAGTTCATTGGTTTGGGTATGGTAGGAGGTTGAGAACTTATAGGTTACCCCACATTCCTTTGAGCTTATGGTCCTTTAGTAACGTGCATGCAATGGATGGGGTTCCAGAATAACTCTGAATCCAAATAATCGAACCAACTCAGGAAGACTCAGGAAGATTTTTATTTGTATTTTTTGTATTTTATTTATTTGTAAAGCGCACCAGGCCCGAGGGCTACCGGGCACATACCTTAGTTACAACATGGTAAAAGTGAACAATATAGAACATGAATAGTATAAATTACAGTTATATACATAAGGCACAAGGCAGTGAAAATTACAATTATATACATAAGGCACAAAGCATGGCACCAAACAAGGCAAATCAGGAGACTATATACATGAGGTAGGCTGAAAATTATTCATTGGCGGAGAGCCAGGCTTTGGTTAGGTTTTTGAATCTGTGGAAGGAGGGTTCCACTCTTAGCGAATTGGGGAGCGAGTTCCACAGTTTAGCCGCAAGGACTGGGAAACTAGTACCGCCTGATCTTTGCAGGTTGTATCTTGGTATAGCAAGGCAGTTGGTTTGGGCAGTTCTGCGGGGTCTGCTAGAGCTCAGAAGGGTGAATCTGTTGGTTAGGCAGGAAGGTGCCTGGTTGGCGAGGCATTTATGAGTGAGAGCAAGTGTTTTAGAGAGGTTCTTTGGGAGACTGAGAGCCAGCGAATATTGCGTCTAGTGTCTGAGATGTGATGGTTCCTAGGGATGTCAAGGGCTGATCTAATGGCATTATTTTGCATAATTTATAACTTGTTTAGGTTACAATGGTTAGTGCCTAAGTAGAGGGCATTGCAATAATTAATTTTCGACAACACAAGAGTCCTGGCAAGTGTAGTGCAGTTGGCTGGTGAAAGGAAGGGGCGACTAGCTGTAATGAGTTTATAGGTATAGGCTGCTGCAGAAGCGACTGCATTAGTTTGTCTGGCCAAGGAAAGAGTGGAGTCGATGTAGATTCCTAGGGTTTTGGTGTCTTTGGAGACCTTGATGGTATTGCCATCTATAGTGAAGGATTTGAATGCAAGGTCTAGTTTGGAGAGTTTTTGGGGGGAACCAAGGATGAAAATCTCTGTCTTTTCGTCGTTCAGAGAAAGTCCATGCTGCACCATCCAGGCTTGGATGACTTGATAGATGGCATTTACAGAGAGAGAGTCGGCTGTGTAGTCTCCTGAGATGGGGATGAGTATCTAGGTGTCATCAGCATAATTAGTGTATGTGACACCCAGATAGTCCAAGATATCGAATAAAGCTTTTGTAAATATATTATACAGAGTGGGAGAGACGCACGATCCTTGTGGTACTCCGCAGGTGACAGGTGAGGGTGAGGCTGCTGCTAGGGGCGAAAAGACTCGCATGGATCTATTGTCTAGGAATGAAATGATCCATGCTGTTGCTTTGTCAGAGAAGTGGGCTGCTTGTTTAAGGTGTCTGCACAGTATTTGGTGGTTTACGAAATCGAAAGACGCAGAGAGGTCTAGAAGGAGAAGTAGTGCAAGTTTTCCCTTGTCACGTAAGTCTTCAATTTGGGTCTTAAGGTCGATAAGGGCCATTTTGGTGCCGTGACGAGGTCGAAACCCAGCTTGCCTTAGTCCCAGGAGTTTGTTGGATTCAAGATATTGTTGAATCTGTAAATAGGCAGCTTGGTCCAGGATTTTTAGTAAGAACGGCACTGTGGTGATGGGCCCGTAAATAGTGGGAATGTTAGGGTCAAGGTGGGTTTTTTTAAGAGCGGGATGACCCATGTGTCCTTGAGGTTGTCCAGTACAATCCCAGTACTGAAGGATGAATTAATGAATGTAGTAATGAAAGGCGCTAGCTCAGAGGAAGCCTCTTTGATGAATGGCGCAGGGCACAGGTCCCCCTGGGAATTGGATGGTTTGAGGCCATTAATAATATTTTCCACTTCAGGAACAGAGAGAGGTGTGAAGCTGAAGGGGGTCAAGGTTTCCGAGGTGGGAATATTTATTGTTGGTTGCAAGTGAGGTTGGGGGTTGAGTTGTAAACTAGTTTGTTTTTCATTGATTTTGGCTTGAAGGGTGGCTATCTTGCCAAGGAGAGCGTTTTGAATATTGGTGCACCAAGTGCTATCTTTGGTGCAAGTTTCGGGAGCTGAGACAGGGGTTTCCAGTTCTTTTAAGATTTGGAACATTTCTTTCGCATTAGATTTGGCTTGTTCGATAGGTTTCTTTTTTTGCCTCGAGTATGGCTTCCTTGTAATTTAACGTTTCTAGAATGATGCTCGCTTTGTTAGTTTCTGTGGGGTTACTTTTCCAATGCTCGAGGTTTGGGTTTTCTTAGTTTAGGTGGGGCAATAAGGACAAGAGCTTTTAACATAGAATGGTTGTAGATGTCAACCAAAGCAGTGGGGTCGGTACATGAGAGAGTCTGTTCCTTAAGGGCTGGAAGGATGAGGAGGAGAAGTTTATCGCAGGTTATGTCGTGCTTGTTTCTGGTGGGAATGGCGGGTGCAAAATCTGGGGTGAAGGTAGGAGTTTCGGCGGAGAAGTAAAAAGTGATCAGGTGATGGTCAGTCCAGACACAAGGTTGGTTAGAGTCAACATTAATTTCACAGTTATGGGTGGCTATCCAGTCAAGGGTTCTCCCCTTGGTGTGTGTCGGTTTGTTAATAGGCTGGGTAAAGACTGCGTTAGTGAGCATATCGTCGATCAGCAAGACAGCCGAGTCATTTGGGTCGGCCAGTCCTAGGTTGAAGTCGCCTAGTACGATCCTTTTGGAGCTAGTTTTAGTGTTCTTTACCAAGATGTTAGAGAGGTGTTCCGAGAAGGTGGAAAATGGGCCAGGAGGCCTTTATAGCAGGTGGAGTGTGATGGTAAGGTTGGGAGTAAGGGCAAGTTTGGCTGTTAACGCTTCCATCAAAGAGATTTGATATACAGATGAGAGACAGAGGTTCAGGGAGTTTTTGTAGATGATGGAAATACCACCACCTTTAGCTTGATTGGTGTTAGTGTAGAGGAGGTCCCAGATATGGCCTGCACTCCAACCAGCCATCTTGAGGTGCCAGGAACATACTCGCCAAGATATGTGACGTATGAGGAACAAATAAGCCAACAGAGAGCGGCACTAGAACTCTGCACAGTGCCCATCAGAAGAGCAATACCTGTTGAAGTGCCTATAACCAGACAACCATGGGCAGCAAGGTACCCATTGAGACAACCATACCAGCAGTTGACACAAAATGAAGACCACTTACAAACTGTCCCGGAAGAGACCCAAAGGGCCTTAATTGAAGGCAAATGGTGAACAACCAAGGGCCCAGACGGACGCACAGACGAACAAAACGCGGATCAAAAGAAGTCACACGAAGATAATATGTCACGAATAATGATGTAATGAACATTGAAGAAGAGACGACATTGAAATCAAAAAGAGACGTAACCAGGATTGAATTATGCAACTGGCCAAATAAATGCTGTAAATAGGCTTGGAACGCAATAAGCTAAGGAAACGATACTGCTTGCAATGTTTAGTAGAGGAATAGAGCGGCAAGCGCCAATTATATATCTACCTCAATGAAGCACATTATACAAGTGTGACTCCATTTTGTAAAAGCAGAAGTAAGCCCTGGCTGTAAGGGGCCAACAAGCCCGAGATTCATATTCCAGCTAAAGCCAGAAGGAAGGAGCAGAATCGAAACTGAGCACAAAGCAGCTCATGCCTGGGAATTCGAGGTCAACTCCAAGAAGGGAGGAGAGCAGCATTTTCGAAGAATCGAAAAACTTAACAGCATAGCAGCCAGCCAGTGAAGGTCGAGATAAAGAGGCCACAGGCAGGTGGCAAGGCTAAGGAAGAATCAAATACACGAAAAGGAGGAAAATGAAGCCGATTCATGGTGAACAGACACGTGACCAGCCAAGCGTGAAGAGGTACCAACGTCTGATGTTACCCAGAACCCGAGGATGCCATAACATTTCCTGATAAGGTACAGTTTCGAGGCCATCCTCAGCCAACTAATTGACACATAGCCCTAAAGTACTGATTGATGGAAGGGAGGCAGGGTGAATCTTGGGGCACACCGCATCAGGGTCCTATAGCTAGTAGAACCAATGAGACGTTGTACTTGTAGTGACGTCTATCACGAGTGATGTAGAGGGATGGGCGTAGACGCCCACCGGATAAGAGTTATCCAATCCACACACTCTGTTACCATATACAGATATAGCACCTATACTTAAGTTACCTTTCCCAACCAATAGAATTGCATGAAAATTTTGGAGAGTAACACATCAGTGATGACAAGAATGTACTATAACTATTGCTGTCTGAATGAAGAATTTGGGAGTTGAAGCGAGACAGGCGATCGCATCACTGTTGATTTCCATTTGGTTCTCCGTTTTTTTGTTTTTGTCATTAAACGGACTTCCCTTTGTCAAACTACTGAGTTGTCCTTATTGATTTGTGTTGGAGTAAGAGAATCCTGCACCCCATCCTCCTCAAGGTGCAGCTATCTCATTTTAAAAGTACTTGAGGGAGAGCTCTGATCACATGGGCCCGTCAGAGGTCGCTCCGCCTTCCGGTACACTTGGTAGCAGTGAGGATGGTTTTGACCATCAGCTATTGACTAGCAGTTATTGATAAAACACCTATTGACCGTCGACACGAAGTAACTCTAGGTCTTCAGCAATATCACGAGTAGACTGTGAAGCTTCCTGTGGAAAATGATAGTATAAACATGTCCTAAAAAACTGCAGTGGGTTTGAAGGCAACCGTTTTAAAAACAGAAACCCTTCCATTCCTACGGGCAGTGAACAGACGAAAGACCAAAAAAGGCGGTAAAGGAGGCAGTGATCCTGAGGATCCAGAGAGGAACGATGCGAGCGGTGAGTGAAGCAAAGAATTCAATGCTTTGGCAAATGTTTTAAAGGCATTAGAACAAGCAAGGGAAAGGTAACGGAGGGAGGTGGAAAAACAAAATAGTCAAAAGTAGAGAAGACTTATATATATATATATATATATATATGGGGATAATGACTCGGGTATGATTGGGAAATCAGAGGTTACCGGAATAGACACCCGAGAGAAAACAGAGGGTACTGGGATAGACACCCGAGAGAAAACAGAGGATACCAGGGAGGACACCTGAGATAAAAGTGAGAGGATTCGCCTTGTTCCTGCGCTTTAATATAGCGGTCAGAAGAAATGTGAACTCATAGTCCCACAAAATAGGGAAAAACTAGGCTACTGCGACGATTAAAGATGTCGTAAAAGGAGTTTGTTTAAACTCCATGTCGGGGTATTGATTAGAAGGCAGAGATATTTGTGTCCAGCTGGTGTCTGTCTAGTCTGTCAAGTGTCTGTCATACGTGTTCTGTTATATGTCACGTGCAAAGAACTTGTATCATTGATTGTTTGAAACCAAGTTTGGGTTTTACGCGATTCTGTAGTTGAGAGGGAATCGCATATGGATTGATGTTCTTGAGTAAATTGATGATATAAAATTTTGGCGGGAAAGATTGAATTGGAGCTTGCAGTATTTGGTGCTCGCTCATATTGTTGGGAGTGTTGAAACTGCATGAAAATATTGTTAGAAACAGAATTCAAGCATGGAGATATTACTCCACTTGCTCACTTATGTAAACAATTGCCTAAACATGCACCAAGCTTAAGAAATATAGCACCGAGTGGGTTAAGGGTACCGCCTGCAAGATGTTTATGCCGAGGCCGCAGAATGGGTCCTTATCCAAAGCCGTCTTACAACATATGACGACTTACTTGCATGCCACATATACAGGCAAGAAATTAGAAAAAAGTCTAGCTGTTCTAGAACTTTGGAAGATGGTTGAACAGCCGAAGGAGGAAGAGCCACCCGCAGACTGGATATTAAGTGTATGCACGGAGGGGGGTGGGATGCCTACCAGGCCACCAGCCCCGCCTGAGCCAGAAATCGAGGGAAGTCAGAGGGACACTACCCAATAAGAGAGCTCCTGGCAGCTACAGGGTACAGCAACCCCGCATATGAGTCACCTACGTACAGTAGTGACGAAATTAAGGGGAAGGATCAGGATAAAAATCTTGCCTCCGCAGTCCCGAGGAACAAGGAGAGACACGATGATGAAAGGAAGGATCAGGCACAGATTAGTGCACCTCTCAATAAAGATAGAGAGGGGAAGAAATGGAAAGGAAGTGACGACAGAACTGATGAGATAGCATTTGCAAAAGACGAATGGATGGGAGGACAGATATTGTTGAAACACAATGGTAAAGGAAGTGTTGATGTGAGACCGAGAGAGAAGTCTAATGAGACACAGAGAAGGGAGAAGGAGAAGGAAATAAGGGACGAGAGAATAAAAAGGAAGGATAGGCTGAGGCGAGAACAGCTATATCGCGAAGAGCAAAGAAAGCCACTCAGTTGTGAGCAGATAGCAGCCTATGACCAGTACAGACAGAACCTGCAAAGGTTGGAAGAAGAGCAAAGAGTACGTGAGAAAAGAGTAAAGAGACGGGAAGATGAGGAAGTTAGAAGGGCAAATGAACATAGAAATGAAAGGAGAAGGGAAGATAAGTCTAGAGAAGAATCGAGGAAGCGCAAGGAAGCCGATGATGAAATTGAACGTAAGCGTAGACAGAGGGCACAGGATTTCGAATATTTGGAGCGGGAAGTTAAAAAACCCAATCCTGTTGTAGAATGGGAAGACATTGAAGAATTCTTTCCTGCGTACGACTCAGTACAAGGCACGAGTGGGACAAATGTTGAAGATGACTTCGACACCAGAAGCATCGGGGAAACAATCGATAAAATATATGATGAAATGGGGTGGGAACCCATTTCCCAAAGGGAACGGGAAGACGAGCGCTTGGAAAGCACTCCGCTATATGACACAGATGGTGTCACCCGAAGTATTGGGAGCAGGAGACTGTCCCTTGACATGCTAGAAATTAGTAAGAACGACGAAGACACAAGGAGTTGCGTGAATTGGGAACAATCAGTGTCCGACTCCGGAGAGGAGATGGATGACGAGACAAATGAAGAAGGGAGACAGCACGCAAAGTGGCTCCCAAGGGACAAAGGGGTACGATGGTCAGATGCTAGCGAGTCCGCACCTAGGACATCAGAGACTGCCGCGCAGCCTGACCGGCATGAAGGAACAACCCGCGGTCAGAGGGGAGTATCAGCACCCGCCTATGTAGACAGATTGAGGACATTGCCAGGTAGACGGCAATGCAGGAATGTTACCCCGGCGATAGACAGGAGAGCCGTGGGGAAAGAGAAGGAAGATTGCGCATTCCAATTCCCGCTACTAGAAAAGGGGGGAGTAAGACCACAATATATTCCATGGCCACACATGGATTGAGAGAACCTGAAAAACAAGCTTCCAATGCTGACATCGGGAGCCTGGATGTGGATACACGAGTTAGAAAAAATGACAGGGGGTGTCACGTTAGCCATAGGGGACATTAAGGGCCTCCTAATCGCCATACTTGGTGAGAGAGCAGACGATGTGTGTAAACGGGCAGGGTACCCTACTGTAACCATAGTTAACACTACCCATGACAGAGCACCATTTAATAATTGTAGAGCAGCAGTATGGAAAGCGCTACGAGTACTGTACCCAGACACTTCCGATATGGGAGCTTTAATGACTCGAAAAATGAAGGAGTCAGAAGGTCCATTTATTTATATCCAGAATTTCCAAGATGCGTGGGTGCTCGAAACGCATGAATCTTGGACAAAATCTATACCTGTATTCTACCACATATTGTGCCAAGGGTTGTCAGAACCAGTACAGAAACAGCTCAAGAAGTTGGTAGGGGTAGAGGCTAAACCTTGGGCTGAAATACAGTTGACTATTGCACATTATTGTAGATTGTTGCAAGAAAAGAATCGAAAAAAGGAGGCAACTCGTAAGGGTGAGGAAGCGAAGCTGGTGCAAAAGAAATGATCAAAGTATGCTCTCGAAGGAGCCATGCTGACAAGCCCAGCTGAACCGAACGTACAACAGTAGGCTAGCCCGCAACAGAACAACCAGGGTAACGTGGGATTTTACCCGAGGGGAAGGGGATTTAGAGGAAGAGGATGGCAAAGTAATCAGGGAGATTTCCAGAATAATCAAGGAGGCTTTCTAAACGTGAGATGGGGAGTCCAGATATGTCAAATGGACAGATAGCCCGACCACCGCCAGTATGTTGGCTGTGTGGTATGACAGGGCATATGGCGCACTCCTGCAGAAGCCGAGGCGCGTGGCAAAATGGCCAAGGAATAGGAGAAGGCACGGTAAATCGGCCTGCCATCCCACAACAGGCCAGTGCACAGAATCACACAGTGCAGCTGCAAGCACCAGGCATGCAGCAAGGTGCGCAGCAAGGGGTTCAACTCCCGAACATGGGGAACCTGCCACAAGGGCAATCCCAACAGGCACCACCGCAAATGTCTCAGGGCACAAACTCCGGAAGGGGAGGCAACCCTGGGAATGGAGAAAATCCACAAGTGTACAGTGGACCAAACTTATATATGAACTAGGACAGGTCACTGGGAACCCTGGTGTGCTCTATCCTATCAGTGACACCAGACCCTAACAGGGAACCAAGGGTGAATGTTGTCATAGGGGGTAAAGAATATTCCTTCCTGGTTGGCACTGGTGCAACACGCTCGTGCATACGGGAGGGCAAATTTTCCTTGCCCGGCGAGGCCATAGACACTCAGAGTTTTACAGGAGCTCACAGTCGAGTTCCCTTTACAGACGCACTCCCCGTCTCTGTAGGAGAGTGCGAAATGAATGTACCCTTATTATATTCACGTCAGACCCAGTAAACATTTTGGGTCGAGGCTTAGTGACAAAATTGAACATGACAATCTCGTTCACGGAGGAGGGCATAGTATGCTCCACTCCAGGAATGCATTATTCAACAGTATGCAAGATGATCAGAGCATACTCAGGATGCATAGCCATGAGAGCTATACCATTAGATCCAGAAGTCCTCGCATATGGCATGCGTGTGCTTATGGCGGAATTGCCCGGCCTTGCGGATAGGACCATGAGAACCCCTGACGAGTTTCTATTCAGACCAAGAATACCTATGCATGAAGAAGAGGGACAAGTATTTCCCTTGACAATACAAACTGCAGCAGTGCGAGGGAAAATAACATTGGTCGAAGGGTGCGATGATGAAGGCAGACAATGGTGCGCAATTATCGCCATTGAAGAAGGGCATCGAGTGACTGACGTCACCGATGATGATCTGTTTGAAGAACAGCCTGACTCAGAAGAGACGAGAGTGGAAGTGAGTCTCATATTTTGGGTAAAAATGATCAAACGAGAAGTGCCTCAGAGAATGATGTTGACACTGATCTGTCCAGCATATTTTGAGGATGACATGGACCAAGTGCCTGCCTCAGTATGGACTACAGGACCTTATGACGTAGGCCTCCTGAAGTGGGTAGGAGAAGTGAAAATTTAACTGAAACCAGGAGCAATTTTACCAAGAGCGTGACAATATCCCATGTCCAGAGAAGCGGATGAAGGGATTTCGAAGACAATTTCCTCCATGATGGATCAGGGCATCCTGGTGACGTCAGAATCACCCTGTAATACGGTGATTTACCCCATCAAGAAATCAAAAGGAGGATCTTGGCGTTTAATCCAAGATTTAAGAGCATTGAACGATATTGTTGAAGCCGAGTTCCCTCTAGTCCCTAATCCATCTATGATCCTGTGTAACATACCGATCGAGGCAAAATATTTCACGGTGATTGACTTGAAAAATGCTTTTTTCTCAATCCTGTTGCACCGTGACTCACAAGATCTGACGTCATTTACATTCAGACAAATGCGTCTGAAAAGCACGAAGTTGCCACAGGGGTACTGTGAGTCCCCGTCCATTTTCAACAGAGTCCTACAGATGGATCTAAGCAATATTGCATTAGATAGTGTTGTCTTGCAATATGTGGATGGCATTCCAATCTGCAGCACCACTGCTGAGCAATGCAGGCGCGATTCAGTCCAGCTACTGACTATACTGGCTGAGAAAGGATATAAGGTTGACAAGGAAAAGTTAAAATACTGTCAACAAGAGGTGCTGTACATAGGCCAGCTAATCTCACATGAAGGGAAAAAGGTAACCACAGAAAGGGCTGAAGCTATCATGAACACGTCAAAGCCGCTCACGAGAAAGCAAATGCAGAGCTTCTTTGGCCTGTGCAACTGTTAGAGCATGGGTTTTAGATTACAGCACTTATACCAAGCCCTTGCTCCAGTCTCTAAAGAAGGCCCGGATGCAAAGGAAAACACTGAATGGATTGAGGCAATGGAAAAGGGGTTTACAGAACTCAAGAGAGCGATTTGTACGGACCCAGTTCTCAGGATTCCTAATTATGCAGAGGAATTATACCTGTTCTCACACACAGATGACAGCGATATGACGGCAGTGCTCGCTCAAAAAACCTTGTTGGGGTACAAGCCCCTGGCGTAATACAGTGGGAATCTGAACCCAGTAATGAGAGGCCAGTTCCCATGCGAACAAAGCTTAGATGCTGCAGCGTTCGCCATAGAGAAAGCGACAACCATTGTAATGGGATGTTCCATGACATTATACATCGAGCACTCATTATTTGCCATCTTAGAGAAACCAAAGGGTACGTTGACGTCTCAAAGGGCCTCTGCCTATGAGGTGATCATAACTTATCCATCTATGAACTTCGGATCAGTGAAAAGGAGGCTGAAGGACGCAGGCCATCGCTACATGTTGCTCTACCCAGCCAAGTTGAAAGTGTTTTATAAGAACAGATCCCTTTTTTTCGAGACGCCGACCGAGGCAATGGACTGGCTGGACATGCAGGGCCGACCTCAAGAACCGGATGTCCAGATGGGAGCTGCAGGAGATAAGTAGCGGACGGCTGTGGCACCTTGGGTGACATGGCCAAGACATTGGGACTTGATTATAGAGTTGTATTAAGCTTGTGGGGAGTGTGTTGTAGTATCAACTGGCTGGACCTGCTGGACGCACCAATCCTAAAATAGAGGACTGGGAGCTCCTGGGAGGCATCCCTTGTACCCAATAGTAATATACTTAGTTAGGTCACTGTTAGATCGTTGACGCCCCGCGGGGTCCTAGTCCTCGGCGACGGGCAGGACCAGACGCGGGTGGGCCTGAGATCCAGGATGGAGCTGGGCATTTGTTGGGGTAGGGCAGGGTGGGGGGAAGGGCTGGGTTGTGTGCAGTGGATGGGAGTTGGGGAACAGGGAGGGGGGAAACTGTTGAGGGGGGAAGGGGGAGAGCCGGAACTATCCGGGAAGCATTGAAGGGAGAGGTGGGTTGGGAACAAACCGAGTAGATGGTATAGGGTAACCTCAGAATTGTGACCTGGAATGTACGGGCCTTAAGAGCTATCTGAAACATAATTAAGTGATGCTGTATCTAAAAAGGATGCACATTGATGTGGCCCTGCTGCAGGAGACTCATCTCACAAGGGAGAAGTTGGAGGTTGTCAGGTCGAAAATGGAGGGGACATGTGGGGGCTATTCTGCGTATGCTAGAGGGGTTATCACTTGGGTGGCGCCGCACGTGCCGCTCCAGGTGCTTAGCTCAACGGTAGACCCAGAGGGCAGAATGGTGGCGGTGACAGGATTCCTGGAGAACAGGGAAGTGCATATCATAAATCTGTACGCCCCCAACCATGATACAGCGGCTTATTTTAGATCCCTTTACAGCTAAATTAGCCCCCTGGTTGGGGGTGCAGTGGTGTGAGGAGTGGACTTTAATTGCACCCTGAATCCCAAAATGGATAGGTCAGTCGACAAAGCGGGGAAGCCGGCGCCGGCGGCCAAAGCACTGGGGACATTGTTAAAAGATCTAGGCCTAGAAGACGTGTGGAGAAGGTTGCATCCAATGGATAGGCAATACTCGCACTATGCAGCACCAATTGACCTGCACACGAGGTTAGATTATGTGTTCGTAGCAGCTGAGATAGCGGGAGAAATGGTGGGAGCGGAATACAAGGCCCGGGTACTATCTGATCACTCGATGTTGGCGGTAGAGTGGCGACACCAACCCCCCAGAGCGCGGATCCCGACATGGAGACTTAGGACTGACATACTTTTTGAATGAGGTGGTGTGGTTACAAAAGAACAAACTGGTGGGAAGAGGGCGGCTGTTGAGGCTGGGCTGGGTGGTTTGGTGCAGAATGTGGAGAATGATGGGTGACATAGAGCCGTTCTCTCAGCAGGCCCCGCTAGTAGCACTATGCGGGAACGACTCACAACTGTTCGAAGCGGTCCGTAGATATTGGGAACTGGTGGGCCTGGCCACCTTTGGGGGCATATGGCAGGAAGGGGAGGCATTGGAATTTCAGAGGTTGCAAGAAGAGACAGGGGTGCATAGAGGCCAGTATATAACCTACGCTAGGCTCATGAAACGGGTAAGGGAGAGATGGCCGGAGACAGTACTAGCGGATGACCCTGATGCCTCCCTGGAAATGATGTATGATGTTTCGGAGGGCGGGCACGAGATATCTAGAATATACGAGCTTCTAAGAGCAAAGGAAGGGAAGGAGCTGCTTCAATTGAGGCAGGACTGGGAGGAGGAAGTAGGAGGACCCATGACAGATGGGCAATGGGAGAGAGCCCAAAGGTACCATAAAAAGGTATCCCGTAATGCGAGACTCCAACAATTTCAATTGTATGTCACTCACAGGGCTTATTTGACTCCCGGGAAAATTGCAAGGTTTGGAGGCTCGGCTACGCAGAAATGCCCCAGGTGTGGGGAGGTGGAAGCAGGGCTGCTACACATGTTCTGGACTTGCCCGGAGGTGCACAGATTTTGGGACGAGATTAAAACTAAATTGGCTGGTGGGGGAGTGGAGCTGGACGTGGGATCAGCTTGGCCATGCATGCTCGGGATTTTTCCCAGGCCACGGGATTTAAAGCACATAAGCAAAATGAAGGACTTAGCCTACATCCTGGCCAAGCTCAGGATCGCAATGGGTTGGAAGGCCCAAGGTGGAGCTATGGTGGACGGACCTCCTCAGATGGGTGGAGGCGGAATCCATAGTTTGGTTTGAAGCGGTTACTAGGGGGGGAGAGAAGGAAGTAGGGCCCTTGTTGGCCTGGCGGCAATTGGTGACCTCTATGGCAAACCCTCACCAAGACAATAGCGAATCAGAGGACTCTGATGAGTGCACAAGCACTGCAATACCTGATAATGCTCCCATAGATGACATGAGTGAGCCGGCTCTAGTTTGTGGGGTCGGAGGGGGGAGGACGGAGAATTATACTGTATAATGTGATGGTTTGATGCTGATTATGTACGTCCTAAACAGTTGTAATGTGTGTTATTTTGTTTGGTTTTATTGAAAATAAAAATAATTTTTTTTAAAAAAAACGTATCCATCTATCAAAATAGTTCGATGTAAAACAGTAAACCCAGCTACGTTCATAGCTGAGCCAGTCACTGAAGGAGAGCCGATACATGACTGTACAAACTATGAAGAATTCTATGATGAAATCCCCACGGTGAAAGAAAATGCCCTGGCGGGTGGTGAGATTGTTTTCATTGACGGTTCTTCGAGAATCGACCAAGAAGACAGACAAAGATACACAGGCGTTGCCGTAATGAAACACATAGCAAACGGAGAATTTCAAGTACTCGTCAGTGCACGAATACCATCTCATTATTCAGCACAGGCTGCAGAACTACTGGCGTTGATACTCGCCATTGAGAATCATGCAGACCAGGAAGTAACGGCGTACAGTGACTCCGCCTATGTGACGTCTACAGTGCATGCAGGCCTAGGACGATGGAAAAGGAGGGGCTACCTCGGAGAAGACGGCACACCAGTGCAGCACGCAGCCTTATTGGACAGGCTAATTAAGGCACTACAGCTCCCAGTGGGCATAGCGGTTGTGAAATGCGCCGCCCACACCAAAGGGACAGATTTCATGTCACGTGGAACCCATGCAGCAGACACGGAAGCCAAGCGTATGGCAGCCAAGAGTGAAACGATCATGGAAGTAGAAGTGGCGTGCACTCATGAACGAAAGATGATTGCACAAGCCACACCAGAAGCCTATAGTAATATGGGACAGACCCAACTGTTGGAGATCCAAGGGGAGGCACCTCAGGATGAAAAGAACCTATGGAAGCGTCAACGGTGTTCTTTAAACCCCTCTGACGGCTTGTGGCAGCAAGACAGCACTGGTAAACCAGTAATGCCTGTAGCCCTACTAAGAATAGCATTGGAACAGTTGCATTACCCATTCCACATGTCAAAAGAGAATCTAACAGCAACGCTCGCAGAAGACTGGTTTATACTGAATTCAGCATTCTTTATGGTGAACTGCATAAACCTTCCAGCCATCACCTCTTTTGTTTTGCTTTTGTCACCCCGAGTGGGACGGGTATGCCAAGACGTGGGTCCCGTGCCTGCTGGGCCTAGAGACCCAAGCTACTCCTCACTGATGATGCCCAACAAGGCTGAAACATGTCTGGGGATGCTTGTGGTCTCCTGCAGAAGGGATGTGACCTAGCAGTTTGGGCTGGACTACCCCTTTTGGGGTGGGACCAAGCCTGATTTGCATATGGTCTTTTCCCTTTTGTAATGGCTTGGCAGGCAAAGAACGATGGTCTGGAGGGTTGCCCAGAGCAATGCCAGATGTTAAGATTTATTCTAAACCTTCCAGCCATCACCTCTTTTGTTTTGCTTTTGTCACCCCGAGTGGGAGGGGTATGCCAAGGCGTGGGTCCCGTGCCTGCTGGGCCTAGAGACCCAAGCTACTCCTCACTGATGATGCCCAACAAGGCTGAAACATGTCCGGGGATGCTTGTGGTCTCGTGCAGAAGGGATGTGACCTAGCAGTTCGGGCTGGACTACCCCTTTGGGGGTGGGCCCAAGCCTGATTTGCATATGGTCTTTTCCCTTTTGTAATGGCTTGGCAGGCAAAGAACAATGGTCTGGAGGGTTGCCCAGAGCAATGCCAGAGGTTAAGATTTATTCTAAACCTTCCAGCCATCACCTCTTTTGTTTTGCACGTGGAAACCATGCAGCAGACACGGAAGCCAAGCGTATGGCATCCAAGAGTGAAACGATCATGGAAGTAGAAGTGGCGTGCACCCATGAACGAATGATGATAGCACGAGCCACACCAGAAGCCTATAGTAATATGGGGCAGACCCAACTGATGGAGATCCTCAGGACAAAAAGAACCTATGGAGGCGTTGAGGGTGTTCTTTAAACCCCTCTGACAGCTTGTGGCGGCAAGAAAGCACTAGTAAACCAGTAATGCCTGTAGCCCCACTAAAAATAGCATTGGAAGAGTTGCATTACCCATTTCATATGTCAAAAGAGAATCTAGCAGCAACGCTCGCAGAAGACTGGTTCATACCGAATCGAGCATGTTGCATTCTTTATGGTGAACTGCATAATCTGCCAGCAATTCACCGCTGGGCACACATTAAAAGTAGTGAGAAGAATCATCCCCCGGCCAAATGGGCCCTTTCACCACTTACATATCGACTATGTCGACATGATTCAAGTGTGTAACGGGTACAGGTACTTAATTGTAGTGGTGTGTCCATTCTCTAGATGGATAGAAGCAGGTCCCTGTACACGCCCAGACTCAACCTGTGCTGCCAAATTCCTGGTGAGGGAAGTGTTCCCTAGATGGGGGTGTGTGTGAGGTGATGAGATCAGACAACAGGGCTCATTTTATTAACGCAGTCTTTGAGCAGATCAGCTTGCTGCTTGGTATAAAGCACACGTTCTCGTCGGCGTATCATCCGGAAGGCAATGGTATCTGTTAGAGGCTCAACAGCTTGTTAAAGGAAAGGATAGCCAAGTTGAAGCTTACTCTAAAGAGCGGATGTTTGCACTGCCTTCCACTGGCATTGTATGCTTTTCGGAACCAACCAGGCTCCGACCATCATTTTACGCCGCACGAGATAGTCATAGGAAGGAGAATGAACACCCCCATTATCCCCCGAGACAGAGTGATGCCCAGTCAACCCGAGAGGTCTTGGGAACCGAGTTGCAGGAATACCTGAACTGCATGACATCAAGCCTTACTGTCATTACAGACCAACTACAGCAACAACGAAAAGGGTGCAGCGCAGCACAAGACACAGCAGGAGGCACTGAGGCAGACGCTGCTTAAGGTCTATGTGTACCTCTCATCTTCCCTGGAGACACAGTGTTGGTAAAAAACCACACGAGGAAAAGGCGGGACGACCCAAGATTCAATGGTCCTTTTATCGTAGAGGATTGCACTACTTCAGCTGTCAAACTGCAAGGCAGAAGAGCATGGATTTTTCTACATGACATTAAGCCCTATATCGGAGAAAGCCCTCAAGCTGCACCCCACCGCGAAGATATTACAGATAACGGGGAAGAACCTCAGCACATGCAGACAAGACCCAGGATGAGGTAGAAGGATGCATGAGCAGCAAAGCCAAGAGAAAATAACTCTTTTTGAAAGTTGTGGCTTAAAGTGGACATTTCCGCCAAACAAAAGGGGAATAAGGACATAATACGGACACTCTGTGCATCATAGTTGCAGGGTGAAGAAGAACGAAAAGAGAGTAAGGGTTTAAAACAGACACTCTGTGCATCATAGTTGCAGGGTGAAGAAGAGAATAGCGCTTCTAAGCCACAACACATTGATAATACGAACTTTTGAACCAAGCCACACTCAAGCATTGTTGAACAACAAGACCCAAATAGACCTTTGTGGCCGAAGTTGGTAAAGTTACTGACCTGGGTCAAAGACAGAGGAGGACCCTTGCAGATAGTGCCACTTGAAAGCCCAAAATTGTGCTTCAGGAACAATGGCACAAGGAAGATGGGAGAGAATCAAAACTGCGGACAAATCTTTGAAGCACCCGGAATGACTCACGGAACTGCAGTAATTATGGATCATCATTGGGCGTGTGGATCCAAAGCATACATAAAACTGCCGAGAAACTGGGGAGGCACATGCACAATAGTGAACGTCCACGTTCCAGCACTAGTGATCCCGAAAAGTGACCTGAATATTGATAGTTTCCCGAAAGCAGATGCTCACATGAGGAAAAGGAGATCTGTGGTAATGGTATCCCGAATGAAGAGAGAAAATTACTTTTCTGAAAAATCAGAAGAAGCATTCCATGCAATCCCATATGAACACAGACTGTTCAGTCTCACCTCATCAGTGTTCGCAACAATCGTCATGCCAAGATTCCAGGTTGGAGCAAACACTAAATGTTTGCAAATAACCAGATGGGAAATATTACAGACCATCAAGACTACCATAAAAGGATTCAACGCAGTTAAAGAAGAACTAAGAGCAATCTGATTGATCACTCTCCAAAGCAGATATGTACTTGACATGATCACAGCGATGGATGGAGATGTTTGCGCAAAAATCGGAGAATCATGTTGCACATTTATACCTTTGCATGATGAAGAAAATTGAACTTTAACAGAAGCCATAAGTATGTGACAAACCTACAGAACCAGAGGATCGAGGAAACTGATGAAGTGGATGATGACAGCTGGGAGCCCTGCTATTAATGCTACTACTAAGATTTTGTGTTACAAAGATAATCATCACACAATGCCAGAAAACTGCGAAGAAAGCTATTGGGATGAAGATCATGATCAATGTCGAACCAGGATGGAAACCCAGAGACCTGACTGATGAGGAAATAAAATACTTTGTGAAGGCCAGCGAATTTGCGCCAGAAGGAACAAAGTTTGTGTATCCCAGGAAACAAAGAAAGTATGAAGGAAAATTGATCTATTGCAGCCCAAATGGACAAAGCCAGTTAATGACCGGGAACAAAGACGAACATGTAAAAACAGCAGGAAGCCTGAAAGGAGTGATAAAAATATGGACTCCAAAGAAACACACGTTCACACCATCATGTACAAACCCAGAAGATGATGAACAAGATACAGAAGAACCAAGCAAGATGAATCCAAGGGAGGAAGTGGTCGATGAACCGACCAGAGGGGCGAGTCTAGAGGAGCTCCCAGATATGGCCTGCACTCCAGCCAGCCATCTTGAGGTGCCAGGAACATACTCGCCAAGATATGTGACGTATCAGGAACAAATAAACCAACAGAGAGCGGCACTAGGACTCTGCCCAGTTTCCATCAGAAGAGCAATACCTGTTGAAGTGCCTATAACCAGACAACCATGGGCAGCACGGTACCCATTGAGACAACCATACCAGCAGTTGACACGAAATGAAGACCACTTACAAACTGTCCCCGAAGAGACCCAAAGGGCCTTAATCAAAGGCAAATGGTGAACAACGCAAGGGCCCGGACGGACGCACAGATGAATAAAACGTGGATCAAAAGAAGTCACACGAAGATAATATGTCACAAATAATGATGTAATGAACATTGAAGAAGAGACGACATTGAAATAAAAAAGAGACGTAACCAGGATTGAAGATTGAAGAGGTACCAACGTCTGATGTCACCCAGAACCCGAGGATGCCATAACTTTTCCTGATAAGAAGCTACAGTTTCGAGGCCATCCTCAGCTAACTAATTGACACATAGCCCTAAAGTACTGATTGATGGAAGGGAGGCAGGGTGAATCTTGGGGTACACCGCATCTGGGTGTCTATTCTGCATGCTGCTAATTAAAGTGGAGATTTATGCCTAGGGGTGTAACCCACCCAATCACAATGGACCAAATAATCTAGGGTCCTATAGCTAGTAGAACCAATGAGACGTCGTACTTGTAGTGACGTCTATCACGAGTGATGTAGAGGGATGGGCGTAGACGCCCACCGGATAAGAGTTATCCAATCAGCACACTCTGTTACCATATACAGATATAGCATCTATACTTAAGTTACCTTTCCCAACCAATAGATTGCATGACAATTTTGGAGAGTAACGCGTCAGTGATGACGAGAATGTACTATAACTATTGCTGTCTGAATGAAGAATTTGGGAGTTGAAGCGAAACAGACGATCGCATCATTGTTGACTACATGCGCGCTACAGGCAGGCCTGGGAAACAGTACACATAAGCAATAGGTAGAAAGACTAGATGCAGCGTCAATTAGATACTATAGATAGCATATCAGCATTACATTAAATGCAGGCTAGGTGGCAAAGGTCGGGTCACATATTAGTACAGTGTGAACTCAGTGCAGAAACAACGAGCTGGGTCGGGCAAGCATATAACTACATGCGCGCTACGGGTCGGCCTGGCAGGTGTGCATGTAAGAATATGGCAGTGAATTACAAGTACAGAAGCAACTGAGTAGGCTAAAAAATGGCGATCTGGCCTGATAAGTGTGCTGATGCATAGAATAGCATAGCGTGCACGTGGAACAATGCAGTGAATAGAAGGGCACATGAGTGCATAAATGTACATTGAGGCCTCACTGTATGCAAGTTCATAAAGTCAGAGAAGCTTCCGGCTGATGTGGAAGCATCAAGGTGAATGCAGGCAGGGCTGGAGCACAGACCGCAGCACGGCACGCTCTGTCGGCTCAGTCAGCAGCCTGCCTAAGCGTGGGCCGGTGTTCGCCTGCCGGTGATTCCGATTGGCTAAAGTGGATTATAGCAGCCAATCAGGATAGCCCATCATAGTAGCTGCCTAACAGCAGATAGTTGAATTGAGGAGCAATGCGGCAGTGTAGGAGGGCAATCAGAGGATGTTGATGCTCGTTTAATTCACAGGCAAGCTTTTCAAAATAAAACTGCACATTTTGGGTAATTTTTTTCGTAGAATGCAGCACTCCCAGATGGGGCTTCAAGGTGCTTGGTAAAAGCAGCCAGTGCTTCTATGCCTCCAGGCAAGGTAGGGGGACCGGGTGCTGCTCAGGTAGCGCGGAAAGTGCTCTGGTGCTGGTGATCAGGAGTGAGGAAGGCTCAGTCAGCAGCCTGCCTTCTCATGTGCCTTAGCGTGGGCCGGCGTTCGCCTGCCGCCGATTCAGATTGGCTAAAGTGGATTATAGCAGCCAATCACGATAGCCCATCATAGTAGCTGCCTACCAGCAGATAGTGGAAGCGAGGAGCAATGCCGCGGCGGATGGCAAAGTTACTGCGACTCATTATGGGTCTGGCAGTAACCGTGCCAGTAAAACCGTCAGGTTGCCTTGGAACCTGTAATGAATTACTGGCGCCTAACTTCCCAGTGCCACTGGGCTATTCCGAGTCAGTCGGCCGGAAAGTCAGGGGCCGGTAATTTTGTAATTCCCCATAACCGATCTTGGTGCTTCAGTTTTGATACCAGGTCAGACAGCCTCGCCATGCACTTCCACAATCTCAGCTTATTGTTGCTGCGACAAATTTCTTGGCCTTTCCTCTCCATGGGTCCTGGTTTACTAAATTATTTATGACACTGATGTCCAGGTCCTATACAATGGTGGCTTCTCCTGCAGTCTATTCACTACGTATAGCCAGCTTCTATGATGACTTCATCTACTTGCGTTTCAGCATCTGTACAATTATTGAACGGTTGATTGTCTGCAGTCTTCGCACAGGTGCAATCTCCTTTTTTACGCATGTGAAAGTTTACTCGATTCTTAACATCATCATCAGTTTCCGTAAGATCCATGCATTCTCTTCAGCCATTATTCTCACAGCGTCACGCATGTTATTTGTTACGTCACTAGTTTCTCTCTTTGCTCCTTTTCATATTCTTTCAGGGAGTTCCTCAGTCAAATCGTCGTCTCTTCAGGGATATATTCGATAGGGTTTTCTTGGTGGAAACCTTCTTTTGTATTTTCGCTGCGATATAGAAACAACTGCTGGTGTCACAAATTGCACAATCACAGGCATTCCAACATATAGGAGGTGGGGGGACAGGATTTGCTGCAGAGGCAGACCTGTCAACAAATTGAAGGACATAGAACAATCCTAATTCTGCCAATCTTTTGAAAACATCTTTTGCAGTGGCTAAATATAAGCCATAAATAGGAATGTTGGCTTAGGTTCAGGTCACCACTCAGCATTGGCAGCCTTTTGTCCATTTTCTTTCAGTGTTCCCTTTTGTTTATTCTGTTTACAACTTCAAAGAAAAACCTATATTTGAATTCCTGTGTTTTCAACTATTAACCTTCTAACTAATAGACAAATGCATCTATATGTTTATCACATTGTTTTTTCTTTATCTGTTCATGTATTATTCATATCTTTTTGTTAAATAAATATTTTCACTGTTTTTTCAAATATGAGACTACCCTGATTGCTGAGTCTGTAACAGCCTACAATCTATTTGAGTAATACCCTTGTGGTACACTCATTATAAATAACTTTTTACTTGAACACATTTCCAAATTGAATTTACAGCAGTACAGACCCTATTGGTTTAGTATAGTTCTTAGTCCCTCTCCTTTACTGCTTACGGGACAACTCCCCCCTCCCTTTGTGTTAGAATCTGCTCCTTCAGGTATCACTTTCTTTTCTTCATGTGAAATCAACTAACCTATGTATCAAATCTCTTCTTGACAGTATTGTAACTTCTCCTTGTCCACCTTATATCCCTTCTCTGCTAGAACAATCATCATCTGAACAGAATCTTGTCTGCACTCATCTTCTGTGGTGTTACAAATTAAAATGTTATCTACGTATTGTATAATCGCACTCTTGAGATCAATATTGTCTAGATCCATCCGTAGAACTTTATTAAAGATCGATGGGGACTCACAGTACCCTTGAGGCAAACGAGTATGTTTCAGTCAGATCTGGTGCAAAGTGAATGATATCAAGTCTTGTGAATACTTGTGCAATGGGATCGAGAAAAATGCATTTTTCAAATCAATCACAGTGAAATATCAAGCTTCCACCGGGATACTGCACTGTATCATCACCAGATTAGGAACTAGAGGAAACTCTGCATCTACAATTTGGTTAATCAGTCTCATATCTTGTATAAATCTCCATGACCCTCTTTTGGATTTTTTGATTAGATACACTGCGGAATTACACAAAGATTCTGATGGCACCAGAATCCCTTGTTTCATCAGTGCCAAAATGGTCTGAAATATACCCTCATCAGCTTCTCGAGACATGGTGAAGTGGGAAAAGCGACCGAAAGGCTCCCACCAATCCCCTCTCAACCATGGCCTAGAGGATCACGGCTCAGGCACCCGCCGCGAGAGGAGTTTGCCCATCTCCCAGACGACCAAATACCCTGGTACAAGAACATACGAATGTGCCCACTCGCATGCCCACCCGCATGCCCACCAGCCTGCCCTGCACATGCCGACACCTGCGGCATGGATGAACTCGACTAAACCATCTAGCACCAAATCAACACATCGTTAGAGATGCCATGACGACCTAGCTAACGGTCTGCACAGTCGTGCAACATACACACTGGACACTCCCACATCAATTCACACGAAGAACATGCTCAGTGCTATGACGTAGGCGACGGACATACTCACGGACATGCATCTTTATTATTTTGAACATAGGCTTTTCAAATGCAGAAAGGCAAGACGCATAATGAACTTATCTAAAAAGGCTTGCTCACGCTTCTTCTAAAACCATGTACCGTAATGAGGAATATAACGAAGACACGATACTGAAGATAGAACAACACGACACCATAACCTACAGCGCCCTACATTAAATGGTTTCTCCTATGCACCAGGCCCAAGTAGGCCGCAAGCAAAAGCTTTCATGAACATTGAATGAGCAAGGGTTTGGTTGCTGACCCTGCAGAATGAGCCCAGCGAAAGCAGACAGTCAAGGGCACAACGTTGCAAACTTGCATACCGCAAGCCGACGCCAAGGTCGCACCTGCAAGATAAACCCGGCACACAGTGAAAAATATAATATTAATTGTGCAGAATTCTGCCTCAACCACGGTCCCTACCTCACGTGACCGAGCCGAACTTGATAGGGTGCCAAGCCCAGGAGGAAGAAGGCGTCTGGGTCCCCCGTCTCAAGACACAGGCAGATACAATTAAGCGACTCAACAGACATCTGCGACGGTGGGAGTAGTCGGCCTTCCTGCTCATGAATAAGTCCTCACATTGTCTGCACACACCCATAGTGAAACATTGTTGCAAATGACAGGTGCACCGCGAGCTGGGAACAGCGATGGTCCCAGACTGGGGAGCTCGCGGGTGAACCAATCAGAACATGGGACCCTTATCACTGACGCCTTTCACATTGACCAATCCTCAGGGGTCTTCATGTAACAATTTTTATGTATCAAACTGAAGGGACAACCCAAGTATACCACCTGACAGACCCTTGACCAATAACCAAGTCTTCTATACGTATGCTATACTAACCCTACCACTGGGGAACCAATCCAGAGTGGCGATAGGTTTTTTGTTAATTTTGCTAAGGTGGCGCAAGTAGCGCGTCACGCTAAGGTAAAAAGGGCCTGCAAGCCCCACGCTGCGGAGAGAGTGTCAGGACGGACGCGTACGATCCTTGGCCATCCCTGCCGTTTTGTTTAATAAACAGCAGAATCACCTTGCTTCTTGCGTGTGTCTCATACTCTATCTTTTGGGATATACGGGGGGAGTTGGGGCCTCCCTGTCCGGAGGTCCGCGGACGGCCCAGCCGGCCCCGGGAGAATTTCCCCCCGACAAGTTGGAGGCACTGCTGAGATCTGTTTAAGGTCCGCTTTTATTTTTATTTTTCCAAGTACTCCCGTTGCGAGGAGGCCCGGTGGCGCAGCCCCCTCTGCCGCTGCCCCCTTTTGAGGACTACAGGACCATCGCGGAACTGCGAGAAGACCGGACGGCGCAATCCGGATAGTGGCCCTCGGGAGCCGGTTGAGAAGTATCCCGCCCGCGGTTGGCGAGTGTCCAGACGTAGTCCAGACGAGGGGAGGTGGCGAGCCGCCTGGAGGGGTGCACGCAGTCGAGCGGCCCCGCATCAAGAGAACTTGGTGAGTATGCCACACCCAACAAGCAATGTGAAATTGTGAGGGAGGGGGGAGGAATTGAATACGGGAGGCGGGAGGTGTTGCACAGGTGCGCGGCGAAGGTTTGATAATTTAGTGTTGGCAATGAAATGAATGGTAGCCGGACGAGTGCGAGAGCAGTCCGCTACGTTACGGGAGAAAAGGGGGCGGAGCACGAAAACATCACGTGCGGCCGCTCGTAGAAACTGATTGGCCTAGGTCGCGACCACGTGTAAGGGTGTGTGTGTTTGGTTTCCTACGATTTGGCAATTATTGATCAATGAGTAGATGAGGATCCCTATTGTTCGAGTAGGAAACGCGATAGATAGATGACGTTTCCCTGTAGGCGGTAGCTAGATAGTGGCCTAATACGGAAGATAATTGGCTGGTTAAGCCCTCCTGTCGAGGGGCGTATCACACGCGAGGCGACGCAGTGTGCGCAGTCCGATTATATTATTGATTACCTTGTTCCAGGAGTGACAGGAAGACAGCTGTGGGGTTAACGGGGGTAGATTGCGAGTGAATTTTGGACTTAAAGAATATATGAAGAACTTACCAATAGTTTGAAGAGATCAGTGACATCACCAGCAGGGCTTACCTAGGATATCTCGAGAACCAGGCATCTTTCATTTTTGAGTGGTGGGGAGGAGAGCTGTGTTAAGGGCGCGGAAACGGAGGTAGACGATAATGAGTTGATCGGGGGAAGGCGAAAGGAGGTACGTGGCTGCGCACGGAGAACGCCGGCCACGGCAAGTGCAGAGGAGGGAGGAGGAGCAAGTGAAAATAGGACGGCGGTATAAGATCGTCACAAGGGGCACGCAGCCGGAGGGGGCTGCGTGCGCTCCGGCCGCAGGGGGCCGTAAGGGCGTTGTATAAAGGAAGAAACTAAAGAAAGAATATACAAATGTAAATACTATATTTTACTAATTTTTCTTTAGCGGACTATCGCAAGTCCCCAAACTTAAGGGGCCAGGTAAAGGTACATGGTTGTATATTGTAAACTACTAGTGAGATAACCACTACCAAATAGGGGAAGGGTAACAAGTGAAGCGCTACTATGTCATACGGGACAGGATCGGGGGGGTGGGGGAACACCCTCACAACCCCGCTGCAACACATATGTAAAACACTATCACCCCATAGAGAGAAGTTGATCAAGTACAGCATAGAATGGACACAGGGGACAGACAACAAAATGACGACACCATGGCCGCCTAATGGTAGCTTCGATCCATATACCCAACACTCACTATTGAACTATCTGCACAATACATACAAGGGGAAGAAGTTAACGCACCACGTGGAGGTGTTCAACTTGTGGAGGATGTTCCAGGGGTCCCGACCAGGACCAAACGGAATGTTCATTATAGGGGAAACAACGGGAGAGAAGGAGATTAAGGAGGAGAGAGAGAGAGGGGAGAAGGGAAGCGAAGGAGCACTGAACACGGGGAGAGGACAAGAGGGAGGAGAAAAGAGTGACGACTCAACGGAAAATGAAATAAAAAAGGAACAGAGCGACGATATACCTCTAGCGAAGGTAGTGAAAACGGAGGGAGGGGGGTTGTACCCTTTAAGAGAACTAGGAGAAATAGCAAGAGAACCATTAAGGGCGGCTGAGGGGTACTCGAACCCGGCATACAGCCCGCCTCCATATACAGCTACAGGTGGCCACACGGGAGGGGAGCGGACTAGTACAACGGGGTCAGCTCATGGGAAGATGATAGCAGGGGAGGGGAGGACCGAAGTAGAGCAGACTACGGACATAGGAAATGACGAGTGGGTAGCTGCACAGATATTATTAAAATTACGCGGTTCATTAACGGGAGAAGAGAAGGAGGTGGTGAGGAAAATGGACGAGGATAATGCCAGGGAGAGTGAAATGGAAGGGGAAGAGGGGAAAAGAAAGGGGGAAGAGCCGTTAAGGAAAAAGGAAGAGACTTTGGAGGAACGATTAGCAGAATTAAGGGATGAACAGAATGCACTTATTAAGCAGCTCGAGAGGGGGGAAAGAGAGAGAGCACGGGAAAGGAAAGAAGTTAAGAATGAGTTAGGGAAAATGAGAGAACGAACGGAGGAGCAAAGGAGAGAAGCCGAAAGGCTAAAGGCAGCGGCAGAAAGGGTATCGAGAGCAGTACTGCGCGAAAGGAAAAAAGAGGAAGAGGAGAAAGAAAAAGAAATGGCAATATGGAAGAAGAGATTACTGTCAGAAACGACAAGGAAATACGAAGAAGGGAGGATGATAGAGAGTATAATAGAAAGGGAGAGGGAGAGATGGGAAAGGAAGAAAGAAGATGAAAAGATATTAGAAAAAATGAGTTGTGAAGTAATGGAAGAATTAAAAAAGAAAAGAGAGGAAATTGGTAGGGGAATAGCGGGGAGAGAAGAAGGGGAAAGAGAAGATAGGAGTGGGGAGAGTGAAGTAAGGAGGGAGGTATACACAGGAGCAGAAGTAGCAACAACATCAACACAAAGAGGAGCGAGTAGTAAAGGAGAAAAGGGAGGAACGGACCTAATAGACTTAAAAACAGTAACGATTGGGGGGAAAAAGACAGTTTGGGGGTTGCCATTTATGACTGACTTTTGTACTGAGGAAGAGGAAGAAATGGGGAAGGAAGGAAGAAACAGTGAAAGGGAAAGCCTAGACAAACTATACACCACCCGGACAAATAAAGACTCACCATGGATCTGCAGGAGAAAGGAAGAACTGCAGAGCAGTGAGGAGGGGGAGCATGGAATGACGGAGGGACAGACACGTGAAGCCACGCCGTCACCGTCCCGTCATGCATGCTCCACCACCCCACGCTCATTACGTACAACATGCCCATCTAAACTAACGATAGGTGACAAAAAATTATCATTCCTTGTCGACACCGGGGCGACCCGGTCTTGCATAAGGGAAGGTAAATTCAAGATGTCAGGTGAAGCCATGAACACCCAAGGATTTTCTGGGGCTAGGGGGTTGGTTCCCTTTACTGATAACATTCCCTTATTAATAGGGGATTATGACATGTCAGTTCCACTTTTATATTCCAAGGCCTCACCTGTAAATATAATGGGGAGGGACATCATGAGCAGGTTGAATATGACGATCTCCTTTACGGAGGACGGCATAATTTGCTCCACTCCAGGAATTAATATGCTCACGGCGCGACAGATTATGCAGGCATACTGTGGACAGACAGTAATTAGGGCTGAGCCAGTAGATGGTGAACTGTTCCAGTACGGGACTGACATGGCATTTGCATGGATGCCAGGGATAGAGGGAAAGATCTGGAGGAGGCCAGCAGCCTACTTGTTTAGACCAGAAACGCCAGCTAACGAACCAGAAGGAAAGGTGATTTCGGTGGACATAGAGAGCATCATAGCAACCGCTGATTACATTGCAGTGCATGCCCAAGACAGAGAAGGAAGAGCGTGGAGGGCAGTGATAGCACTAGCAGAAGGATGTAGACTTACTCAGGTGTCAGATGAGGAGCTCTTCTCAGGAGAAAAGGAAGAAGGTGAAATGGTATTTATGATGAGTGTGGAAATATGGCTAAGGGTGACGTACAAACAGGTGGCACAGAAAATTGCAATGGCACTTGAGGCACCTACGTCCACCCCAGTTCCCTTTTTTGAGGAGGATATGGCAAAAGTACCCACATCATTATGGACTACTAGCCCCTATGACGTGGGGTGCATAAAAAGCATAGGGGGTTAAGAATAAAACTGAAAAAAGGTGCAATACTCCCCAGAGTCAAACAGTACCCACTATCAAAAGAGGCAGATGAGGGCATATGTGAAACAATAACGGCCCTTATAAATAATGGCATATTGGTCCCATCAGAATCCCCATGCAACACAGCTGTATACCCAGTACGCAAGGCTAAAGGTGGATCTTGGCGCTTCATACAGGACCTCAGGCCCTTGAACAATATAGTGGAAGCAGAATACCCAATAGTAGCAAACCCGGCCACAATATTGTGTGGCATTCCGGCAGAGGCATCACGGTTCACAGTGATCGACCTTAAAAATGCCTTTTTCTCAATACCACTGCACCCAGACTCACAAGATCTGACAAGCTTCACTTACAGAAACGCAAAGTGGAAACACACCAGATTGCCACAAGGGTACTGCGAGTCACCCTTAATTTTTAACAGAGTAATACAGATGGACTTGGGTAACATTGAAGTGGAAAGCACAGTGTTGCAGTATGTTGATGACATAATAATTTGTAGCACAAACGAAAAAAGATGCAGAGAGGACTCATTAAAGATGCTGACAATACTAGCTGAAAAAGGTTACAAGGTAGAAAAGGAAAAGCTACAATACTGCCAGGAACAAGTACTCTACATTGGACAGCTCATATCCCAATATGGGAGACATATTGCACCACCAAGAGCACAGGCAATTTTAAAAACCCCATTGCCACAAACAGTGAGAGAACTACAGCAGTTCCTTGGCCTGTGCAACTACTGCAGAGCATGGGTGTTTGATTACAGCTCATACATAGGACCTCTACTTGAGGGGTTGAAAGAAGCTAACAAAGGGGAGAAAAAGTTGGGGTGGACAATGGAAATGAAACAGGCTTTCGATGAACTGAAAGATGCAATATCAACCGCTCCAGTACTGGCCACCCCAGATTATGAACGACAATTTTTCATATTTTCACATTGCGACTCAACAGTGATGAAAGCGGTGTTGGCTCAAAAAACAAGCATGGGCTACAAACCCGTAGCGTTTTACAGCGGTCACTTAGATCCTGTGATGCTAGGTCATTTCCCTTGCAAACAAGGTCTCGCTGCAGCTGCCTTTGCGGTAGAGAAAGCATCAGCAATCACCATGGGGTGCCCAACCACACTGTTTGTGGAACATGCGCTATTTGCAATATTGAACAAGCCTAAGTCCACATTAACAACGCAAAGGGTGTCAGGTTATGAGATTATATTATCTAGAGCTGAATTATCAATTGTTAGATGTAGCACAGTCAACCCTGCGAGGTTTATAGCTGAGGTAATTGAGGAAGGAGACTATGCACACGATTGTACAAAGATTACTGAAATGTATTCATGCACCAGAAGGGTTGAAGAGAATGCACTAGAGGGAGGTGATCTCTTGTTCATTGATGGGTCATCAACGATTGACCAAAGTGACGGGATTAGGAGAACTGGGGCTGCAGTGGTGAAAATGACAGAGGCGCCGGTGTGTGTGGCGATGAAGTGCGTACAATTACCACAGCATTACTCCGCCCAAGCAGCGGAATTGGTCGCACTGATCTTGGCGTTGAAGGAAAGTTTTGACAAGCGAGTGACCATATATTCCGACAGTGCATATGTCACATCTACTGTCCATTCCAGGTTGTCCAAGTGGAGGAGAAGAGGGTTTAGGAGAGCTGACGGCACCCCAGTGCAACATGCCCTCTTATTAGCTGAACTAATTGAAGTAATAAATGACCCCCAAGAATTAGCCTTGGTAAAATGCACCGCACACACTAATGGAGAAGATCATATTTCAAAAGGGAATGCAGCAGCAGACGCACACGCGAAGTAGGCTGCATATTTTGGCGAGGTATGGAACCCCCCAGAGTCAGAGAGAGGGAGAGGGAGGGGAATAGCTAAGGAGCTATTAGTAAGAGAAGGGTACACCCATCTCCCAGCCACACAGATAATGGAGCTACAAGCGGCTGCACCCATGGCAGAAAAAGAAATATGGGTAAAAAGAGGATGTACAATGTCACCAACTGACGCACTATGGCGCCAGGGTAGCACTGGAAAAATGGTAATGCCACTGGCACTATATAACATCGCCCTGAGCCAACTACACCACCCAGCCCACACAGGCAAGGAAGTAATCGCAGCACAAATTAGGGAAGATTGGTTCTGCCCCGAGTTTAATTCCCATGTGTCAAATTTTGTCGGCAATTGTCTCACATGTCAACAGTTCACGGCCGGTCACACGCTGAAGGTGATAAAAGGTACCATACCCCGGCCAGAGGGACCCTTCCGACACATCCATATTGACTATGTTGATATGATCAACGTATGTCAAGGAAATAGGTATATGATTGTAGTTGTGTGCCCATTCTCTAGGTGGATCGAGGCAGGGCCCTGTTCACACCCAGATGCATTCCGAGCAGCTAAATTCCTAGTAAGGGAGGTCTTTCCCAGGTGAGGAGTGTGCGAAATATTGCGGTCAGACAATGGGCCGCATTTCGCCAATGAAATGTTCCAGCATATCACGTCCTTACTGAACATAAAGCATAAATTTGCATGTGCATATCACCCGCAGGCCAACGGTGTATGCGAACGCCTGAATGGCCTATTAAAAGAGACAATTGCAAAAATACAGCAAACAACAAAGAAGAGTTGGCTGTATTGCCTTCCGCTAGCCCTATTTGAGTTAAGGAATAGACCAGGCTCCGACCACCACCTCACTCCTCACGAGGTGGTGACCGGACGCCAAATGCGCCTTCCTCTGACGCCAACATCAAGAGCATTTACCGACCATGAGAGCACTGCAAATGTCCTTGGCGATGAAATGTACCAATATGTGTCTTCTTTGATTACTAGTGTGGTGTTTGTGTCTCAACAGCTCGAGCGCACGCGGGGCGGGTCTAAGAGTGATCAACAAGAAGACGCGGATGAAGAATTGGAAAAGGGAAAACTGTGCAAAATTGCCAAAGGCGACCACGTACTACTTCGCAATTTCAATAGAAAGTGGAACAGCCCACGCTTCACTGGCCCCCACCTGGTAGAGGAGGTATCAACGAGAGCAGTAAAACTACAAGACAAACGTGCCTGGAATCACCTGCACGACGTAAACATCTGCAAACTCCAGACCCGCCCTAGCGTCACCGACAGGGTCATTGGAAGAGCAGCAACAGCATCGCCAATGGAGGAAGGGACTTCTACCGCAACTAACGGCCAAAGTGTCCCCATACCCTGCCACCCCCCTGATTCCCCAAAGACAACCACTGCTCACCCCATGGTCACACGTTCCAAGAGTAAAGAAACCTCTACCAGTTGAACCTGAACCCCAATCCCTCTGCCCATTGACCCCCTACCCACTGCAATAATAACCCAATTGAAGGACATTGTTTTGCACATACACATGTAAACAATGTTCTCTCTTTTTTCTCTCGCACATGCAGGTACGGCGTATTACTGTACTATTAAGAAAGCAGATAACTAACAAAGTTCACTGCCCAGGAGGAGTAGATGATACCCTCAGACAATAACTACCCTGAAGAATTATCGCACCAATTTGTCTATTACATACAAAGGCCACAGCACCTGAAAAGAAGGAGGGTACGTGTCTACTACACAGCACTCCTCTTGGCCATAGAGCAATCAATGCCCCACATCCAGCCATACTTGCCTGTCCTAAGAGATAGATCGCTCAGATTGGCGTGGGAACAGCTCTTCGCCTGGGCACTGAACGACTACTTGATAGGGATAGCTTGAAAACAACAACTAACACTAATAACAAGCATATTGAGAATTTTCAGGCAGGCAACTTTTACGTCGCAAGAATTAGCTGCCGGACTGCAGCAAGGTAAGAGCAAAATGCCGGTGAAACTAGCCTCTGTAATAAAGATGATAGGGATTTTGATGATCACCGGGTTTGTGGCTGCCTCTGTATGGCGGTACAACTATGCTATCAATATTTTTGCTGTTCCCAAATCTAATATACCCCCACCCCCGGCTGCAACAGGTGTTACGTCAGGTGGTACTAGCGAAATTAGACACAAGGGTAATAGAGTTAAACGCAGCACATACTCAGAGAATAAAGATATTGACAACTACATACAAAATTCAGCTCACGTCTCTAACAACATGTGGTACCAACACATGACCAAAATAGGTAAACAAACAACAGAAGAAGGCTGCTACGTCTGCTCATTGATCCCATACGCCATGAGTGCATCCCGAACTTTTGTTGCCACGGAAATAGATGAAAAAACAGCACGATGTATAATATACCTGGCACTGTTCCAAACAAAAGGGAGATTTCAAGGGAACACGGTACACCTGGTATGGAAATCACGTGACACATACCCGTACGAAAATAACTTCCTTAAGAGTTATTTGAGCTACCACAAGACCAGCCTACATGCCGAAGCATTTAGATACATAACAAGCGGCCCTGAGAAAGGAGAAACGAAGAAAGTTACATTACAGTACCTACCATGTGATTGGTACGCCACTGAAGCTGCTGGTAAACAAGGATGTTGGGAAAGACCACTGATAACAATAACAGGAAAGGTGTACCTGGGTGACAAATGGGACATAGGAGTGGTTGGCAGCAACATGGTAACGAGAGAAAATACTACAACTATTGCAGAGCACAACAACAGATGTTGGATGACTTGGGTCAAGTACGTACCCATGCTAACATGGATAGAGAAGGATGAGGACCCAATAACGATACTGCCGATGATTGCACCTAAGATATGCTACCAGCACAAAGGAGAAGTAGATGTAGGATACAACACCAACTGTGCAAGTGTGACAGAGCTACCTGAGGGGGGAGCAGGAACAGCAGTAGTAATGGACCATTACTGGGCCTGTGGAGACAAGGCGTACCACACACTGCCCCCTTTGTGGAATGGTGTATGCACTATAGTACACATTAAATGTACCATCACTAGTGGTGCCCCAGAAACATGTGAATATGGCGAATTTCCCCAAGATGGATGAAGGGAACAAAAGGAAGAAGAGATCTGCACAGCCTCGGAAAGGGCCAGAGAACCGACGCAACGGCAACAACACTGTCCTCAACAGAAGGAAAAGACAAGGAGAACCTCTGACAGGAAATTACCTGTGGGGAAGGTCGGAAACAGCACTCACCTCAATTCCGATGGAACACAGACTATTCAGCAGAGCAGCTATGTTCTTCTCCTCAATAATACATCCTGGACTGCAGGCCTACGCAAACGCAAAATGGCTCCAGATAACTACGTGGGAACTAATGATGACAATTAACTCTACAGTAAATTGATTCAACGCAATAAAAGAGGAATTGCGAGCAGTAAGAATGGTTGCACTACAGAACAAATATGTACTGGACCTCCTCACAGCAATGGAAGGAGGAGTTTGCGCAAAGATAGGACAATCATGCTGTACATTCATTCCTGCTAACGATGCTGACAATGGTACACTCACGGAAGCAGTATCACAATTGGCCCAGATGCACTCCAAAATGATGGACGAAAGTAAAGGTGTAAAAAAGGACGAAAGCTGGTTTTCGACGCTATGGTCATGGATGCCATCTTGGCTGTCGGACGGACTGAAGATCATAGTTGGATACATTATTTTGGCTGGAGCTGCACTTATCTTAATAAGGTTTTGGAAGGCCCGGAAGGCACGCACCACAGATGAGATGATCGAAATGGTTGGTATGCACCCCTTGATGCCAGCAGATGATGGCCAACACGCAGGAACCATAATAAAAGAGAGAGAGAGGTTGCGAAACCAGATCATCACTAATCACCTGGACCCACCATCTGTGAAGCTCGAGAACCCAAGAAACCCGAGGAGCTACATAAGGAAATGGGTATATTGCACACCTGGAGGAACCTGTGTATATATGTACTGGTCATTTGAAGACCATGTCAACCACTATGGACATTTGGGAGGAGTGACTAAAATATGGAGAGTAAGAGGAGATAAGGAAAAGGATATGTTTGTGGTCGACAAGTCGACCAGAGGGGGGACTGAAGTGGGAAAAGCGACCAAAAGGCTCCCACCAATCCCCTCTCAACCATGGCCTAGAGGATCACGGCCCAGGCACCCGCCGCGAGAGGAGTTTGCCCATCTCCCAGACGACCAAATACCCTGGTACAAGAACATACGAATGTGCCCACTCGCATGCCCACCCGCATGTCCACCAGCCTGCCCTGCACATGCCGACACCTGAGGCATGGATGAACTCGACTAAACCATCTAGCACCAAATCAACACATCGTTAGAGATGCCAATACGACCTAGCTAACGGTCTGCACAGTCGTGCAACATACACACTGGACACTCCCACATCAATTCACACGAAGAACATGCTCAGTGCTATGACGTAGGTGACGGACATACTCACGGACGTGCATCTTTATTATTTTTAACATAGGCTTTTCAAATGCAGAAACGCAAGACGCATAATGAACTTATCTAAAAAGGCTTGCTCACGCTTCTTCTAAAACCATGTACCGTAATGAGGAATATAACGAAGACACGATACTGAAGATAGAACAACACGACACCATAACCTACAGCGCCCTACATTAAATGGTTTCTCCTATGCACCAGGCCCAAGTAGGCCGCAAGCAAAAGCTTTCATGAACATTGAATGAGCAAGGGTTCGGTTGCTGACCCTGCAGAATGAGCCCAGCGAAAGCAGACAGTCAAGGGCACAACGTTGCAAACTTGCATACCGCAAGCCGACGCCAAGGTTGCACCTGCAAGATAAACCCGGCACACAGTGAAAAATATAATATTAATTGTGCAGAATTCTGCCTCAACCACGGTCCCTACCTCACGTGACCGAGCCGAACTTGATAGGGTGCCAAGCCCAGGAGGAAGAAGGCGTCTGGGTCCCCCGTCTCAAGACACAGGCAGATACAATTAAGCGACTCAACAGACATCTGCGACGGTGGGAGTAGTCGGCCTTCCTGCTCATGAATAAGTCCTCACATTGTCTGCACACACCCATAGTGAAACATTGTTGCAAATGACAGGTGCACCGCGAGCTGGGAACAGCGATGGTCCCAGACTGGGGGGCTTGCGGGTGAACCAATCAGAACATGGGACCCTTATCACTGACGCCATTCACATTGACCAATCCTCAGGGGTCTTCATGTAACAATTTTTATGTATCAAACTGAAGGGACAACCCAAGTATACCACCTGACTGACCCTTGACCAATAACCAAGTCTTCTATACGTATGCTATACTAACCCTACCACTCGGGGAACCAATCCAGAGTGGCGATAGGTTTTTTGTTAATTTTGCTACGGTGACGCAAGTAGCGCGTCATGCTAAGGTAAAAAGGGCCTGCGAGCCCCAAGCTGCGGAGAGAGTGTCAGGACGGGCGCGTACGATCCTTGGCCATCCCTGCCGTTTTGTCTAATAAACAGCAGAATCACCTTGCTTCTTGCGTGTGTCTCATACTCTATCTTTTGGGATATACGGGAGGAGTTGGGGCCTCCCTGCCCGGAGGTCCGCGGACGGCCCAGCCGGCCCCGGGAGAATTTCCCCCCGACAATGGGGTACTTTTTTGCTCGAGGTAAAATCCCTCTTGGCTTAAGATTTATTTTAACTTCCCATATTGCCTTCAATAAACCTATGCCATAAGGGCCTGTGGTCCAAAGAACGCTTGGCACCTCTACAAGTCTTCCTGAAAACAGGCTGGACATTACCGCATTAATGCCATTCACTGTGGGACTTCCGTTTTTCTATTCGTATCCAGTATGTGATGCTTATGAAGAACACCACTTCATCATCTGTTTGGTCTTCCCTGAACATGTCGTCATCAGTTATGTCAGTCAATCTATACCCTTCCTCGAGACCTATTACTGTTTTCCATGGTCTACCCTCATCACCTACTCCTTCGAGCATTGCCATTTCCCTTTGTACTATGGCTGCTTACAATTATATAGGCATAGTCTGTCCCCCCTCTTCGTCCATAGGTATGAAATGATATGATATGATAATTTATTTATAGCGCCCCTATATAAAAGTGTTTCAAGGCACGAAAGGTATTTGCGGTCTAAACAAAAACTAATTGGGTATCCTCCCAATTTTTCCCACCAAGCCAGTGAGCCATGTCAGTAGAATGCTTGCACCATATAGAAGGCCTCGCAGAGCAACTTGCCCTGTGAACGCCAATATAAATTCTCCCACATTTAAATAGTGTATTCCTGGAGTGGAGCATACTATTCCTTGATCAGTAAATGAAATTGTCATGTTTAGTTTTGCCACTAAATCTCTTCCCAAAACGTTAACCGGTGTCTGTCATGAACATAACAAAGGAACAGAAATGCCACACTCTCCTATAGAGTCTGGTAATTCATTGGTAAAAGGAACTTGACTCATAGCTAGAGAGAACACTTGAGCATTCATGGCACATCCCAACATTGGATATTTTCCCTCTCGTATACACAAATGAATTGCTCTAGTGTCTACAAGAAAAGAAAAGGATTTGCCTCCTATCATCACATCGATGCTTGTTTCCTCTTGGGGGTCTGGTGTCAACACATCAAGTCACCCTGTGAGTTGTTCTATTGTGTGTACAGGCTAATCATTGTCCCTGTCTATGGATTCCCTCCTACCACAGTGACATCTCCTATTCTGGGTCTGCGTACGTGTCCTGTATTTGCATACTACTGTGTCTGCATAGTGGTTGTTGCGACTGCCCTTGTGGTGGATTCACTTGCACTCGTTCTTGCTGTTGTACCTGCTGCACTTGGGGCGCTTGCATCTGATAAGGTGTGTGATCCTGGACAAAGCCATTTATAGTCTGTGTGCTATATGGTGGAGGATAAGCTGTTCCCCTTCTTGAAAATTGCCCATTCTGTGCATTCCCTTGTCTCCCACATACGCGCGCATTATGCCCTGTCATCCCACAAGTCCAACATACTGGGGCTGCCCGTCTGGCAAGCTCCCTCCCCTTGGTTATATCCTCCCTGAGTACTCTGGTTCTCGTTCTATGTACCTTGAAATCCGCCTCTTCCTCTGTAACCTATACCACTGCCTTGTGGCTCAAACTCATATCCACCTTGATACATCGGGCGCAGATTACTTGCCTGCAATGCAACCATTGCTTCCTGCATTCCCAATCCTTTTCCGCTTGTCAATACTGCCACTTCTATGGCAAATTTTGACAATTTCTTCTGAACTAACTTAGTTTCCCTCAGTTGTCCTATTCTCATTTTTATTCTTATTTTTCTCTGTAATAACCAACAATGGTGTACTATCGTCAGCTGTATCTCAGCCAATGGCTCTGCTTCCATCGCTACTTGTTTGAAAGCTTCTTGTGAGGACATTTGCCTGTGTTACTTTGTTGCAAGAGTAAACGCTTGCCTTACGGCCTGAAACAAATTTTCTCTGCTCTTTCACAGTTTTTACTTGACACATAATGCCTTTCATGGAGGAATGACCCTCCTTTGCTGGTATTCATCCTGAAGATAGATGGGCATGGATATATTTTACTGGAACCAAACTGTGTAATGTTGAAAAGATGGAAATAGCATCAGTGCAAAGTCGTTTTACATAGTACATTTTCTTTGGCAGTTTGAAGTCTTGAGCTGGCAGCATAGCTGCGCTGTGCCAGGCTGCTTTTGAATTCTTCTTTTTGGTGCACATGACGAAAATAACTGCAGCCATTCTTGGGGTGTTCTATGTTCCATCTTGCCCTATATCTGCTCCGCAGAGCCAGTGCAGCCATTATTTTTGGTAACTGCAAATAATTCAGTTTTGATGTAAGGGAATAGTGCTCAGCAGAGCCAGCGCCCTCATTCTTCTTGTAACTCCTCAAATGCAGTTTGGTGGTGCAGGGGAGTTCTGCTGGGCTGGTAAATGTACCCCACATTTAACTGTAACCCATAATGACTCCTATAGAATTTTCATGTTGCTTCAAACACTAAACCACTGTTTTAATTTGGAGAAACTCCTCATCCTTTCATATGCAGTGGCCTAGCTAAAGGAGACTCAGTTGGTCCGGGTGCTACACAGTGTGACTGTCAGAGGTTGAAAGGATTGGGATCCCCTGGGCTCGCCCCTTCCCCTCAGAGAAATAGTATTTCATTACTACAAAAGTAGTCATCTTTATCTCCAAAGATGATCCGGTATTACAGTGGAAAACCTCATCTTTGTCAATGATTTTTTAAAGCATGATAAAAAGTCAGAATTAAAACATTAGAATGAGGGTAACCATTGTAGTATAGTTAAACTTTATGGTTCAACTTTAATAAGCCTGAGAAATGAGGGTGATGTGAAAAACAAGAGTTTGAGGAACACTGAATGCGGACGAAAATAATCACAAACCACATTCAATATTGCATAATCACCTTGAGTGGTAGGAAACTTGCAGTCGGCTAAAGTCACCGGCTTCCCTCGTTTTGCATTGCCAGGTGCCATAGAACACCACAGTGGATCATGTCCTGACACTAGTCAATCCAAAATGGCAGCAATGGCCCGGGATGGCTTTAAAGACTTGGCAACAACCATTATGCAAGTTAAGGACTTTATTAAGACTGACCAATGCCTAAAGCGATGTAATAAAAAATCCCAAATTCAAACAAAGCCATAACAAACCTTAGTTAACAAATCGGGGCACATAAGGGAGGAAGCACGTGAGCTTTCATTTGCTCCATGGGTACACGGCGAGAACACTACCTGGAAAGAGGTAGTACATGTTTTATCAGCTGTGAGACAGTTGATCTGCTGCTACAATGCCCAAGGTACAACCAGATGAGCTAGTGCTGTGAAATGTTTAGGACATTGAGACAGGAAGACAGGCATAATGGTGAGGAGTTTATCTAAAGATTATGGAGAGGGAGATCCCCTAGCAGGAGTGTGATAATATTCTCTGTCTGAAAAGATCTCTGAATGAGGAGGATTGAAGTGCCCATTAGTATCATGATTGCAGTGTTGAGAGGGGTCTGAGAGAAACCACGATTACGGTCAGTTCTGAGAGAGGGCTGAGAGGGAATTGAGGTCCTGGAGAAACCTGAGGGAAGCTCGGGAGAATCAAAGGTCGTGGAGAGACTTGAGAAGGTTGATGTATTAAAATAACCTATTAAATATGTGCTACTTAGAATTCCAGTAAAAGGCAGAAATGAAAGTAAAACCCAGGAACGTTTGAGATATGTTTTGTTTACAGAATAGGAATTGACTTAGAAAGAAGAGGTTTCTGAAAATGTTTTGTTGACCTAATTTAAAACATGGATAGCTATTGTGTTATATGTTGTCCAGGAGTTGTTGCCCTGGCCCACTGGCTGCTGATTGCCACCAGGCCAGGGAGGGATCACTTCATAATCTCCCCCTCACTAGTCCAGACGGGGATGAAGACTATTACTCAAAGGCAACCAGCAAAAGAAAAATACTATTGACAGGAGTGGGCTACTTTGCTGAGTTCCAGGTGCTACAATCTCCTTTGACCCTGGTACTCATTTGATGGTATCCAACGTGGCTTAGGTGTTATAAACACCTATCTTCACAACATTAATTTACAGGCGAATGTGCAGAACACAAAAGTCATGCTGCTGACACCTAAACACCAAAAGGAAAGATTGCACTTTTAACTACCAATTGGACAAGGTAAATATGGTGGTAGTTAGAAACTATACATATTTAACTGTAACCCTTCAAGATAAGGTAAATAAGCAAGTAGTGAACACCTCAACTACATCTCATGCCAAACTAGCGGCTGCTCAATTGAGATTAGTGGACAGTCATTTTCTATCTCCCCAAATTTACGGATTTATCAACAAAAAATACTTCCCAGTCTAACCATTGGTGTGGAAATAGACATAGGAATTGTAAACTAGGACAAAATTGAGGCACTCATTTGGCGAAGGATGCTTGTGTTACCACAAGGGGTGCCTGTTAGTATAAATCGCTACAAGCTTGGCCTTGTGTCTATTAAATAGTGGATAGATTGGAAACTCCTGGTATTTTATAGCAAGCTCTTATCTCCTCCTCCGAGATCCTTGTTTCAAACACTTAATGTAAAGTGTGAACTCAGATCCTTTAGAATGTTGGATGCTTGGGATACCAGGTCTAATGCAAAATCTGAGAGTGATTGACGAGCTCATAAAGCGGCTTGTTAAAATTAAACTAAAAGTGTACGAACATGTTCGGATTTGCAACAGGGCTGAAGTTTTAAATGATTGAGTATTTTCGCATTTTAGGTTTGATGTTGTTAGGGAGATTATTTTTATGCTTCATCCCCTCTCCAACTGATACCCCTACCACTTCTTGCTGGACTTCTGGACCTTTTTCTTTAATCCTGAATGAGTGGAGCTTTTTTCCACCCATTCATTCTTATGGGCTATGTCTTTTGGAACTCTTTTACTGTCCTATTGAGTCTATTTTTCATCCATACCTCTTAAAGGCATTTGTATTTTACTGTGGCAACTCATAGCTCCTTATGGGCAGTGTTGCTAGGGATCCTTAGGGTACCCAATTGAGATTCTTTTTTTATATCCTAGAGCAACTACAGTTATTAAGGATCTCTCCTAAAACGTTATAGTATGAGAGATTAGCACACACCACTGTATGTGGAGTGCTAAGGGGATACTTAGTATCCCCTTCTTTCTGCTCCTGTGACTTGTATGTCACATAGACAATCTCCTAGTTATGGCTGGTGGCAGTGGACGTGTCCTACCAACTATAATGTGATTTCTCAACTGCAGGCTATGTCCATAGCCTCAGTTAAGCACAATAGGGGCACCTGAGTATCAAATCAGGGGCTCCCATCTTTATTTGCCATTTCTAGTGTGGTTCTTCTTTGTTAGCCCTTCTACCATTCTAGGTGGCGGGGGGAGGCCTGGGTGTCCCCACCTATGCTTCAGTGAGTCTGTGCAGCCAGGAAGTGGGGGAAGAGTTCTCCACCCCCTGTCCTTTGTCTTGCAGACTGCCTCAATAGCACCCGTTCCCACTGGGGGTCCTAATTGGACAGCCAAATGTGCCTTTTTGTAAACTACTGAGAAAGATTGCAGAGGAGTGAGTGCTGGAACTGGATAAAAGACAAGACTCCTGGAGCGTAAAGCAAGTCAACCACTGGAAGCTGAAGAAACCTAAAGAAGAGAACCAGTGACACCTGCAGACCCTTTTCACCACTGTGAAGTGACCCCGTTTTCTGAACAACATAGGAACTTCGAAGAGGACGTCTCCTTACCTTTTGACTGGTGGGAACAACCAGTGCCAAAACAAACTTTGAATCAAGCCATTTCTTAAGGACCTGCGAGTTTCCAGAGCTGAGAAACCCCAATAGCAGAAGACCTGCTGCCCATTCTGAGGTCATCATTGTGGAAAAGCCGAACTGGGCCAAATCTTTACTGAGACCTCAAAGACACTCCAGAGATCGGATCCAACTCACCCAGACCCCCGCAGCTGAGGGTGGGACTGTGAGAAGCAAGAAGGTGGCTCACCCACGAGCTCCGATTCCCCAGCACTTACCCCCTCTACCCTCTTCCTTGCTGAACTTGCATGTTCTGAATACTCACAAGGCATAGTAGGTTTGAACCCTCTACATTACCCCCTGCTCTTTAATATTGTGTATTTAATGTATTTCCCACCCTTGCTCCCTCCCTGCCCTTGGTCCGCTTTGAAACTGTATTTTCTTATTGTATAAGTGCCTAACAAGTAAACAATAAATAAATAAAATTGTGAGAGAGACTTTGGCAGAAGGCCCTGATACCTATGCTTTGAACTGTTTGCTTGTGGCTGAGAAGTCATAGTGTGCGCGAAGCTCAAGCGTGCCGCCTTGTCCCGTGCTGAAACCGTGGGGCAGGGAAGCCATCTGCTCGACTAGCCTGACATATCATTTCTTGAACACTTTTCTTTTTGCCTACATTGTGTCCCACACCATTTGTTATTAGAAGTAAGGATTGGCAATATGTTTATTAGTGTAGGCCCTTTTAATTTGAAAGAGACTCCACTAGGACTGTGGTATTATTATTTGATGGTCGTAGCTTGCTCCCAACCTTAGATTTAGGGTTAGATAGGCGTTCAACCAACCCATTGAAGTTCAATAAACACACTTGAACTGTGATAACTTGTGTCTGTCTTCACTGTTTGATACCAGGCCTTCCTTGCATAATGCACAAAGGGGCAGACAATAGGCCAAAAGTAAGGCAAATCAGTTACCATATTCTGTTGTTCCAAACAAACAAGAAACTTCAGATGGGGATTGTGAATAGGGATGGTTAAGTATGCATATTTGAGATCTCTCATTGTTATCCAGTCTCCTGGAATCAAGATGCGCCTTGGGAGATGAATGGCGTCCCATCTTGAAATGGTGTTATGCTAAGAAGTTGCTAAACTCCCTATGAGTTACAACCAACTGGACAACCTCTAACTTCTTTTGTACCAGACAGACATTTCTAACAATACCATGGGTCCTTATGGGAAACTGAACAATAGCTTTTTATTTTTAACTACGCCACTTCCTGACATGCATTGTATTGATAAAAAATTATCAATGAAGCAGGAGATGCTTGAAAAAGGAGTCTTATATATAAAACAAAAAAGGAAACCTTGAATCTGCACAACTCGGGAATTGTATGTCAAATTGACCAAGGAATAGGAAAGCCAAACCGGCCTGCCAACTATATTTCCCTGGAAAGCATTCAGAGGCCAAAGAACGCTGCATTTAGAAACATTGCTCTTGCATGTCCCTGTGACGTTTTGTCAACGAGCAAGGGTAAATAAATCTTGCCTTTTTTATTGTTATTAATAATAAAATGATGTAGGTAATTCTGTCTTGGCAATAGTGGCCTGTTACCCAGATCCCCCCCATGCCAAAAGCATAGTGTACACATGTGCTCTTCTGCAGCTGTATCATGATCTGCAGTGCCTGCTCCCCAGTGGCACATATCAGGTTCAGATGTCACAGGTGCCCTCTTAGGAGCTGCAGTGACAACCAAAGCACTTAAGGACTGGGGCTGCACTTAAAATATTCACCCCTGTTCTCAAACTACATAATTATAAGGAATCACCATCCTAGTGGCAGATTGTAATTTTTAAATAAAAGCCACGACTAATTATTAAAGCCACATCAAATTTGTATTATGCTGATGTCATCCCTGTGGGTTCAGCCCAGCCATGAACACGCTCTGTGTAATCTTATTAGACTGTCAGACTAACTGCAACCAGAAGGACAGGGACCAGTGGGAGTTACCTCTCCTTTGATCCTTTGTGAGGTTGGGTAACACTGCTCTCCAGCAAGACAGCCCCTCAGCAGGACATGTCCTGTGGAACAGGAATCAAAGAGCACACCTGACAAGAAAGGACTCGGCTCACACTAGGGAGCTTAATGACAAAGGACCATTGATGTCGGTGTGTGATGGCAGGTAGTGTAGCCAGAGGGAGCTCAGCTAAGGTGGGGTAGGGTTCAACCATCTTGTTTCTCTCGGTACCTCTCTTTCCTTCCTGTCTCCTCCACTTCCTTTAGCACAAATTGCTTTTGGTATGATGCAAGCAGACAAAGCCCACTTGTCACAAAAACAGGGATTGGATCCCTTAAAACATACTTGCTTCTTTCCAATCACCCGTGGACTATTGCCCTATTGGAATCACTTTTGGACCATCCAGGAAATAAGGAAGAATTCCTTTGGACGTCTTCTATGAGAGTTTGAACTTTCCAAAGCCGTCACATTGGGGGTAACTCTTGATGACCACTAAAAAACTATATAAATACCTAGAACGCAAATGGCAGAAAGAAAAATCCAAGAGAGCAGAGCCACCTTGGCCCGACACCTTCATCAGTACAAGGTGGAAATCCGGAAAGCAGAAAAAGCCCACTACAACTCCCGAATCCTAAACTGCAAAAACCTCAGCACAGAACTTCACAAAATCATCAACAAATTCACCAAACCGGCATGCACTACCACCGTCCCAACCCCCTCACAATCACTGAGGGACTCACTCTCTCTCCACTTTTAGCCACGGCTCTCGAAAGAACAAATGCACTAACTACCAAACTGGCTCTCTTACATCCACCAAGCAACCCTCACCCCATACCGGCCAACCCACCGCCTGCAACCACTGGGCAACCAACGTTCGACTCCTTAAGTCCAATATCACCCGACCAATTTCTCAAACTTCTCTCTGCCCTCAAGCGATCCGGCTCTGCGCTAGACCCTTGTCCGGCCACAACCCTCAAAGAAATTTTCACTCCTACCTGCGCAGGAGAACACGCAAGATCCATCCTAAATGACTCCCTTTCCTCAGGTATTTTTCCTGATGCATTCAAAATGGTTCATGTCAAACCCCTAATAAAAAAACCTTCCCTCGACCCTCTCGAGCCCAAAAACTACCGCCCCATCTCAAACACCAGGTTCCTTGCCAAACTCGTTGACAAACCGCCTACACCCAACTTAATGCCTTTGTCGAAGCCAATAATCTCCTAGACCCTGCACAATCAAGTTTCAGAGCCCGACACGGAACTAAAACCACCCTAACCTCAATCTGGGATGACCTAAAAATCACGGCAGACTCCGCGGGATGCGCCGCATTAATCCTTCTCGACCTATCCGCCGCTTTCGACACAATCAATCACTCAATCCTCCTTGACCGCCTCCACTCCCTAGGAATTTGTGGAACCGCTCTCAAAACGATAGCTTCATTCCTCAAAGATAGGTACCAAATAAAGACACTCTCCACCTATTCCTCCCAAGCCCGACCAGTCGACACAGGAGTTCCATAAGGAGCATGCCTATCTGCCCTCCTGTTCAATTTCTACTTGATCACCCTCCCACCAATAATTCGTTCACACAACATCCTGTGTTACAACTACACTGATGACACTCAACTAATCCTAAAACTCTTGAACTCAAAACCCAACCGCCGACCTGACCTCTCTTCCTGCCTCCTCGACATAGAGCTCTGGATGACCCAAAGCCACCTCTTGTTAAACCCCTCCAAAACTGAAATCATGGTATGTGGCAACTCTGAACTTCTTCCACACCCACTACCCTGGCCATCTGCCATGGGCAACACACCGACTCCCTCTAACTCAGTAAAAAACCCTGGATGCACCCTTGAGTCTGACCTAACTATCTTGCGCCAAGTAAACAATGTCTCAAAGTCCTGCCACTACCACCTTAAAACTCTTAGGCGCATCTTTCCATATCTCTCCTTTCCCAACAGACTCTCCGTGGTCCAATCAATTGTTATATCAAGACTGGACTACGCTAACCCCCTCTACCTCGGAGTCCAGGCTTACCAACTGAATAAACTTCAAAGAGCACAAAACGCTGCAGCCAAACTGCTACTAGCGCTCGGCCTGAGAGACCACATCTCCCCAGCCCTTAAAACTCTGCACTTGCTTCCAGTGGCCCGAAGGGTGACTTTCAAAACCTTATGCATTTCTCATCGAGCATTGCATAAAACCGGACCTCAATATCTTCAAAACAAGCTAAACCCCTATCACCCTCCACATACTCTAAGATCAAGCTCAGCCGGCCTCCTAGTCATTCCCAAAACAAACTCAGTCAGGTTAGGCGGATCATCATTATCAGCATTGGCCCCCACGCTGTGGAATGCACTCCCACCCCACATCTGCCTAACTGAAGATCTAATGTCTTTCCGCAAACTACTGAAAACTTGGCTCTTCCCCTAAAGCCAACCCGTATGCAAACTAACCCAAACTGAATAACAGCATCTCAATGACACCAACCCAACAAACTACTATATCTTGAATAACATAAGACAAATAACAATACAATATCATGATCCATGCGAGAAAAAAAAAACTAATAACCGCTAATGTAAACTAAAGGAACAAACAGAATAGAACGAGTAAAGTAGAGCAAAGCAGTGAAGTGGATAAAAAGAATAAATTGTACGAAAATGAGGTTTAAATTAATGAAATGGATGTAATGAGTGCAATGGACAAAATAAACAAAATGGGCGAAATGAATAAAGAGAAGAGGATGGAAAGATGAAGACAAGAGACTAATGAGTACACAGACAGATGACACCGACTGTATGAGTGCATGGCATAAATGGAAAATATAGAATAGACGATTCAAGTACATGAGACAAGTGTAGTGCATGAAACAGATAGAGAGCACGGAACGGATTCAGTGCGTATGACAAGTGACATGACCTGAAATCGATATTGCATGATGAATGAACGAAGTGAATGGAGCGGATGAAATTGTTAGAATGGATGAAGCGCGTGGAACAGATCAGTGCGCTGAGCGGATGAATGCGTTGAGCAGATGAGTGTGTAGATCGTATGAGTGTACAGAACGCATGAGTATGTTGTGCGGACGAGTGTGTTGGGCGGATGGGGTGTAGAGCAGATGAGTGTGTAGAGCAGACGAGTGTGTAGAGCGGACGAGTGTGTAGAGCTTATAAGTGCGTAAGTGCGGAGGAGTGTGTAGAACGCAGGAGAGCATAGAGCAGATGAATGTGCAGAGGGGATGAGTGCAGAGCAGATGAGTGCGTAAGTGCGGAGGAGTGTGTAGAACGCAGGAGTGCATAGAACAGATGAATGTGCAGAGTGGATGAGTGTATAGAGCAGATGAGTGTATAGAGCGGAGGAGTGCTTAGAGTGGAGGAGTGCTTAGAGCGGAGGAGTGTTTAGAGCGGAGGAGTGTATAGAGCGGGGGAGTGTATAGAGCGGGGGAGTGTATAGAGCAGGGGAGTGTATAGAGCGGGGAGTGTATAGAGCGGAGGAGTGCGTATGAGCGAACGACCTTGTAGAGCAGATGAGAGCATATAGCAGATGAGTGCATGGAAAGAACGAGTACATAGAGTGGATGAGTACCGGGATCGGGTGAGTACGCGGAGCGGATGAGTGCGCAGAACGGATGAGTGCGCAGAGCGTGATAGGTGCGCAGAGCGGAAGAGTGTGCAGAGCGGAAGAGTGTGAAGTGCGGAAGAGTGCGCAGAGCGGAAGAGTATGTAGAACAGAGGAGAGTGTAAGAACGGAGCAGTGTGTAGAGTGGATGAATGCGTAGAAAAGAGTAATGGGTAGAGTGGACGAGTGCATGGAGCAGATGAGTGCGTAAGAGCGGAGGGGTGCGTGTGAGCGGGTGTGTGCATAGAGCGGGTGAGTGCGTAGAGCTGGTGAGTACTCAGAATGGGTGAGTGCGCTGAGCGGGTGAATGGGTAGAGCTTGAGAGGGCATAAAGTGGATGATTGCCTTGAGCAGAGGAGTGCCTTGAGCAGACGAGCGCGCAGGGCAGATGAGTGCGTAGGGTGGATGAGTGCGTAGGGCGGATGAGTGTGTAGGGCGGATGAGTGCGTAGAGCGGATGAGTGCGTAGAGCGGATGAGTACGTAGAGCGGATGAATACGTAGAGCGGATGAGTGCATATAGCATGTAGAGCAGATGAGTGCGTAGAGCATGTAGAGCAGATGAGTGCCTAGAGGGGATGAGTGCCTAGAGCGGATGAGTGCCTAGAGCGGATGAGTGCCTAGAGCGGATGAGTGCCTAGAGCGGATGAGTACATAGAGCCGTTGAGTGCGTAGAACGGACAGAACGGGTGAAGTATGTGGATGGAATGGGTGACGTATGTGGATAGAACGAGTGATGTATGAGGATGGAACGTGACATATGTGGATGGAACGGATGACGTATGTGGATGGAAAGGGTGACGTATGTGGATGGAACGGGCAACGTATGTGGATGGAACGAGTGAAATATGTTGATGGAACGGATGAAGTACAGGGAAGGTACTGGTGTAATGTGTGAAAGGTACAGGGAAGTATGTAGATGGGACGGGTGAAATACGTGGATCGAGTGCATAAAACAACATGGAACAGATTTGAATGCGTGGAGCGGATTGGAGTGCGTGGAGCGGACTGGAGTGCGTGGAGCGGACTGGAATGCATGGAGCGGACGGGAGTGCATGGAGTGGACGGGAGTGCATGGAACGGATTGGAGAGCATAGAAATGCGTGACTTACATGGAATGGTTTGGAATGCATAGAACGTTTGAAAGAGCATGTAACCCACCATATCACATCACCACGCTTACTCTCTTCTTTACACCACCATTCAACGAGAACACAGAGATACTATGACACCATTTGGTATAGCTGTTCTCATACCAACATCTGCCCCATACCCCAGCCAGGTGTTCTCCTCAGGCCTAACGCAGCCACAATCGGTCTGGATAAATTCTGCCAGAACGAACACATACTCTTGATCTCTCAACCACCACACCTACTGCTAAGAAGCAGCTATTACACAAATGCCACACCAGCTGCACACATATCCGGTGCTCACACGCACCTTTGACTCTCTCTACTCTCTATACTGACATGAACTTCAGTTCCTAAGGGCGTTCAACCTACCAGCGCCTTCAGACCATACCAATGGTACATAAGGCGCTATATAAATGCAAAGTAACATAACATAACAGGACCAGGTTGCCTGATAAATGCATCACGTCCAGAGATACCGGCACCCCGGGCAAACACTGAAGCTAGGTTCTGCGTGACTACACTAATGAACAGGGAGTCACAAGGGGCAGTGGTGGGGAACACCCAACTGCAGAACACCCGTATACAGAAACAAGTAAGCGTACCACCCATAGTAGAAGCACCGTACAGCCAAGCGCAGGCCCGCCTAAAGATATGTCATCTCAATTGGGCCCATTTCAAAATGATTTGGAGGCTGCTGGTTTACAGATGGGAAAAACCGTCTGAGGCAACTGTAGGGTAATGAGTAGCTGCAGATTATCACAGGACATGTTTATTGGCCTCTGCACAGAACAGAGAAAGGCAGCTTGTGGGAAGCTGAAACACTAAGGAGCTTATTTTTTAAATGAGTGTAAGGCAAGGCAAAAAAAACTCAGGGTCATCTTCGACTCCACACTCTCCTTCTCTCCTCACATTTCTGACATCTCTAAGAAGTCACACTACCAGCTGCACCTCCTCAGAGGTATTCTTCCTTTCCTCTCCTTCCCCCAGAAGCTCACTGTCTCCAGAGCCCTGGTTCTCTCTAGGCTGGACTATTGTAACAGCCTCTATCTAAATCTGCCTGCCTCAGCAACTTATCCATAACAGGACTGCGAGACTTGTCCTTGGCCTCAAGCCCAGGGACCGTATCTCTCCAGGACTGAAATCTCTGTACTGGCTCCCAGTGGCTGTGAGGATTAAGTTAAAAACCCTCTGCATTGTCCACAACACCTTCTGGGGCCGAAATACTTTCAACTCTCTCTTCCCAAATATCTTCCTTCTCGAGCTCTTCGCTCATCTGCCTCAACTCCCTCAGGGTCAGTCGATTCTCCAAGCAACGAGTTGGGGGTACATCTCTCTCTGCGGCCGGGGCCTCCCTCTGGAACAGCCTTCCTGCCTCCCTGAAACTTGAGAAGAACCATCTCCGGTTCCGGAAGCACCTCAAAACCTTCCTCTTTGCTTCTGCTTTCTCTCCCCCTCTACCCTGCTAAATTCCTGACTGAAACTGCACTGAATACCTGGCCACTCTCACAGATCGTGGACCCAGGCCCCGCCATTTGCCCACCTGCACTGCCTCCCTGGCAACCCCTGCACCTCGGGCGGGACTGTCTCTGTATCCCTACAGTCCCCCTTCCAGCACTTATGTGTGCACTTATCATGCACTTGCCACCAGCTGGCCCTTTATTTATTTATCTTATTTATTCTACTATCCCATGTACTGCACTTTCCCCTCTCCCTTGCCCTTCGCACTTTCCTTCCCCTTTACCCCCTTCTCATGCACTTGCGCGAACTGACTGACACCTGGCCTAGTAAGATCGTTGTCTGTCTTCCCTTTGTTCCCCCTCCCTTGCCTCGTTGCGCCTTGAAACACTTGTGTATAGGCGCGTTATAAATGCCATATCATATCATATCATTTTGCCCATAGGGAACTGCTTACATTTGCACTTATGCACAACCAGGTCCCCTCTGGTCAATTTTCGTCATTTGCACTGCAGAGTGCAAATAAGAAGTGTAAAGAGTAAAGAATAAATATTACAGAAAACAAATAAAACTTTGGAGCACTTAACTTAGTGTGGCCAGCATCAAAAAAGTGCCTGTAAAGGTACATATATTTATAGCCTGGCTGTTGGTTGTTACTAGGGACACCTTTGGTTACATTTGCCTTGCTGGTGGTGTCCCTTTTTCTATGTAAAGATGACTTACACTTTTGCTGCTGGCAGTTCAGTAGAGACATTTAAAAGCAAAATCCAAGCCTCTGGGCACGATTCTGAAGTATTGTTCCATGGAGAAGCAACACTTTTCTTAAAAACGCCATATTCTGTATAACTAAGAATGTGCTGGCTGGGCACAAATCCTCATCTTTTGCATGTGCCTGATTTACGGCGTGACAGTAACCCTAGTGACATTCATCATTTCCAGGTGAGGGCATTCTCCTTTGCAGAGCCCTTCTTGTGCATGTTTAAAAAAAGGTGTTTAAATTCATCACCTGTGAGGTGTAGTTAAAATCTCTACACATCTTTTTCTTATTCACTGACGGCTCGACAAGACTGTAATGCATAATAAAAGTGGCAGAGGGCCCGATTCTGAGGTACATGAAGAAATCAAAAAGTGTTCTTCCCTGAAGTAAGAACACTTTTCTTATAAGCACCTTATTTTGTAAAATGAGAATGTGGAGTCCTGGCATCAATGCCTCACCTTTTGCATGGGCCTTATTTACATCTTGGCAACAGCTGTAGCAACCATGGTAAATGCAGGACAGGAGCTTCAAAGGCATTCTCCTTCCAAAAGCCTTGGTTAAGCATCTCAAAAAAATGAGTTAAAATACAGCACATGTGAGGTGTCTGTTGTGTTGTAGTAAGGATCCTAGTGTAATGACATAGGTATGTCATGTTCATAAATAGGGCCCGCAGTCCATGAGCAAACACTGTGAGAAACCAGAGGGTGTCTACCCCGCTAGTCCCTGGGGATCTCTCTCTCAGGTGGCCAGGGCACGGCCATCACCTTTGGATCCAGACAATGGGGGTGGACCAGATCGGGAGGATCACCTGGGTGAGGGGTCTTCAGGGAGTGGGGATGAGACACAGTATTCCCCCCTTTTTGTTCATCTACCCCATCCTATTTTGTAGGATTGTCCGAAGTCCCAACTCCCCCACCCCTTTTTTACACAAACACTGGGCCAAGGAAGAGGGTGACTGAGTAACCAGACTAACTCTCTCACATGGTACTGAACATGTCCCGTAACTGGGTCAGGCAAATTCAGGCACTTTACACTAAGTGCATACACCTGATACCAGTTAGCTCTCCTCACACAAATAACCACCTAAAGACACACTCTGAGCAAGGTGGATCATGAGTACGAGCAGAACTTTCAGGACAAAGGCCCACCTACTAGAGCAGAGCAACGGTCCAACGGACGAGAGCAGCAGGCCGAAAACCCCAAGTGTTCCCTACTGGAGGTTGTTGCCTCCGACAGACCACGAAAGACATGTGGAGAAGGCCATATCCCACAAGAGAAGATTGCATTGCATTTCAATGACGCCAGTGACCCTCCCGGGTGAACGGCAGAGTTGGGGAGTGTTGGGATGGAAATTAGTCTATCCCACCCCCCTAGGGGCTTTAAGGTGAAGCGAATCCTGTATGAAGTCGTGTACAAGGGGGGAGAGGATTGCGCTGTGAAACTGGGTACGGATATAATATTGCGAGAACGATAGCTGCATAGACTCCGTGTGCGCATAGAAAGAAACACCATTTGTAGTTACGGTGGATGCATAGCCTGGCAGGGCCATGCTGCATAACTTTAGCTCCCTGGAAGGGCTCGGCTAGGCCAAGATCATTAAGACGGGACAAGCCTGCATGGCCAGTTCTCAGAGAAGCTTCCCCCTGTCCCTCCATTGTTGCAATTACTGAGTATCACTGAGAAGAATGCTCTCTGCAAGGCCGTGAGACAACACCAGGCTCCTCGCAGTGCCCATTCATCACAGCTAAGCCGCTAGCAGACCTCGAACCCCCACCCTGCCTACCCAGAGCAATGGTCCATACCACCGACCTGATCCCCACACCCGTGCATTCTATGATATTGAGTGACCCCAGACCCAATCATAAACCAAATGGCCATAAATGATCTAAGCATGAGCGACTGTCTCACCTCTCCACATAAATAAGTCCTTTTTAACATGAGGTACAGAGAAGGATACAAAACGAGGGTGGAGGCCTTAGGTGCGAGGGGTACGGTATCAACAAAGCACAGAATGTGTGGGTCAGCAGGGCCGTATTTTTTCCTCCCTTCCCCCTGGCACCAGTCCCCGACCCTCCCAGGTGCATGCCACAGGGCTATAGTAGTAGGCTTAGTGTATCATAGCAGCTTTTGATAATGTAACTTATGAGAGATCTGACCTTCACTCAGTGGAGAGATGAGCCCAGCTGACACACGCGGGGACTGACGGTGGAGAATGAACCAATTATAGCCTGGCATTCCCTATGGAGAAGGCCCATGTATTTGGTCTCACCAATCAGTGATGCCAGTTTTTACTGTATACAAATGATGCTTTCTCCCCTTTTATACCATTGCTTGTACAAAGTGAAACCAGAACATTCTCGGGCAGCAGAGGCCTTTGCTGATACCTTTGTATTCTGTACAATTAAACCTTGGTATCCTTGCAAGCAATCTCTTGGCCTTTTTCCCTAGAGGGTTGTATTCTTTCTGTCATGAGCGTAAACCGAGACTTGCCTTCATTTTGGTGACCCTGGCGACGTGATCCTAACGCCCCGTACCTGCAGAGGTTTCCAGGTGGCCTCTCCGGAAGGGCCGCGCCCACCTACAGTGACCAGTCCCAAAAACCGTACCCCGAGTGGCCTTGTGAGAGGCGTCTTTGCAGAATCCCGCCTTCTCTTTGGAGCAGGGAGAGGCCCCAAGGGGAGGTGCAAGCTGGTTGTGGAACCCCGTGAACAGAGGTCTTCGGGAGAATGCCTGCATAGGATAACAAAGTAGGGCTGGATGTATGGAGCAGTGAGAACAGTGTGAACACGCAGAGATTGAAACTGAGAGTGTGGCATATTTGTGGAGTGTGGCAATTTTTTATTTTTTTATAAAAAAAATTTAAGGATATTGAGGAAAAGGAAAACGGAATAGAGGGACCCTCCCCGAGTAAGAAGGTAAGGTGGCGCCATGTACACTGTCTCGACCAGAGTGGGAAAAATAAACAGATAAATATAGGAGCTCTGTATAAGTAGAGAGCTCGGGAATAGAAGTGGTTGTTATTTTAGCTTGTTATTTTAGTTTGTTTTATTGGTGTATTTTAAAAGTGTAAAAAGGAGGGCCAGGAGGGGCGTGTGTGGTGGGTGTGCGGGCGTATAAGGAGAGTGTGAGGTGCGTGTGTAAAAAGCTCTATGGGGTATAGTGGGTTGGGGAAAGTGAATTGATGATTTTTCTGTGGATTTATTGACGGTATTATGGTGTACTAGTGACAAAACTGAACTGTATATTCTTTGCACAAAACAAATTACTGTATAATTGTGGCGTAGTAGTATAGGTGTAGCCCCATGACCAGACACATGTGAGACACGACTATGTGGGTAGAAACGCCCCTAGACCATCTATGCAAATCCCTGCCCCTGTATTGTGAAAGATCAAGAAGTATCAAATTCAATGGTTGACAGACTAAAGGGGGGGCAATGCCCCACTCCTGGCCAGAGCAAGGATGTTTTGACAGAAGTGCGCAGGAGCATATGTCCACTTTCCTAACAACAAAATATAAGGGGAGACCTCTGCAGAATAGAAGGGAAATATTGAACCTCTAGAAAATGTTTGAAGACACAACGAATCCTAAGGGGAAGGGAGCGATATACGACAGTAGTAAAGAGACAGGTACATGGGAAAACTGAAAGAATGTGGAAGGGAGAAAGGGGATATATCCGCTAGCAACTCGCCGTGCAGAGGGGTATACCAACCCAACATATGTACCGGCAGGCACGATGTTAGCAATAAAAGGCACAGCCGCACCCCACCATATGTCTCACCCCCAGAAGTTACTGCCCACACTGGGGTGAGCGCAAGAGACCTAGAAGTAGCACTGGCATCAACACAGACAGAACTAGCCAGGCTAAGGCATCATGCGATGCAACCAAGGTAGATACACCTGCACGGCTTATAGGGGCACCGGTGCAACCAGCAGGGGACAAATGGAAATCGGGTGATTTCCTATTAAGAATAGAGAGCGCTCCAATAAGAACCATTCACGTAGAGCGTGACAGAGAGACAGATAGCTTGGGCTACGAGAATGTAGGGTAATGAGGAGGAGATGAGGAATATTGGAGTGATTTTGATGAGACTGAGGACGATGGGGAAGGGGACGCTGAGCAAGCGCCCCAGCCCACACAGAGGTTAAAGTCTATTGGATGGAAGGTTGAGGGGGAGATTTTTCAGGATAGCATTAGCAAGGAAAAAGGCACTAAAGGGGGAAAAGGTAAGATGAAAATGCAAATGCCATTGATAAACAAGGGAGCAGGGAGGTCACTGTCCCTGGGCACAAATGGACAAAAATAACCTACTCAAGGCACTCCCACAGCTCAAAGCGGGGGCGGGAAAATGGATTTATGCATTTGAAAAGAATATTACAGGGGTAAACCTAGCAATAGGAGATATAAAAAGCCTGTTAGGGGCCGCAGTTGGGGACCACACAGAAAATGTGTGGGTAAAAGCGGGGTACCCAGTAGTAACGTTGAGCAATTATGCCCATGATGGAGTGTTGTTTACCAAAATTAGAGCCATGGTATGGGATGCGCTGCGGCTGATGTTCCCAGATATTCCAAACTTATAATTGATCATGCAATGTACATTGGGGGATGATGAAGACGCAGCTCAATACATCCTTAGGGTCCAAGAGATGTGGAGAGCAGAAACGGGCAACACCTGGGACCAATCAAACTCAATTTTCTATTTTATAGTAAAAAAGGGGTTCCCCAAAGAAGTGCAGTAATCGCTCAACAAAACAGTGGGGATGGAAGCAAAAGGATGGCCCGAAATTCAAAGTATTATAGTTCACCATTGTAGAATGATAAAAGAATGTGAGAAGGAAAGGATTCAGAGGTAACATGCTATGGTAGTGAAACTGGTCCAAAATAAGTTAGTGAAAGTAGCAGCAGGGCCAGCGCCGGCACAGGCGGACGAGGAAGGTTATGCCGCCAACGAGGCAAATGAAAGGATAGCTGCACTGTGGGCCAATGGTGGACAAGGCCAGTGTGGTGGCAACACATAATTCTCGGGCCCCCGGTGGCAAGGAGGACAGCAGCGAGGATGAGGTGGGTTCCAAGGTTAAAAGGGGTGGATTTGGGAGTGCGGGGCCAAGAGCAGGAGGACCAGGGCAATGCTGGACATGTGAAAAATGGGGCATTTTTCCAAGAGAGTGCCGGAGTAGGCAGGAAGGGGTTTACAACTACAATCAACACCACTATGGCCATCCACATCAAGGGAATACCCAAGGTCTACCTCCTAGAATGTCTTTGATACCATATGAGATACACCAGGCTTACACCCAGCTGCCCCCACAGATTGCCAGCTCCTGTCATCCACAACACCATCAGCAGGCAGTACAGCATTATCAACCATGCCCTAACCCACAGCATGCTGAAAATCTGAACGCTTTCATCTGTAAGCGATATTCAATCAACACTACAGCTAAGTCAATGCCTAGTCTGGGATGCTGAGGAAAACCCTTATTGATGTATTTTTATATCCAGTTCAGTACTCTGGATGACAACCCTTGTATAACACCCCCCTCTTAGAATCCCCCTGACCCCACTGAGCCAAGAAGTAGGTTTGTTTTGCAAATTAAAAGGTTTATTTGAAAATTTAAACAATATATATATCACACTTCCATAAATAAATTGATAATGGATATTACACTTGTGAATATGAGCAGTAATCAGCATGAGGAAACTATGAATAGGAACAGAAGAACAAGGTGGTAAAGAATGCTTTATATGGTTCAAGGAAACGCAAGGTGGAATAAAATGCAGTACAGAAATAACTTGTTATGATTTTAGCAAAAGGTAATATGATCACTTTTTCTTTTGACAATTCACTCCCCACCTATGCAATACCAGAAATGGAAGGAGAGCACACAGTCTTCAAGAATCCCAACAAATCACACTTTATAATGCAATACACAGTTCCAGTTCTCCCAGCAAGCTTAGGGAAAACAGGGATGAGTTTTAAACACAGGCGAATTACTTTAATGTGGTTTGCAAGGAAGTGAAAAGGTGCTAAAATTGCTTTTAATTCCCTCTAGAGGTTCAGGGTAGGTGATGGCTACTTTATATTAGTTCAGGCTCACTTTAACAATACTCTATGAATGATTAGCAGATTGCAAACGAATTTTAGCAAAGAGAAGCAAAAAGCTGCTGATTTCTACAGATGAAGAAATCGGGCCAAATCACAAATCGCAGTAAATTTCGCGAGTGCGTGTGTCGCGATTACGGGAAAAGTATAGGGAGTAGGAAGTTGGTTCTAGGTTCGTTGGAAAGCCTAGATTCTAAGCTTTCAGATGAAAGTTAAATTTCGTTCCTAGCCCGGTTCCAGAGATACGGACGATTAAATAAAGGTAGTTCTTCGGATTTAAAGTAAACTCAAAATGACAGGTGACAGCTTGCAGCTGCAGAATTGACAGGTGACAGTTGTGCAGCTTTAAAAATGACAGATGACACGATTTCTAGGAGGCAGTTCTACTCAGGTTAAAATAGTTTGGATTAGATTATTTTAACTAAGAGATTGGTTCTGCACAGTTCTGCTAGGTACTCACAATATAAATTTGAACTAGGCCTCGTCATGGATCTGGTCAACATGTCCGGCTGCGGTTCTGTCTGCTCGGCGGGTCAATCAGGCACCGGTTCTGCTCACAGCGATCTGGGTCAGCTCTGCTCTGCGGGTCTAGCCTCTCTGGATTCTGGATGTAACACTGCTTTCTGGGTACTGCTACAGGTTCTTGCAAAAATTCTCGGCAAAAATTCAAACAGCTCGCCGGCTGTTGAATAGTTTGGTTAGTTTTGAGGCCTGCTGAAGAGGATTCAGCTGGTGGATTCAGGACTCTCTGCTACAAATTCAGGAGTTAATTTCTGCTACAGGTTCTGGAGATTGATGGATTTGAAGTCTGGATCTCTGGATGTGAAGTCGTCGGTCAGCATGCTCCGCAGCAAATGGAATTTAATCTCTCTACCTGTCCCAGCAGTCTCTTTTTAGGTGTTTTGAAAATGGGTGTGTGCCTGGGCCTAGCTAAGCCTGCCCCTCTCTACTTGTCATTGGCCCAATTCTCCCCTCTCCCATGATTGGGGGAAGGAAATGGATTGTCATCATGATGAGGTCTGTTTATGGGTCAGAGGATCCTCCCCTGGTCAGTTTGCCCACAAATCTATATTTGATTCAAATACATCTTTCCCAGATACACAATTTGTTGAAATTACATGTACACATTATATATTCCTTATGGTCCATGCTTGTCCGCCTCTGATCTTCCTGGGGGCTTGCATTCAAAAATGACAACATTTTGCGCTTTTTAACTGGTTTTGCAATATCGGACATTTACCCAAAATTACACACATGTGCGCAAGGAGTATGGACATTATTTGATGAAGTGTCAGATTTTTAACATGCAGACATTTGGAGTAAGACCCTATTTTCCGCTAGCAACCCCCCAGAATACACCACAGGGTCCTAATGATTCTTAAAATGTGCACCGAAAAATCACAAGAATAATGGTATTACTTATATAATTCTGACAAGTCCGTACTATGAATTATCCATCTTTTTTTAAATTATGCCCTGGTCAAAAAGGGGTGTGGCTTCCCACATCACATGGTGGAATAACTGGTTTATCCACTTCCCCCAAGCCAGCTTGTTCACAGAGGCACAGCTGCCCCCCAGTTTCTCCCAAGAGGAAGCTATTTTACGACGCCCCCAATATAACATTTGCCTGAGTCAAGGAAGTTGCATTGTTCGGTCCCTTCCAGTTCCCAGGTGCTCCACCCCTAATCTAATCAGAGAGGTGTCAACTCCTTTTGGCAAGGGGCAGCAGGATGCAGCTAGGCCTGGGAAGAGTGGCTGTTGATCCAGTTTCAACTCCTGTCGGGGGTAGTTGTCAGGCAGAATTCAGTTTCATTAAGCCAGGTTTCAGCTAAATGTCACTTTTTGTTCCCAGTTTTCTACATACAAATCAAACTGACAATTTTTACCCATACATTAAATAATTACTTCCATCAAGTCATTTCAGAATATAGTTTTACATTGTATCCTCCTCTTAGCAAGTCTTTCCTTGGTCTGGTTTTGTTTCATTTGTTCAGTTTTACACAAAAGTCTGGTGGTTTTAAAACGCCGGCTTTCTGATAGTGGTGAGTACTGGTAATGCAACCATTTTTGGGATTAAGAAAATGAATTCCCCACAGTTCTGAGTTGCTTTTTGGCAATCAGCATTGCCATTCCCAATGGTTTCAGGCTACTGTGTGTGTAGCCCAATGGTGGTTTTAGGCAGTGCCCTCCTGTGCTCACAACATAGGCAAAAATGGGTGGCAGCCTATTCTTCATGTTTTCCCTGTGCACTCTCTGGGGAGTTCTGGCCATCATGATGTTTTCCATGCCAGTACTGCACAGTACTGGGTAAAAACATCCCACACATCACTGCGCCTAATGGCTTGGTAGCCCCATTTGAAGGCGCTACAGTGGTAGGGGAAAACCCTTTCTCATTCCCTGGTACAGACACATACCCCAAATAGGACAGCCCACAGAGAGCACTTGCGCGTCCAGTCCTGTCAATTACCCTAAATCCAGAAGAGGAACCGTTGGTGGGGGCAGAAATAGTGAACAAACAATACATCTTTATGGTGGACTCAGGAGACGAGAAGTTGTGCATGTCACTTCCCGCTATCAGGAAAAACTCTCGACACGCAGGGATTCTCTGGGGCTGTTTTAACGGTTCCATACACAAAAAGAGTTAGATGTAAAGGTGGGAGCGAAAGTTGTAACGGCCTCCCTTTTACACTCTGAGAGCTCTCCTGTCAATTTGCTCGGCAGAGATCTGCTCAGCAAGCTGAACATGACCATCTCATTTACCGACAGCTGTATTGTCTACTCCACACCCGGCATTTGTTCAATTAGAGCAATGCTCGTGATACACGCATGGCACATGATGTAGTGGTAAGAGGCATCCCCTACAACCCCAACATGTTTATTTATGGCATTACTGTAGTCATACAAGCCTTTCCCCAGATTACCAGAATTTGCTGGATAGTACCCACTGATTTCATTTTTCGGCCCATGATGTCTCCAGAGTTGGTTGCAGGTACAATACTCGCCCTGGCCCTAGAGGGCCTGCTAGTGTCAGCCAAAAGAATTGTCCATCTCCATTTCTGCTCAACATCCAAGTGCTATGCTGACCACACCCAACTCATTTTCAGGCTTCCTTCAGCCTCCTCCTCTCCTTCCCTCATCTCCGATTGTCAAATCACCATTCAAAACTGGTGTACCGCCAATGATCTATGTCTAAATGCCAACATGACTGAGATCCTCCTTATTGGTACACAATCTCCATCCTTTTCTCTCACTCTCTGGCCGGCCTCCCTTGGCCCTCTTCCTACCCCAACCTGCGCAGCTAAGAACCTCAGAGTTATCTTTGACTCTACACTTTCCTTCTCTGCACACATCACTGACGTCTCCAAAAAGTCAAACTTTTTACTGCACCTCCTTAGAGGTACTCTGCCTTTCCTCTCTATCCCTCAATAGCTCACTGTCTCCCAAGCTCGGGTTCTCTCCAGACTGGATTACTGTAACAGCCTCTTTCCAAATCTACCTGCCTCCACTCTCTGCCCTTTACAACTAATCCAGAACAGGACTGTGAGACTTGTCCTTGGCCTCAATCCCTGGAATCGTATCTCTCCAGCCCTGAAATCCCTTCATTGGCTCCCAGTGGATGCAAGGATTACATTTAAAACCCTCTGCATTGTCCACAAGGCCTTCTGGGGCCTGGGTCCAAAATACCTTCAACTATCCCTCCGTAAATACCACCCCTCTCAAGTTCTTCGCTCCTCTACTTTTAACTCCCTCAGGGTTAGTCGTTTTGCTAAGAAACTAGCTGGGGGTAGATCTCTGTCTTCGGCTGATGTCTCCCTTTGGAACAGCCCCACGGCCCCCTTGAAATTTGAGGATAACCATCTCCAGTCCGGGACGCATCGCAAGACCTTCCTCTTTGCCTCTGCCATTTCCCCTCTTTTCATTTGTTGATCTGTTTCTTCTCTTGGCATCCTACACCTAGCCACCCTCCGTCATTCAGGCCCAGGTGCCTGCTCACCCTGTCACCCTCCTGCACTGCCTCCAGGCCACCCTCTGAACTAGGGTTCTGCATCTGTACCCATACAGTCCCCCTCCCACTTTTCTTCTGCACTTATCAGATGTACCCTATCTTATTAACGTTCACTTGCCACTTGCTGGCTGCACTACCATGGTGTATCGCCCTTATTTATTTATTTTTTAATGTCATATTTATTCTGTTTTTCTCTCCTCTGCTCTACACCTTTCCACTCCCATCCTCCCTTCCATGCACTTTCCTCCTTTTCCATGCACTTGTGCTTTCTTAAATGTCACTGAGCCTAGTAAAATCACTGTTTTCTTTGTTGTTTCTCCCTTGTTCCCCTCCCTTTTTGCCTGGTCACTCCTTGAAACACTTGTGTACGAGCTCAATATAAATAAAATATAATTTAATTTAATTTCATCCAAGTGCCCAGTACGATAATTCAATACTTAGATGACTTACTGGTATGCCATGAGCAGAACTGCCGCAGAGACTCCATTGAACTACTGAAACTGTTGGCATGTAAGGGGAACAAGGTAGACAAGGGTAAGCTTCAATATGGCCAGCAGGAGGTACTTTACCTTGGGCAACTTATCTCTGAAGATGGGAAGAGAATTATCCCTCACAGGGCAGCAACAGTGTGCGCCACTCCAAAGCCACTCACAGTGAAAGGCATGCAGACATTCTTAGGGTTGTGCAATTACTGAAAGGCATGGATCCTCAATTATGCAGCATACACAAGACCACTCTTACAGGGTGTCAAGGAAGCACAAAAAGAGAACAGCAAAATAGACTGGACAAGAGCTTCAATGATTTAAAGGAAGTGATCTCAACCTCCCCGTCCTTGCAACCACAGATTGCACACAGGAGTTTTATATATTCTCTCACTCAAATGGCACCTTCATAACAGCAGTTCTGACAAAAAAGAGCACAATGGGCCACACGCCACTGGTCTACTACAGTGGCACACTTGGCACGTAAGGGGAACATCACTTGATTCAGTGATGCAGAGGCAGTCACATGCGAACAAGCTCTTGCTGCTGTGGCCTTTGCATTAAAAAAAAGTTCCACAATTGTGATGGGGTGCCCAGTAACATTATATGTGGAGCATTCAGTTTTTGCCATCATAGACCGATCAAAGTCCACCCTTACCACCCAGCAAGCATCAGCATATGAGATTATACTTTCCAGCCTGCATATCCACATTGTAGGTGTAAAACAGTGAACGCAACCATGCACCCCCAAAGATTTGCAACAGCATGACTGTGCCACTTATGCAGACGAGGAGGACAATATCCCCAAAGCCAGAGATAGCCCTTTAGGGGAGGGCAAAGTACTTTTTGTTGATTGGTTGGCGACAATCGACCAGGACACGGGGCAGACACATGTCGGGGCGGCAATGGTGCGCCTAGAAGCAGATGACTATGAAACACTAGTGATGAAGAGGTTGCCCATGCACTACTCAGCCCAAGTGGCAGAACTTGTAGCACTCATTGAGGCCCTTCGAGCATCAAGTGGGTGGTATACCACCATCTACTCAGACTCTGCATATGTCAGCACAACGGTGCACAGGGTCCATTCGTGCTGGTGAAGGAGGAACTTTAGGCGGTCAGACAGCTCACCGTTACAACATGCTGCCCTGTGCAATACACTAATTTCCGCCCTTGCAGAACCATCTGTAGTGGCGGTCATCAATTGCGCAGCACACACCAACAACACTGACAAAATCTCATTGCGAAACACAGACGTCGACGCAGCAGCAAAAGCTTCAGCATATCTCCCAGTGCCCACACCTGCTGACTATTTTATCGCAGCAGTTACCACAAGACCAGAAACAAACGCATACACAGCCCTACCCATTGCCCAGATAATTGAGCTTGAGTGTAGGGCACCACAGGAAGAACAGAACATGTGGCACAAGCGTGGGTATGTACAGTCTCCTACCAACCTCTTATGGAGACAACAAGGCACTGGGAAAGTAGTGATGCCCGTAGAACTGCTACGTACAGCATTTGCACAGTTACACTACCATTCTCACAGCCCCAAGCAACATATTGCAGCAGACATACAGGAAGATTGGTTCATACCTAATCTCTCGGAAGACCTCTCAACAATGGTCGTCCAATGCATCACCTGCCAAGTGTTCAGCACAGGCATGACACTCAGAACATTGTGATGCACCCTGCCCCGCCCCATTGGGCCCCTACGTGTGCTGCATATTGACTATGCAGACATCGGGGAGAGATGCAATGGAGCTTGATACCAGATTGTGGTGGTGTGTCAGTTTTCAAGGTGAGTTGAGGCTGACAAATGGGAAAGCCGCACCCAGAGGATGCGCAAAACATGGCAGATCCACTGACGAACCTAGCAATCACCCAACCATTGTTGCCGGGAGAGCTGGTCTAGGTCAGAGGTTTTGTAAGAAAATTGAACAATCCCAGGTTCCATGGGCCCTACGAGGTTGTGTTTCCCACCCCTCTCGCAGTAAAGATGAAAGGGCTTCGATACTGGATACATCTCTCAGACATTCATAGGGCCCCACCAAATTCCGCACCAGCAGCTCAAAGCTAATGCAACAGACCTACCTCATTTAATGTGGCTTCATGCTGACTATATAAGTGCATGCACAAGAGATAACTAAACATGCATTGCTGCTAAAAGTATAAGCTACCTAAAATTAAAACTCTCTCTCTCTTTTTACTTCTTACTCTCTCCCAGTTTTTACCTACTTTTACCCTGAACCCTCATACCATCGCATCCCTCTATTTTCCACATTTTTCCCCACTACAGGTACTGCAAAGATGAAGATGTCAACTTCAAATTGTTCATTGTCTAGAGATAGAAATGTAGCCAGTAGCACTAGAATGTTTTCTTATCAGTGTGGCCTACATTTTACGGCCATTTTGTTTACATTTCTAATGTTTTTATTGAGAATATATTGGGGGGCATCTTTTATATGGGCTGGCCATCTAAAAGAAGGGGGGGGATTTTGGAGAACTGGAACAAAAATGTACCCTTTAATTTAACTGAATTGACCCCAACCCTGATCCGGAATAAAAGTCTGAATGAAAGTATATCCTCTAGTTTAACTGAACAGGGAAGCAAGACTATATATATGCATAATGCAACCCTAGCAAATGACAGCAATCCCGGAATGACATTGTGTACAGGTAAAATGTTCAAAATATTGCTTCCAAATGGCAAATGTTTTGTGTAATATAAGTAATCATGTAAATATTACAAATAGCAGAAGCAGGTTAGCAAAAAGACACATATCTCGCCATAGCAGAATGAAAACACAAGTACGCAAACCCAAATATGATACATACCATGGTCTAGGCCTGGATGTGGTTGAAGATACCCGTCATCCCGAGCACTCCAACAGTTGGTATTCCGAAATGAGTACAGTGGGAAGGCGAACAACTAATAGCAGTTGCTATGTATGCTCCTTAATACTGCACGCATCTGGGGCACCCATGGTTCTAGTACCACAAGAAGTACCAATTATAGAGGCACGATGCCCAATTCATCTTGCGCTATGAAGGATTAGGGGAACATTCCAGGCATGCAATCTCCGTTTGGAACTGGTTGATTCAGATGCCCAGAAATGCAAAACGAGTCTGACGAACACAAAGTGTCTAAAACAGCCCTACCTGGTTTATCACAGGAGCAAAGTACGTTAACAACAAGTGGCAAGAAACGTCCCTCACATGTAAAACTGAAGGACTTTTAGGGTTTCCAGAAAAAACAGTGGCACTTGTGGTACAGACTTGCACACAGACATGGACAGAGCACGTCACAAAACTCACCTGGATTGCAGCCATAGAGAAACACGTAAAAGTGCAGCAGGAAAAGACTTATGAACTGTGATTTTTCAGTGTAGGAACTATTTTGGTCGGATCAAACGATGTGACAGAACCATGCTGATTCCAGACTTCAAGAAGGGAACCGCAGCACTTAAGGACTACTACTGGGTGTGTGGCCAACAGGCATACTTGCACTTCTCTGTATTCTAGAGGGGCTGTTGTTCGCCAGCTACGCTACACTCAGCCCTGTTAGTAGTCCCAGAAGAACACCTGAAAGGGAGGCCACTGCCACTGCCTGACGGAGCACCCACGGTGCCCCCAACAATCGTAGCACAGCACACGTTTCCACCACCAGACTTCCACATCCTTCCCACAAAAGAACCGTATGATCAACCGCGAACAAGGAAAAGAGCATCAAATTACATATCAACAGACTCATCGGAACTGCTCACACAAATACCTGATGAGTACAAGCTATTCAGATCAGCAGAGGCATTTTTCCCATCCTTAGTACCCAGTATGCAGATGCGAGCCAATGCCAAATGGCTCCAGATCGTTTGTTGGGAGCTGATCCAGTTAGCTAATGACACAAGCAAGAGTTCAACGTCATAAGAGTTGAGCTGTGCACCCTCAGGCTGATGACGATGCAGAACCATTATGTGCTAGATCTGCTGACAGCAATGGAAGGCAGTGTTTGCAAAAAGATTGGGAGTTCATGCTGCACATTAAACCTTCAAAAGATGCTGAAAATGGGACATTGTCACACGTTATTGCTGGAGTGCATGATGTGGGGGGTGAAGATGAAAAAAGAAGCTGGCGTCCAGGAAGAAGAATTGTTTTCACTTGCGTTTAGTTGGGCCCCCATCGTTGCTTGGAACATTGATGAAAATGTTGGTGCCCATCATCGTGTTTGTCCTGGTTATCTTCTGCACGTGCCAGTTGGGTCTCTGGTGTTGTGCTAAAGCAGTGCTTAATAGCGCAATGATGTTGGCTTCTATTTGTATTCCAAAAGTACCTTGTGATACAAATGAAGTAGAAGTGCAAACTAATCACCCCATTCCTCACATGGTGCCTATCCCTATTGGAGATATAGTTCACTGATTGGATCACACGACCATTGTCCCGCCCCCTGACCCTGAAAATGACAAAGGAGTGTTGGTTGACCTGGCAGGGGATGGTGGCTGTATTTATATAACATGTACACCTAAAGATTCTGCGTGAGCAGGAGAAAGCTTGAAACGTGTGTAGGGCCTGAATGCCGATAAAGGGAACAGCCTCCTATGAGGCTGCGGTGAGGCAGGAAAATTAGTGCAAATATGGGGAAGAATTTGTTTCTGTAGAAGTAACGAAAAGGGGGAATGTGTTGGATTCCCACACCCCTGCATTCTATGATAGTGAGTGACGCCAGCCCCAATCATAAACCAAATGGCCATAAAAGATCTAAGCATCTGCGACTGTCAAGGCTGTGAGGTTTAACGTGAGGAGGAGAGCTGGTTCAAATACCTTTATTCTTTTAAACACTGATTTTTCCTTTGTATACATTTCTCCTTTTTACACTTTTTGGTACAAGACATAGGGCAGGCATCAGGCCATTTTGATTTGACAGACACCACTAGGATGGTTTTGTTTATCATTTGATGGTCGAGAATACTCCCATCTTAGTTATAGGGTAAAATAGCAGTTTCTCTGACGCCAACATTTTCAATAAAGGTTTTATAAATTGTATCCATTGTGTCAGTGTCATACTTGTGATACCATGCCTTCCCTACATCTGGTGTCAGGAATGGGATATGATTCAATTGAGACTAATTAGGGGGACCCTAAAATTCAAGAAACATATTCACACAGCCTCTGACCCCTCCGACACCTCTACCACCACAAAAGAATCCATAGGCTTTGATATCTGAAGCAGCAGATAAGCCACTATTCCCCCTGGGAAAAGAGGGATGATTCCCATGGACTTAGTCCTGTTACCACCTGCGGGTTGTGATGTAAGATTGGGCACACAATCCAGCTTAGCCTGGAAGTTTTGTTTAGATGTCCTAGCAGGTGTCATAGATCCAGAGTTGCAGGGATACGTAAAGGTTCTCCTACATAACCATGGCGAAACTCCATTTGAAATACACAGTGGGGACATAATTGCACAGGGAATTCTTGAGAAGGCTCTATTTCCCTGTTTTAAGGATGAACGTGAACCAGAGGGAGCAGAGCTGTAGCTTAGGCTTTGGAGAGGCTGATGAAACACCTATCGCTGAGGCAAAAAGGGAGGAAGAACCTACCATCCTTCCCGATCTAGCATTCGCCCAGGGAAATGACCTAGTACTCGCAGAGACGTTCTTACAAGTGATTCCAGAGGGAGAAGGACCAGGAAAAGGAAGCGCCTTTTTCTTCCTGAAATCGGGATTACTATATAGAAAGGAAACCGCCAGAGAAGGCCCGAGTAACACTCAGTAATACCCAAAACCCATAGCAAGATCGAGCTAGAGATTGCACATTCTCATTTGACAGTGGACATTTAGGGCAGTCTAAAACAAAAGCTCACATCAGTGGGAAATTCTACTGGCCAGGTATCCATGCTGACATAAAGAACTTCATTCAGACATGTGACATATGCCAGAAAACCAGTGCACATATTCCCTTACCTGCCCCTCTAAACCGATTACCAATAATAGAGGTCCCTTTCTTCTGAATTGGAATGGATATTATTGGACCATTGGAAACCTCTAGACTAGGTAATACATATGTTCTTGTAATCGTTGATTACGCTACCCAGTATCCAAAGGCCTTCCCCATGGGGTACCACACAACCCAGCAAATTTAAAACACCTACTGCCATTCTTTTCTAGGGTTGGTTTCCCCAAGGAAATTCTAATGGATCAGGGATCCAATTTAATGAGCAAGCCTATGGGCGAAGTCAAGGAATTACTAGACATTACCACCTTAAGAACCTCAGTTTACCACCTCTAAATGGACGTATTGGTAGAGAGATTAGACAAAACCCTTAAAAAGATTTTGAGGTAATTGGTAGACGAAGATGGGAAGCACTGGGCTTGCATGATCCCATGGGCCATATTTGCAGTAAGAAAGACCCGTCAGGCATCCACCGGATTCTCTCCTTTTGAATTACTTTACAGTAGAAAACCAAGAAATGTCATAGACATTCTCCAGGAGACCTGGGAAGAGAGAGAAGAGGCACCTTTTCCCCTCTCACAGACAGCTACCTGTGCGAGAACACATGAAACTCGTCTGTAGTCTAGTCCGCACTGACATAGAGAAAGCTCAAGCCCAAGAGAAGTCCACCTATGACAAGAGGGTAAATTTGAGATCGTTTTCAGTAGGTCAGAAGGTATTAATCCTCTTACGTACCTCTGAAAATAAACTTGTCTCAAAGTGACATGTGCCATATGAGGTGCTAGAGCAAATGGAACCTGTACCTATAAAATAGCCCAACCTGATAGAAAACAAAAGACCTATGTTTACCACATAAATCTCCTAAAGGAGTGGTAAGAAAACCCTTCCACCACCACTTCCTCGATATTGTCTTGTTTGCTACCTGAGGAGATAACAACTCTGAACTTATTCCCCAAGAAAGATCTAAACAAAAACAAGAAGATTTGAACAACCTTATTATGGCATTTCCTGATGTATTCTGAGAGAAACAAGGGAGAGTACATAGTACTTATCATTATAAAAGAGCCCCAAAGGGAAAAGTGGTCCATTTGAAACCATATAGACTCTCAGAAGCACAAAAACAAATAGTGGTTGAGGAAGTGAAAAAAATGCTGAAGGCAAACATTATCAAGCCCTCCTCCAGTCCATGGTCCTCCTGTATTGTGTTGGTAACTAATGCCGATCATTCTTGGACTTCAGCCAGGTTAATGCCATCTCTGCCTTCAATGCCTATCCTATGCCATGCATCGATGAGTTAATAGATAAACTTGTAAATGCAACATTCCTATCAACCCTAGATTTAACCAAGGGATATTGGCAGATCCCAGTACATGGGCCTCATAAGGAAAAGACAGCTTTCTCGACAGCCTAGGGACTATTCCAGTTCAAAGTCCTCCATTTTGGCCTGCATGGGGCCCCAGCCACTTTCCAACGACTCATGGACAGTATATTACAGCCCCACTCTGATTTCTGTGGGGCTTATATTGACACTCAAATAGGTGAGGGAAAACCAAAATATCACTCTTCGAATGAAATCCCTACCTTATTTTTGGGGAAGAAAGTACTTCAAAATTTGAAAGGTAGTTGAATTAGGCAACAGTTCAGTCATTAATCCAGATTAATTAAGAACGAATATATATCACAATTTTATTCAGAGTTCATCAATGAAATACTTATTTCTGATATAAAGTGCAAACATAATAAAAACTATCATAAAAAAACAATAGTCTTGTGACAAATTATCCTTTACGACTAGGATCAGAGTAGGTAATATACTCAGTTAAATTTAGAATAGCATCTTATCAGAAGTTTTACTAAGAACTAAATTGAGATTGTTCAAGAGCGATAAAAAGTATATGTATGTTAATGATGTTCTAAAGTCTCTGTGAAAGGTACATTGTTTGAAGTCATAAAGCGAACAAACCGCAAAAATAAATTAAGCAAGAGTAAACGTGAAATGTGAGTCAAAGTGGTCCTGCAGTGGTCTGTAAGAGAGCCATGCATATTTGAATGTCTTCGACATCGAAAAGGGGTCTGAGCCCGATTGAGGAAGACCCGAAGTACAATAGGCATGGGGAAGGGAGCCCCCCGGTTAGTTTATGTTGAACTGTGACGTGAGAGGTGTGAGCCCGACAGAGGGGGACCTACGTGATCTGTGTGCTGTAAGGTCTGAGCTCGGTAGAGAGGGACCTTTGTGAACTTTACTTTGAAATACAATTTTGAAAGTCAAGGAACAGTCTTTAATGTGGAAGGCCAGGCAGCCCTGAATCAATGGTTTGGAACTCCTTATGGTGTCAGAAACCGAGCCCGAGTGTGTCACTTTTGTACAAGGACAGCCTTACTCCGTGAGATTTAACGTGAGGAGGAGAGCTGGTTCAACTACCTTTATTCTTTTGAACACTGATTTTTCCTTTGAATACATTTCTTCTTTTTACATTTTCTGGTACAAGAGATAAGGAAGGCATTAGGTTTTTGTTAGCATATGCCATTTTGATTTGACGGACTCCACTAGGACTGTTTTGTTTATCATTTGATGGTCGAGACTACTCCCATCTTAGTTATAGGGCAAAATAGGAGTTTCTCCGACCCCAACATTTTCAGGTTTTAGAAATTGTATCTATTGTGTCAGTGTCATACTTGTGATACCATGCCTTCCCTACAGCACCGGGCCAAGCAGCAACATTGTGTGGTGTGTCTTTATTTAGACGTTTGGGCTCGGGCTTGCAGCAGCGTTGATGGTTATAACCATAAACCAAAGCATTGCCAAATAGGTGTTTTGCACCAGAGACCAGTACTGCTCAGTGCATCACAAAGGGATGGGCCATTTTCCTGAAGGCGTTGCCCTTCGTGCGGCAGCCATTGCGGAAAAAAATAAATCACATGACCCCTGTGGTCCGTGTAAGGTGCAGCCCTCCTTCTGCTAGCTGGTACGATCAGGAACAATTTGATCATTGTGTGAAGTCGACGCCTGCTGTAATACACGGTAACTAAGCAAAATAAATAAAAATTAGGCATCAGCTACCCGTGTGGAGTGCCTGTGCAACTCGCACCAACAGGATAAAAAATGCAACAAAGAGAGGTTTAAGTCACTCATTCAAAACAGGACATTGGCTGTAGATACATGTCTATGAACACGGCCAAATGAGAGCTGCTGATTTATTTGGCTCCTGTGTTTGGTAGTGGCAAGCTTTTGATTGGCAACTGGATTACTTTTTGCACATCTGAGTGCCATTGAACTTTTCAGTTGCAGACAATTATGATGATGCAGAGACAGCTCGAGGCCCATCACTGATTCCCATGGTTCTCTAACGCTCCTGACAGTTTGTCATCCCCAGCGCTCCATAAAGCCAAGTTCCCTGATGGGCGATGTGGGGGGTGGGAGTAACTGGAAATGTACTTCAATGCCACAGGTGAAGCTAATTACAGTACCAAGAGGTCTACGCTACTGTTGTAAGTGGGTCCAACAAAACCTGGTTAGCCAAAAAAATCTATCCAATGAGCAATAAAAGTGCACCAATAGCAAGAAAAACAAAGGTTTATTACATGCTATCTCGGCTGAGAACAATACAAGCATCATTTAACGTCCCATCATTAAATGGCGGTTTTTATAGGAGTGAGTGACATCATAGCTTTAACAATGTTTCAAGATACATGTAAATTATTATTCACTGATTGGACAGTAGTTGCTGTCCCCTACACAAATCTATACAGTGCCTGACCGTATTGGCCTAACCTACACCTCATGACCAATATAATGACCTCTTTTTAACAAAAACCTAATAATCAGGTTATGCAGCTTCTAAATGTTTATTGCTAGTTGTAAACTCTTACTTTTTGCAACATGCAAATCAGTTCCCCATTGCCTATCACACCTCGTGTGTTCCATGGTGGGTTTCTTCCCCCTTCATTAACCAATCATTTTGTGAGGTGTAGACAGTGTGGTACCAAAAATGAATACCTATTCATGCTCTCAGAAATCTATCTCTCATCCTTGCTGGTCACAGAAAGCAGGAAGAGTGCACCTGTAACTGGGGCATTGGCATTTTAACAGCCCACCCAATCCACTCTATATAGGCATATTTTTAATTTGTACTTCCTCTCATGTTTGGGGCATTTGAAGTGCATCCCAATACTGTATTCTGCTGGAATGGCTGTACACAGGATCTTCAAAACCTTGACTATATGTGACAATTCGTACAAAGCTGCAAGAGATGCACTAAGCAATTACTTAAGCCAGACAGTAAATACAGACTACGTTAGATTCATGTTGCGAGATGTCAAGCAGAGAGAAGAGGAGACATCGGATGCATTCTATGCGCGTATGCGTCGGTTGGTGTTTAGATGTATGCTGCTCAATGAGGAAGACAAGATACAAGCTCAAGTTATCTAGGGTCGTTTTTATGTCAAGCTAAGCAAGCATATATTACGCCAACCAGACATCCGTCTCACCAGAATACTGGAACTACGAAGGACCCATGAGTGGCGGACGGAAGGGCATATCATATGAATTCAGCTATGAAGTGTGCAAATCTGGAAAGGTGTGTGCAATCTCGAGGACTCAGCCCAAAATGCTCTCAAAGAATGAAAAGTCTAATAGGTCGGGTGGAATTTGCACTTATTGTGAGTATACCTTGCCAAACACAGAAGAATTTCCAGCAAAAGGTCACACGGGTGTCAGATGTGGGGGTATAATCCACTTTGCCAAATTGTGCAGAGCAGCGCTCCCTCAATTGGCAAACCAGAAAAAGGGAAGCCACGTCCAGTCGGATCAAAGATTTTTTTTTAAAGCAGCACAAGTGGAGACAACGATGCATGTTCTGGATGAAAAGTCGGTAGATGAGGAAGATAGAGATGTGTTCTTCATGTCCAGTGTACTGGGTGCGGGAAGCACCCACCCAGATGTCTAGTTTGCGTTAATGATACCAAGACCCTAGTACTGATAGACACAGGGGCGTCTGTCAGCGTTATAGCCCTGAAACACTTTGAGAGATTTCATGGCTCTGTTCCACTACTGTCCACCAGAGTGAGAGTCTTCAAGTTCGTGGGGGAGGGGGGGTTGAGGCCGATCCCGCTCAAAGATGTGTTTGTGCCGGTTGTACGGCATGGTACACAGAAAATTAAAACACGCGTTTTATTGTGACTGCCATCCGTGCGGGCAATCTACTAGTATGCACTGCTACTGAGGCACTAAACATTGAGAATTTTGCATTTGGAGTCTATGTTGAGGATGTTAACTTCATCGTGGAACGGTACACTATTTAAAGGTGTTGGCTGTCTAAAGGTGGAACTAGTTCGACTCCATATTGATGACACCGACCAGCCATTCACTTTGAAGCATTGGTGCGTGCTGTTCCACCTGCATAGAAAGGTGGAAGTGAAGCTGGACAAACTGGTGCTCATGATATCATAGGGTGGAAGCCCCCACGCCATGGCACTCCCTGTTTGGAATCGCTGCAAAGCCTAAGCAACCAGAATTGGTGAGCATATGTGTTGACATGAGGCTACCAAACAAAGTGATCACAGGGGAACGACACATTATTCCCACAATAGACAATATCATTGCAGATCTGCAAGTGGTGGCTTTCTACTCAAAGATTGACCTGAAGGCAGGCTATCATCAGCTGCAGCTTCACCCAGACTCCTGGTACATTACAACATTCATGACCCACAAAGGAAGCTTCAGCATTTCATCAGCTGCAGAAGTATTTTAGCAAATTAGTAGGGGTTCCCCGGCAGACCTGCGTGAAGGAATAAATATAAGTGATGACATTTTGGTGTTTTTAGCCTTGGAGACTGAGCACCTTCAATGATTGGAATCTGTCCTTGCGAGACTGCAATTTCTGGGATTCACATTTCACATGGAGAAATGCCAGTTTCTACAAACGCGGCTTGCGATTTTTGGGTATATCTTCCAAGCGGAGGGTATTTTTGCAGACTCTAAAAAGGGTTACAACATTCTGGAAGCTCCTGCACCGCAAATGTTTTAAGGGGTTCCAAGCTTTCCAGGTATGGTCACATACTGTAGATGGTTTATAAGAAATGTTGCCACTATGTTACAACCCTTCAGCAACCTAACAAAGAGGGAGTCTCTCTGGCAATGGACAGCCCTTCAGGAGACTGTGTTTCAAGTGCTAAAACAGGATCTCACTTTTGGGGTCACAATGGCCTCATTCGACCTGCAGAGACATTCTGAATTGGTTGTGGATACAAATCAGTTTTGGGTGCGGATGGGCCCACTTCAGATGGACCCTGGATGGCAGATAAATCCGGTCCCTATGCCAGCCGTGCATGCTCAGCAACGGAGCAGCATTATTCCCAGATATAGTCGGGGGCTATGGCTGTCAGAAGGGGGTGCGGCCATTACCATTTATACATATGTCAGAGGACAGTTTCGGTTATCACTGATCACAAGCTACTCCTCACGATCATGATGGGTGCATCATTACCTCCTCCTGCAAGGATAGATAAATTGATGTTGGAACTGCAGGAATATGATGTCACACTAACATACAGACCTGGAAGTGATAACCTGGTGAATTAGTCATAGCATCCAAACCACTAACCAAAGAAAGCAGTGGGGAGGAATAGGGCACGGAAAGACATATACTTATGATCACCAGAGATGCCGTTCCCAAATGTATGTCGCTGGCCGAGATAGCAGATGCATCTGCAGAGGATGGGTGTTTCCAGATAATAAGCCATGCAGTTAACAGTTGCATTCACTGGAACGCCACTCTCAGGATGCCAAAGTAATGCTGGAAAATCTGTGGAAAATGATGCCTGTGCTTACAGTGGCACCTGAAGGACTGCTTATAACTCAAAAATTGTGTTATTGTCAAAGTTAATTAACAAAGTGATACATTTGGCTCATCATGGCCATCAAGGTGAGGAAAAGATGAAGGCTCGTCTTTGACAAAAGGTATGGTTCCCACAATTAGAAGATAGGGTAAATAAATGCAAAGAATATCTATGGGGCCAGGCAGCAGTGCCTGCCATGCCAGCCCCAACCATCCAGTCAGTGTTGAGGACATTCATTCCATGGGAACATGTGAATGTCGACGTTGGCTCCACGAGTACATAAAGATCTTTCTTGGTTGTCATCGACCAGTGAAATCGATATCCCAAAGTTGAGTTCGTCTGGTTTAAGGCTGCAGAAGATGTACTGTCAGTACTGGAAAAAATCTTTAGGACCCATGGATACCCAATGACCATGCAGTCCGACAACGGTCCTCAGTTTCAGGGTAGGGCTCTGCAGCTGTTTCTTCTAATTGTCATCACAAAATCACTCCTATCTGGCCTCGAGCTAATGGTAATGCATAGAGATTTATGAGAACGTTTGACAAATGTTTCCCTATTTCTCATGCACAAGGGGTGAACATCATGCAAGCCTTGTATCAATTCCTGCTGGAGTTTAGGCTGACTCCTCACTCCTCAACAGGCCTGGCTCCAGCAGAAGCATTTGTGAGCACCGTGTACCTGTCTCCCGTGTTCTGGAATGCCTGTCGCCGACTTCTCTGGTGTAAAAAAGTAGGAGCGAAGGGCTGACAAGGAGAGCTGTTGGGCTGTGGCGAGTGCCTATTCTGTGCTGCTGTTCGGCATTTGCTGCGGAAAAACATCGGAGGACCATCGGACCTGACGGTAGGTGCGTGTGCCTACCCCTTTAACCCCATAGCTGCCAGGTCAGGTGGTCAGCTGGGTCAGGGGTTAAGAGGCCGCCTCCGCCTCCCTTGCGGCGCTAAGCCCTGAGGAGTGAAGGGCTGACAAGGAGAGCTGTTGGGCTGTGGCGAGTGCCTATTCTGTGCTGCTGTTCGGCTTTTACTGCGGAAAAACATCGGAGGACCATCGGACCTGACGGGAGATGCGTGTGCCTACCCCTTTAACCCCATAGCTGCCTGGTCAGGTGGTCAGCTGGGTCAGGGGTTAAGAGGCCGCCTCCGCCGCCCTTGCGGCGCTAAGCCCTGAGGAGCGAAGGGCTGACAAGGAGAGCTGTTGGGCTGTGGCGAGTGCCTATTCTGTGCTGCTGCTCGGCATTTGCTGCGGAAAAACATCGGAGGACCATCGGACCTGACGGGAGGTGCGTGTGCCTACCCCTTTAACCCCATAGCTGCCTGGTCAGGTGGTCAGCTGGGTCAGGGGTTATGAGGCTGCCTCCGCCGCCCTTGCGGCGCTAAGCCCTGAGGAGTGAAGGGCTGACAAGGAGAGCTGTTGGGCTGTTTGGCGTGTGGCGGGTGACGGAGTGCCCCCGATGACGGTTCCCATCATGAGAGTGGCGGAGAAAACACAACAAACGCAAGTAAAAGGTACGCCCTGCCACTTAATGTTGAAAACACGGGCACAAAAGAGACGTGAGGTTCACGCAGACAGCACTAAAACTCTCGAGTCACAGCATACCCACGCAAGAAAAGAAAGTAATTATCACTCGTGTACCTCTACATGTGAGGTCACAAGTGAACTGACTGCTCCCCTTTTCATCCCAAATACACACAATTCTTCGACCACACTGTCACCATTGCAACAGTCAGATTTGGCTAATATGGCCAACGATGTGTTTGTTAGAGTGCCTACAGCTTTAAATGATAATCTCGCTGTCTTGCATGACTCTCCGACAAAAAGCAAGGATAGATGCACACAAAATAAGATCACACAATTTGAGTTTGATGAAGTTACGCTTAGTCTTTATAATAATATTTATAAGACAGCATACGGGGACGTGGCATCGAGTATGTGCGGAACTTTAAATCCATCACAAAATCCAATTAAGTCCCCATCCGAAACTTCACAATCACCGGTAATCTTACCTCTGGACTGTGTCGGTGCTGAGGTGGTGGCGGTGAGTGTGGACTGCCCTGTGGTGCCCGGAGGGTTGCCGTGGGAGGCCGTGGAAGTCGCGGAGCCCGGAGAGACTCTGCGTCGGGAATGTGCCGGCTGACGCTGATGACGGATCTTTGTCGACGCCGTATGAGCTACCTAGGTGCGTAGTTGGGGGCGTCAACCGAGACGGTTTGAGGACTGAGACCAGAGCTGCCGAGTGCAGCAAAATCGATGGAGACTCCTGCGTCGAGCTTCCGTTGGAGACGAGTTCTCCTGGAGTCAACTGTCGATTGGTCCCACGGCCCCTGGCTGCCCCGATGACATCCGTTGGTTCACCATTAGACTTGTTAAGAACCTCTAAGCCCAATGATAATACCAATACTGGTGAAGAGTGCTGTGCAGACATGGTCGCCGGCTTAAATAAAGAGATGGTATCTGATTTGTTAACATCTCCAAAACTAACATCAAAACCCAATATGCGACGCGATTCATTGGAAATCGCAAACAATGTTTTGAAAACTCTATTTAGCCTGACTAAGGGCAACAACAAAAATTCTGCGAGTGCGGCCACACCTCCTATTGATGAAGGAAGCTCAAAAGCTCTTTTGAAAAGGTCTAATAACGTGTTACTTGATCCATGTGAGATGACCCTGGTGGATGTTCCCTTCAAACGTGCAAAAATGTCGAAAAATGAAACATTGTCTGCATATGCTCACGACACTTCAGGCTTACCATTATCATCGCAGAAAAGACTGCATAGTGTCAAACATTGTGCCTATCGCAGAAATCAAAGTACAAGTAACGCTAATGGATCTGTGGTTTCTAATACTGATGACTCTGATGGAGACGAGACAACAAACTCGTCGTTTATGGAACGACCATTCCCTAAAATTAGGAGAAAAAAATGTAGTTTCGACCTTTTACCCAAGTGTACAAAAAGATTGACACAGGGTCCCGAAACAAGTAATGCTATGCCCTCTTCAGATTTACAATCATTGATTTTGTCCTCACTAGCTATCTCCTTGGCCCCATTTACAAAGTTGTATGAACATTTATACAATGCTACAAGAGATTTAACTACAGTAGTGGCTTTGCTAAATTCGAAAGTTGTAGAATTGGAACAAATTTGTGCCAACACTAACCGCTCAATGCATGAGGGTTTTGGAAAGTGCAACGAATGGCATAAGCTGTTACAAGAGCAAAAAAAGAATGATACAATTGACAAAAAATTGTTTGCGGAGGTCGCTAAAGAAGCTCTTGCCTTGTTTAAAAAAGATACACGTGGCCTTCAAAACGGCGAGTTGAGTGAGAAATCTGTGGCCAGTGTACATCCTGCCCTAACCTGTAACACGAAAGCAATAGAGACTCCAAATCCTATAAACAAAGTACCCAATCCTGAAATACATTCTGAACAAACCCTACTAAAAGTTAACATCAAGGCTCCCAACAAATGTGTACCTAACGTCGTTCTACAGACTGCAAACATGGTGACTCAGGATAATCGTGTAAAGTCTGACGGTGTAAAACTTAATCTTCAAGAGTCGTCTACCCGGCAGTCAGATCCGATTTCAATTATAGATAAACCAGAGAATAGTGCAGCAAGAGGCTCTATAAGGTTGTCGAGTGCAGGAAATTTGGGCCCGGTTATACTGCCGATTGAGGAAATTGTTGATGTGTCTTTTCACATTGCGTTTGTGCAAGCACACAGCTCAGCAAATCCGACACTTGAAATTACTCGAGACGAATCTACGTCTAATAGTAATATTGAACAGAATAAAGTTGGCTTAGGTGAGGAAATAGCAATCTCAAATCCAGCGCCAAAGTTATTTCCATTATTTGAAAAACAAGTTGCGAAACCACTTAGTATGGAACCTGTAAAAAATCAGATAATTCAGCAGTGCAAAAAAACAAAAAAATCAACCAGCAAAAAAGAAAAAAAAAATGCACGGTGCAAGAAAGTTTTTAAGGAATATTAAAGTGGTACACGTACTTGCCAATGGAAAGATTGAGTCTATTTCGACTGAATCAAAAAAATCCCTCATTCTACCCACGAACGAAAGCGCAACGAAAGAAGGCTCAAGCGATGAAATCATAGGTGTCTGAAATATCATCAGAATTGCTAAATATGTCAACTTATAATGAGCCAGAATATGAAGATCTTGAAGAGCCAACTGTTCTTGTCGATAAAGTCCAAAGCAACAACAAAGAGAGTCCCAAAGCCTTCTTCCTGGAGAAAGACTGCATAGACGGCAGATTTGTCGTTTTACAAAAAGTAAAACGGAAGGTACAGCCTACTGCAGCAAGTCAGGTTGCAATAGTTCAGTGTCCTGACAGTGCCCTTTATACCAACGAAACGGCAATACAATCAGCGCATATGACCGAGAAGGTAAAAAGTCCAATGTTTTTGACTCTACAAGAAAAACGTAACAAGCTACACGGAACCTGCTTAAAGTACATGCCGGACGTCATGATAAAGCCAGTGCAGCCGTTTGAAAGGTTGGCTAGTAAACACGAAGTGAAAACAGCATTAACGCCGATAAACGGAAATTTAATCCCAGACCCTCCGGACCACGCAGGAAAAAAGGGATAAGAAGCTTGGTTCCTGTATTACTAATCCTGGAAGGAGGGGGCCCGAAGACCAGACTGAGATTGAACTATACGGAAAACAATCATGTAGACATGTTAAATTGCAAGAAATGCAGCTTGTAACGCAAAATGACAGGCACAGGCTCGATCGGGCTAAACACACCACTAACGAATGTGACACGGGTGTAAGGAACAAAGCCCTTACGGCCAATGGTCTAGCGCCTCAGGTCAGATTGATGGTTGAGAGATTAAACTCATCTGACAGGTTGATTTTAAACAGGCGTAACATTATTAAGCTACTTCATCATGTACCGAGTCTACGTGCAGTTACCACTGAGGATCTAAAGATTGTGGAATTTCCAGATGAGCAAAAGAACGATAAAGTGATTTTACACATCACTTCGTCCTTAATAGCTACCTCCATTTTGGAGGCGAATGTATCACTTTTTTCATTGGGTTTTGATGTCTATAAATTAGACGATGGAGATTCTGGAGCCTATCGTGAGCCCAAGATGGCGACAGAGCCCCAAGCCTCAAGTACCTCTATCCTATTAAATCCGGCAGTATTATCAACTGAATTAGCCAATACACGACTGATTGGGCCAACTACGACAAGACATAACATGCCTGGCGAACACAGTGATCAAAACAAGGCCTCAAATTATGAAAAAAAAGGGGTCTTGATGGACGAAGATAAAAATTCTGGCGAAAACATGGCTCAAAACAAGACCATAAAACACGGAAAAAAACAGGTCTTGTCGGACGAAGATAAAAAATCCGTACCTGAAAGTGAAAGCGAGAAACTCACTATAACAATACAAGGTAAAATGTGACAAGGTGTCGCAGAGCCCAATTCACCTACAAATACCTGCATTCAGGGTGAAATATTTGAATGGCAATGGTTGGCCGGCACGCTAAATAATAGCTGTGAACGATAACGCCAGGATGCTGACGCCGTGAAGCCCTGTGTACTAGGCTCTTGGAATTCACGGGGCTTCACACATTTGATGAATACTGAGTGGTTGGGAGGTTTGGACATAGTATGCTTGCAAGAGACATGGTTAAGCAGTAGCCCTGTCGCATCAGACTTTGAGATAGCTATAAATCCAGCTATAAAAGCGGTGAAAGGCCGTCCTATGGATGGTCTTATAACTTTAGTAAGACGATCATCCGGATATAGCATCGAAAAATCGATTAATCACTCACCTTTCATCCAAGAGTCCACGATTGTCAAATTGGCCAAACATTCGAGTAATAAAGAACAAATAACTATCTTGAACTTATATTGGAATCATGTGAGGGCTGGAACCAATGTGTTTATTGACGAGGTCACATGTCTCATCGATCGCCTACTGGTTGAGCAAGAAGGAGCCAATATAGTCCTTTGTGGCGATCTGAATATAGACTGCTTTCAATCTAAATCTCGTCAGACAAAGAATTTGGCAATTAAATGGATGAAAGAATTGGGCGTAAGAAATGTGCAGGTGCTTAATGGCTGCATGCTAGGCGACATACCGCCGGCTTTGACGTGGAACCGTGGAAATCAGGGTTCTACCATTGACTATATATTTGTCACTGCCGATTTCCATCAATTGGTAACTTCATTAAAAGTGCAATGAAATTCAAACAGCGACCATGGAATATTAAAGGTGGAATTCATAAGTACAAATGTAAGTGCTAAACCAAAATGGCAGGTGAAAGTCGATGTGGGAGCAAGTAGAGTTCGCCTGTGTTTAGCTGAAAAGGATGTTGAACTCATAACAAACAAATTCAATAGCGATACTGTGACATTAGAATATGCTCAGCTACTGGCAAACTTTAGAACCAAGAATGGTGGCTCTAAACATACTATGTTGAACCGAACCCATTGCTTTGATTTGGCCGTATTACAACAGAAACGGGGTATGAGAAGGATAATACGGCAGGCACGCTCTGACGCCCCAGAGACACGTTGCATGAAGATAAGAAAGGCGAAGCAACACTACAAAAACTGGCTTAAATCTTACAAAGTGATTATGACCCAAGGCGACTCAGAATGTATGTTAAGAAATCTGCATAACAAGAAATCCCGTGATTTTTGGAAGCTCATTAACAACACACAGGCATCCCAGTCAGCGTTACAAGCTTCCATGGTATCTGAAAAAACATGGATTTCACACTTCAAAGAACTATATAAAGACTCTGGAGGTGACGCTAACCTGGACGATGACTGTGCTGCAGGTTGGTCATTAACTTTCACGAGAGAGGAGATCATGAGTATAATTAAGAAAGCCAAAAACTCCAGGGCTCCTGGTCCTGACGGTTTGACTAACTTCACGATCAAGCAACATCCAGAGCTATGGGCAGACTTCTGTGTGGATCTCTTTGCGAGAGTGAATCTCCAAAGAAAGACACCGCAATCCTGGAAATCAGCAGTGATTGTCCCCATATTTAAAAAAGGGGACAGAATACGCCCTAAAAATTACCGGCCGATCGCCTTGCTTGACGTCTTAGGGAAGGTGTACGCGACCATGTTGCAGCATAAGTTAGTCAAATGGGCAACTCATTCGAAACACGTAGATGTTAGACAAACTGGTTTTGTCAAGCAAGTTGGATGCTCGTTGAATCTATTGTTGTTAAATATACTTAAGATGGAAGCAATTAGAACCCAAACAATGGTTTATCTTGCTTTCATTGATTTTTCTCATGCATTTGATACAATAGATCGAGCATGGCTATGGAACTAAATGAGAGAATGGGGCTGCCCGAAAGACCTAGTTGCCGCAATAAAAGATTTACACACTGGAACTTCTATAAGGGTTTGTCTGGATCAAACTGGTACGCTGTCTCAACCAATTAACACCTTTAAGGGAGTCAAGCAAGGCTGCCCGCTGGCGGCGGCATTATTTGGGTTGTTCATTTCTGATATTGGCTACTCCTTTGAAGGCTTAAACATCTTTCCGCCGAAGATCCATAAGTCCCGGTTGAGCTGGATGTTGTATGCGGACGATCTTATATTGCTGGATTTAACACAGACTGGTTTACAGAGGAAAATTAATGCAATCCAGAAATATGTGATCGAAAACCACCTGTCTATCAACACAAAGAAGTGTGAAATACTGGTTTTGAAAGACTTAAAAAGTGGCAAAACTAGGCTTGCAAAAAATCTAACATGGTCATTAAACCAAGAAAAGCTAACTATCTCGCCTAATGTGAAATACCTTGGAATGATGCTCAGTTCCAGTCTCAGTGACGAACCATGGAAAATTGAGATTAAACGTAAATGCAAACAATTGGCGTGTCAAGCGCAGGTGATAAACAATAAATATGGGAAATTTTCTCTGAAAGCAGTCTTACGTTTTTATGAGCAAAAGGTGATACCTATACTTTCATATGGGGCAGAAAATGCGTTGGGTTGTACTTGGGAGATATGGTCTACTCTTGAGAACATCTTTTGGACCAAAGTCCTTAAGTTGCCAAAAGGAACGGCTACGTACTTGATAAGATACGAACTATCATTGATCTCAATTCATGCGAGAGTTTGTTGGAATCTGTTATCACTTTATTGGAAAACGAGAACTAGTGAACAGATTCCGCAATTTGGCGTACTCCATGGTGCGACCTCCTCCGGACCTGGGATCCTGGCATTATGGATGAAACGCTGTGAAGCTCTTATGTCTGAATATGACATTAAGATAGATACTCTCCAAGGAAACCCGAATGCAGCAAAAATAAAAATATGGCGAGATGATTGGGAACTAACATGTTCAAAAAGAACGTCCTCTAAAATAATGTGTGAGGTTCCTACGTGAAGGTCGGGCAAACAATAACCCTTAAAAATACGTTGAACTGTTTCCAGACCCCCACGCCCGAAGACTGTTCATGTGGTTCAGGCTAAATGGGTTTAAAACAAAAGAGCGGCTTCGGGCCTGGTCAACATATGCAAATTAAGATCCAACCTGTCGCTGTTGTCTTCAAGCACCTGAAACTTTGAAACATTTGATGCTCTTCTGCGTTGGGCTAAGAACGGAAAGAACCCGTCTCTTGGGCCCTTGGAGTGACTCCCATCCGTCAATGGACGCTGAAGATTGGTGGCAACAAATGTTTAATGGAAGGGATATGAAACTAGTCTTGCCTGTAACACATCTTTTAGCAATAATTGAAGATCGATTGCTGACCCCTAATGTAGCCATAAATAACGGCTGAGGATGTGTTACATCTCTCCTGGGACAGTGGGAAATGATACTTCTGTAGAACAATGAGGGAAAGGGAAATGGATGAATGTTGTTTGTCTGTTTTGTAACATTTATGTATTTTAAAGGTTTAAAAAAAAAGCATTATTTGGACGGTGCCCTAGAGGATTGATACCTCAGCATGAATCCCCGGAGTAACCGACAAAAAGGGTCTATGATCACTGTTATGATGGCATGCAGTGTGTAACTAGGAACACCAGTTCCTTTAAGAAAGAGCAGCGAGGGGACACCTGGAGAGCGGAGGAGCATTCAGAGATGACATTGGCATGTCCCTGGATGATGGGGATCAGGCAGACAGGGAGTTGGATGATTTGCCACAACAAGAAACAAGCAATGAGCTGACAGGCCCGATGGATACTCTGCACATGATGTCTAGGACAGGGGATCATGTCCCAGTTACCCGAAAAGGGTCTTCCATACATGTCCAAAATATCTGAATAACTATGTATTGGACAGTTAATTCAGTGATGGTTTGGTAGGTTTGAAATGTTGTCATTTGTTATTATGATAAACTAAGGATGAGTGTTATTTTGTAGTGTACCTTTAAGGGATCATGGTGTAATGACGTAGTTACGTCATGTTAATAAATAGGCGCCACTACGAGGGCGTGTTTAGACGACGATCGAGCATCCAACCATTGTATGGTGTGTCTTTACTTAGAGGTGTGGCTCGGGATGGGGCTTGCAGCAATGGTTTATAGAACATAATAGCGTCTTTCACATTTTCTGCACACTTTTGCTTTATAACGAAGTTATTTCTCAATCTGAAACACGGACACTTTTATAAATAAGAAAAGTGGCAGACATTTTAGAAGTGCTTGCAAAGTTACTGGTGCACACTCTGGCACCACAAAGTCATATGTTATCAACGTTCACAGCTGGAAAGCACAACTTTCCTCCCCTAATTCCACCCACCTGTGAATGTGGAGGGGAGAATGTCAGCTTTATGTACTAATTTTATCCCGAGCTCTGAATCGTGACGAGACTATTTATAATTCCTTGTATTGACATTGTTGCACGCACGTTGCTCGCACAACAAAAGATTTTAAGAGTTTTTGCAGCTGGAATGCATACATGCTTACATTTTGCAGCACCTGGGAGGGAGATTCTGTCAAAGAAAGCGGGAGAATTGTAGGTCTTCCATTGGATTGCATTGGGGTACGAATTATGTTAGGTGGGAGATAGTAAAAAAAACAGCAACATTCAGCAACATTTTTTATTAAAAAAACATTTTTAAAAAGAAAATCGGTAATCTCCCGGCTAAATTGGGAGGGTTGGCATGTCTGGGAGTGTGTTGTGTTCTGGGATTGGAGTTCTGGAATGCATACTTGCCAACATTTTGTTGTAGCTGAGAGGGAGATTTTCTCATTGAATGGGAATTTTCCCATTCAATTGCATTGGGGTTATAATTATTTTAGGCAGGAGACAGTAAAAATGAGCAACATTTTTGTTACCAAAATCAGGAGTCTCCCACCTAAATCGGGAGGGTTGGCAAGTATGGGAATGGGGAGTTGCGGGGGTTCCAGAGGTTCTAGCGCCCCGGCCAGAAAAACAAAAATGTGGCGCCCCCATTTCCTACCCCTGTGCGCCCATGGACATGGGGGGACTACATTTTTCAATAGGCGCTGCAGCGCTCTCTTGTTATTAAATGCGCTCCACTCCCGAGAGTGGGGCGCATTTAATTTCACGCCACGCCTTCTCCCACCAGACCTTGAAAGACTCAGATGAGCTGGCGGGCGCCTAATAACACATTGGGCGGTCGCCCGCATACATGCCGACCTTCCCGATTTAGGTAGGAGAGTCCCAATTTTTCAGTGGAAAATATTGCGGTTTTTCACATCCTCCCACCTAAAAACGATTCAAGCACCAATTAATTCCTATTGGAAAACGTTGTCTCCCAATTTCTCGGACGAAATCTCCCACCTAGGTGCCTTGGAATGTTGGCATGTATGCGCCCGGGCAGCCCTGCCGTAAGGCCGGGTCTGGCGGTGGCTGTCGGTGGGTGCTGCGCCTCCGGGATTGTGATGTTATTCAATAAAAAGTCTCAACCGACCCTTGGTGCCACCTTTTAATAGAAAGCCATACCTTCTCAACCCTTTTAGTCCCCTGGGCGGGTGAAAACAGAATTTTCATTTTGGGCGTGTAAGAACTAATTGCAAGGCCAGTGACACCTGACAAGTGTGTGAGTTGAGAGCTATGAGAAAGCACAGCCCTCCTCCAATACTTCCATCCACCTCAGACATTGGTGGTGGAAACTCCTGTCTATGCACCAGCTCAGAATCGATCCTGTTGCGTCTTGACACAAAATGAAGGCTTTAAATGCGTTTGAGAGTTTCCTACGCGAGGAACACCATTATCTCAGTGGCTTGAGTTGAGATCAATGGTTTGAAACCAGACAAACACAATTGTTCTGGTGCGAGGCTACAATATTTGGTCATATACCCCTCTGCTGCTGGCGACATTGACCATTTTTCCTTGTTTTACAACACTGACGGTGTAAACTTGCTATAAACTTGCTATATATACCAGTTATGACAGGGTGTGATACGTGTCACATGACACGCTCGGCTCCAGCCCCTACTGCTTTCTAATGTACCGTGTTGCTTAGCAGCAGAGCGAGGGTGTGCAGCGTGTGTTTTGGCTTCCCTGGACGTCGTGCGTCTGCACGTCACCAAGCAGAGACTCTGTGTCCTGCTGTTAGTTGTAGTATCCCTAGTTTCTTGCTTTAGAAACGTCCTGACGTCATGACGCACTAAAGGCATTTTAGAAAATATCGGCAAACCTTTAAACAGACACACAACGCTATCGGGTTTCATAGGAACTTTAACGCTGTGTTTCAATGAAAGCAAACTAAAGCTTCTCTGTACCAAAAGCTGCTTTTCAGTTTCCAGGCAGCATCACTGCATCAGGTGAGTGCATACGATCCAGCTCTTGTAATGCATTTTATAGGCATTTCTTTACGCTTCCATTAACTCACTTTTGCAACCTCTGGAGGGGCACGTTGAAGTAAGAGGCTGAATCTGTAATTAGTGTTCGTTGTATCGTACTCCCCGCATGTTGAAATACAACATTGTAAGTAGGTGACTTTCGTTGTTGGTTTTGGACACAGTAGATGCTCCCAAGCTCGTTTACGGCAGAGTTCATGCTCTGCAATGCTCACAGACGCAGTAACTTCTGTGCAGCTACTACACAGACCGTGGTCTGGTCTAAGTGACTATATTATATACCCGTGCCGGCTAATGATTGCAGACGTGCTACTGTCTCCAGTTCCAGTACCTACTCTGAAAGTAATGATTGCCCAGGGCTAATGGCTGAATATCCGGTACTTTTTCTGGGTCTAATTACCTTTCTGTAGATAATAACTGCAGGCACAGTGTCTGTTCTAGATCTAATGGTTGCAGACACAGAAATAACACCGCTATGAATAGCAGCATACGCTACCTTCTCTAGCGCTAATGGTAAAGGCCCATTGTATCCTCTGGCTGCAGCGAATGAGTGCAGACACAAGACGTGCTCTGGAGCTAATGACTTCCCATACAGTACATACCTTCTCATCAGCTACATCTGACAATACCTGGCCTGGGGCAAATAATTACAGACACAGTAACGCATCTGGGATACCAATTCCAGACACAGTACCTTCCCTGGAACCAATGCCGTTTGATACAGTACCTGCTAATCTGTTACATATGACACAATACCTGCTCTGCGACAATTATGTCATGCACACTACGTACTCTGGGGTTAGTGATTCCAGACACAGTATCTGCTCTGGAACTAATGGTATTTGACACAATACCTGCTCATGAGCAAATCTGTGGTCAATGACTGCAGAAACAGTGAAATCCCCATGCACCCTTTCCTTCCCCCTATGTCCTTTCCCATTCCTAATTCCCCTTTGACACCTCGAACCATCCTCTCTGAAATGAACGTTAAGCATAACGAAGTGATCAGTAGGGATAAACCATTGTTCCACGATTTTCAAAACGTGTTTGGTGCAACTGATGGGATGCTCATTTACTTCTTTGCGTCAAAAAGGCAGTTAACCATGCACAAAGGACATTTAAATGTGTACATCATAGTGTTGCACATTGAGGTGCTCTTTTCCCACCAAATGTACAACTGCGCAAAGCAGATGGTGGAAAGTGGGTTCTAGGCATTTTCAAGAAAATCCCGATTTTCCAAAGAGGTGTTCATTTCTCTGTTCCTATTTGGAACACGCGCAGGGGGATATTAAATGTATAGGAAGGTCACTTCTGTTCTCACTGAATGCTCTATGTGAATAAGCGAGTGAATGTGGAGTCAAAGAATGTGTGTGAATGTATTTTATTAATGGGTATCCATCATAGATGCCAGTAGAACATGCTGTTGATTCCTTTAAGAAAGGATGATGTGTGCTTTTATGTGGCTGCACTGGCATTTTGAGGCACCCAGTCTAGCCATTCTTTGCTATGGCATGACATTTCTTTTACTCTGATTCTATGACAAAGCAAGCATGATAAGTGTTATGTGTCTAGACTGGCATTTAGGGCAGCCAGTCAAGCCATTTCTTTCTGTGGCATGGCTTTTTTCACTGGGCATCAAGGGTATAGCAAACATGATGAGCGTTATTACACATCTAGACTCGCCTGCATTGTGCAGCCAGTTTGGACATGGTTTCTTGTTGTGACAAGACATTTTTAAAGGCAAAGCCAACAGGAGTGTGTGGCAGAGCCATGGTGGGCATGTTTTCGTATAGGATAATTACTGGCATTATGTGCAAAACAAACATGAATACTGTGTGAATGAATATATGTGAATACTGGCAAATATTGGTGCAGTCAGCACGGAAGTGTTGTAAGCGGATTCAATTCAACACTACAGCTAAGTCAATGCCTAGTCCGGGCGTGCTGAGGGAAACCCTTGTTGATATATTTTTATGTCCAGTTCATTTACTCTGGGTGACAACCCTTATATAACACCCCTCTCTCAGAATCCCCCCGACCCCGCTGAGCCAAGAAGTAGGTTTGTTTTGCAAATTTAAAAGGTTTATTTGAAAATGAAACAATATATATCTATCACACTTTTATAGTAAATTAATATTTTATATCACACTTGAGAATATGTTGTTGATCAACAATGGATAATGTTATAGTGGTACACTCTTTTTAATGGCTTAGAAGTTGATATAGAGAGGATAAAGTAGCTGAGAATGCCTTTATGGCTTCAAGGACAATGCAATGATGAATGAAAATGCAGTATAGAAAATAAACTTGATATGAATTCATCAAAAGTAGGGCTGTACCGAATAGCATATTTAGTATTCGGCCGGAGCCGAATAGTGAGCCGAATAGTTTTTTTTTTTTTAGGCCCCCCTATGCAATACAATCTCGGGCCACCGGCTTTGGCCCGGTGGCCCGACAAACACAACATTATTGCGGTGAGGCCGCGGGGGTTCCCTGTGGCCCCGCGGCCTCACCGTGCTCAAGGTGTGAGGGGGGGGGCACATTTCACAGCGAGGCCGCCGGGGTCGGCAAAGGGCCCCGGCGGCCTCATGAGTCTGGGGGGGGGCGCTCCTTTAGGAGCGGCCCCCCAATGCAAAATAAACGTCGGGCCACCGGCTTTGCACCGGTGGCCCGACAAACAGAACATTATTGCGGTGAGGCCGCGGGGGTTCCCTGTGGCCCCGCGGCCTCACCGTGCTCAAGGGGTGAGCACATTTCACAGCGAGCCCGCCGGGGTCGGCAAAGGGCCCCGGCGGCCTCATGAGTCTGGGGGGGCCGCTCCTGTAGGAGCGGCCCCCCAATGCAAAATAAACGTCGGGCCACCGGCTTTGCACCGGTGGCCCGACAAATTGAACATTATTGCGGTGAGGCCGCGGGGGTTCCCTGAGGCCCCGCGGCCTCACCGTGGTGAGGGGGATGGGGGGCACCGAGGCCGCCGGGGTCGGCAAAGTGCCCCGGCGGCCTCATGAGTCTGGGGGGGCCGCTCCTGTAGGAGCGGCCCCCCAATGCAAAATAAACGTCGGGCCACCGGCTTTGCACCGGTGGCCCGACAAACAGAACATTATTGCGGTGAGGCCGCGGGGGTTCCCTGAGGCCCCGCGGCCTCACCGTGGTGAGGGGGATGGGGGGCACCGAGGCCGCCGGGGTCGGCAAAGTGCCCCGGCGGCCTCATGAGTCTGGGGGGGCCGCTCCTGTAGGAGCGGCCCCCCAATGCAAAATAAACGTCGGGCCACCGGCTTTGCACCGGTGGCCCGACAAATTGAACATTATTGCGGTGAGGCCGCGGGGGTTCCCTGAGGCCCCGCGGCCTCACCGTGGTGAGGGGGATGGGGGGCACCGAGGCCGCCGGGGTCGGCAAAGTGCCCCGGCGGCATCATGAGTCTGGGGGGGCCGCTCCTGTAGGAGCGGCCCCCCAATGCAAAATAAACGTCGGGCCACCGGCTTTGCACCGGTGGCCCGACAAACAGAGCATTATTGCGGTGAGGCCGCGGGGGTTCCCTGAGGCCCCGCGGCCTCACCGTGGTGAGGGGGATGGGGGGCACCGAGGCCGCCGGGGTCGGCAAAGTGCCCCGGCGGCCTCATGAGTCTGGGGGGGCCGCTCCTGTAGGAGCGGCCCCCCAATGCAAAATAAACGTCGGGCCACCGGCTTTGCACCGGTGGCCCGACAAATTGAACATTATTGCGGTGAGGCCGCGGGGGTTCCCTGAGGCCCCGCGGCCTCACCGTGGTGAGGGGGATGGGGGGCACCGAGGCCGCCGGGGTCGGCAAAGTGCCCCGGCGGCCTCATGAGTCTGGGGGGGCCGCTCCTGTAGGAGCGGCCCCCCAATGCAAAATAAACGTCGGGCCACCGGCTTTGCACCGGTGGCCCGACAAACAGAACATTATTGCGGTGAGGCCGCGGGGGTTCCCTGAGGCCCCGCGGCCTCACCGTGATGAGGGTGTATGGGGGGGGGGGTCGGGTCACTTACCTGGTGATTGGGTCCGGGTGCTGGCATAGGAAGTGAGGGAAGGGAAGAACTGTTCCCTTCCCTCGCTTCCTATTTCAACACGTTAGGCTGGTTCCTCTGTGGTCAGACTGCAGAAGCCAATAGGCAAACAGCTTGTTTGGCTTCTGCAGCCTGAACACTGTCAAACATTCTATGATTGGCTGTCATCTCCCAAACGGGGAGAGGGCAGCTAATCATAGAAAGTGGACTTCGGCTTCGAGTCCCTAAACGGAAACTATTCTGCCGAAGCCGGATAGCTGTATTTCAGCCGAACTTCGGCAGAATAGGGACTCGAAGCCGAAGTTCGGTACAGCCCTAATCAAAAGACAATGTAATCACTTTTCTTTGACAATTCACCCCCCTCCCCCCTCTATGCAAGGTAAAGAGATGGGAGGAAAGCACACAGTTCTCAGGAATGCAATCAAATATAATGCAGTTCCCCCCTAGCAAGCTTAGAGGAAAACAGGTAGGAGTTTTAAACACATGCAATATACTTTGTTGTGGTTGCAATTAAGTGAAAAATATGCTAAAAAGGCGTTCAATTCCCTATAGGGGTTCAGGGTAGTTGATAGATACTTTGAATCAGTTCAGGCCAGCCCTATCAATGATTCAGGGATGGTTATTAGGTTGAAAACAGATTTCAGGGATGGAAGCAAAAATAATATTTTTACACGTGGCTGAAATTAAGCAAAATGTCAAATCACGGAAAATTTAGTCGCGTGCGTCGAGTGCAATTACGGAGGCACTAGAAGGAGTAGGAAGTCGTTTCTAGGCTCGTTGGAAAGCTTAGAATCTTAGCTTTAAGATGACAGTTAAAACTCGCTCCTAGCACAAACGGAGATACGGCCGATTTAATAAAGGTAGTTTTTCGGATTTGACATTTTAAAGCTCAGAATGACAGATGACAGTTTTCAGTTTTAAAGATGACAGGATGACACGATTCTAGGAGGCAGTTCTAATAGGATAAAATAGTTTGGATTAGATTATTTTAAACTATGAGATTGGTTTTAGCACAGTTGTAGCTGGGTACTCACACTAGATTTTGGACAGGAATGCGACTTCGTCACCGATCGGGTCAGGATTGGCTGGACTTCTGCTAGCAGTTCTTCACAGCGATCTGGTCTCTGGTTCTATTGGGTTCGGATACAGCACTGCTTTCTGTATACTGCTAAAGGTTCTTGCAAAAGTTCTTGGCAAAGAATTCAACCAGCTCGCCCGGCTGTTGAATAGTTTGGTTGGTTTTGAGGCCTGCTGAAGAGGATTCAGCTTGTGGATTCAGGCCTCTCTGCTACAAATTCTGGAGTTAATTTCTGGTCTCTGGAGATTGATGGATTTGAAGTCTGGATCTCTGGATGTGAAGTCTGAAGTCTCCCGGCAAAGCGTCCCGCAAGAAAGTGGAAAGTGAATCTCTCTACCTAGGTTTCAATGTTCCTTTTATGTGTTTTGAAAATGGGTGTGTGCCTGGGCCTAGCTAAGCCTGCCCTTCTCACTTATCATTGGCCAAGCTTTCCTCTCTCCCTTGATTGGGGGAAAGAAATGGAGTGTCAGAGTGATGCTGTAGGTTTTATGGCCAGAGGAACCTCCCCTTGTCAAATTGCACACAAATCTATTTCTGACCCAAATACATATTTATCTATGTACCATTTTTCTAATATTATAGGTCCAGTTAACATATTTTCTGTAGCACCAAACCATCCGATCCCTGTCTTTGTACGATGTTGTGTCCACTTATGACAGAATTCTCCCCTTTTCATCCAGATAACAACCTCTAAATCTTTCCAGATTTTACACAAATGTGCACCAGGGATATGGGTTTCAGATGATAAAGTGTCAGATTTTTAACATGCATACATTTGGAGTAACAACCTTTTTTTCCGCTACTATCCCCAAGAACATACCACAGAGTCCTAACACCTCTTAAAATGTGCACAGAAAAATCACACAAATGATGATGTTATTTATATAATTTTGACAAGTCCGCACTGTGAATCTTCCATCTTTTTAAAATCATGCTCTGGGGGTGTGGTTCTCCAAAGCACATGGTGGAATTTCTGGGTTATCCACTTCCCCCAAGCTCAGCTGGCTCTCACAGGCACTGCCCCTCCCAGTTTCTCCCAAGAGGAAGCCATTTTACGACACCCCCAATATAACATTTGCCTGAGTCCAGGACAGGGCTTTGTTCAACTTCCTGCAGTCCCCAGGTGCTCCTCCCCTAATCCAATCAGAGAGGTGTCATCTCCTTTTGGCAGGGGCAGCAGGATGCAGCTAGGCCTGGGAAGAGTGGCTGAGCAGGTTTCTCCTGTCGGGGGTAGTTGTCAGGCAGAATTCAGCTAAATGTCACTTTAGTTCCCAGTTTTCTATATTCAAATCCAACTTACAATTTTTGTACATGCAGCTAGAATGCTGATTCTAAGTTCAAAACTATGACATTTAAACAATTGCAACCTATGTGACAATCACAAGTAGGTCACTCATTTATTCTAAACATTTCGATTTTAGTGGCTTTAAACCCAAATTCACTTAAGCTGCTGACATCCCAGTTATTTTTTATATATACATTAAATAATTACTTCCTTCAAGTCATTTCAGAATATAGTTTTACATTGTATCCACCTCTTAGCAAGTCTTTCCTTGGCCTGGTTTGGGTTCATTTGTTCAGTTTTGAGTGAGTACTGGTAATGCAACCATTTTTGGGATTAAGAAAATGAATTCCCCACAGTTCTGAGTTGCTTTTTCGGCAATCAGCATTGCCATTCCCAATGGTTTCAGGCTACTGTGTGTGTAGCCCAATGGTGGTTTTAGGCAGTGCCCTCCTGTGCTCACAACATAGGCAAAAATGGGTGGCAGCCTATTCTTCATGTTTTCCCTGTGCAGTCTCTGGGGAGTTCTGGCCATCATGATGTTTTCCATGCCAGTACTGCACAGTTTTATGGTAGGGCTTGTATGCATGGGTAAAAACATCCCACATGGGACATAAAATGTGATCCCCTGTCAGATATCACCTCCTTAGGAAAACCTACACTGGTAAAAATACCAAGTAGGGCTTTAGCCACAGCCAGAGCCGTAACAGTCCTCATAGGTATGGCTTCAGGAAATCTAGTGGCATGATCCACTACAACCAGGATAAACCTGTTGCCTGAGGATGTGGGAGCGTCAAGAGGACCAACAATGTCAATCCCAACCCTCTCAAAAGGAACTCCCACCACTGGGAGAGGCACCAAGGGTGCCACGTTCTTGACTCCACTCTTGCCAGAGGTTTGGCAAGTGTGGCAGCTTTGCAGAATTTGTCTACTTCTGAACCCATTTTAGGCCAGTAGAAGTAAAGAGGGAGCCTTTTCTTGGTCTTCTTAAAATTTAAGTGACCAGCCAAAGGTATCTCGTGGGCTAACTGCAGAAACTGGAGTCGGTTCACTAGAGGTACTACAAGTCTTTTGCAGTCTCTAGGGGTTGACCTAGTTGGTTCACTGTAGAAGAGGCCATCTTCCCAGTGCAACCTATACTTCCCAGGCTCAGTCCCATTGAGCTGAGAAGCTGCCTGTAGGCGAAGACCTTCCAAGGTAGGACACTCTCTTTGTTCCTTGCTGAAATCCTCACTGTTTGGCCCACCTTCTGCCAGTAAAGAATGCAGCTCAGGATGGTCAACAGGGTCACAATCTCCTACCAGAGTAAGATCTTCTTCTAGATCTGATTCCTCAGTATCTAGCTGAACCATACAGGGTTGAACCTCACACTCGGCCTCTGGTTTCTTGCTGGCAGACTTAGGTTTCCCCTTTGTCTTTTTCTGACCTGCAATAGTAGTAAGTAAGTCCTGTGGACTTGGGGGTGATAGTTTCTTCTATCATGTCCCCAGGAGAGTCTCTCAAGGTTCTCTCCCTTGCAGACCTTGTGAGCTCCTGTTTCCTTCTGCTGGAGGGTCTGGGGGTACTGGACACAAGAGTTTTAAGGTCATTACCCAGCAGGACCCTCCCAGGTACGTTATCTGCACACTTACAGGTATTCTGACAGTCATGTCATTACACTGGATGAGAGCTGGTAACTGTGGGACCATTTGCACAGGGCCTCCAGCTTACTTGGTTAAGTGTTTGGGTGCCTTAGCAACATCCTCCACCTTGAAAAAACATTCATCAACCACAGTTATGCTGGCTCCAAGTGTCTCTGATGGCAGGGGTTTCCTGACCATTCACAAGAACACTATCTTTGTAATACTCTTAGTATTATCTGGGATTGAGTTATAGACATCTAAGTTCTGTTGTTTCCAAAGACCCAAGGACACTAAAGAAACACTAGCTGAGACTCTCATGGGCTCATCAGCTAGTAACTGAAAGTTTCCACTGGTCATGGGCACTTCATCCACCTGGGAGAAGGCTAAGGAGACAGTGTTGACCCCTGAAGGTTTACCCTTACATCTGGGATCTCCTTTCACATGGTCAGGTAGCCCACAAACAAAGCATTTCCCAAATGCTCTCTGGAATGGGGGTTTGTTCTGACCTCCATCTGGTTTGGGACCAGATGGTACACTAGCCTAATTCGGTTTCCCTTGTGGCTTACCCTGGTTATGTTTGGGGCCCTCTTTTGGATTGGAATTATTGGAATTATTGGAATTCTCTTTGTTGTCTTTCTTTGGCTGATTTTTTTTCTGAGTGACCCCAGAATCCTTGTGAGTAGCCCTGTTGGCAACCCACAAGTCAGCAGCCTTACCTAGCTTCTTAGGATCTATCTCAATTGAATCAGCCAAGTGCTGTCTAAGCTCAGGGGAGCAGACATCAAAAATAGACTCCAACATTACAAGATTCCTCCAACCTTCGTAAGTGTTCACTTTGTAACCCTTAACCCAACCATCTAAGTTTTTAAAACATTCACACACCCAGGTAGCCCAAGGGGTACCATCATGCTTTTTGAGGGTTCTAAACCTCTTAAGATACTCCCAAATCTAGCTATTAATGCTAGCTTCACACACTCATAATCCTGTTTATCCTCTTCCCCCAACTCCATTACAGCATCACTTGCAACAGGGGGAAGCCTAGAAAAAAGCCAGGGAATCAGCTGATTTCCTGAGATACCTTGAATCCCATGATCGTACTCAAACATTGCTAACCAATCCAAAACATCAAGTTTAGTCTCATACATACCAATCATTTCCTTTGGCATATAGGGTCTGTTAGGGCTGGAAGGCCTAGAAGACTCTGGGAGAGAAGCATTTTCTACAGACAATTTCTTCATCTCTAGTTCATGATTCAGCTTCATTTCTCTGAGCCTTAACTCTTGATGTTTCATGGCAGTTTGCATCAATACGTTTCACTTCCAATTTTAGTCTCATTTTCTCAAGTACAATAAACTCGGGAGTAAGAGTAGGACCTGTGGGGGTCCCTGTGGACAGAGGTTGTGGTTTCTGAGCAGGTAAATGAATTGTAGGGTTTCCTAACAAGGACTCATCTGCTTCTTCTAAATCAACACTCTCAGAATCAGAAACATCAGTATCCACGTTTGCTGGAGGGGTAGGCCCTTCTGACCCACTCCCCACTTTGTTTTTCCATTAACTTTTCAATCAATTCAGATTTCTTTCCTTTACCAGAGAGACTCCTCTCCCTACACATGGTTCTCAAAACCTCAGCAGTGTAGTTCAAGAGACCCTCTTCAGTGTAGCTTTCCATATTTGACATGATTTCTTAGTTAAATAAAATTAGTGGTGTTAGCCTTGTGGTTAGTTGAACCCAAGCAATAGTAGCACTCTAAATGTAATCACTCTACTTCCAAATCCCACTGCTGTACACCAGTGTTAGGCAGAATCCTGTGCAGTGCCCTTAGGGACCGCTACACACAATTAAGACTACAGGTGGCAATACAAGTTTTACCTTTGGTACAAGCCCGTACTACTATGTTAAAGTGGTAGTAGGAGCGGAGCAGCCAGGCTTATCTCAAGAGTATATGAGCAGTAGCAGAGATTACAGAAAGGTACCACAATTACTGTGACTCAAGCGAACACTGACTCAAGGTTGCAGGTAAAAAAAGTACATTTATTTTTTAACCATTTGTTATAAACACAACACTTCTATTAATTCAAAAACCACATGTAAAATACACTACAACCAACCAATTCACTTTGTACAGTATAGCTCAAGGTAAGTACCCTGTGTTTTAACGAACCGGTGTTGTGAAACAAAAGACGTTACCGGGAATACACTTGCGATCACTTTTTGCCAGTTCGGTCTTATTAAATAAACGCGTATCCGCGGCAGGAAATGTTACCGGGGCAAAACACACTTAGTACCTGAGATACCCAGAGAGAGGTGGGGGCAAAAATCATAGGCAATACTATTGTCAAGGCAGACAGAATCAGAGAACACTCATAGACAGAAATTCAAGAGTCAATAGGCCGGAGCCAGTGTCAAGTGGAACCGGGTTCCTGTTGTCGAGGATCACACAGACGGACAGTTCACGATTCAACGTAGCCAAGAGTACTTAGATATTGTCAAACGAGGAAGCAAAAGTTATAACAAGGATGGAAGACAAGGGCAAGCCTTGGAGATGAAGAAAAGGGATTCACCCTGAGTCCTCAAGCAGAACACAGTACCTTTTTTCATGAAGAGGCTGGTGCCACGGCAGTTGTTCCTGGTAGTTTCCTGCAGACCCTCGATTCCTGGAGCTTCAGGACGAAGGAGGACGTCTGGAGGGGTCTGCACCACACAGGGTTCAGGTCAGCAGCAGCGACAGTGAATAAAATGTGCGCTCCTTAAAAACAGGAGAGGCTCTTCAGATGGCTATCCGGACCACTACAGCTGTGTGCAGCGATTTTGACAAAGAAGAGGATCCTCTATCTGTAGAAGATGAGCTGGTTATTCTCACCAAGCTCAAGGGAAGAAGACTCCGGACTGGATCTTCGCTGGTCGTGGAAGGGTAGATGGCTCAGGACTGCAGCAGGGCTTCACCGGGACGGGATAGTTGCAGCAGTCGACTTCTTCTCCGCTTCGCTTCGGTTCCTTGTAGTTCCAGTGGCGACTCTGACTTCTAACCCAAGAGACCTGCCTTTTATGCAAAAATCCCCCGTTCACGCAGCAAGGGGGGTTGTCCAGCCCAGACAACCACCTCAGCCAATCATGGCAAAGTGCGACTTGGGTTTCCTAGGATACCCTGTGCAGGGGGTGACTACACCCCTCCCTCACATTCAGCCCACCTAGACACCCAGTCGCCTAGAGGAGGACAAACCTGGTTTGCCGCGCAAAGTTAAACACAAGAAGGACTTGAACAAAAAGAAATGGCGACTCGACCGGAGCCAAAAGAAAAAGGATTTGGTCAAGCTGGTTTAAGTTCGAGGCTAATACAATAGCCTAAAACAATACCACGTTCATATAGTATAATCGCGGTAGAAAAGTTAGGGTAGATACCACTGCCACCAGCCAAGTCTAAATGTTAAAAGAGCGAAACAGTGCTCTAGGAGGTACAGATAAAAAGGGCTAATGATTAACCCCTTCCAGTACTCCATGTAAGATGGGGTGTACTGGATCTGTTGTTAAATGACTAAGTAAAGTTAATGGTAACTTTACCCTTTTCTGGGGGACAGTAGTCCGCCCCAGAAATGGAGTCGGGGGAAGTCTAAAAGACAACCCTGTGTCACTGCACTGAAGGTGCTGTGTAACACACAAAAGAAGGGGGCTACTGAACTCGTGTACTCCAAGTCCACAATCACAAAAACAGAGGAAACACATGCCAAACATGGATATGAGTGGGGGAAAAGCTCACACTCTTACCAAGTGAAAGAAATAACTCCAGAAAATCCAGCAAAGCTGCTGGGGGACTCACTAGGTAAGGGAAATTAGCCATTGAACGAGAATTCTCCCTAACAATTACCTCTTGATTTCACAATCCTTTCAGTTTAAGGGGTGTTCACTAGTAATCGTGAAGTGAACAAAGAAATGGTCAGACCAACGACAAGGAAGGACTTGAGAATCTTTAGTTAATATTATGTGCAACCACCCAGTCAAGAGTATGGCCCTTACAATGAGTGGCTTCTCTAACCTTCTGCTCAAAACCGAGATTATTCACTGAAGCTTCCAAACCATTAACCATTACATCCAAATCATGTCCCAACCAGAGATTAAAATCCCCCAGGTTTTGTTGGGCTTTGAAACACCTTGTGTATAGGCGCATTTATAAATCCAAATAAATAAAATAAAATGAGGTAGGCTTTAGTTGTTCACTTTACGTTTGGATCCGTCACCCTAATGCATTCCTCTCTCAAAGATGGTTTTCAATTACGGACAAATAATGCCCTGTTTTGGTACCAATATTGTTTTGAACCCATATTGGCTGGGTTTGAGAACTCCTACTTTTTGCAGAAAAGACACAGTGCGATCAAATGTTGTGCCCCAGATTACACGCTTGGGGAAAGCAGTGAAGACAGTATTTTATTCCACTGTGAAATTTAGGCAATTGTGCAATTTATACAATCAACCACATTCCTTCAGATCTGTTTGTACAAATATTTAGGTTTTCATTTAAATATGTTTAACCTCATAAAGTTTGCTCAGTACACACGTCCTTATAAGAACATGTTACACCAAAAAGAGTACTATTTTAGCTTTATTTCCTCCATTCTGAATGAAGAGTACTAAGTAATGCAAGTCTGTCTTAACGCTGCCATGCCTTCGCCAGGGGGCACAAATTCAAGTGGCAAGCTATTAGGCAGCCATAAAAAAGTGACTCGCCACTATAATTCTATACACACACACAGCACACCATTTCTTACTCGCCAAGAGTCAAATATCACATGCCGGTGGCTAGTTGCGAGTGCACATTTTGCACCCGCTTTTGCCACTTTAAAACACAATAAAATAAATTGTGGAATTAGGTCACCTACAAGTAATTGTTTGGCACATGCTTTTAGCTTGTTATGCAGTGTTAAGACAATTACAATATTAACATTATAGAAATGGCTTTCTTTTTTGCTTGTCAAACTACCACACATCATAGCTATAAACAAAGCTTTAAAAATGAAGTTAATTGTGTGCTTGCTGTTATTGTTTTACAATAAGGCAGGTTTGGTAGGTAAATGTAGCTGTGTGTGGGCTTATAGTTCAAATTTTCCCAGCTCTGTTCCAGTCATTTAACATTCACGTATTAGTAAATGCACTGATGATATCAATTTAAAGCCGGTGGAAAAATGTGAATTTGCAGGCTACTAGACAGGCTCTAAAAGTCACTTGCCACCTCAATTCTCCACATACACACAGCACACCATTTCTTACATTTCAAAAGTCAATTGCTGTTAGTGGCCGGTATTGAGATGGATTTCTAGAATCTGGCCTGGTGGACAGACTTTAGGAAGCCACCCTAGTTACAGGGTTCAAAATTGATGGGAGCTGGGGACGATTTAGCATCTACTTGTATCCTAGAAGAGCCTGGATAACTTGACACCAACAGCTACTTTTGGCTCCTTAGGCCAGCTGATGCTGAACAAACACATATATGTGCATGTTGGACAATCTATAAATGAACATTAAGACACAACTATAAAACATTTAAACTGTTAAGGGTTGTAATGCATCTCACATGGATGTTTGATTTACGGAACGCTATATACTAGCTCATTGTTCCCCAGAGGTAGCTCCGGGTCACTGGTTAATGCTGGATATCCAGGAGCTGCTTTTAGCTCCTACTTATCCTGTCTTCCTTTCAACCTCTGTAGTTATAGCTCTGAGAGGTTAGACAAACCCCAATTAAGGTAAACGTTGAGAGCATTCAAGGCTATTCTCAGGAGTGTGTGAGTGGGTTCAGGGGCCCTCAATGAGTTCACACAATATAATACACAATAATTCAATTTAAACAGTAATGTATACATATTTGTATTCTAGGCCTTCTGCACACACTGACAAATTAATCTAGCAGGTGATGTTATTGTACAATACTCAATAAACATATATACATTCACCATTGCTTCATAAAATGCATTCAAATGAGTTAATCAACCCAGTAGGTATGTACAATATGATGGACCTAATTCACAAGTAGTTTCCCTAGCTTAAGCAGTCCAGTCTTTAAGAAGAAAAGGGCCTTGTGCCTAAAAAGGCACATGGGCCCCAATGTCCCACTCCCAGAATAAGTCTATGCAGGTACGTTACAATTAACTTGTGGTTGTGGGTGTTCAAAGAAAACATTCAACAATGGTACTAAGGTAAATTATTGTGTTCTTATCTTTCAGAAAATACTACCCAGTTCGATGAACAAAAGGCAGTGGAAGGGAAGGTTAGGAGACAAAGGGACATGTTCCCAATGTTATCCTATGGAGGACGGGGGGATACATGCTTTGCGTTTGCTTACCCCCCTGACTCTGATTTTCACAGATGACTTTGATGGGTCGACTGGGGGTCGCTGGAGGTTGGATTTCCCACTGTTAGTTCCAATGAGAGGTCTCCAGAAGCTGCAGGTTCATGAATGAAGGCCTCTTCAGGACACTTCACAGGACGGAGGAAGGTGAATTCCAGCGTCAGTCTCCGCACACAGGCAACGACAGGCGTCCTTCAAGTCACGGTTGCAGAAACCTCCCTGGGGCAGGAACCCTTGATGCTGTGATGCTGAAGTTGGCGGGAAGGCGTCTTGTACCACAGGCTGCCGACTACCAAAGTACCAGGTTCAACTGCGGAACGGCAACGTTTCTTTTGAGGTAGCCCACGAGAGAGCTGGACAGTTCACCGGATGGTCCAGGGACACAACCATTGGTTCAGGATGGCTGGAACTTCAAGACTAGCGGTCCAACTAGTCCAACGGCTGAAGGACCACTCGGGGACTTCGTAGATCAGGTAGTTCTACAGAGCTTCACCAGGCCAGATGCAAGAAGGGATGCCAGGCATCTTGAGGAGTTTCTTTGGATCTTCAGTTGGCTGTTCGTCTACGAGGGATTCTTGGCTCCAACTCTGATCTGCAGGATTTCTCTTCTTATCCAGAATTCAGGCTGGAGGTAAGGCTGAGCCCACCAACGGCAAGGATCTGCACCTTTCAATCAACCAGTAGTTGTCCAATCGGACAACTACTGGTTTCACTCCTGCCCCATAACTAGACTACCTGGCACAATGGATGTGGAATGGGACTAGACAGTCCCACGCCCTTCCTGGGCCACATGCAAAGGTATCACTAGCCCCCAAAAGCGGCAGATTTCCGGGACAAGTACATGGCCTTATAAGGGATTTCCGACCTGTCAAGGCAGGGAGAAGACCAAACTACAATATGGTCAAAGAACAAGTGAAAAAATGTGGGCAAAGCCATTTTAGGGCACTAGCCGTGTTTAGTAGCCATGCATGGTAAACGCAAATGTTTACACTCAAAATATTGCAAAAATTGTCATAATATATCTGCAGCCACTAGCTTGTCTTTAGGCACATACAAAAGTATCCCAAATATTCCATGCATAAAAAGCTAGGGGGATAGAAAAATATCCCCATTGCACTGCATTATATCCCCATTGCACTGCATTGTCAGATGTGTACATTGTTAAACAGTCACAAAAGATAAAAGGGACGCCTAATTTACCAGTATTGATAGTCTAAAGAACTTATCAGTTTCTCACTAACAAACTAGCAAAAGTCAGGGGAAGTGAAGCTGAGGGCTTTACCTCCCCATAAAAAGTCAGAACAGGTTCAAAAACAGAGCAAAAAGAAAGCATATAAACTATGGAGGGAAAGTTACAAAAAGAGAAATCTTTTCTTACACTCACCCTGCCCCAAGACTAGGGACAGAAGGATCTAAACCACCCCTGGATGGGGTTCCTGTTTCATTCGGTTATATGTCCTGGCCAGCTCATTTGTGCACCTGGCCTATGCTTACCCTATGTGAGGCTTATGAGCCATTTAGGAATCTCTCCCTACATCTTCATTAGACACGTTAAGGGCTCATGGTCCGTCTACACAGTGAAGTGAGTCCCAAAGAGGTAAGGTTTCAGCTTCATAAGGGCTCCCACAATAGAGAAACATTGCTTCTCCACGGTTACCCACCTGAGCTCTCTGTCCTTAAGTTGGTGACTAATTAAAACATATAGGATGTTCCCTTCCTTTATCCTCTAACTGTGAAAGTACAGCACCTATCCCAGTGTCCTAGGCATCTGGCTGCATTTGGTAGTCAGGGGCCCTGAGGACATGGGCCTGACAAAAGGAATCCATTGGCACTTGGAAGGCCTTCTCTCAATCCTCAGTCCAAGTGAATTCATTTGGTTTCTTTGTGAGGGCTGTCAGAGGGGCAGCTATGGTTCCATAGTCTGCCATGCAATTTCAGTAGTTCCCAGTGGGGCCTAGAGCACCTCTCACCTAGGTTTGGGTTGTGGGGGTTGCCCAGTCCTGTGTAGCTTTTACCTTGCTGTGTAGAGGCTGCATCGTTCCCCCACCAACCTCATGCCCAAGGTAGGTCACTTAGCCATGACCAATCTGGCACCTGGTTACCTTTATGGTCGAGTGGGCCTGCTGATGAGCCTACAACACAATTCCAAGGTGTCTCACATGATCTTCCCAAGTAGGGCTTTAAATTGCAATATCGTCCAGATATACGGTGCAGAATTAATCTAACCGATAGTAGCAGGTGATTCTTTAGGCCAAAGGCTGTTACCCTGAACTGGTAAAATCTCTCGGGTGTTGAGAGTGCTATCTTCTCCTTGGCATTTTCTGTCAGGGAGATTTGCCTACACCCTGCAATTCCCAATAGTCTCTGGAGCCACAATGCTTCTCCAAAGAATGAGTCTTTGAAGCTACATTAGAATTGACTTGTGGTGGTGAGTGTTCAAAGAAAAAATTCAACAATGGTACTAAGGTAAGTAATTGTGTTCTTAGCTTTCAGAAAATTCTAACCAGGTTTGATGACCAAAATGCAGTGGAATGGAAGGTTAGGAGACAAAGGTACCTGCTCCCATTGTTATTCTATGGAGGACAGTGAGGGACAAATGTTTTCTGTTTTTCCCAGATGACTTCATGGGTCGATGGAAGTTGGATTTCCCACTGTTGGTTCTAGTGAGAGGTGCCCAGGAGCTCTGGGTGCAAGGATTCTTCCTGTCATGTCCAGATGCAGGATGCAACCCCTGGAGATGAAGGTATGCAAGATTCACTGATGCAGGCCTTTCTAGACACTTTACAGGATGGGAGCAGGCGAGTTCCAGCAACATTAACTGCAAACAGACTTCCTTTGAGTCACCTTTGCAGAAGCCTTCCTATGACAGGATCTCTTGATGCTGAGACTCTGAAATTCGGCCGGACGGTGACCTATATCACAAGCTGGTGACTACCAAAGGTCTAGGTGTAGCCCACGAGGGAGCTAGTCAATCCACCGGGTGGTCCAAGGATACTTTTGAAGGCTCAGGATGATTGGATCCTCAGGAAGGCGTTGAGACTACTAGTCCAATGGCTGAAGATCGGAGATCAGGTAGTCCTACAGGGCTTCACCGGGCCAGATGCAGTCTTTTTCAGACCTTCAGTTGGCTGTTAGTGTATGAGGAATTCTTGGCTCCAACGCTGATCTGCAGTAATGGCTGCAGGAGTCCTCTTCTTATCCAAACCTCAGGCTGGTTGTAAGTCCAAGTCCAGCAATGGCATGGACCTGCACCATTCAAACAGCCAGTAGTTGTCCGTTCATCACATCCTCCCCCGCCCCCGGAAAGCAGCAGCTTTTCCGGCCAAGTGCATGAACTAATTGCAAAATAAAAACATGTCTGCTGCCACCAGCTTATCTTTAGGCACATATAAAAGTATCCAAAAAGCTATGGTGATATAAAAGTATCCCTGTTGCACTGCATTGTAAGATGCTGTGTGCAATGTTAAAAAGTCGCAAAAGGGAAACCCACTTTCCCAGTACTGATAGACTGAAGGACTGATGCCTTTTCCCACAACAAATTAGCAAAAAGTAGGGGAAGTGAAGCTGAAGGCTCTACTTGCTAAAGTCAGAGCAGGTTCAAAAACAGCAAAAAGAAAGGGGGTCCATAGAAAATATGGAGAGAAAGTTGGAAAAATATATCTTTCCTAATAGCGACTGCATATCATGAGGCCTGTTTTTAAAGATTTTTCCACACAAGTATTGTGGTGCTGGTCATGCAGGGCTGTCTCAGACGTTATTGCCAGCGATCTGTGCTAATTAAGGCACTGTAGGGAAGAGAGTTCCATGAATGACAGACTTAAGCCCAATTAGCCAAATGTCATTGAACGCCTGTGAGCAAGCACACTGACCGTTCTGGGGCCCGCACATTCGTGTCTCCTTTTCATTTGCACTGTGAAACCGAGTTAATGGGACACGGTGGGCGCTGCGGGAGGATGATTGACCTGGCACAGCTTTCAGCAGTGCCAATGGGCTATTGGGTGTTTATACAGTTAAAAACAGTGGGTTTATGGTCTCCCTTTACATATTCAAGTACCCATACTTCAGAGTGGAGGAATCTCGGTAGTCAAATGAAAGCCTACCTCCTGTAAATACGGTCAATGTCAACTTTGCCGGTAACATTTGTAAGGAAGTGTTGCTTTATGGAGACATCTTCACTGAGCGCAGACCATACACACCAGCTCATCTACCAACTTGTCTGACCAGCAATGTGAAGTGGTGTTATATAATCGCCTCATCAACATGCTGCATGAGGGCTATGGTGACTAATAAACAAAAAAAAAAAGCATGCATCTTCATCTATAGTGTTAATTTGGAATGTGGCTTTACGTCTGCTTTATGTTTGCCACTCTGCATTAAGTGGGGGGTGATCATGCATTTCTGGCTTTTGTGTAGCCATGCAGTTATAGTAGGGAAGTACAAATACTCTACAGGAATGCAAACTAATATGAACTAAAACATTAGGACTTGCAGTGGGTCTCAAACTTAGCAGTGGACAACTTAAAAGCTACTTTTCTGCACATCTTTTAAAAATGTATTCATGAGCAAACTGGTAAGTAGTTTGTCGGTGTTACTAGCTTTATTGGATTTTCACATTCCGTTGCTTACCAGCTACTTCACATGCAAGTTAACCCCGCTATATTAATTTTTGAAGGCCGTTGTGTCATTAAAAAGGCCGGCAGGGCTATGCTAATTGATATGCCAGGATCACTGTGGTGATTTGCTGGTGCTTTGAGGGTGAGAGGCTGTTTGGTGTGCAATGGTTCACATTATCTGTACTTGTTAGCAGATACTGCTGATCTTGCTACTACAGTCACACTTGTAATGCTGGTGCAGTTGTTCTGGTCTGCTGTGATTGGGATACTTGTAATACAAGTCGCCATGTTGGAATGGTCATGCAAATCTGTGTTTTATAAAAACTGATATTGCCTGACCATACATTTCACAATCTGTTTCTTGTGCGTTTTCGGAGTGTAATTATATTTCAAGCACAGCTGCTAAATGTGTACTTTCAAACTCTATCTTGTAGACCGTGGGTGATGTTACAGCACATCAAAATGCACCATTTTGTTAACAAAAATCTCTGCTCCCTTGCCCCCATACACTGATTTCTCTGTCTCCCCACCTTCCCAAGCTTGAATCTTGAAAGGACACATCAACATCCTGGAACGGCTTCTGTTCCTGGAGGTGACACTTGAGGAGTGCATCATTTCAAAAGGATAGGATCAAGGTGATTGTAACATGCTTGATACCCTACCATTGAACGTTTGCGAGGGGAGTGGTTAGATTGGATGATGTTGGGTGAATGTGTCGTGGGAGGAGGAAGTGATGTGAAGTTAATCAGTGATTTCTGTATGATTTTCTCTGTAGTTAGTGAGGAGATGAGGGCTACTCTAGCAATCACCCCAGCCTCCGGGTGGGGGGGGGGGGTGTACATGCCCCAAAACAGCCTGCCAGCTGGAGCCTAGTCACGCCAATCAAAGTGAAGGCTGTGGGCCGTTACAGACCATGTACGCCCCCCGACAAGGGGTGATAGCTATTCGCACTCTGGGGTTCACTGGAGTGCAAATCCTTCTTTATTTATTTTTACACAGGAGATGGGCTCTGTGCGTATTGCGCAAGCCGAATCTACCGTTAAATAAATGAAGATGGCTGCCCCCATAGGAGAATCGCCTGGGGTGGAAGGAGCACCCGGACCGGAGCACAAAGCTCTGGTCCTGCAGGTAAGTGGGGATAGGGCGGGGAAAGTGAAGGGGATATTTTTGGGGGTGGGGAGTGGGTAGGGACATGGGGAGGCTGTTGCTTCCCCACAATCAAAATGGCACCACCCTGGGAAGGGCCTCAGGTGGCTGGAAAATGTGGGCAGTACACTGTGTTCACACTCGCATTTCCAGCCACCTAATTGGCTAAGCGCCATTTCCCCGGTGCAAATAGCAAGTATTCCGCTACAGTGTCTATGGTGAGCTTTGTGTAGTCTGAGGGGAATCATACCATTACTGTGACTACACGGTTGCCTGGTACGATTCCTGTGCCTTTGCGTGGTAAAAAAATGCCGACCCCCCATTACTCCGACTAAGGGAAGCAGGTGTGCACTAGGACCCCAACCGGCCATAAAGCTGGGGGTTACCCAATAGCACTTTAAGATGAGTAGCAGCACCCGTGAGATGGATGGGGATGCAGATTAATACTCTCGCATCAAATCAATAATGACAACTCAATAGTTTGGCAAAGGGAGTCCGTTTAATGACACGTACAAAAAACAGGGACTTCATGAACATCAGCAATCGCTCGCTCTTCCTTCTCGCTTCACAACTCCAATGAACTTCATAAAAAACACATCTTTTATACTGAAAACTCACATCACTGATGTGTAATGTTTAAAATGTTCCATGCAATTTTATTGGTTATAGGAAAGTAACTTTGATATAGGTACTATCAGGGTCAGATTGCCCTGGCCGGGCCGAAATCGTCCCTGGGGCGTGGGGGCTGGTTTATGGCCTTGCCTGGCCCTGTGTAGAAGAAAAAGAAATGGGATAAAAATATATATATATATTTTTCACATTTATTTATTTTTTTTTCTTTTCAAAAAACCTTTCATCCTTCTTAGGTCGATAAATGAGTACCAACACAGGTTGGGTCATATTGTATGCATATTTGTTCTATAAAAAGAGCTTAAGCGTAAGTGCTATGAAATAACCTATTATCGTTTGGCCTTTGATGTCCGCTTGGGTTCACAATAATTTAGTGTACTTAGGACCAATGCTATTTGATGGCACTTCCTGTTTTGTCAAAGGGTGAAAGGTCGTGTTTCATCACTTCCCGGGATGTCACTTTGGGGTGGGGTCAAATGACATCACTTTTGGTGATGTCATTAGAGGTCAAAGGTCGTGAGGCGAGGGGTGGGCCATTTTTTTTGGGTGACTGGGCCTATTTCTTGTCCCAGTCCGACCCTGGGTACTATATCTGTATATGGTAACAAAGCGAGGGGATTGGATAAACAGTGTCAGGTGGGACATCTGAGCCCTTCGTTCAAAATGGCTGCCGTACACGTCACTAAAAGTACAACGTCTCATTGGTTCTATTAACTATAGGAACCTAGATTACTTGGTCGACTATGATTGGGTTGGCATCAACCCCACTCATACTTTTCCACCAGCCTAGCAGCGTGCAGAATAGCCGGCCACGTGCAGGGAGCTTGTCCACTCCCCCAGTCTCCCTCCAATTTTTGCAACAATCAATCGCCACCTTCAGTGGTCATGTGTCAATTATTTCTTTGTATCTTGGCCTCGAGACTGCTTCTTGGTCTGGGAAAGTGAAGGCACCTGGGCATGGCACAATTCCATGCATAGGTGTGAAAGTTGTATCCCTTCTGCTGGCTCGGTCACGTGATTCAGACACTATGAGAGTCGTCTTATTCTCCATGTAATTTGTGCATTTGATTTCATTTTGTTAGCCATCTGCTTCCTGTGGCTTATCTTGACCTTTCAGAATAGGATACTCAGTTCTTCTCTTCATTAAATGTATCTACTGTTGGCCTGCTTCAGCTGGTATGACCTTGGCTTCTTGGCAGGACTTGCCTTCGTCTGATTTTCTGTCTGTCCTTAATTCTCGATTTTCCTGCTTCAAAGCTCTCCTCATGAGACCTTAAGTAACCTTTGGTCAGTTCTGCTCTTGTGCCTAGTGGAAGTATACTTGTATACATTTCTTTTCTTGAGGTAGATATGTATAGGTGGTGCTTGCCTCACTCTATCTTACTATTAAGCTTTAGCAAGCCTCATTATTTTCTTAGCATCTTGCGGTTCCTTGCATATGTACACGTGTAAGCTGGCTGAATATCTGCATCATGCTCCTGGAATAAGCATCTAACGTTTGACATTGTTATTTCGCTTTAAACTCAGGGTGTCACTTATCCATGGTGTTTCGTCTCTTTTCATCATTCATAGATCGTCATATCTTTTATATGTGAGTCAGTCTGGGTTCTTGTTATGTCACCATTCGTCGTTTTATAGGACTTTCTTGGCTTTTTCCGGTATTGCATTTTGACAATCGTCATTCTGTCTCACTTGTCAATATGGTTTTCTCAATGGGTACCTTATTGTCCAAGGTGGTGCAGGTACTTCAGTAGGTGCTCTCAGTCTGATAGGTACTGGCCAGTGCCCTGCTGCTGCGCTCTGCTGGTTTATTTGCTCATCATATGTCATATATTTCGGCGTGAACGTTCCTGGCACCTCAAAATGGGCTTTGGGGGTGCAAATTGTGTTCGAGACCTCCTCTACACAGGAGTTGCGGGGGGTTCCCCCGCTCCTCTTAGTCATGGTAATGGGGGGTCTGAGATTGCAGGGGTGTCCCCCGCTTCACTTAGAGAGCCTGGGACAAGAAAGTTAAAAAGATAAATAAAAGGGCGACACTGGTGTCAGTGCTGACCCACGTAAGGGTGTGGGAACTGCCGCTGCAGGGTTCGAGGGAAGTCGATGGCACACTTCTGTGTGTGCCACTATTAAGGTAAGTGGCCAGGGGGGAACGGGGTAAGGGGATGCGGGCCACAGTGAACTATCTGATCACTGCGCCACGCCATAATGGTCAATATTGTCTTCGGCGGAATTACGGGCGGCGCAGTAATCACATAGATTCGTCTGAGGTGAGACGAAGAAGGCGAGTAGGTTAATGGTGAAAGGGATCCTCCTAATAAAGAGTAAGTAACAAGTAGTTTTAAACAATTTGCATGCATTTGTTGCCTGCACTGTGCATGAAAAAGGCAGTTGTGTATGTTTAACCGCAAAACAATACACAATCCAGTGTGCCATAATGAACTTGGAGAGATATCTGTCACAGTGCTGTAGACAAAAGATAAACAGTGCAGTGCTCTGCCAGCCAGAGGGTTTCCGCTGATTTAAATTTGTAGGTGCAACTTGTGCAATGAAGTACCAGCAGGTTGTGGAAGAAATTGAGCCCACACAATATGATTTCAAAGAGTGTTGAGGAACAGGTTTGCATTGCGCCCGCCATATTGATGGCTGGGATAGATGCGATGTTGACACAATGTTGTTATTTGTTATGTATCTAGTATAATTAATTGGAATGGGATTACAATTAGTGTTATTTGTGTGTAGTTGATTGAATAGCATACAAATAGCAACATAATGTCAATTATGCGGGTACAGTGCGGACACAATGTAGTTGGGTAACGTGCAATGTAGCGCCTAAAGATGGGAAGCGAGGAGCTTCATTTGCACACATGAGAGAACAGATCAGTGGATGGGGAAGCACTGTGAGGGGATGCGGTGGTCCTGAACACACATGCACAACATCCATGGGGTTTTCAAGGGAGAGGTGTTTGGGACATTTGCGGAGTAGGGGGTGCATGGTGAATACATGGGAAGATTGTGCACCGCAAGTCCTTCAAAGCTGAGGTTTACGTATGCCGTAGAAGCCTGGGAGATCGAGATGAACTCTGTGTGCCCTGGAGAGTTGGCTGGCGGGGGTCAGAGGTAGGAGGAAGGCAGCTAACTGCATTCAGCCAGCTGTGATAATATCAAATGGTCATTCGCCTTCAGGATAAAATGAAGTGATTGTGGGGCATGGGTTTACAACTTGATGCTGTTGTGGATAAGAGATATAATCTTCTTGAGGACATTGGAGTTTGTTCAGTGACCAGGGAAATTCGGTCACATAGCAGGTAAGACTTGGGGCCAGTTAAGATGCCAGGTGCAAGTGGTGCTCAAGGGCAGAGGTGACTCATGGTTTATGTGTTTCAGTTAATTTCTCAGGAAGAATCCAGTATGTGGCGAGAGGCCATGGGGGCTGGAATGGCAGTCACAATAGATTAGCGTGTAATGAGAAATACCAGGGACGCCAGTAAGTCTGGGTAGATGAGCTATTTACTGCTGGTTCAAATTACACTTGTTTACTTATCTCCCTCCTCTTATTGATGAAGTATTTCTTGTAAAAGCCATGTGTATCACACCCAGAATTAGAGGTCCCTGACCATATGGACATTTTAATAAATTAGGATTGTTTTAGATTAATAAGTAACTATGTGCTGATGTCGTGATCAAATATGGAAAGAACCCAAAGAGGTTGGACTTATAAAGCTGAGCTAATGTAAATGAATGTTGAAGGGGATGGTGTTGAGATGGATATATCCAATGAGAGCGTGGGAACTTGAGGGGGTTAGATTTCCTTGTACAGGGTTAACGAATCATGTTTGGGGGTTGACTTTTTAACTAAATATGTGGCAATGTGTTAAAGGTTGCAACAATGTATATAATGTTGAACATTTGTGTGGTTCGAGGAGAATCTGGTTAGTTTTGTCTCTAAGGAATCATTTAGCCCCACCGGACCGTTTGTACAATAAACTTGCTTTACTGACATTGGAGGGTCCACCCATACAATGTCCCTGTCTAAATCTCCAGCAGCAAGCTAGACACTCCCCATAAACATGGTCTTTTTGTCAGGTAAATATATGCAGAGGAAAAAGAAAGGCTTAAAGAAAATGGCATCACATGTCTTTGGATGGAAAGGCACCTTCCATCGCTTCAGCAGCAAGTCCTGCTAAGTCCTTCTTCTTCCATTTCTCCACTTGTCTGTCCTTTCCCTTTCCGTATGCCCCTGCTGTACCTGATCATGGGACAAGAACCTTCTCGAAGTGGCCAGACTCAGTGGTAACTTTGTGGCTATCGACCGCCCTCATTCTTTCATGGACAGTCAGTAGCTTTCCGCTATCCCATGTTCACTACAGTCTTTCGTTGTACATGTGTGTAAGTCCCACGCTGTGTGGGATGTACTGACCCACTAGTCTCTGCCCTGCGACATCACTGTGTGCTGGTGGCACCAGAACCAGCAAAATGTCTGCAAGAAGCCTTATGCACACTAAACCTATGAAAATTGTGCTGTGAAACCAGAAAGTTGGCTGCCAGTGAGAACAGGAGACCACCCTGCTGAAACCTGTCGTTGGGCAGCCCACAGAGTGCAAATGGAAACTACATGAAAGGCAGTGCTTTATTGCAGGGAAACCCAAAGGTGCTCTAAAATCCTTTTTTCAACATCCTTGCCGGGTGTTACCCATCACTTCATTTAAAGAATTAACAGAAGCACACAATGTCAGGAAAGGCAGAATCCATCATAAGAATATCCACATTAAAAAGTGTACTTGTCTGTGAAAATCTGTAAAATATGGGCGCAGTGCCGTCGGCCACCTGTGTGACAGCTGTCATTTAATTACACTGGAACTTAAACTTGTGCAGTTAAAATCAAATTGTTGGAATTAAGTGACTTGCCATCAAAAGCAATATAGGTTGCAACTATTTAATCTCTATGTTTAAAAAGACTGGAATTAGAGATCTGTTTGCCTATTTTGAAAAAAGTAAGTTTATTTTTCAACTAAGAAAAATGTGTCCATTGACTTTCAAGTAAATCTGATGCAAGCCAAAGAACTTCAAAGCAAATTCCACAGTTGCCCCAACAAAAGGCATCTCTCCTGCTTCTCATCAAAGCCCAGGAACTCCCAGTCGGGTGTTAATGAAGAGGGGAGGGGATCTTGCTCTGCTGCTCCTGGGAGAGACAAAGGACGCCCTTGGCTGAAAAGAATATGCAGATGCAAGTGTCAACAGAAACCCCTGCTAGAGGAAAGAGGCGGGGATTGCTCTTGATCCACCAAAACTTTGGGGGCGGGACAGACAGTGTTGTATATTCTGAATCATACTCCTATCATACTCCTTCTAATTAAAGAGATTTATTGTGACATCACCCCATTGGTGATCATTGTAGAACCATTCAAATAGTGTGATATATATATTGTGCAAATACATAAAATAAATATATTTAATTTTGCAAAACAGCCTGATTCCTGGTTCAGTGTGACTCGGGGGATTCAAAGAGAGGGGCGTGATATAAGGGTACATCCTTCAGAAATAAAAGAACTTACAGACATAAATAAATAATTAAGGGCTCCAGCTGTGCATCACACGCTAGGCATTGACTTTGGTGGAGTGCCGGGTTGAAATCACTTACAGCTGCTTCCCATCGTCAAGGTGTGTTGTGGAGTCAGCAGTTTGTCGTGCCAACAGCACTACTGGCTAGGTCTTGTAATAGTGTTAACAACACAATATAACAAGGCCAATCGGATACTCTTCTTTCAAAACCGGTAACTTCAGAATTGTTAACGCATAATAGAAACAATCACTATGAATATCTGGTGCTAAGTCACTTTCTCTTGTGCAAAAAAAAGTAGGATACGTTTTCTTCTATCCACTTTTCTACATACAACACTGCACACTAGGGATATCCTGCACTTGTGAGGGAAAGATTTGCTTTTCGGAGAGGGCAAGAGACAGTGACTTTTAGCACCTTGTAATAGTGTACCATCAGACTTATGGGATAGGTCTCATGCAAGCATACCAAAAACCCTACTGACAGTAGTCTCATAGTGTTCTTGGTTTGTATTCATTCATACCTGTATTAAACGAACGACCATAACATTTACCTAAAAGAATAAACCGAAAACCGTATACTATGTAAGCCTATATGAGAAGAAATGTAAAACTGTAGAATTGAATCACATTTCTACAAATGTGCCTGGAACAGTGTTGTGTAAGGGTTGCCAGGAAACCTCTGTGCAGGATATGATAGGTTATTTAAAACGTGCTTAATACCCAGTGGTTTCTAAGCGCAGACACTGGGATTAAACCTGTGTTGCTCTGCATCGTCTTGCTTCCAAGTCGAGCATGTTGCCCCTGAGCTATCCCCCCGCGACTCACTGGTGCAGTGCAGGGTAAGTGAGGTAAGTAATGCAGACTGTATAGGTTGATTGATGAACATTGTAGGTCTGTGCTGGAGGGATGTTGGGGAGAATTTTCATTTTAATGCTAAGTTCCTCCCACCTTAGAGACCCCGGCTCTGTTGCTGGACTTTAGGACTTTTTAATTTTAAACCTGGAGCGAGTGAGCCCTTTTTTCTCACTCTCTGTGTTTTGAGCTGATTTGGATTATGTGTTTCCTTTGTTTTTGAAGCCTGACAAACTCCATAGGCATATACTTTGTGTATGGTGACGCACAGCACCTTCAGTGCTGTGTCACAGAGAAATCCTTTAGATTTCTCACAAGGTTTAAATACGTTTTTCTTGTGTGAACTAATGTTCCCAGGAAGAGTAAAGTATAATTGATTTTACTTACCTTTTCTCTTTGTAGGTCCAGCGAGCACCATCTTATGTGGAATGCAAGGGGGTTACTTGGTAGCCCCTTTTCATACCTACTCATGTAAACATTTTTATGTTGCCCTCACTACTTTAAATGGCTGGTGGCAGTGGTTTAATGTTCCTACCATTGTGCTTTTCTACCGCAGGCTGAATCCTCAGCTGCAGTATTGCACCCATGGGTGAACATTTTGTCAAAATGGCCCTGGTCTTCTTTTTTTGCCATTTTCTGTATGTCAGGTCTTTTTTTGGTTTTACTCTGCGTGCCAAGCCTGGTTTGTTTCTTTTGCTTTTGGCGTGCTTCAGTACTATAACCTGCCTCTGGCTCCAGTGTGTCTGGAAGGGCAGGAAGTGAGGGAGGTTCCCGATGAATTCACCAAGTCCTGATTGGCTGGCTAGCTGTCCTTGCAGGGCACTCACCCTTATGTTTGATTTGACAGCTAGGCTGTGCATGAATGGGAGAAACCTGCTTAAAAGGCAAGGCTTTTGGGACTGAAGACAGAGGTGAGCACTGGGAAGAACAACCCGACGAAGAAACGGTGAACAAAGCTTGCTGCATCCTCTTGGACCTTTGAATTGCCCGGTGAAGCCCTGCTGCTGTGCTGAAACTCCTTTTTCTGATCGACAAGAGAAGCTCTGGAAGGGATGACTTCTTTCCTGTGTTAGTGGGACCAACTAACCCTGAGACGAAATCCACTGGCCCACTTTCCCCGACTGGCTGTAACCTGTACGAGTGCAACATCTGTAATCCAGCCAGAAGTTCCAGGAGTCTCCCCAGGAGCCTCCAGAAGCAGGACAACCAGAGCTGGAGTCGCCTGACTAGAGTGCAGGACTCAAGGAGTGAAGGAAGCCCAATCGGTATTGTGGGATGTATTGACCCACTTTGCTGTGCTATGCGTGGGCCGGCAGGCGGAAGCCGGTCCACGCCAGGTAGGCCCACGAGAGCAAGGCCATTTCCTGTTTGCCACTGTAGCCACTCCTACCTTCTCCCCCGAGAGGGCAGGAGTCCTTCTCCAACCAAGCGCCACACTCGAGACGTGAAGCCTCCACACTACGAAAATCAACAAATCAGCTGGAGCAGCGTGCCGCACCATCGTGCTACAGGAGCAGCCGTACGGAGCACACAGCGCATTCCAGCTGGTGAGCTGATCTCACCCTGCCCCTACAGCACTACGTTTAGGCAACATCATTTTGCCCATATTTTCACTTTCAGCCGCGAGGCGCATCCACCAAAAAATGGCCACCGGGCTACTTTGTTATTAACGTTGCCTAGCAACGTCAGAGCCCATATCATCCCAGAAGTCACGCCAGGAAGGCCCACAAGAGCAAGGCCATTTCCTGTTTGCCACCGAGAGCGTCCGGCAACTATCCTTCCAAAATACTTCCAAGTACGCATAACCGCAGTGAGTGGATCAATGTTCTGCTGGGACTCGAACACCCTGTATTCTTAACCAGCATAACCCGTGTTGCCAGCCATAGCCCTGAACAGCCTATCTGCAATGCTAAATGTGTTTGAACTAGCATAACCCGTGTTGCCAGCGATAGCCCTGAACAGCCTATCTGCAATGAAAAATGTGTTTGAAATAGCATAACTCGTGTTGCCAGCTATAGCCCTGTGCAGCCTATCTATCTGCAATGCTAAATATGTTTGTACTAGCATAATCCGTGTTGCCAGCTCTATCTCTGAGCAGCCATTTGTAATTGCCGAAGGTATGGTCAAAGATCCTAATTACCTTCAGATAATTTAGGGCATTCAGCACTCTATCTCAGGTATAGATTCTGCAGGGATTAGCCTTCCCTCCTCACCTTCAGCATGCTAACTACACTCCACCACCTGACCAGCACGCTAGTTAAAATATTCCTTTCTAACATCTTCATGCCTTAGGCTATAATGCAACCATACCCGTGCTTAGACTCCTCAAGTCCTACTAATCGCACCATGACCAAGACCTCTACTGACCTTCCTACTCACCACACCACACACTCACCCACCCATATACCTAACTACCTTGCTAGACTACTCAGACTCAGAATTCACACTCTACCCATGATTCTCACATCCTTCTCCACACACAGGAACATCAGACTAGGAACTCGCACTTCTGTTAGACCTACCAATCCGCACAATGTACCTCGCTTCCTCCACACTAGTACCATGCTGCCAGCGGCATAAACTAAACCCAATCACAACAACACCAATCTACCCAATCCCACACATAAAGGTGCTAAACAGCCGCACCTCAACAAAAACTACAGAGCACCGCACCTCAAAGGCACCCTAATCCATGTCTGGTCTCTCACCACCCAAGTCCTAGAAATAAACAACCTCCTCACCAGCCACTTAGATATACTAGCCATCACAGAAACTTAGCTACATGAGGCATCTGGCCTGATCTTAACTCTAGCCGTACCCACAGGCTACTCTATCCTTAAACAGGATAGCCAATCTAAAATAGGAGGGGGAGTAGCTCTGATCTTCAAAGATTCTGTCCGTCTTAGGCGCACACCTCACCCATGGGAAGGCAATGCAGACATCCTATCGACTAAAATGTCTTCCTCCCCAAATAACACTATCAATATACATGTAATCTACCGACCTCCTGGTCTCCTGGTGGACTTCCAAAGTCAAATCACCCACATAGTCAGCGAGAATATTAAAAAAAAAGAAAACTTACTTCTAGGAGACCTTAATTTAGGTTTTAACGATCCCAATGACAAAGAGGCAATCTCATTCCTCAAGGACCTCACAGACATGGAATTCTCCCAGAAAATACTGACCCCTACCCACTCTAAAGGCAGAATTCTTGACTGGTTGGCTGACCACAACTGTGGCTCCACCATATCCTCAAACACCATCTACCCATGGACAGACCACAGCTGTATACAATTCACCATCCCCACTGCTCCTATTACTAAAACCATTACACACAAACCTGTCACGCTCGCTAGAAGCTCAAAAAAGTTAACATTGGACAATTTTCGACCCCTTCTTGACATCCAGTGACTAGCAGTGCCTTTCTCGAAAGACCCCAACATCTTAGCAGATATTTTTAAAGACACCCTTGCTAACGCAGTCAACACCATTTCCCCTCTAGAAGAAAGAAAAGAAAAAATGTCATTCCACTCAAACTCCTGGTTCTCAGAAGACCTCAGGCCAACCCCTGCGACACCACCAGAGAACTGTTCAAAATTATTGCCAAAAAATACAAAAATGCCATCTTCAATGCGAAATGCCAAGCCTATAATTGCCGAATATCAGACACCAACTCTCACTCTAAAGAACTCTTTACGATCTTTAAGGAACTCAGACACTACCATCTCCACTGATTAGATCATTAAAGACGAAGCATGGTGAAATAATAGACCTTCTTCAGAGCAAAATCCATGACCATCACAACGCCTTGCAGAAACTGCACCAGCCTACACAAACTCTGCCCATCAACAGAACCATCAACGTCCCTAAATTCGTCTTTAACAACATCTCTGAATCAGAAGTCAAAGACATCCTGAAACAACTAAAGCCATCACAATGCAAAGATGATGTATGCAACCCCAAGATCCATCAAGGATTGTGCAGAGCCACTCGCTCCACTCATTACTGCATTCATTAATGCTTCTTTTAAGACTGGCATCATCCCATACAACCTTAAAGAAGCATGGGTGTGCCCCCTTTTAAAAAAGCCTACACTAGACCCTGCACAGCCCAACAACTACAGGCCAATAACAACCGTCCCATTCCTTAAAATTTTGGACAAGGCAGCCCATAGCCAAATCCACCGATACCTAGAAACTAACTCCATCCTAGGAAATAGACAGTCGGGATTCCGCAAAGGGCACGGAACTGAAACAGCTCTGCTGGATCTAAAAAATCAAATGACTCAAATCATAGACAACTGTAAGCCCACTTTACTCCTCCTCCTAGACCTCTCAGCGGCCTTCGATCTTGTAGACCACAAAACCCTCACCACACACCTTACACACTCAGTGCATTTCTCAGACCAAGCTGCAGCCTGGATCACCTCATTTTTAGAAGGAAGAGCCATGCAAGTCTTCTCCAACATAGCCAATGCAGCCCCCACCATCATACACTGTGGTGTCCCACAGGGATCATGTACAGCTCCTACACTATACAACCTCTTCATTAAGCCACTCTTTGATAAACTCGATGCACTTGAGATCACATATACAAACTATGTAGACGATACCCAGGTGCTCCTCTCACCAACGGGCTCCTATCACCAAGATGCCTCAGCATTAAGTCAAATCTGTGCCCCTATCCAAGAGTGGATGGTCACCAATGGCCAAGCCTTAACGGGGACAAGACTGAGATTCTTATCCTTGGACAAAACACCACGCTATCCAAGTTAGACTCCCTCTATTCCAATTTCAGCATTGATAACTGCATCATTCCAGTCCTAACTTCCATCAAAACATTAGGGGTCCACATTGACACCACACACTCCATGAACAAGCAAGTCAGCGCCATTGTCTCTGCCTCTGCCCTAAGCACTAAACTTATCAACGCCATCGAGCCATTTTTAACCAAGGAAAATTGGGTTTCAATAGCCAGAGCTACCATAGGAGCAAAGCTCGACTACTGCAATGCACTCTTAGCCGGTAGGTCTGCAAAAAATCTAAACAGACTTCAAATCACCCAAAATAACTCACTAAGAGCAGCCTTAAGTATTCCTAAAAGAGACTACATCTCACAAGCAAGACAGACCGCTCACTGGCTCCCGGTCAAAGAACGCATCACTTTACAGCACCACCCTATCTTTCAGACTCACTCCATAGACATGTCTGTACAAAGCCTATTAGATCAGGCTACACCAACCAACTCACAGTACCACAAATTAACAGGACCAAAGCAGGAGGGTTAGGCTTCCCTTCTATAGCTCCAAAGCTCTGGAATGCACTCCCCACTGACTTGAGAGCAGAAACTTCTCTCCTGGCTTTCAGAAAAAAACCTTAAGGCTTCTCTTTAACTAAAACACTTACCATCAACTTGTCCAAATTGTCTAATGCAACTGTATAACAATCATGCCTGTCTCTATTTGTTTCATGTGTAACTAAGTTGTGATCACTTTACGTAACAAGCGCCACAATGCCCTTGGGCTGTTGCACACTCATCAAATGCGAATAAATAAATAAATGTGGCACCACCCTGCTAGTTATGGTGCAAGAAGCAGCAACAATGGCAGCAAAACTCTTGTACGCGCCAAAACCTACAAAAAACGCGTCCTGCAACACACCAAAAGAATGGATGCACAACCTGCCACCCATGGTGCATGTGTGGTGGGATAGAGCACACACCAAAGAAAATGTGCCAGTGGGCTCCATGACCAGCAAACAGAGTGCAGAGGGAGAAGCAGCACTTTGCAATTGAAACTCAAAAATGTGCCTACAAATGACATTTGCTTAGGTGCTAAAAACTCCAAAATGCCTATAACACAGCACTTTTCAACATCCAAAATCTTGCTTGGCGCTAAAATTCATGTAATCTTATGAAGCATTGCGAACATACAAGTCCTAAATGTGAAGAGCAAAACATTTCTTCAGGAAAACTGGATTGTCTGTAAACTGACAGGCCCTGTCAAAATCTGTGTGCAGTACCTTGGGCTACCGAATGACAGCTGCCAGAGGATCCCCTGATGAAACTGCAAAGTATTAAACTAAAAGTCTGCTGGCTTAGCAAACATAAAAAGGATTGTTGCTAAAAGGAATACAGATCTTAGTTTTGTTTTTGATCCCACAGATTGAAAGCTAAGGAAGTAATGTATTTATGTGATTTGATGCAATAAGTTTGGTTTTGCTGGATTTTAATCAAGAAAAAATTAGCCTGGCTGAGCTGCAAGAACTGGAAAAGCAGATTTCTCCCAGGCGGAGGGAAGATCCTCTCAGCTGAAACTCACTGGGAGATTCTAATTGTGGGTTAGCCAAGACTTTTGTCTACAGAAAGAGAAGGAACAATGGCAGAGCTTCAGCCCAGGAAACAGAGGTGTAACGGGAGTTGTAAACTGCTCCTGGAAGGGATTTCCAAGAGGAGGGGGCTATTCTGGGACTGCCGGGGGAGACAAAGGGGCAGGACCATTTGCTGTTTAGCATGAACAAAGAGCAATTTTTAAAGACTCATAACTTGTGATACAAAGTGGTGAAAAATATACCAAGTACATAAGGACATATCTGTTAGTCTTATTTTTGGCTGCACATTTTAAGAGGCGACAGAACCGTGTAAAATGTTCAGGACAGGAATGGCAATATATGTGGTTTTATGTGAAATCTATTACTAATATTAGAATTGTAAAAATGTACACACACATCCCCAGGTCAAACGCGCACATTTGTGGTAATTTGCGGGAAATTTGGAAATTGTGTTCATGGCGAAAAGGACAAAATTATGTAGAAAGGTGAAACAAGATTCCACAGCTGCAGGAATTTGATGAGCAGATGCTACATAAAATATGGAATCATTGTGTGTGATTTGTGTAAAGGTGACCCATGTAGAAATATGTATTTAGGGTGACATCCAATTTTGGTACTAGTAGCTAAAGGAAGGTTTCTTAGAACTGTAAAGCAAACCATAAAATGTGACATCATCCGGCCTTGATCCAATCACTCAGTTGCAAGGCGGAGATGAGGTTTTGATCCAATCCCAGCTCACAGGGGCAGGCTTAGTTAAGCCGGCTAATACATCCATTTTGTGATGCCATTTTATAGGATAAATAGAGACAGCTGACAACACAAAGGGACTCGCTGATCCGCTCACTTTCCTGATTCCGGCGAAGCACTCTGATCCAGCCTTCTACATCCAGCTTTAACATCCTTCCAGATCCAGATGCCAAGACTCTTGCAAGTAGTAGAGAACTATTGACTTTCTGCAAGGCTTAATCCTCAAACTTATTCTTGCAACCCAGTGAAGCGCTGTAGTGTGAGAAGGCCTTTTGAACTAGTATCCTGAAATTCTCTGGCTTGCCACCACAAGGCTTGCCTGAGGAACTCGCTATCAAGCTGATTGAAATATCCACAAACAAGGAGGGCAGATTCTGTGCAAATCCGGTGACCGGCATAGCTGATCCAGTACCGTGCCGTATGTGCAGTTCTTCCTTGACAGATCCAATCCATGACCAGAACGGACGGTCCAAATTAATAACTTATTTTGTGAGTATTAATAGAATGAAAAGTGACCCTAATAGCTGACTCTTTTCTTATCTGTTCCTAAATCCTAACTTCTTATTGATTAAGAAAAGTAATTTCCAAACGGAAACTAGAGTATCATGAACTGTTATGAGCGGCCGCGAATGACCTTCCTGTGTGGCATTCTCCTTTTTGTAGTCTTTAATATAGCATCAGAATCCCTACCTGCCATTTCTAACCTGAATTTCTGTTTTCCATTCTCTTGCCTATTTTACAAAACGTCTTTTACTGAAACCTCTGTAACTACCTCAGTTTTTATGATCGAAGCAGAATTTCAACTTCTACTTTGTGTGCATTAGTTTTAAACTGCTTCCAACTTGGACTTTGAGATTTCAAATGTTTTCTTTTGACTAAATAAATCATTGTTTGTGATTGTGTGAAACTGTTCAAAGCGGCTCCCATAGGAATTTATAATAATTAAAGTATTTTTGACCATAGTTGGTGTTTTTGCCCAGTCAATTCTAAAGACAATTTCAAAGACATGCTGACAGCTGAAAAGTCAATTCCGTTTTTCTCTTGTGTTTGAAGGGGGAGGTGGGAGTGACATTCTGCTTGATTTGTGCTATTCCTGAATACCTGCTCTCATCTACCTCCTCACATCTATTTAATTTCCTATTGGGGGGGTTGAGGGGTGTTGCAGGGGGAACCCCTAACCATAGTGCCATCTATACCAAACCAACACAAAAGTATTATTTTCTGTGCTGCAATTGTTTTTGTGCTCATTATTTTGACTCCTGGTGTATTAAAGAGATTATTCAGTGTTCTGTCACCCCATTGGTGATTGTTGTTTACCTATTAAAATATATTGTGATTACATTTTAAATACATAAATATTTACCTTTGCAAACTAGCCTGACGCCTGGTTCAGTGTGATCGGGGAGGTCGCAGGGGGGAAATTCCAGGAGAAGGGTGTGATGTGAGTGGTATATCGTTCAGAATATTGAACTTATAGATAAAAATAAATAAGGATTTCAGTTGTGCACTGCGTGACTTGGGTGTGTGTCAGATTGAAATCACTTAGTGTCCAACATCCGCGGTGGTGCGGTTTACCGAGCGATGAAACCAGCAAGTGCTGCTGATCCGAAAAGAGCCCATGGCTGCGGTCGACCTCCGAATTGCTGCCTCAGGAGTTCCCAGATGTCCCTTGTGTCCCCACGACTGAGGCCCAGGAACCCATGATCTGCATCGCTGCAACCAGACAGAAGCCAGCTTGATCCTCTTCTTCTAAACAAAGGTACTGTTCTGACTTGGGGTACTTACCCCATTGTCTGTAGCCTGCCTTTCTCAGTTGAGACTTGCAGTGGCTGCTTTGCTAGAGTTGATTTCAGATCTACCTTCACAAACAGCTTGTGACCCTACAGTGAATTTTATTCAACAATCTCTTTAACTTTGTGCAAGACTTTTTAATCTAAGAAGTGCCTCATCTCTATAGACGGTGCTCCAATTGACTTTGGCTGTCTTGGCTCCCTGCAGACTCTTCTAGCCCATTTGACTTTGATTGTCTCTCGCAGCTGATAATTTGTTTTTTTAACTATTATTGCTGGGAAGGGTTTTTATTTAGACTTCATTCGGAGATCGAAAGTGCTCACATGCTCTGAGAACCTGTTTAACCCTTTTCCTTCCCTTAACCGTTCCTTTCTACCAAACTCAGAATCTGCTAAGTGTACTAATGATATGTAAATGCCATAATTGTCCTAGTTAGTGAAGTCACCTCAGGGTGTTGAGAAGTGTGTAAGAAGCATCTCTAAAGAGTAATAGTTTTGTGGTGATTCTGAACAAGTATTTTAAAGTGTATTTGATTGCTACACGATTGCCCTTTTTTAAAGAATGATTATTTAAAAAACTACTGTTAAATAATGATTTATAACATAAACCTTGAGTATAAGTGTTACATGGCTACTTGTATTTGTGAATGTCATTGCCACAGCTCTACAGCTCACATTTACCCATCTTGAGATAAGCCTGGCTGCTCAGTCACACTACCAACTTGTGTAGTACAGGCCTATACATATAGGTGGGTTATCTAATACCAAGAGTACAAGGGTTGTGTAGTCTCCCACAGGGTTACTACTTCAATTCTTGCCTGACAAGGGGCAACGGAAGAAGCACAATATTGCATGTATGCTCATGATTTTTTAAAGGTGAGCATCTGACTAGCAACCAGATGCCTCACTACATTTCAGTAGTGCAGAGCAACATAACATTGGACCTTATTATGAGTGTGCCGGTGCAGTAATAACATACCGGTAGGACCGCGTACCAGCATGTTACCGTACCAGCAATCTCCAAGTTGTTTGTTGGATGGGGTGGCCGGATTTCCCAGCAGCTCCGAGCTGCTGGGATTTCCGGCACACCACCACCAGAAAATGCTGCTATTACCGGCACGGGTAATACCTGCAATTCCCCCCATGGAGTCCAATGGTACTCCGTGGAATGGGGAATTCCAGCACTTACTGCCACTTGTAATGTGCCGGTAATTCCGTCAGACCAAGTGGCGGTAACGGTATTACCGTTTGATGGTATCTCGCCAGATTTATTTACCAGCAAGATACCACCAAACCTTTAATGAGGCCGAGTAATCTTCATTGGCACAAAGCAACGGTCTTCAATTTTGGGTTAGTTCAAGTATTTTTGTTGGTCTGTATCCCTGTCTTGTTAGCGAAATCCAGTGCATGCATTAAAAGTAATCATTGGCAATAGCAATAGACATAGTAAAAAATACTTCTACGAACAGCGTCCTTTTTAGTTTTATTTCCATTGATGGTTCTTCAAACACTAATTTGCAGAAATGTTTTGATCTTTTAAAGCAACTACTAGGTAAGCCTCAGTTTTGCTGCTTTGATGCCTATCCTATACATGTTTTTTTTTAAAAAATCCATTGTAAGTATTGGTTTATTTATTTGTCTCATGTGAATTATTTGGTGTCTCTTTTATTATTTTGTATTGTTGTGTGTGCAATGTATACGTTGCTAGTGCTCAGAGCAATAGAGGTAGCTAGTGTGGAGCGGGCATCCTGTCCTCCCATCACAGTTGTACCCCATGCCATGCCCTTATGCACATCACCAACAAAACCTGCTCACACAGAGAATGGAAAAGTAAGCAACGGGAATGTCTGAGTGAAATCTGCTGCCAAATCTTGTCTACTATGTTCAGAATATTATGTCAGACATTCCTTAATTTTGAACTGTTTATAATTAAAAGTGCATTGGGTAATGCAAATTAGTTTTGCTTAAAGGTCGACCTTAAGATGCTTAATGCTTGTAACCTGTGGTTTGACTTTTTCCAGCAAAATTAATGAAGATATAGAATTTGCCACCATAATCACCTTTTGGCCAAATGTAACAGATAATTTGCATTATATGTCACTTGCATTTTATTTCTACTAGACATTTTATATCTCTATTAAGTCTGTCTGACACTCCTTTCAAGCATATGTTTTTTCACAATATGACATGTTTTCTGAGATGAATCACTATGTGTAGAAGCAATTGATCATAAGGAAACGTGGGTGTTTGTTGCAAACCTTATGTGCAATTGATGGGCTTTTAATGCAGTTGCAGCATGGTAAGGTGCTTGAAATTCTCATGAAGACTGCAGCCAGGGAGCATTAAAAAAAAAAAGTCCATCCTTAATGATTGTACAAAAGCAAAGTAATCTTCTGTAATTGAATTGTCAGACATGCAAATGCTATCTGTTTGACATTTCGTATTGCCGTTCCGTCTTTTCTAATTATCTTTATTAAAGGCTGAGGCTAACAAAAGAGATGCTTTACAATTAAGACTGGTTTACATCAGGTGGCATTTGCTTCCTCTGTAATTTTTCTAGCCCTTGATGTTTAATCATTGTTTTTGTTGCACCCAAGGCATCTGGTGCAAAATTGGAACTGTCTGCATTATTTTGCATTAAAGATGTGCCTGCATCTGTTGTAGAACACACACTGCATCGAAAAGGTTGACCTTAGATGTTTAGCGTTATTACTTTTTAAAGGGTAACTTACCTGATAAATACCCTAATATTGGTGGGAGAATGCTCTTCTCTACTGTTTTCGCTCTTGTCCCTCCGGTGCCTACTCGTGACATCACCTGGCTTAAGGCTGGGCCTTCCATCCACTGTACCTTGCTGCTTGCAGCTATGTTCACCACTTTTTATTTTTCAAGCGGAGTATCTTCTCTCCTCAGACAGTTCATTAAAAGCCAACATTGATAAAATAGTGTTGGCTTTGTATAGGTGAATGCTGGGCACTGCCACCATGTTTAAAGCCAGACGTGTTTGCCACACAACACTTTTGTTTGTGTTGTATTGATTTTCAAGGTTAGACCTGTTTTGCTACCCTGTTGCATACTTTTTACACTCCTGCTCCGGCCAATCATTTTTATTCTGACATTTTAATTTACACTTGTATTATTAAAAAAAACAGTGATTAATGTATGTATGCACTCTGACAATAAAGGGAGCCGTTTTGTCTTTACAGGTGTAACTTGTCTCTCTCATAGAGGAGAGAATTAACAATAGGGTGCCATAGCCAGCTGTATCAATTGTCCAGGGGGGGAAAGTTCAAGTTGCCTGCTACTAGCCAGGCATAAAGTCACTTGCCACCTCAATTCCCCACATACACAGAGCACACCATTTCTTATTTGCCAAGAAGCCTTTATCACTAGCCAGTGGCTAGGGGCGATTTCACATTGTGAGGCCTGAATTGCCTCAAAGGTATCACAGATAAGAATTGCATGGGTATTACTCTGGTGGGTTAATGCGGAGACGTTTCTTGTGTAAGTCAGAGGTGCCTCAGAATAATCAGGGACTTTACCTGTATGGCCAACTAGAACACTCATACCCCATCCACAACCAAGACTCCATCTGTCCCTTGTGTCCACATATTTCGAGGAATTGTATTAATGTTTTACTGCAGTCAGAATTGTGTACATGTTTCAGTTATGCCGTCACTCCACCTTTAAACCTATTTAACTTTTTTTATTTATAGGATTCTTTGGGAAAGATGCATCATTCAACACCAGTGATAAGATATCAGCAGACCGATACATTCAGGAAAGAGGCTGGGTGTTCTGATAAAAAACACCCTCCTGTGAAAACAAGAAGCTATGAACAGCCCACAGTAGCCTCCAAATCCCGATCCCCTTCGCCATACACGAAAAGACGTATGTGCGAGCTTTCGGATGACGCCAGACAAAGACTGTCTCACTTGAATCTGGGGCCATACGAGTTCAAAAAAGAAACGGACACCAAACCTCCATTTGTAGTAAGACATGTATGTGTTACTGTCACAATGTTGGTATCATTGCGTATGTTTGATATCATTGACTGCTGTTTGAGAGATTTTTCTTCGGCATTATTTCTAGGGCCCAGATATATTGCCATAATGGGTTTACAGGATGTTTCCACTTAGTTATCCTGACTCTCTAAGTGATAAATGCGAGGGAAGTCAAGGGCACTGTTCGGGAGAAAGGTTGTTTGAAAGGTTCAGTAAACACATTTGATAAGGAGAATTAAATGAATGTCCTCACAATAGATATATAAAAGTATATTCTTTATCGTAAAGTTGTTCAAAACTAACAACTGAGAATATGTTATTTAAATAACTTCAGAATATTATCAATATTATAACATGTGGCCACAAACGGTCATAATATTCACACAAGTTATCATAGTTTAACTGGACCTTTAGTGAGGCATAAAGCAACGTTACACATTTAAAGTTGCAGGCCACTAGCCATGCATAAACAGTTACCTCTCCAGTTCTCCCCATACACATAGCACACCATTTCTCATTCACCAACAGCCCGCTATCATTTGCCAGTGTTGGCCCATAGAAATTAACTGGTTGATGCAAGTCACCGAAGGTAGAAAGAGAACTGCACATGGTGCGTGCCCCTATCAGGGGTAATCCTTCCAAGCTGCATGCTGCACCGACGGCACAGGGGACACCACTGGCAACCATTCAGTTGAAAGACTCCCCTTTTTAGTGTTTGTTCTCCCTTTAGGGGTGCTTGTACTTGATGCACTGGAAATGGACGTTGAAACAAGAATAACACCTGTTTGCGCCTGCTCCATTCGGCTCAGACTAACCAGCAGGCCTCGCCATGGCTCCTCTATATTCAGGATTACTGATATTGTTAAGACATTGAGGAGGTACTCCTGTCCCTAATATTCTACCCCAAATTAAATACTTAGGCATTGTGTTTTCCCACCTCCTATAGATCTAATGCACAGTTTCTTAAATTGTAGGTCTTCAGTCAACAATGCTCTTGCATGTATGATTACGTTTGTAAAACGCAGGCTGATTTGAGTTTTATAGTAAACCCACTTGACTGATCTTTCTGGTCTAGCCATTGTGGCCATGAATCCTACTGATTATTAAATATTTCACATTCCCTAACCCAACAGGTGTTGGAAGGGATTTGCTAAATTGCCCAGAAGGAAATTGCTGTATCAATAATCACATGCCCAGTTGAGCTTATTTGCTTAATATCCTCACTGCTTACGTGCAATTGCCGGATCAAGTTGGTATAATGCCGTTCAATGTTACTTTGCTTCCACCTCTTCTGCACTACATATTGGCCAACTATAATATATCCTTGAGGAGGGACTCCTGTCCCTAATATTCTACCCCAAATTAAATACTTGGGCATTGTGTTTTCCCACCTCCTATAGATCTGATGCAGTTTCTTAAATTGTAGGTCTTCAGTCAACAATGCTCCTTGCATGTATGATTACATTTGTAAAACGCAGGCTGATTTGAGTTTTATAATAAACCCACTTGACTGATCTTTCTGGTCTAGCCATTGTGGCCATGAATCCTACTGATTATTAAATATTTCACATTCCCTAACCCAACAGGTGTTGGAAGGGATTTGCTAAATTGCCCAGAAGGAAATTGCTGTATCAATAATCACATGCCCAGTTGAGCTTATTTGCTTAATATCCTCACTGCTTATGTGCAATTGCCAGATCAAGTTGGTATAATGCCGTTCAATGTTACTTTGCTTCCACCTCTTCTGCACTACATATTGGCCAACTATAATATATCCTAGCAGATCTGAGTAGCAAACAGGGAAAATGTTTGTTCCTCTGTGATTTTAATAGTCACCTAGAGAACATCTCATCCATTCAGCAGGGCCTTTACAGAATTGACATATTTGTCCTCCTGCCATTTCTTTAGGATCCACTCACATCCATGGTTATTCTCTACAGAACATTGCAAGTAGGGGGTTGCTTATCCAAACCTTCTCAACCACTACCCATTTCCTTGACTGCCCATTTTCTCATGTCGTTCAATAGATCACCCTTCCAGGCCAACATCCTCCCTTGGTTGCATTTTTAAGTGCCATGTAATTTTATCATTTGCTAGATAATGACTACATGTCACTTAAATCTGAGGAATTGGTTCCAAAATATAATACTACAACACTTGCATTGTATTCTGTAGCCCCAGTAGAAACATACAGAATCAAAAGGGAGAGCGAGCCCCTTAGTTCTGTGGCACAGTAAAAATAAAATCTCTAAAAGCAGGGCCTAAGAAACGTAAGTGATGTAAATACTATCTTGAGGTGAATAATGCACACTCTGAATCAGATTTGATACAATATCGTCAAGCCTTATTTGGGGTTTAACATTTTTGTACTACCAGAATCTTATTTAAAGCACTACAGGACCTTTCAACCTCTTACCACCACTAGGTTTATGAATCTGTCTGCCATACTGTGTAATGATACACAGAACAGATCTCCTTTCTTCAATGATGCAGAGGAGGAGATGCCCATAATTATCAGAAATCTGACTCCCAGGTTCTGTTTTTTTTTTTAAATATAATGGTTCCTAGTACTGAAGTTGACACTAGGCTTTGAAGCCTTCCAATTCCCCAGCATATCCTATTCCAACATAGATCTTTCAGGATTTTAGGATTTTCCAAAACATGTGTCCCTATCCTGACTAAGATAACACATTTTCCTTTGGAGAGAATGTTTTTCCTGACTGTCTTGAGCATGCCTGGGGTCAATTTTCTGCTCTTGAAAACCTCCCCAGTGATAGTGCGATAGCTAATCTTTTAATGATATCTAAACTCATTGCAGCTCATTTTCATATACGTAAATTACCCAGAGGGGATTGCTTACAATTTGCATTTACATGCAAAAAGGACCACTCTGGACAATTTACATCATTTGTACTGCAAAGTGCAAAAGGGAGGTGGAAAATGGCGGTGGAAGACCTTTACGCCTCCCCTTTTCACTCTACAGTGCAAAATGAGTAAATGGTGCCACCCCTTCACATGTGCAGGCATTGCTTACAATGGATTGCTATGGATTCCCCCTGCTTTTTGCTGGTGTAAATACAAGGCGTAATCCATAGGAATTGATTGGTTTTACGTCAGCATGAAAATGTGACGCTAACCTAAAACCATGGGGATTTTGAAGGCGGAGGAGAAAAGGGAGGGGGAAACATAACTCCCATTCTGCCACCACCATCAAAAAAACAAAATTCCCTCAGAGTCTGGATGGAGGTGTTGGGACAGGCATAACACTGTATGCCTGTCTTTGACAGCCTCATTTACTCTCCGATGACTTGGAAAGTGAGTGCCTTTTGTCACTGCTTAGTTTTAGAATGGGGCCAGTATGCACCTTCATCCCTCTGTGTGCCCAGCCCCACACCCACCCTCGCCTGTGTGTAACCAACCACCGCTGATATGTATTTTTGCCATGCTGGAATTCAGATGGCTCAAGCCGTGCAGTCAGTAGCCATGCTGGATGTACATAGCAAAATGTATTTATGCGGTGAGCATATATTGACAGTAATGAACAGAATTTCACGTTCAGTTTGAATGTCTGGGCTGTAAGCCAGACTAATCTATTGTTTTGGAACAAATGGGTACACTACAATCCTAATATCTGTGCTGCACTCCAAGGGTCTGGTATGTGTTCCAATTTTTCCATTTGTTTAAGTAAATAGTTCGGAATGTTCCCTTTAACCATAACAAAGTCCTAGAAGACTACAATGGACTACAAGGCTTCCGTGATAGGCAAGATTTAAGGGAGATTGTTGACTAGTGGGGTTTTGCGATAATTCAGCTTGATGCCGTTGGCATTGAGCAGTTAGCTTCTGGCTACAGAGATTAGTTAGCTTGAAGCTATGGAACATCTTGCTGTTGGCATAGTGCTGTTGGGGAGTCGTTGCCCTCCAGCCTTGGATTACATTCTGCTGCGATTAAAAAGCTGTCCTCTGTTGAGGGCAGTCGGAAAGCTGTTTGTGATTCTGGATGAGGCAAGGCTGGATAGAGGCAGGCAGACAGGCAGAGCTCTAGGACCTGGAAGCAAGCTGGAACCACTCTCTCCATGAAAGCCTATGGAGAGGGGAGGGGAGATCTTCCCTCCATTTTTCTGCTTGGAATCTGAAATTGCATTTTTGTGCTTCTGAGACTCAAATGGCTTTTCTTTTTGCTTTTCGAGAATAACTACTATTTGTGACTGAGCTGCATAGAGAAGAACACCTACGTATGGCAATCGGCTCACCGCCTATGGACATATTTTCATCATCATTGGCTGCTGTTTGCATTACGGTCAATTCCAATTGACACTCTTCTAAGGCATTCTTACCTTTTTCTTGCTTTTTGCTAAGAGACCATGGTGATTTTGATAGGTCTAGCATTAGCATTAAGCTCTCATCTCCCTACCCTCTGAGGCCAGTAGTGAGTATGAGGGCCTGGTTTACCCATCTTTAGTATCACTGGGAAAGAAGAGCAGTATTGAGAAGGCGGCTCATTTCATGAGGGTTCCTAGTGAGATTTAATGAGGTCAGTTACTTTTAAAGTAGCTATTATGCTTCTGAGATGGGTGATTGGTCTTGAGTAGACTTGGTGGCAATGACAACTGTATATTCATTTATAACTTTTTGCATATTGAGTGTTATGTGCAGTTATAATAATGGTGGCAATGTTTCATTATTACTTATTTCTCATAATAAAATGATTTACACTATAGAGGAGAGTGTAAGAGCATTTGTTGTGTGTTCATTATTGAGAATTAAGTCTGAAGCATTTATTCATATGTATTAAGTCTGCGGCATATATCAGAAGTACTGTAAATTGTCATACTGTATGAGGTACGTGTTTTGATAAGAAAGGGGTTAGTAGAGGTTTTGAGCAGTGGACCATCAATAAATTACATGACATTAGTAAATCAGTCCTGTGTGGATGCGTGAGGGTGGATACCCATTTGCAGGGGTTTGTTGCCCACTCTCTCTATTCTAATGCATAGTGACGGGTATGTGCTTTTCTCTACCTCTATTCCTACTACAGCTCTTACAACTGGTGTCTACAACACTCCTCTTGGGATGGAGGAAAGGCTCTGTGAGGTAGAGGTGATAAGAATCATGTCACTACCTCCCAGTTGCTGTATTGCTGCATAGCACTTGGATGTGAGAAGAGCTTCTGTGAGCATTATTATTTTGGGGGGGGAGTGATTTTTCTTTTCTCTTTCTGTTGTATCCCCTCCTAAAGGGCATATTTTCTAATTTGATTGTATTTATTGTTTATAATATTGCCTTCTACTCCATGCTTGGTGTTGACAACAGGTTGTTGAACAGGACATAGAATTCAGTAAGCACTTCTTGGCACCTACCCATACAGAGCCTGCATGAGTCATTGTCTTGGGACCTTCAATCTGGTGAGTGCCTTAGTAGGTATCAACCCCATATTGCTGAGAACCTGTTAAGGGTCTGGTACCACAGGCCATTGAAGACTTTGTGAAGGGATAGAAGACTTCACATCCTAGCAGTAAGAGCATCCTGGGCCGGATTCAGTCCCCGATTCGGCAATTTGTATAGCGCCTCCAGGTCAATGAAGAGCTGATAGAGTAGTAAATATTGCTTGGGGGCACTCCATATGTGTTTAGCTAGTATAGTTTATGTGGTGTGTAGCTGCATTCTAATGCTAGGCATGGTGCGCTGGTTGTGTGAGGTCAGAATGTGTGCAGCAAGGCCGTTGACCTCGTTGTTTTCTGGCGGTGGCGGTGGTGGAGCTTGGGTATGAGATTATGTGTGCAGCCAGACTGTTTTTTTTTTTGTGGGGTATAGCTGCGTTCTAAAGACTGCTGAGATGTTCATGGAGGTCTGTAGGCATGTGTGTAGCTAGGCTGAAATTGATTGAGGAGTTATATCTGCCGGTATTCAGGTCGGCACCTCAGATGCTAAAGGCCTTTCCACCGACTGTTGAGTTCAATCCTGTTCCTGCTTCAGCACTGTCCAGATCCGCTAGTCCTTTAAGAAGGTTGAGTCGAGCTCTCCATTCAAGGCAATTTCATGTATTGATGTCCAAAACTATGCACACCCTGGATTTTCTGACTCCCGATAAAACCTTCCACTTCATGTCTCTTTTGTAAGGATGTCTTCCTCCACTCCAGTTAAACCACTTTGGAGATAAAACATCTCTTATTTCCTAAATCGGTGGACTCAAAATATGAAACTCCTAATGACATACCCTTCGTCGTTGGGGTGGGGGGTAACCTTCCAGCCCAATTTGTAGTGGTGTTGGCAGCCCTTAGGAAAGCCAAAGGAATTACAGAATCCAATTTCAGTCCTTGACAAGTACTCAAAGTCTTGGAAGTTTCAGGGCAAGAAAATGTACCACAATCCCATGCTAGCACTCAGACAAAAGAATGGTGCATTTCTTCTAGCTGGGGATGATATTCAAAATTTGGATTTTTAGAAAGATGTGCCGTTTTCCTCCCTCCTGAGTAACAGAAGGAGTTTTCTTCTGGTTAGTTGAGTTTAATGAAGCAGCATTACAACAGCTACAGGTTGATTAAAGCCCCCAATGAGATTGCGTCCATAGAGTAACTTCTTCAGTCAGTATGTAGACATGCTAACATAGAGACTTCCTCCCTCATTCTGACATCCATGGTAAGGGGATGGATCTTCCTGTTGACGGGTAAACCTTATTTTCCCTGTCCACCGATGAGACCCTTCATACTTGTAAAACAAACACCATTAGTGCCAAATCTTTAAGCACCTCTTCTGCACTCTTTAAATCCCGGTTTGATTCCTCTGCTACGTTTAAGGCCTTTAAAGGAAGTCAATTGCCTAAAAGCATGTTAGGTAAGATTTTAACCATAGAGCTAAATCTTCCTGACCTGTGTCAACCGCAGAACATTTATCTAAACTAGTGGATTATTTTTCTTTATACCTCAGTGAGTGGGAAACTTTTTCCACACTCGCAGAATGTTTTACTCTTTTTATGGGTGTCATTTGTAAGACTCTCTAAGGTGTCTTTTTAATGTTATCCTGTGACAACTTTTGGCTCAAACTTCCTGTTTTTGCTGGGTTGCCCTTTGGGCTGCCTCTTTTAACTTTCTCTGACCTTTGTGAGAACTACAGTTTCCAAAGATAGAAAGGATATTTTATCCTCTCTAAACTGTATTTAAGTGAGACCAGCACACCCCACCTTATGTGGAGTGTTGGGAGATGCAATGTATCCCCTTTCTCGTTTTAACTGTAACATTTCTGTCACAGGGACAAGCTTAACTTTAATGGCTGGTAGTACTGAACCTTTTTACTAATTCGGTGCACCTTTACCACTTGCTATTTGCACAGCCCCAGTAAAGGCACCCATGGGTGCTCATTTTACCAAAATGGCTCCTCTTTGTTTTAGTGTACCATTTTATCGTCCTTGTCTTTTGTTGTTCCTTCTCCTGACATCCAGGGCAGGAAACTCCTTTGTGTTAACTTATCATCAGCGGGAATCCTGTGGTTTCCCCGCCCAGGCTCCAGTGTATCTGTGAAGGCAGGAAGGGAGGGATGAGTCCAAAACTCTGCAGCCTTTTGTCTTCCAGCCCGACCATGAGAATCAAGTTCAAACTGGAAGGCTGGCTGTCCAGAAAGGACTGCCAGCCCCTAAATTTGAATGTTGCATGGCTGTTGGCTGGGTTCCTGCATAAAAGTCTGAACCTTGAAGCTGAAACCGAAGAGGAAGATGGAGAAACCGCAGCTGAGAAGATTTCCAGCTGAGGCCCTTCCTTCCAATTGACCTTGGGACTCCGAAAACGACGACCACGACCCAGAGCCTAGTGAAACACATTAGACTCGAGGAGGCCTGCATTTTGAGCCATCCCACGTTGTGCTGCGACCTTGCAGGGCTGCAATACTCCATTACCCTACAACCTCAAGCCATTGTGCGGTGCACAGTCTTCCTAATTCCGAATCTTGCTGAAACTTTGTGGGCATCCTGCTAGATCTACAGAGATGTGAATCGAGTGTGTAGACTCCCCTCATCAGAGAGCTGGACATTGCAAACGAAGAGCGTCTGACCAGCGATATTTTGTAGTATGTGCTCCTGAATAGGCTCCAAATCCACAGAGACGCATCCAGCCACGAGGAAACTCTTGCCTGGAGCCTTACCCTGAGATCCCTGCTGCAAGAGACCTCCCAAAGTCCTGTCTTCTATTTTCTTGACAAAGGAATCCTTCAACCAGGTTTCTGGCTGCAGATCCTGACGTCTTCCTGCTGTAACTCCTCTTCTTTGTTGGCTGTGGTATTTTACCTACCTTAACCCTTTGTGATTTCTGTATAGCTTTGGGGTGTTTTATGTGATGGGGAGGCCACTCATCCAGTTCATCCATGCCCACTGCGGAATCCTCCTAGGTGACCTCTCTAATGTCCCTCGACCCGACCCTCAAGTAACTTTAAAGTGAAGTACTTACATGTTTGAACAGTTTTACTCTGGAATTCTGACTTTGCCTGCTACTGAACCCTATATCGCCCTGCCTACATCTGGCACCTAGACCACTAGAGTCCCTACACTGCCTCTAATTGAACTCATGCTATCGAATAAGGGAAGGTCTGAATAGGAAAAGGGTTCCTCTGCCTTGAACAGAATAACAAGTGTGCAAAAGTTACTTGTAAAAAAAGTTGGTTGGTAACTGTAACTCTGAGAGTGCACAGTTACAAAAGTTCTTACTTACCTTGAATGTGAGTTGCTCTATTATGAAAAGTGTATATATAAGGTTAAGTTACTCACCTGGAATTGGTTGTGCCTCTTCCCTAAAAGTAATGCTGTTGGTTTCACTTTGCTATTCCTGTTATGGGAAATGTATGAGTGACCCCAATTGGGTCTTGCTTCCCCTGAATTGCTGTTAACCTGTACATAACAAGTCTGCCTAGGCCATACTTACCTTTTAGGTGGCTGGTAGCTCCTGACAAAAGTACATAGGTTTTACTTACCTTGAGCATAACTGTGTTATCCTAAAATAAGTTATTGCGTCCCTTCTGTGAATTGAAAAGCAACTGTAATTGAATATTACTTCAAAAGGGTTTACTTACCTTGTGTATAACCTTTATCCTGAAACAAGTTGCTTCCCTTAGCCTGTGAACTGACAAACTGTAATTGAATATTACACTCTAAGGTCCAACTCCCCCAGAATGACTGTTATCTTGAACCCGAGTTCTAGGTGTTTTACTGTTCCTAGAATAAGTGTTGGCTTACTATGTGATTTCTGGCTGAGCGTCACTGTACAAACGGATAGATAGGGTTTACTACCCTGGTATTACTGAAAGTAATCTGAAAGTAACTATTGGTTTTGACTTCCCTGGAACTACTGTTGGGTGTTCCAAATTAGGTTATATACGTTGGTCTGTGTACCTTCAAGCATAGTGTTGGGCTTTTCTACAATGTCTTTATATGATCTTTGATAGTACTTATTTACCCCAAGATTTATCTGGGCCTTCTTGTATTTAAATAACTATTTTTTTTGCAATGCATAATGTTTCGGTGTTCTTTGGACCATTTGTATTACAATTTCTTTGTATTGATTCTACAGCCCTCTCTCCCTCCTAAGATAAGCCTGTGGCTTCTCTGTCTAAGTTACCAAATATTCACGTGGTACAGCCTGATACTAAGAGTGGATTCTTGTACTGTCTCAGTTGACTGGTTTTACTAACCCCTTAGTTGGACTTTAGAAACCGTCCTAAAAACCTCCACCCTATGCATGTTGACTTCTTTGTATCACTTTTTATCAATCATTTATTGTTAATGTAAACCTGTACAGAAATGCAATCGCCTGATTCATGCAAATCTAAAAAACGTTCTATCATGGGGAAGAAAAAGTTACTTGCCTCTAACAATGGTTCTTGAGCATTAGTCTCTTCTTTAGATTCACAATCTTCCTTCTCCTCCTCTGTTACAAGGTAGTAGTAGATTGCACTTTTCTCTTATAGACAGTAATTAGATGTCTGAATTGGCTTAAATATGGGTCTTTGTCTCAGTTCTCATTAGCATGTTCTATACGTTTCTTATTTAGATTGAAAAATCACCTTCAACAGACACCTCTCTTCTCACATGCTCTCCTCCAGAAGGAATGTCTGCAAGCTGGCCTACATACTCTGAAGGTGAGTTTGAATGACGTAGATGCACTATTTTCGAAAAAAAGGTGACCTTTTATGACTGTTTGTGATCTCACTCAGTGCTCCAAATAAGAGATCCCTATTTTTGAAATTTGCGAGTAAATATCATTTCAAGAATAAAAATTAGTGTTCTCTTTTGCAAGAGTAAAACATATGACATCCAGCCAACGTGTGCAAAGAGTTAACAATGTATGGAAATCATTACCGTGCAGCAGCTTTCTGCATTGTGACAGAAAGCAAGTTTCTCTCACAGTTAACACATGGTGCAGTGGCACAAACACCCTCTCACAAATGGAACAGATTCCCTTGCTTATAAAGCAAGGGTACTACATCAGTATAAGCTTTTCAACTCTTCGCTCACACAGAGAAGGTCAGCTTGAGTAGAAACCGTGCAGGCTTCCCCCACACAAATGGAAAAGGCAAATCGGGGCAACCCCAATGCAAGCTTTAGCCAGGCGATTACCACACTTAGAACAGATCAGGAATGTGTCCCTGGAGTAGAAACTACACTCATATAAAAACGGATGTAACATAGCCTTCAGTAGTGCATGCTCCAGTGCTAAACTGCTCACACGATTGTAGGGCACATTCTATTCTAGACTAAACGTGCCCTGTCTGATAGCATTCATTGTATCCACAACGAGCCTTTTTTGATTTCATTGTATCTATAACATGCCTTATTTGATTGCATGCTATCTACAACGTGCCTTATTTGATTTGATTGCATTGTATACACAACGTGCTTCATTTGATTTTATTGCATTGTATCTATAATGTACCTTATTTGATTGCATTGTACCTATAACATGCCTTATTTGATTGCATTGGATCTATAACGTGCCTTATCGACCATCAAACTGCTCGCACACTCCAGGCTAGCCTTGCCTACTTGCCTATCTGTTTGCATTATAACTGTGCACCTTGTTGTAGTGCACATCCCAGTCTAACCGCACCTTATTTGATCACATGCATCCCTAATGTGCCTTTATCTGACCATAAAACTGCTTGCTTTTCAACAGAGTACATCGCAATCCCAATGTGCCTATGCGTTGCCACTCAGTACATAGCAAACCCACTGTGCCTTTGATAAATTTTACCTTATCTGACCATCAACTCACTTGTTTTGCTTCTGAGCACACCACGGCCCTAGCGCACCCTTATGACAATCAAACTGATGAATGGTTCTCGACCACACTGTAACGTGCCTATCTGATAACCAATTGGCCGGAATTGTACACTTATTTCATCTTAGCCGAATATGCCGTACATGACCTGTCCCTGAATGCTCTCGTAGACTCGCGTGCTGCACAGATCCATCTCGTGCCACTTGCCCGACCAGCCACCTCCCACTGCATTTCTATACCTCGCCAGACCACCAGTCTTAGCTCATTGCCCCACTGACAGACCTATCATACCTATACAGCACTATGTACTTACCTCACATAATACGCTACACACCATTACTACTGGGCTTTCTGCTAATTCAATCCATGGTCTCACCTACTACCACCTATTTATCAACCCAGCATAACTTGATATCTAATAACATGCACAAAATGAGACGCACATCGCTAACCATGAGCAACAGGCTCCCTCCAGTAGACAGCATTCCACCATCAGCCTTTTTGCCTTCCTACGTACAACTACTGCCAGAATCACTCCCTCTACTAACACTTCACCGCACAATCCCTACCTGAACTCACCAGCCCTATGGCTTGAACACTTTGCCACCAAACCTACACCTAATGAACCCTGCGCTCTGGATCTTAGGAACTCTAGACTAGGCACTAGATTCCCTTCAGCCCCACCAGCACCCAGACTCACTACTACCTCTAAAACTCATAATACCTCTATCAAATCAGCGAACATCCCGAAGATCATACCCACCAAGTGCATCTTGCACAAGAAACTCACTACCATGACTGATATCAAACACACCCCTGACAAAGCAACCCCCATTAAGGGCGCTTTAATCAACGCTAGGTCACTCCCGGCACATGCTGCGGATATTGCAGACTACATTACAGCCCAAGACCTCTATTTCCTAGCAATTACTGAGACTTGGCTACATGCTGCATCAGGACCTTCTCTCTCTCTCTCTCTCTCGCCATTCCCAACGACCACTCCATCATTAGATGTGATAGAAACTCCAACCATTCAAAAGGCGGTGGTGTCGCCTTCATCTCCAAAACCTCCCTAGGACTCAGATCTATACCAAGTCAGCATATTCCTTCAGCTGAACTGCTGTCCGTCAAGCTCGACGTCTGTTACCCAAACACTCACCCTGCACCTGATCTACAGGCCACCGGGACCAGTATCTACATTCAGAGAAGACATCACTATCCTCGTCTCTACCAATAGCAAGCCCAGCTCCCAAATCTTTCTATTGGGAGACCTCAATCTCGGCTTCCAAGATGCTAAGGACACCAAAGCACTAGATATTGCAAAAACTATAACAGAACTAGCCTTCATCCACCGCATCCACGAATCCACCCACATCAAAGGCAGAATCCTTAATTGGCTCGCAGACCTCCACTGCAGCATTAACATCCTGTCCAATATGCCTTGTGCTTGGTCAGATCATCATCTGATGACCTTCACCATCGAATCTGACAACCAATGTTCCAAGCAGAACATTGCACCGCCTATATGCACTGGAAATAAAAGGTACATAACCAGTGGGAAACTGCTCCCACTGATACTACCTATTCTAAACATCGCCACTGAGTTGTACACCAACCCCACGGCCTTAGTTGATATCTACAACCTAACTATCCTCACGGCTATCAATACCATTGCTCCACTGAAATTACGAAAGTCCAAACCACGTGCACACCTTAACTCCTGGTTTACGCAGACTCTGAGTATTACGTGAGGAAAAAATAAATGCAGAGGCCCTTTGGAAGAGCCTACCAACTGCATCCAACAAAAATAAACTCATGCTAGCATCTCACTCAACTACAAAGAGGCAATTGTCCAAGCCAAAAAAAATACCTACAACAGGATTACCCAAGCCAAATCGAGTACTAAAGAACTGTTTAAGATACTCAAAGAATTGGAATCACCAGCAGCTCCCCCTGACACCTGTGTGAAAGACATCTCATGGTGCTCCAATATTCAAAAAGCATTACTAGATAAAATCGCCATGCTCCGAAACAAAATTGACTCCAAAAAAAGCAACCTGTCACTTGATTCACAACAAAGTATGTCAGTCAGCTCTACAGTCCTCCCAACAGCATGCCCACAAACTATTCAATTTCACCCCCTCACACCCAAATATGGAGAAATCCTAATCCTCAAACTTAAACCATCTAATTGTGAGGAAGACACCTGCCCAGCCTCTATCAAAGTGGCACCGAAAGAACCAGCACCATTCATCTAATAAATGCCTCCTTCAACACTGGCATCGTGCCCAACAATTTCAAAGACGCTTGAGTTCTCCCTTTAGTGAAGAAGCCATCGCTAGACACGAGCATTCCCACTAAATGGGCCCATCACCACAGTACCCTTTTTGCTGAAAATCCTGGACAGAGCAGCTTACCTGCAGATCCAAGATCACCTACAATCAAATAACCTCCTCGGCCTCAGCCAATAAGGCTTCAGACCTAGGCATGGGACCGAAATGTCCTTGATCGGTCTGAAAACACAAATTGAAGACTTAAAAGATAATGGCAAGCTGGCCCTCCTACTCCCACTTGACCGATCGGCTGCATTTGATTTGGTCGATCATCAAATACTATGCAACAACCTTATCTCCTCAGCTCACTTTTCTGACAATTCCACCATGTGGATTAGATCTTTCCTTGAGAACAAATCAATGAGCGTCCTTTCCCCCGTCGGCTTCCGCCGTACCGGCTCTAGTTCTGTACGGAGTCCCACAGGGATCTTGCATTTCCCCAACACTCTATAATGTGTTTATGAAGCCCCTCTTCGATATCCTCGACCGTTTGGGTGTCATCTACACAAACTATGCAGATGACACCCAAATACTCATTCCCATAACTGGAGACCTCAAAACAGACTCCAAAGTACCGAACAACATTTACCTAGTCATCCAGGCCTGGATGGCTCAACACAGGCTCTGTCTTAATGACGATAAGACAGAACTATTCTTCCTTGGCTCACAACCCAGACTTAACAAGCTAGATCCAGACTTTGGCTCCTTCACCATCGATGGTAACACCATTAAGGTATCCAGTGATGCTAAAACCCTTGCTATATACCTTGACTCCACCCTATGATTAACGAGACAAACCAACGGCATAATCTCCTCAGCGGCGTACACATGCAAACGTATCACTGCCTGCTGACCTTTCCTAACCGCCGACAATTGCACCACCTTAGCCAGAACTCTTGTTCTGTCGAAACTCGACTATTGCAACACGCTCTACTTGGGGACCTGCCAACGAAACACAAACAAACTACAAGTTATTCAAAACAATGCCATTAGAGCAGCGCTGACTATTCCTTGAACTCATCACATCTCTGACACTAGACGTACTTTACATTGGCTATAGGTCAACCAAAGAATCGCTCTCAAATCATTGTCACTTACGCACAAATGCCTTGCAAACCATGCTCCAAGCTACCTGTCAAACCTATTCACACTAAAACCTCTGACCGACCCTGTAGAGTGACCCAAGCACACTGCCTCACGATACCTAGTTTCAAACTTCAGAAGGTTGGGGGCAGCAGCTTCCCTGTGCTTGTTGCTTGTTCACTCAGAACTGAACCTTCCTTCCATGCCAAAATTTAGCTTACAGCACATGACCATTAGTTACCAAGACTGTGCCCATCCAACCCCCGCAACTATGTAAATACGCCTACCTGCAACACATTTTGCCCAATGCTCCTGTGCTACATGTAAGTCTATACCTTCTCTCCTGGATACAATGTATTTGGTTATGTTTACATCCTCATCCCTGCTTACCATTGTAACTCTGCAATATGTAACATCGTAACATGTAACATTGTATAAATATATGTAACTGTAAACTTAATAAAAGCGCCCAGATGCCCTTGGCGCGCTTAACAAAAAAATAAAATACAAATAATACATAAAAGGTATACCATGGACCTCTGTAGATCATGCTTTCCTCACATGGAATAGGAACGTTGTGAGCCTCAACAATACAAAATTACCACACTTGAAACAGGTAAATTGTGGGTCACAACAGGATAATTATCACTTATATGGAGAAAGAACTGCATGGCAGGGAACAGTGCAAGCACCTCCACGCTGAAGAGGTAAATTAAACACTATGCTTTAAATACACAAGACCTTATTTAGAACACCCAACAGTATTTCTAGGTAAGTCAGACCTTTGTACACACATTCAGTATAGGGCACACCTATTCTTGGGGAGTAAAACCATAAGTTACTTTCAGATTACTTTACAGTAATTCAAAGGTAGTAAACCCTAGCAGTTGTACAGTGACGCTTAGCAAGAAATCACTTAGTAAGCCAACTGGACACTATACCTTTTGTGAATAGTGAAACACTTATTCTAGGTATAGTAAAAACATATAATGTCTTTTGTGATAACCCACAGTTATACTAGGTGAGTAAAACCTAAGGATGTAATATTATATTACAGGTGCTTTTGAGATCAGTAAAACACAGATTGAGATGAGCAATAACTCTTGTAACTTGTTTTAGGATGGCAAACAGATACCTCTACACTTTTTAAAGGCGCTATCAGCAACTTAAAGCCAGGTATAAACCTCAGACTGTTTTTGTGTCTTCTAAACAGACCAGGGAATGCAGTACCCACTGTTACACTTTATGAATGACTCAAGGTTATTCCAGGTGGGTAAAACTTAATGCAGACTTATACTGGACAGACTACCAGCAAGTCACAGTAAGCAAGACCCAGTTTGGAATTGTATGCACCTATTCTATGAAAGAAATGGGAAAGAGGCCCAGCCAATTTACAGGTGAGTAAAATAACCCTACATCTACTTTCTATTAGAATGGCGAAACAGTTTCTAAGGAAGGAAAGAAAGATGTTAGATATACTTTCCAGAATGGCAGAATATTTCTAAGGTACTTAATAACTTTTGTAACTGTTCACCAACAAACTTCTTTTACAAGTAAGTAACATTTTAACGCTTGTTATTTTTTTCAAGGCAGGTCCCTTTACTTATCCAGTCCTTCCCTTATTCTATAGCTTGAGTTCCCTCAGAGGCAGTAGATAGACCTTAGTGGTCTAGGTGCCAGCTGTAGGCAGGGTGCCATAGGGTTCGGTTGACAGCAAAGTCTGAGTTCCTGAGGAAGACTGTTCAAACAAGTAAGCATTTCAAATGCGTGGACCCCTTTGCTCATGGAATACCAGAGGCCATGCCCATTTATTTGAGCAGTCTAATCCAGACTTAGAAGAATTTCTAATCATATGCTTCCAAGAGACCTGGTTAACAGCCACTCCATGCTGTGATGGGTTTCTCACTTTTCTAAATCCTGCGATACAGAAGAAACAAGGGATGCCCTCATTGGGCCTAATGACAATGATCCATATTGACCCGGATTGTTCCATAAAGGAAACACAGAATGTAAATCCATGGGTACAATACACTATTGTAACAATACGACAGGAGGCCGCCCTCGGGCAAATAAAGGCGACAGGTCATTGCAGACAGATCGCAATATTTAACGTATACTGGAACCCGCTGCCTGTAACTATGATTATTTTCTGGGTGCTGTATTGATGATTTAGCCTGCAAGAACCAAAAAATTGAATTTATCATCTGCAGGGACTTAAATATTCATCTTCTGACTAAGACCGGTGAAGAGAGAGAGAAAGATCACTTGTCCCAAAGCTCAAGGCAATGGCGGAAGGAAATAAACATTTGCAACTTGATATTGGTCAATAAATCCACCAAAGAATGAGCTATAAGTATTCCCTCTTGGACGCGAGGCAATTCAACAGCAACTATTGATTATATATAGCTGCCAAGTGAGCTAAACAAGGGAATGATGAGAATCAATATCATACCAACAATCAAAAGTGACCATAATATGCTATTAATGTAAGGCACAGACATAACACACCAGCGAAAGATTACAGTCTCAACAGCACTTGAACTCAATAGCAACGCAACACGATTAAGGATTAATGCAAACCAACTTAATACAATTCCGAACACATTTCGTGACGGAATGCTAAAAACAAAAAGAAAAGCTGAACTACGGATGGCTTCTGCTGCCATACATAAAGCCGAGCTCGACTGGGAAGCCAAAGATGCATAATCATCCATCCAACGACGAACTGGCACAGAAAAAAAGCTCTAAAAATAACTATTTGCAGCTTGGCCAAAAATATAATACTGCAGACAAAGAAAAGATAGGAACAGCCAGACAGGCATATAGACATTGGAAAAAAACGCATGTGCGAACACTGCTGCAACTGGATGCTGAGAAGATGTTAGCTAAACTCAAGAATACAAATTCGAGAGAATTATGGAACCTCCTTAACAATAACTGACTATACCAAGATCGGCTGGTGTCGAATGTGCCTGAAGAAATTTGGCTCAATCATTATGCCATGCTACATAAGAAACGTGCATCGGAAGAAGAACCGACAGACCTTACAACTGTAAAAGAATGGACCCTAGATTGGGATAAGCTTGATTTTATCGAAATCATAGCAAAACTTAATCCATCATGAGCACCCGGCCCCGATGGTCTGTCAAATGCCATTATGAAACAAACACCTGACATATGGGCAGATTTACTAGATCAACTGTTGGTCAAGGTAATCTAAATCAGATTCCGAGATCTTGGAGAAATGCAACATTGATCCTGATATATAAACACAGACCTAGAGAGGATCCAGCTCACATCTTTGCATCTTATCTTTTAAAGCATCTAAAAGAATGGGAAAACCAAAACAGATTTGCGACAAGACAAACAGGCTTTACTCCGAATGTCACCACTAACATCAATCTGGTGCCACAGTGCGTATTATATTTGTCGATCTCAACATAGCCTTTGACTCGATAAACCAATCAAAACTATGGATGAAATTAAGGTCTTGGAATTGCCCAACAGCGATTACAGAGCTGATCAACTTGCTGTATTCGAATACGTCTATTAACATCAGACTTGCAAAAGATGGCACCATGAGTGCCTCGATAACGACATCGAACGGCTGAAAACAGAGCTGCCCGCTGGCTGCAACAATGTACAACCTTGATACGGCCAACTTTGAAAACCATCTCAAGGATGAGGCACTGAACCCTCAAAGTTAATTCGATCCCAATACCAGCAATGATGTATACAGACGACATTTACTGGATAAAACAATGTCGGCCTAAAAGTTAGCATACGTAAAATGGGTGAATACATGGACACTAATGAACTACGAATAAAGAAGAAAAGAGCTCATACACTATGTGTAGAAGTGAAACTGCTAGAAGAAGTATCTACTTTCAAATATTTGGGTATACTCCTTAACCAATCAAAGAACAAAAAGGAATGGACAGTTGCAGTTGAAAGCAAAATGCAATTACTGGCAAGACAAGGCTGTCTCCTGCATAAAAAAAAAGATGGGGAAATTCTCCTGAAAGCCAATCGTGACATTCTACAGACAAAATGTTATCCCCAGAACCACCTTTGGCAGTGAGTCCATGATAAATGCAGGAACAGTGAATTGCCAAAAAATAGAAGCCCTGTTTTGGAGGATAATCTTGCGCCTACCGCGCAATTATCCAATATCCAGAATTAGACATGAAATGGCAACACAGTCAATGGCCTCGATAGTCCGGTGGAAACAGTTTGACATTTTAAGGACAATCTTAGCTGATGAAACAACACCAGCTATTCAAATATTTCGTTCCACCAATAAGTCTATGAATAATGCCATTCTGGAATCTTGGATGAAAGCATTAAAAGACCAACTAACCATATGTCATGACCGCTGCCTCCAAGGAGTCAGATCCAGCCCAACATCCTGGGAAGCAGGGTCACAACTTCCATTCCAGGCACCAGCCGGTCCCCACAGGGGCCTTTTGGACCTTGTCCTGGCGCCAGTGGCGCCAGGCTCATAAGGGAACCCAGTCCCGGCACAGGAAGCGCCGGGCTCATATTGAGAGGAATGGTGCTTGGGTGGACCTACCTGCTGCAGACCATGCTGCTCACTTACCTGTAGGATGAGATCCTCATCCATTCCTGGCTGGAACTACTTTACCTTCTGGGTGTGGCCAGCACCACTCCCTGGGACTGGATACTGGAACTATCCTGAGAGCTGGAACTTCTTTCTTGCCTGGGCAAGGCTGTGGAAGGAGACATCTAAGCACTCCAATGGCTTATTTAAACCACACCCGATCAGTGCAACGTGCTTCGCGTTATTCTGCACTAGCAGCAGGACGCTCACCGTGTCGGCTCCAGAGAATCTTCAGCTTCAGCATCTGTGAACAATAATTCTTTATCTTACCTCCCGGAAAACCAGTCTTCAGTCTTCAGCAGCGTCTGAAAGAGAACAAGGACACCAGGTTAGGACAAGGCAAAACCAGCGCTGCACTTACCTCGTCCATCGGTGCATCCCGAGGCCGCGTGCCGCACTCTTCATACTCCGACAACCCTGCGGAAACAAAGGACATTGGTTAGTGAACCTCCGTGATATTTGGCTTACCTGTGCTACTTACGCCTCGATCTCCGCCAAGCGCTGTTCAACCGCACCTGCAAAAACAAGAAGGACATCATTGGGGCACAGTACGCCATCACTACTCGCGTGTCTTCTATTCCGGCACGTACCTCGGCGTCCATCTCCAACGCCGGCTGCTACGGCTACCTGAAAAAGGGAAAAGAGACATTAAGAAGTGCATTTAACTTCGAACAACATTCTTTTACTTACGTGCCTCCACGAGCTCCGGCATTCTTCTCGCTTACCGTATCTGCATACCGGACCTGCAAAGGCAAGAGACATTTAAAGGGACATATAAATAAGACTCCATATTCAAGCATTTACCATTCGTGCGGTTAACGACGGCCTTGCTCCCCGATTCCATCCTCTGCAATCAAGAGGCTGGGTTATGAACCAGTGAAGCAACTGGCATTAGCGCCCCTGCACAGACGCAGGATGGAGAGCTCCGCTTTCACCTATCTAAGGTGAGCACATTCCGCCCACAAGAAACGTGGGGAGGCCAGAAAGGGGAAAGTCAGATTGGCCAATCAGACATACATTAACCCTTTGTTCTCCTACTTGCAGACACCTCACCCTCCGGGTCAAAATTACGGTGAGGAGAGGGCCCATCCAGGGTGTTATCAGAGGCCTGCGCGTGACCCTAGAAGACACTGAAATCTCCCAGCCCGGACCTGCGCCTCCGAGGGATTCAGGTGAGCGTTACACCATAGAGGATATATCCATGGAAATGTTGATGCACTGTCCCCAGCATGCCAAAATAAAATTACAACGTAATGACTGGCAGAAAACCATAGAGGACAAAGCTAAATATGTGATGAACATTCATTGTGATAGTGACATCTGAGCAATTAATGAACTTCCCTAATATCTATTTCCGACAGACAAATCCCTGAACATATTTTAAGAACTCATTTGAAAACGCTGCCAACCAGAGAAAGACTTGCAGAAATAAGACAAACCCCGATGACAGAGAATTACTGCAGATTCTGCAAAGATACAGAAATACCGGAAACGTTATCCCATCTAATCATGCTCTGTCCTTCACTAGCACAGGAAAGAAGCCTATTCAGAAGCTTTTTTCAAATCGCGTCCTCACAACTGTCCACAGAAACACGATGGTCATTGATGATGAGCGAACTGGATAATAACTCTATATACACGCTTATGCAATTTCTAAGAAACATTCTTGAATAAAGTCTAGAACATGAGAAATACATTTGACTGTGATTTCTCTTTGAAAAATTTGAAAGATAAACTTACTTGAATTAATGTAATTGACTGTAATTACAAAAGAAAAAGTTTGTCTGCAAACTATAACATTTTAATTAAAAAAAAGTAAGCATTTCATTTTAAAGTTAGTTGAGGATCCAGGGACTTCGGAGAAGACACCCTAGGAGGATTCCAGTGGGCCTGGGTGAACTGGACGGGAGACCTCCCATTCACAGAAAACACCCCAAAACTACACAAACCTCCTAGTTACTTTTGTTATTTTTATTGAACAGGCTAGTCGCCATGAACCAGTTTTGATCTTTTTACAAGTGCACAGCTGTGCACCATTAGATTACTGCTATATTATCTTCTTGAGTACCTTATACTCTGTTCCTCGTGGTACAAGATCTGTTCTTTGTGCCAGCTTCTTTGTTGACTGTTTTCCATGCTTCTCATGTCAGGAATTGTCATGTGAGGAGATGCACCTTCAAGGTAGTCCATCTCTGGAGTTCCGGTCAATGCTTTGTGGGGGTGACCTGGCTAAATCTGGGTTCTGCCAGGACCAAATCCAGACTTCTGTCAGGATATGTCCTGTTGTTGGGCAGAATATGAGGGGCAGCCTGTGCCTGATTGGACAGCCTCCACCTGTTTACTTCTTGCCTATGTCAAATAAATTACTTTTTGTTAACCCCTGTTCCCTAGCAGACACTGCTCACCGATCCTACAATTGAGTTTGGTAAAAGACTTTAATGTAAAACTAGTTTCTGTTTTGTTTTTGATTCTTAGAACCCCTCACCAAAGTAGGTTCTGAAGAGCCAGGGTGGTTGATAGTGCTTCCTTATATATGAAGACCTTTGCAAAATTAGAAAGACACGTTGGCCAGAAAGCTAACATTATGTTGGAACAATACTAGCTTTTTGGCAGACCATCAGCGCCAGCGGAGACCGCAGACAATGTTGTAGCAGCTATTTGTGCATTGTTTTCCCCATGCAGAAGTTAAGGATTTGCTACATGTGTGATCAATTTATGATGCTCAGATGTCACTCAAAAATACAAGGAGATCTGTGATTTTCTAAAAATACAAGCCTCCCGGAGGCATTAACAATTGTTGGCTGGATTGAATTGACTCATAAATGGGATTCATGAAAAAGGTGTTGCAGAAGGTGCACATGTAGTGAGTGAAATTAGTTTAGCCATTTGGTACAAGTGGTAGAGGCTGTGGGGAACAATAACTGGGCTTCAAAGACTTCTGTGGGTGTTTTTGAAGTTGTTTAAAGTGCCATTTATTAAATAACAAAGAATGGCTGGCCACAAGCTGTTGGTGTAGGAGATGTAATAAGAAAGGATCAATGTAAGAATATGGAAAGTTCATTCAAAAACGGAAGAAATAATTAAGCTATAAACCCTGACAGGTGGGGTCATTACCGGGTCAGGTAATGACTGGGGCCGAGTTACAGGCCCGAGCAAAAGCCCAGAAGGGTTTATTGCTACTAGCATCCCAGAATTATTTTTCCCTGGATGGTAATAATTTTATTTCCAAGTTGAGAATGGGCATGTTTGCAGTTCTCCACTTGAGAAAAAAAAAATTGCAAACCAAGATGGCTACAATGGAAAGAGAGAAGGGACTAGGTGTAGTTCCCTTCTGCGCCGGAACACCGAGTGTTTCTGACACTGGTGAGGGACAAGGGAGCAGCAGCTAAATGGGGTGGGGGTGGGTTAAGGATGTAGAAATTGTGGTTGGGTAAAGGGACGCTGGTAGCACTTAACCTTCATCCCCGCAGGGAAGATGAACGCCTCCTGCTTCTGAGGAGGCTCGGAACAGGGACTTTACCATGAAGTAAAGACCCCATTCTGAGCTTCCTGATTGGCTGATAGGCCGCCACGCCGTCCTCCTCCTCCCGCTGGGTTGCTAATGAATTAAATGCAAAGTGAGTGTAGAGTTGAAATGTTTGCTGACTTATTTTTTCCTATTCAAATGTCTCGGGTTGAAGATGAATCATACAGAACTACCATAGTGATTATATGATTATAATGATTCGAGGGAGAAAGATAAACAGTTGGCTGAGGATCAATCTATATAGTGGCCCTAGTCCTGCTTCACACAACTGCTCCCCTTGCGTTTTTATCATCTTCCATGCTTCGGACCAACCTTCTCCGTTTCCTTCATTTATCTCAACTCCTCCCCATTCCTCACCCACCTGGGCACTTGTTTCTTCCTAGCCAATCCTATACATATATTGATATAATTCTCTTAGGATGCATGTGCATTTGGGAGCTGAGCATATGCATATCCATCATTACCCTGGCTAGAATTCTGCATGGGGGACATTTTCTCCAGACAGTTCTTCGCCCCCAGTTGAGTAAATGATGTTATCCTCTTGTCCCAATTGTTGATGCTCTTTGAATCTGTATATATGATTCAGTGTTACAAGCTGTTTAGTGTTAGGGTTGTGGCCTATTTGGCAAATATAAAACTCTGTGGAAATTCTGATATACCCAATATGCGGTTAGGTTTTATGCAAAACATGTTGTAACTCTCACTCATGCTAGTTCTACCATTCCCCTCCCTTGAAGGGATATTACGAAATATTACAATGAGTGGTACCAGACAGCCCATATCAGAATGCAAATGTCCATAGCCCCCGTAGTTAACAATAGGGGTACCCAAGTAATAATCTGTTTTCGCTATTACTAGCATGGTTGTTCTTTGTCAGCCAATCTACTATTCTGGGAGGGGGAGCTGTGTGTGTGTGTGTGTGTGTGTGTGTGTGCGTGTGTTTGTTTGTGTGTTTTGCGTGTGTTTTGCTTTGGCAGGATCCCTTGGGTGTTCCCTCATGTCCTTTGTCTGCCAAAGTGCCTGAATGGGACAAGCTCCCACTGGGGATCAGGCTGTCCTGATTGGCTAGGAGTTAGGGAGAATTCTCATTTCTGTGCTAGTTGCCTTCTACCTCAGAGACCCCCAGCTCTTTTGCTGGACTTTAGGATTTTTAATTTTTCTCATGGAGTGAGTGAGACCTTTTTCTCACTCCCTCAAGTATTTTTCTCTGATTTGAACCCTGTGTTTTATTTTTTTTGCAGTCTGACAAACTCCATATCCATCATCTTTTTGTATTGTGACAACCAGCACCTTCAGTGCAGTGTCACAGGGTTGTCCTTTGTTTTTCTGTCACGGCTTAATTTCCTTCTCTTGGATAAACTACTGTTTCCAAGAGTAGTAAAGTGAAATTGACTTTACATACCTTTTTCTCTTTGTAGACCCAGCACTCCCCATCCTATGTGGAGTGCTGTGGGGTAACTTAGTATCCCCTTTGTCTACCTTCTCATGTAACATTGTTTGTTACCGTTACTACAGTTAATGGCTGGTGGCAGTGGTTTAATTTTCCTACCATTGTGCGTTTTTGCAGCAGACTGAATCCTCCACTGCAGGATTGCACCCATGGGGGCCCATTTTGTCAAAATGGCCCTGGTCTTTTCTTGTTGGTAAGGTCCCGCTATTTCTTGTTTGTAAGGTCCTTCTTGAGATTTACTCTGCGCGACAAACCAGGTTTGGTCCCTTTTGTTAAGTGTCCTGGGCGGGAATCACGGGTGAAGCTCGTCTCTGGCTCCAGTGTGTCTGGGAGGGCAGGAAGCGAGGGAGGTTCCCGAAACACCCTGTTTACAGGAATGCACCCAAAGGTAATTGGCTGGCTGGCTGTCCTTGGAGGACAGCCACCCTGATGTGCGAGTGACAGCTAGGCTGCGAATGAATTGGAGAAACTTGCATAAAAGACATGGGGCCTCATTACGAGTCAGCCGGTCCAGAAATAACGGTGGTGGTAAACCCGCCGCCACTGGTTTTTCCGGACCGGCTGATCTCGAGTTCTGCAGGCGGCAGGTGTCACTCCTGCCAGGTCTGACCTGGCGGGTTTAACACCACCATCCTGCAGGGGGACGTGGAAACACCAGCACCATTACAGCATGGTGCCGGTGTTTCCACTTCCCCATTCCCATGGAGTCCTACAGGGTACAGGTTGTAATGCCCCGGTGATTCCGGGAATCACGGATGCGGAATGGTAATACGTGTCCGGCGGAAACCTGCGGTTTTTCTGGCTCGGTTACTGCCAGACTCGTAATGAGGCCCCAGGTCTTTTGCAAGGAAGGCAGAGTCGACCATGGACAAAGGAACCGAAGAAGAAACTGGAAGAGAAGCTTGCTGCACCCTTCTGGACAGTTGGTTTCCCAGGTGAATCCCTGCTGCAGTGCTGAAGCTCCAATTTTCGCATTAACCAGAGAAGCCCGGAAAGGGCGACTTCTCCCCTTGGGTTGGTGGGACCAACTGACTCCAAGATGAACTTGATTGAAACCCCTCTCCCTGCTGGCTGTACTTCTTTGCAGGGGCTGGAACCTAGTGCCAGGGCAAAGAAACACCAGGACCGAGTGCATTGTCTTTAAGCCGGATACGAGCTCCAGGAAGATCCAAAAGACTCCCTCAAAGCAGGACTACCCAAGCCTGAGCCACCTCAACAGAGTGCTGGACCCCAGAAGCAAGGGAAGCCCATATGGTGTCCAAGAACCTCATGGTGCTATTTGCGAGTAGCTGAAACCACAAAGTTCCGCTGATCTGGAGTAAATCCATTGCTGCCGCCGACCTTCAAACCGTAGTGCAGGAGTCACTAGACGTCCTCCCTCTTGTCACCACGACTGAGGCCCAGGAACAACACGATCTTAAAGACTACAACAGGAACAGAAGCCAGCTGGATCCAGACTCAAGGTACTGTGAACCTAGGGGTACGCACCTCTTCTTGTGTGTAGCTTGCTTGCTCTCACTGGAGACTTGCATTTGCTGCCCTTTGCAGAGTTGCTTGCATCATTGCTTTTCACAAACCTACCAGCTGGTGGCCCAACAGTGATTCTTTTTACAACAAAACTCTTTTAACAACCTCAGTATTGCATTAAGTCTTAAAGTGATATATCACTTTCCACAGTGTCCTAGCAATTGAAGTCCTCTCGGGGTGTAGGAAGTGTGTGTTTGACATCCCGAAAGGGTACCTACTTACTTAATTGAAACTGGAGGACTGTATTTTTGAAGTATATTATTTTTGCCTACTGCCTTTTCTAAAGAAGGCTTATTTTAAAACTGTTAAATTAATAAATAATTATTTTAATAAGAAACCTTGAGGATTAGTGTTATTTGAACACCTGTCACTTGAATCTCTATGTTGTACCTCTACAGCTCACCTTGACCCTTCTTGAGATAAGCCTGGCTGCTCAGTCACTCTACCAACTCGTGTAGTACACGCCTGTATCAAAGGTTGGGTTACCTACTGCCAGGAGGACAAGGCTGGTGTAGTCTCCCACAGGGTTACTACATACAATCTTGCCTAACAATAGCCAAACACCCATTTGTGGAAACTGCTGAGGAAGATTGCAGAGGAGTGTGTGCTGGAACTGGATAAAAGGTGAGGCTCCTGGAGGGTAAATCATGTCGACCACTGGAAGCTGAACAAACCGAAGAAGACGACCAGAGATGCCTGCAGGCCCTTTGCAAAACCGTGAAGCAACCACTGCTGTCCTGACCCTGTTTTCTGAACGATGGAGGAACTCCAAAGAGGGTGACTCCTTCTCTTTGAATTGAGCCATCTTCTGAGGTGCTGTGAGTTTCCAGAGCTGAGAGGCCCCTATACCAGGAGACCAGCTTCCCATTCCGAGTGCATCGTCGTGGAAAGGCCAAACTCATCCAAATCTTTGCTGGGCACTCAAGGACACTCCAGAGATCCAATCCAACTCGCCCAGACCCACTCGGAATAGTGCCGGACTGTGAGAAGTGAAGAAGATTGACCGGGCAAACAGCGTCCTTTGTTGGTGCTGCAGAAAAGGTGCCAAAAACACAGAGCGACCAGAGAAGTTGATGAAAGCTGTGCCAGCAGATTTACAAAAAAGGGCGTTTGTTGTCCTCTCAGGAGAGACAGACCCCCAGTGGGAGCTGGTCCTATTCAGTCACTCTGGCAGACAAATGACGGGCGGGTGGAGAACTCCTCCCCCACTTCCTGCCTGCCCAAACTCCTTGGAGCCTATGCAGTTACACCAAAGTGTTCCCACCAAAGGCAAAACACACACACAGGCCTCCTACCCCCCAGAATTGTAGAAAAAGGGCTAACCAACAACAACCACGCTAGTAATGGCAAACAAAGAAGGGAGCCCCTGAGTTGGTACTCGGGTGCTTCTATTGTGCTTACCCGAGGCTATAAACATAGCCTGCAGTAGAAAAATCACAAAATAGTTGGTAGGACACGTCCACTGCCAACAGCCATAACTATGAGATTGTCTATGTATCATAAAAGTTACAGGAGCAGAGAGAAGAGTAATACTAAGTATCCCTTTGGCACTCCACATAAGGTGGTGTGTGCCAATCTCTCACACTTTATTTGGAGAGATGCTTAGTAGCTCTATCCTTAATAACTGTAGTAAGTCCAGGAAATAAAAAGGATTTCAAAGGGGGACCCCTAGCAACACTGCCCATAAGGAAGGAGCTGTGGGCTGCCACAGTAAAATATAGATGCCGAGGTATGGAGGAAAAATAGACTCCAAAGGACACTAAAATACAAAGGGAAAAGTTCTGAAAGACAGAGCGCATAGGGATGAATGCGCGACAAAAGGCCCCACTCATTGAGGATTAAAAAAAGTCCAACAACAATTTCTATGGGCCTCACTAGGAGAGGGGATGAAGCATAGAAATGATAAATCTCCCCAACACTAAATGCGCAGTACATGCAGGCCTCAAGAAGTAGTTAATTCTTCCCTGGGGCGTGAACTCACTATCACCCCACAACAGAGAAAATTAGCCAGACCTCGCAGAAAGGCATATGCAGTCTAAGTTGCAACATTCACACAGTCCAAGACTGAATGCCACACAGGGATTGGTTAAAGCTTAGGGGGCGGATGCCTTCCCAGGGTTTTGGTTGTTCTTTGAAGAGCCAAAGAAAAGATATCAGACCCCAGAGTTTAAGGACAAGACACTGCCCACTGATGGGCCAAAGCACATCTGGTCTGCCGAGTTCCCATAGCCATGTTCCAGAGAGTTATAACAATTTATGTCCCCAGACCGAACAACCAAACTTAACTTGATGATGGTCACAAGTTGGCAAGAGCTGAGCAGCAGGAAAGGAAGAAATACGGTGGTGGAGATAGAATAATTTCAGCACAACACTGCCCCCTGCAGGGTTAATCAAAATCACAGTGTTCCCTATTAATGAAGAAACCATATAAGACCACCATTGCATACAGTAGAACTAATTAGGATCCAATGATCAGTACAACACAACTAATTTTCATTGCATGAATGGAGTAATAACTAAAGACCATTTTATGACAATGCACATTGTACAACTACATTCACATCGATAAATCTACACATTTGCGCCTTTGTGAGAGAACATAGTTTGCAAACTGCTAAATAAGGTCAGAACCAGGACAGATGCAATTGTGAGGACAGTAAGGACATGACGTATTCCTTCCAACAAATGAGTTGCAAAACGAATTGATGGTAAGCAGCTCACAATGGTGAGAGCAGTGTGATGGTGCCAACCACTGAGGTAAATGGGAAGAAACTTGAAAGTAACATTGCATGTGTTACTCAGCCACATCTCCCATAATGATTGGGGAAGACTTTTATAATCGTTAATTTCACATCTACTATTCCTGGAGCAACCAAGTCCATCTGATACATGATTTAAAAGAACTGCCCAATGGAAGCGTGTGGGAATAGAAATGATCTCACTGAACATGAGCTCACTAGCATGTAAGTCATTTTTACCACATGGTTAGGATAGGTCAATGACGTTAGAAAATGTATAGAAGCACCTATATTGTATATCACACCAACCAAGTTGCAATATTTTGTTGTCTTTTTCCTTTTTGTAGTTGCTCTATAACCAGCCATTTTCACTAATCAAATTCGAATGTTTGTTAGATGTTTCGCTACCTTGGCATTTATAATAAATATTGGTTTTTCTCATATCTCGTGCATCACATTTTTGGCTCTTTGGATTTAATTTTATTGATACAAGATGGACTCGCCTTACAGCTTTGTGAATTTAAAGTACAGGTTCCCTAATACACTGGAACTTCATCAAAGTTGTGTATACAATTATGAAAATGTAATATAATTTCACGCCGTCACTGAATGATGATAGTTGCTATTGGTCTACAAACTCATTAGTATTTGATAGGAATCTCCTGTGGTGTTAGCATAAAACATTCTGTCGATAAGCAGTCCCTGTGAACAGTTCCTGGCATGGGGGTGAGTCTTGGATAGTGAATGGAGATGGTGCTTTGGACCTAGAATGCAACTTCCCTTATCCCATTTATTTTTTAAAAGTGTACCCATTTTAGGACCACCTTTAACAACAACCTATGTTTTATCCAGATTGGAAAGCCAAAGAAGGAACGTTCTTGGATGACAAGCAAGTAAAGGATGCCATACTTAATGGTAAAAACTACAAAACACATGCTTTAGATATGCTAGCATTATGGGGTATACAGTCCCATTAGTGCAATAAGAGGAATTTTGGACGCAGTATGGGTCCTGTATAGAGCTTGAGCTTCACACAACACCCCAGAAATATTTGCAATCTGTTGGGCAGCTATGCCAGTCAGTGGTTAGGCATGCAAAATTAAGCGCTATTATAAACAATGGACTTCAATCACACAAGTAGTACACAACTAGGGAAGACTAAACCTAACCGCTCCTGTTAACAACTGGAATCTAAATTAAGATTGGATAAGCAGGAGCTAAAAGGAGCTCCTGGGTATCCAGCATTAAACAGTAACCAGGAGCTACCATTGGGGAATGAGCTAGTACAAAGTGCTCCACAAATCTCACTTCTGCTTAAGATATAAACTTAAAATTTTGTCAATTAATTATGACCCCTTATGCTTTAAAACGTTGTATAGATGTGTACTAATGTTTATACATAGATTGTACCTACTAAATACACAGTTACATTCAAATAGGTGTGTTTGTCTGGCATGATTTGGCCTGGGCGACCAAAAGTAGCTCTTGGTAGCTATTGGTGTCAAGTTAACCAGGCTCTTTTAGGCTGCACGCAGAAGCTAAATAGCTACCAGCTGCCCTCAATTTCAACACCGATGGTAATTACAATCCTGGTAAGATGCTGTATTAGTAATGCAGCATCTAGAAGATCAGACGATATATAAGAGAAGCTTCTATAGTCTACACTAAAACCTAAATATGCTACAACTGGGCATCTATTTGCTTAGAGATGTTATCATAGATATGATTGACACAATTCACCCTGATCTAGCCATAATTAAGAAAGGCCAGCAGGTTGCTGTAAATCATGTACACATGACTGCTGTGCTAGAAACCCTTTCAAGAGCTGCTCCAGATTTGAGATAAAATAACATTTATCAGCACAAGCAAGAAAGCAGTTCCTGTCATAAACTACATGATTGCACAGAGTAAACATTGTGCATCATTGGCTTGGGCCGCAGGTACAACATCTGGACAATCCATGGGGTCTTGAACAATCCAGTACCTACGAATGCCACTCTGCTTTTCCAAGAGGAACATTCCTGTGGTACCCTACTTCAAGCAGCGAAACGCTAACGAACTACTCCCTGTGTGGCACAGGAGGATTCAGTCATCCACCCGTATGCCCTTAAACACTGTGTTAGCAAGCTCCAGATGAAATGCCAAGTCCTCGCAAGAGTAAAGCCCTGTGAACTGGTATCAAATTCTACGCTCTGTACTGTGAGTGCTGTACGTGTTGAGACATTTGTGAGCAGATCAGACCAATGGTTCCTACATCTTCCAGTTCAATTCCAACATGCTATAGTGTTCCTGTGAAAATATACGCTTCATCACTGTCACTGGTCTGGTCACTTGCTGTGGAATAATTCTCCAACCACCAATACATACTGAACCGCTGCAACTGGATGGCTCTACCTTGTATTCAATCACTTCAGCTTTACAAAGAGCCATAAATTGGTTCACACACACTCTGTCTTCAATACAGCGGCAGGGATCGTCTAATGTCTGTTTAAAGACTGGTCAATTGCATTTCACTTGTTTCACATGATTGAAGCAGCAATAATCTCGGCTATCCTACTCTTTCTGTTCAGAAGCCGAAAGCAACTGGAAGCATGTCTGCTAAAATCCCCAAAAGTGAACAGACATACATGAACAGAAAAAAGCCATGTCTGATAAAAGGTGGCCCACATCTTTGGAAATGCTGCAAAATCACTTCTTGCTGTACTCACAAATGCAAACTAGGTTGAGAACAGAATAAACATTCCTCATCTCTTACTCGGTTGAGCAAACACTTGCAATTGCTTATTCTAGTACAGAGACACTCTAAGAGCACCAGGCCTACTGATCTGTTGCACCTCTTAGATATTACCAGTTCCCCTGTGTCTCTCCTGAAGAGCACAGCTCGGAGAGTGCATTGTCGCTAACTGCAGACCCTGGAACTAAACTTCTGCAAAAAAAAGGACACTGATGCATGAGTTGCTGCACAGATTGAGAAAGAAAATCTCCGTGTGGAAATGGTTCCAGTCCATTATCATACTCACATGAGGCTATTCTAGGTGATGAACCATCACTGCCATCCCCATCACTTGGTTCCTACCAAATAGGAATTTCTTTCCAGCCATCCTTTCTACAAAACAGAATGTACCTGGAACTGTACCTTACTTTGTATCTGAACTTTCACCATCATTAAGAACGAGCTCTCTTGGCTGTTGAGACTGGAAAATCATCTGGTTCATCTAGACGAGCGACTCATACGGTGGCCAAAAGGTGTGTTATACTCTGCACCATCTTGAAACCAGAAACTTTTTTTATTGTTCACAAAGATTCTGATAAGGCACTTCTGCATGTTCTCCTGCATAGCTGATGGAACATCTCCAAATGATATTGAAAAATGGCAGTAAAACCTTTTTTCCCCCCTCTTTTCTCTTCCTAATCACAATTTACACAGTTTCAGAACAACCCTAGCTTTCCTTATCTTGTTTCACTGTTCATGGGGGGGTGTTTGCATATTGTATGCATCAAACTTTGTTGAATGCTTTACAAACCAAGGCAAGCTATTTTAAGTCTGGAACATATGCACTGCACTTGGCACGCTCCGAATTGTCTCATGACTTAGTAGGAACGTCATTGTTTGTCTTCCCAGTTCATCCCATCCTTCACTTCACCTCCCCCTGCCCTGGATTCTTGTTTCAGCACTTGCACATACCGAATGTCTCGAGACCTAGTAGGAAGTTTATAATTTCGTTTTTTCTCCACCTTCCTTTGTCTTGATGCTCCATGAAACACTTTGTGTATAGGTGCATTATAAATACCCAATGGCTGTTCATTATAAATACTCGATGGCTGGTCTGTTGATGGCACAAAAAAAAAATGATAGGGGCTACAAACTGATCTCTAATAGCACCCCGTTGTCACTCATTTAGACTTTGACTTTAAAATTGAAAGCACATGCAGGTAGACCTGAGAGGATCGTCCTGTTACTAAACCTGTACTGGTACAAGGCCTCTTCAGCAGCAAAGCCCTTTGTTGGGCAAATACTAGCTATTATTGATGAGGCAATGGGAACCTGGCCTATGCTTGAAATCCTCTAGTGGTGATTTGAACATTCATTGTTTTGATGTTAACTTTAAACTTATTGAAGATCGTGCTCCATTGGCTAATTCCCAAGTTCTGAGAGGCTTCCAATTGTGGAACGTTTTATCTAACAGGAACATCTTTTTGATTAATGGACACATACCATGTGACTGTCCACGTGATCATGACATTGTCAAAGTATCTATTAAGGCGTGGAGTGAGACTAAAGTTATGAAAATGTCACCACCATTAATCTTGGATTTAGGTAGAAACTGGTTAAAGTTGCAGACAGCTCCCTCTGGCGTTGGAGATTCATCAGACGGAGTTTTGCTTCTGCTCTCCATCATTATGACGCAGAAGTAGTAAAACGTAAAAAGGCTCTGAATAGAGCATTGAAAGTGAACTCCCGAAAAAATACCCAAGACTCTATTGAAAACTCTAGGGTCTTGAAACAAAGGCCATTCATTCATCACGTATCAACAGGATGCCGAAAAGATGCTGAGTATAGTGTCCACCAAAAATACAGCTGAGATGTGGAAGGTGATGACCTCCATTGACACACCTGAGGTGTCTTTAATATCTAATCCAGTACCATTTGAGGTTTGGGAACTAACTACACTTCAGAACCTTGTTTTCAACCACTACTAGTCATGTGTCTAGTAAGAATGAGCTTATAAAAGGAGATAGGACTTTTCCGACACAGATCAGTGATATTCTAAACCTGATCCATAAGGTGAGTAACTCCAGGGCCGCTGGCCCAAACGGCATCTCTAATCTAACGTTGAAACAAGATCCAGAGATCCAGAGTGCTGGGCAGATAATATGTGCCACTTGTCTGAAGAAATTAACAGGTCGAAGAAAATTCCGAATCCTGGACAGCTCAATAATCATTCCAATCTTCAAGAAAGGCGATAGGTCTAACCTAATCACCTATAGACCTATCGTCTTGCTGAATTCGACAGAGAAGGTCTTTGGCTCATTTACATCTTGGATTAAATCCACAAGGCATTTTGACCCCTGGCAATCTGGGTTTGTAAGGGGTTTGGAGACGTCACTCAACCTTTCATTGACTAACATCTTCAAAACTAGAGCGAAAAGAAGGAATGAGCCCAAACTATTTCTGGCTTCGATCGATCTAGCCCAGGCCTTTGATACCATAGGCAGACAACTTCTAGGGGCGAAACTCAAGGCCTGGGACTGCCCAGGAGATATAACGGAGGTACTGAAACTGCTTCATGAAGATACTACATTACGAGTGAGACTGGACCGGAAAGGCAACCTGTCTAATTCCATATCTACATTTAATGGCCTTAAGCAGAGATTCGATTGGCACCGGCCATATTCAATTTATTAATTTCGGATATCAATAAGGCCCTTGACTTAGTAAGATGTTTCCCGCCTCGACTGGCTGGTATAGCGGTGAGTCGGCTCCTTTACGCAGACGATTTGATCCTTCTGGATCAAACCCATTTGTGCCTTCAGAGGCAACTGGATGCATTAAATGGTTATGTGAACTCAATTTGCCTAAGAATTGATGTGAAGAAGTCAAGAATTCTTATTTTTGGTCGTAGGGAAAAAAGGACAAAACCACAACCAAAGCATGGTACCTTAAAGGAGAAAGGATTCTTGAAGTAAGATCTCTAACTTAACTGGGCATGTGCCTCAATGACAGTGGGGTTGACTCCCAGAGGGAAGATATGTTACAATCCAAGGCTAAGAATCTGGCAGCCCGGCCAGGTTGATAAGCGCACGTTATTGTAAATTCTCTTTGGTCCCAATAATTGACTTCTATCGATTGAAGGTCACACCCATCTTGACATACGGGGCTGAGGCTTCATTTACTTTGTCTGCTGCCGTCTGGTTAAAATTGGACCGTATCTTCTGGAAAAGAGTCCTAATGATTCCCAACTGTGTTCCCATACAAGTTCTAAGGACGGAATTGGGCTTAACCGCACTATATGCCCAGACTGTGTGGAAAACATCCTTTTTTCGGAAATGTTGTATTGAGACCTATGAAGGAGGGCTTGCAGCAATTAGAAAGGCAAAGACTGCCTCCACAGATGTCTTTAATGGTCTGGAGAGAGGCGTATGTTGACATTCTGAACAAACTGAACAAGTGAAAAAATTGTATGATTTATATTGAATAGAGACGTTGGACTTTAGGCGAAAATCCCAAATATATGGATCTAACTGCCCAGACATAAGGACTAGGGGTAAGCCCGATCTGATCAGATTCCCCTGTCGTTCCAGTCACAGTCAATTCATGCGCTTCATTTTTGTATTTGTTTCCGACAAAGGAAGTTCTGGAAGTTAGAAAGAAAAAGGAGCCAAATATTTGACTGTAAAAGGGAAACCCTCTGTCATTTGATTCTAATATGCCCAGGGCTGGGAACTATGAGATCAAAGTGGTTGGGGGAATTTGTCGAACAAACCACTACCTTGACGGTCGAAGACTGGTGGACAAAGCTGATTTTGGGGAAACGAATGAGCGTCTCCCAGGCTTTGTTAGGTTTCTTAAAAGAACCATTTGCAGTTTTGGAGGGTCTTGTCTAGAGGTCAATGTGACAAGAGATCTCTAAAGTGTTCTGGTTGTTGAGTCCTCTCAAAGTTGGAAGTGGAAGAAACCTAAATATGGTTTAACAGTGGCATCTGTTTAAAATGTTTGTCTCCGCTGCCTTACACCTTTGTTGGTCACTTTTTGCCTTTTCTTTATATTCATTAGTTGCAATTGTTATGCGTATTTGCTCTATTTCATGTTTTAACTATTATGAGGTTGAGGTTTTGTCTTTCTTCCTTTGTTTTTTAATCTTATTTTCTTTCCTTGTTTTTTAGCTTATGTTAATGCTAAAAGGTTTGTATTTTAAACCGAATGCTAATAAAAAAATAAAAAAATAAAAAATAGATACAAAACAAATAAACATGCAGATTTCTTTTCTATTGAGTTTGTCTCGCGTTTTAGCTGCAACACAAAGACCTGAGCATGCCTGAATGAGTGTTTCATGCACACTTTCGTTGCAATGTGAAACACATTTGAAACCTTTTGCTATTGCATTGCATTTGACCTATGAAATACATGTTAATTGCAAAAGGCATATCGAAATCATCATTACTGACCATTCTGTATTAAGATTAACGTGCATTTTTTTTTACACAAGCTTCTCAGAACACACACACATACTTTTCAGAATCGAGCAAGTTAGTGGATACTCCTTGAATATGCTTTTTACACAATTCCTAGACCCTGAGGTGACTTTATTTACAAGGACAGTAATGGCATTTATACATCACTTTGCAGATTCTGAGGTTGCAGATAGGAAAGTTTTAAGGAGGGAAAAGGTTAAACAGGTTCTCAGTATATGTGAGGACACTTTACAATCTTCCAATGAAATCTAGACCAGCCTTTCCCAGCAATAATTGTCTAAAACAAGTTACCGCCTATGGAGGGACACACAATATCAGTCAATGGGCCAGAAGAGTCTGCAGGGAGCCAGGACAGCCAAAGTTAATTTGAAACAGTCTGTGGTGCTGAGGCACTTCTTAGAATCAAAGTCTTGCACAAAGTTAGAGAGTTTGTAGAAAATTTACTTGTAGGGTCACAAACTGTTAAGCCTGTGAAAAGCAGAGTTGGAATCAACTCTTAAGGTAAGCCATTGGAATTCCCAACTGAGAAGAGCACATCTAAAAGACAATGAGGTAAGTACCCCAAGTCTAAACAGTACCTCTGGTTTGAAGAAGAGGGGTCCAGCTGGATTCTGTCCTGTTGTAGCGATGCAGACCCTGTGTCCCCGAGCCTCAGTTGTGGGGACAAGAGCGAGGACGTCTGGAGGGCCCCTGCAGCAGCACTTTGGAGGTCGTCGGCAGCTATGGGCTATTTTTAGTTCAGCAGCACTTTGCGGTTTCAGCACCTGGTAAACAGCACCATTGCAGTTCTCAGATACCGATTGGGCTTACTTCACTCCTTGAATCCAGAACTCTGGTGAGGGTCTCGAGCTCTGGTTGTCCTGCTTCTGGAGGTTCCTTAGGAGACTCCTGGAGCTTCTAGACGGATTTCAGACCTTGCACTCGACTACAGATTTCTCGACCCCTAGCACTTGGTTCTTGCAGTAACGAAGAAGTACAGCCATTCGGGGAAGGTGGTCCAGTGGAGTTAATCTCGGGGTTAGTTAATTCCACTAACCCAAGGTAAGAAGTCATCCCTTCCAGAGCTTCTCTTGTCGATCAGAAAAAGGAGTTTCAGCACAGCAGCAGGACTTCACCGGGCAATTCAAAGGTCCAGGAGGATGCAGCAAGCTTTGTTCCCTGTTTCTTCGTTGGGTGTTTCTCCCAGTGGTCGACTCTGCCTCTAGTCCCAAAACCTTTGCCTTTTAAGCAGGTTTCTCTCATTAATGCACAGCCTAGGCTGGCAATCACACAGCAGGGACAGCCAGCCAGCCAATCACGACTGGATGCATTCAGGCATTCCTATAGACAAAGGAGGGGAAGTTTCTGGAACTTCCCTCACATCCTGCCTTTCCACCAGTGGCGGGTTTCAGGGCTGAAGCCCCACAAAGGCAAACCAAACCAAGGGCTTAAACCTGGCTCAACGCACAGAGTAAAACCCAAGAAAGACCTCACAAACAGAAAATGGTGAAAAAAGAAGACCGGGACATTTTGCCAAAAATGATCACCCATGGATGCTGTACTGCAGCTGAGGTATCAGTCTGTGGTAGAAAAGCACAATGGTAGGAACATTAAACCACTGCCACCAGCCATGTAAAGTAGTGAGGGTAACATAAAAAATGTTATATGAGAATGTAGGATAGGGGGCTACTAGGTAACCCCCAAGCACTCCACATGAGATGGTGTGTGCTGGACCTATGTGTGCTGGATCTATAAACAGAAAATGTAAGTAAAGTTAATTTCACTGTACTGATCTTTGGGTACAGTAGTTCACACAAGACAAGGTATTTAAACCTCATGAAAAATCTGAAGGGTTTCTCTGACACTGCACTGAAGTTGCTGTGTGTCACCATACAAACAGTAGATGCCTATGGAGTTTGTCAGATTCTGAAAACAGTGAAAACACATAATCCAAATCAGGTCAAAACACACGAGAGAGTGAGAAAAAGGTCTCACTCCATCCAGGGTTAAAATTTAAAAAGTTCTTAAGTCCAGCAGACAAGTGGGTACTGACGGTACAATTATGTATATTGTTTTAAAATAATTCACAGATAACACTTGATTAAAGGGGCAGTATGGTTAAGTTTCCCTTAAAAAAACAGTTCAAGGGACTTCACGGTTACCTTTCCCTTTTAAATGATTATTTTTTTTAAAAAACATAGCATGTAGTTTCAATTATTCTTCGGGGTACCTTTTACTTGCAATGCAAAACAGACCAAAAAGAATTGCTGGCACAAAAACATGTATGTTAACAGACTTTCAAAAAGTATTTGTGCAATGAAACGGAGCTAAGAATATGAGTACCCCTTTTAGAAATCAAATGTTGTTTTGCATTGCGGCCCGAATGTCCCCTTTTTCAAGTGTTTGTTCATACCATGGATACCCTCTTTAATGTAGGAAAATAAGTATGTGAAACTGTAAAAGATTCTGTGGAGTTATATTTACAGGCAAGTTTCTTCATTTTACTGACTGCACTAATTACTTTTTTCTTGGTATGTAGATCCCCTTACGACTTGCCCATCTTCACCAAAAAAAATAGCTGTTGCAATCGTTCACAGAGAGATTGTGGACTTGCAAAGAGAAGCTAACAGACAATCGTTGGGGCCATGGCTGGGCGGGTGCATATTCACACATACATAAACATATTCGCTTTCTTTTGTAATGCCACAATCTCAGCAAATAGTTCTCTGGTCTCAACGCACATGGAGACCTATATCCCCAGAATATGGAGTAGAGGTGGGAAAGGGCTATGGAGTCACTACAGTGAGTAACTTTTTTCTTATCAGTCATCAATCACCACTGTATCACTTATTACCAACAGTGCAAAGTTTTACATTCCTTGTAAGATTAGTTTTGTTTTTAACATTTATTCTGGTAAACCAAGTGGGCCATCTATCATTACCATCTTGGGTGTTTTGCGTGTTTTAATTATGTGCTCACTGTTTGTAGTCTCATGATTGTGCATCCTCTTATCCTGTGCGTAGGATTCAGTTTTATCTACATTTGCAAACAAGAACATCACTGATTTTACCCCTCATTTAATGCATTCTGAAATTCTCTTTCCTTTATCAGATCTTACTCTCCTTGGCAGCTACAGACCAAAGAATGCTGAGGTACGTAGGTAAAGATGCTATGAAGTGTGTAGCATTTTAAATAAGCCTTCCTGATAAGAGTAACTGTAACTTTAAAAAAAAAAAATGTCTTTACATTTTTTGGGCTGCAATATTTACTCCACCACCTGCCTTGAATAAAATAATTTCTTAAGCAAGGGATCCTTCCCATGTGCACATCCATCTCCATTAACCTGCCTGTGCTCCCTTAACCCCCACCAATGCCCGGGTACAGGGGTTGGAATGCCAATATATCTGCCAATGGGTTCTGAAAGTACCCCCTTATAGGCCAAAATTGTTATGCTTGTCATTTGTCTCATGCAATCAGTTCCTGTTATTTTATATTAGAGAGAAATATAGCTCTTTGACACGACCTACACTCTACGAAGATGAGCCCACCAGACCCACGTGTGCCCGGAGCAACGGGGAGCAAGGTCCAATTAGCATCCAACCTCTCCTATACAAACGAGTATGTCATAGGGCTTTCCCCAATCAACTACTGCGATTTGTACCCTATTTGAAATGTCACCACTGACGATGTGTGTTCTTTTAATGTGTTGCCCATGTGTTGTTTGGCAGAGCGCTTGTGGGCAGCAGAGTTCTTTGCTTGCTTTTACCACATATACATTTTGTTTTACTTGCAATTGTTCTCTTGGTCTCATTCCCTAGCGGGGTGTGTCTGTTATTTGGTCTCAGGTATACGTGCGCTGCAGGGTGTGAGCCTTCATCCTTTTACATTTTCATATGTACTTGTCCCTGCACTTCTAAAACGCTCGGCACCCTAGATATCTCTTGTGGGAGATGTCCCTTTTCCATTTTGCTTTTTTTTTGTACACATTTGACTACTTGTTATTTTCAGTTTTTTTAGGAATATGTGTGCATCTGTCTGACAACTTTCTGTGGCCATAATGCTGTGATATATGACAGACAGTACAATGTTAATATAATTAACCTTTTTTAGACCGTCTTTGTATTTATGCATTTGGGTCAGCATCACACATACTTGGCTTTTAGGCAATTATTTTCAATTCTACACTGTTTTGCCTTTTTAGCTCTTTCAAGGATTATTTTAGTACCTGTTTTTGTGGATTGTCAGACCCAGTATTGAGCGAGGGTTCTAAGATGCCACGCTATTATAGTTAACAGGGAAAAAACATTTACATGTAGCAAAACTCAAATCAAGTTAGGTGGTTGACAAGTAAGGCTTAGATTTAAGGAATTATGGCGGTGGTGTAATGATACAATAACACATACACAGCACTAAAACTCAAGTTAAACAGTAAAATGTAAAGATGCACAATTTGACTTAGACCCATTCTATGATAGTACAATGTACCTGTGATTTTTATTACAAACTACTACTTAAACACAATGGGTGTTCCCATTTGAGAACACCAATACTTTTAAGGCACTTAAATATGATTCAATTCAGAAACCTAAGAAAACGGTGTGCAGTACAACCAGTAAATACATTTGAAACAGCGAAATTCAAGGTAAGTATTGAGAAGGCAATGACAACCCTTTAATCCTACCATATAATATAAGGCCCCTAACACTTTAAAAGGCCTTCCCTGCTAAGATGAACAGACATAGTTCATTGAAGAGTCCCAAGAAGAAGCCTTTGTAGGGAGGCAGGAGTCGTTAGAAGTCGAAAAACAAGTTTTGGAAAAGCCTACAGGTGAATAAAGATGTTCCATGGATGTGAAAACCAAGGTAAGTACTAAAGTTTGGGGGTTCCTCTCCCAATCCCAATAATCTTGAGAGTCCAGGGGGGAAGCTTTAGCTAGGACTCCACAGATCACAACCAGGCAAGGGGGAGGTAGGGTCAAGACTTTGCACCTGTACAACCATAGCACCCAATGGCAGGAGGAAGGGTGGAGAAAACCTCTATGTGGGCTTGTCTCCCTTAACCAATTCCACTAGACTTCACTCCTGCGGTTCCTAGATTTGCTGGGCCCACTTTTATCATTTGTTCCATTGCAAGGGAGTGATGGCGTCATGAGTGCAGTGGTCATTTTCAGTGTCTGGCTATGCAGTAGTTCAGAGTTCAAGTGAGACGGTCCCTGATGGGACAGCTGGACGACTCGGTCATCCCAAGATATATTCCACCACGAGTCCCACAACAGCCAGCGACCCCCCCCAGGATTCAATGGAAAGAGGGCAGCAAGCTGTGGCCAATGACTCACGCAGCAAAAAGAAGGAAAATGCTCCTGGAAGGACCCTCTTTGATTTGGAGAGCAGCAACTGCAGTAGGTTTGTCCTTGGGCCACAAGCAGGAGGCCCGCAGAGATGAAAGGTGAAACTCCTAACGGAGACCCATGCACAACCAGCACCATGGACGGAGCTGGTCATACGAAAGGAGGGGACTGTGACACCTCTGAAGGCTCCAGAGGGCAGACTCGGCATGCAAGCGTCTGGAGATGTTGTTTCCACCAGCCTAAGGGTCAAAGCACCAACAAGGGTCTTCAGGAGATCGGTCAAGAGAGACGGGGCTTCCCCAAGACTTTGCTGGAGATAATGCTGGAAGTCTTCAACAGCCGTCCACAAGTCTTCGGCTGGCTGCAACTCTTTTTAGTAGTGTTGGCTACAACAAGGTTCTGAGGAATGGCTGCAGGAGTCCACCTTTTATCCTAGATTCTTGCCAGGGTAGGCCTCCGTTCTCCAATGGAAAGGATCTGCACCATTCAACCTGGTAAATGCTATCGAATCATGGACAGCGTTTTGCCCCACATCTGTCCGGCAACAGACCTCTCTCGCTAACGTGTCATGTTGCTACAAGGAGATATGGAACAAATATGGTTTTGCGCTCGAAATTGTCCAAGGTGAATGGCTTCCACCTTGTCACTTGTTCTGAAAAACTAAAACTAAGGTATGTATTCTCTGTTTGTGTCTGCCTGTTAAGCCAGCCGATCAAAAAGTGTGATGCCGGTTAGGACTGTGGGAATATTACACCTTATATTAGCAGAAACACACAGGGAATGGAAGAGAACTAGGAGTTTGAAAACTGCTGAATGGAGAATCCCTGTTCAAAATGAATTAAGGCTGATCTTGGATAATATTTGGAGATGAAAGAGGCCTTATCCATGGGGCAGCCTGAAGCAAAGTTTACCCGACGCAGATCTGGTTTTGTAGAGGGAGAAAGAGACCAGAAGGGGCCTAGGTGAATGTGAATTGCCTTGAAACTCCTGAGGGTTCTTGTTGGCCCTGTGTCTTAAAGAATTATCCAAAGGTGTGTATGAAAATCCCCCAATGTATTTAGATACAGGCCCTCTAAAACTATTCCTCAAATTCCCAGGCGGCTGTGGACTGGAATGGATTACCATTAGGGGGAGCTCATTCCAAATAGTATGGTTTCATACTTCAGCGTGCAAATGCAACATTGCGCTCTCCATATATTTTAAGCCAAGTGAAATCTGATTTCCTAGCACGCAGTGGCTGATAAATGATCACTTAACGGAAAGGGAATAGGATGCTGGAGCTTATTAGTGTGAAATACATCTTGCTTTTGTTGCAAATAAACTGAACCCAGAGCGATTTCACAGTTCTAGTGAAAAACTGGTGCTACCGATGCACACGCTTCATAGTCTTGACAGAATTTATAAATCAACACCTTTGAAAGCTATAGATATTTAAAAAGACAGATTGTAATGAAAGGACGTTTCACATTTCCATTTCCTTAGAAAATATGCACTTCAACAGTACAGGTTCACCATTGCCTGTGCGTTGAAGTGCGGGTACCCCAAATTAAATGCACCAAAATCATTCAAGGTTTTTGGGGGTTGGGAGGCATTACTGTTGTCCTTTCAGAAAGTCAAACTCTTGGGTGGATACACAGGGTAGATAAATCAAATGGCTGTGTATTTTAAATTGATAACACAGCTCACTAGAGATATTATTTTATTTACATGTGTGTGCTAGAAACCCACAGCATCATTTACACACACAGGGAGAATTAATTTCAAATGTGGTTCACATTAATGTTTTACTATGCAACCATTCTTTGATACCTACACTACAGTAGGCTACTATCGTTGGGACACATGTTGGATCTGCGAGACAGGTTTCAGTCCGTTTGTTGGACACATCAAAGGAAGAGCTAAACCGAGCATGACACATTTAAACCTCTTGGTAAAATAACTGGGGGGCCATACCAGCAACAGAGAACAGCCGCCAATCAGTGCTCTTTTCGTGCACACTGATACGGTCAAGCTTTAGTCTAGTGCAGCCAGATATCAGGTGCACCCAAGAACCTGAGTATTTGCTGAAAGTGCTTAAGGAGCTGTGTGATTTTCCACCAAGAACCCGACAAAACATCTTTCACTGCTCTAGAAGGAGGCTGTAGGACTCCTGCAAAAAAGAGCGATCACGACTGTGCCAGTCAGTCGGGTCACTCACTGCTTTTCATTGTGCCCAAAAAGGGCAAAACTAAAATGCTATTACTATACCTCCAACCATCAGACAAATGCATAAACCCCCCAAAGAGTCAGAGTAACTACTCTCTTAGAGGTAATTCAACTTTTAAAAAGGGGGGATTTTATGGCAACGTTGGATTTGAAAGATGCATTCTTTGATATTTCAGTGTTCCCACCAGAGCACCGCAAATATCTGTTCTTTTTCATGTCATGGTGCTTCCTTTCGCAATTGCATCTGCTACACATGTCTTCACAAAGTCTTGCAATGGTAGCAGTCAAAATATACCAGTGTGACCTTATCTGGATGACGTGCTAATGACAGGAGATCGAGTTGAAATCTGTGGCAAACACACACAGAAAACCACAGATCTCCTTCATCACCTTGGTGAACAATTTCTAAGAGCCAATTTAGATCCAAAAAAAGCACAGCTTATCCCATTCAAGAAAGGATATACACGTTGTTAGCCCATCTCCCTTGTTACAAAGCTGGTCATTAGATAGATCAGAAATGTTATGAAGCTGCTGGGCGTGATGGAGTAATTTATTTTTATCATTCCCTGTGCACGGCTCAACAAGTGCCTAATGCAGCAATGGATTACGAGCCAATGGTCACATGGGTCTGGCGAATGGGTCAATCTAGTGGTGGTGTCCCAAAAGTAGTAAAGGCGCGTCCATCATGGACGGAGGCAAATATGTTAAAGCAATCCTTTCACCAATCTGCCAATGCAGGTAACCATTAACAGATGCTTCACTAACTGGTTGGGGGACTGTGAGAAGTAACCTGCTGAGGGTACTCAACAGGCACACAAACTGCTCTACTCACTGGTTGTCTGAGGGTGACGGAGCCCCATACGGAGAGAGAACCACAGCAGCAGCTAAAAGCCAGTGATGGGACGGAGTCAGGGGCATAGGGTGCTGACTCTGGGTAGGGGAGTTCCAACATGCAGCTGAGGAACACTGCACCGTACATCTTCACCTCAGTCTGACGATCCCCAGGTTTGACAGGAACGACTGCGCCCGTCTGGTGGACCAGATTCAGCCAAGGGGACATTGCTGGCACCATGGCGGCAGTACTAGAGGGTGAGCAGCACGAGAGCCACCTGATCCGCAGTGGCAGACACAAGCCACAGACGCTGCATGTATACAAGAACAATGGCGGACATATGCCGCAGACGCCACATGGATCCAAGTAGGATTCCTGTTTGGATGACTGCCCAATTTCCCCAAAAAGGGACATATTCAAGGAGACTAGTGTGGAGTCTATTGGTCTAAAGGAAGCACACAGGGATTGGTGGGTTCCTAGGGTATAAAACGGGAACTGAGCAGGAATAATATTGAATTACATTCTGTCTGTTCTAGGAGGAAGGAAGGTCAAGAGAGGACTCCTTGGCTGGAGTGGGCCTGCAGATTGGATTAGGGCTTTTATTGTTACATATTCACACTAAATGTATATAAAAAAAATAAATATGTAGCTTACTATTCACTCCAAAAAAGCCAAAATATTAGGGGGTAGTTTGAGGCCGGGTACCTTCCGCTTATGATACTCCAGATTTATCCAGCTAGATGTACGGCCCTTATGGTTCTGCATACCTGAAAGAAACCAATTCCACACTCTTGCCAATCAAAATTGTAGTATCATATGATACAGTATGCAGAGCAAGCCTAGTCATCCCTATATGGGGAAGGGAGATTGGATCATTTTTCTGGCTACTTGCTAATATACCTGATTTGGTGGAACATATTTATAGTAAATATGTGGCCAAGGGGCAGAGCCAAGGGTCACAGGAGGATTTTGCAAATGGATACAGAAAGGGATCAGAGCTTGGGTGGGACCTGAAAAATCCATCCGAGAGGTTCATTTAGTCCACAAGATTTTATTTAATTATTCAAATGTAATTGACCCACGCCCAATTGTGTATTTAAATACTGAAACCCTTCGCAACAGAATCCTGGCATTGGGGTGGAGGAAGGGGTTCTCTCTCCAGAGAAAACATAGTTTTGCGGTTTGTTTCAGAAAGTAGAGGATCTCCTGGAATCTGTTTGTCCTGATTTATAAGGAGTCACAGATTTGACAAAAGAATTAAAAGACCTTATGCCAGGTAGCAGCCCTACGGTCCAAAAGTAGAATGTTTTCCTAGAAAATTCCTTTTCATTTGGATTCCCTTTCCTCTAGCCCCCTTATCAAAAGAATATTAAATCCATTTAGGATGTCCCTTTTAATTTACTCCCAACTTGAAAACCAGAATATTTTGTTACTCATGTGCTCTGAATAGAATCCCTTTCTTACTGGAGTAATGTATTACTCTCTGAAGTAACATTTCGCTTTGCACAGCCCATTGGAATCTTTCAGTCACATTTCTCATTTGTTTGTTCTAAATTGCATGTCATTTTAAATGGGGAAATGAAAAAGAGCACTCCTGAATATAAACAGTAAAATGAAGGTGCCATTGATTAGAGTATCACTTTTAGATTCGTAAAGCCATACACCGCCCTTAAGTTGTATGTGATATATTTGCTGATAATTGTTTCTTCATGTTGAATCAATTTTATCGAATCTTTGTAGTGCATTTCATTCTATGCAGACAAGTATATATTTCGATTAGTGAACTGTAAATTAAATATCTGAGCATGTTATATAGAATTGGTTATTCTGGCCTGTTTATGTATATATGGATCTTTTTGATATTATGAAAATCAACGGTCTGTTCTCTGATAAAAACGGATTAGTGAAATCCTGAAAAGACACCTGCACGGCGCTCCCCCACCCACCTCCCTTCTCCGTCACAAGTATTTCCCCTCCCACTACCCCCACACAAACGTAGACATGCAGACAAACACAAAACACAACACTTGCATTCTTTCGGGCCCTGCCACGCCGGTCAGCGCCTGCACTCACCCTGTGCATCCAGGGGCGTGAGAGGTCGCTTTAGAAAGACCGCTCTGAGCTGTATAACAATGGTATTGTTACCCGTCACCCTGTGCGGAGAACCGTCTAAGTGCCGCTTAGTGCATCTCTATTCCTAACCCAAAAGCCATGTTTTCCGTGCCCAATAGCCCTAGTTAAACTGGTGCTACTCCTCGCCAACTCCAGTGAACCCAAGGGTCAATCGCTCGAGTGCCTGGACGGGCCCTCTGATAATTAGGTAGGGCTGTCCAATTAAGTGCTCACCCATTCCTGTCCCCATACCGGTCATGCTTGCTTGGGTTAAGTAAATAGTATATCTTTGTTCTCAGCTGTATGGAGATCTGTTCTCTAACAGACTGTGCTCTTGTCAACCGGGTATTAGGTGAACTTACCTTGTGTTTATAAATACAACATTTAGACTAAAAGAGAACATTGAACACATGCACAGAAATAATGCTTCATTTAAAATGTGCTTATTTTATCTGTCATTTGCTTTAGTGCCACTGCTTTCTTTTGGTGTGCCACGGCTGTGTACACATAGAATGCTGCAGGGACACAGAGCAGGGCTAGCATAGGACATGGAGGACCACATCCAGGAAATGTGTTTCATTTTTGTTAATGTATTATAAGTCTGTTTTGTGAAGTCCATGGGCTGCATCGACTGAGGCGACATTTAATTAATGACCCGCATATCCTATCTGTTCTTCTATAAACGTTGCCTGCTTTCTTTGTTTTTGTTGATAGATTAGCACAAAGCCTACCAGGGTGGACCATGACCGCTCTTTTGACCGCCTTGATGAGCGCTTGATAGCTGGGCCAGCTGGCAGGCAGTCTCATTCTGCCAGGTCGTTAATGACCCATTCAGCCCCATCATCAGCTCAGAAGGATCCCCAGACCCCGGTCTTAAATCGATCTTCACTTAGGGAAAGGTAATGTTTGCTTTCTTTGTACTCTTTTTGTTAATTGCTTTCCATCTTTGTTGGAATTGCTGCTTGGTTGATAGAAAAGCACTGGCAATAAATTGACCAGTGACAGCAAATAGTAGGATGCTAAATGTGTCTGTCTACAGCATCCGTTTGAATATTCAACTAATGTCTTAGCTATTTGAGATGTGATTTTTTTTTAATTCGGTGAATTTTTATACTAATTGGTTTTGTATTAGAGTTGGCATGGTGACATATGAGAGGTTCCATGTCATGTTATGCTGAGAATAGTAACCAAGGCTGAAAAGAAAGTGAAAAAGCAAAGTGGTAAAAAAATGTGAACAAGAATTTTACTTTTTTTCAAAATAAAATATAGAAATGATGTGTATATATTTGTATTTGTTAAAAGTGTACTGTTTCTAAATAATTCCGCGCACCTCCAGTTCCATTAACATCTTTCCTTTCCACCCATAAAGATATACTTTCGGAATTCGGGAAGACATCTAGTACCCAAACACCTTTCCAACCTTTCTCTACCCTCATTAAGTGCTCTACGCTCCCGACCTCACCTGAACAACTTTCATCCATGTCTGGCCTCTGTAGGCTTTTATGGTCCAATGTACCCTGCTCTGTGCCTCTCCCATTTTTCTTTTTGGCCTCCTATTCTGGGAAGAAAATGTGTTGGCGTTGCATTTGCATCCTGAATCCAGTAAGGTTGTTCCTCTCTCTGCAGTGTTATCCTGATGCTGGCTTTGGACCCAGCTTTCCATGGTGGGTAATTCGCTCTGGCAGCTCCGGTCAGTGTTTTCTCTACATTTCTTAGCACTTCTGGGAGAAGCAGTCCTGCAAAAGAAACACAAGACCACCTGCCCAGGACAGAGGCTGATAAAAGGTATTGCGGCAGAGACAGCAGTAACAGGTTTCAGGCTTCTCTGCACACGTTCGTCAAACATGATTGCATGTCAGGACACCCGCTTTAGTCAATCAGTGCCCCAAAGACTCCCGTTGTAGCTGATGGTTCCCCTCTCATCTCTCTGCTCCAGGTTCCGTACTGCTTTGTGTCTTTTTTAAGATGAGGAATTTGTGGAATGAAGCAATAGTATAACATTATAATAACAAATTACGTTTTTAGTATTGCGTTCTGATGGGCTAGCCTTTCCTCACACTGACTCCTCCTCACCCTCCCAACCTTACCCTCTTCTGAAGAGCTAGTGTAAACTCTTGTAGTCCTACGGTACTCCAGAAGGGGTCTGGCATGGATTCACATGCTCATGAATATTCCCTGTCGTCAGGCTGGGAATCCTTGTTAAAGAAAAAAATCGGTATTTTCATTTTGAACTGTCTTTCTCCTAACAACCAATCACTGAGCTCTGGGTCATACTGCCCCCAGCCAATGACTGCCCTCTACCTAAGACCCTCCTCTGGCAGCCATCTTTAGATATTTACCGCACGTTCAAGTGTTGGGAGTCCTTGTGTTTAGCTCTCGAACATCTACTGTGTTTTTTAGCTTTTTGGAAGAGTTTTATGTTTCGGTCAATCAAGCCTTCTGCTCCATTGATCAACAGTCCGATTAACGGCGACCCGTTTTTTGGATTCTTCAGTGCCCTCAAGGGCAGGTTTTGTTGAGATCTTTCGTGGAGGCTTCCAGAAGATTCTTCAGGCCTTCGCCGCGTGGACCATGTCAAAGGAGAAGGATGATTCAACCCCCCCTTTTCAAGCTTTGCTCCGACTGCGGCTTACAGACTGTCTTCTCGGACGACAAGCATTCCCAGTGCCTTTACTGCCTGTACCTGACACACAAGGAGGAAGATTTTGCTTTTTGCCACGAGATGATGGCTCGCACGCTGAAGGATCAGCATGGGCGGCCAAGGTCCCTGCTCTGGGTGATTCCCAGGAGCATGCCTCTCCCGGTTCTAAGAAAGCTGAGTGGGCGTCTAAGACCTTTTGAGGGTGCCCCTCCTGCGGGTCCAGCGGAAGGCTAAGCACCGCAAGTCCACGGCCTCCGGGAGTGCCTTTGCGGCGGGCTCCTCGGCAACAATGGCGCGTCCGATGTCTGCAGCGACTTTAGTCACCAGTCAGCACTCAGGATCTTCGTCCAAGAGGAAGTCGGCCCATCCGGACAAACTCAAGGAGAAGCCCAACACCGACCTGCCGGAGAAGGCCAAGGGGGAATGGGGCGCTGACTAAGGCGATGATGAAGACGTCGACAACAAGGATACCGTTGAGGAAGGCGTCATTGAGCCGCAGGGCGATGAGGGCCTGGGCGCCCTGCCTGCTTCCTATTCCGCCTCTGCCTCAGCTGCTGCATAGAGACCTCTCGGTGGACATTCTCTTTGCACAGCATACTCTGATCTCCGAGATACAGACAAGGATGCCTATTGCGCTGGTGGTCACTCCCGCAACGGCCGACCCTCTTGCGATGGAGGAACTTGCGGCCAAGAAGAGGAAAAGGCACCCTCTGCCTCCTTGCCACCCCTCGCCTCCCACCTCCTCCCCGAGGGATGAGACGGACCCTGACACGTCGCCGACTGGCACGGACGACGACGATGGTGGGATGGGGGACTTCCCGTTGCCACCTCACAGATCCTCTCCGCAGGACAAGATAGGATTGTTTCATGCAATGATCTCCAGAGCTTCAGAGCTCTTCCAACTCGCTCCAGAGGAGGAGGAGGAGGAGGAGGAGGTGGAGGAGGGCTTGTTGTACCAGCGCCACGAGGTGAAGATAAAACCCATCCTCTCAGTCCCACCCCTGGATGACGTTTGGGACGAAGGCTTGTCTCTCATGAAGAAACCTTCTTCGGCCCTGGCAAAGAGGGATCGCCTTGAGAAGAAGTACCGGGTGCTAGACTCCGTGCCCAAGTACTTGTGGGCCCAGCCATCGCCAGACTCTGTGGTATCGGCAGCGGCCAAGAAGTCGTTGGGCGCTTCTTCCTCTGCAGTATCCACCCTTCCGGACAGCGAGGGGAAGAAATTAGATGCCATTGGGCAGCGGGTTATCTACTCTGCGGCCACTACCATCAAGGCCGCCAACGACCTCACCATCGAAGCGCGCTATGACTGAGAGCTGTGCTTCAAGATCCCTCCCATCCCGGACTTCCTCTGCAACGACAAAACGTCAGAAGCGTTGGAAATTCTACAGGGAGGTGAGGTGGCGTTGGAACCACACCATCACAGTGGCCACGGACATCACCGACACGGGGTTCCGCCAGATGGGCAACAGCGTTTGTCTTTGTCGTCGTGGTTGGCTCAAGGCCACCAACTTTCATCAGGACGTTCAGATGAGGGTTTTGGACATGCCCTTTCACAGAGACATTCTCTTCGGGAATGCTGTAGATGAGTCTCTACAGGCCATCAAGACGGACACAGAGACGGCACGTGCCTTGGGCATTTTTCAACATCGACGGCCGTCCTTTCGACCCTCAGGAGGCAAGTCCCAAGGATCTTCCAAAGGATTTGGCGGGAGCTCCTCTTCTTACCGCCAACCCTCCTGCTCCTCGGTCCAGGAAACCAACAGTGGCCGTTCCAAGGCTTTCAGAGGAGGACGTTGTTTTCGCCAGGGACCCCAAGGTGGCCCTTCGACATCCAAGCAAGATTGAACCAGCCGTGACATCGGGCCCCCACCCATGCACCCCATTGGGAGGCCGGGTGGACGAACTTCGTCAGCATGTGGAAGACTCCACACCACTGACCGTTGGGTGCTGGACACTCTCACCCACGGACACACCCTGAAATTTCAACTTAAGTGTCACCGAATACCACCGGTGGCTCGGCAGGAAAACCACATCCCTCGGCTGCTGCTGGAGGTGCGGCCCATGCTAAAGAAAGGAGTGATAGAGCTTGTCCCAAAGTGGCTCCGGGGCTCCAGAGGTAATTCCTCGTGAAAAAGAAGACTAGGGGCTGGAGACCCATGCTCGATCTCCGACGACTAAAAAAAATACATCATGTCTTCAAAGTTCTGGATGGTCCCCTTCAGCACATGCTCAGACAGCTCTAAGAGGGAGAAATTCTGTTGTTGTTGGACTTGGAGGATGCGTACTTCCACATCCCAATTCACGAGGGACACCGCAAGTTTCTGCGCTTCGTCGTTCAGGGGCAGCATTACCAATTCAAGGTCCTTCCCTTCGGATTGAATCAGCGCCAGCTCGAAGGACATCGCCGTCAACCACACAGCGAGGAGCTTCCTCCTACTGACTGATCTGGGGTTCTCAGTCAACTATTCAAAGTCCTGCTTGACTCCTTTGCAGGACGCGCTGTTTCTGGGATCCAGGCTCAACACGATGTCATGAAATGAAGTGAAAACAAAGAGGAACTCAAAATACCCCAGGAACAAAGTGGAGTCACAGGCTGAAATGAAACAAAGGCGTGTTCCCGTGTAACTAGTATTTAAACAACTAATTGGAAGGCTGCCAGCAATTAATCAACTGGTAGCTATCATGAATGAATCGTACAATTAAGTAGAAAAATATCACCTATCCTACTATGCTTGTGCAGTATATATTGTTGTTGACACAAAACCACAAAGACACAATGGTAGACAAAGATATATCTGTTTATAAGAAAGGAGAAACCAAATTTAAAGCTTGTGTTTTTGGATTACATCATTGCTTTTAAAGACAATAATGAAGAATTTGACCAGAAGGTAATAAATATTTACAAAACTAACATCATCTTGATAATACACAAATACATTTGACTTTCAAAAAAAAAGAAAAAGAGAGAAGCTGAATTTGACAAATCGCGCTCAGTATGGCAGCAGCCTGGGTCTGCCTGTAAATATGCTGGATAGGTCATACATCGGGCTATAGCTAACTGTCCCTAACTCAATTAGGGCTAGTATGTTTGGCCTTTTTATGTGGCAAAATCACCCCAGAATGTAAAATGAAAACTGGGTGAATTTCTTTTTATAGGACAAGTGCTAGTAGAGTTTTAAACTTATTCAAGTTAAACATGAAGCTTAAGCAGATGTACAAAAGTCTGAAATAATGTACTACGCCTTCCGCTGTCCAGAGTAATGGTAAGCGTGAGTTGAGTCACCACGTCCGCTGGTCACGGGTGTAGGCACAACCCCCGTGCAAAGACAGTGGCAAACCTGACGTTTCGGTGGTATATGGACAATTATAGACCACCTTCGTCAGAGATATTGATCCTTAGTTCAGCCCCTATAGAACAACCAAACATGAACATATCACTGAGTTATTAGTGACTAGCTGCCAAGCATTAGCATGAGAGGCAATTAAAAAACAACGTATGGTGTGTATAGGACCGGGTAGTTCCCCTTTATTTGGAGCAGTGCCGCATAGCTACACCCCCTCTTCCATCCTCCCTTGTTGTAGTGCAACACCAAATGGGTGTAACCTATTAGTGCATAGAAGTATTGAGTTTATTGAGTGTAAGTAGTATCAAAAAGACCTTTTGGTGCTCCCCTAAAAAGTATTGATGGGGTGCTTTTAGAAACGTGGAGGGAGGGGAAAAGGAAAAAAGTCTAAAGGAAATAAGACCCCAATTCACTCACAGGGATCTGAAATTCCTACCTACTGCATTGCTGTGGATGCCTAGTGAATAGGCATTTTTGTAGTCCTTGCGCTAATGTGGATAAACTCTAGCCACGGGTCAAGAGACGTCTCCTCACAAATGTATATGACAGTCTGAAACAGAGGAGGAGTGCCAGTAAAAATACTGGCTTTTAACGTGCACCCATCACATATTTAAGCATGATTTATAGTAGAATTTTAATGCAGAGATCGGCACGTTTGCAAAAGTAAACGTACCTGATACGGGCGCTGTAGTCGCATGGAAAAAGATGCCGTTCATTCAAATACTAATGCGGACAGGGAGCCATGTTGCTGAGGCTCGTGAAATATCCACATGCCAGCAATGCAGGATGTGTAAATTCCTACGAGACAAAACATATGTTTTGACTCACAGGGATAAGGTGGGCACATGAAGTGAAATGTAAGCGGATTCGTAATTACTTCCCTTCAGTTAGCCTTCCACCATAATGTAGCTGTCCTGAGTGAAGCACTGGAACCGAGTGAGGTGCCTTGAATTGCGGGGGCGTCGCTACAGGTAATGGTATAGGTAGAATCATAGGAATAAAGAGGACTGGCGCTGCATGGCCAGCTCAATTCAGACTGTAAAAACATGTGCTTAGCCATAGAGGATACCCATGGGACATATTAAAGAGGGTATCAGGTAATAATATCCCCATATATATGGTCGCCGTAAATAATATTGCCGGGAAAATGTTGTGGCGATATTATTTGGGTGACCATAAATATGGGGACAGGGGTGTTCCATGCAATAATGTCGCCACAAAAAACGGCAATTTTTCAGCAATATTTTTGCATGGTGAGATTTTCGTGGCGACATTATTACATGGAACCTTAAAGAGATGCCAAGGTCATCAAAATCGAAAATCCTAAAAAAGTGAGTGAGACCCACCCATTAGAATAACAATGCCATAAATTATGCTAAGTACAAACATAAATGAAACATACATAAGAAAGATAGGATTGGAAATTAAGTGGGTTATGGACAATGATTTTTACCAAACTGGGAATGCGTCATTGAGCCCATGCTCAATGGTATCCAATAGAAAAATCCAGCGTTCCTCCTTGTTAGCCAATGTTTGGAGTGGGTTTGCCGCATTCTTAACAACATCAATAACCCACCAATGTAGGTCTTCCGTGGTGTGGCCATATACCATAAAGTTGCTCACTAGGGGCGAGTTGATAGCTTTGCAGCGAATACGGGAGCGGTGTTCCGTAATTCGCGTATGGACCGGGCGTGTGGTTTTGCCTATGTATTTAAGTCGACACGGACACTCAATGCAGTAAATCACCCACAGTGTTTTACAGTTTGAATGGTGACGTATTCCCAAATGTTTACATTCAGAGGGAAAGCTTTTACTTTGACAACAAATTTGACAACAACAAATTTACAAACAGAGCAAGTTCCACAAGGGAAATGCCCTGTGAGGGGCCGGAGGTCCCAGCTAGATGTTATTGATCTAGAGGATTTACTCTGGGTGGAAGCATGAAAGGACCAACTTCAAGTCCTTTTGCCTTTTCATGGCAAATATCGGGAGTGGTTCTTCAGGTAAAGACAATTGTCCCACAGACCAATGTTTTTTTAATAGTTTTTTTTTATTAGAAAGGTGTGTGGGCTATATGTGAGAGCACACACTAGTTTGTCTTGTGCTGTCTTATCTTTAGGTTGTAGTAGAGTTTCTCGGGGGTAAATCTCGACCGTTTATATGAATCAAAGACACGTTTTTTTTGGATAACCCTGTTTAAATTTGGTAGTCAAGATCCTTGCATGGTGGTCAAAATTGGATATTGATGTGCAATTTCTTCTTAGTCTCAAAAACAGAGAATAAGGTAGATTTTCTTTTTGTGTGCGCGGATGGAAACTGTCAAAATGCAATAACATATTGCGATCAGTGGGTTTAGTAAATAAGGAGCAAGCCAGTTTTTTGGTCTGATGCTGAATCAGCAGGTCCAAAAAAGGAATCTGGGTGTTACTCATAGAGATAGTGCATTTGATGGTATGATGGCATTGGTTAAGCCATAGCAGGAAAGCATTGAGATTATCTACAGTACTACGCCAAATAAAAACAATATCGTCTATGTATCTTCGCCAGCTCTCAATGTGTTGCCGATAAGGATTTAAATCTGAAAAATAAATTTTGATTCAAAGTCAGCCATAAAAATTATGGCCAGGCTAGGGACAAATGCTGCCCCATAGCCGTTCCTTGAGTTTGTTCATAGAACTGGTCCTGATATTGAAAGTAGTTTTTAGTGGGCACTAGGGAAAGCAATTCCATGATAAATTCCACCGGTGCCGTATTGCATGATGTAGAAAGAGTCAGGCTAGAGCGTATGGATTCCATGGCCTCATCATGAGGGATGTTAGTATATAGCGCTACGATGTCTAGTGTGACCAAAAGACTGGAGGCGGAGTCAAAAAACATACCTTCGAACAATGAGATGACCGAAGTGCTGTCCCTTAAGTATGTTTCTGTTTTTTAAGTAATTGGTTGGAGGTATTTGTCAATAAATTGACAGATAGGTTCAAGGATAGAACCATAACCCGCTAAAATAGGTCTGCCTGGTGGTTTAGTTGCATCTTTGTGAATTTTAGGGATGTCATAGAATTTCGGAGTAGAGCAATTTGTTTGATAGAGAAAATCTGCTTCTTTTTGGGTGATCCATGAACGTTGGAGTGCATAGTTAGTAATCTCTAGGATCGATTTCTGGATCTCCTTAATCGGGTCTTTATGGAGGAGACGGTAGCTCCCTGGTATATTAAGGAGTTCTGAGGCCATAGTGTGGTATTGTGTCTGGTTCATGATAACTATGCCTCCGTCTTTATCGGCAGGCTTTGTAACAATCTGCAAATTGTTAGTAAGAGACTTAAGTGCCTGCCTTTCTTGATGTGTCAAGTTGTATCGTATTGGTCTTTGGTGATTTTCTAATTTTTTAAGGTCGCTTAGGACACATTTCTCAAATCTGAGTAATTCATTGGGCATAGTACTGTCATCCGGAGTAAATGTTGATTGCGGATGTAGCCCTGTTTCGCTCTCATCTGGCGGGCATTCTTTGTCTGAAAAGAAAATGTTAAGCCTCAAGAACCTGAAGAATCTTCTAATCTCCGTTTGTACATTGAACCAGTCTGTTGTCCCTTTGGCCAGACCTTGCAATTCTGTGTCAGACAGCGGAATTTGGGAGAGATTAAAGTTACGGGGGATGGTGATAGGAAGGATGTGATTATGGATATCAGGAAAAAGATTGATCGGTGCGTACATGGGAGAATGGATTTGGAGTTGGCGTGGGTCCCCAGCCATAGTGGTATTTTGGGTAATGAGTTAGTGGATCTGGCGGCGGGTGAGGGTATGAGAAGGGGAGAGGTTGATGTGAGATTACCTTTAAGTGTGGATGAGGTGAAGGCGGTGGTGGTGAGACGGGTCATGGATGAGTGGCAGGAGAGGTGGGTGAGTGGGGCGAAGGGCAGGTGGATGTTTGGTCTTCGTGGGAAAGTGTCAGTGGAGGTGGATGCGGGGAGTTTGGAATGGAGGAGGGGGGAGGAAGTGATGCTGAATCGATTGAGGATAGGGCATGTGGGGCTGAATGAATGTCTGTTTCGAGTGGGGAAGCGAGAATCGAGGGATTGTGCGGTGTGTGGGGTGCCTGAGACTGTGGGACATTTTCTACTTGGATGTGAGAAACATGTTGCAGAGAGAGAATTGATGAGGGTTCGGTTATCTGCGCTGGGCGTGGCTGAGTTGAGTGGGAAGGCTTTGTTGGGAGGTGATGGGGTGAGTGGCAGGAAGAAGAGCAGTGTGTTGTTGGATTTTGTGAGACGGACGGGGAGGTGGGAGGAACTGTGAGTTTATGTGAGCTAAATAGTTAGGTGCACATCATCCTTTAGGATGGGGAAGCGCCTGCGTGGGTCCGCCCATGCTTTCGATAATTTAGAAGAAGAAGAGGAAGAGATTAAAGATGGGGAGGGTTACCGACTCCATGTTGACCTGCTGTTCCTCCTGCGGTAGCGTGGTCGCCTGGAACTGGGGGGGAAACCATCCTGGGCCGCGAGGTGGACCGTAAGCCTAAAAAAAGGCTGCGGCGGGCCTCGAAAAGGGCTTTCGAATGAGGGATAGTAAAAATCCCCATCTGATCTTCAGGAATTGCTGCTACTACCTGAAAATGTGACTTGCTGTTGTGAATTGCCCGTTTGATTCCTTTGGCTCGCAATATTGGCCGAGTAGTTGGGGTCTAGGTATGGATAGATGACCTCTACTTTGAAGTCTAGTACGTCTTTAGCCAATTTCTTTGTTTTTTTTGGCCAAAGTTGTGTCTTTGAATTCCTGAAATAATTTATTAATTTCTGCAAGTTTGTCCTTTGCGTTTGTTACTGAAGTGTCATTAATGAAAAGTTGTTCTGCTGTGTCTAGTTCCTGTTGGACAACATCCCCTAGCCGTTGGCTGTAGAAATGGTGAGAACCATTAAATCACGACTGTATTTTGTTGCGATATAACTAAAATTAGTTTTATATTCTTGATCATCTAAGAAAACACAAGGTTCGTTTCGGACGATAAGACCAGATGGAATGATATTCTTTAAGTATTCCTTAAGGAAGTGTCCGTGAAGTGTAGTGCGAAATTATTTCTTTTTAAGTAAGTCATTCGCAGTATTGGAATAAGCTGTCGTCTGATCTAGACCTGTGGGGTCAAAAAGTGGTAGACCACAGAGTATCGCTCTAATTTGGTCATCATCATAACTTAAAGTGACGTTTTCGGCCATACTGTCATGTCTGGCGTGGCCATCGGAGGAGAGCGTGGCGGCCATCCAGGGCAAGGTGCAACAGCTGCTCGCTCTGAAGATTGCCATGGTGAGGACCATCAAGTCGCTGCTCGGCATGATGCCGTCATGCATTTATCTCATCCGACTCTGCAGGCTACGGATGCGGCCTCTGCAGGAGTTCCTCGTCGCCCGTTGGATTCATGTGTCCGGCAGTTTCCAGGACAAGATCCCTCTGGACGAGGGGTTCCGTAGGGCGATAACATGGTGGGGCGTGTGCTCTCAAATAAACGGGGCATGGATTTCCAGACCCCACCACGTCAGGAGACCGTAACGACTTACGCCTCCCTGGAGGAACGGGGAGCCCACAGCAGAAGTCTTCACGCCAGAGATCTGTGGCTGCCGCAGGAAAAGACATAGCACATCAATGTTCTGGAGCCACGGGTGGTGTTTTGGGCCCTTAAATCGTTCCTGCCATCCCTCAAGGGAAAGTTGGTGCGGGTCTTCACGAACAATACCACCACAATGTTTTACATCAGGAAACAGGCCGGGCACCAGGTCGCTGGCGCTCTCCAAAGAGGCGCAGGACTTATGGCATCTGGTTCCTTATCCCGTTTCATCTGGCAGGAGTAAAGAACACAGTTGCCGACTCTCTGAGCAGGGAGCTTTGCTCTTGCCACAAATGGGAACTTCGGCAGGACCTAGTGGAGAACCTATTCCTCAGATGGGGCAACCCCCAGATCGACTTGTTTGCGACGTCTACGAGCACCAAGTGCCGGAGGTTTGCCAGCAGGATTCCCCAGCAGGGGAGCATGGGGGATGCATTCTCATTCCCGTGGGAAGGCCTCTTTCTGTATGCGTTCCCTCCGTTGCCGTTGTTACTTTGAGTCATCAGTCAACTCAAAGTGTGCCGGTGCCGAATGATCCTCGTCGCACTGCCGTGGCCGAGGCAGTTCTGGTATCCAGACCTTCTCAGCATGTCAGCGTCTCCACCAGTCAAGCTGCCAGTGGCCGCGGATCTTCTCGCCAGGGAAGGAAGTGCCATTCTTCACCACGATCCAGGGTTTCTGAACCTGAAGGCCTGGCTCCTGCAGCGTTAGAATTAGGTGGCTACGATCTCCCGGCGGACTGCAAGGAAGTTCTCACCAAGGCTAGAGCATCGTCTACTTTGAAATGGTACGGACTTAAGTGGAAGAGATTTGCTGTTTGGTGTCATTCCCAGAAGATCTACCCGCTGTCGCTGGCCAAGTCAGGGCTGGCCCACGCTTCCATCAAGGTTCATCTGGCGGCCATCACCCGTACACCAGATCCCCAGGACGACCATCCTTGTTGTTGCACCGCTTGGTCAAGGAATTCGTCAAGGGACTATTCCACTTGTTCCCGCCGGTGAAGGCTCCGGCCCCAGCGTGGGAGCTCAATGTGGTGCTTAGTAGGCTCATGGGAGCTCCGTTCGAGCCTATGTATTCTGCACCACTCAAGTTTTTGTCATGGATAACTGCTTTTCTTGTGGCCATCACCTCCGCACGATGAGTGGGTGATATCCAGACTGTCTCCTGTAAACCACCTTGTTTGACTTACCACGAGACGAGGGTGGTGATTGGGACGCACCCCTCCTTCATGTCCAAGATGCCGTCAGACTTTCATCTAAACGAGCCCTTGGTGTTGCCAGTGTTTTTTCAGACGCCTTTGTCGCCGGCTGAAAGGACTTTGCACTTGCTTAATGTGGCTAGAGCGCTGAAGTTTTATGTGGCCCGCACAAAGTGTTTCCGGAAAACCTCTCAACTTTTTGTGAACTTTGGCCCTGTGAACCATCATAAGGTCCCCTCCAAGGCTTCCATTTCCAGGTGGCTCTCCGGCCGTATCACCCATTGTCACTGGTTGGCAAACCGACAGCTGCCTGGTCGTCCGAGGGCCCATTCCACCAGAGCAATCGCTGCTACAACGGCGTTCCTGTCTGGGGTGCCCCTGCTGGACATCTGCAGGGCTGCTACGTGGAGGTCGACACACACCTTCACGAAATTCTACTGCATCAACAGGGATTCCAGGGAGGAGTTCAGAGTCGGCCAAGCAGTGCTGTACAGCCTGTTTGCTTGAAGGTGAGCCTGGTGAGGAGGTAAGAGATGCTTATGTTGAGCCTTGTCACCTCCCGTGGTTGTGCATGTGTGTACTGCTATGCATTCTTTATTCATGAACAAGTGAATCCATGCTAGACTGCAACCTGGAGAAGGAACAAGTTACTTACCTTTACTGTTGTTCTCCAGCATGGGTCTAGCATGGATTCACATGTGAACCCTCCAGCCTACCCCTCTGCGACTCTTCTCTTGGTCCTACTGCCACTTTACGTGCTACCAAATCTGAAGATTGCTGCCAGTGGAGGGTCTTGGGTAGAGGGCAGTTATTGGCTGGAGGCAGTATGACCCAGAGCTCAGTGATTGGTTGTTAGGACAAAGACAGAAATGAAACTGAAACTGATTTTTTCTTTACCGAGGATTCCCAGCCTGACAACGGGGATTATTAATGAGAATGTGACTCCATGCCAGACCCATCCTGGAGAACAACAGTTACAGGTAAGTAACTTGTTCCTTCCTCTGAGGCTGAGAGGTGACTACTGAGCATAACTGAGGTGATGGGGTGTATCCAGCACAGTGTGTACCACTGACTCAGAAAGCCTACAAAATTGAGTATATTTGAGGTGTATTATTAAAGTTGTAAAGAACTGGTCTGGGAAGACTGGGATGGAGGAAGCTGAGGGGATCCCTAAGGCTCTCGCACCTCCCTCTGTGCTCCCCCCACACTAGCCTAGGCATCTCTAAAACCCATAATCTCCCTGACATAAAAGCAAGGTAACTCTTACTATCTAGGAATGTCTAATCTTGTCAGGGAATCTTAAAGGCCATGGCCTTTTCCATCTCCCTCCAGAACATTTTAAGCGATGCCACTGGTCTATTTGACTGCCAGATGTCACATGGGTTTTCTCTCATCTTTTCACTCTGTCTCTAGATCTCCTTCTATCTCCACTCTCCCCCCTCTGTGATCTTTGTAGTCTCCCTCTCCCTGTACCTATTCCCTTCTCACTTCCCTACCTTCTTCCTCTCCTATCTGCTCCCCTCGCCTTGTCTTTTCCCCTCACTTCTGCCACCCTTTCACTACCTGCACCTCTCCCTTCTTTCCTGACTCTTTCTAGCGCTACCTCTCTCCTCTCACCACTCTCCCTAGAAAATAACTGTTTACTGTCCTGATCTTACACACTCCATTCCTGTCTCTCCATACTACCTTTCCTCCCCTTTTTCCACTGTTGCTCCTACTGCCACTTTGCACACTCTTTCCCCCCACTCTCCTGTCCCACACCCTTGGTCACTTACTCTGACTCAGGCCCTTGCTAAATCCCCCTATACTTCTCCCCCGCTCTTTTAACTTTCTTTGACTCACCTTGTTCACCCCCCTCGCCACAATGCACTGAACTGGTGCCACTCTCATACACACAATACCTCACTATTAGCTGGGCTTTTATAGTCTATCTTTCCTGCTTCCAACACTCATATGGGTTCTCACTGGTCCCCCCCCTGGTCCATGACAATCTCTGGCTAAGCTATCCCCGGAAGTTTCCAAAAAGGCTTTGGCCCTGCCCCCTTTCCAGGCTCCATTTATAGGGTAGCAGCCATATACCAGGGACACTTTTTTTCCTTGTGGCTTTCTTAATGTGCTGGTGAGTTTTGTTTCTAGTTCGGTTTAGGAAGGACTTCTACCTCTCCTGCTCCCCTGCAGTCCTGCCTCTCTTAGTTTCTTTTCTGTTGCCCCACCATTCATCTGTGGTTTGGCTGGGGTTGGTAGGTCAAGTGTTTCTACGTCCCCTGATAGCTGAACACATTTCCAAAGTCAAGCTGACACTGGAGGTTTTATTTCTAAGATGTGGAATCTCTGGGAGTAAATACTAATCTATTCGAAAGAACATTACCAAAGGTAATTCATTTGTTAGTTTTAGGAACTGAACTGATGAACACAAGGCTTATTTTTTTCCTAAAACTTAAAAATGAATGTAAAAATAAAGTGGACGAAGATTATAAAATGGATAAAAGTTATACGTTTGTGTGTTTAATATTTATTGTAAGGGTGCTGAAGTATGAGTCTGACAAATGGTGGCATGGTGATTGGCAAAGTCTTGCTGTTATAAAAGGAAAACAAAAGGGGACCTATCTTGCACTATTTCAAAGAGGGGTTATCCTTCCTCAATTAAATAGGGCAACAGAGTCTGTCGGGGTGTTGAAAGTAAAGAGTCCACCATCCTGTATCGATGTTCTATTTATTTCCCTTACACTATGAAAGAAACTAAATAACAGAGTTTCAATGAGTCGAAACCAAGACTGAACTTTGAGGGTGTGCGCTTCTTCCTCGTGTTACAGTCTTGTACTAAAGGAACATAAAGTTCAGGTTCCTCAGCTTCTCGAGGTATAGCTTACAAGCAATGTTCCTTATTGGTTATAGTTGTTTTCTCTATGGTTCCCTTGGGAATTGGCTTTCTTCAGTCTACCTGACCAGGGGCATGACTCTCTCCCCTCTGGTCTTTCTCAGGTTTTGATAGCTCAAGTCTCAGTGGTCAAATGTCTCCATTACCCTGGTCTTTCTCTGGCTTTTCTTTCATCTAGACAGCCCTGGTTCAATAACCTTCCAGGGATTGACTATCTGCTTCAGATGTGGGTCCCAGACCATTATTTCTGTGGTGTTTTGGCTTGTAGTATTTGGGTGGATATCTTCTTTCCCCAACTACTCCGATGAGGAAGAAGGCTTAGGAGGCTGCTTGTGATGTGCTGGGGTTCCCTGACCCTTTCTCCTTAGTCTCTGCAGGCCATAAATACAGGGTGAGCGAGCTTCCCAAAAAGTATCCCGTTGGGCTCTCAAACCTTTTGGGGAAAACCTCTGAAAGTTCAAGCTGTCTCATGAGTCACAATGCTTTCAATTCACCCCTAATGTCCATGCAATTATGGAACCGTAATTAATGTCGGGAGATTTGTGGAGCTTAAAGGCAAGGTATAAAAAAATTTTATAAATGAGGAAAATAATTATACATTAATATACTATGTAGAAGGAGGAAGTGACTTGAATTGTTTTTAATATTTAAAACAATGTTATCAATATGGAATTTAAAAAAGGGACTTTGACATAAGGATGGGCCACACTGCAGTTAAGTGTATGGTTCTTTATTGCATAGGTACTCTTAACAGTTGTGGCTAATGAGACCCCCAAACAAGAGTCCTTCTATCCACTGCCAACACCAACTACTCTGTCTGGATTCCCCTCTCCCAGTTCATATCAAAACATCACCAACATCCTTCAGGGTCCCACCAACCGTTCCTGGCCACCCAGAGCTTCATAGGGTGCTTACCGGCACTCTCCGGTTGTCTGTGTGTCTCTTCGACCTCCTCTTCAGGCTCCTTCTGACTTCTGGTGTGGCTGCAATGCTTCAGCAGCATTTCCCTGCCTTCGGGTTGCTCATCTCGCTTCAAGCGTGCACACCGGCGTCCTTTACCGGCTGGCTGCCAGAAGCTTCTACTAGTCTGCTGCTCCGTCCAAAGCAGAACTTCCCGAAACACTTCTGCCCTCGGATAAGCGCCTCGGGTCGTGCTGTACTCACCTTCCATCTCGCTTATGAATCTACTGATTTTTCTCTCCGGTGGGCTTCCCTCCCAACAAAGTCCTTCTTCCCTTTTCATTGTACGGTCCAATTCAATTGGTTTAGAACGTCTAGTCTATCCACGTTGGTTCCAGGGGGTATTTCTGCATTACTCTGCGCTTTCTCCTCGTCTCAGCAATGATGATGATCTCACTCTCTACTGGGTTGTTGGTGTACTTCTTTATCCCAGTTTCTGAGTGTGCCTTCCCTAATTCAACCCTACTCTTCCTCGTCTCATTGCTTCTAGAAAAGTGATACCATCTACCCTAAGTGTGTAGGGTCGATGGAGTTTGAATAGGGTAAGTGGGTGAGATATGGGGTACTATCTGCTGGATGTACTGTTCTCTCTGGATAATCGTCCCTCATATGGGGGAGATCCTTCCCCATGTGATCCTCCAGCTGAGTACCACCACCAGGGGAACTATTGGTAAAACTGCCTCACCTCCCTGGCTACATGGGAAGGGGCTCCCCCTAGAGATGAGGGACGACATCCTGAGATTATTCACAGTATATGCATTTAATTGTTTTGCAATTTTAAACAGATTTTATTGAATTGGATGCCCCTATTTTTCATACATGATTTAAATGGATAATGTGTAATGATCTATTTTTATAAGTGTCAAATAGCCGATGAAAATAAAGTAAATCTTGCAGTGTTGTTATATGTACATACCTGTATTGTGTACATTTCAGATTCCAGGTGAGAACCTCTTCTGTAGAACCTGCAATTGACATTTGTGGTTTGGGTGTATGGTGGTGTTTTGATCTGAACTGAGAGAGGATATTCCAGACAGAGTGGTTGGTGTCAGCAGTGGAAGGAAGGACTCTTGCTTGGGGATCGCGTTACCCACGACTTTTACAGTACCTATGCAATGAAGAACGACAACACACTTGCCTGCAGTGTGGACCATCCTTATGTCAGTCTCCCTTTTTGAAAGTACAAATTGTTAATATTGTCATTGTTTTAATTTAATATTACAAACATTTCAAGTCCCTTTTCCTTTTTCTACATGGTATATTAATTTATAATTTTCCCTTTTTATACCTTGCCTTTAAGCACCACAAATCTCCCGACATTCATTGCGTGTCAAGAATTTCATGGAGATAAGGCGTGAATTGAAAGCATTGTCACTGACTCATAAGAGAGCTTGAACTTTCAGAAGTGTTTCTAAAGAAGTATGAGACCCCAACAGGACACTTTTTGGGAAGCTCGCTCACCCTGTGTTAGGGAGAATGTTCAGAAATATGCCAATTACCTTCTACCTTAGAGACCCCTAGCTCTTTTGCTGGACTTTAGGACTTTTCATTTTTATCCTGGAGAGAGTGAGACCTTTTTCCTATTCTTGTGTATTTTTCATTGATTTGAACACTGTTTCTTTTGGTTTTGGAGTCTGACAAACTCCATAGGCATCATCTCTTTACATTGTGTCACACAGCACCTTCAGAGCAGATGCACAGGGAAGTCTGCCAGATTTCCCCATGGCTTAAATACCTTCTCTTGGTTAAACTACTGTTTCCAAGAGCAGTGAAGTGAAATTGAATTCACTTACGTTTGTTACTTTCTAGACCCAGCACACACTATCTTAAAATACAGTGCTGGAGGGGTTACTTAGTATCCCCATTGTCTAGATTTTCATGGAACATGTTTATGTTACCCTTTCTTTTTTTATATATTTATTTTTATTGGTTTCAAAGAAACCTTTAAAAAGAAGAAGTGATACAAGCAGGGTTACAAAACCAAAAAGCTCACACAATCCCTCCAGGTTGACGACATCATGTGCCATTATTTATAAATCGATATTGGCTTGTCAATGGTTACACAAGAACCTTAAGATGACGATTGTTGCCGCTTAGAAAGCGGGATCAAGATTTGGTAGACAGATTTTCAGGTCTTTTAAGAACGTTACTAGCCCAAACGTGAGTTTTTGCTCTGACCCATCAAACATAGTTTTCCACCAATCGTCGGCAATGTAGGTTTGTCGCTCCCAAAAGATAGGGCCGAATAGACGAGTTTGCAAACTTCGAAGCTTTGGGGAAAACAGGATTAATCTGTTGATTGCTCACAAAGTCGACACATAAGGTGTGCATTTCCATTTTTGTTCTAGTTTCTGTTACGATCTTTAGTGAGGTACAGATTAAGTCTAAATTGTATGAAAAGCAATCTTGAGTTTTGGTCTGGCGATTGAAGCAGGTATGGTTGTAGTTTATCATATGCTCTTGCTTCATAGGGAACGTCTTTCATAAGGCGAGTGCTTAGTCTGTCTGCACAGGTTAGTAGCCAATCTGCTCTCCATAATTTTTGTTTTGCTTTCTCAGGGTTTTCCAGCAATGTCGTAACCTCAATGTCGTTCACGTCAAGTACATCAAGACACAGTTTGCTCGACATATCGAGAACCGTGCAGTCCGGATCAGTATTTGGCTTATATAGAATTTTGAATTGTGGTGCCAGGTTTGTTATAATAGTCTTCCTGTAAAGGTTTAGTAGATTCCATGTATGGATACCAATCCTAGTTCGTATCTTAGATTTAAGGTAGGACATCCTTTAGGAAGATGAAGCGCTCTAGACCAAAAACTATTCCCCTGTGTACTCCACAGGTCATGTGGGGAGCCAAGCATGTTCTCTGCTCTGTAGATGAGAGCCGGAACGGCCTTTTGATGGTAAAAATCCAATATGGGTTTTATGGAAATCTTTCCAAATTTTTGTTGATAATAGCAGCTTGGCAAGCCAGCTGTTAACATTTCTTCTTTGTTGCTTCGACCCAGGGACCGTCATTTATATTAGAACTTATCCACATTCCAGGTACTTAATAATGGGCGATGTTTTTAAAGTTGTTTTTTCAAGGTGCCAAGCCACTTTGCCGCGTTCACCTTTTTGAGTTGACAAATTGCGGAAAATCCGTATTTCACATTTTGCTTGTTGATACAGAGCCCATTTCTGATGACATATGTTTCCAGGGCATCAAGCTTGCGTTGGAGTCCAATGGGCGTGGCGTCTAGCAGGATCAGGTCATCTGAGTAGATGAACCAGCCAACGGGCGACCCGTGTAGTTTGGGAGAAAAGGCAGCCACTGGATTAAATGGGCCTCCGATGTCTGAAATAAAGAGATTTAAGATCATGGCTGTTAGGGAGAATTCTCCTTTATGGCTAATTTCCCTCACCTGGTGAATCCCTCAGCAGCTTTGCTGGATTTCAGGGGTTTATTTTTTCCACCTGGTAAGAGTGTGAGCCTTTTTTCCCGCTCTTACATGTGTTTTGCTATGTGTATTTCTACTTTTTGTGTGATCTTGGGCTCTGGAGCCATACCACTCCATGAGCCCCACTTTTGTGTGTGTTACACAGCACCTTCAGTGCAGTGACACAGGGTTGTCTTCAAGACTTCTCACTGACTCCTTTTTTCTGGAGCTGACTACTGTCCCCCAGAAACATGTAAAGTTGCTATTAACTTTATGTAGTCTTTTTAAAATACAGAACCAGTACACCCTATCTTACATGGAGTATTGGAAAGGGCTAATCCCTACCCCTTTTTGTCTTTTCCTCTTGGAGCTTTGTTTTGATGTCTTAACATTTAAACTTGGCTGGTGGCAGTGGTATCTACCCTAACCTTTCTACCGCGATTATACTATATAAACGTGGTACTATTTTAGGCTATTGTATTAGCCTCGAACATAAACCCGCTTGACCAAATACTTTTTCTTTTGGCTCCGGTCGGGTTTAGTCGTCATTTCTTTTTGTTAAGGTCCTTCTTGTGTTTTACTTTTCGTTCAAAACCAGGTTTGCATTCTTTGTTTGCCGACCTTTGGCGGGCTTCTGTCCAGAAGCCCTCCTTTGGCGTCTGGGTGTCTAGGTGGGCTGAATGTGAGGGAGGGGTTTAGTCCCCCCCTGCACAGGGTCTCCTTGGAGACCCAAGTCACACTTTGTGTCGGACAACCCCCCTGCTGAGTGATTGACAGCCAGGCTGTATGAATGGGGGATTTTTGGCATAAAAGGCAGGACTCTTGGGCTGGAAGTATGAGTCGCCACTGGAACTGCAAGAACCGAAGAGAAGCGGAGAAGAAGACGGCTGCTGCAATTCCCGAGTCCCGGTGAAGCACTGCTGCAGTCATGAGCTATCTACCCTTCAACGACAGAGAAGATCCCGTCCGGAGTCTTCTTCCCTTGAGCCTGGTGGGATCAACCAGCTCACCCTCCACAGCCAGAGGATCCTCTTCTTGGTCGAAATCGCTGCACACAGCTGTGGTGGTCCGGATAGCCATCTGAAGAGCCTCTCCTGTTTTAAAGGAGCGCACCTTTTATTCACCCTTGCTTTGCTGCTGAGGGCCTCATCCCTGGATAGTGCAGATCGCTCCAGACGTCGTCCTTCTTGTCCCTACTACTGAAGCTCCAGGAACCGTGAGTCTCCAGGAACTAACAGGAACAAAGGCCGTGGCACCAGCTTGCTTCAACGATTAAGGTACTGTGTCCGACTTCGAGGAACTGGGGTGAACCCTTCGTCCTCACCAAAGGCTTGTCCTTTTCTTCCTTCCCTCTTATATCTTTTGCTTCCCTTTGTGACAGTATCTAAGTACTCCTGGCAATCTCGAATCGTGAACTGTTCTAACCATGTGATCCTCGGTAACAGGAACCCTGTTCCACTTAACACTGGCGCAGGCCTATTGACTTTTATTCACTTGTTAGAAAGTGTCCTCCGATTCCATCTGCCTTGACAAAAGTATTGTCTATGATTTATATCCCTAATTCTCTTGTGTTAATTCATGTGCTAAGTGTGTTTGACTTCGGTCACATTTCTTCCTGCGGGTACGCTTAACTTTCGTAAGACCGAACTGTCATTACTGATCGCGTATGTACTCCCGGTAACGTCTTTGTTTCCCAACACCGGTCTGTCAAATCCTAAGGTACTTACCTTGAATTGTTCTCCACAAGGGGGAATTGGTTGTTTGTAGTATATTTGAAGTGTGGTTTTATTTTACCAGAAGTGAAGTGTTTTGTGAACAGGGGGTTTAAAAATAAATGTCCTTATATTTTTTTACCAGAAACCTTGAGTCAGTGTTTGCCTGAGTCACAGTAATTGTAGTCCTTTGTGTAATCTCTACTACTGCTCATTTGCTCTTTAGATAAGTCTGGCTGCTCAGCCATTGCTAACACTCTTTTTGTGTAGTACAGGCTTGTACCAAAGGTGAACTTGTATTGCCACTTGTAGTCTTCATTGTGTGCAGTGGTCCCTAAGGGCACTGCATATGATTCTGCCTACAATGGCTGCAAGGGGACAACCCTGTTTCACGCCTCTGTATGTATGTATTGCTGAGGACAAAGTGCCGGCGAGATCCAATCTGATTTTAATGGTCGTGTTGGAAATAAGTTCCTTGATGGCTTCGAGTAAACTTGTTGCGCACTTCCAAGTTTTCAGTTTGACCCACAGAATTTGTCGATCTACACTGTCGAAGGCATGGGAAAAATCAATTGCTGCCACGTAAATTTTGGAGTTTGTTCGAATAGATTCCATTTTCAGTAGGTTCAGCAAAAAGATGTTAAGGCCACATCCGACTCCTTTCACAAAACCAGCTTGCCGGTGGTCAATGTAGTTGTTTTCCATTGACCAATTCAGCAGCATTTGTTGGAGTTGGCTTGCGTAAATTTTCCCCAATACATCGAGAAGGGCAATAGGTCGATAATCTTTTGGATTCGACCTTTTGCCTTTTTTAAAAATGGGGACGATGATGGCACTTTTCCACGATTTTGGTGTGGCATGTTTTGTTGTTAAACTTTCAAACAGTGTTTCGCAGACGTCTGCCCATGTGTCAGGATTTAGTTTGATGGTGTAGTTTGTGAGCCCATCAGGTCCCGGAGCCTTCGATGTACGGGATTTATTGATAAAATTCAGGATGTCGGCTCTGTCGAATCTCAAGTCCCAAATGACCAAATTTGTGGGATTTTCGTGTGTTTCATCTCTATTTTTGCTGAACATTTCTGTGTAGTATTTCACCCAGGTTTTTTCAGAGATGGGTGAAGCTTGCAGCGCTTCCTGGGGAGCTGCAAAGTTGTTAAGGCTATAAAACTCAGAAGAGTTCTCGTTTTTAAGTTTCATCAGCATCTCTTACAAGTCTTTCTGCAGTAAAATTGAGTTATGGGCCTTATTCCAGTTCTTATATTTCTGCATTGAAAGTTCTTTTTGTTGCACGATAATGATCTAGATCCTCACGAGAAAGCTTTCTTATCTCACAACGAAGAAAGCGTTTGTGCTGGGACACTTGGATGTCAAACTTATGTTTATGACAAAACTTAAGCTGTTTTGTGCTCTGTTTATGGTCAGAGAATTGAGACAGAAGGTGTTGATATTCTATTGTGTCAGGTTCTGCAGTTAGGCTTGAAACAATCTTATTGACGTCAGAAGTTTTGAGGTTAATTCTTAATCTGCCAGAGTGAAAGGAGATAGAATGAGCCCAGGTCGGCTGTGTTAAGATATTATAGATGTTAAGTCATGTTCAGCATGTCGTGATCGCTGTGTTCCATCTTTGACTTCCAGACAACATGCTTTTGTTAGAAGTGGTTCGGAGACAAAGATGTAGTCCAGTGTTGAAAATTGCTGGTCTCTGCTCCATGTGGGGTTGGCTGGAATATCACCAGGCAGATTCCCGTTTAGCAGTGCCAACTTCTGAGAATCCATTTCAGAGCACCATGAGCGGGCCGCTGAGTCGTTTACCTTCCCTCTTTGCGTCTTTGTTGATACACTGGTGTCATGGTTCAAACAGTCAATATTCAGGTCTGCGCAGATTATTATTTTTGTGGCACTCAAGTTCTCAAGTAGTGTGTCTACGATAGTGGTGACGTGGTCAATAAATGGTACTATTCCTGTAGCAACCTGTTTCCAATATAAGTTGATGATGTGTAGGAACACAGGTTCACGGGATCCAAGTAACAACACTTTGGCAGACTGGATGTAGGGAGAGATGTTTTTGGTCTCCACATTTCTTAGGCCAGATGATTTTTTTTACAGCGATTAGAAGCCCAGCCATTGGTTTTCCTTTCCGCTGTTTCAGCGCGGGATTTAGAGCTATCTCGAACAATGGTAGTATTGGGCATTCCGTTAGCCATGTTTCTTGTAAACATACCAGGTCAAGGTAAAGCATCCATGGCGTGTGAAACGGGTGTAAAAAGCTGTGCGTGTTCCAGGATCCTAAGGTCATAGGCAAGGGATCTTGGGGTTCCTGGCATTATTTGCTCTACTTCGTGTTAAGAGTAGAAGCAAGCCATGCCCAATTACCATGTCAGAAGTGCATGTAGTAGGACCATCAGTAGCTGCTACATCGGGCATTCCACTTAGACCCACAATGGTTATTTTTATTTGCTCACCCGCTGAAAATTTGTCAGGAACCATGGTTCTGTTAGAAGAATCGGACTTGGTTGCTGCAAGGGACCCAGACGCTCTTTGGATTTTTTCACTTTCGTCTGTTGAAAGGGTCACTATTTGTTTTTGGGAGGTTTAAGTCGGGGCATCTTGTGGAAATGTGTATAGTTCAAAGCCCACGGACAACAGCCCCCGGCCTGCTTCCAACAAGATGTCTCGAAATATGCTTGAAGCAAGATGTAGAATCACCTTGTCGTTTCTTTTTTCCGTATGAAATTCCACGATTTTCAAGTCATCGGGAAGAATCGTTCTTAGGCTAGGCACAAGATGGAAAAGCCTAGTTATATAATGACGATTCAGAATTAGGTCGTCCAAGGGCTCCACTCTTTCCAAGATCAGTTGGTGGTATGGAGAGGGCTTTTTTGTAAATTTTGAGTTGGCTAGGTCTCATTTATGGACAGGGTGAGTTGGCCCTGAGGTAGGAATGCAAGGGTGGAGTTTGTCTTGCACTGAGAGCCTTGCGGACTGATTTCGAGGTTCATTGACTTTATGTAGATCCAGAGTTGCCTCAGATAGTTTTATTTCGCAACTCGATGAAGGAGACTTGTTAACCACAGTTTTACCTCGTTTTTCCTCCATTGTCAGGAAAGGCGTGCCAATGTTTTTTTTTTTATGATAGGTGGCAGGCGAACAGGTTGCACCAGGGTACAAGTCCTCTGGCATTTGGGCAAGATGGAAGCTCTTAAAGGCTCAGCAAGAAGCACCTTAACAGGTACGTTAGTGCATGTGTTAGGGAGAGCAGTGACTGGTGAGTCAACAGATAAGTTCTTTAAGGAAAGTTCTTGGTCGTTTTGGTGATGCTCGTCTTCATCTTCATACGTCGATAAGTTGACCAAGTCAGTTTCGTCGTTTGAAGACCCGTCTAGAACAATAGGATCAGCGTGTGAGTTTTTGTCCTCACACCACTTTTTGTTTTGGAAGATTGTGTTCTTGGGGCCCAGTGTTATGCACGGTTAAATTTACAGTTTTTATGTTATGCAGGAATTTTCTAGATCCATTCCCCCGCAGCCTTTTGGTTGCAGGTTGATTTTTAGTTTTCCTTTTCGTTGCCTGGTTTTTTCCAAAAACAAAGGTAGTCGATGGCTTTACTGGATGTTGTACTCCTTTAAAGATGTTGAAGACCTCCAAGCTCTTGGAGGAGCAATGATCGATGGAATCTGTCGCACCAATTGCCGTTCTTCGTGCTTATGTCAGCACTGTGAGGTAAGAGACTCAAGGATGAGGGCATTTGTGGATATGCAAGGGCAGGATTGCAGGTTCGAAGACTAGTTGCCAGTGCTTCGCCAAAGGAGATTGCGTGCGACGATGGATCCCAAACTGGTCCATCTAAACCGGCTGAATAAGCATTTTTGGCGAGACCCTATCGGAAAGTTCAGCTGACCCGCTAGCGCTGAGTATAGATTTTTTGATGTTAGCTTGGAGTTCCTTAGATGTCGATTTGACTGCAGAAAAGACGGCGCTTGGGGTCGGTACAGACTTCGTCGTGTCGGCTTTGTGCCTGTCAAATTCGGTAGGCCAAGACGGAGGATTGTGGAAATGACACATCCTGTCATCCAAGTTCGCAGAACTGACCGTGTTCACGTGCTGCTTCGGTTGGGTGTGCCCAAGAGACTCTTATATAAGTACAGGGTCACAAGTTGTGGTAGACGTTGACAAAAGGCCGGTAGCCGTAGGCACGGGCTTGGTATTGGCTATGGTCGAGACACACACCAACTCTTTGTCTTGTGCATCAAAGCCGATTTGGCTTGACTCGTTGCAATGATATCGTGTTGAGTTCTCCGACTTTGTCCTATAGAGTTTCAATGCTTCCTTGGCTACTTCAGCAAGTATTTTTTTGTCCTCATTGTTGTTTTTGGTTTGACCAGAAATGATGTTTAGTGTGGACTCCATTTTACTGCTTAGAGATGTTAAGTCATCTTTGCAGTAGATGCTCTTCCTCTCAATGTCGATTAATTTAGTATTAAGAATTGCAGCCAGGGTTGTGAGATCTTTGATGTTCTCATTAATATGTTCATAAAGCTTGGTAAAAGGAGCGATGGATATGGCCAGTGATGCCATAACAGTCGCCTGAAGATCTCTGTCCCAGGTAGGGTCACTAGGCTTCGTAGAATTCTGGTTGCTGGATGCCTGTTTATGTCAGCAAAAGCGTCTACTTGTCCTAATTTTCGGATAGGGACGTTCCATCATGGAAGAGTCAGTAGACGAAGTGTCAGATAGAGAGGAATCTGAGATCAGATTACCATTAACCCTCCAAACTTTGGTTCCAGGCTCACTTGCAAAAGGCGCAGAGCTGGTATTTGATGAGTACTGAGCAGCACGTGAGCCGTATTGCGGCTTTTTCCTTTGTGAACATTGCATTGTGGAAGAGCTGCTAGCGCGAATCCTCCTATGTTTAGCGCCACCGGCATCTCTGGTTGGGGGCTTCACCGCAAGATCAGGGCATGCAGCTAGGCTTTCGGCTATGTTTGTGGTGTGTGAGCAGTGTTTCCGCTGACAGCTGTTTCCACTTGGTGAGTTTTCTGGGCCTTATTGATCAGAGCTAAATCAGTTATCAGTTTATCAGCAATGTCCAAAGAGTTGCGACGATTTTCGGTGATATGTGCTGGAAACATTGCACTCAGGCTTTGTAGATGGCAAACCGGAAAAAAAGTTGGAGAGAGGCTAGTAATTGGATTTACATTGTGATCACAGGACTGTATGGAGTCTGGGAAAACGTCGCAGTAAGAACCATTGACACTCACCGAATGGTTGGCTGAGGCACTGAAGTAGACGGAGCGACCAGGCATGGGTGGAACTGCATCTGGTGCTGATTTCACTGTTGTAAAAATATCAGAGCTCGTAATGTGAGACAGCAACTTGTCGGGGTCAGGTCGCGGCAATGTTTTTGGGACGTTGCATGTCTGCTCTAATGGCACGTCCAGGTGAGATGCCGCAAGGCAATGATCCAAGGGGTCGTAATTGACCAGGGCAGCTTCAGTGTTTGGAGAACATGCACACTGCCCGGCACACCCCCGTCAGCCCCTCCTTGTTTTGCTGCAGTCTCCCGGTGCGCCGACAGTGGAGCGGGCTTTGTAATTATTACCAATTCGGGTGTTAGAGCGTGTGGGCCGGGGATGTATTCAAAGGGTGTTAGTGTTGATGCTCCTAGGGGCCTTTGGGATCTTAATGACTTTGAGGTCTAGCATTCGCTTTCGCTTATGGCACTGCATGTTTGTGAAGTTGCGCAGGGCGTGAAATCAATGTGTTCAGCAGCAACCACCGCGTCCTGGGCATAACTGCACAACTGACTTACTTGATCTCGACGGGCTCGGCGATGCAGGGAGGCTGCAAGAGTGGAGGCTTCCTGCGAATCCTCGGTGGGTTGCATCCGTCTTAGTTGGGCCAGCGTCTTCAAGAACACTTGCGATGTAGCTGGCAGATCAAAAGTTCCCAGGGGGCTGCTCATGGTCGAGTGATCCAACGTAGAAGGAGGGGGAAAGAGGGAGAGGAGGAGGCAGGTAGCAAGGAACAGGGGCTGCAAAGCTGCTCGGCTGCCTCAGACTCTACCCTGACTCCACGCCCGCTCCGCGGGGGAACGAGTCTTTGAAGGTAGCACACGTCCACAGACAGTAATAGACAAGTGTAGACAGACTGGCTGGAAGGAAGCAGTACCCTTTCTACAATTAATGGCTGGTGGCAGTGGTTTACTTTCTCTTACCATTGTGTGTTTCTACAGCGGGTTGCAATTGCAGCTGCAGTTAAGCACCCATGTCAAAATGACACCAGTCTTCTGTTTTCGCCATTTCTTGTTGGAAAGGTCCTTTTTTAAATGGAATCTGCACGCCAAACCAGGTTTGGTCCCTTTGTTTGTTTTGTCTTTGCCGGGATTCACCAGTGAAGCCCACATCTGGGTGCAGCGTGTCTGGAAGGGCAGGAAGTGAGGGTGGTGCTCGAAACTCCCTGTGCTTAATCCCCTTGGCTACAGGAATGCACCCAAAGGTGATTGGCTGGCTGTCCTTGCAAGACAGCCACCCTGCTGAGTGAGTGACAGCTAGGCTGCAAATGAATGGGAGAAACCTGCATAAAAAGGCAGAGTTGACCACTGGATGAAGGAGTCCGAAGAAGAACTTGGGAGAGATGGTTGCTGCAACTCCTGGACTGTTGCTTTGCCTGGTAAGCCCTGCTGAAGCTCTGAATTCGCCTCAACTAAAGAAGCCCTGCAAAGGACGACTTCACCTCTTGGGTTGGTGGGACCAATCGACCCCAAGACGAACTCATCTGGAAATCCTCTCGGAGCTGGCTGTTCTTCCATTGCTGCTGCAGGAACCGATTGCCAGGGAGAGGAACACCATAATCGAGTGTGTCGTCTTTAAGTCAGACCCGAGCTCCAGAAAGATACTCCGGACTCCCATGAAGCAGGACTGACCAAGCCTGAGCCACCTCAACAGAGTGCTCTACCCCAGATGCAAGGAAAGCCCATAAGGTATCAGAGAATCGCAGCCCATAAGGTATCAGAGAATCGCGGTGGTGCTATTTGTGAGAAGCTGAAACCGTGAAGTGCAGCTGATCTGAAGTTTGCCCATTGCTGACGCCGACCTTCAAATTGTAGTGCAGGAGTCCCCAGACTTCCTCCCTCTTGTCCCCACGAATGAGGCCCAGGAACAACAGGATCTGCCATACTACAACTGGAACAGAAGCCAGCTGGAACCAACTTCTTCAGACCTAAGGTACTGTACAACTAAGGGGTACTTACCTCTTGTCGTGTAGCCTTGCTAGCTCTCAGTTGAGACTTGCCTTTTGGCAGAGTTGCTTGCAGTTTTGCTATGTGGCCCAACATTGATTTCATTTTAGCTAGACGTATCAGAGTACAGAATGTGCGTGGGCATCGGGTGAGAAGTCGTAAGCGTGTAGTAACTGCGTCAGGGGAGAACGCATTGTGAACGGTTTTAAGATTTCGATCCTTTGCATGTAGAAACTGAAGCATTGCCACACTTCATTTGGGTGGAGGAGAGCTCTGATACCAGTTTTTTTTCTTGAAGCGAAGTGTGGGTTAACAGCCATGTTCTGGCAGACTTTGCAGTCTCCTGTCGTTAAAGTATTCGGAGAGTTGAAGTGAGGTTGAAGGGTTTTTCTAAGCAAAACTCACTAGTTGAGGTAGACTTGAATCCTAAAAGAAACGGCGGGCCCCATTTTGAATGATGCTCAGCGACACGTCTTGATCACACAAAAGTGAGTTTATATTTGTTCACCTTGTCACAAAAGCCAAGCTTTCAAAACGAGGATTTCTGTGATGTAGTTTTCCGAGGAGCCTTTGGATGATGTGTGCCTTCCGTACACAGCGAGAAAGACGAAGCCTGATGCCCACGTTGGCGGGAAGCGCCATTCTTGATCGCACTCGAGCGCGCATCCTTGAACTGAATTATGAGAAGCTATCTGATTGATCCGGCCTTTTCTAGGTCACTGAGCAATAATTCCAAAGTGTTTATACAATCTATTGGAATCGATAAACCGTTTAAATCAATGCAGGCTTTGGAACTGTTTGCGAGGTCAAGGAAAACAGAAAGTATGACCATGAATACCGCCAAGGGAGATTATTTGATCAGGTCAAAGAGGGTGTCAAGGCAAAATGGGTTTCTTCCAACATGGCGTTATTATTGTGACACGATTATCGCCAAACATGAGTTGCTGTGGTTACTATACAATGGCTCCGTGTTAGTCATTTTAATAAAGTTCAGCGCCCTCGCATTCACTGTTCAGATGTAGAGCTATTTTAGCACGTTATTAAATGTTTTGGATTTATAATGTGCTACAGGGCTCAGGCATTGCTTTCTTCCAGACTGTCTTTAGGTCTCACTTATAATAATGTTATGACTCAGTATTCGGTTCAGCCTTTACGGTTTTAGCGTACATATGAAAGATACTGCTTAAACGATAAAAGGACTTGATGTTTTTTTGGCACACTTGAGTATTTGCATTTGAGAATTCCATCGTGCGTTGGCTTTTGATTCATTTGTTTCCCTACAGCACCGTCTAGTGGATTGCTCGATAATAAAATGCTTTGCACGATGTGAAACGTAGGAAGAGGTTACCTGAAACCATTTAGTGATGTATATGAATTTGCCATACATGATAACCTATCTTCAGATGTAGCCTGGAATGTAAAGTGGTCGATGTGGATCAGGCGCCGGGGGTAGGGTAATGCTTTGAAGTAGCCATTCTGACCCCTCTGGGCACTTTATTTTTACTGGGACAACACTGCATCCACGCTACATTACTTTGTAGCCCACAAATGAAGATGGAAATCCTTTTCACTATTGCGGACTCTTAAACGGACGTCGTGGTGCAGTGTGTTCCCAGTACCCACGTGGTTGCTTGAAGCCAATAATATACTGCGGTATTCGAGGGGTGTGGCCACCGTATCATCTGACCTCGAGTACCGGCCCTAAGAAATATAAAAGGCACAGCTGTGAAGAAGTTGCAAAGTGCATTTGTGAGTATTGCAAGTCTGAGGAGTGGATCTTCTGCACTCCTACAGATTGGATTTGAATGCGGTCCTAATGATTTACTGCATCATAAGCATAGCACATGGACATCGAGATTTTACATAGATGTTTGTCATGATATGTTACTGGGATCAGTCTCGGGAGGATTGCCCAGGGGCAACGCGCTCGCACTGGAAACAAGACGACGCAGTGCAACACCGGGTTCGATCCGCGCTTGGAAAACTCTGGGTATTAAGCGCGTTATAAATAACCAATGATTATTATATTTACACCACACTCTGCTACCATTTGGTGATCTGAAAGATCATGGGTTTGTTAAGTTAGTGGGGAGGGACACAGGTTTGCTCTTGTTGTGTGAAGGGCAAACAGGAAGGATGTACTCTGAGCTCTCCTGAGCCCGTTTCTAGGTGTTCGAGAGCATAGAGCCATTGTGCCTCTGGGGGTACCATTTTGTACTCGTGCTGCTAGGAACACAAAAGTAAAACACACACAAAATACATGGAAGAGTGGAGAAAAAAGGCTCACACTCTTCCTAGGTAAAAAAAAATAAAATCCTAGAAATCCAGCAAAGTTGCTAGGGGTCTCAAAAAGTAAGGGAAATTAGCACATTTTGAGAATTCTCCCTAACACTTGCTCCCCTCCCCCCGCACCCCAGACTAAGGGACAGGAGGATTTAATCCACTCCTGGATGAATCTCCTTAGTCCAGTCGGTCAAACATCCTGGAGAGACATCAGCATTTTGGTGTTGACACACTGACCTGTGTTCAATGGTAAAATCAAACCCTTGAAGACTGATTGACCATCTCAGTAGTTTTGGGTTTTCCCCCTTTCATTTACATCAACCATCTCAAGGGTTGGTGGTCAGTCTGAATCACAAAAGTAGATCCATACAAGTATGGCCTAAACCTCTTTAGTGACCACACAATAGAAAAGCACTCACGCTCAATGGTTGCCCACCTTTGTTTCACTTTAAATCAAGCACATCCTCTTCTTTGTACTAAGTGCTACTTTCTGCCCTGCACTGCCACAGGCTAGCTAAATGTGTTCCCTTTCTCAAAGCATGCCAGATAACCTCGCCTTTTTCTTATAATCTATTGATGTTTTCCCACAAGGGCAGCATATTTTAGCTGAACGGAATAACATTAATTGCAAAATTAAAAGTGGGACACATTATCTCCTTGTATTTTTTTATTTCCTTTTAATATAGGTTTCACCCTGACCTGAGCATGTCTGCAAACTGGGAGGAAATTCATGAGCGAGTGAAGAAGATTCTAAGAACACATGGGCCTCGACAGAGGCTGTCATTTGTAAGTAGGTACATTAGAGTATGAGAACATTAAATTACCTTTTATGACCAAGAGCAATATTTTCATGCTCCATTTGTCCGATATTCATTTTCTTTTCCAAACTACTTCAATGTAGCCTGACTGTAAACTTCTAAACATTTGCTCAGATCTCCCAAAGCTGGATTGGAATACCAAACAACAAGGTGGAGAGGATTGTTGAGCAGCTTCCTGCTAATTCAGACCTCAGCGCTAGTTCCTCCATACAATCCAACATACTTTTATGCCACTTTTGGTATTGCATTTGCTAGCATACTTGAATTACACAATAAACCTGTATAGTTTCTTCGAGGCACTTACAAAGCAGGAAGCTAAAGAAGAAGATTGCTGAGTTTTGCCTTGTTAAATTGTTTTTATTATTGAGCTAAAGTAATGAGCTGTCCATTCCACATTCCATGGTTCCTACTTAGAACTATTATTTAAAAAGGAATTTTGTAACGGAATGCAAAAAAGTTTGGGACATGCTGACTATTGCTCTGCTGTTTGCAGCAGAGACAGCCAGTCTAGGGAAAATGCACATGTCTTGTCCATAGCTGGCCTCGACTCACCTATGTTGATGTGCATAATACAGATATGACGTGCCTTTAATAACTGAGAATTGCCAGTCACACGACCCCATAGCCAAGTATGGCTTATGTTTAGAGATTAAACTGCCACCAGGATGATAGTTCATCACAATTATGTAGTTTTTGAACAGAGGAGCAGTTTTTAAATGCAGCCTCTGCACTGCTGCATCATAGCTGTCACAGCAGCTGTCAGACGGGGCACATGTCACCTCTGAACCTGCTATGTGCCACTTAAGGGCAGGTGCTTATAATCAGGATACTGTTGAAGTAGGGCACAGGTGTACACTATATGTTTGGCATGGAGTTTGATTAAAACGGGTCTGGTTAGCAGACAGTCATTTCGGAGCTGGAAATACCGGCACCATTTTATTATTAATACAAATAAACCACCCATGCCAGATGGCAATCCTTCTCAATTAAATCTTGTTTTTTCGAATTCATAATGGGATGTCGACAGGGGTATTCTTGACACTATCCCTGCTCTGTGTATAGGGACTAATGAGCCTTCACACGTCCGCTTCCTCAGATTGTTTTTTTTCAGCCATCGGTTTTTCATACGTACGCAGAGTGAAAAATATTTTGAATGGATTCCTACTTCCTATGGATTCCTCATCTGATATCTATCGCCAGCATGCCAATACTATTTGGGAACTTTCTAGCCACCAGAAGGCCGAGCGCTGCATCAGCTCTGCTTGACATCTCTACGCACCACGCGCTGGTCATGACATCGGGGGCAGTATATATTGAGGCGCCTCGGACGTGACCTCATTTCTTTTTTTCTGCTTGCTTGGGCAACACCACTTATTAGACGTTTTGCATCATGCCGAATCCCACAAAGACCTCCGGTTTAAACATTGCCACGACCGCAGGTACCAGAAAATGTCAAGGTGGGACCAGCCCAAAGCGTTGCGTGCATCTGGATGTGACGTGAAAAGACATAAGCACCACACCCTCTTCACCCTTAGTTGGGAGAGTCACATGTAGTCAAGGGAAGTTACACAAACACCAGGTTTCAATGCCACTTAAAGCTGTGTCAGAGGGGGGCACACACTGTGGGGGATCCCTAATCTCCTCTGTGCAAAAAGAGCTTCCTGGAATTTTCGGAGTCTTTGTAAGAGTGGGCAGAAGAAGAGTAGATGGTGGAGACCTCTTCTCTTCCACCGTTTACAATCAAGCTTTCAACACAGCTTAAACGGGGTGGAAATAGACAGTTCTCAGTCTCACTGCGCTGAACAGTGCAATAGTGACAGGTGTTCCAAGTAATTCAAAGAAGGAGGGATTTCTCATGGGTCCAATGAGTTTAATAACGAAGTAGCTTGAAACGTGTTTCGAGTCATCACCGACTCTTCATCTGAGGCTAAACATAATGATGAACAAAAATAGTACAGCACAACATAAAAAGTTTGAATGAAAGTCGTCAATTGTGAAAAAAATCAATAAAAAAATAAGGACATTAGTAAGGACATTCAACCAAAAGGGCAAACACAAGTGCGGGTAGGCCAAAAAGAACAGCAGTTACAGCATATATATTAAGATAACATCAAATAGAAACAAACGAAAATAATAGATAAATAAGATTGGCACAGTACCATATTAGGAGGGGATTGAATTGAATAGAGAATCCATAGATTACGGGATGCATGAAAGAAACACAGGTAAAGAAACAAACAAGTTGCAAGGAGTTCGTTATAATGCATCCACGGAACAGCTATAGGAGCGCAGTCAAAGAGGCAAAAGCCGCCAAAAAAAAACCAAAATTGGAATCCTAAATAAAAGGTAAGTGAAACTTTCAAGAGCTAGCCTAACCAATTAAGTATATCGTGGCCAGTGCCAGATGCACTCTCTAAAAAAGAAGCACGAAGAAAAGATTTTTATTTTATATGAAGTGTTTAAATACGCTGTTCAAGCACAAATGAGAAATTAAGGAAGAACAAGAGAGTGTGAGATTAAATGACAAATCATACCTCACTGCTTCGCAATTGCGGAACTCTGTAAGGGAAAAGAAATTCCCTCAGCATCACTTAAACATGGACAAATTAACGTAACAACTGTGATTGCAAAAATGCAGCTTCCAGGAGTGCCAGAGGAAACCCAAAACGCAAAAGCATGGCGTGTGTGCGCAAATAAGAATGGGCAAAAGCTAAAAATTGACTTTCTCTAAAGTTAATTGAGACGTGCTGATGCACTAATTAGAAGTCTCATAGCGGCAAGGGGGCTGTGAAAAACCGTCTTACCTGTGCAGTGCTGCTGAACTGAATGAAATGAAAGTAAGCCCAAACCATAGAGATAGAAACAGGACTATTTAAATACACAGGGTATTTTAGAACATGGCCGATTAGGTCAGGAAAGAAAACCGCCATATTGGAATGATGGAAATGAAATGAATACCTCAGGAGTGAATTTGCCCCAAAAAGTAAGGAGCTTACCAAACGCAAATTAAGTTTAGAGAAAGTCAATTTTTAGCTTTTGCCCATTCTTATTTGCGCACGCACGCCATGCTTTTGCGTTTTGGGTTTCCTCTGGCACTCCTGGTAGCTGCATTTTAGCAATCACAGTTGTTATGTTAATTTGTCCATATTTAAGTGATGCTGAAGGAATATCTTTTCCCTTACAGAGTTCCGCAATTGCGAAGCAGTGAGGTATGATTTGTCATTTAATCTCACAATCTCTTGTTCTTCCTTAATTTCACATTTGTGCTTTGAACAGCGTATTTAAACACTTCATATAAAATAAAAATCTTTTCTTCTCTCTTCCTTTTTAGAGAGTGCATCTGGCACTGGCCACGATATACTTAGGCTAGCTCTTGAAACTTTCAGGTACCTTTTATTTATGATTCCAATTTTGGGTTTTTTTGGCGGCTTTTGCCTCTTTGACTGCGCTGCTATAGCTGTTCCGTCGATGCATTATAATTAACTCCTTGCAACTTGTTTGTTTCTTTACCCGTGTTTCTTACATGCATCCCGTAACCTATGGATTCTCCATTCAATTCAATCGCCTCCTAATATGGTACTGTGCCAATCTTATATATCTATTATTTTTTATTATTTTCGTTTATTGCTATTTGATTTTATCTTAATATATATGCTGTAACTGCTGTTCTTTTTTGGCCTACCTGCACTTGTTTGCCCTTTTGGTTGAATGTCCTTACTAATGTCCTTATCAATTTTTTATTGATTTTTTTCACAATGGACGACTTTCATTCAAACTGTTTATGTTGTGCTGTACTATTTTTGTTCATCATTATTTTGTGCATTATGTTTAGCCTCAGATGAAGAGTCGGTGATGACTCGAAACACGTGTCAGGCTACTTCGTTATTGAACTCATTGGACTCATGAGAACTCCCTCCTTCTTTGAATTACTTGGAACACCTGTCACTATTGCACTGTTCAATGCAGTGAGACTGAGAACTGTCTGTGTTCATTTAGTTTCTTAACTCTGGGTGGCATCTGGCAGTGCTCCCACAACCCTCAGCCACCTGCAGCTTTAGTGCTTCCCTAATTTCTTCAGTGTACAAGTGCTGTGGACTTTGACTTGTTCTGCCAAACCTGTGTGTTTCCTTGGAAATAGACAGGCCTTGCAAATTCTTAAAAATCCCACTAGACCTGCAGGGAGAAATGCACTTGCCCCAATGTGACTGGTGACAAAATATTTACCAATTCTTTTTGTTAAATCATGCATGTCGCCACAAGCACACTGCATATTTGGTGCAATGCTGTCAAGCATGCACAGTGAACTTATATTTGCCATTTACTGCAAACAAAGTTGTGGACAAAGATTTCAAAAGGGGCCTAGCCGCTGCGAGTTTCCACTTGTATTCCTTCAACACCCCGCCGTTCTGTGGTCGATGCTGACACCACAAACAGACCCGATGTGAGTCGGTTATAGAAATCGCAGGAAATGAAAAAAAAACACGTTTCTAACATTCCTATACTTGCTAGCAACGTCGAGTATCATGCAAACAGTACTCGCCCTTCATAAAAACTACTGGCCAGTGCTAGTGGGCTAGTAGATTTTGCAAGCCCTGGAATCAATGCAGTATGTGCTAAATGGTATTATTTATGGAACATAATGAATGTAAGGTCCAGAAAAGATGGCAAGACCCTATTATTGTTGTCAAGTCAACAACAAAAACTAGTGCCCAAACAGACATTCAAATGGATTGTCCTCCCACATATCACTCATCTTTAGATATCTTCGCTCCAGCATCAGCTGCTTCGGAAAAATATTTTCGGCAGAGGGCGCTGTGCATCCTGGTCAACTCTATGTCCCTGGAAGGGCCTCTGTCTCGAGGCCGACGTCATCGACTATATAAATAGCACGCACTGCCCATGTTATTCAGTCAAGTTTTTCCACGATAGCTTATGCTTCGGATACGGCACATTTTGGTTTCTCGCGAAACCGCAACATAGCTTCGAGAATGGCCTCCATCTGCTTCTTCAACCCCAAAGGCCAGGTTCAAGAAGTGCATTGACTGCATTGCCGCGATTTCTATAACCGACTCACATCAGGTCTGTTTGTGGTGTCAGCATCGACCACAGAACGGCGGGGTGTTGAAGGAATACAAGTGGAAACTCGCAGCGGCTAGGGCTCTTTTGAAATCTTTGTCCACAACTCTGTCGAAATGGTGTTCTTTGGATGAGTCCAGAGGTGACTCTCCACGGAGGGAGCAGCCGAACACTCTGGATCACAAAGCATTTCTCCCCACTCTCATCTTCAGCTAACAAAATTAAGAAAAGTTGCCATAGATCCCCTTCCTCATCCTCTGACTCATCTCCTTAACGCAAGGTAGCCTGCCCGAATAAGTTGCCGACTCCGGCTGAATGGGAGGTTTTTGGGCCGATGTTAAAAAATCTTTGAGAATGCGGACCCAGCCCACTCGCGGAAAAAGACAAAGGGCCATGTCCTTCTCATGCCTTGTAAAGCCGACATAGAAAAGACAAAGGCTAAAAGCGGCACACCTCTGACCTCTCGAGAACCTTTGAGGACTCGAGTCGATGACAGGCCCAGTACTCGTCTGGCAGTCCTCGTCCGGCAACGACTCCTTCGAGTCGCGGGTCGAATCCTTTGAAACCTCCATCGCCAAAAGCCTTTGACGCCGGTAGCGTCGAAACCCTTGATGCATTTGAGGGAAATTCCTAAAAAGGATTTTTTTAAGTCCTTCGATTTTCAAAGAACATGCGCCGTCTAATCAGGGCACTCCGTCCTTTGTGCTTGAATATTGCACCCTTAATGTCCCTTATGCCCTTATATCAGAGGAATTTAGAATGTGGGACCTTCTATGACAATTTGCGAAGAGCAAGTGGCCTTGACACTTCGCCAGAATTGGAATTTGGGAAGCCTGATCCAGCACAACATGCTGATGCACCCTACAGACAACTAATGTCTAAAGTAAAAGAATTCTTGGGATGGGGTAGACCAGCCCCCACACTCCACTTTTTGAGCAAGATGATCTCACGGACATCTTGGAAAAGGGCCCTCAAAAGGATTCTTTGTTAACGTTCCAAATAACCCTTCTGAAAAGGGTGAAGGCTAATTGGGAGGCGCCGGAGACCAGCCCGGCTGTCAATAGCAATCTTACAAGTAAGTACAGACCTTCGAGTAGTGATGTATTTTATTTGTATCGAGCTCATACACAAGTGTTTCAGAGCGCGACGAGGCAAGGGGGGGAACAAGGGAGAACAAAACACCGATCTTACTAGTCCCATTGACATTGAAAACGTGCAAATGCAGGGTAGAGGGAAGGGGGAAAGTGCAAGGGAGATGGGAGAAATGGAAGGTGCCGGGCAAGGGATCAAAACAATACAAAAGGTAGTGCAGCCAGAAAGGTGGCAAGTGCCAGTTATGAGCGCAGACAGGGGTGTCTGCTAAGTGCAGGTAAGGGGACTGTTGGGAACCAGCTACAGACCTAAGTACAATGGTTGCCGGGGGCAGTGTGGGTGAGTGGCTGGGTGGGCATGGACCTGGGCCAGAAATCGGAGGGTAACCAGGTAACCAGGTTCAATGTGCCTAAGCATAACAGATCAGCAGGAGAGAGGGAGAGCGAAGGCAGAAGCAAAGAGGATGGTGTTGAGGTGCTTCCGGAACCGGAGATGGTTCTCCTCAAGTCCCGGAGTATGTGTCCAGACACCCAAAACCCGAAAGCTTGGTGGTCCAAGCTGTATATCCCACAATACCACCGGATAGGGATGACAAGCATTTTGACGTAATGGCAAACAAGGCATTTTCAGCTGGGAGTATGGCTTTGAAGTTGGTCAATGCCACTTGCTAAGTTTTCCTATGCCTTGTGGAATTGCATTTCCATGGCTGCTGAACTCATCTGGAAGGAGAGAAGAGAAGGCTTTCTGAACATTGTGAGAGATGTAAGGGAAGCAATGTGTGAATCTCTCCAGTCAGGGTTAGACTGCATTAGCAGAGCCATGGTGGCGAGCACTGTCATACACAGATTTGCGTGGCTGAGGAAGTCTGCCTTTGCACCGGACATGCAAGCTAGACTTCTCAACATGCCCTTTGACGGCACTCAGTTTTTTGACAGCAAGGCTGACGAGTGCCTAGAGAAGCTGCAGACCTCAAAAGCGGCAGCCAAATCACTTTGCACTGCCATCAGACTGTCGCAACCTTCACACTCCAGTGCAATGACTTGGAGGGGTAGGTCCTTTCGTTACTACTCCTCATTTGGAAGAGCGAGAGGACTGGCCAGTCAAAGAAAGCTTGGAGGTAGACGATGAAGAGGTGCCAAACCGGCCCTATCAACGGCTTGTTTACCCTCAGCTGCTGCTTCAGCCACCTTAAAACCTCAGAGGCCTTAACCCACAAGACCCGAGTGGGAGGAAGACTCACTCAACGTCTGCAAAAATGGCGGGGCATTACTTCAGATGCTTGGGCGTTGCAAACAGTAGCCCGTGGTTACTGCCTCCCCTTTTTAAGAAGGCCTCAGGATCATCGAGCGGTGAGCCACTCTTACAAAACTCCAGATCCTTGCAGGAAATGTTGAGTCTGCTAGAGAATGGTGCTATAGAACCTGTGCCTGTGACAGAGGAACAAAAAGTGGTATTCCCTTTACTTTTTGATTCCCTCGAAGGACGTAGGATTGAGACCCATTTTGGACTTGAGATACTTGAACAATTTCCTCAGGTAAGACAAGTTCAAGATGGGTATCCTTTCTCAGATCCTTCAGGCCCTCCAGCTTCAGGATTGGATGGTGTCATTGGACCTTCAGAATGCCTACTTTCATGTGCATATCCATCACCAGCACAGAAAGTACCTGAGGTTCGCCGTTAGTGGTTCTCATTATCAGTTTTGGGTTCTTTCATTCGGTCTGACCTCCGCCTGAGGGTTTTCACCAGGTTGATGGTGGTGATGGCAGCGAGTCTCAAGAGAGGGGGGGAATTAACATCTCCCCTACTTGGACGATTGGCTGATCAGGGACAGTTCCCCCAAACAGGTCCTGGAACACCTCAGCATAACCTGCCACTCTCTTCACAGACTGGGCTTCTCCCTCAATTTCAAGAAGTCCCACATGATACCATCTCAAAGGCTCCAGTTCATCGGAGCAGTCCAGGATGCGTCCTCTGGAAAAGCCTCGCCACCCAAGGTGAGGGCTCAACACATTCAGCAGATGGTCCCCAAATTCCAGAATGCCCAGTGTCTTCCAGCCTTCGATTTTGTTTTTTGAGGTTGCTCGGCCTCATGGCATCTTGCATTTTCCTGGTGCCAGATGTTCGACTGAGGATGAAATCCCTTCATTGGGCCCTCGGGACCCAGTGGTCTCAGTTCTCGGGCAAGATGTCATATCTGCTTCAGGTTCCGAACAGCATTGCACAGGATCTTCTGTGGTGGGCCTGCGAGGACAACATTCTGAAGAGAGAACGTTTTTTGGCAGCCCTGGCCTCAGATAACCGTAGTTACGGACGCCTCTCTCACGGGGTGGGGAGCCCACACCAACGATCTGACTGTCGGCGGCCGTTAGTCTCTATCAACTTCACATCAACCTTTTGGAGCGGAGGGCAATCAGTCTAGCGCTGAAGGCTTTACTGCCCTCTATTCGGGGGGAGAATGTCCTGATAATGACAGACAACACAATGGCCAATGACTACCTCAACAAGAGAGGTATAAGATCACTACCACTGTGCAGAGAGGCAATGCAGCTCTGGTTCTGGGCAATTCAAGAAGGAAACTCCCTATCAGCAGTTCACCTAATCAGAGAGGAGAATGCAGCGGTTGACGCTCTGAGCAGGCATAGCTCAGTCTCCCATGAGTGGGAACTAGCTCAAAATCCTTCAAGAGATTTCTACCCTTTGGCAAGTAGATCTGTTTGTGACCTGGGTCAACCGGAAGTGCGACCTGTTCTGCTCCAGGGAATTTCCCCCATGAGTAGCTCTAGGGGACACGTTCCTAGTGCACTTGGAGTTTCCACTTCTATACATGTATACTCCAGTCACCGTCATTCCTCAAGTGATCAGGAGGTTGAGAAAGTTTGGGAAATCCATTGTCCTAATTTCTCCGGATTGGGACAGGAGGAGGATGCACCTGGACCTTCTGGTCATGTCCATCTGCCTTCCAATGAGTCTTCCACAAAGAGAGGACCTTCTCTCGCGAGAGGAGGGTCGGGGTCTCCATTCAGAGGTCTAGACACTCAACCTTCACGCATCGTTTCTGAGATGTTGAGAAATGAGGAGTGGGACCTCCCGGAAAACACCATAGAGATTTTGCTTTCGGCCAGAAGGCCAGCAACGAAATCTCCTGTATTGCTGCCATTTGAACAGGTTCTGCAGCTGGTATCAGGAGAAGAATGTGAATCCTTTTCAGTGTGACACCTATGGTGTTGTCTTTCCTATTGTATCTAGCTAATGTGGGGCTCCAGATTGAAACCATCAAGGGGTACTTGGCAGCGCTTTCAATTTTTAAGCACTCGTCTAAAGAAGCCTCTTACTTCAAAATGCTGCTCATAATTCAATTTCTAAAGGTACTCACAAATGTGTTCCCTCCAGTCTCATTTCTAGTCCCAGTTTGGTATTTAAATCTAGTACTAATATTCCTTTTGCGCTTAAGTGTGCTCTCTTTGAGCCTCTTCACTCCGGACCATTGAGGCTTTTGACTTTTAATCTTACTAATCACTTTAACATCCTCCCGCAGGGTGTCATGTAAGCCACCATTTACAATTTTATATAAATACGAAGTTGTCTTGAGAGTTAAACCTGTTCGGAAAGTTTTTCTGAAGTCCATCTAAGGGCTTAGTAAAACCATTCAACTGTGACAGTATAAGATCCACTCTTAGTATAATGCTTTACCACCTGAGTTCATGGTAGAGTAGACAGACCAGCCAATTTTAGGCGGCAGAGAGGGCTGTAGGAAAGTAAACAGAACCTGTAATATTTGTATTTTGTTTATTTGTATAGCCCGCCTGGCCCAAAGGCATCTGGGCGCATTTCTTAGGGCTACAGTTACATAGATTTACACAGATACATATACATAACAATTTACAAGTCCATTTACATGCGGCAGGTATTTACAAGTCCAGTTACAAACAGAGGATATTTACGAGGGTGTTCCACAGGAAAGCAAATCACCCAGCAGAAAGAACATAGGTTGTTGTGAGCCAGGTGTCGGGGGTTAGCTCTAGTGGTCCTGCGCTGCAAGCCAGGTTTTAAATTTTCATCTGAAGGAGTGGAATGAGGCTTCTGCTCGGAGTGGGTTGGATAGCAAGTTCCAAAGCCTAGTGGCGAGCACCGGGAAACTGCACCCCTCTGCTTTCTGCAGCTTGAATCTGGGTAATAGGAGGCAGTGTACTTGGGCTGCTCTATGAGGGCGATCAGAAGTGTTGCGTGTGAATCGGTTACAGGTACAGCATTGCCTGATTGGCCAGGCACTTATGTGTGATAGTGATTTGCAGAAAATTATTTGGGTGACTGTAGGCTACGTCTTGTGTCGGAGATATGATGAGATCTTGGGATATTTAGTGCTGCCCTAATGGCATTATTTTGTACTACCCGTAGGTTGTTTCGTTAGCTAGTCCCTAGATAGAGCGTGTTACAATAGTCGAGTTTCAACATAATAAGGGTTCTAGCAAGGATGGTGCAATTGCCAGTAGTGAGGAATGGTCGACATACAGTGATAAGTTTACATGTGTAGGCAGTTGAGGAGATTATGGTATTTTTTTGTCTTGTTAAAGATGGTGTCGAATGTAGATATATGCCAAGGGTTTTTGTGTCGTTGGATACCTTGATGGTGTTGCCATCAATGATGAACGAGTTGAAGGCAGAATCTAGTTTATTAAGTCTTTGTTGTGATCCAAGGAGAAGTAGCTCTGTCTTATTGTCATTAAGACAGAGCCCATGTTGTGCCATCCAGGCCTGAATGACTAGATAGACGTCATTCAGTGCTTTGGAGTCAGCTTTGTGGTCTCCAGTGATAGGGATGAGTATTTGGGTGTCATATGCATAATGAGTGTAGGTGACACCCAAATAGTCAAGAATATCGAAGAGGGGTTTCGTAAACACATTATAAAGTGTTGGTGATACACATTATCCTTGGGGGACCTCATACAGTACCGGTAATGGTTCAGCAGAGGCAAACGGGGAGAAGACCCTCATAGATCTATTCTCCAGGGAGAATCTGATCCATGTGGTGGCTTTGTCAGAGAAGTGGGCGGGCGATTTGAGATGTTGGCAGAGTATTTGATGTTTTGACAAAATCAAATGCCGCTGATAAATTGAGCAGTAGGAGTAGGGCGAGCTTGCCGTTATCTTTCATGTCTTCAATTTGGGTTTTTAAGTCGATTAGGGCTGTTTCAGTTCCATGCCTAGGTCGGAAGCCAGATTGTCTAAGGCCAAGGAGATTATTGGATTCTAGATACTCCTGGATCTGCAGGTAAGCTGCTCTGTACAGGATATTAAGTAAGAAGGGGACGGTGGTGATAGGCCTGTAATTGGTGGGGGTGGTTAGGTAAAGTAACATTTTTTTTTAGTAGAGGAAGGACCCAAGCATCTTTGAGGTTATTAGGCACCATGCCTGTGTTGAATGAGGCATTTATAAGGGCGGTAATGAATGGTGCTAGTTCATTCAACGCCTCCTTGATGATGGGGGTAGGACATGTTTCGCCCTGGCAGTTAGATGGTTTAAGTTTGAGGATGATATTTTCTACCTTTTTGATGGAGAGTGGTGAGAAGTTAAAAGGTTTGTGGCTGTGTATAGGGTGGTCGGAAGCTCTGGTGGGAATACTGTACTGTGAGTCAGAGGACAAGCTGTGTTTTTTTGGCATTGATTTTGGATTATAACATGGTAATTTTATTTAGGAGTGTTTTTTGAATATTGGCGCACCATGTACTGTTCTTGACACAGGTATCAGGGGAGTTGAGGGAGATTCTAGTTCTTTAAGTATCTTAAAGAGCTCTTTAGTGCTCGACTTTGCTTGCGATATCAGATTGTTACATCTTTTTTGGCTTGGAGGATTGCCTCTTTGTAATTGAGGGATGCTAGTATAAGACTGTCCTTATTTGCAACTGAGTGTAGGCTTTTCCATCGGGCCTCTGCATTTCTCTTTTCCTTTCGTAGTGTTCTAAGGTGCGGCGTGAACCAGGAGTTCAGGTGTGCACGTGGTTTGGATTTCCGTAGTTTAAGTGGGGCAATGGTACTAATGGCTTTGAGTATGGTTTGGTTAAAGGTATCAACTAGTGCCATGGGGTCCGCGTATGACTCGGTGGCATTGTTTAGTATGGGTAGTATTAGTGGGAGCAGTTTCTTACTCATTATGTCCCTTTTGTTTCTAGTACTCATAGATGGTACGATGTTCTGTTTTGAGCAATGGTTGTCGGATTTGATGTTAAAGGTTATCATATGGTGATCTGACCAAGCGCAGGGTGTTAGTCACTATCTTAATACACCAAGGATTCAATAGAAACACTTACAACAAGAAGTATTATAAAAATAAAGATGTATTTTAAATACAAGTGGGCCAAATTAGGTTTTTGGGCAAGTGCTGGTCATAGTCATAAACACTTTTATAAAAGCACACCACAATGCTTGAAGGTACACAGACCAATGCGTAAAAAAACTTCTTCAGCATACATAACAGTAATTCTAGGGAAATCAGACCACCTCATTCACTTTTAGTATAGGGCACACTTATTCATGGGGAGTAAAACCATAGGTTACAATTAGATTACTTTACAGTAAGTCAATGGTAGTAGACCCTGTCAGTTATGCAGTGACACTCAGTTAAGGAATCACATAATCAACCAACCTGTTACCAGGATACTTTTCTTTATAGTGGAACACACATTCAAGAAACAGTATAGACCTTTAACTGCATTCAGGATAACAGTTTTACCAGGTGAGTAAGATCTGTTGGTGTAATATTTAGTAACAGGTTCTTTTTAGATCAGTGGAACACAGACTGAGGTAAGTAATGACTATAACGTATTTTAGGATAGCACACCACTAACTAAAGGTAAGTAAAACCTATACGCTTTTCAAAGGAGCTGCCAGCAACTTAAAGTTAAGTATAACCTTAGGCAGACTTATTCTAAACAGGATACACAGCAAGTTAGGGGAAGCAAGACCCAGTTGGTAAACTTATACACTTATTTTCTGAAATAAATAGTTAGTGAAGCCAACAGAATTACATTTGGGAAGAGGCACAACCAATACACAGGTGAGTAAAATAACCTTACATTTACTTTTCCGAATGGCACAGCACGTTCAAGGAAATTCAGAACTTCTGTAACTGTTCACTCTAAGAGTTAGTTTCCAACTAACTTTTGCAATGCAAGTAAGTACACTTTCCAACGCTGGTTATACTTTTCAAGGCAGACCCATTTATCACAAGGCCTAAGGTAAGTAACTACCCTAGCCAGCACAGTAGCTTAACATGGAAGAAGAGCTCCAGCAAGAAGACTTCAGCCAAAAACCTGGTTGATGGATTCCTTTGTCATGAATATGGAAGACAGGACTTTAGGAAGGAATTTGCAGCAGGGATCAATGGAGAAGTTTCTTTGGCTGGATGTGGTACTGTGGTTTTGGCAACCTTTTCAGGAGCCAGGAGAAGACTGAATATTTCTGGTCGGATTCTCGTCTTTAAACTGGTCCATCACTCTTGTGAGGGGACTTGAGGGACTTAAATCGTGTCTCTGGAGAGCCAGGAGGTGGCCACCTTAGTTTCAGCTTGATTCATAATTCAGAAGACCATGCACCACCCAATTGCTTGAGGTCCCATGGTATTGGGGCACTGCAGCCCTGCAAGGTCGTAGCATGACATGGGATGGCTCAAAATGCAGGTCTTCTTGAGTCTAGTGGATCTCACAGGCTCTGGGTCAGGATCGTTTTCGGAATTCCCAGGTTTGGCTGAGTTGTTATATGTGAGCTCTCTTCTTCTCGAAGAAAGTCTGTACTACCTTTGGAGCAGGCGTCAGGCCTGTTTGGCAAAGGATGCACCCGTTTCCCTTCACTTCCTCTCAGCCACCCTGCACTTCCGTTTGAGGGTGACGAGGTTGGAGCCGTACCAAGAGTTATACTTGGATTTGGGCTTCAAGCAGATCATCATGACAGGGGCAAGTACATCAAGAGTTTCGAACATAGAAAGATGAAGGTTAGACAGGGCTGTGTCAGGATGTGAGTCAGCCAAAGGTGCAGAAGGAGGAGAGAAAGTAGCGGCGAAAGCCTCAACTGACAAACGCTTAATGGGTTGGATGACCGAGAAGGTAGGTCGCAGTGCTGGAGTCGGCTTGGCCGGAGGGGTAAAAAGAGAGAGATGGGAGGAAAGGAGAAAGTGATCACTCCAGGAGAGAGGAGTGGTGAGAGGGTTGGAGACGGGGAAGGGTTGGAGATGGGGAGGTCTCAGGAGATCAGAACATCTAGGATGTGCCCTGCAGTGTGAGTCGGGCCAGAGGCAAGAATAGAGAAAGAGTCGCAGAGGTTGCGAAACAGTCCTGCAGAAGGACAGGCAGCATCCAGTTGGATGTTAAGGACTCTGAGGAGATGTTGAGAGGTAGAGGCGAGGAGGGAGGAGGAGAGGTCCTCCCACTCTGAGAGGAAGGAGGTGACCTGGTGGGCGGCCAGTAGATGGTGGCCACAGTGAATGAAAGGGCAGGAGAGACTGCAGACCAGGCATTAAAAGGAGGAGTAGTCCAGCATAGGAATGATAGAAGCAGAGATCCACTCCGAGAAGATCAAGTTGGTTCTGGATACACAGAGGATCTTGTAGCCATCAGGAAGGAGAGTGTCAAAGCTTGTGACAGAGCTGGCCGTCAACCACGTCTCGGTCAGAGAGAGTACATCCAGATCAAGTTCTTCCAGGAGCTGGCAGATGTCGGAGAAGTGTTTGACAGCTGAAGGAGAGTTGAGAGTAGCAATGTGGTGCAGATTGCCCCTTTGAAGGACTTTCATGAAGGGGTACAGGTTAGTGGAACACTCTGCAGAAGTGTTGTAGGCACACAAGGATGGGCAGAGGAGGAAGGAGGAGAAGACAAGGTAACCAAGGAGGAGGAGGTGGGTACAAGAGGGGTGGCTGAGGAAGGAGGCAACAGGGTGGTCGGAGAAGTAGTAGAGGCAGCCATAGAGGTGGTAGAGGACTCAGAGGCAAAAGAAGGAACAGCAGGAGAAGAAAGGAAGTTGATAAGGCGCGGGAAGCGTCTATCAAAAAGTATATGGTTGGTATGAGGGCTTTGGGCCAAGACGGTGCCATTTAGGTATACATCAATGATGGTCTTGGAGGAGTGGGAGGGGGCCAGGAGGGCCTCCCATCAGGTGCCACCATTAATGGGTGAAGAGGAAAAAGGAGAGAGATCAGAGGCCATATGGGGAGTCCGTAGGCCTGAAGAGGGAATGACAAAGTAGATGTCGGTAAGGGTCTGTCTGGAGGAAGCACTGGTGAGGGTAACAGCGATAGGTAGGCCTGGGTTGGAGACCAGGATGTCACTCTTGAACTTCTTCCTGCCTTGATAGAAAAGCAGTTAGAGAAGATAGGTGAGAGAGAGCACCATAGGGGGTGTGGAGAGGAAAAGTGGGGGGAAGAAGGGAGAGTGGAGGGGGGTAGCACTGGGGAGCAGGCTGGTGGAGGCAGAGACCCAAGGGCAGGGGGATATGCACAGAGGAGGGGCAAACAGGACAGGGGACGGTGGAAGGGGTAGCACTTGGAAGCAGGCAGGCGGGGGAAGACACGAGGGCAGGGGGGACATGGACGGAGGAGTGGCAAACAGATGACAGAACAATGATAGAAAATCAGATACAAAAATAGACAAAAGTCAATTGCTAACGGAACCTAGAAGTAAAGAATAGACACAGCAGGGATGCAGGAAGTACAATGTAAGCAAACAACCAAGGAGAACAAAACCGAAAAGAATCAACGATCACCTAGGAACCTAATAGTAAGGAAGAAGACAGCAGGGATGCAGGCAGTACAACCGTGGAGAACAAAAACCTCAAGAACAGTACACATTATGTCAGGGGAAGGGGGCTAGGAAAGGGGAGGGAGAGGGCTTGGGGGATGTGGGGAGCTCATCGGTCAGAAGTGGGAGGCGCGCAGCTGAGTGCAGAGGGAGCACACAAGGCCTAGAGTTGCGAAGGAGCGCACAGAGCCAAGATGCGTAGGGAGCGCACACAGCCAGATATGTGAGGGAGCGCATGCAGTCAAGTTTGCGAAGGACTGTAAGCGTCCTATAATGCAAAGGAGTGCGCACAGCCTAAGGTGCAAAGTAGCGCATGTGGCCTAAGATGCGAGGGAGCACACGTGGCCTAGGATGTGAAAAAGAGCATGCAGCTTAAGATATCGGGTTGCGCAGGTGGCCTAAGATGCGAGGTAGCGTATGCAGCCAAGATGCGAGGAAGCACACACGGCCTATGATGCGAGGAAGCACACGCCACCTAAGATGCGAGGTAGTGTACGCAAGCTAAGATGCGAGGGAGCACAAGAGAGCAATGGGGGCAGAAAGGACCGGTCCCGCAGGGAAAACACGTGTACAAGAGTAAGAAGAGGCACCAGGTCAGGGGGGTTGCGTGGAGAGTTGCAAGCTAAATCTCTCCGTAACTTCCTACCTGGCAGCCGCAGACGGGTGGGTGAGGTTATCCGCACTCAGTGTCTACGCCGCAACCCCATCACCACCAAACACCTGCGTCGCTCAACACCCCAGCCTTGTCCTGCAAAGGCTTTGCTGCAGGGAAGGCCGTACCTTGCTTCGTATAGGCACCGAAGCGTGGACATAGCAAAGCGTGCTATGATTAGTCGGGCGGTGTCTCCTGTGCACCTGTGTCGTCAACACTGCAGCATTGTCCTGCGAGGGCTTTGCAGCAGAGGGTCCGTATCTCGGTTCGTATAGGTACAGAAGCTTGGACGTAGTGAAGTGTGCTATGCATAGTCGGCAGTGTCTCCTGCACACCTGCCTAACTGTTCCATAGGACTCTGTTGGCACATGCTCTTCTCCTCCTCCCAAGTATGTATTTTGTGTAATTGTTTCTGAGAAGTTTGGAAGGAAGAAGAGTACTCAACGTACACCTGTCTCGCTCCCTTCTTTTTTTGTTCACTGACAGATGTAGGCCAGGTGGTTTTCTTCACTGATAGTCAGGAAGTAAGAATGCAAAAGGTACTACGTTTGCAGACCTTACCCTTCTCGTATGTTCTTACACTACTTTGCATAGGGTTCAGGCACATCATACAATACATACACATAGGGGAATAAGCCAGCCTGAAACACAACAATAATTTCTGTGCATGAAGATAATCAGTTAGGTTATGAACACTTTCTGGTAGTACTGCTACTTTTTTGCTTACTTTACTTTCCCTGGATATGCTCATATTTGCATGCATTGTGGTCTCTTTATGTTTTGTGTATTGTAGTCCAATTATGTAGTAAGTGAGGCTTTCTTAGCTACTTATTACATGTTTCACAGTACACAAAACTCAAACGAAAGCATTCATCATTTTACTATCCAACATGGGAAGATTTTGAATGTTCCATCTCTATGATGCATGCTGCAGACAATGTATACGTTTCTACATGAGTTGGTCCATGTACTGGAAAGAACTCTGTAATGCAATGGTGTTTGTAGCAATGCATTGGGTAATGAACAATTTATGTCATGATAGTTCTTCCAATGGTCTCTGATAGTTTTCTGCCAACAGTACAATGACAATCCCTTGTGGAGGATTTTTAAGAAATGTAAGTGCACATGTGATGTCATCAGTGATGGCATCAATGACATTTGTGATGTCATCTTTGATGTCATGGGTGTTAGTCCTTGCAGTGTGCACTGGTAGTGCGAGTTATGGTTGCTTAGCTTACCATAACTGCAAAATTTCGGGGATTTTTCGGTTTTACCTGTAACCATAACGTCCTTGTAACAACGTATTTCCATTGAGTTCCATGTGTTTTTACTAGTGCAACTTAACCATATCGTCCGTTTAACAATTTTTTTTCACTGAATTTCATAGGTTTTTCCAGGATACCCTTAGTTTGTTAAGATGTACTGTACAACATACTGAACCTGCTGGCACCATGTTAATGCACACAGCAGTCGCGGACTATGCATCTGGTTGTGGACTTCGGGTGGCTCTTTTGCATAGTGGTACCGTTCAGCAAACACAAGGAACATATACAAACAGCACCATGTACATGAATTGCAAGGGAAAATAGAGTAGGTCTGCAAACTGTGTACTTATGAAACAAACCGCACAAAGACATGGGGAGGACAACATAACCAAATGCACCACAAGAGGAGTGACGTCTGCCTTGAACAGTCTTAACCGCACTGCTACTTTACATGGTAACATAGAACAAACGGGCAGAGTAAGGACTTGAAAGTACTAAGACCAGAGCGTCACTACAACGTATTAAGCACACTAAAGTTTGTCTGATAATTGCACAGGTGTTGCAGTATGCAATAATAGAAAAGCATAACGTTTCTTTTTTTTGCACAGCAATTGCAGGCACCTTAGAGTGGCTGGAAGAAAATTTCCCTCATGACGCAATGACTTACGATAGTAACCCCATTGGTACGCACCGCTGTCTGAAACGTAAAATATTTAATATTGTAAGCGATATTCAATCAACACTACAGCCAAGTCAATGCCTAGTCTGGGATGTTGAGGAAAACCCTTATTAATGTATTTTTATGTCTAGTTCAGTACTCTGGATGACCACCCTTGTATAACACCCCCCTATTAGAATCCCCCTGACCCCACTGAGCCAAGAAGTAGGTTTGTTTTGCAAATTAAAAGGTTTATTTGAGAATTTAAACAATATATATATATCACACTTTATAATAAATTAATATCTGATAGTACACTTAGACATCTGATGTTGATCAACAATGGGTAATCTGGCACTAGCACACTTCTTTACAATCAATGAGGAGTTAGTATAGGATGGATAAAGTAGCAAAAATACTTTTATGATTTCAAGGGAAAAGCAATGAGGAATAAAATGCAGTACAGAAATACTTGATATGATTTTAGCAAAAGATAAGATAATCACTTTTTCTCTGGCAATTCACCCCCCTCCCCTATGCAATGTAAGAAATGGAAGGAGATGGAAAGAGGAGCACACAGTTCCCAGGAATGCAATCAAATACAATACGAAATTCAGTTCCCCCCCAGCAAGCTTAGAGGAAACGGGTAGGAGTTTGAAACACAGGCCCAAAATGCTTTTTAAATGTGATGGGAAAATGTGCCAATGATTTTAATTCCCTCTAGAGATTCAGGGTGAGTGGGAGATGCGTGTTGGTATTAGTTCAGGCTCACTTTAGCAATGCTCTATGAGTTATTACCAAGTTGCAAACGGATTTTAGCAAAGGAAAGAATGGAGCTGCTATTTTGACAAGTGGAGAAATTGAGCCAAAATCGCAAATCGCAAACGGTTCCAGAGATACGGACGATTAAATAAAGGTAGTTTTTCGGATTTAAAGTAAAACTCAAAATGACAGGTGACAGCTTGCAGCTGCAGAATTGACAGGTGACAGTTGTGCAGCTTTAAAAATGACAGATGACATGATTTTTAGGAGGCAGTTCTACTTAAGTTAAAATAGTTTGGATTAGATTATTTTAACTAAGAGATTGGTTCTGCACAGTTCTGCTAGGTACTCACAATATAAATTTGAACTAGGCCTCGTCACGGATCTGGTCAACACGTCCGGCTGCGGTTCTGTCTGCTCGGCGGGTCAATCAAGCACCGGTTCTGCTCACAGCGATCTGGATCAGCTCTGCTTTGCTGGTCTAGCCTCTCTGGATTCAGCAGCCTCTGGTTCTGGATACTGCTCTGCTTTCCGGTCCGGATTAAGTGGATTCTAGATGTAAAGTCGTCGGTCAGCATGCTCCGCAGCAAATGGAATTGAATCTCTCTACCTGTCCCAGCAGTCTCTTTTTATGTGTTTTGAAAATGGGTGTGTGCCTGGCCTAGCTAAGCCTGCCCCTCTCTACTTGTCATTGGCCCAATTCTCCCCTCTCCCATGATTGGGGGAAGGAAATGGATTGTCATCATGATGAGGTCTGTTTATGGGTCAGAGGATCCTCCCCTGGTCAGTTTGCCCACAAATCTATATTTGATTCAAATACATCTTTCCCAGATATACAATTTGTTGAAATCACATGTACACATTATATATTCCTTATGGTCCATGCTTGTCCGCCTCTGATCTTCCTGGGGGCTTGCATTCAAAAATGACAACATTTTGCGCTTTTTAACTGGTTTTGCAATATCGGACATTTACCCAAAATTACACACATGTGCGCAAGGAGTATGGACCTTAATTGATGAAGTGTCAGATTTTTAACATGCAGACATTTGGAGTGAGACCCTATTTTCCGCTAGCAACCCCCCAGAATACACCACAGGGTCCTAACGCCTCTCAAAATGTTCACAGAAAAATCACAAAAATAATGATATTGCTTATATAATTCTGACAAGTCCGCACTATGAGTTATCTATCTTTTTAAAATTATGCCCTGGTCAAAAAGGGGTGTGGCTTCCCACATCACAGGGTGGAATAACTGGTTTATCCACTTCCCCCAAGCTCAGCTGGCTTGCAGAGGCACTGCCCCTCCCAGTTTCTCCCAAGAGGAAGCTATTTTACGACGCCCTCAATATAACATTTGCCTGAGTCCAGGACAGGCCTTTGTTCAACTCCCTGTAGTCCCCAGCTGCTCCACCCCTAATCTAATCAGAGAGGTGTTAACTCCTTTTGGCCAGGGGCAGAGTGGCTGAGCATCCAGTTTCAACTCCTGTCGGGGGTAGTTGTCAGGCAGAATTCAGTTTCATTAAGCCAGGTTTCAGCTAAATGTCACTTTTTGTTCCCAGTTTTCTACATTCAAATCAAACTGACAATTTTTACCTATACATTAAATAATTACTCCCTTCAAGTCATTTCAGAATATAGTTTAACATTGTATCCACCTCTTAGCAAGTCTTTCCTTGGTCTGGTTTTGTTTCATTTGTTCAGTTTTACACAAAAGTCTGGTGGTTTTAAAACGCCGGCTTTCTGATAGTGGTGAGTACTGGTAATGCAACCATTTTTGGGATTAAGAAAATGAATTCCCCACAGTTCTGGGTTGCTTTTGGCAATCCGCATTGCCATTCCCAATGGTTTCAGGCTACTGTGTGTGTAGCCCAATGGTGGTTTTAGGCAGTGCCCTCCTGTGCTCACGAAAAATGGGTGGCAGCCTATTCTTCATGTTTTCCCTGTGCACTCTCTGGGGAGCTCTGGCCATCATGATGTTTTCCATGCCAGTACTGCACAGTTTTATTGTAGGGCTTGGATGATGGGTAAAAACATCCCACAATATCTACTGCATCATGTACACCTAACAGATTTATTTTTCAGTAAGAGAACATATTGGAAAGGAAAGCAAGGCAGCACAAGCGGCACCTCTTCCACAACTGCATACAGGCACAGGAAAGGAAAGAAACTCTGTAAATAGCAAACTGTACAGCCTGGAAGCCAAAATGGAAGGATAGGTAAACAATTTTGCCGCCTTAAAAGATTTCGTACATTGACATATTATGGACAAAATAAAATAGCACTGCCCGACCTGCACGTGTACCCCTTCCCCATTTCACAGCCCGCCCTCCCCTCAAAATCTGTGTGATTAGAGTGATTAGAGACGTTACGCTGCTACCTCAATCGCTTGTTCCCCTCACGACCAATTTGTGCAAATCCCAAATTCCCCACAATAAGTATGCACTTCTGCTACCGCCTTCCTTTCCTAATGGTATGTTTGAATGTGTGTAAGTTAACGTTGATATTTAAATTGCTGCTGAGTGTTTATGGGGCTTTTCCTTTGTTGTTAAAATGTTGTTTTGACTCAGCGGTGCACAGTACTGGTAGGAATGACTGCAATTAAGCAAAGAGGAGGTGTCCTGTCCGGCTTATATGCAATCAAAATGGAGTCAGCCGTGTGACGCCAGTACGACCCACATGTGCGCATCTTGTGAACCACCTATAATTGTGGGAGCGGATGTTTGTCGGTTGCTACACGCATGCATATCTCTTCCTCTGTCTCCTGGTGACACCGCCCCTGTGCAGCATATGCAAACAAACTTGTGACAAACTTTAATTAGGTCAGGCCACCCACCAACGTCCTACGGGTAGCTGCACACATAAACATCCCACCTGCTATACCCTATAAACGGTTGGCGCACGTCTGTTGCACTATTAATCAGTCCAGATATCCCAACAGTGTACATATGACACCTATGCAAATACGCACAAAGTATTCCTGCCCACAAGGCGTCCAGCGATCCGCCGTCACAATCGGGGAACATCTGCGAGGTCACCATGCGACCGCACCCACGCTGGGCGTGGGCCCTTATTTCGCGGACACGATCCAGACCCTCGGTCAGCAGAAAAGTGCAGTTTTCTGCAATCTACAGAGTGTTATTGGGAAAGAACATGCTTACAAAAACCCCACAATCTGCCATTGCACATGTATGTATCTGTTAGAACGATGTAGGCCTGTTTTCCAGGTGCAAGGTCTCCACAGCAGCCCTACAAAAGGCCACACCCCAGAGGTGCTCTGCAATCTGTTTAACTTTTCAGAACAGAGTAGGGGGCCATATAGCTTTGAGCTGTAATTGATGTGGGACCAAATTCTGCTCTGCTACATTACCTTTGCAAGTAATGGCAACCATGTCAGCCCGGCTCACTACGCACAGTAATGGAGAAAAGTATTAAAAGTATTAATGCCGCTTCCTATGTCCCACACCCTCAGTACCTATAGTCCCCACTGTCCCATTCCCATGGGCTGCATGCTGAAGACTGTAGTATGTGGCATGTGTGCTTCCCCAAGTACCGTGAGGGCCACACCCCAATAAAGCAGAAACAGTCCTTCTTCCCTTTCCACTATCTTCTTTCCAGCATGCCCTCATTGGGCACTGTTAAATGGTCACACACATCCACCAATCACATTGAGGAGCTCTCCATGTAACACTATTAGGTCTGTACAACAGTCCTCTGCATACACACCACACACAGACACGTTATTGCGCAATCACTTAGCCTCCACAGTCCCATTTCCATGCCCGCCATCCGCAAAAAAGCCCCAGATGTGGCTTTTGTGCTTTGTGCGGGCGTGGGGGAATAAATTGCAACCAGGATAGGGGATTTCGTCTGTAGAGGTGGCTTTGAAAAGACATTTGTTTAATTTATTTTTTTAGGTGCTTCTAGAGAAACACCTTTATTTTCATTTTTTATAGGGTTTTCTTCTCCTTGCATTCTTACAGTAAACCTTTCAACACCTCCTGTAAATGGGCAAACAAAAGAGCATCACCAATGCTGGTCAAAGAAATACCATTTGCATGGAAAAACTCTGCATTTCGAGAATTAATGATGTCATTGTTGCAGGAGAACATCCCACGAGCGGACACAAAATCACACATGCTTCTGTTGATGAGACCCCTTCCAGCCTGTAGCTGGGAACAACATACATTAGGATATTCCCATACTCTTCTTGGTGGTATGGCTGAGAAAACCACCTGGGAATTGGGAAAAAGCCTCTTCACTGTATTCATCACCTCTTCATTTGATGGAGCAAACGTGAACAAGCCATGTAACAAATGCATGCCACCATAATGCACAACTACATGAACAGTAGTGAAACTGGCCACTTGTCTGCAAAGTGCAAACATATCGTCGAAACTGCAAACATGGACTGCGCACCATAATGCGTCTACTCCTTCCAAACCGAAATCGCCATCAAAGTGTCTTTCCTGGGCATACTTGTGCAGATCTATCACAAAGGCATCACCCAAAAGCAACACAGTGCGTTTCTCCATGTCAGCCCGCCTCACTATGCAGAGTAATGAAAAACAGTATTACCACCCCTTCCTGTGAACCACAACCTCAGTACCTGATTGGATAATCCCCACAGTTCCATTTCCATTGGCCAGCATGGTGAGAAGTGGAGAATGTGGCACATGCGCTTCCCAAGTACCGCGAGGGCCACGCCCCAGTAAAGCAGCAGCAGTCCTTCTTCCCTTTCCACTATTTCTTTTTGTCCAGCACTACCTCATTGGGTACTGTGACATAGTCACACACGCATCCACCAATAGCATCCAAGACATCAGCACCTAACGCTAACAGGTCTGTATAACACAGTTATTCATTAAGACTGCAAGTGTTGTGTCTTTCAAAAGCACGTCCAGTAGAAAGTTCAATAAAACTATGCAAGATTTCTGCATCCACATACATCCCTATGTCCATCCATCACCACAAAGTAGGGGTTGAATACATTTTCTGCAGTATGTTTACAACTCTGTTACAAGTGCCGCTGAGCATGGGATCTGCCACTGAATGTCCATTACGTACTTAAAAAACGTACTGTTTTGTTCTCCCATTTCCTACCATCAAGTGGCACTTTGATGGTATATGCTTTCAATGTTTTCATTTACCCATATCACCCATTGTAACATCCAAACAGGAATTCTCTTCTTTCCCTCCGACAATACTACAAATTTCTTTCTGCACTAACCCATCTCCTACATAAAATGTAAAATTATCGCACCAAAACCTGCAATTAATGCATCTTACCAACCTAAACCAAGTTCCCAGAAACTCACTGTCTCCACTGCTGTGGTTTTCTCTGTAGGCTGAACTATTGTAACAGCCTCTTTCTAAATCTGCCTGCTTCTTTACTCTCCGCCCTCTGCAAATCATCCAAAACAGGACTGCGCGACTTGTCCTTGGCCTCAAACCCAGGGATCGTATCTCTCCGGGACTGAACTGTCTGCACTGGCTCCCAGTGGCTGCGAGGATTAAGGTCAAAACCCCCAGCATTATCCGCAAGGCCTTCTGGGCCCTGGGACTTCAATACCTTCAACTCTCACTTTCTAAAAGTTTCCCTCCTCGAGCTCTTTGCTCATCCGCCTCCAACTCCCTCAGGGTCAGTCGCTTCTCCAAGCAACCAGTTGGTAGTAGATCTCCTTTTTTGGCTGGGGCCTCCCTCTGGAACAGCCTCCCTGCCGCCCTGAAACTTCAGGAGAACCATCTCCGGTTCCGGAAGCACCTCAAAACCTTTCTCTTTGCTTCTGCTTTTTCTCCTCCTCCCCCCTGCTGACTTCCTGGCTGAAAATGATTGTGTACTGGTTACCTGGCCACCTTCTAATCCCGGGCCCAGGCAAGTCGCACCCCTGCACTGCCTTTCTGGCAACCCTGCACATAGGGACATAGGGATATCTGGAAGTGGGCTCTCAGACACAACATGTTCCTATTGACACAACATGTATCAGGGGAACTCAATCTGCTAGCAGACGAACTCAGCAGAGACTTCCCTCTGCCCTCAGAGTATGAATGGCGGTTACACGAAGACATCATCTTCGACGTCTTCACACAATGGGGCTTTCCAGAAATAGACCTGTTCGCAACTCTGGAGAACTCACAATGCCTAGATTACGCCTCCAGATACCCACAGAACCGCTCCAAGGGGAACGGTCTCTGGATACCATTGTCAGGGAAATTTGTTTACGCTTTTCCCCCGACTCCTCTGCTGAACAAGATAGTGCACAAGATGCACCAGGAACCAATCACCATGATACTGATAGCCCCGATGTGGGCCTGCCAACCATGGTTTGCGCACCTGATGGAGATGTCCCTGTCCCAACCGGTGAAACTGCCCTGCCGTACAACATGCTGTCACAGGACAAGGGCAAGACACTACACCCATGCCCACAGAACATGAACTTAGCAGCCTGGCTCCTGAGGTCATAGAATTTGGCCATTTACAACTCCCACAGAGATGCATGGACATTCTCAGAGAAGCAAGAAAACCCAACACTCGCCACTGCTATTCTAGCAAGTGGAAGAGATTTGTCATCTGGTGTAGAGGTAAGAGCATCAACCCAGTCCACTGCGCTCCCACACAAATTGTCCTTTACCGGACCCATTTACTGGACTCAGGTCTAGTGTTCAATTCTATTAAAGTCCATCTAGCGGCACTTTCTGCATACACCACCTCTCAACTTAAGGTGTCATGGTGGAAAATCCCAGTTATCAAAGCCTTCATGGAGGGGGTAAAGAGAATATACCCTCCGATAGCAAACCCAGCTCCCGGCTGGGACCTTAATGTGGCACTTACCAGGCTCATGGGCTCACCCTTTGAACCCATGCACAAGGCAACTCTTAAGGACCTCACTTTTAAGACTGCTTTCCTAATAGCGATCACCTCCATTAGGAGAGTAAGTGAACTACAGGCTTTCTATTCTAGACCCCTTTGTAACAGTTCACAAAAATAAGGTGGTTCTACGCACACACCCAAGGTTTGCACCGAAATTCATATCGAAATTCCATGTCAACTAGTCAATAGAACTACCAACGTTCTTTCAAAACCCTTCCAATTTGGGAGAACAGAGCCTGCATACCCTCGATGTGTGCAGAGCTGTCATGTTTTATATGGAAAGTACTAGGCCACTGAGAAAGACTAATCAGTTCTGTGTCTCAGTGGCAGCAGGAAGAGAAGGAGATGCAGTCTCAAGGTCCACTATATCTAGATGGATTGCTCAATGCATCACTCTCTGTTACACTCTTGGTAAGAGAGAACTACCCTTCAATCCAAGAGCACACTCTACTCGAGGCACTGGGGCATCCATAGCATTCATTGCAAACGTTCCCCTTGAGTCCATTTGCAAAGCGGCAACCTGGAGTTCTGTACACACCTTTACAAAACACTACTGTCTAGATGCTCACTCTAGATCTGATTCCCAGGTGGGACGAGCAGTATTAAGACATCTTTTCTCTACTGTTCCTTCTCACAACTCACCTCCAACTTCGGGTACTGCTCGCTAGTCTATCCACAGCATGTGATTCTAAGCAGATTAACAAACATCAGAAGACAATGCATTACTTACCGTAAAAGCATTTCTGATGGTTGTATCTGCTTAGATTCACATGTGCCACCCTTCCTCCCCGCTCGGATGGAAGGAACATAGACATCTTTCTACATCGCTCTCTCTTTTCTGTACTCGTTCCCGTATAGAAGGGTCCCTTAGGGCATAGAAAATACAAACAGAGGGACCTCGACGCGTGAGGGGTTGTGGGTACATTGCACGTCACTATAGGGATAGTGTTACAGACACGCCTTGTCGACGTCCCCTTTTCGACTACGAAAAACAAAATGCAATACTCCGCAGTGACCACTGGATGTCGGACTATGCACAGCATGTGAATCTAAGCAGATACAACCATCAGAAATGCTTTTACGGTAAGTAATGCATTGTCATATTCGTATTGTAGCTCACTTCTGCTGCTCTATGAAGTCTAAAATGTGCTCCACAACCATTCTTTAAAGGTCACCACCCTCTGAGAGATGCAGAGTCAAAACTGCATTGCTGTGGTGGGTGTGGTCAAGCCCTTGGCTCTTGGGTGAATGGGCTACGGCCTACGGCCTTTGCTCATGCACCCAATAGTCTATCCTTGGCCACACCCACTGCAACGTAATGCAGCCATGCATGCCAACATGTGACCAAATACCACAGTCCACACACGTACCACAGCCTCCGGCACCCCTACCCACTTTCATTCACATACTATGGTGTTACTGCCAACTGACGCAAACCTATTTTCACAACAGTGGCCCTTCTTCCAGCACTCTATTCAGTGCACAATAGCGCAGTACAGTAGTAGGCACTCTGCGCAATGGACACTACCCAAGCCTATGGAATATGCAGTTCAACCCTATTCACTTCTATGCACACAGTATTTGAACATTGCCCCTACTTGACACACTGCAGGAGTGTTCACTCCATGAGCTCCAGGCATAGAGTAAACACTGTAGAATGTGCCAACAATCAACACACCATGGAACCAACAATGTATGCAATGCTGACAAACCACACACACAAGGCAACAATGTCAAACCTACTTGCAACCATGGCGCATAGTTGTCGGTGAAAGGCCTCCAGCCATGCATGGAATGGGCTATCGGCTTACCACGCACAACACAACATAGTACACGCTATGTTACAATGTTTAACTCCTGTGCAATTCACTCGCCTTCTGCAATTCACCTGACACCAATCACCATGGAAAGAGGTTGCTACACAAGCTATTGTGGCGTAACAAAGGCTGCACCACACAAGGTAGTCTCCTGTGGAGGTAACCGCGAATTGGCGCAATACGCATGGATACTGCAGGCACATCGTCTTCTTCCACCTAATGAGATATATCCCATCTCACTCCCCCACCCTTTCCATCCCTTCTTCCCACCACCACATGGTGTAAAATATGTTTGCTGTGCCCTTTCGATGCCTCACTGTCCTCCGATACACCATAGCAGCGTTCCCAAAAATGTTGACACACAGCACGCTTCCCTCCAGACAACCACCTGCGGCGTCCAATGTTCGCCGACATCACAGCATACTTCAAGCCAATCAGACTTTTGTCCGCAGAGCGAACAGAGAAATGTGTCCGTGGAGCGGAGCCAGATATCACTAATTGTTTTTAGATCTACACTTCAGTTCTTTGCAACTAAAGTACTGGTCGGATTTCCACCAAACAAACAAAAGCATGCTTTCGGAACGAAGCCCCCACTCCTGCCGCACATTTGGTTAAATTCCATCCAGCCGTTCGGCCTGTAGCCGTGCCCAAAGTTTTTACCCATTCAGTCTATGGAGAAAAAAAAAAAATTGGGACCCCCCCTATAACTTTGCCCCCCTCCACGAAACCTCACCCAGGGGCCCCCCCCCATATACTTTTTCCCCAGGGGGCCCCCCATATACTTTTTTGGAAAAGTTTTATCCGAATTTGTCCACGGCGAACAAAGTTAGAAACCGCCAAAAATGTGGTCTTCCTATGGGTTGAGCAACTTAAATATAACTACACCGCGGTATGTGAATGGCTCTCACCACACTCTTGCTCGCTATAAAAAGCGTTGTGGAGAACTGGCTGTAAGCTTGTTGATGACTGTTTGGGGCGGTGGAGGGACAGACGGGGGGGGTTTCTGAATTCTAAGCCAGTGTCTTTCTTTTGGGAAGATCTGTTTTAAGGCCTCGTCTTCAAGTGCAGAGTGCAATGTGTACCTGAATCACCTTTACTGTATGTGTATATATGTAAGGAAATAAAAGCACCGTGCAGCCACACGTGGGACCTAAATAAGAGAAGCTACCCTAACACCGAATCTGTCGCATTAAATGAGACCGTTCAAAAATATTGATCATTAAAATACTTAGTTTAGACATGAGTTATAATTCATGTAAATGAAATCCGTCTAGAACCAGCATGGGATGAAAAAGGGAGTAAAATGGTACTTAGAAAGCCTCCAATTACAGCTAACCAGTACAAATAATTAGATGTATAACAAGAGCGTATTGCCTTGAGAAATCATGGTGCTTTGAAATCTGGCGGCGATGTGGAAAATACAAATGTTCGGCTGTCACAGGAGTTTAATAGCACTTGCCCCTCTATGATGAGCCTCGGCGACTCAGGAGACCTCGGTCGATTCCTCTCATGTCCGACCCACAGGAATATTCCTCCCCTCGCTCTATTCCACAAAGTTTAATTAAAATGTGTTCATACATATCTGCCTCATTACGCAATTCCCTCTTCTAGGAAATCTAAGCCGAACTTGCAGAAACTCATCTTAATGCAGGCCCGTGTTAAGTTAAAGATGTATACCTTCCTATCATTTGCAGAGGATAGAAGCGTCTTGGGTCAAGCACAGGAAGAGTTAATGATCACACGTTTACAGATTAATAGCCGTCTATTTTCTCATTTAGGACAAGAGTGTTTTGCAAAAGGAAGACTTGAGCAGGAATACAGAATCTTCGCGATGGGAGTCCTGCTGCGATAGTAAGCTGCATGACAGGTATGCGCTGCACATCTATTCTTCAAAGTGACTGCTGCAGATGTCTTGTGTACTTGATATGCTGTGCACGTTAGTAACATTGTACAGTATAGTGGATGCATCTTTCGCTGCCTTTTAACCCATTTGCCAACCTCTGAGAGCACATTAATGCAAAAATGATCCCCATGGTATGCCAGGATCTTCGGTGGACAGCCCCTGTCATAGGAACAAGAACATTACACTCTGAAGATGTAGTTTATATAGACTGTCAATCTAAATTAACACCACAAGCACTCACGTCTATTAGGTATGTTCTACTTTCGCTACTTTTACGTAGTTGCACTGTGCAGTATATTTCATGATTTGGGCAAAATAAACGAGCATTTTGCTTACTCGGCGGGGAAAAGTGTGTGCTCGTTCTCCCAAATGTTGTTTCTATAAAGTCTGCATGTCCCAAATAAAATATGCATTGGAGGAAAGTACGGATTGTTGTGCCATACATGCGTGTTGGTTCCACAGTAAAGTCCTGTCTAGGTGGCATGTTATTTAGATGGATTCATGTCTGCTCCTCTGCATCCTAACAGCAGACGTTTTCAAACAAACATACAGAGGAATATGAGGCATTGGAAATATGTGAATGGATTGCCTTTTATACGGTGTTAGGCACCCGCGAGTCCTTGGTTAAAGTTCCAATCCAGCTCCGTTGGAACAGGCCTTTAAGGGCAGCATATAGTCTTGTCCACCATTTAGCAATGTGCACCAACATTTCCTGAATGTTCTGCAGATCAGTGAAAATGGGCAAGGTCATTTCGTGGGGGTGTTCAGAAAGTGTTCTTTCAATTAAACATCCCAAAGTGAGTTCTTTATTGTCTAGCACACCGAAGAGAGAGACTTGATGAAAGGTAACCATTTTAAATGCAGGTGGGATTTGACTCAGTTTTATGGATTTTGCCAGTTTGGTAAATGTGTTTCAATCTCTCTTTTCTAATATGTCGCCAATGCCCAAGGCCTTGGCTGCATTTGGTGCCTAGTATTTGGGATCCTCGCATGTCAGGTGTATCCATTTACCACCTCTTCCCATTATATATCTAATGCGCGTGCGTGCCTGTGTGTGTGTGTTTGTGTCCACTTCCACCATTATCTGGTTGGTGGAGCGTGATGTGGGAGAGACGACACATCACAAATACATTATGCTGAAACATTTCAATGTAATGAGTCTCTTACGAAAATGTGCTTTATTTTGCTATGCCACCACTTACTAAGACGTATGCTCTGGTATGCCGTTTGTGCAAGTGTACATGGCCGGGTGGTGCCATCCTGTTCCAAATGCATCTGCATGTGCCAAGGTAATGTCACATACGCCCAGCTGTATCTTCCTGTGCCCAACGCCATCTTAAGCAATTGTGGGGCCCTGGGCACGGACATCTTTGGGGCCCCCCCTCCACCAAACCAAAGGAATTAAGTGATCAAGAATATCTGCCCCGTAACTCCCCCCACCCCAGCCGCGATCACAACCCATAGGTTGATATGCTGCTTCACAGCTTAAAAATAAGCATGTTTACTCCCTTTAAGTCCCCTTACCCTCTTCATTCGTGTTCTAATCAGAATGGTAAACAAGTACCATTTGAAGGCCAACATTATCAGTCTACGAAGAGGTTACTTCTGTTCTAGCATAGATTCAGGAGACTTTTTATCAATAGCATCCAGAAAGGTATGCAGCCTGTAGTATTAATGCAGGACTGTATGTAAAAGGTACATGTAACCCAGAATAGACAGATCACTCACATTTGCTGTCTCACAGAACGCAAACGTGCTCAAGCATGGATAGAGGAGCTCAATTGGGAGGAAGGAGAAAGCTACGCATACCATAGCATTGATAGTGGATGCCGATTAGAAGCTACCAGGAAGGTGTCTGTATCCAGATAGACTGAGATAATAAGTGGGACATGGTTTTCAAATGGTGTTGCCATTAGAGATCAAAAGAATAAGTGCTTGTGGTGTGCAATATATCAATGTTCACTATTATAGTGGATGGAACACTATAGCCAGTGAAACCATGAGTGAGGCTGTCTTGAAGATCATACCATGAGAAGGAAATCACTCTGAAGGGCTGAATATTTTTGAAAGGATTAGGGACTGGCAATTGGGGTGAATCTGGGATATGTGCCAACTCTGTAATTTCTGCATTTGAACACTTTCATTACCAGTTGTTGCCATGAACTAAAATAATCTAATTTTATAAAACTGACTTGGAAAGTACACCAATCACATTACCAAACATGACCATTTTAAAAAACAAAATAGTATAGAAGGGTGTAACACAGAATGATTCTAGCTTCATTCTCTCCATCATCAAGATAAATATATAAGTACCAGCATACCAGTCGGTGTGATTGAACAGATTTAATCTGGATTTGTCTTTTGTATTAAAAAGCTTTACATACTTCCAAAACACTGGCTTGTAAATTTGCCAAAACACTGGCTTGTAAATTTGCCATTCATAAACGTGCAGAAAAACCTTTGACTTTTACAAAAATGCAAAGTGTTTTTTGTGTCAAATGAGCAGACTTTAAAATATGCCTGCCCGAGTCCTGCTCCATCTGGTCTGCTCCCTTCGGTCTACCACCCCTTCCACTCAAATGGCCTACATTAGAAGAAAGATCAAGTAATGGGCTAAATGATGCCACTAGCATGCGAGAGGGCAACTTTCACAGAAGACAGTACAGTAATGTATGAGATATTAGATGATTTAACCAGGATCACATATTGTCTGCTGGCAAATCAGAATAAAAGCATGAATGCTTTGGTTCCAAATTTGGATACTTACTCATCTCTTGGACTAACAGTTTATGCTCATCGTTGGAGGTGATTGCCTAGGTTTTACAACACCCCATCTGAACAAACCAATTTCTAGACCTTTACCATAAGTATGACATGTTCGTTTTATTGCAACCCCTATCTGGTTCAGGTACATTGCTGATAATAGCACCTGTTGTGCTGCAAGACTGTTAGGCAGAATCCTGTGCAGTGCCCTTAGGGACCACTACACACAATTAAGACTACAGGTGGTGATACAAGTTTTACCTTTGGTACAACCCTGTACTACTATGTCATAGTGGTAGCAGTGGCAGAGCAGCCAGGCTTATCTCAAGAGTATATGAGCAGTAGCAGATATTACACAAAGGTACCTCAATTACTGTGACTCAAGCAAACACTGACTCAAGGTTTCAGGTAGAAAAATATAAGAACATTTATTTTTAAACCATTCGTTATAAACACAACACTTCTATTAAACTTCAATAAAAACCACACGTTAAATATACTACAACTAACCAATTCACTTTGTACAGTAAGTCTCAAGGTAAGTACCCTGTGTTGGAATGAACCGGTGTTGGGCGCAAAACACGTTACTGTGGATATGAATGCGATCACTTTTTGACAGTTTGGTCTACTAAACAAACGCGTATCTGTGACATGAAATGCTACCGGGGCAAAAACACACTTAGCACCTGAGATACCCAGAGGGAGTTGGAGGCAAAAATAACAGGCAATATTTTGGTTAGGCAGGCAGAATCAAGAAACACTCAGAGACAGGAGTTCAAAAGTCAAAGGGCCAGAGCCAGGGTCGAAAGACACCGGAACAAGTTGCCGAAGATCACACGGTCTAACAGTTCACGATTCAACGGAGCCAAAAGTACTTCGATATTGTCAATGTTCGGAAGCAAAAGTTATAAGAAGGAGGGAAGACAAGGTCAAGCCTTGGAAATGAAGAAAAGGGGATTCACCCAGTTTCATCAACAGAACACAGTATCTTGTTACAATGGTGCAGCTGGTGCCCTGGCAGTTGTTCCTGTTGGTTTCCCGCAGACCCACGATTCCTGTAACTTCATCGAGAAGGAGGACGTCTGAAGAGGGTCTGCACCACACAGGGATGAGGCCGGCAGCAGCAACACGGAATAAAAGGTGCGCTCCTTAAAAACAGGGGAGGCTCTTCAGGTGGCTATCCGGACCACTACAGCAGTGTGCAGCGATTTCGACCACGGAAGAGGATCCTCTGGCTGTAGAAGATGAGCTGGTTATCCCCACCAAGCTCAAGGGAAGAAGACTCCGGACTGGATCTTCTCTGAGTCGTTGAAGGTCAGATAGCTCAGGACTGCAACAGGGCTTCACTGGGACGGGGTAGTTGCAGCAGCTGTCGTTCTCTCTGCTTCTCTTCGGTTCCTTGTAGTTCCAGTGGCGACTCTCTGACTTCTAGACCAAGAGACCTGCCTTTTATGCGAAAAAACCCCATTCACGCAGCCTGGCTGTCAATCACCCAGCAGGGGGGTTGTCCAGCCCGGACAACTACCCTGGCCAATCATGACAAAGTGCGACTTGGGTTTCCTAGGATACCCTGTGCAGGGGGTGACTACACCCCTCCCTCACATTCAGCCCACCTAGACACCCAGGCGCCTTGAGGAGGGCTTCTGGGCAGAAGCCTGCCAAAAGACAGTGAACAAAGAAGGCGAACCTAGTTTGCCGCACAAAGTAAAACTCAAGAAGGACTTTAACAAAAAGAAATGGCAAATAAACCCAACCATAGCCAAAAGAAAGACGATTTGGTCAAGCGGGTTTATGTTTGAGGCTAATAAAATAGCCAAGAACAGTACCACGTTTATCTAATAAAATCGCGGTAGAAAAGTTAGGGTAGATACCACTGCCACCAGCCAAGTCTAAATGTTAAAAGAGCGAAACAAGCTCTAGGAGGTACAGATAAAAAGCGATACGAGTTAACCCTTTCCAGCACTCCATGGAAGATGGGGTATACTGGATCTGTGGTAGATTGACTAAGTAAAGTTAATAGTAACTTTACCCTTTTCTGGGGGACAGTAGTCGCCTCAGAAATGGAATCGAGGGAAGTCTCAAAGACAACCCTGTGCCAAGGCACGGAAGGTGCTGTGTGACGCACACAAAGAAGGGGGCTACTGAAGTTGTGTACTTCAGAGTCCACAATCACAAAAGCAGATGGAAACATATAGCAAAACACAGGTAAGAGTGGGGGAAAAGCTCTCACTCTTACCAGGTGGAAAAAATAAACTCCAGAAGTCCAGCAAAGCTGCTGGGGTACTCACTAGGTGAGGGAAATTAGCCATAAAGGAGAATTCTCCCTAACAAAGACCAAGTACATATGCAGGCAGTTTTATAAACTTCAGGCATAGGAAAGGCTCAGCCAGCCTTACAGGAATGTGCTTTTCTAATCTTGCATAGGAACACATATCTCTGCAATGTGTGCTTAACACACTGAGCTAACTTCTGAACCATTGTGGCACTCAATTTACCAATATGCATTTCAAATTTGGCTATTGCATATGATCAACATAATTCCCACAGGAAGAAAAGAATGCTACAGGAGTTGTGCCGCAAGGAACACACAAACTATACATACCACAGTGAACACAAAGCATTACATGATTAATTGATCGAGGCAGAATGTACTTGCCAAAACAGACAGGCAATAGGTTTAGAGCCTCAGCACCATCCCATAAAATATCCTGACATGTTGTGGAAACAGAGAAATTGATATGAGGCCGGGAAGCCCAAAAGGAAACGCACCAACACAGGTTACAAAGGACATACAAAGCGCTTTATTTCAAAGTTACAAAGTTACCAAAGTCAATTGACATGCGAATAGCTATTCGGCCCTCTGACTAACACGCGAACCTTCAACGTTAGGTTCGCACTGAAAGTGGGAGAGACCGATCATCGGGATGCTCGGGCTTTTATACATTTTGTACTGCATTGGCCAGCCCTCTTGTAAGTTAACCATTCTTGGAACAACGGCTAGGGTTCGTAGCCAGGTCGAACATGCAATTTCCATATATTAGATCAGTTCCGCTGATACAGTTACATATTTACACCTAGGTTAAACAGAGGACAGGGTCTTAGTTCATGACCCTAACAGGTAGCCTGCGGACATATTATTCATTCACGTGTGCGGAGGTCACCATAGCCGAAGTCTTACTCGAAATGTCATACGGCCTCCATTTTGTGATTCGAGGTGACTTTCACACGGCAAGAGTACCTAAAATGGCGGCTAAATCCAAGATGGCAGCTTTCACGATACATTAAGGTCAAGACCTTGCCGCGGAACCTATGTACATAATATTCTTTAGACAGCTTGGCGTAGGCCAACATACATTTAAACAATGCGATTGGGGTCACAATATTATCTCGATTTCCACAGACCCTCCTTTTGGCCTATGCCAAGTGCTAAAACATTATTTCCTAATACTCTTAAAAATACTTGAAGGCATTATCATTCATAGGTTCTGCATCATTGTCTGAAATGTCAATAGCCATAAAGTTGTTCATAAGAACTTCTTGCAACATGAATTCTTTAGATGCTGTCTTCGGGGTATATATTCTACGCCCTATTGCGCTCATAACTTGGGCACAACATCCCCCTATCATTCCGCATATACTCGGGAGGCATTGAAAACAGCAGCAAAGAAATAACAGAGTCCCTAAAATACCTAAAATAACAGAAAGCACCTTCCACCCCCAAGATCGTAGAGAATCCCAAAACCAAGTACTAAGGCTCCAGTCTCCTACAGGGATATGGACTTCAGAACTAAGAGTGTGTAAATTCTGAATTGCTTTAAATATTGTTGATGAAGAATCTGGTACGAAAACACAGCAAGCGGACCCCACTAATTTACATACTCCACCTCGTTCAGCTAAAATGACATCTAATGCCATTCGATTTTGAAGTGCTACCAATCTTATCGCCTTTTGCTCTAAGGTCATATTGTAAAGTATGTCCGTGGTCCGGTTGATCGTTTTCTCCAATACCCTCGCTAATCCCCTTATGTTTTCTGAATTTGCTATTTGTCCCCAGAAGGGGACTACTGATTTGGCTATATCCCCGAATACTTGTCCAGGGGTATCTCCATTATTATCCCGTCGCGGGCGAGCCTTAGATACCTCTAAGGTACTGGCTATAAACACACCTGGTAACAATATCCCTAAATAACAAGTCCCCTGCCAATCCTTGGGCAACCAGGGAAAAGCTAAACTACCACAAACAAAATAAACGGGTACCCCTACATACAAAGGCCTATTTTCCCCAGTCAAATTTACAATCTTTACACAAGGCTCGAAATCTCCCATTGGCCTAGTGCCATTTCTTTGTACACAGAAAGGGACAGAATCAGGACTGTGATTTACAGAATAAGAAGGAGGCATGGCATCCTTATTGCCTATCGGAGCCATCTTAAAAGAAACTAGATTTTGAAAAGGAAAAGAAAGTTTATCAGACGGCCTAATAGAAGCGATATTAGGTCTACTCCTATTTGCGAAAAGCGAGCATCCCAGGGGAGTCAATTCACGTTTTTCAAATTCATTCAAATTAGTGCCATCGAAGTTCCCTGAGATGCTATCATTCCACCGGCCAAAGAAGAGTGCTCTAAGAGAGGCATAGCAGGAAGTCGTTAGAGGTAGGGGATGTATATACCATCCCAGTCCCTTGTTCCCATGTTGTGGTAAGTGAGTGCAAATCCAACAATTACTCCTATTAAGAATAGCATGCGTAGCATTCATTACTATCATCAAAGTGTTATTATGATATTTCTGTCTATGCCGAGAGTCCCTAGGGGACAGAGTGTGAAGGTGTACAGAGGGAGTCAAAACAGTTGGTACAATTTTGGTCGGTAACAGAGGCTTCAAAGGATAAATTTCTTCAAAGTACCAAAGTCCCACGGCAGCAGTTGCAAAACTAACAATAATCAAAACAAGAACACAACAGTACGTTTTCAGGGCCCAGGCACATTGTCCATTGTTCGATTCGGTCACCCCCTTATCTAATAGTTCGATACGAGGAGCAGCGGTGAAGGCGGCAGGCATCATGGTTATCCCGATCGTCGGCCCCAATGTTCGTTGCTGGCGGCACTTCGGCCGCGCGACTTCTTAGTCCTTCCCAACCCTAGCCAACAGAACCCTCGTTTTCCTTTGTTCCAAAAAAAGGAAAGACAATAGTATTTCGATCACTCCTTCTTCCTTTCAGATGTACTATACTCGTGCAGCGCGTGGTCGAAGGTTGTACCTGATGGTACCCAAGTTTGCTGAATCCAAAAGCAAAGTATCGTCGCTCCCTGAGGGGAGCGTCACGTCGGTGGCGACGGAAGTCGCAGGACTTGGAACAAGAGTTTCCGGAAGTGGTCGATCAAGAGAGTGTGGAGACGAGATGGACGGCTCCCCGAGCTCCTCGGGCTCAGAGAACTTCTCCGACGCACTCACAGCGCTGCCTGCTACTCCGAGATCAGAGATCGTAGCATTCTTCTGTAACGTGTGGCGTCGGGTGAGGGATCTTCTTCACATGCGTTGCATGTACCCAGTTCTTCTTTCCTGCCACCCGCACTGCCGTCCTGGTGACCAATAAAACCTGGTAGGGTCCCCGCCAGCGAGGCGCGAGACAGGAAGACCTTTCGTAGGCCTTTACCAGGATCCAGCTGCCGGGCAATATATCGTGTCCTGGGCCCGTAAACCGTACAGGTAAGGCGGCATTCACCTGGTGGTAAATGAAATACAGGTTTTTAGTCAATTGATTACAATAGTCTACGAGCAATACATTCTCCACATCCCTCAGGGCTTTAGGTTTAGGGAGACCCCAAATATTAGCAGGCCTTCCCATTACTACCTCGAATGGAGAAAGCCCAGTTCTAGTCTGGGGTGTGGTGCGCATAGCTAACAATACAATGGGTAAAGCATCTGGCCATTTTAATTTAGTGTCGGCACATGTTTTTGCAAGTTTGTTTTTCAAAATACCATTGTGTCTTTCTACCGACCCCGCACTTTGAGGGTGCCTAGCTGAATGAAAACGTTTCTCAATCCCTAAGGCAACACATATTTGCAATATTACAGCTGCGATGAAATGTGGGCCATTATCCGACCAGATTATCCTCGGGAGCCCAAATCGAGGAAAATATTCTTTCACCAAGATCTTTGCGGTAGTCATGGCGGTAGCATCTTTGACAGGGAAAGCCTCGAACCATTTGCTAAAAGCACAAATGATAACAAGAACATATTTCAAGTTATTACAACGTTCCATTTCAATGAAATCAAGGTGAATGGTTTCAAAGGGGACAGAGGGGGGCCCGAAACTTCCCCTTGGAGTCACTGTCCCTTTAGCCACATTGTGTTGCAGGCAAATCATGCAGTTTTCAACGTATCTTTTTGCAGTTTCCAAAATTTTGTCATTCACCCAAACCTGCTGTAATATCTTCGCAATTTGCTGGGCACACACATGTGTTGGACCGTGTGCCATTGTGACCATTGCTAATACATAAGAATCAGGAAGCAACCATTTCCCGTCAGATGCGTCCACCCAACACCCTTCGTCATCCAATTTCCCCATGCCTTCAGCCCATTTCCTAGATTCTTCAACAGAGGCATCAGTCTGAATATCCCGCACAGACCCAATGCCTTCATCTATTATACAACCATCTCTCACTTCCCTCGAGGTATACATATCTGTGCTAAGGTCTGTGGCTTTTTGTCTAGCTATCGAATCTGCAAAAGCATTTCCCTTGCCCACATCGTCTATGACCTTCCGATGTGCTGCACATTTCATGATCGCTAGTTGTTCAGGGAGTGAGAGTGCTGAGAGTAGTTGTACTATTAAGGGGCCATGCTGAATCTTGGTCCCATGTGAGGTCAGAAACCCTCTTTCCGACCACAGTTTTCCGAAGTTGTGAGCCACCCCAAAGGCGTACTGACTATCCGTATAAATGTTAACTCTATGCCCTTGGGAGAGCTCACAAGCACGGGTCAACGCTATAATCTCTGCGGCCTGCGCGGAGTTATGCGGAATCCTTTTAGTTTCTACAATCTTATTCAAAGTAGTAACTGCATAAGCAGCTGTAGATGTGCCATTCGGAAGTTTAAAACAGGAGCCATCACAAAACAGCTCCCCTTCCGCATTCTCCAAAGGAGTATCTGAAAGGTCTATTCTGCCCTTTGTTTCTTGTTCGGTGGCGTACAGGCAGTCATGTGATCCATCATCACCGCAAGCAGAAGTTTGCGGGAGAGGCAAAAGTTCAGCCGGATTGAGAACACAACACCTTTTAATTTGGATATGAGAAGCAAATAGAACTAATTCATACCTGGTCAACCGGGCAGAAGTAAGGTGTTGTGTTTGAGTTTTATTCAATAGAATATCAACAGAGTGAGGTACCATCAGAATCAAATCGTGGCCTAGGACCATCCCCTCACTCTGTTTTACAGACGCAGCAGCAACAGCGCGCAGACATCGCGGCAAAGCGCATGCAACAGGATCGAGGGCGGAGGAATAATAGCCGCACGGCCTATTCTTCCCTCCATGTTCCTGCGTTAACACAGACAAAGCACATCCATTACATTCATGCACAAACAACACAAAGGCCTTATCGTAATTTGGTGTACCCAGAACCGGTGCTGAACACAGCGCGGCTTTGAGAAGCTCAAATGATCGTTGATGTTCCGATTCCCATGGCAGTGGCAGAGAAATGCCCTTCTTCGTCAAAGCCAACATCGGTTTTACCACTAGGGCAAAGTTCGGGATCCACAGTCTACAGTAGGACGCCATCCCTATCAGGGCTCTGACTTCCTTCTGTGTTTTTGGGACAGACATGCCAGAAATGTGTTTTATTCGTTCAGGTGTCAATCTTCTCCCCTCCTTTGACAGGAGGTAGCCTAAATAGGCAACCTCCTGGCAACAATATTGAAATTTCTTAAGTGAAGCTTTGTGACCATGTTCAGCTAAATGAACAAGCAACAATATAGTGCCTTCTTTACAAGCTTTCTCAGAGTCTGCAGCTAGGAGCAAATCGTCTACATATTGGAGCAGCGTGCAAGTAGGTGGCAGTTCAAGGGTGTCAAGCTGCTCTTTTAAGGCTCTACTATAGATACTAGGACTTTCAGTATACCCTTGAGGTGCCCTTGTGAATGTAAATGAGCGTCCCCCCAAGGTGAACGCGAACAAATACCTGCTCTCCTTGTGTATCGGAATACTAAAGAAGGCGTTTTTCAAATCTACGACACTAAAGTGCGTAGCCGTAGCAGGGATCATTGTTAAGATTGTTGTTACATCAGGCACGATTGGAAATTGTGGGGCCACTACCCGGTTAATAGCACGAAGATCTATTATAAACCGGTACGGAATTGCATTGTCGCCTTTCTTATATACCGGCAAGATCGGACTATTACTTAAGCTACCTGTAATCTCTTCGATCACTCCACGATGTACAAAATCGGAGACAATGCATTTCAGAGCGCGCTCGCCCTCAACTGAAATTTTATATTGCGGAATGCGCGGTAGCTTAACCCCATGTTTCAATACTATCTTAACAGGGTCAATGTGCAATATCCCGACATCATTGTCGTCTATTGCCCACAAACATTCTGGGACAATGTCAAATTCGGGAGGTAGAGGTCGGGTCAAGTATTGGGAGTTAAAGGGTTGCTGTGGTGAAACTGTTAATCTTATTCCGTCAGAGGAACAATGAATCACTGCGTTCAATTTCTTCAACAAATTCAACCCCAGCAAATTTTCTCCACAGTTTGAAGTAAGAAGAAAAGGGCACTGGTCTGTAAAAGGGCCCAAAGAAACTGGTACCGGTGCAGAAACCGGACAAACAGTTGGTATACCAGAGAACCCTATAGAAACATTCGTTTGCCCTGACAGGGGGATGTTTGGAACCCGGGAATGGTCGATGGAGCACTTCTGTGCTCCAGTGTCGATCAAGAACTGATGTTTCCTATTCCCCACCAATAATTCAACATAGGGGCCCTTCTGAATAACGGGAATAGGTAAAGGTTCCAAACGCTGCTTCGGGCAATCCTAATAAGGCAGAACTTCATCAAAGGGAAGTTCCTCAGAAAGATAGGCGGCGGAAGGGTGATCAAATATATTTCTCGAGTCCATACTCGGAGTCTGATTTTCCCGTGAAAAAGGTTGCTGTGGATCTTGTAAAAGCTGACCCCTATCAGGGCCCCCTGCTCCAGGGCGGCCCCGTGGTCGCCTACCCATACCTCCGAATGTGCCTCCTGACCTCTGACGGAGGGCAGGGCACTGTGCTCGCCAGTGACCTTCCTGGCGGCAATAAGCACACTGATTAATATTTATAGAATTTAGAGGAGTATTTCCTCTTGGAATGTACTGACCTCTAGTTTGTGTCGTACCTCCTCTGGGGTGCCTGACAATTTGCTGCAACAATACCTTAGTCTTTAGGTCACCCCTTCTTTTTTCGATTTTCTCTTTTTCGTTATTAACCCGATTCTCATAATACTGAGCCATATGCAAAACCTCTGACTGAGATTTTGCCTGCCAAGCGCTCTCTGAGGACATAATATGTGACTGGATGTCGGGCAACAATCCACGCACAAATTTGTCCACAAACAACCTCTTCCCCGACTCTGTACCTAAATCCTGTCCACTGAAGTCGGAGAACACCTGTTCGAATCTATTAAAGAATTCAGTAGTACCTTCAGTTTTCCCTTGGACGCAGGCCGTAAACTTGTCCCAAATAATCCTTTTTTCTGGGATTATAGTTTTTAATTTGGCAACTATTCTATCGGGTAAAGTGAGTATTACCTGGGGTGGTTTCTCACCAGCTGGTCGTTCCCCATCTATTCTAGTCAAATTTACCCATGTATCCCCTAACCCCGGCACATCATCTATTGTTCGTACCTGTTTCCATACATCAACAGGTAAAAGCACTGGAAACAATAAATCCATGTCACTTAAGGTGAACACAGAAGACTGCAAAACGGATTATATTTCTTTGTAAAACCCTGTCGGGTTCTTCCTGATGTCAGGGACTGATTGTCTAATCGTGTTCACTTCCTGTCGAGAGAACGGGACGTGAACAAACTGTGATACGTAATGTGCAGGGATATCCACCGCGGGAGTACCAGCCGCCGCGTTGGCGGGGATTTCTACTTTTGGGACAAGGGTCGGAGGGACCTCTCTCATAGGCAACTGAGATATAGGGACCTCCGACCGCTTACTAAGTAATAAGGCCAAATCGAGCGCTAAAGCAGCTGTAGAAGTGTCGGGCGAAAAAGCTCTTTTACAAATACCTAATAACTCTGTGGGGCAACCAACCTTTTTCCTTATACATTCCTCCTGTAAATGCTGTACCATCACTTGGATCACCTTCCTTTGCATCTCTACCGTGTATTGACTATATGTGTCATATACCTCATCTGGCGGTATCGATAAATCCGAGATCCACCGAATCGCATCTCTGGTACAAATCCGTACTTCCTCAGGTGCTGATCTTCGGCACGAAAGGAACCGTTTCTGCACATATATCCTATCGTCCTCATCATCCTCGTTTTGTAACCTTTCAAAATCCCTTCTAAACTCAAACAACTTATCGACATGCCCATATACTTTCTGCTCTGTATCCCTCGAGAGTGCCAAGGCATTCAGATCTCTCACCCCTTGTGGGAGATCCGAAGTCTGCAATCTACCCCACATTACACATAAATGAATCCCCAGTCCTTCAATAAAAACGTTTTTCTCGGGAAAATCGTGCAAATTAGATAATGTTGAAAATACATCAGTTTGATCACCTTTTTCCATGCAATGTTTAGCCCAAGCAAATAGTTCCTGTTTCCTGCCTGCAGGAACAGTACTACGAGTCACTATTCTCGACCCTGCACCGGGATCTGATTTAATGAACACAGGACTCCCCGGAATCGAAAGTGTAGGTGAACCTAACATGGGTGCAGGGGAAAGAGGTAATGTAACAGACGAAATAGACGGAGGAGCGACAACTAAAGAACTAGGGGTAGTAGGCTGTGTAGGAGGGGTAGGAATAGCGATAGGAGCAATAGCAGGAATGGGAAGAGCGCCCACAACGGGAGCATACGGAGGTGGCGCTGAAGAATCAGGCCTCCGTTCGTTTAATATTTTCTCAATAAACTCCTCTGAAACATGGAAATCTTTAGAGGGGTAAATTTTCTGGACTCCAAGCGAAAAAGCTCTGTCCATTTTCTGGGTTTCATCTAATCGTTTTTCCTTGTCATATAACAATGCCTTTTCGGCATTCGTTTTATGACGTCGTGCATGTTTATCCCTACTTTTAAGCTGCTGTAATGCTTCCTTTTTCCAGTTTTGTAACACATCAAAGGCTGCTGGCCTAGCCTTTTTCTTAAGCAAGATCGACTCTAAGTATTCGATACGGGGGTTCTCAAAACTACCATTGATTGGCCACTGAAATTCGGAGGCATTTCTGGTCTGTCTGTGCCAAATGTCATTAAATACAATACTACCAATGCCATACTTACAGTACATAGTACACGCCGGCGACCCCTCCTGTGGTGCCGGACGGCTAAATTCCAAAGATTGTCGATCGCTGCGGAATAGAGCCCTAAAACAGCTAGACAATTTCCCAGGCATTTCTCAAAGAATTGGTGTTACCTGGTCCAATAATTGTGTCTGCAGATACAATACGCCAAATTCAAATTGTCAGGGTTAAATTAAGAGCCGGGTCACGACTACACCTGACCAAACCTAAGGAGGACCGTACGGTTTACAAAGGACTTCAACTGACAAATTTTACCTGCGTTCGGTGGTTTCGGCAAATCTGCCCGCCTCGGAATTGGACCCTCGTCAAGATGCCGTGTCAGACCGCACGACTATCGCCCAAGGACCGGATCGTGCAGCGCTGCCGAGGTATCGCGTCTCGATCGGTCGGGCCCGCAGAATCACACCGTCCGATCCCAATTCGATAGTCTGCGTCAACCTTCAATGATCCGGCATCAATCTTGAGGGTCCCTATTCGGGCGCCAACTGTGGAAACAGAGAAATTGATATGAGGCCGGGAAGCCCAAAAGGAAACACACCAACACAGGTTACAAAGGACATGCAAAGCGCTTTATTTCAAAGTTACAAAGTTACCAAAGTCAATTGACATGCGAATAGCTATTCGGCCCTCTGACTAACACGCGAACCTTCAACGTTAGGTTCGCACTGAAAGTGGGAGAGACCGATCATCGGGATGCTCTGGCTTTTATACATTTTGTACTGCATTGGCCAGCCCTCTTGTAAGTTAACCATTCTTGGAACAACGGCTAGGGTTCGTAGCCAGGTCGAACATGCAATTTCCATATATTAGATCAGTTCCGCTGATACAGTTACATATTTACACCTAGGTTAAACAGAGGACAGGGTCTTAGTTCATGACCCTAACAGGTAGCCTGCGGACATATTATTCATTCACGTGTGCGGAGGTCACCATAGCCGAAGTCTTACTCGAAATGTCATACGGCCTCCATTTTGTGATTCGAGGTGACTTTCACACGGCAAGAGTACCTAAAATGGCGGCTAAATCCAAGATGGCAGCTTTCACGATACATTAAGGTCAAGACCTTGCCGCGGAACCTATGTACATAATATTCTTTAGACAGCTTGGCGTAGGCCAACATACATGCTATTGGGGGGCGGGGGGGTGTTAGCCTAAACAATAATTCCCCAACTGGATGCGAAGACTCGTACAGGAATTAAAGAAAGCAGGCACACATTTTGCACACTGTTTACTGAAGTGTCACCAAAGCCAAATGGCATATTATCCGTTTTTTATTAATCATGAAACTTATTTAGAATGCTCCATGTCTTCGCAATCATACATTTGCACCGGTAGCAGATCCTTTTCGAACTGGGATTTGCCCAGAGTTTAAGAAGGCAGGGTATTTGCCACTTATGGAGGGCAAAAATTGCAAATTTATCAAAGCCTGACGTCTTATTGCACAACTTGCATTAGCACGCCAGATGTGATATGTAAGCTTTATTCATGGGGCAACAATGAATGCAGGGAGTACACCCCGCCCTGCCAATCAACAACGCCACCCCAATTGAGCAATGACATAGATTCTTTACTAACTCTGCCTTTGATTCACATAACACTGCAGTACTCCCTCAGCCTTTTGGCATTAGGCAAGCCAAGAACGAGGCTGTGTGCAGAAAGAATAGACTTTATTTTCTTTTAATTAATGGACAATATTCAGATTTACACAAGAGGCACACCACCGCACTCTGTGGCACAACGCGTATCCTTCCTGACAATGCTATAACTCCCAACAAGTTGAAAACACCAGTTTGTTACTCAAATGATACATCACAGAATCGTTAAAACACAATAACATGTACAGTTTTCATTTCTTGTTGTCCCCCCTGGTTGCATGTCAAGATTAACTTGGGTTTAGAGAATACTTGGGATAAACGGGTCACTCACAAGAATACCCCGAAGGTAAAGATAATCAAGACAGCACATGACATGACAATTGTGATTTGCCATGTAATTAGTACATAGTCTAGTTAAATAAAAGGTAGCACTTTTCTAGTGGGCAAAAGAGTCGACATCCTGCACACTTTCTATCTCTAACAACATTCTAGCATGATTGACATTTAATAAAACTCTCTTTAGAACATATAATGACCATCGTTCCTTTGCCGCTAGATAGTGAGAATGTTCCCCTTCAATTTTGAGTTCCTTGTTCCTTCTAAATCTAGAGTGTGCTTTTAAACCAGCTATGTTTGTTAGGACTGTTTTCCTAAAGTCAAAAGGCTTCATAAAACCTTACCTAGGGCAGTACAAACCACACTCAGTATAAGGCTGTACCACCTCAGAACATTTGGTAGCGTAGACTGAGCAGCCAGGCTTATTTTAGGAGGGAGGGCTCTAGGGCAGTACAAAACATGGTAACATACAGATGGTTCAAAGAAACACTGATACACTAAGTATTGTAAAAATAATGGTTTATTTTAAAACAGTAGCCCAAGATAAATCTTGAGGAACTAAGTACTATTCACATATGTTATGAACACATTTATACAAACCAACTCAATACCTTTGGTATACAAACCCAAGTATAAACCTATTACGAATAGCAATAAGCAGTTCAAGGTTAGTCAAACCTAAAGTTATACATTCAGAAAGGCAATATGCTATTCTTGGGGAGCAAGACCAAGTTAGTTACTTTTAGATTGCAATATGTAATTCAAAGTAATTTGACCCTATTGGTCAGAACAGTGTTATCCACTTTCAGAATCACCTAGTTATGATACCATTGGATACAAGTATATCTTGTTACATATGTAACTTTCTTCTGTTATGAATGAATATAGTTAAACCACCAGTAATATTTTTAAGAACACAATTCAGAGCTAGTAAAGTATGTAAGGAACTCATGGTGGCAACAATAAACACAGACGCAAGGGATCACAGTTCAGGGTTTTTTATTGAACTTTATATGGGTAAGATAAACGCTTATTCTCCTTCATGGGGTCCGGCATGGCTTCACATGCTCATGAATATTCCCTGTCATCAGGCTGGGAATCCTCGTTAAAGAAAAAACATCTACTTGGACGATGGGCATTTCCTGTGCCACTATTCCCTGCATTCGAACCAAACGCACGTGGAGGAAGACTGTGAGTTTTACAAGGAGATGGTCCCCCGCACCGTGAAGGATCAGTGCAGGCGTCTCACCGAGTGGCTCCAGGCCAAGGCCCCTGCTACGAGTGAGTCCCAGCAGCATGCCTCCCCCAGCCACAAGAAGAAAACTGAGCAGTCTTCTAAGACCTTTGAGGGCGCTCCGGTGACCGAACATAAGGCTATGCACTGTGAGTCCACGGGCACCGGTAGCACCATTGCGATGGGCTCCACGGCGGCTAGGGCGAGCTCAGTGTTTCTAGTACCTTCAACCATGAGCCAAAGCTCCGGTTCGGCGAAGAAGAGGAAGTCGGACTACCCGGGTAAGCTTCTGGAGAAGTCCCGGATGGGCCAGTTGGAGAAGGCCAAGGGGGGAACGGGGCACTGACCCTCTCCCCAAGGTGAAGGCCTCTAGCTCGACCAAGGTCGTTCAGGCCCACATTCACCTGACAAAGCCTTCCATTGAAGCCAGGGTGGCGTTCCTAGTGAAGGCCGTGGATACAGGTTCGCAGGGTGCCGTCCCCAAGGTGAGAGTTTCCCTGCCTGCCAGGAGGGAATCGTCTTTTCAAGCCATAGAGAAGACACCAGAGAAGGTGATGCCCATCATCTCTCCGAAAACAGTCTTCCCTGGTCGCAGAGAGGTGGGGGGGGGGCACGGTAGTCCTGCAGGGCACGGACATCTCCTCTTAGGAGGAGCTTTGTACTCTCCCGACCATTTTGGACAAGAAGTTCGAGGCCAAGTCCTATGGGTAGGATCTCGACGAGGGAGACGTCGAGAGTGGCAGCAAGACAGGCCATGAAGGAGTTGGAGAATCCTACACCGCTGACTCCGTCGCTACCACTTCCGCCACCTCAGCAACCACCTCAACCCCCAGTGGACATTTCGGTGGACATTCTCCAGGCACTCCACACCTTGTGTTTGGAGATTCGGACGAGTATGCCCCTTCCGCCGATGGAAGATCCTGTGGCACCAGAAGATCCCACGGCAATGGGGCCATGGGGCCATCAGGTGCGCTCCCTACCAAGAAGAGGAGAGTTCACCCTCCACCGCCTTGTCACCCATCACCCCCTCCCCTCCACTGAGGGAGGATACGGACCCAGACACGGCGACGACGGGCACGGATGACGGCGGGTTAGGAGACCTCCCGTCTCTGCTGCCCAGAGCCTCACCACCTGACGAGATAGGCTTGTTCCGTGCCATGATCTCTAGGGCCTTGAATGTGTTTCAGCTGACCCCTGAGAAAATGAAGAAAGAGGGTTTCCTGTACCAACTCCAAGAGGAAGACTGTGCTGTCAATCCCTCTGTTGGACGACATTTGGGACGAGGGGCTGTCCCTTATGAAGAACCTGTCCTCGGCTCCGGTGAAGATGGACCGGTACGAAAAGAAGTACAGGGTGCCGGACTCCGCACCCAAGTGTTTGAGGTCCCAGCCTTCCCCGGATTCGGTAGTCTCAGCGGCGAGGAAGAAATCTTCTGGCTCTTCCACATCATAGACCTTCTCTCCCCCCCCAGACAGCAAGGGCAAGGAGTTGGATGCCATGGGACGACAAGTCATCACATCGGCAGCGACGACCATCAAGGTGGCCAACGCCCTTGCCATCGTGGCGCGCTACGACAGGGAGCTCTGGTTTAAAATTGCTCCCCTCCAGGACTTCCTTCCCCCGAAGAGAGCGGAAGCGTTGGTGATCCTGCAGGAGGGCAAGGTGGCATCGGACCATGCCATCACAGTGGCTACAGACATTGCCGACACAGGGTTCTGCCAAATGAGCAACAGCGTTTGCCTTCATCGGCGAGGTTGGTTAAGGGCTACTAACTTTCACCAGGGTGTGCAGTCAAGGGTATTGGACATGCCCTTCGACTGGGACAATTTGTTTGGCAATACGGTGGACGAGTCTCCTCAGGCCATCAAGGTGGACACCAAGGCGGCTCGTGCCTTGGGCATGCTTCAGCAGCGACGGCTGTCCTTTCGGAATTCTGGTGTAAACCGTAAGGTTCCTCCAAAGGCACCGGTGGAATTGTAATGGCCACAGGGCAAGAACCACAAGCTCCACTGCATAAATGGTCACTGCACACTTTTTTCTGGTGCACATGCTATTTTCTCCCCTGCAGGGCCTCCACGTTCCTCCAAGTTGGGCGTGGCCATAGGAGTGCATTGGGCTGCACGTGCAGCATCTTCTGGGAGTGGCAAGGTGGGGCCACCAGTCAGAAAAAATGGGCGTGGCTGGGACCAGGCTATTTAAGCCTGCCCCACCTGCATGCAAGCGCTTCGCGTTAGTCTGCTTATAGCAGCATAACGCTCACCGCCGCCTGAAGCGCATCTTACCTGATGCCAGCAATAACCATCGCCTGAAGCGCATCCTTACCTGATTCCAGCAGCAACTGCAGTCGGAGCGCATCCTTACCTGATCCCGGCTCCCAGTTTCGACACTTACTCGGGAGTCCATCTTCGGGCAGCATCCTCGCGGATCCAGGCATCCTTCACCTGCCGGCAGATCTTCGGATAACAGCATTCCAGTCTGACTTTGCCAGGCCATCCCTGCAAGAAAAAAGGCCAAACAAGGTTATAAAAACTATAAAGACAAGGTCACGCGCAAACCAATCCTCGCGCTTGACCTAAGAACCAAACTTGCCACCTATTAGGACATCGTGAACTCCCTGTTCTCCCTTGGGGCTCGCTTCTTGCACCACAATTCCGCTGGGCCTCACATCACCTATTAGGGAGAAGGAAAGACAATACAAGAGATACAGACATTAATCAAGGAAAAAGACATTACAAAAGAATACGGACAATAATCATTATCGAAAGATACTTACCTTTGAAGTGGTTCAGCCACAGCCGGTCTGGGCTGCCACGCACATGGACCAGTGAAGAAACTAGGTCTAACTAAGAGCGCCCCTGCAGTGAGAAGCAGGACGGAGAGCTTGCCATCATAATTAAACAGGTGAGACTATATGGGTAGCGCATGCTCACCACATTCTGGGAATAAGGGTTTGAGTGAGACCACAGCCATATCACAGCATTCTCACAGCCTCTCGTATTCTCGCAGGGGCAGTACCCACAACCAGCGCAGTCCATAACACAGGAGCAGGGCAAGAAGCCTGACCCAGGGGAGCCTATTCCAGGGAGGGCTGCAACTGTGCCCCAACGTCCCCGCAGAGACCAGGTGTTGTCGACAAGGTCCCCAAGGCGGCGGTCCAGTTTTGTGTAAATTTGAGCATTCTTCACCTGATCTAGAAGCAAGATTGAACCGGCCGTGAAGTTGGGCGCCCACCTGCGCACCCCGGTGGGAGGCTGGCACCCGAACGGCTGTGGAAGTCCATCTCCACCGACCGTTGGGTGATGGACGCTCTGGCCGACGGACACAACCGGGAATACCAACCAAAGTGTCCTTGCATACCACCAGTAGGCAGGCAGGAAAACCACGTCCATAAGCTTCTGCTGGAGGTGCGGGTCATGCAGAAGAAGGGCGCGATAGTGCTTGTTCCAAAGAAGCTCCGGAGTGTACTCTCTGTACTTCCTCATCAAGAAGAAGACAGGCGGTTGGAGACCCATCCTAGACCTCCGCCATCTGAACAAGTACATCAGATCCCAGAAGTTTTGGATGGTCCCCCTTTAGAACGTGCTAGGACAGCTGTAATAAGGGGATTTGCTATTGTCGCTGGACTTAGAGGATGTCTACTTTCACATCCCCATTCACATGGGACACCGCAAGTTTCTGCGCTTCGTGGTTAAAGGGCAACATTACCAGTTCAAGGCCCTTCCCGTTGGATTGAAGTCGGCGCAAAGGGTTTTCACCAAGTGCTTAGCGCCAGTGACGGCGCGGCTGCGTCTACGAAGGATCCACGTTTACCCCTGCCTGGACGACTGGCTCATCTGAGCGAAATCGAGGGAGATCTTCGTGGCACACACAGCGAAAACCATCCAGCTGCTGACAGAACTTGGGTTCTCAGTGAACTATGCGAAATCTTGATTGGTGCCATCGCAAGATGCACTGTTTCTGGGGTCTCGGCTCAACACGTTGTCATGCCTGGCGTCTTTGTCGGAGGAGAGGATAGCAGCCATCCTAGGCAAGGTACAACGGCTGTTGACCCTGAAGATCGAGCCTATGCATTCTGCTCCACTGACATTTTTGTTGTGGAAAACAGCATTTCTTGTTGCCATCACCTCCGCACGACGAGTGGGAGGGATCCAGGCCCTCTCTTGTAAACCACCTTACTTGACATTCCACAAGACGATTGTGGTGCTACGAACGCACCCCTCCTTCATGCTCAAGGTGCTGTCGGACTTTCATCTAAACAAGCCCTTGGTGTTACCTGTATTCTTCCTGAGGCCTTCATCGCCGGCTGAGAGGACTTTGCACTTGCTGGATGTGGCTAGAGCGCTGAAGTTCTACGTGGACCACACAAACAGTTTTCGAAAGACGCCGGAACCTTTTGACAACTTTGGCACTGTGAACCATAGGAAGGCCCTCTCCAAGGCTTCCATTTCCAGGTGGCTCTCCGGCTGCATCACCCATTATCATCGGTTGGCAAACCGACCGTTGCCTGGCCATCCGAGAGCCCACTCGACCAGAGCGATCGCTGCAACTACGCCGTTCCTGTCTGGTGTGCCCCTGCTGGACATCTGCAGGGCTGCTACATGGAGGTTGACGCACACCTTCATAAAGTTCTAATGCGTTGACAGGGATTCCAGGGAGGAGACCAGAGTCGGCCAAGAAGTGCTGCATAACCTGTTCGTTTGAAGGTGAGCCTGGTGAGGAGGTAAGAGAAGTGCTTAATGTTGAGATGCTTAATGTTGAGCCTTGCCACCTCGCGTGGTTGTGCATGTGTACTGCTATGTATTCTTTATTCATGAGCATGTGAATCCATGCCAGACCCCATGCTGGAGAAGGAACAAGTTACTTACCTGTAACTGTTGTTCTCCAGCATGGGTCTGGCATGGATTCACATGCGAACCCTCCCGCCTACCCCTATGCGGCTCTTCTCTTGATCCTACTAGCACTTCACATGCTACCAAATCTGAAGATGGCTGCCAGAGGAATGACTTGGGTAGAGGGCAGTCATTGGCTGGAGGCAGTATGACCCAGAGACCAGTGATTGGTTGTTAGGAGAAAGACAGTTCAGAAGTGAAACTGAAACTGATTTTTTTTCTTTACCGAGGATTCCCAGCCTGACGACGGGGATTATTCATGAGCATGTGAATCCATGCCAGACCCATGCTGGAGAACAACAGTTACAGGTAAGTTACTTGTTCCATCTAAATCTAAGAGAGCAAGCTACGACCATCAAATAATAAGGCAGTCCTAGGGGCGTCTTATCAAATAAAACAGGGCCTATACTATAAAAAAAACAATTGCCAATCCCTTACTGCTAAATTACAAAAGGAGTGTGGGATAATGTTCACCAGAAAAGAAAGAAGTGTTCACAAAATGAAAAGTCCTGTGGGTCTCCCTTGCCCACATTTGAAGCATGGGACAAGATAGGACTCTCAAGTACAGCACACTCCTGGGCCTCGTATGCACGAGGTTCGCAGTTCTGGTTCAACGATATAAAAACCTTCAGAGGCTAAGTCTCTTTCCTGACATAGTCTTTTGCCTTAGAAGGCCTGCTGATTCACAATGAAAAACGAGCAAAAGATTTTTTCAGTACTCTTGTACCTCGGGCGATTGCTCTTCGCCCCTTGAATCTCCCTCTGCCGGGCTCGGATCCTTCTTGCAACTTGGGCCTCCCCCTGCCGGGTTCGCTGCAGCCTTTCAAATATTGCTTATATGATTCAAATGTCTTTTTAAACAATTCCCCACTGCAAACAACCCTTGACAGGGTTTACTCTTGGTGACACAATGTTCACGGGTGTATTACACTCAATGCGAAAATAATCAAATAAACAAAAGTTTTCTCAGTGGTCTTGCACTTTGGGCGATTGCCTCTCGCCCCGAGGATCTCCCCCTGTCAGGCTCAGATCCTTCTTGTATTTTCCCTTAGGATCTCCCTCTGTCGGGCTCAGATCCTCCTCGCAGTTTGGTTCTCCCCCCGTCGTGTGCACTCCGTCGGTCTTTCTTTAACACAGTTCATGTATTTCGATCACAGTTCATGTGTTGCTCAGTTTCATCAGAAAGCAGGGTTTTCATTCTCCTAGCTTTCTGTCGGCATCCCTCTGTCAGGCTCACACTTGCCTTGTTTTATAGTTCACAATCTTCTCAGAAAGCGGAGTTCCCTTCACCTAGCTTTCCTCTGCCCACGGGTCAGAGACTTTCGATTGTATAAGGGATTTGACCTAACCCTTATAGGACCACTCTAACGCCTCACGCCATCCTTTCCTTAGTCTTTTGGTTCTTGTAGTTGTAAAGAACATGTTCAGGTCAGAGTCTTTCGAATGAGCGCCCACTAAGCGCCAGACCACTCTGCTCCTGGACCTCAACTGGGCTTTCTTTAGAGTTCAAACACATACAAAAGTTCTTTCCCTTTCAGATTCCTTGCGTTCAAAATGTTGCTACTTGCAACCTTGGGATTAACACAGTTCGGTTTACTATCAGCTTCCTCTGACTCTATGGCTCCGCTGAACCCATTGGCTTCTTTGTTCTCTGGAGTCAAGAATAGTACCACGGTAGCCAGCTTGCCTCTCTGCCTGCGTTATCAAAGCGGGAGTCCCGCATGTACCATTGACATCTGCTGCTCTGCACACCAGCTGCAGCTCCCGGTCTTATGCTTTCCCTTTTGGAGGTTTTGCGGGTCTGAGTTGAAAAAGGCAATATCAATTCCCCCTCCGTCGTCTTTCCAGGTCTCATCGCCTTTCTTCTCCATTTGAACTGATGGTGTGGTGTAGCTGTCTCCTCGTGCATTCGACCTTGCTCGAAGTGTACTTTCGTGCTCCACATTTTATCCCCATGGGGAAGAGAAAGGGCCGTCGGGTATGCGTGGTCCTGTCAATTGCCTGACTCTTGTGTCGGGACATATCATGGAAACAACTTGTGTTCGTGTTGGAAAATGGGGGCCGGGGGGGTAGAGTTTCTAAGTATAATAATCAATGGGTTATGGAGGAGATCGACGGGGAGTATTCGGGTAGGAGACATGGAAATATGGATTCTGGGAGAGATAGTATCCACGTGCAACTGGGTTTGGGTTCCTAGAGGATTTGTCATATTGAGAGGGTTTGTTGGATCTGGGTTAGAGTTTTATTGTGAGGAACAGAGACAGATGTGGTAAAGCCTTCAAAGGTCTCTGGGATCTCGTTATCCTCTTGTTCGTCCGCGGTTTAGTACTGCCTCTCACCTGGGGCATTTCCCAGAGCATAACCCTGGGCTCCCTACCTAGGTGATCCTCCCTCGCTCATCCACCCCAGGGTTGGGATCTGAGAGCGCCAGTCCTTCCCTGGCCACCTGAATAAGGGATTCTCTGGGTCTACTCAGAATACCTTCAGATTTCTCATAAGTAACTCATATACTTTCTGGAGCAGCCTTAACCTACTCAAGGATAAGTATGAACACAGTAGACTATAGCGCACCAAGCAATTCAGGGAAAGCAAAACCCAATTACAGTTTAAGAAGAGCAACAGCTGGTCAAGGTCAATATAACCGATTGCTATAGAAATCAGTACACTATTACTAATAAAGGAATAGACACTTTACCAATGATCCTTTTCACAAGTGTAGAATACAGTTCTAAGGTAAGTAGGAATTTGACTATTTTAGAAGTGCTCTAAAGCAGTTCAAGGAAAGCATAACCCAATTATACACTTTCAGAATGGCAAAGTTATTCAAGGTAAGTCACATATTATGCTTTTAAGAATGACATTCAGCAATTCACAAGTAAATATGAACTCATATACTTTTTAAGGAGGGCTATAAGCAACTCAAAGACAAATATTCATTCCAAGACTGTTTTAGAAATGCACTAAAGCAGTTCAGGGAAAGCAAAGCCCAATAACACACATTCAGAAAGACACAATTTATTTGAAGGTTGGCAAATCCTATTGGTAAGCGTTTACACTCATTCACTTTAGAAATGATAAAACACTACCAAGACAAGTTTAATAACTTCTATACTTTCTTAAGGAGCAACAAGCAACAAGCAACTTAATAGTAAGTATCAACTTCAAGGACACTTTGTAACTTATTCTGTACACAAACCAAAGATACTCAACAACTCATTTACAAGTAGATACTTTTAACACTTGTTATATTTTTCAAGATGGAAGCCTCATCAAAGTCCTTCCCTATTTCTAGAGTATGAGTTTTGTCAGTGGCAGAAGAGGGACTCTAGTGTTTGTTCTAGGAGCCAGCTGTAGGCAGGTCACGATAGGGTTCAGTTGCAGGAAAGTCAGTGTTCCAGAGAATATCTCTCCAGACAGTAAATATCACTTCAGAGTTAGTTGAAAGTGGTTAGGGACTTCACAGAAAGCTCCCTATATGCAATTCATCATTAGACCTCGGCCAATGGTATGGGCAAACTCCCAACCTCACAAATCACCCACTCAGCCTCACAGGATTCACACAAGATTTAAGGTATTACCCAATCCAACACAGTACCTCATCAAAGAAGAAGAGCTTGGAGATGGTAGTCCGCCTGAAGCAGCAGCACAGGACCCGGTCTTTGACTTCTAGTTGCTCTGCACTTTTGGTGCTCTTATACAGGTATCTGATGAAGAACGAATATCGTTGGCCGGACCCTCTCGGTCCTGCACTCTGGTGAGGGGACTTCAGGGTTTCAAATCATGTCTCTGAGGGTCCAGCAGGAGTCCACCAAAGTTTTTGCAGGAATCCGACTTTGGAAGACGTTGCACAGAAATCAGGCTTGAAGTCCATTGGTACTGGCAGTTTGAAGCCCAGCAAGGTCACAGCACATCATGGGATGGCTTGTTGTGCAGTTTTCTTGAGACTAGTGGATCTCAGCAGCCTTTGGGTAGGAGTAGTCACATTCAGGACCCCCCAGGTCATTTGGAGGGAAGGGTTACTACAGGCTCTGGATAAACAGCAGGCTCTCCCTTCACTGCGAGTCGGTTCATTGGAAGCAATAGGGCCCGGTTGCACTGCCATCCAGTGTGACCTCAATTAGGGAGGGCACTCCAGCACGCTATCTGCTTCTCTTGGTTTCTGGTATGGAGCCACGCCAAACCTAGCCCTTCTCTAGATCTCTAGCTCTGCTGCTTCTCCAGCTCTGTTACTTCTCTCCTGATTTTAGTTCCTCCTCTCTTCCCCTCTTCTTGTTCTATTGTGCATCCATTTTTAAAAGCTCCTATTCACACCAAAAATGTCTATATTAAAATTAACCGGCTCATTGGTTGGTTATCGTGATTGGGCCTTCATTAGTCCTTCGACCTAAAAAACACATAACCCCTTTCCTCTAATTGCTCTTAGGTCTCCTAGCCCCATTTCTAGGAGTTCTTGCTTCACCCGTCTGAAATTGCATTTCTGAACAGCTCTAATATGAATTAAAAAATCTTCAACATAACACTTTCCTCCAATTTATGAATAAGGGTCACAACCCATATATTTCTAAATTGGTCTAATCATGCTGATTGCAATGAACTGTGTCTGGTGTCGTGATTTCCCCAGAAAGGACTTCAGTTAAAATCTTGATATTTCACAGACGGGTATCTGAATCAATAAGCTACCATATTCCTGACTCTTTTTGGGGGAAAACTCTGGTTCCCAAGAATTGTGAGGAGATTCCCATCAACAAATGGTGTATTTCATGTGTTTTTTCCAAAGACCTGTGAACCGCCTGTTTATCTATTATGGTTCCCCATTTTCTTAAGCAAAATTTGATTGCCCATATAATCCTATGAGACCCTTTTAATTGCATGCACACTTTTTCACTTAATTAATAACCCTTTCTTTTCCTCAAAAACTGTATGTTGGCCTGGCCATCTGGATTTTGACATAGTCTGCAATAAAACCACTATTTTTCAAGGCTAAGGACATAAACATATGTTTCCTTATCGCCTTGTGCATGGTGGTATAACTGAGCCCCCTGAATCATGTGACAATCTGCAGTTGCATCTCAGCTGTCAGTCTGCCCGTAAAGCCACCACAAACTGAATTTAATTTTGAGTATTTTAGAAAGTTCAAAATCCATGGGCTGCAGTTTTCATTATTCAGTGGTCATCATTTTACCCCAATAAACCAACTAGGTACGCCTCCAGATTGTCTTTTGTTATTCAACTTTCATCTTCAATCCTGCAACTCTGCCAGTCTTTGCACTAAGGGCACTTCTTGTTTTGCCAAACCTGACCTCTAAAGGAAAGCCTTGCATGGACCGAATCGAGGAGTAATTCTGAAATTAGATACATTCCCAGCCCATATTCTGTCACTTTATAAATACTGTAAGGGTTGGTGAGGAATCTCTACAATTATGTGCTCCGCCTGTATAAACGGGCAGTGGTTTTTCAATGCCCATGCCTTTACCAGGAGTGCCTTTTCACAATCGTTGAATTACTCCTCCACAGAGGACAAGGTTTTGCTTGTGTAAATGATTACTTTGTTGACCTTGTTGTGGTTTTGATAGAATACCGCTGTTAGGCTGCTATAGGAAAACCCTGTCTCTAAGAAAAACTCCTATGGGGTAAGCCAAACAAGGAGCTTGAAAAATGCTTCTTTTCAGTTGTTTAACTGTATTGGATTGTTCCGGATCCAACTCTTTCTTGGCTCTGGACTTTAATAAATGAACCAGGGATGTGTGACGCCTGTGTAGTCCTCAATGAACTTTCAACCATAGTTGGTGAGTCCAAGAAGGCTTCTCAGTTCTCGCAGTGTGGTAGGGTCTTTTAATTTAAATAATGCTTCCACTTCCTTCGCCTGTGGGTTGAGACCATTGTGCCTTCTGAAAGGGCAATTTGGCTCCAGCTTTCTGCAGCTGGGCCAGAACATAGCACATTTTTGGAAAATGTTCTTCCACAGTTGGGCTACTGATCAAGACATCATCTACATAGGCCAGATTTCCCCTTTCGCTCAAGTCGGACATCGCCTTATGAAGGAATGTATTGAACTCATTTCTGGAGTTTCTTTATCTAACGGGTGTTAGGGTGCACCTGCAGTGTGGCACTCCAAAGGTAATGGGCCAGTTTGTACTAGTGTTCCCTACTCATGGATACTGTCCAGAAACCGTTGGTCAAATCAATGGCTGAGTAAGCTTTGGACCTCTGGATCTGCGCCAGCCCTTCCTTGATGTTGAGAAGTGGCCAATCTTGACACGTGGACCCATTTGTTAAACTCCCTTAGGTCTGTGCATTGTATCCCCAGTACCGTGCTGTTAAATGTACTGTTGATTGGATAAACTATGCCATGGAAATCCAAGTTCTTGACAATCTCTGCCAGTGACTCCATGGACGTGAGAGTTAACTGGTGCTATTTGATGAATACTGGAGCCATGTCGGGGTCCGTGGTATGGTGGTTGTATGTCCGCAATCATAAGAATCCACTGAAAAGATATCCTGGAAGGGAAAACCTGTTTTAGCTGCTGTTTTTGTTCCTCATTTTTACAGGCACCTGCTAGATGTATCCGTTCCTCGAGCATCTGCCTGAAACCTGCAAAACCATCAGGCTTGGAAATCTCAGCAGTATCCTTCAGTTGTGTGGAGAGATGTTTTAATGGTGCGTACCAGGACATGAAGTGCCACGGATTCGAGGTAGTTGTTGACTCTAAATACCACCTCGTTCTTCCTGATGCCACAGGTTACCTCTTCCATCCCATAAGGGCATGAAGAGTACACCAAGAAATTCCCCTCATCACGGGTACAAATCTTTCCTGAAAGAATACTATCAAAGGTGTCCTCACAATTGTTATGAATTGGTCCTATGATTTGATTCCCTAAATCAATAGAATAGAGTTGGGCATAAACCGCCATTCCAATTGAGTTGTCCGTGCCCAAAGTGATGCTTTGACGTCGCTGTTATCCACCAATATTCGAATGATGTCATGTTCTAAATCTACTAGAGGTGGTGGATATAAATACTACCCTTGTTGAGGTGAAAGTTCAAATTTGTGTAAGCGTCATTCTGTTCAACGTGTTGTCCTCGCTTAATTTCAATGGGAATTGTGAATTGTTGCACTTGTCCTGGGATGGTAACCTCTTCTCCCACTTGGACTTCAACCATATAAGGCAACAATTGAACTCGCCATAATGCCTTCTTGCTCTTGATGTTGACAAAGCCCCTAGGGGATACCCCCACCCCAGTCTTGACCATCTTTTGCTGTTCAAATCTAGACTAATTGTGAATCGATGGTGAATGTAACTGCCCAAATTAAAATCACCCATGACAACTATAACTGCTAACGGCCAAACAATTATGTTCTATAGTTTTGTTGACAACAGACATTTTCAACATACACCTGCAAGGCAGGACATTCGTAGAATCTGGTGTTTCCAAACCCACTTCCCCCATGTATTAATCAATTTAAATGTGGGAATGGTCTGATCTTTTTGGTGTTGCCTGAATAATCCTTCGCTGACTAAGCTTTTTCCATTACTCGGACTTACTCTGGTGAGATCTGGCTTCTCCCCCTCATTTATCTGCATGGGGAAGAACTGCTTGCCCTTTTTCTGGATAAAGACTTCAGTCAGACTTCGAGCTGGTTCTTCATTCTCTTTCAAAGGACTGTGTTTTTCCTAAATTTGGATTTGTATAAAATCTCAAAGTATTCCCTTCCAGTGTGGAGTACTACTTGTAGGTGGGAGGAAGGTTAATGTTCGCCAGTTGGGTATAGCTCCCATCGCCCATTTTTTCTCCTACAGAGATGATGGTGATTACTTGGACTTTGTTGTTCTGAAAGTGAAAATCCATTCAGGCTAACATTATTTGTACTCCTCTTGAGTTTGATAGGCTGTTTAGTCTGAGTCCAGAGGCACTGGTTCATGCGATCGATCCGAGGTGATAACTTCTGTACCCCAGTGAACAGGGAGTGCCCGCGGGAGTCACGACTATCACTAAGTGTTTCAAACAATGTCCAATTGTTATTTCTAGATATGTCATTCCCATCAAAGTTTTGGGGTTGGCTGGAAAGAGGTATGAGGGCAATCTGATGACTCTCCCTCCTTCCTAGATTCAGTTGATCAAATGCCTTTTTCAGAGGGGGCGCTGTTGCGTACAACCTCATTGCAGGCACTACAGTACATGAATGCAAAGCGGTAGAGAGACTGAACTCCCGTTGCCCTAATACTCAAACTGATGTTCTGAAGTGCCTTCCTAATGTGTCCCGTGTGACGTTCCTCTGAGGCCTGGCTCACTTCCCGTGTTGGATGACTGAGGGTTGCCTCTCTGGGGCTACGGCTGGGTACTGGCCCACACGACTGCCTGCACCAATGTTTGCCCTCCGGGTCATGCTTTCCCCCGATCCCGCTGCTTGAACGCTCTGCATTCCGGCCTAACCCAGCATACTCGGCAGCCCTTCTATCGCTGTGAGACTTGTGGTTCACTGGATCCTGGATGCTCTTGCCCCAGCTCGAGCCGCTTCGTGGGTTGCTGAATGGGCTCTCCCTGCCTGGCAGACTGCTGCCGGGCTCCGGCTCCCACTGTGATCGCAGCAGTGCCTGTTATGACCCGCGGCATGGCCAGCGTGGTGTGACTGGAGCCTATGCTCCGAGGGTTGTGATGCACGCACAGTGACCCAGACCATTTCCCTGCATTCCGGACTGCACTGCTCTGCCCGCGGAGGTCTTAGCATTCCTAGCATTCCACGTTGCAGGCCTGCCCTGCAGACTTGCCTGTCACAGCTGTGGCTCCTCCTAGAGGCTGGCTCCTATTCTGTAGATCCACTGCAGCTTCAGTCCCGGTGTTGGTTTGCCATCATTGACCCTCCAGTGATTTTGGCGCTCCCTGCCTCTGAAGGTGAGACTTGTAGTGTTCCATCTCTGACTACTGCAGAGTGTTGGGCGGCGGACCTGGGGCTGTTCTTCGAAACGTACACAGCTCTTGCTTCATTACTCCCCCTAGACTGGTTGAGTCTGCGTCCTGCGCGCTTGAGGTGCTCTGGCCCCCTCTTTCAGTGGATGTCTCCCAGGCGCCCTGGCATTGAGCTCAGTTTGGTACCATCTTCCTGCATGAGTGGAGAGGCAGGCCTACGCTTATACAGACTTTGCAATGAGTGAACTGTACACCGTTGTCTCAGCTGTGGTGCCTCTGATTACCCCCATAGTCTGACACCCTGTAGCCCCACGGTTTCGAGGTGCCTGCAGCTGCCTAACATTGGATCAGTGGTGCGCTGCTTGTCTTAGTAGCTACCCTTACCTGTCTGAACCCCCGAGAGTCTGAGAGGTGACAATTCCATACTCAACCTGGTGCGACCATGACCAAAGGGAAGGGCAAGTAACAGAGCTCCATCAATATGTTTGCAAAGTCAACAGCCAAAGCCCACCAAGGCTCATACTGATCCCGAAGATCCCCCGTTCGACGTCAGGTGAAACCTACCAAACTCCAGAGAATGATGGAGTATATGCGAGATGGGTTCATGATGCTACCCACCAAGCTGGACCACATGAGTGGGACAATTAGCTCGATCAAAGCCCGATGGAAAAGACTGACACCCGAGTCACTGGGGTGGAGCCAGGGTGAGCTTGGATGAAGATGATATGGCGGCGCTCAGATCAGAGGCCTCTTCACTATCCAGGCAGGTCCAGACCGTTAGCAAGAAGAACGAGGATTTGGAATCCAGGTCAAGGTGCAATAGCCTGCGTGTAATTGGAGTGCCAGAGGATAATATCAATGGGCCAATGGATTACTATGTGGAACGTATCCCTCCTATCTTCACTAGACGATCCCAAGCTTTCACCACACTTTGCGGTTGAATGTGCCCACCGTTCCCTAGCTGCGAGGCCAAGGCCCAGGACCCCACCCGGCCCATCACGGCCAGGGTGCTAAACTACTAGTAGAGGGATGTGCTACTGCACGCCACCAGGACCAAGGGTGAATTGCGGCTGGGCTCCACCAGGATCCACCTATATCCTGATTTTTCTGTGCCATCCAGCAGAAACGCAGAACGTTTCTAGCCACTAAGAAGAGGCTTCAGGAGCTGGGGGTCAAGTACTCGTGCTGTACCCAGCCAAACCGAGGGTCCAGCATGCCTAGAAGGTCTACTTTTTTACTATCACGGAAGAGGCCTCCAGATTCATTAATGAGCATTTCCCTGGATGACTGCTACCAGCTCATCGCACCACATGGGAACTCCCCCTGACATCCTTTCTGAAGGAGCTTAGCCCGCAAGCTGGTGTAGGTCCCTCTTGGGTAATATTAATGATACCTATAATGAAGGATTATTATGCTTTCTATGTCTCGCATTGGTGCCAGAGCCGATCTTGTTCGACGCACAGCCCCCATGCAGCGCTGCAATTGCTGTTGTTGGTTGATGGGTAGCTGGGGATTCACTCCTCTGATTGGGAGGTGGCTGGGCATGGGGGAGAGACAGAGGGGGGCTACAAATTGAAAAAAATGCTTGGATTGAGATGGGGGAGACGAGGCAAATGTTATACCCGGCTGATTTACACCAAGGTCCACCCTTTTCTGGTCCTGGTCAAATCACAGCTCACAATTGTCTACCGACTAAATTTCGGATGAGTGCCTGGTGTTCATGAGTTGTAATGTTAGGGGGTTGGGCAACCATGTTACGATGCACAAACTACAGCTTTATGTTGAACGGCACAAGGGCTGGGTCCTCTTTCGGCAAGAGACACATGCACTGGCGGGAGACTGCGACAGGTTTGCAAAGTCATGGGGCTCACAGCTTTATTAAAAAGCCTATTCAACGCAGAGCCGGGTGTGATGACTCTATTTCATAGATCCCTTAGCTTTATTCATAAAGTAACACACATAGTCCCTTTATAGCGATACGTCCATCTTGATGAACCGTGAGGTGGTCCTTTTGAACATATAGGGCTCAACTGTCGACGACCCGGAATTCTCCTCCCAATTCCCCCTTGTTCCTGTTCTCTGGGGTAGGGAATTTAACGCCATAGTGGACTTCAACCTAGACAGGTCAGGCGTCAAGCCGTGTCAATTAACAAGGGCTGCTAAGACCATTCTCTAGGTGCAGACCTCATTGGGCGTAGTCAACGCATTGAGACTATTACACCCTCGAGAGTTCTACACCTATTCTACTGTGTCCGATTCCCATTCGCGCATTGACGGATGGCTTGTGTCTGACACCCTCGTCGGACAGATTCTCCTGGACCTTTATCCTACCCAGAACTTTCTCTGACCATTCTCCAGTCACAATCTTGCTGATCTGCAGTGGGTGGAGGCCGGCCGGCAAGTTCTTGGATACTTAAACCTAGTGCACTACTTGATCTTGTCTTTCAGTCCGAGGTTGGATCAAGTATTGCTGAATTCTTTGTGCTCATTTCTGGAACGGTAGACTCGCAGGACACTCTATAGAAAACTCTGCTAACAAGAGGTATCCGCCCCACAAACAGGTTCTGAGGACTGTCTTCAGATATAAAGGGACAGCAAAGAGTCTGTGGAGAAAGAGGTCCCCCCCTACTACCAATATTATTCCCACAGATTCCCGATCTCAGACACTATATTGGAGGCTTTTAAAGCTTCTATCTGGGGCGTCGCCATCTCTAAGAAAGCTGGGATCCTTAGAGCGATCTGTAGATCCATCCACGAGAGTGAGAGCCTACTTGCCTGACATGAGGCACAATACGCTTCATCCCCATCCAACTCCACGCTTGGCGAGATGAGAGCCAGCCTGGACATCTTCAGTGCTCGTGCGGATTGGGAGCGTAAGTTCCTCGATGATCCTCAATCATCCAGATAATATGGGGAGGGTGAATGCTCCAGCAGACTACTGGCCAAATTGATACACCAAGAAAGTGGCACTTGCCATATTCCTCTGATCGAGAAGGCAGATGGGGCCTTGGTCCACGCCGCTCACGAGGTCAACGAAGACTTTCACTCCTTCTACGAATCATTGTATGCTAACTACGACTTGTGCCCCGCATCCGACATTTTCGTTTCTGGATGAGCTTCCACTCTCAGTACGATCGTGTGAGGCCAGGGAAGCACTGGACCACCCTCGGCAACTGAAGAGATTTTGAGCGCAATTGACTCCCTCTCGGTGGAAAAGGCCCCCTGATCTCACTGGCTCACTACCGATTTTTATATAAGTGCTGCATCTGACCGCCATGTGGGAAGAGGCTTGTGCGGTCGAGAGAATCCCCCTTTGCTACGCAAGGCAATTATCTCTGTGCTATTGAAACCCGATAAACCGGCTACTCAATGTGCCTCTTATCGGCCCCTTTCACTAATAAATAGTGATGTCAAGATCTTTGCCAAGGTGCTGGTCCCATTCATGACCTTTATCATTCACCCGGATCAGGCTGGGTTTATACCGGGATGCTCCATGACGTTAAACCTTCAGCGCCTATTCAACACCATTGGCAGGATAGACCCGAGGACCCAGGCAGTGGCTGCAACATTGGATATGCAGAAGGCCTTTGACTCGCTCTTGTGGTGGTTTCTGTGGGCTGTTTTTGGAGAATGCAACTTTGGCCCTCGGTTCCGGTCGTGGGTACATCTGCTGTACGCTTCCCTGGTTGCCAGGGTCAGCACTGGCAGCCTTTAGTCTGCCCATTTCAATATTGTGTGGGGACTAGACAAGGCTGCCCCATTTCACCATTGATATTTGCCCTGGCTATTGAGCCCCTAGCCAACAGAATTCACCAGAGGCACAGCCACAGGGGCGTGGGGCTAGCCGGCGCACCAGAGATTGTCTCTCTCTATGATGATAATGCTCTGCTGTACGTCTGCACCCCCGATGAGAACCTGGCTCCAATCCTGCAGGATGTCCTCCTGTTCGGCAGACTATCCGGATTTACGGTTAATTACTCAAAATCCAAACTGTTCCCCCTGACAGATGCTACAAGGGCACCTCAAGATCTTCTGGGATTTGTTTGGTCCCCTCTAGAGATCAGATACCTGGGAGTGGTTGTTGCGCGCAACCAGGCCTCGATATATGACCACAACTATTGGGGCTACCTCTCGTCACTTGAACAGAAACTGAGCTACAGGACCAAATTACCACTTACGTTGGCTGGTCGAGTTGCACTCCTCAAGATGGTGGTGCTCCCACAGCTTTTATACAGATTCCTGAATGTTCCGCTTTAGCTGGGGATTGCATTCTTCAAGCATCTCACTCAGGCGATCAACAGCTTTATATGGTACTATGGCACGGTTAGGTAGAAATGGGACACTCTGGTGAGACCATACAACTAGGGAGGGATTGCAGCCCCAAACTTTGAGCGGTACCGGGTAGCTGTGCAGGCTCACGTTGCTGCATTTTAGGTTGAACCCCTCAGCTCTCACCCACATGTAAAACTGAAGCACCATGCGGTAGAGTGGCTAGATGTCCGCTCCCTAGTCCCCTCCCCCCGCTATGAACCGTCAAATGGAAGTCCACAGTGACTTCCCTGTCTGGAACTGTCTGCCGGGGGCCCCCCATTCGACAAAACAGCTGCTGATTGTTGGTCCACGGCGGAATTTAGCCTAGTTCAGGATGCCTTTGCATCAGGATCCTTCATTGAGTGGAATGATCTGCCCAAATCCTTGAGATCGCACCACTCCAGATGGTTGCACTATGCTGGTCTCCATCGGAGGCGAAAGAGCAACTGGCTGGAATTTCCCTCGCTTCCCCTGATGATCCAATCCTGACTGCGGTTATGGACGCCGCCAACTCCCGCGGAGGGGTGTCCAAACTATACGATCTCCTTCAGGAATGGGCTTGCCAGCCACTAGATAAGCTCTGGGGTGCTTGGAGCAGAGACCTAGGGATCGATATAACGGATGAACCTTGGGAATTCATGTGCGCCCGCACTCATGAGGTAGCCTTCAACTCAAGGTTCTGTTTAATCCAATTTAAAATCCAACACAGGTACCACTATACCCCTGTCAGATTGCATTGCATGTCGAGGGAGCGATCCTCTGAATGCCCCAGCCCAGATGTAAAACTGATGACGCAGGATTCATTCACATGCTCTGGGCCTGTCCTAACATTTCTCCCTTCTGGGTAGGGGTTTGTGAGGCTTTGTCGCAGATGGTAGTGTGTGTTGTTGAGCCGAAACCTATGACATTTTTATTTTATGATTTCCCTCACCTTAGTTGTTCCTATAGGAAGCTAGCCGGGTTTTGCATGCTATTAGCGACGCAATGTTTGATATTACTCTGGCTGCGTCCTCAGTTCCCTCTGTGAATCAATGGCTACACTCTGTTACTTGGGCCTCGGACATGGAAGAACGCTGGTCTACTCTGCAGCCGTCGACCAGCAGACCTATTGACATTTGGCCCCCTCTTCGCTCCTACCTGCACTCTCTAACCAATGACTATGATAATGGTGCTGATTCCCCCACATTTGTTGATCTGCGAGACTGGTGACCCAACAGTTGCTTGACCCCACTCTCTTACCTGATGGTGTAAACAAAACTGCCACTTGCAAGAAGTCCAACTTACCTAATCAACCTTATTTGAGCTTTACACACCAACACCAGCATGCAAGTGAGGATCGCTTTTGAGGGCAATCTGACCCTCCTGATAGAGACACACAGAGGTTTGAAGCAAGGATGTATCCTTGCCTCTGCTCTGTTTAATTTCTTTATTGCAGATGTGCAAAGTGCTTTTAGCGATATGACATGAGATGCCCCAAGATTGACCTCTAAGGCAATTCCTGCATTGTTTTATGCAGACGATTTAGTCTTTATGTCGAAAACTCGAAAGGGACTTCAACATCTGATGTATTTACTTGATACATATGTTAAAGAGAACATCCTCACTATTAACTTAGAAAAAACTAAAGTTATGGTTTGTGTTGGAAGTTAAAAACGTCTACCTAGGAAATACAAGTGAACACTGCAGAAGAAAGAACTAGAACGGGTATCCGAATATATTTATTTGGGCGTGACGCTAGCAGATCATGAGGATGAACAATTATATATTAAATGTCATGTCTATCTCACAATCCACATTGATTCAAAACAAATACAGTAAATTTTCCATCAATCCGATCCTTACATTTTATCACCAAAAAAACACACCTATACTGATATATATGGTGCAGAAACGAAAAAAATCATCCCAGAGCTCATATGGAATAGATTGGAAGCAAAATTAAGGAGGAGATTAATGAATCTGCCTAATTGTATTCCAGGGTTGTGGATAAGATACGAGTTGGGCTTGATCTCAATACATGCAAGATATTTGTGGAATGTAATAGCCTTGTACCGAAAATGCATATTAGCACTTGAATCGGTGGCCATTATTGGCACACTAGCAAAGCACATGTGTGAAGCTGAGGATGTGTTTGTGCAGAAATGGAGAAGGAAAGTACTGCAGGTCTTAAAAAGTGCTGATATAACACTGGACATATTTATTCAGAACCCCATAAGGGCTAAAACTAAGCTATTTCAGCAGGATTGGATAAACACGAGAGAAAAATCTATGCTATATCATGATTTTGCGACACAGCCCTTTAGTCACAAAAAATATAGTGAGCTTGAATTATACCTGAATAAATCTCCCTCTTCACAACACAGATACAGCTTTGCGTGTGTAAGATTCAATTTATGGCAAACCAAGGAAGTTCTTGCTAAATGCAAAATAATAAACCTGGAAGAAAATGTATGCCGATATTGTGTGAGTGACAACAATAAGGAAACTTTAGAACATATATTGGTAAGGTGTGAAATGTTGGCTCCGTTACGTTTCATGTGACCATTAGTCAAGGAGTATGGAGTCATGACGACGCCGGAGTTGCTATGGCAACATATCTTTTGTGTGTTTCTCTGAAAGACACAGGGGACCCCACACTTTGGATGGGAGTATTACTTTAAATTTGGATAACGGAAAGACATCCAAAGGAAACGATTCAAGAAATGTGGTATCAAGGATTTTATTAAACCTGATACTAATTTAATATATCAAACAAATCATGATTAAATCTGCACTTGTGAAAACAATTTACATAGCAGGAAGCAACTTTTATTAAAAAGAACACATCTATATAATAAAATTCATCTTATTCACTCATCCAAGCATACAACCTCATCCATCCATTAGACAAACCACTTATACTAAACACTAATCAATATAGAATGTAAAATCTATAAGACCACGACCTCATCTTAGTCCAAAACTAGAGTTTGGACTAAGATGAGGTCGTGGTCAAAAAACTCTGGGACCCATCTTAATTGCCTATGCCATTGATGTTACCTGTTGTGGCTCGTTAAACTGATTTCATATTCTTTCTATACATTTTTCAGATGAATCAACTGTGATGAATTTTCTTATAGATTTTACATTGTATATTGATTGCACCTTGGCAAAGATCCTGACATCACTATTTATTAGTGAAAGGGGCCGATAAGAGGCACATTGAGTAGCCGGTTTATCGGGTTTCAATAGCACAGAGATAATTGCCTTGCGTAGCAAAGGGGGATTCTCTCGACCGCACAAGCCTCTTCCCACATGGCGGTCAGATGCAGCACTTATATAAAAATCGGTAGTGAGCCAGTGAGATCAGGGGGCCTTTTCCACCGAGAGGGAGTCAATTGCGCTCAAAATCTCTTCAGTTGCCGAGGGTGGTCCAGTGCTTCCCTGGCCTCACACGATCGTACTGAGAGTGGAAGCTCATCCAGAAACGAAAATGTCGGATGCGGGGCACAAGTCGTAGTTAGCATACAATGATTCGTAGAAGGAGTGAAAGTCCTCGTTGACCTCGTGAGCGGCGTGGACCAAGGCCCCATCTGCCTTCTCGATCAGAGGAATATGGCAAGTGCCACTTTCTTGGTGTATCAATTTGGCCAGTAGTCTGCTGGAGCATTCACCCTCCCCATATTATCTGGATGATTGAGGATCATCGAGGAACTTACGCTCCCAATCCGCATGAGCACTCAAGATGTCCAGGCTGGCTCTCATCTCGCCAAGCGTGGAGTTGGATGGGGATGAAGCGTATTGTGCCTCAAGTCAGGCAAGTAGGCTCTCACTCTCGTGGATGGATCTACAGATCGCTCTAAGGATCCCAGCTTTCTTAGAGATGGCGACGCCCCAGATAGAAGCTTTAAAAGCCTCCAATAGAGTGTCTGAGATCGGGAATCTGTGGGAATAATATTGGTAGTAGGGGGGGACCTCTTTCTCCACAGACTCTTTGCTGTCCCTTTATATCTGAAGACAGTCCTCAGAACCTGTTTGTGGGGCGGATACCTCTTGTTAGCAGAGTTTTCCTAAAGTCTACTGTGAGGTAAGACTTCATAAAGCCATCCCAATGGTTTGTATATCCCCAACACTTAGTATCAGTCTGTACTACTCATAGAACATTGATAGAATGGCAGAGCAGTCAGGCTTATCATAAGAGGAAAATGTGAGCTGTAAGTACATTGAACCTAGGTAGTAATGTAATTCCAAGAAACACTTCCACATAAATGTATATTAAAATATAGATTTATTATATTTATACAAGGTATGTCTTTAAATCCTTAGTACATTGTGTGGGATGTATTGACCCACTCTGCTATACTAGGCGGCATCGCTCTGCTATCTAGGGTGCAAGAAACAGCAGAAATGGCGGCACAACCTTTATGCGCGGCAAAACCACATTTTTCAAAACACAAAAAGATGGCTGCACAACCTGCTACCCATGGTGCATGTGTGATGGAATAGAGCACACGCTGCAGAAAAGGCACACTGGGCTTCATGACAAGAAACAGAATGCAGAGGGAAAAGCAGCGCTTTGCAAATGAAACTCCAAAATTCACTGTAAATGACATTTACTCCAAAATGCCTGTACACAACACTTCCCAACACTCAAAATCTTGCTTGGCGCTAAAATTCATTTAACCTAATGAAGCACTGTGAATGTACAAAGTCCTGAAATGTTAAGAGCAAAAATAAGTTCTGCAAAACTGGATTGCCTGTGAATGACAGTTCCTGTCAAAAATCTGAGTGCAGCACACTGGGCTACTTGTGAATGTCAAAGGGGCTCTCCTGATTAAGCTTTAAAGTTATTTAAACTAAAAGACTGCCAAATTAGCAAATGTAAACGGATTGTTGCTGAAAGAAACACATATTTCAGTTGTTTTTGATCCCACAGAAATAATGTATCGATTTCATTTGATGCAACAAGTTTGTTTTCTGCTGGATTCTAAGTCAAGAAATCAAGAATAAAGTAGCCTGGCTGGGCTGCAAGAAGTGGAAAAACAGGTTTCCATCCAAGGGGAGGGCCTTCCTCTCAGCAGATACTCACTGATATATGATAATTGTGGGGTAGGACAGACTTTTGTCTGCAGCCAGAGACTGAACAATGGCCGATTCCCCAGGCCAGGAAATGGACGTGTGAAGAGGTTGTAAACTTGGCTTGCAGAAGGTTCCCAAAGGTGGGGGCTACTCCTTGAGCTCCAGGGAGAGACAAAAGGCAGACAATTTGCTGCTAAGAACATGTAGTGAACAATTTTTAGAGACTCATAACTTATCAGAAATGGTAAAAATATCAAAAGGGCAGATTTGTTAGTCTAAATTTTGGCACTACATTTCAAAATGTGGTGGAACTGTGTAGCATAGTCTGAATAGGAATGGTGATATATGTGATTTTATGGGAACTGTATTTATGCTAGAATTGTTAAACTTTACACACACATCCCTATGGTAAAAAAACATATTTGTGGAAATTTGGAGAAAGTTGTTTTCATGCAGAAATTGACAAAATGTTGCAGAAAGGCAAAATAAGATCTCACAGCTGCAGTATTTTAATGAATAGATACTATATAAAATATGGAATCCTTGTGTGTGATTTTTGTAGAGGTTACAAATGTATAAATATGTATTTAGAACAAAATTCAATTTTGATACTAGTGGCTAGGGGAGGTTTCTAAGGATTGTAAAAACCAAACCATAAACTTGACATCACCTGTGTTTGAGCCAATACTCAGATGCACGGCGGAGATGAGGCTCTGATCCAATCCCAGTCCACAGGGGCGAGTTTAGTTAAGCCGTCCATACACCCATTTTTGTGATGTCATTTGAAAGGATAAAGACAGCTGACAACACATAGGGACTCACTCTTCTGATTCCAGCGAAGCACTCTGATCTAGCATTTAACATCCAGCATTCAACATCTGTCCAGATCTAGATGCCAAGGACCAGGCCAAGCAGTAGCTGAACCATTTTCAGTTAGGCCTCAATCCTCAAAATAATCCTTAAAAACCAGTGAAGCGCAATGGTGTGGGAAAGCATCCTGTAACTAGCATCCTGAAACTATCTGGCTTGTCTGATGAACAAAAGGCTTGTCTGATGAACTCGCTATCCTGCTGATTTGAAATACCCAGAAACAAGAAGGGCAGATCCTGAGCAGTTCTGGTGACCGGCCTAGCTGATCCAGTCCCGCGCCTGATGTACTGTCTTTCCTTGATCGATCTAATCCATTGACCAGAACCGTGACTGTCCAAAAATCTTAAAATCCCAGTGGATTGTGAGTATTAATAGGACGCTAGAGAACTATTGTATACCTTGCATTATCTTGTTCCATTCTGATCTCTGAACTATCCCTACTTTCCTTACCAGTAACGGTGTCAAAATCTTTAGTGCTATCTTATTCTGTCTAGTTGCTAAAGCACCATTTATATAGTCATCTTTATTTGTGTAACTCTGATCCATAAATCCCATTTTGAGTGTTTGGTATGGTGCCGCCGGGGAAGGTGATGAGGATCTGTTACTGAAGTCATGAATCAGTCTCAGAGCTTACTTTGTCCCGACTTGGTAGCCTAGCCTGAACACTCTAGCCTTGAATGAAAGCATAAGCCATATTTTCTGATTCTAAAGTCCTGGTTCAAATGCGTGTCTTTATTTTCGAAAAAAACACCTCTCACTAAAACCTCTATAACTCACTCCGTTTTTAAGATAGAAGCGAAATTTCAACTCCCACTTGTGCCTAACATCCTCAGCTACATTCACAATTGCGGAACAGTGCGATTGACCCAGTATACCAAAAATCACATAAGTAAATGTTTGCCGCGAATTGACATTTGGAAAAGTTTTACACGTGTGACTCACCTTTAAATTATTTCCCACTTGGCCTTTGAGATCCCAAGTGTTTCCGTTTGATTAAATCATTACTTGTGTTTGCTTGCATCTGTTCAAAGTGGCTCCCGTAGGAATTTATAATAATTTAAGCATTTTGAACATATTTTGTGTTTTTGCTCAGCCAATTTCAAAGCCATCCTTACAGTTGAAAAGTCAAATCTGTTTTTCTCTTGTGTTTAAGGGGGGGAAGGTGGGAGTGATATTCTGTTTGGTCTGCATTATTCCCGAATACCTGCTCTCTCCTCACATCTATTCAAATTGCTTGTTGGTGGGTTGAGGGGTGTTGCAAGGGGAACCCCTAACCATAGTGCTATCTGTTTCAGACTAACTCAGAAGTATTCTTTTCTTTGCTGCGTTCTTTTTGTGTTCATTACTTCATTCCTAGTGCATTAAAGCTATTATTCATTGTTCCTGTCACCCCATTGTTGATTGTTGTTACCTGTTAAAAATATATAGAGATTTTAAATTCTAAATAAATAAACAAATAATTACCTTTACAACTAGCCTGATTCCTAGTTCAGTGTAACCTTGGGGGTATTTTGAGGAGGCTGTGATATGAGTGGTATATCATTTAGAATATTAAACTTATAGATAAAAATAAATAAGGGTTTCATTTGTGCACTACATGCTGGACGAGACTTGGGTGTGTGCCTGATTGAAATCACTTACAATTGAACCAAAACACATAGAAATATGTTTAGACACTTTTCAACGGCCACTGCTTAGTTTGTAGTTCTTGTGGTTACAATTGTTAGAGCATTTTGCACTAATGTTCTACCGTACTATTGGTAATAACGTGCACTCACACACACAAAGATATACGGTAGTTGTATTTAGTTAGCAAAATCACATAAGATAATGAATTTTAGGAAGGAAAACAGTTAGTGTAACACTACAAGGGCTTAAGGTTACAGAGGCAGTTTCTGTGGACAGCAAGGCTTTTAAGTCCAAAATGCAACCCTAGCTAAAAGGCAGTTCGGAGAAGCAACTGATTACAAACGTTCCTGTGGATACTTTCTAATCTCTAGGCTTTAAGATACAGGAAGATTAAACCAATGTTGGAGAACCCGTTAAAGGACTCGCTAAGGAGACACAAGCAGCAGCTTGAGTTGGAAGAAAGAGTGGGTTGCCCTGGACACCTCTTTGTGCACACCAACTCTCTGGAGAGACTTTTTCGGGTTAAGGTTAGCAATACCTTTTCCCTCACAGGACCTTAGGTTTGAAGAAATGTTTGTGGCTGGATTCTCCTCGATGTGGCAGCACTGGACCCTGAAAGACGGGACAATGGACGGGATCTCTCAGCAGCATTTTCACAGGGAGGACCTCCACCACAGATTTCTTCAGCTCTGCTGGTCAGTCTGCGGTTTTAGCACCTTTTCTGCAGCAACAACAAAGGGACACGATTCACTCGGTCACCCTTCTTCGAAGCCTGGAGTCCGGCACTCTGCTGAGGGGAGTTGGATGAGTCGGCTCCTGTCTCTGGAGGTTCACCTGGTGTTCAGCAAAGACCTGGATGGATTCGGCCTTTCACTTCACGATGCACTTCATTTGGGTCTTAGGTCTCCTGGTTTTAGGGTTCTGCAACTCTGGAGAGGCACAGCAACTCAGGAGATGGCTCAGATTGGAGTTCATCTAGGTACTGGTTGTTCCCACTAGCCAAATGGAAGGAGTCGTCCTCTTCGTAGTTTCTCTGTCGCATAGAAAACTAGGTCAGGACAGCAGTCGCATCACGGTATCGCAAAGGGTCTGCCAGCGTCTCTGATTTCTTCGGTTACTTCAGTTTCCTGTGTTCGACTTGCCTTTCCGCTCAGGAACCTCACCTTTTATTCAGTTTCAGCACACTCCTCTGCAATCTCTCTCAGCAGTTTACAGAAAGGGGCGTATGGCGGTCAAATCCGGACAGCCAGACCCCAGTGGGAGCTGGTTCCTTTCAGGCACTCAGGCAGATAAAGGGCTGGGGAATGAAAAACTCTTCCAATTCCTGCCTGCCCAGACACACTGGAGGCAGGCGTGGACACCCAAGGGTTCCTGCCAAAGGCAAAACACGCACACAGACTTCCCCCTCCCAGAATGTTAGAAGAAGGTCTAACAAAGAACAACCATTCTAGACATGGCAATAGAAAAAATAGCCCCCAAGATAGTAGTTAGGTGCCCCTATTGTGCACAACTGGGATTGCGAATACAGTCTGCAGTAAAAAATAGCACAGTAGTCGGTAAAACACATCCACTACCAACAGCCATAACTAGAAGGTTGTCTATGAGACTAAAAAGTCACAGAAACAGAGAGAAGGGGGATACTAGGTATCCCCTCGGCACTCCACATAAGTTGGCGACTGCCAATCTCTCTGAATATTAAGTTGTAGGTGAGATACAAAGTATCTCTATCCTTCAGAACTGTAGAAATTAGGATTAAGTATATCAAAGGAGAAACCAAAGGGTTCCCAGCAACACTGCCCATAAGGAGCTGTGTGCTGAAATAGTAAAATACAGATGCCTTAAAGAGAGATGGAGGAAAGTGGACTCTATAGAATAAATAAAACACAGATAACAGAGCCCATAAGAATGATTAAGTTGAAAAAGGCCCCCCTCATTCAGGATATAAAGAAAAAGCTACAGAAGTCCTGTAAAAAGTGCTGCGGGTCTCACTAGGAGAGAGGATAAAACACACAAATGATACATTTCCCGAACACCTCTACAGTCTTGGGATTATCTGGCTTATGGGGTTGAGGTTTAGGGGGTTCTCAGCCTCTACACTGTCGGACTCTGGGTCTATTTTGACCCATTTTTCTTTGGGTGGGATCCCCCCATTCCTGAAAAAGATTCTCTTACTTGAATCCTCCGGGTATTCTTCTCTGTGTTCCAGTTCTAGGATCCAAATCTTGTGGGGTCATGTATGTTTCCTGTCGGATGTGTTCCTCATTGCATGTTGGAACATGCAGAGGAAAAAAACTTCTGGAAACGTGCGTTGAGGAAAACATCTTACAGGCAACATACCTGACCCCATTACAGGAACTACTGGATGTTTAAGCAGAATCGCAATGCATGATAGCACTACCATGGCTAGAATAGCTATGCAAAGTATTGGGTATTTTCAGCTCCCGAGAAAACAAATAAACAGCATCTGGCAAAGTTAGGACCAAAGTAGCAGGAATATGGAAAATGCATTGTTGGCTACCAAACAAAACCTCTAATGCCAAACATCAAATATTTTCTTCATAAAAATAAATATATTATGTGTGCCCCGATTTCGAATGACTAGGCCGAAAGGCTACCAGCCTACTTCCCACTACATTATTGTGGTACTGAGTACATTTTCCCCAAAAGAGAGCTGCTACAGAGAAGTTTATATTGAACAATGAACACATAAAAGATGAAACTCAATTGCCAAAAGTAAATCCAAAGGCACACAATGATACCTGCAACACTGTCGGCTTGTCAAAATGTATCAAAATCATAACCGAGAATGAAGAAGGAGCAAGATGTATATTTTATAATTGAGTTATTGCGGTAGGCCTTGTGTAAAGAAAAAGCAACAAGTTAAAAAAGCACCATTTCTATTTGTAAGAACTTGCTTAAGGATGTGCTGGGGCACCCAAGAAAATCTCCCCCATCAGATTCAAAGGTCAAACACTCCTTCACATTTCCACTTGGTCAACCTCTTTGAAGATCTAAAGAGCCAGAAGGGGCAGAGCAAATGCCTGGGAGTAGGTTTAGTGGGATGGAATGATGACCACTGAGAACATTTTCTTTGGGTGGGATCCCCCCATTCCTGAAAAATATTCACTTACCTGAATCCTCTGGGTATTCTTCTCTGTGTTCTTTTTAAGTCTATTTTCCTCTTTTTTTTTAAAGGATTGTTGTAGTGTCTGTCCCGTCGACCATCTATGAATGTGATAGAAAGTTGATACAAGTGAGTGACTGACTGCTCCAGATAATGTTGTCGAGTGCTTGTGTTTTGAATGCGTCACATTGGGTCCTGAGCAGGAGTGCATGAAGATGGTTGGTTGGTGGTCTCTTCTGTATATTGCTTGAGAATAACTGGAAGCTAAAAAGCAACTGAATGTATCTATAATAGAGCCACCTGGATGCTTCTAACCAAGAGACACACAACTGGACTCGGTCTGGACTGCAATTTAACCTCTTTTGGTTACAAGATGAAAAGGACAAAGAAGAAACACCAGGAATCTTCAAGAAGGAAGTATGATGTGCTGTAGGGAAGGAGCAGTGAAAAACAGACCACCCACCGCCCCTTAAGATGCCATCCATCTTCCAAGTGCAGGGAAGGGAAGCTTAGGGTAAATAAAAGGACATTTGCATGTTACAAGAAGTGCCTTCATTTAGCAGCCTTTGGTCCTCCTTATACCCAGAATACCATTCTTATCAACCGTAAGAGATTAAAGGCTGCAGGCCACTGTCACCAGTGGGGGGGGGGGATAAGTGTTTTACCATGCAATAAAGGGCCATAGGGACGGTGTGATGGCATCCAAGGAAGTATGCCATCAACTATGCATTTCTAAAATGAGAACGCGTTCTTAACATTGAGACAGCTATCAATTTTATATCTTGGCAAGCTACCCTGTCAGCTCCACCAGCATTTTACACTGGTTTATAATGGGCTTTGATCCTGTTGGACATTGGTAGTTCATAGCACAGCTAGAGGCCTTCAGGCCTTAACTGAGGTCGAATTTGAGGGGCACCAAGCGTCCAAAGTGAGTCATCGCAGACAGGCTGGCCCAAGACCTCCACTGTGGCACCAGTAGGGCAGCGGCTGGGAGCTTCACACTGCTCGGTTTTCAAGTGCCCATGATGACATCACCAACGTTGACAAACACTGCCAATGGCTTCTGCTTGCACAGTCATCTATACTCTAGTACACTACACCCTCCGGAATCCCCACGCAAATGGAAACAATTGCACAATGTACTTTTTTATTTTTATTTATCTACTGAGGAACTATGCTCTTTTGATCACAAAAGAACGTACAATAGATAAGAAATCAGACTTGACGGGAAGCACTGAGGGTTTTACAATGGGGGAGTTTGAGAGACAGTATGGCCTGCTGTGCGAGGGATTGACCATGATGGATGAAGTGATTGTGGATGCAGAGAAAGTGAGGGATTGAGGCAGGTTACAGGCGCGGGAAAAATTCTAGCTAGAAAGCAGATGAGAGGTAGGTTACGATGGTAACTCAGAAGGGAGAACACAGGCTTTTAGTTTGGTATTGAACAAATCCGTGTGGCCTGTTTCTCAGATGTCTGGGGGAAGGGAATTCCATGCAAGTGAAGGAAGAAGAGGGAGTGGAAGCGAGAGGAAGCACATAGTTTGAGGTACCACAAGGGTAGTTGAGGAGGCAGAGCAGAGATCACAAGAAGGCTTGTAGTGTTGATGGATACAGTGGTTCTGACCTGTGGATAGGTAGAATTGCTTACTTTAGATGCCTGGTGCCTGAGCACTTAGTTATCGTAACGGCTACAAGAATGAAATCCACTGGGTATGCGCTGTGCAGATTTGCGCACAGAAAGTATCCACTCGTGCTATCCTTTCCTTGCTATATGTTACCAGTCCCTTTGCCTTGCAAGGTAATATGATGACCTGCCAGTTCAGTGCACCATGAGTTAGTGAACTCGGGGTGATGAATATACCCAATCACATCAAAATCCAGCCCTTGAACCATGTCATACTTTTGTCATACTTCTCTTTTTTTTATTCTATACACATTCTCATGGATGGCCATTTTAGCAGTACTATCGGAAATAGCATTATATTGTTTCATAGTGGTAGACTTGTTGCAAACAACCTATTCTCTTTCCGTCACTGGCGTTTCATGCATATTAGTCATTACATTCATTTCCATTATTGTTAGTGTTCACATTAGTGCTAATATAAGTAAATCCACTTGTATTATTAACATTTATCTGCATCGTTCCATTTGGATAATATACAATCCTATTCCCCCCATTCCTCACATTTAAAGAAATTGTCCCTATGATACACTCCTAATAGTACTAGCCATATCACACACATTCCTCCAGTAATAACTGATCCACAATAATAGACCTAGGTCCATATTCTCTCATTTGTGCATCTGCACCTCAGGTCCCTACTTAACAAATGATTTACGTTAGTTACATCGATCTTCTTTCCTGAAATAGAAGCAGACACACAAGACAAAGAAAATGGAGAAATGTAAACAATGTACTTTGTGCACAAAAGAAGGAATGAGAGAGAGAGAAAAGGAAGGGAAGAGAAAAGAGATACAGTGAGAGAGAAAAAGAAAGCGCTCCCAAAAAAAGGAAAATACAGAGCTAGCAGCTGAGCTTTGGTCTGCCACTTGAGCTTGCCACCATACCTGTTTTGCCCCTGGACAGGCTGGTGAGATACTCGGGGTACAAGTACTGTTACCCCTCTTTTCAAGATAACGGATGCACCAGTGTGTTCTCTGGAGGTCAGAGAGGTGGATCCAGTAGCGCAATTCCTTGAATTTCACTGAGAGGTGAGTACAAAACACAACCTGTAAGGCCCTTGGAACAGAGGGTTATTCCATCTGCGTACAAAATTGTGGACATAAATGAAGTCCCCCGGCAGCAGTGGTCATGTGGCCATATGCTCAGGATCTGTCACTTTAGTAGGTTCAGCATCTTGTGTCTGTCGTCACAATCCTGGGAGGTGCAATCTAATGGTCTTAGTTAGTACAGCCAAATATTCTTTGAACTCCTCTCCTAGCACCGCTGCAGCCCTATGTGTATGTGCATCAGGAGGCCTTCTTACAGGGGATATGGGAGTATGCATACGCCGGCAAATGACCACTTTGTTAGGTAACACATGGTCTTTGCTTGTCTGTGTGCGTAAACTGAAGAGGGCAGGGGGCAAACGGTGCACCCATTTTTTCTTCAATGGGGTACACAGTTTGGATAACTTACTTTTAAAGAGCCCATTTATTCTCTCCACCACGCCATTTGCCTGTGGGTAATAAATCAAACACATGCAGCGCTTGATGCCATTAGTGCTGTAACGTGTTCAAATATGGCATTGAAGAAACATGTGCCCTTGTTTGACCTTAAAATCTCACACACACCCCTTCGCGGGAAGACGTCCCTCACTTAAAACTTTGTATCACTCTTGGCATCCGGGCGTGCACACGGCCCTGCTTCCACCCACCTTGAGAAGGAACAGACCACCACAATGAGGTACCTAGATCCATTACAACGCTCACCCATATCAGCATAATATACGTGTAATTATCGGAACGGCCCTGTAGGACGGTGCAAGGTGCCCGTAACATCTGTAGTTTCATCTCTGTACTAAAACTTTGACATGTGGTGCAAATTATGACCATTTCTGTAATGCATTTCCTGGATGTTTGGTATAAACCAGTCCTCCTGTGTATCTGCTGCTTCCAGCTGTGAGATGGATAATGTAACTGTTTGAAGGCTACTGCTAGCAGCTCCTGGGGCATTACTGTCTCCCAGAGCTCTCTTGCCTCCATAACAGATCTGTCAGGGATTGCCTGCAACCTCTCTAACCACAACCCTTTCTGCCTTTCAGGTGCCCTCCTTGTAGCTCTGCGATATAGGCAGTGCTGTGTAAGGTGCTAGATGTTAGTTTATTGATGGGACAGTCACAACGTACTCAGCGGATATTTCATTTGGCCGATATGTTGCCATTTTGGCCGCCGTCTTGGTGGCTGTGTTCCCCATTGATATTTCATGGGTCCCGTTAGTGTGAGCGGTGCACTTGATGACCGCCACAACAGATGGCTGTGATAACTCTTTTATCAGCATTTATAATAGTGTCGCATGCTGCATCGGCCCTCCGAAACCCCCTCCTCTTCCAGCGGGATAGACCGGCATGTAACGCTGTTGTAATGTATGCACCCCTGTGACGCTCTCAGTGCTTCAGTGAGTGCCACAAGTTCTGCCATCTGTGCAGATTAATGTCTGTGCTTAGGCAACCTTTACATGACCACCGTCTTCTACTGCCCTCCCTCAAGTCGTACCACTGTTGCCCCTGTCTATCTCTGCCCACCCTCCTGGTCAATAGTAGATGACTTGTCAACAAAATGTATCTCACCCCATTTCAATGCATGTGGCACAGTCGTGCGCCTTTAAATCTTCTGGCATGTCCATCAAAAAGGTAGAAGGGTGCACTGTTTTAAACCTAACCACATGAATATTGGGTTTAGAAATAATTATCTCATATGCGAAAGACCTTTCTGGAATGGCAAACAAAGAATGTTCCACATACAACATTGGTGAACACCCCATTAGGATTGTAGAACTTTTCTCTATTGCAAAATCAGCAGCTGCTGAAGCTTGTTCGCATTTGAACTGCCCTTGCATTACTGCATCCAAAGCATTGCTATAGTAGGCCAATGGCTTATGGCCCATAGTGCTTTTCTGCGTCAACACTGCTGTCATAAGCTGACCTTAAGTGTGAAAACAAAATTTCTGCTTGTAATCTGTGGTGGTCAGTACAAGTGCCGAGCTAATGACTTCTTTTAAGTCATTAAACTGTCTGATAATTTCAGCCATCCACTGTAACTTCTTATAGTTCTTTTGTCTTTTGTGCCTCCCTAAGGGCCTGTACAAGTGGTCTTGAGTATGTTGCGTAATCTAGGGTCCTGGCCCTGCTGTAGTTACGCAGGCCTGGAAACCTCTGCATCTCTTTTACTGAGGCGGGTCTGAGGGTGGCGCGTACAGACACTGCCCTGTCTGGTAGTATTCTCTTACCATTCGTCGATATGAACTGCACAAATAAGATTACTTCCTGTTGGCAATATTGACATTTTACCATGTCATCCTTGTACCCTTTACAGGCCAACAACTGTAGGAGTGCAACAGAGTCCATTCAGCAGTGTTGTTCACTGTTACTACATATTAGTAGATCGTCCACATACTGGATAATCTTGGTAGGCACCGGAATATTCCCAAGATTGGCATGCAGTATTCTGTTAATTATGTTCGTGCTCTAGCAGTACTCCTGAGGTGATCTAGTGTGTTCGAACTGCAACAGACCCTGTGTAAATGCAGTGAGGGACCTCGACACCAGATGGAGTGGAATCGAGAAGAATGCATTTTTCTAATCCACTACAGTAAAATATGTGGCTTCTCTGGAGATGCTGCATAAAATTGTCACATGATTCAGAACAACTTCAAATTCTTTCTGTACCACCTCATTTAGGGGGCGGAAGTCCTGAATCATTCTCCAATTGCCCCCGGTTGATTTTTGACTGGGTATATTGCTGTGTTACATAGGGACGTAGATGGTACAATAGTCGCCTGGTCCAGTAGGGCCTTTATTGTTTTTCTAATACCCTCCTCTGCCTCTCTCGATAGTGGATATTGTCTTACCCTTGTCAGCACTGCACCTGGCTTCAGTGTTATACGCACAGGTGTTAAGTCTTTCAATAATCCTACATCATGTGGATTTGTAGTCCACAACTGTGAAGGTACTTGGTGTAAGTATTCATCAAAAAAATTGATATGAAGTTAATGCTGCCATTAAGGGACACTGCACTATTCAGTACTATCATTCTGTCACATGGGATGTAGATCTCTAGGATTATTCCCCCTTTTTGTTGTTATTTTCAAACAATTTGTCATCCGTCATCTTCTTTTAGCTGTACTACTCTATCTACACAAAGCACTGTGCGCGACTCACGCCCATCCCTGTCCATTCCCAATAGGACAACCCTCTTGTACGAAACCAACAACCCCTGTAAATCCAGCGATAATATTGTTCCCACCACCACCTCGGGTGACACCGCTGGACGAAAGATAAAATCAGTATTGGGCACTCACCAACACTGTTTGGCAAGCTATGGCTTCTCCTCCGCAAGCACCATAATATCATAAATTAACATGTCTGGGTCTACAGGAATTGTGCGGACTAGCACCTCCATTGTCATTGTGTGAATTATCACACATCCCAGGCGTGGAACAGACTATCCCATTCTCTGTAAAGGATATAGTCATGTTTAACTTGCTGAGCAAATCTCTAACCAGTAAATTGAGAGGGAAACTCTCAGAATATAGTAAGGGCGCCAGTACTACCTTCCCTTCCACCTTCACGTCTAACTCCTCAGTGTATGGAACCTTGGAAATAGCCCCAGAGAATCCCTGCACGTCAAGATATGTTCCTGATAGTGGAAAATGTCCTTCCATGATACATGATTTAGTTGCACCAGAGTCCACCGTGAATATGAATTGCTTATTTCCTATCTCCGCTCCCACCAACGTTCCTCTTCAGGGTGGGTAGTCGTCGACAAGATCAGACATGCAAGTGCTCTCTATGAGCTGTCCTAATCAGGATTTTTATTTGTACCAGATAACGAGAAGGGGCTACCTCCTACCACTGCTTCTCCCCCAAAAGGTGCAGCAGCCCCACCTGGTACCCTGCTGTTTTGGCAGGTGCTGCGCTTGTGTGTCCAGTGTTTGTGGCTGCTGATTATAGGTTTGGTATTGCCCTAGTGCAGGGGTCTGCAACCTTTGGCTCCCAGATGTGTTTGGACTACCATTGCCATCCGGCCTGTACAGCATAGTCAATGTCAGGAGATCATGGGAGTTGTAGTCCGAAACATCTGGAGAGCCACAGGTTGCAGACCCCTGCCCTAGTGGATACTCTTGATTCTCCAGCATGGGGTCTGGCATGGTTTCACATGCTCATGAATATTCCCCGTCGTCAGGCTGGGAATCCTCGGTAAAGAAAAAATCAGTATCAGTTTCGTTTCTGATCTGTCTTTCTCAGTAGTAACCAATCACTGGTCTCTGGGTCATACTGCCCCCAGCCAATGACTGCCCTCTCCCTAAGCCCCGCCTCTGGCAGCCATCTTCAGATTTTGTCCGCACGCTCCAGTGTTGGGAGTCCTCGTGCTTAGCCCTCAAGCTTTTGCTGCCTTTTCGCGTTTTTTCAAAGAGAATTTCTCATTTTTCGGTCAAATAGATCCTCAAGCTCCACCGTCTCTACATCCGATTAACGGGGATCCGTGTCAGATTTTTCTACGCCCCTCAAGGGTGAAGATTTTGTCGAGTTACGCTTCTTGGAGGATTCCAGAAGTTTCTGCGGCCTACCCGAACATCGCCCAGGAGAAAGGAAGCTCGACGCCAGGAAAGCTGTTCAGGGTCTGCCCTGGATGCCAGCTACAGAATGTGTTCAAGGAGGACGAGCATTCGAAATGTCTCTACTGCCTTCATGAGGACAAAACGCACATGCAGAAGGACTGTGCGTTTTGCAGGAACATGTCGGATCGGACCATCAGGGACCGACACCTTTGTCTCTCCAACTGGCTGGAAGGAAGGAGTCCGTCAGGTGAGAAGAAGAAGAAGTCAGAGCGGTCTTCTAAGTCCTGTGAGGGCGCCTCGACGACGGGGGCCCAACAGAAGGCAAAGCACTGCGAGTCCGCGGGCACCGGGAGCGCCGAACGGTCGGGCTCTTCGGCTGCCAGGCAGGGCGCGCCTTCCCCGGGAACCATCAACCACGAGCCAACGCTCTGGTTCAGGGAAGAGGAGATCCGAGAAACCGGGTAAGCCTCTGGAGAGGCCCCGGTCGATCTCGAAGGATTCGGCCGAGGGGGAGCGAGGCGCTGACCTTCCCCCCCCCCAAGGTGAAGGCCCCAAACAGGCCTAAGGCGGTGAAGGCCTTGATTCACCCAGCCAAGGCCTCGATCGAGAGAGTTGCGGCGGCCCTGGTGCAGCCTGTGGAGGCTACACCAGTGGAGGCGACCTCAGGGCCCAGTCTCCCTGCCTCCGCGGAGGGAAGCCTCTTTCATACCTATCGAGAAGACCCCCGTGAAGACCCAGGCAGAAAAAGGGGGGGTGTGGCCATTGTGGACACGGATGTTAGGAAAGATTTCGTAATTGTAGGTAATTTTCCTTCCATGTGGCAACCCCTAAACTTTTTGCTGTTGTTTTCACCTTGTTCTTGACTTTGCCAGAGAAGTGCAGCCTTCTGCCGCACTCCTCTGGGCTTTCGCTCCTTTCTTACGGGGAAACTGACATGCCCTTAAGACAGTCAGTACCGGGGAACGCTGTTTCCCGTAGTTTCTTTTATCGTGTTGCGGCTTTAGTGCAACATGACACAAGAGGGCACTGTAAGCTAAGTTACAGCTCTCTTGGGTCTCTATCCTTCTACAGGCCCTAGATACTCTTTTAGGATGGTATTTGATCGGTGCAAGTCATTCAGGGACTGGAATGGTGGCAGCTATCGTTTTGTTTATTTTGAGCTCCTTTTGGCGTTCTGAGCACGTTTTTCGCACTGAACCCAAAATGGTGGCCTGGCTCCCAAAATGGCCAGACCACGAGGCTCCTTTGTCCTGTCCACTGACCGTCTTGCTCCCTTCACCTTCCCCAGGTCGGGCGACCCGGGGCCTTCCTTATTTGGGCATGTACTTTCCCGCGAAACGTGGTTGCTTTCGCGGGCTTCTACATGTCGTTTGTGTGCCTCCAGGGTGTGGGCTGGGATGTCTGGTCCCAATACACATCCTGGGTGCCAGAGAGTCTAGGGTGGTGTGAATGCCTGGGACCACCGTGGTCCGTGATTGGTCCACGTATGGTATGTGTGTTGATGAGCGGATCTCCCATTGGCTCCCCTCCGTTTTGGCGCGAAGGGAACCGTGGATAAGAGGGGGCTGGAAACACCACTACCATGTCGATCTCCTGAGTTCTCACGAACGAAGGAATACAGGAGCCAAGTATCCTGCAACCACGAGGCTGGACCGAGGAATCGCTGGTGACCCGCTGAAGGAATCCTCCTTTGCACTGCTGTCGTCCTGTGAAACCCTTTCCTCCTTTGATCGAACCAGAAGGCCTGTACTGGTGCTTCGACCTTTGGAATAGCAGGAACAGCTATTCCCGGCGACTTCATCATCTCCTGCCAAGTAAGCCTTCGGAAGCGTCTCTGGGCCATCCAGTTGACTGACCAGCTTACAAGGGAGTCCTGCTCTGTAACCGCCGCCAGGTTGTGTTGTATTTCGAGTCCTGGTCACTCTCCCACGCTTCGTACACTTGGCGTTCCCAAGTCTGAAGGGAGGAGTGTACATTTGGCTCGAATACACACGGCCGCTCCGTTGTCCTGCTGCGGCAACAAACTGTGCTGGTTTCGTCGATTGGGACGTCTTTTTGCTCTACACGACTACGAGGCGTTCCCTGCTCTTCTGAACCTGCCAGCTGCTGAAACTAACGTGGAGAAGCCTGGGTCTGCTTGCTTCGGGGAACGGTGAGTAGTTTAGCTAGGATCTGGTCGCCCTCCTGCAGTAGCCCATTGCTTTTCCCTGCTGTGTAAAAACAGCACCCTTTTGGCCGTACTCCCGCTCTGCTTCTGCCCGCTGTGGAGGCTGCGCTTGAGTTGCGGAACCTGTTCTCCTTCTGCTGTGCACTAACCCGAACTGCCTGACTTCCTCCGAAGAGCTTCTCCTTTTGCCCGTTGGCACCGGCGTGGCAGGTACTTTGAGCACAAGGCTCCACTCTTCGCAGGGCTCGGACTTCCATCTAGTTAGGTGCCTCTGAAGGCGAACTGAGTCTAAAGCGTTATCGCACTGCCTGTTTTCCTTCCCTTTCAGGTGGACTACACATTTCGTGCTAATAACGCTAGCGACTGTTGTATTTGTATATATATTGTGTTGATATGGTATGTGTTGGTTTAGTATTGTGATATTGTGATTTTCTCGCTACGGTCATTGTTTTAAAGGCCTTAAAATAAATGTGTATCTATTTTTGATATAACAACTGTTTGGAGTAGTTTGTAAGCGCTCTTGCTTTGTGTGCTCATTGCGGGCTTTCAGTCACCCTCACCCCTCTTGAGACCTAGTCTTGACCGCCGCGATCGCTACCTTGATTGGTCTGGCTTGTCCAGAGGTTACCCTGTTCCAAGTAATTAGGTTGGCCTTCTGAACTTCTGCGCCACCAGGACAGAGTTCAGAAATCCGTCTTAACAAATTGGTGTACAGCGGTGGGATACGACTGAAGGTATCCAGTGTTGCGCTCGAACTAAGGCATTTCAGGTTATTCCAACCAGTACACGTAGTGAATTGTTGTAGTATAACTTTAAAAAGGCCATAGTCCTATCAAACAGTATGGAAACAAATACCTTGTTAACTTTAAATGCTTCCAAATCAGAAACGCTGAAAAAGATGTGTGCGGAGAGAGGTGTTTCCTCTCAAGGCACAAAATTGGAAATGATCCAGAGAATCGTGGCGTGGCAAGAAGCGCAGCTTGACGCTATAACTTCTGAGGACAGTGCAGAAGGTGGTGGGGCTGCTCTCACTGGTAGAACCGACGGTGTCTAATGTTTCCTCTGCCAGTGTTGATGGGGATGCTATGCTTGAATTCAAGAAGCAAGAGCTGCAGTTTAGGCAGCAGGAGCTTGAATTCAGCATAGCCAAACTAAAAATCGAACAGGCAGAAAAACAGAAAGACAGGGATCACCAGTTGGAACTGGCCAAGCTTCAGGTTGCAAATGGGTCCAAGGGTCCTGGACATGGGTCTGGGGCTTCCTCTCATCCACGGTTTCCGAAAGATCTGCTCAGTGTGTATGAAGAAAGGAATGACATTATGGACTGGCTGAATGCGTTTGAGTATGCATGCGAGGTTCAAGAAGTTGACAATGCTGATAAGATTGCGTGGTTGCTCAGTAGACTGCCCCATTCTGACTGTAGTGCCATTATGGAAATGTCGAAGGCTGAGCGAGCTGATTCCGCAATGTTAAAGCAAACTCTCATTTTAAAGTTTGGGAAGACTCCGGCCCAATATTTAAAGCGTTTTCGAGAGTATAAGAAAAAGGAAGGTGGTACTTGGTTATCTTATGTCGCTGAATCTTTGAAAAACTTAACTGGCTGGGTCGAAGGTTATAAGGTTTCTACCTTCGAAGGCATGATAAATCTTGTCATGCTGGAACATATTTTTGCTTCTTCTTCCCCGGAGCTTAAGCAGCATTTGGCCGATTCGAAGGAGATAGATCCTAAGAAGCTGGCCATTGCAGCAGACTTATGGGTGTCACATCGAGTGTCCCATAAGGACAAAACTCATCCTGGCAAGCAGGAGGAAGGGAAAAAGTCCAAAGATATGGAGGGTGGGGAATCTGCTAAATCTTCTTCCCATAAGGGCCACAAAAAGAAAAACAAGGGTAAGACACAAGAGAACTCACAGGGTAGTGGAGGTCAGCCTCCGAAACAGAACTCTGGTTACAATAAGCCTCCCTACGTAAACAGACCCACTGGGGCTTGTTTTTCTTGTGGAGCAACTGACCATGTGAAGGGGGATCCCCGGTGTAAGGTTAGACCTTTGGGGGTCCACTCCGCTAATCTGGCCTTCTCCTCCTACGAGGAAGAAGAGATTACAGGAGCATCCTTCTCCTCAGACTCATTTCCCAGCGGAATAGAGGCTGAGGTAGTTTGTGTCCCTGGGTTCCTGGGAGCCTAAAGTCGCAGAGGCTTATGCTAGGATTCCGGATAATACCAAGCACTACTTTAAAGACAGTGTGCTGATCAATGGAGTGGATACTCCAGCTCTTAGGGATAGTGGGTGCAGTCGCACTGTAGTGGATTCTACCTTGGTAGACTCAGAGGAAGTTGCCAGAGCTACTCTGATGCCCACTAAGTTGGCTGACGGCCCCCTCCGTATGTTTCCAGTAATACCTGTAAATCTTACTTTAAATGGTACAGCAGTCAGGATTCCAGTGAGCATTCAGAGAAACGTCCCGGGAAAGGTCTTGTTAGGTAATGATCTCAGAGCTTTAGGGCTCGTAGGAGACACTGCCGAAAGACCCTACACACGGTCTCAAGCACGGGCAGCATTGGCCAAGTCCAATACGCCGCCCCAGCCAAAGGGGAAACCCAAGGCGAAAGGAGTCTACAAGTCAAAACGAGGGAAAGAGAATATTCCCCCGAGCTCGCCTACCACTGCGGTGGAGGAAGTTGGTCAATCGCCCGGGCCTGACGAGGAGGTGGCGATGCCTGAAGTATTCGACCCCAACGATCATCCTGAACTAAAAGACTTGTTAGTTGAAGGAGGTCCTGATAGGGACGAATTCAGTAAAGGCCAACGTGAGTGCCCATCTCTGGAAGGCCTAAGGAGACAGGCCTGCTCCCAGCTTGAGGGTGAACCTCCTGGGAAGCATAGGATTTATTGGGAAGGTGGGCTCCTGTATAGTGAGCCCACAGAGTCTACAGAAGGAGACCATAGGAGGTTGGTGGTTCCCCTTGCTGTTAGGCCCTTCCTCCTGCAGTTGGCGCATGAAGTTCCCCTTGCTGGTCACCTTGGTATGAAGAGGACCAAGCAAAGGTTATCCATGCACTTCTACTGGCCCAAGATGGGGGTGCAAGTAGAAAGTCACTGCAGGAGTTGTGCCTCCTGCCAGTTGTCTGGTAAGGTTGGCGCGACAATCCAAGCTCCGTTGGTACCGCTCCCAGTTGTGGGGGTACCATTTGAAAGGGTAGGGATCGACATCGTTGGTACCCTTGACCCGCAAACATCCTCGGGCAATAGGTTTATCCTGGTGCTGGTCGACCATGCAACCAGGTATCCTGAGGCCATCCCATTGAAAACTGTAACTGCCAAGTCAGTTGCAAAAGCTTTACTCGGCATATTTACTAGGGTTGGCTTCCCTAAAGAAGTTGTCAGATCGTGGCAGCAACTTTATGTCGAAGTATATGCAGGCTATGTGGAAAGAATGTGGGGTCACCTACAAGTTCTCTTCTGCATACCACCCCCAGACCAATGGTCTGGTGGAACGTTTCAACAGAACGTTAAAGAGCATGATTGGGGCTCTGGAGGAGCCTCGGAGAAGAAAATGGGATCTTCTTTTACCATGCTTGCTGTTTGCCTACCGAGAGGTACCACAGGAAGGTGTTGGCTTCAGCCCCTTCGAACTTCTGTTCGGTCATCCCGTACGGGGACCCTTAGCCATCGTCAAAGAGGGATGGGAGATGCCTACTCCCCCTGTTACTACCAATGTAGTTGATTATGTGCTAGGGCTCAGAAAACGGATGGTACTTCTGATGGGCTTGGCTAGTGATAAATTGAAGGCAGGGCAAGCGCTGGTGAAACATTGGTACGACCAGAAAGCTTCCCTCATCAACTTTACACCTGGTCAGCAAGTCCTGATCATGAATCCAATAAGGCCTCGAGCTTTACAGGACAAATGGTCAGGCCCTTACACAGTGGTGGAGCCCCTGGGTGAGCTGAACTATTTAGTGGACCTTGGAAGGCCTGGACAGGCTCCAAAAGTGTTTCACGTGAATAGGCTGAAGGCTTTCGTCCCAAGAGTCGAAATCGCAGCACTGCTACTGGCTTCAGATGTTGAGGAAGAGGAGTCTGAACCTCTCCCCGACCTGTTCCAGAGCGGTCCTTCAGATAGCTCCTTTGAGGGTGTCCGAGTGGCCCCTCACCTGACTTCTGATCAGCAGGCTGAGGTGAAAAGTTTGCTTAGGCAGTTTTCCCCCCTGTTTTCACAGTCCCCTGGTTTGACACCTTGGTGCAAACATAACATTGACACAGGAGACGGTGTACCTACCAAAAGTAGGGGATACAGGATGTCAGACAAAGTACGGTCTTATATTAAGACCGAGGTCAACAAGATGTTAGACCTTGGGGTGATTGAACCCTCCAGTAGTCCTTGGTCCAGTCCTGTGGTGTTGGTTCCAAAGGCAGGCACTTCTGAATTGAGGTTCTGCGTGGATTACAGGGCTCTGAATGCTGTCACCAAGACAGATGCACACCCCTTGCCTCGAACAGATGAGCTGGTGGATACTTTGGGTGCCTCCAAGTACCTCAGCACGTTTGACCTCACTGCTGGCTATTGGCAAATAGCTTTAGCAGAACATGCCAAGGAGAAGACAGCATTTTCTACTCCAGACGGCCTTTACCAATTCCGGGTAATGCCGTTCGGGTTGAAGAATGCACCTGCCACTTTCCAGAGGCTTGTGAATCATGTGTTGAATGGGTTGGACGAATTCTGTCTTGCATATCTGGACGATATAGCAGTTTTCAGTGCCACCTGGGAAGACCATGTGAAACACCTCAGGATTGTGCTCCAGGCTCTTCAGAAAGCCCACTTGACCATAAAGGCTAGTAAATGCCAGATTGGACAAGGCTCAGTGGTTTACCTTGGACATGAAGTAGGTGGAGGGAGGATACAGCCTCTACCCAGTAAAGTACAAGCAGTACAAGACTGGCCTACCCCCACTACGCAAACCCAAGTGAGAGCCTTCTTAGGACTCACGGGGTATTATCGCAATTTTATGGCAGACTATGGCACCATAGCTGCTCCTCTGACTGCCCTCACAACTCCGAAGAAACCCAAGAAGGTAACTTGGACCGACGAGTGTGAGAAGGCCTTCAATGGCTTAAAAGACTCCTTGTGCCAGGCCCCTGTCCTCAGGGCCCCTGATTATCAAAGACCTTTTATCGTGCAGACGGATGCCTCTGACACTGGGATAGGAGCTGTACTATCACAAGTAGATGAGAAGGGTAAGGAACACCCTATTGGTTTTATTAGTCGCCAGCTTAAGGACAGAGAGCTCAGATGGTCCACGGTAGAGAAAGAATGTTTCTCTGTTGTGTGGGCCCTAAGGAAGCTGAGGCCCTACCTCTATGGGACCCACTTCACTGTGCAGACTGACCATAAGCCGTTAAAGTGGCTAATGAACATGAAGGGGGAGAATCCAAAGTTGCTTAGGTGGTCCATAAGTCTACAAGGCTTCGACTTCACTATTGAGCATAGGCCAGGTGTCCAACATAGCAATGCTGATGGGTTGTCCAGAATGTTTAACCGACCTGAACAAGAGACTCATCCAGGGGTGGATTAGTTCCCCCTGTCCATAGTCTGGGAGGGGCGAGTGTTAGGAAAGATTTCGTAATTGTAGGTAATTTTCCTTCCATGTGGCAACCCCTAAACTTTTTGCTGTTGTTTTCACCTTGTTCTTGACTTTGCCAGAGAAGTGCAGCCTTCTGCCGCACTCCTCTGGGCTTTCGCTCCTTTCTTACTGGGAAACTGACATGCCCTTAAGACAGTCAGTACCGGGAACCGCTGTTTCCCGTAGTTTCTTTTATCGTGTTGCGGCTTTAGTGCAACATGACACAAGAGGGCACTGTAAGCTAAGTTACAGCTCTCTTGGGTCTCTAGCCTTCTACAGGCCCTAGACACTCTTTTAGGATGGTATTTGATCGGTGCAAGTCATTCAGGGACTGGAATGGTGGCAGCGATCGTTTTGTTTATTTTGAGCTCCTTTTGGCGTTCTGAGCACGTTTTTCGCACTGAACCCAAAATGGTGGCCTGGCTCCCAAAATGGCCAGACCACGAGGCTCCTTTGTCCTGTCCACTGACCGTCTTGCTCCCTTCACCTTCCCCAGGTCGGGCGACCCGGGGCCTTCCTTATTTGGGCATGTACTTTCCCGCGAAACGTGGTTGCTTTCGCGGGCTTCTACATGTCGTTTGTGTGCCTCCAGGGTGTGGGCTGGGATGTCTGGTCCCAATACACATCCTGGGTGCCAGAGAGTCTAGGGTGGTGTGAATGCCTGGGACCACCGTGGTCCGTGATTGGTCCACGTATGGTATGTGTGTTGATGAGCGGATCTCCCATTGGCTCCCCTCCGTTTTGGCGCGAAGGGAACCGTGGATAAGAGGGGGCTGGAAACACCACTACCATGTCGATCTCCTGAGTTCTCACGAACGAAGGAATACAGGAGCCAAGTATCCTGCAACCACGAGGCTGGACCGAGGAATCGCTGGTGACCCGCTGAAGGAATCCTCCTTTGCACTGCTGTCGTCCTGTGAAACCCTTTCCTCCTTTGATCGAACCAGAAGGCCTGTACTAGTGCTTCGACCTTTGGAATAGCAGGAACAGCTATTCCCGGCGACTTCATCATCTCCTGCCAAGTAAGCCTTCGGAAGCGTCTCTGGGCCATCCAGTTGACTGACCAGCTTACAAGGGAGTCCTGCTCTGTAACCGCCGCCAGGTTGTGTTGTATTTCGAGTCCTGGTCACTCTCCCACGCTTCGTACACTTGGCGTTCCCAAGTCTGAAGGGAGGAGTGTACATTTGGCTCGAATACACACGGCCGCTCCGTTGTCCTGCTGCGGCAACAAACTGTGCTGGTTTCGTCGATTGGGACGTCTTTTTGCTCTACAAGACTACGAGTCGTTCCCTGCTCTTCTGAACCTGCCAGCTGCTGAAACTAACGTGGAGAAGCCTGGGTCTGCTTGCTTCGGGGACAGGTGAGTAGTTTAGCTGGGATCTGGTCGCCCTCCTGCAGTAGCCCATTGCTTTTCCCTGCTGTGTAAAAACAGCCCCCTTTTGGCCGTACTCGCGCTCTGCTTCTGCCCGCTGTGGAGGCTGCGCTTGAGTTGCGGAACCTGTTCTCCTTCTGCTGTGCACTAACCCGAACTGCCTGACTTCCTCCGAAGAGCTTCTCCTTTTGCCCGTTGGCACCGGCGTGGCAGGTACTTTGAGCACAAGGCTCCACTCTTCGCAGGGCTCGGACTTCCATCTAGTTAGGTGCCTCTGAAGGCGAACTGAGTCTAAAGCGTTATCGCACTGCCTGTTTTCCTTCCCTTTCAGGTGGACTACACATTTCGTGCTAATAACGCTAGCGACTGTTGTATTTGTATATATATTGTGTTGATATGGTATGTGTTGGTTTAGTATTGTGATATTGTGATTTTCTCGCTACGGTCATTGTTTTAAAGGCCTTAAAATAAATGTGTATCTATTTTTGATATAACAACTGTTTGGAGTAGTTTGTAAGCGCTCTTGCTTTGTGTGCTCATTGCGGGCTTTCAGTCACCCTCACCCCTCTTGAGACCTAGTCTTGACCGCCGCGATCGCTACCTTGATTGGTCTGGCTTGTCCAGAGGTTACCCTGTTCCAAGTAATTAGGTTGGCCTTCTGAACTTCTGCGCCACCAGTACAGAGTTCAGAAATCCGTCTTAACAACGGACACAACATCCGAGGAGGAGTTGGCAGAAGTCCTAGAGGGCCTCGATGAGGGCGTCAAGGAGGCCCGTCCCCAAGGGAGAGATCCCGACGAGGGTGACGATGAAAGTGACGGCGGCACTGGCGAGGTCTTAGCCAGCCGTCGCTTCCGGAGCCGCAGGATAACTCGGCGGCCATTTTGTTGGTGATAGAATCCTTATGTTCAGAGATAAGGACGAGATTGCCCTTACCACTGTCAGAGGACCCGGTACCAGGTCCGGCGGAGGAACCAGAGCCGGTCCCGGTGGGAAGCCCCCCAAACAAGAGAAGACGGATCCACCCAGCCCCGCCTTCTCATCCCTCGCGGCCTGCTCGGCCTTTACCCACGTCCCCCATCCCTGAGGATGACACAGGAACAGACACGGCCACGACAGGTACCGACGACGACGGCGGTGACGATGGGACGGAGCTCCCATCACCAGCCCGGTCCTCCCCATCCGATGAGATCGGTTCTTTCCACGCAATGATCGCCAGGGCATCCAAGCTTTTTTCAGCTCTGCCCCGAGGAGGAGAAGAAGAAGGAAGGTTTCCTTTACCAACGGTGCGAGGCCAGGAGGAAGTCAGTCCTCGCCGTGCCTCTGCTGGATGACATCTGGGACGAGGGGCTCACCCTTCTCAAGAACCCTTCTACGACACCTGCTAAGAAGGATCGGTACGAGAAGAAGTACCGGGTCCCAGACGATGCCCCTCTGTGCCTTAGAGCACAACCTACCCTGGACTCGGTCGTCTCAGCGGCGGCCAAGAAGAAAGCGGGGGGGGCGTCGGTCTCAACGTCAACTTCCCCGCCGGACGGCAAAGGGAAGAAGCTCGACGCAATGGGACGACGAGTTATCTCATTTGCGGCAACGATTAAGGCGGCCAATGCAACAGGGACTGGGAGTTATGTCCCTCGCAACAGGGACAGGGATTTATGGTTCAAGATCGCCCCCCTGTTGGACTTCCTACCGGATGACAAGAGGACCGAGGCCCTGGAGATCTTGCAAGAAGGCGAAGTGGCGTCGGACCACGCCATTACAGTGGCAACAGACATTGCCGACACCGGTTTCCGCCAGCTAGGCAACGGCGTTTGCCTTAGACGACGAGGTTGGCTCAAGGCGACGGATTTCCGCCAGGATGTGCAAGCCAAGGTGCTGGACATGCCGTTCGACTGGGAACAACCTGTTTGAGAAAACGGTGGATGAGTCCCTCCAAGCCATCAAGGCGGACACAGAGCAGGCCCTAGGCGTCCTCCGGCAACGGAGGCCGTCCTTTCGGAGCACCGGAAGCAAGCAGAGTGCCTCCAAGGGATTCGGCGGTGGCTCCTCTACGTACCGCCAAGCGGCCCGTTCCTCGTCGCAGGAAGCCTATAGAGGACGAGGCAAGTCGGAGGAACCCCGCCATCGTCGCCAGGGAGGCCAAGGCGGCAAGGCGTCCGCCAAGCAAGATTGAACCCACAGCGGGGTCGGGCCCCCACCGAAGCACCCCGGTGGGAGGCCAGCTGGCGAAGTTCGTCAGCGTGTGGGAGTACATCTCCACCGACTGCTGGGTGCTGGACGCCCTGGCCTAGGGGCACGCCCTCGAATTTCTAAAAAAGTGCCCCTGCATTCCACCCGTGGTCAGGAAGGAAAAGCACGACCCCCAACTACTCTTGGAGGTGAGGGCGCTGCTCAGAAAAGGGGCCATCGAGCTCGTCCCGAAGAGGCTCCGGGGCTCCGGAGTATACTCAAGGTACTTCCTGGTAAAAAAGAAGATGGCGCCCCATCCTGGACCTGCGATGGCTGAACAAATACATCGAGGCACAGAAATTCCGGATGGTCACCCTCCAGCACATGCTGGGACAGCTGGAGGAGGGCGATATCCTGTCGTCGTTGGATTACGAGGATGTGTACTTCCACATCCCCATTCTGAAAGGTCACCGAAAGTTCCTCAGGTTCGTGGTCCAAGGAAGGCACTACCAGTTCAAGGCCCTCCCGTTCGGATTGAAGTCGGCACCCAGGGTGTTCACCAAGTGCCTCGCACCGGTGATGGCCCGGCTGCGCCTGCAGGGGATCCACGTCTACCCCTACCTGGACGACTGGCTCATCCGAGCAGGGACAAGGGAGCTCGCCCTGGATCACACAGCAAAGAACGTCCAGCTGCTCTCGAACCTGGGATTCTCCATCAACTTTCCCAAATCCCACCTGGTCCCGTCGCAAGTCGCACTGTTTCTGGGAGCAAAGCTCGACACAGTGGTGCACCTGGCCTCACCGTCGGAAGAAAGGACAAAGGTCACCCTGGGCAAGGTGCAGCGCCTGCTGGCCACGGACGTGGCCAGGGTGAGGTCCATCAAGTCCCTTCTCGGGATGATATCCTCCTGCATATATCTTGTGCGCCTGTGCAGGCTTCGGATGCGCCCTCTGCAAGAGTTCCTCGACTCCCACTGGATCCAAGCGACGGGCAGCTTCGAGGACAGGGTGCCGCTCAACGAGACCTTCCGATGAGTGATCCGGTAGTGGGGCACCCGCGCTCATCTGATGGCGGGCACAGACTTTCAGACCCCATCCCACCAGATAACTGTGACGACGGATGCCTCCCTCGAAGGGTGGGGAGCGCACACCGGAGAACTTCACGCGAGAGGCCTTTGGCTCCTGGAGAAGACGCTCCACATCAACATCCCTGAGCTCGGTGCAGTATTCTGGGCCCTCAGGCCCTTTCTCCCGTCCCTCAAGGGCAAGGTGGTGAGAATCTTCACCGACACCACCACGATGTTCTACATCCGGAAGCAGGAAGGAACCAGATCCCCAGCCCTCTCCAAGGAAGCCCAGGATCTGTGGCATTGGGCCGTCACCCAAGGGATGTTTCTGGTGCCCTTTCATCTGGCAGGGATAAAAAACACCATCGCCGACTCACTCAGCAGGGAGCTGCGCTCATGCCACGAGTAGGAACTACGTCAGGATCAAGTGGATCGACTCTTCGACCCAGATCGACCTGTTCGCGTGTGTGACGAACTCCAAGTGCCAGAGGTTCGCCAGCAGGTTTTCCCAGCCGAGGAGCATGGGCGATGCTTTCTCGTTCCCCTGGCAAGGCCTGTTCCTTTATGCATTCCCTCCGTTGCCGTTGCTGCTCCGACTCGTCAACCAGCTCAAGAGGTCCCGGTGCAGGATGATCCTGGTCGCACCGGCGTGGCCGAGGCAGATCTGGTTCCCAGACCTTCTTGACTTGTCAGCGTCCCCACCAGTCAAGCTGCTGGCGGACACGGATCTTCTCTCCAGAGAAGGAGGCGCCATACTTCATCACGACCCGGAGTCGCTGAACTTGCAGGCCTGGCTCCTGTAGCGCTAGAGTTTGGAGGGTACGATATCCTGGCGGACTTCAGAGAAGTCCTTGCAAAAGCCAGGGCGTCCTCAACTCTCAAGTGCTACGGACATAAGTGGAAGAGGTTCTCTTTCTGGTGCCGTGCACAGAAGATTAACCCTCTACGGATTACGGCCCCTCAAGTGCTGCCGTACCTACTGTCGCTGGCCAAGGCTGGACTGGCTCACGCCTCCATCAAGATAGATCTGGCTGCGATCTCCCGATACACCAGAACCACAGGACGGGCGTCCTTGTGGTCCCATCGCCTGGGAAGGAATTTATGAAGCGACTGTTCCGATCCTTCCCGCCGGTGAAGGCCCCTGCCCCGACGTGGGAACTCAACGTGGTGCTGACCAGGCTCATGGGGGCGCCATTCGAGCCCCTGCATTCGGCGCCGCTGAAATTCCTGTCGTGGAAGACTGTGTTTCTTGTGGCCATCACCTCCGCACAGCGAGTGGGAGAGATCCAGGCCCTATCCTGCAAACCTCCATACTTGACTTTTCACGACACGAGGGCGGTGCTGAGGACGCACCCCTCGTTTATGCCCAAGGTGCCGTCGGACTTCCACCTCATCGAGCCCTTGGTGCTACCTGTTTTCTTCCCTTCGTCTCTGGCAGAGAGGACTTTGTACTTGCTGGATGTGGCTAGAGCGCTGAAGTTCTACGTGGACCGAACCAAGAGTTTTCGGAAGACATCACAGCTGTTTGTGAACTTTGGACCTGTGAACCAAGGGAAGGCTCTCTCGAAGGCTTCCATTTCCAGATGGCTCTCTGGCTGCATCATGCATTGTCATCGGTTGGCAAACCGACCGTTGCCCGGCCGTCCGAGAGCCCAATCGACCAGAGCGATCACTGCTACCACAGCGTTCTTGTCTGGTGTGCCCCTGCTGGACATCTGCAGGGCTGCTACGTAGAGGTCGACGCACACCTTCACGAGATTCTACTGCGTCGACCGGGATTCCAGGGAGGAGTCCAGAGTCGGCCAGGCAGTGCTGCACAACCTGTTCGCTTAAGGTGAGCCTGGTGGGGAGGTAAGAGATGCTTAATGTTGAGTTTTATGTAATGCTTAATGTTGAGCCTTGCCACCTCCCGTGGTTGTGCATGTGTACTGCTATGTATTCTTATATTCACGAGCATGTGAATCCATGCCAGACCCATGCTGGAGAAGGAACAAGTTACTTACCTGTAACTGTTGTTCTCCAGCATGGGTCTGGCATGGATTCACATGCAAACCCACCCTCCTGCCCCTCTACGGCTCTTCACTTGGTCATACTGCCACTTTGCGTGCTACCAAATCTGAAGATGGCTGCCAGAGGTGGGGCTTAGGGAGAGGGCAGTCATTGGCTGGGGGCAGTATGACCCAGAGACCAGTGATTGGTTACTACTGAGAAAGACAGATCAGAAACAAAACTGATACTGATTTTTTCTTTACCGAGGATTCCCAGCCTGAAAACGGGGAATATTCATGAGCATGTGAATCCATGCCAGACCCATGCTGGAGAACAACAGTTACAGGTAAGTAACTTGTTCCTTCTGATACCCTTGACCCTGTTGCAGGTACCCTAATCCTTAGGGACCTTCGGGCCCTTGACCCTGTTGCTGCAGCCCATAATTATACCACACTGCAGACCTGCTCCTGCATTCCCTTGCGAAATGCCCCCACCTTAACATTTCCAACATTGAGTCTGTCCGAACTCACCTCCCCTCGGTCCAAACTCTCCTCTTACTCCTCAAAATCACCCAATTCCCCACTGCGGTCCCCCTTGCTGCCACTGTGGGCCGGGGTACTGTTGCCCCCCACCCCTCTGTTCTTGACCTCCTTCTGCCCAGAGCTTTGCAATAGTGGCACTCAAGACTTGCTGGGTACGCTCTGCTCATTCCACTTGTACTAGTGTCGATATAGGCACCTGAACTTCTAGCTTTGCCAATTCTTTCTCCAATTTTGCCTCTTCCCCTGGCATCTTTGGACTTTGTCCCTCTTCCGCTCCTCAATCCTTTTACTATGATGCACTATTATACTCAGTATTTCTGGCCACCCCATCACCTCAATACCCACAATCTTATCCAATGCCTTCTGCACTTCCTTTGGAAAGCACCTTTTCACAATAAAATAGAGAAATTGTATCGACTGGTCCCACGTTTCTCCCATCTCAGCTCTCCACTTCTTTCATTTTTAGAATAATTCTCGCTGGGTCCTCATCATCATCCATAGTATACTGCATCAAAGACTGCAAATTGGGGGGTATCTGGGAAGTGTCCTAACTCCATTGGATGGTGCTCCATCGTGTGCACCGTCCACCAGGTTTGCTCCCGGGTATCTGGCCTTAACCCACACGTCCTCAGCCTGGTTCGACTCCGAGGAAGCTGTCGATGCCATTGGCACCCAGGCGATCGAAGGACACGCTCGGGGCTCTGCCCTTGAGGACCTTGTCAAAGCCGTCAGCGCCACGCTCGACTTCGACGCCGATTCCATTGACGCCCTCGACGCCTTGCGAGGCTGCTTTGTCTTTGTCCCTTTTTCTGGGCCCTCATTCCAGCCTCTGGATTATATTTCTGAGGTGGAAGGGTCTGAGGAAGGTTTGGTTCCTGTTGAGGTACCTGACGAGATTTTGTCTGGTCATAGCCAGCTTGAATACTTGCGTCAGTCGTTGCACGACGCCAGTGGTTTGGACACCTCTCTGGAGGTGGTATTCGGTAGGCCTGTGCCTGGCACCCACGCCGAGTCCTCGTACTGGCGCCTTATGTCAAGGGTAACGGAATACTTGGGGTGGTCTGTGCCACAAGTGGATTTTCTGCAGGATGACCTGACGGATATCCTTGACCAAGGTCCACCAACTGACCCGGTGCTGCCAATCCATATGGCCTTGCAGAGAAGGGTGGCAGTGGCTTGGACTGCTCCGGAGAGTCTCCCGGCAGTGAGCAAGTCTTTGCCGAAGAAATATCGTCCAGCCAGTAGCGACCCCAGCTACTTGACTATGCACCCTACTCCAGAGAGTTTGGTGGTGCAGGCGGCTACAGCCCCTGCTAAACAGGCGTTGTACCCTACCATCCCTCCTGATAGGGACGACAAACGTTTTGATGGCTGGGCGAAGAAGTGTATTCTTCAGGGGGTATGGCTTTACAGGCAGCCGTCACTGTGTGTGCCTTAGCACGTTTCACTCATACTCTGTGGAATTGTGGCTTGTTGGTGGCTGAAGACATTCCCGAAGGGGAGGAACGGGATGGCTTTCTTGCTCTTGTTCAGGATGGCAAGGATGCCATGTGTGTGAATCCATTCGGTCGGGTCTGGACGTGGCAGATTGCGTCAGCCGGTCAATGGCAGCAAGCACCGTAATGTGCAGATTTGCGTGGTTGCGGAAGGCGGGGTTTGCTCCTGATGTACAAGCCCGGTTCCTCAACATGCCCTTTGATGGTGAACATCTTTTTGATAGCAAGGCTGACGAGAGCCTTCAGAGGTTGCAGACCGCCAAAGCTGCAGCGAAGTCGTTGAGCGCTGCAGTTCGCCAACCTCCGCCTTTTCGTCCTAGGGGACAAAAATGGAGGGGAGGTTCCTTTCGATCTTACTCATCTTTTGGTAGATCGAGAGGAGCTGCAAGTCAAAGCGGCAACCTTCAGAGTACCAGAGGTGGAAAAGAAGGTACTTGAGGTGCCAAGGCCGCTCCGGCAGTTGCCTCTTTACCCTCAGGCAATTCCGCAGCCGCTTCAACTCTGTCATGAGGCCATGTCCCATGGTTTGCCAGTTGGGCAAAGGCTGGCGCAGCATCTTGTAGAATGGCGTGCCATTACTTCAGATGTGTGGGTTCTGGAGATCATAGCCCATGGCTACTGTCTTCCTTTCCGGCAGAGGCCTCAGGACAATCCACCAGGGAATCTCTCTTTGAAGGGTCCGGATCCGCTCCTTGCGCAGGAAATACAATCCCTGCTGGAGAAAGGCGCCATAGAACTGGTGCCTGTAGCAGAGAGGAACAAGGGATGGTATTCCCCTTATTTTTTGATTTCCAAGAAGGACGGGGGATTGAGACCCATCATGGACTTGCACGGTTTGAATAAGCTCCTCAGGAAGGACAAGTTCAAGATGGTTACTCTTTCTCAAGTCCTCCAGGCCGTTCAACTGCAGGACTGGTTGGTGTCTCTCGACCTCAAGGACGCTTACTTTCATGTGCCGATCCATCCCAAGCACAAGAAGTACCTGAGGTTCGCGGATGGTGACTCGCACTTTCAGTTTCGGGTCCTGCCGTTCGGATTGACCTCCGCCCAAGGGTTTACACCAAGCTCAAGGTGTTGGTGGCAGCATATCTCAGGAAAGGGGGGATTCACATGTACCCCTACCTGGACGATTGGTTGATCAGGGCGCGCTCTCCTGAGCAAGTCCTGGATCATCTGTCCATCACCTGCCACTCCCTTCACAAGCTGGGCTTCTCCCTCAACTTAAAGAAGTCCCACTTGACGCCAACTCAGCGGCTCCAGTACATCGGAGCAGTGCTCGACACGTCCCTGGGGGAATGTTTCCCTCCCCATGTGAGGGCTCATCACATTCAGCAGATGGTGCACAAGTTTCAACATGCCCAGAGTCTCCCGGCGTTCAAGTTCTTGAGGTTGCTCGGCCTCATGGCATCCTGCATTCTTCTGGTGCCGGAAGCCAGGTTGTGGATGAGATCTCTGCAATGGGCTCTCAAGATGCTGTGGTCACAGTCCTCCGGCAGGATGTCGGACCCCGTTCAGGTGCCGCCCTCGGTCGCCCAGGACCTTCTGTGGTGGGCCGTCGAAGGCAATCTGATGCGGGGGGCTCAATTTTGGCTACGCTGGCCGGAGGTGACAATCGTGACGTACGCATCCCTCACGGGATGGGGAGCGCCTGCCAACGAGTTGACAGACAGCGGTCATTGGTCTCTGTCGGAGTCCAGACTCCATATCAATCTGTTGGAGCTGAGGGCCGTCAGGCTTGCCCTGAAGGCTTTTCTGTCGACTGTGCGAGGGAAGAGTGTCCTGATTCTGACAGACAACACATTGGCCATGCACTACCTCAACAAAAAGGGAGGGGCAGGGTCACTTCCTCTGTGCAGGGAGGTGATGCAGCTCTAGTTCTGGGCCATCCAGCAGGAAGTTTCGATCTCGGCAGTTCATCTGGCTGGAGAAGATAACGAGACGGCGGACGCTCTGAGCAGGCAGAGCGCGATCTCTCACGAGTGGGAGCTGGCTCAGGAGATTCTCCTGGAGATCTTTGAACTTTGGGGGACCCCACAAGTGGATCTCTTCGCCTCCAGTGTCAACCGGAAGTGCGAAAGGTTCTGCTTGCGGGAATTTCCTCCAAGAGGAGCCTTAGGAGACGCGTTTGTGGTGGAGTGGTCCTTCCCACTGCTGTACGCGTTTCCTCCAGTCCCCGTCATCCCTCAAGTGCTGCGGAGGTTCGGTTCCCGGATGATCATCATCGCTCCGGCATGAGCCCGGAGAACGTGGTACCCGGACTTTCTCGACTTGTCCATCTGCCCTCCACGCCATCTTCCCTACCGAGATGATCTGCTCTCACGGGAGGGGGGGTCAGGTTCTCCATCTAGAGGTCAGATCCCTCAACCTTCACGCTTGGCTTCTGAAAGGCTGAGGTATAAGGATTGGGACCTCCCTGAAGACGTGATGGAGGTGTTGCTTTCGGCCAGACGGCCTGCAACAAAGTCCCTGTACTGTTGCCGTTGGAGAAAGTTCTGCGACTGGTGCAGGGTTAAGAATGTGGATCCTTTTTTTCATGTGAAATTCCTGTGGTTCTGTCTTTTTTTGCTTTATTTATCACACAAGGGCCTGCAAGTGGGTACCATTAAAGGTTACCTGGCGGCGCTGTCCATATTTAAGCACTCGTCTGAGGAGTGTTCTTATTTCAAAATTCCTTTGATTTCTCAGTTTCTGAAAGGGCTCACTAATGTGTTCCCAGCGTCACCTTTCCAGGTGCCCGGTTGGGATTTGAACCTTGTTCTGAAATACCTAATGGGTGCTCCATTTGAGCCTTTACATTCTTGTCCTTTGAGACTGTTAACCCTTAAAACTGTGTTTTTAGTTGCGGTCACTTCCGCTCGCAAAGTGAGTGAGTTGCAGGCACTTTCTGTTAAGCCACCCTTTACAGTGTTTCATAAGGACAGGGTTGTTCTTAGAGTTCGTCCTTCCTTTCTTCCGAAAGTTGTCTCGGAATTTCATTTAAGCCAGAAGGTAATTCTTCCAGCATTTTGTCCTCCTCTGCATCCTGGTAAGGAAGAGGAGAGGCTCCATAGGTTGGATCCTAGGAGAGCTTTAAGGTTCTACATTTCACACGTGTCCCGGGTCAGAGTTGGCGATCAGCTCTTTATATGTTATGCTGGAAAGCGTTTGGGACAAGCTGTTACTAAGCAGACTTTGTCTAGATGGATTATCTTGGCAATTTCTGAATGTTACCGCTTGGCGGGTAAGGACCCTCCGGTAGGCCTACGGGCCCATTCTACTAGGGGCATGGCTGCCTCTACTGCCCTGCAGAGGAGTGTTCCTATTCGTAACATCTGTGAAGCAGCCACTTGGGCTTCGGTCCATACTTTTGTACGACACTACTCCCTAGACTCTATCCATGGGCAGGATCTGGCCTTTGGCAAGGTGGTCCTTTACTCTGCAATTTGATTGGGCATTCTAAATTTCTATATTTTAAATTCTTTCCCTCCTCCATACGTTGGTACTGATTTGGGAGTCTGTCATAGATATGGAATACGTCAGAGGACCCAATCGCCTCGAAGAACAAGTTACTCTCTTACCTGGTAACGTTCTTTCAATGGGATGGTCCGACGACGTATTCCATATCGCTCCCTCCCTACATGCCCCTCTACAGAATTTCTTATGCGATTGCAGCTTACGTTTCCGCAAGGCTTTCTGTGGTCCTACTGGCAGAAGATTGGTGCCACACGTTCTGGGGGAAAAAACTACAACTGAGGCTAAGGGCGTCGTGCGTCCTACTTATAACATCCGGTGATGTCTGCTCAATGCAGGCCCTCAAGGACAGCGTATCGACGCAGGACACAGACGCTGAAAATGTTCCGAAGCAGCACAGTTGTGGTGATTACCCGTCATAGATATGGAATACGTCATCGCACCATCCCATCGAAAGAACGTTACCAGGTAAGAGAGTAACTTGTTCTTCTCCAGCATGGGGTCTGGCATGGATTCACATACTCATGATTTTTCCCGTCAGGCTGGGAATCCTCGGAAAAAGAAAAAGTTTCTTGTTCACTTAAAAACATTATTTCTCCTCTAAACCAATCCCTGTCCTCTGGGTCATACTGCCCCCAACCAATAACAGTCCTTTCCCTAAGCCCCTCCTCTGGCAGCCATCTTCAGATCTTTACTGCACGCTTCAGTGTTGGAAGTCCTCCAGTTTGCTCTGTAGGCTGCTACTTCTACATTTTTTCATGTTTTTCGCAGAAAAAGTTTCTTTTTTGTTCCGGAAGAGCCTGTGGGCTCTTCTCTCCATCTGCCACAGTGGGGATCCATTATCATTGAAGTTCAACCCCCCCCTCAAGGGTGAAGATCGAAGTTTCCAGAAGGCCATCCGGCCTACTTTGCCCCCTCCGACCATGACAGAGGAGAAAGAAGGAAGATCCCTCTTCAAGTCCTGCACCAAGTGTGGTTTTCGAAATGTGTTTGTGGAGGACAAGCACCTACAATGCCTCTACTGCCTGCATTCCGACCACAAGGAAGGAGATTACGAGATTTGCCGCAGATTCTCCAAGAAGACGGCAAAGAACAGACACAGTAGACGGGCAGCGTGACTGAACGCCAAGGCCTCCGCCCTCCGCCCTGTGCTCTGAGCAGGAGCATGCCTCACCCAAGGCCAGTCGGTCTGAGGAGCAGTCTTCTAAGTCCTGTGAGGGCGTCTCATCCGTGGGGGCCCAAGGTAAGGCCAATAACCACAAGTCCGGGTCCACTGGGTTCGCTGCGGTAGCGGGACCCACATCAGACAGGGTGAGATCGACATCACCTTCCGCCTCCATTGTCGGGTGGCAATTGAGTTCCTCCTTGAAGAGAAAGTCGTCCGACCCGGCTAAACTGCGGGAGAAGTCTGAGAAGCCACAGACGGAGGAGAAGAAGGCAGAGTTGCCCAAGAAGGCCCAAGCGGCACAGGAGGAGTCTTTATGAATGATAAAGCTGGTGATGGCTGCTCTCTCATAAGCTAGACGGGCTGAACCTGAAATGGCCCCCACAGCGCTGAAGGTATAACTCCCTCCGAGGCGGCCATGGTGACTTTGACTAGATCTGCCAGCACGCCAGAGAAGGGGGCACTGTCTCAGAACCCTGTTTCAGCCCCTCAGGGTGGAAAAAAGGGGGCGGGGGAAGGAGGCCCTGGATCAGTCCCAGGCCATGGCCCAAGACATGCAAATTCCATCCACGGACGAGGAGGACCTGGAGTCCCAACACACGGTCCACGAGTACATGGAAGAGGACGACGTTGGAGATGATGGCGCTGATCTAGTGTTTCGATCACGCCAGTTCCTCCGAGGGATGGGTCTGTGGACATCCTATCAACCCTCCACACATTGGTGTTGGAGATCCAGAGGATGATGCCACAAGAGCCTGTTCCAACGGTCACCCAAGTCCCTAACCAACCGCTGACAAAAAAAAGGAAGCGCCATCTGATGCCCCCATTTCAACCTCCACACTTGCATCGGGCCCCCTCTGCCCCAGCAGACACAGTTACAGGGACGGATACAGTCACGACAACGGACAATGACAATATCATCGGAGCGGGCAGCAGGTTCCCGCAGCCTAGGGCTTCCCCACCAGTTGAGGCGGGTTGTTCCATTCCATGTTCGCCAGAGCCTCCGAACTGTTCCAGCTTGTGCCCGAAAAAACCAGGAAGGAGGGTTTCCTGTACCACAGTAAGACGATCATTGCAGTGCTCCTCCTGTACGACGTGTTGGAGGGTTGCCTGGCCCTCTTGAAGACCCCTTGCACTGCTCCAGCCAAGTGGCACAGGCTGAAGAAGAAGTACCGGGTACCAGAATCCGCACCCAAGTGCCTGAGGCATCAACCATTGCCAGATTTGGTGGTTTCGGAGACCACGAGGAAACTGTCATCTAACTCATACTCGTGGTCTTCAGTGAGGGTAAGAAGATTGGCGCCATGGGGAGGAAAGTGATTTACACTGTGGTGCCACCATCAAGGCGGCCAATGCACTGGCAATCCTAGCCAGGTACGACCGTGAGCTACGGTACAAACTGGGTCCAATTTTGGAATTTCTCCCGGATGACTGGAGGATGGAGTCGATCGCTGTCTTCCAGGAGGGAGAGGTAGCATTGGATCACGCCATCACAGTGGCGTTGGACTTTGCCGACACAGGGTTCAGACAGATGGGGAACAGTGTCTGCCTTCGTCACCAGGGCTGGTTGAAAGCCACAAATTTCCACCAAGAGGTCCAAACGAAGGTACTGGACATGCCTTTTCACAGGGATTACCTTTTTAGGAAGGGCGTCAACGAGTCCCTACTGGCCATCAAGGCGGATACGCAGACTGCCCGTTATCTGGGCACCCTCCAGCAGCACCACTCTTCCTTTTACTCCCCCAGAGGAAAGTTTGGCAGGTTTTCGAAAGGTTTCTCCTCCTCTATACCGTCAGCCAGATCCACGACCTAGGAAGTACACAGAGGCCTTTTCATAGCAAGCTGGAACCGGCCAAGACGTCGGGCCCCCACCCGTGCACCGTGGTGGGAGACCGGCTGATGAGGTTCTTCAGAGAGTGGGAATACCACCGACAGAAGGGTGCTGGATGCTCTCGCCCAAGGACACACCCTGTAATTTCAGCACAGGTGTCCGCAGATCCCTCCCATGGCCCGTAATAAGCAGCACATCCCTCAGCTCTTGGAAGAAGTACGGACCATGCTATGAAAAGGGGCGATAGAGCTGGTTCCCCAGCGACTCCGGGGCTTTTGAGTCAATTCCAGATACTTCTCGGTATGAAAGAATATTGGGGGCTGGAGGTCCATTCTAGACCTGCGACATCTGACCAAGTACCTCAAGTCTCATAAATTCAGGATGTTCACGTTGCAACATGTGCTCGGCCAACTAGAAAAAGGAGATTTCTTGACATTGCTGGACGCCTTCTTCCACGTCCCCATTCACAGAAAACACAAAGTTTCTACGCTCCGTAGTGCAAGGACAGCACTACCAGTTCAAGGCCCTACTCTAAGGCTTGAAGTCGGCCCCCAGAGTTTTCAAAACTTGCCTGCCACCAGTGACAGCCCATCTGCGTCTACGGGGGATTCACGTATACACCTACCTCGATGACTGGCTCATCCGGGCTCGCTCGTGAGAGTTGGTCGTCGGACACACAGAGGCAGCCATCAAGCCGCTGACAGATCTGGGATTCCATCAAGCGGCTGACAGATCTGGGATTCTCCAGAAATTATCCAAAGTCCTGCTTGACACCATTGCAGAACGTGCTGGGGGCCAGACTCAATACAGTGTCCTGCCTAGCCTTACCCTCGGAGGTGAGGGTGGCATCCATCCAGGGGAAGGTGCAGCGGCATTGTCGATGAAGATGGCCACAGTGCGGACCATCAAGTCGTTGCTCGGCATGAAGTTATCCTGCATCTACCTCATCCGGCTCTGCAGGTTACAGATGCTACCTCTTCAGGAGTTCCTGGATGCTCGCTGGTTACCAGTGTCAGGAAACTTTGCGGACAAGATCACTTAGGCCGAGTTCCGTTGGGCGATAAGATGGTGGGGCGTCCGCTCCAACATCGCCCGAGGCACAGAGTTTCAGAACCATCCCATCCAGGAAACTGTCAACACGGACACTTCTTTGCAACTTTTGCATGCCAGATGCCTGTGACTGCCTGAGGAGAAGGATCGCCATATTAACATCCTGGAGCTACAGACAGTATTCTGGGCCCTCAAGTCATTCATTCCATCTCTGAAGGGCACAGTGGTGAGTATCTTCACGGACAACACCACCACAATGTTCTACAGCAGGAAACAACTGGTCACTCGATCCCTGGCGCTTTGCATGGAAGCTCAGGACTTATGGCGATGGGCCATTGGACAAGAAATGTTCCTTGTCCCTCTTCCCCTAGCGGGAGTCAAGAACAACATTGCGGATTTCCTCGGCAGGGAATTGTGCTCCTGCCATGAGTGGGAACTTCTGCAGGACCAGATGGACCATATCTTCGCCAAGTGGGGCAGGCCCCAGATCGTTGTGTTTGCAACGGCCACATCCTACAAATGTCCGAATTATGCCAGCTGATTCCACCAACCGAGGAGTTTGATGGACGTGTTCCCATTTCCGTGTGAAGGGATGTTTCTGAACGCGTTTCCTCCGTTGCCTCTCCTGCTAGGAGTCATCAATACACTCGGACTGTGTTGGTGCAGGATGATACTCATCGCCCCAGCGTGGCCTAGGGAGATTTGGTATCCAGACCTTCAGCCTGTCAGCGTTGCCTCCGATGAAGCTACCATTAGTTGTGTATCACCAGAGAAGGAGGCACAATCCTGCATCACAAACCAGGATCACTGAATCTGAAGGCTTGGCTCTTGCAGCCCTAGAGTTTGGAGGATATGAGCTGCAGGGAGGTCCTCACCAGGGCCTCGGCGTTGTTGACTTTTAACTGCTACGGTCACAAGTGGAAGCGTTTCGTTACGTGGTGCCGGTCGCAGAAGATTACCCCTCTAAGGTTCACAGTGAGCTCGATGGACCCCAGCTGGCCCATACAGCACTTTAAGATGAGCAGTAGCGCCCTTCAGATGGATGGGGATGCAGATTCATACTCTTGCACCAAATCAATGATGACAACTCAATAGTTTGGCAAAGGGAGTCTGTTTAATGACAAGTACAAAAAACGGGGAGTTCAGTGATGTTAATGACTCCAATCAAGCATTCCCACTAAGTCAGTGCCTTGTCTGGGATTGCTCAAGGGAAACCCTTATTTATATATTTTTATGACAAGTTATGAGGAGTTCAATGAATATCAGCATTCGCTCGATCTTCCTTCTTGCTTCAACTCCAATTAATTTCAGAAAAAACATAACATTTATACCAAAAACTCGTCATCACTAACGTGTAACTCTTAAAACTCGATTGGTTCTAGGAAGGTAACTTTAATATAGGTACTATATCTGTATATGGTAACGGGAAGAGGGGATTGGATACACAATGTCAGGTGGATCAACTAAGCCCTCCCTTCAAAATGGCTACTGTAAACGTCACTAAAAGTACGACTCATTGGTTCTGCTAAATATAGGACCCTAGATTATACGGTCCAATATGATTGGGTTGGCATCAACCCCACTCATACTTTTCCACTTGCGCTTAGCAGCGTGCAGAATAGCCGGCCAGGTGCAGGGAGTTCGTCTGCACCCCAGCCTTCCTCCAATTATTGTTACAATCAATCATCACCTCAGTGGTCATGTGTCTATTATTTCCTTGCAGTTTGGCCTGGAGTCTGCTTATTGGTCTGGTAACGTTAAGGTATCTGAATATGGCAACGGTCCATGCGTAGGTGTGAAAGTTTCATCCCTTCCTGCTCATCTGGTCACGTGATTCTGACACCATGAAATCAGCCTTTCCTTCATGCAATTTCGTGTATTTGATTTAATCCTGCCAGTCGTCTGCCATCTGTGGCTTATCTTGACCTTTCCGAACAGGATACTCTGTTCTTCTTTCTCTTTAATTGTATCCACTGTTGGCCTATTCCAGTTGATACGACCTTGGCTTTTTGGCATGGTTATCTTCGTCTGAGTTTCTCTCTGTCTTTAATTCTCGATGTGTTTGCTGCAAAATTCTCCTCCAAGACCTTTAATAACCTTTGGTTGATTCTGCTCTTGTACGCAGTGGAAGTATACTTATATAAAGTGCTTCTTTTGAGGTAGATATGTATAGGTGGCGCTTGCTGCAATCTACTTTTGCTACTAAGCATAAGCAAGCCTCACGATTCCTTGGCTTCTTGCGGTTTCTTGCATATGTACACGTTTAAACTAATTGCGTATCTTCATTGTGCATGTGGCATACGTTTTAACCTCTTGACATCAATTGTTTCACTTTTAGGCTCAGGATGTTGTGTATCCATGGTAGTTTGTCTCTTTTGTCATCATTCTCAGGTCGTTATATCTTCTATATGTGAGTCAGTCTAAGTTCTCATAACGTCATCATTCGTCTTCCTTCAGTATTTTCTTAGTTTCTTCGGATGTTGTATTCTGACAATTGTCATTCTGTCTCACTTGTCGGTATGGTTTTCTCAATGGGTACCTTACTGTCCAGATTTTCTTAAGTGTCGGTACTTTAATATGTGCTGTTATTCTGATAGGTACTGGACAGAGCCCAACTGCGCTCTCTGCTGCTTTATTTGCTCACTATATGTCAATATTTCGGCCTGAACGTTCCTGGTACTTCAAAATGGGCGGCAGAAGTGTGAATCATGCTTGGCGCCTCCTCTACACTCCCCCTTCTGGGCGATTCATCGACCACTCTCACTTCTTCCTTTGTATCCACTTTTATTTCATCCTCTGAGGTCTGAAGAAATGTCTCCTTGGGGTCCATATCTTTATGACTCCCTTCAAGCTTCCTGCTGTTCTTACATGCTCATCTTTATTCCAAGTCATTAGTTGACATTCTCTACTTGGATTGCAATAGATCCATTTTCCCATGTAATTTCTATGTTTCCTTGGATACCGAAACTTTGTTCCTTCTGGTAAATAAATGCTGGCTTTCACAAAGTCTCTTATTTCTTCATCAGTTAGGTCCTTGGGCTTCCATTCTGACGCAGCATCAATCATGATCTTCATCCCTATGGCCTTTTTTGCAGTTTTCTGGCACTGAGATATTATCTTGCTAACATAACACAGAATCCAAGCAATATCATCACTAGCAGGGCTCCTAGGAATTTGAATGCATCTGCCATCCATTGCGGAACCCATGAAAACAGTGATCCAAACCAACTTTCGTCATCAACTTCATCTATCATCTGATTCTGTAGGTTTGTCAGCACACCTATGGCTTCTGTTGAGGTTCAATTTTCATCATCGTATGAAGGTATTGAATATGCAACGTGATTCCCCGATTTTTGCACAAACGCCTCCATCCATGGCTGTGATCATGTCAAGGACATATCTGTTCTGTAGTCATTAGAATCGCCCTTAACTCTTCTTTAATTGCATTGAATCCTTTTATGATTGTGGTGATGGTTTGGTGTAACTCCCATCTGGTTATCTGCAACCATTTAGTATTTGCTCCAACCTGAACTCTTGGCATCAGAATTTTTGTGAACAATGAGGAGGTTAGGCTGAACAACCTGTGTTCATATGGGATCACATGAAAAGCTTCTTCTGATTAGGCAGAAAAGTAATTATCTCTCTTCATTCGGCTCATCAGTTCCACAGATCTCTTCTTTCTCAGGTGAGCATCTGCTTTCAGGAAAATGTCAATATTCAGATCACTTTTTGGAATCACCAAGGCTGGAACATGGACATTTACTAATGTACATATACTTACCCAATTCTTCGGCAGTCTGATATATGCTTTGGATCCACATGCCCAATAATGATCCATGATATCTGCAGTACCATGTACCATTCCTGGGGCATCAAAGACTCAATCACAGTTCTGATTCTCTTCCATTTTCCATGTACCGTTATTCCGGATGCAGAATTTTGGACTCTCCAATGGCACTATCTGCAAGGGTCCTCTTCTGTCCTCGGCGCATGTCAATAGTTTAGCAAGCTCTGGCTACAATGGTTTGCATCCATTCTGTACTATGTCAATGGTAGCCTTGTAACGACCGATGACCATCCATGTTCTGCAGATCACTACTCCTTTCTCCCATCCTTCTGGTGAAAGCACTGTTCCACAGATTTGCATTTGGCCTCTGTTCTTCCAACTTGGAGCTTCTTCTGGAGTTTTTCCTGCAACGTTCAGTCTTTGGGTTGTCTCTCTTTTGATCTCAGCTCCTTTAACTCCAGGTTTCTCATATCTGAACAAAATGTTCTTTGTTTTTCCGTTGTTTCTCTTCTTTATGTCCTGGCATAATAGTCTTCATTTGGATCCGTTGCTTCAGTTATGATATGATATGGCATTTTTAACATGCCTATACACAATTGTTTCAAGGAGCGAGGAGGCAAGGGAGGGGCTACAAAGGGAAGACCGACAATGATTCTACTAGGCCAGGTGTCATGGGACGGGGGGGAAGGGAAAGGTGCGGGGGGGAAGGGAGAGGAGAAAGTGCAGTGCATGGAATAGTAGAATAAATAAGATAAGATAAATAATGGTGGCAAGTGCAAGGTAAGTGCAGACATAAGTGCTGGTCGGGGGACTGTAGGGATACAGAAAACCGTCCCCAGGTGCAGGGGTTGCCAGGGAGGCAGTGCAGGTGGGCAACTGGCGGGCCTGGGCCCCGAGATCATAGGGTGGCCAGGTAACCAGTGCAGTTTCTGTCAGGAATTCAGCAGGGTAGAGGGGGAGAGAAAGCAGAAGCAAAGAGAAAGGTTTTGAGGTGCTTCCGGAACTGGAGATGGTTCTCCTCAGGTTTTAGGGAGGCAGGAAGGCTGTTCCAGAGGGAGGCCCCTGCCGAAGAGAGAGAGATCTACCACCAACTCGTTGCTTGGAGAAGCGACTGACCCTGAGGGAGTTGGAGGCGGATGAGCGAAGATCTTGAGAAGGAAGATATTTAGGAAGAGAGAGTTGAAGGTATTGGGGCCCCTGGCCCCAGAAGGCCTTGTGGACAATGCAGAGGGTTTTGAACTTAATTCTCGCAGCCACTGGGAGCCAGTGCAGAGATTTCAGTCCTTTTGTTTCCCATTTGAGTGAAGCATACTTCCCATCAACTGGCCTCTGGTCTTGCACATTGCTATATGTGATGGGCAGTGTGCCGTCTGCATATCTGTGTCCACAGCTACAAAGGTTTTCAACTTCCCCATGCTTTATGGTAAGAGTGCATAAACAAAGCATTCTTCCTCTGAAGTTCGTCTTCCAACTTCTTTCATATGTTGGTACCATATGTTATTTCCAAAGTGTGCTGTGCTGTGCTGTCCAGGTAGTCGTTTAGTTCGTTATTGTCTTCTTGTGAGCTTCTTCTGATTCTCAATGTTTTCCTGTAGTTTGCTATAATCACATCCCAGAAGGCCTTCATATAGCTTCTTCTTGCTGGAGGATTCTCAGGTATCTCCATCAATGGTCCAGGCATTTTCATCTACACCATTTGAACAGGAGAAAGTCTGGTAATTCTTTCCTTGTTCTCTAATATCTTTTTTGCTCTGGTTATGAATGTCCATATAGACTCTCCTATAGTTCCAGCATGTGGCTGTATTGCAAGACTCAAGCTTGACCCTTTCATCGCTGGATTGGGTGTGCTTGTCAATGCTGTCTGTTTATTCTCCAACTCCTTTTGTTTCTTTAAAAGTTCAGCTTTCTCCATTTGTCTTTTCACTTCGCTTGGTGTGGAGCTTCTCATAGTTGGTTGTCCAATCTTCCCCCATTCTTTGGAATGTGGTTCTGCAGTTGTTGACACTTGACCAGGTGTATGTGCACTCATCATTTGCGTATGTGTGTTTTTCATTAACCTTTTCTCGTGTTTACCTTGCCGACCCTGTCTCCGGCGGTTCATTTAATTTGTTACCAAAAGTGTGTGTGTGACATTGCTAATCACATCCATCTCAAGTTCACTCACCCCTTTATCAGACCTTCTAGAAACTGGAATGACTATGTAAGGTCTGGCACCTTCGTGGGTTTCATGCGTACATCATTAGGTGGGTGTACTGGAATCGGAACACTTTGTGCACCAATATAAAATGCAGTTTGAATCGTCAGTGACAGTAACACAATAATAAATAATATGCATAGGTAAATGATTCCTCTATAGGTCAATTTACAGCACTAATTTCTGGGCCAATATGGGCGTCTCTCCTCCTGGGGGGGACAAGATTACTATTTTGGCTGCCCATTTCGATCATTTAAGGAAAAACAAACTCTTTAATACATTCTAGATAGTGTTACATCTGCATTCTGCGTATCTGCTTGCAGGTTACAAACACTGAAACAATTGTTTCTTTTGCCTGAATGATAGATTGTCTCTTGTCTCTGGAAGCAGTTCCCTTTCCTGTACGAAAATGTCAAATAAGGTAATAAGCCTTTAATGTGCATGTTCAAAATAAACAAGCTCCCAGTCAGTGCCTCTTATCTGTTTTCCAGATGACATGTTGCTTCTCCTCCGGAAAAAGTGTATTTTTTCTGTCCCTCGTATGAAAGTTCAAACTCTTCTGTGATTTCGATGAGCTTGAAGAGCAACCTGAATTATGATTCCGTTCAGAATTATACTCAAACGTTCTGTGTTTGCTTGATCTCGAAGAAATGTAAAGACATTGGTGTGCCTCCCAACAAGATCTGCACAGTCTTCAATTAAGTGAAAGAATAATATGCTGACAAGCCTATTCACTGCTTCTTCTGCTTAGGACATTTGTCTTGCCCTCGTCGTACTCTGGAAGCAAAAGGAACTGCTCGGCAATCACGATGAGCAGCCTCCTATTGTCTTTTCGTTTTCAGGATCTTGAAGAAATTCTGTAATGTTTGTGAGCTTTCCCACCGACGACAGGTACAACCTCAATACTAACTCAAAATGTATCAAAACGTCCTTAGTGATGTCACTACTGCGTGACACCATAAGTGAGTCCAAATAAGGCTTCTGTGTTAAGAGTCAGGATACTGCATTTTCTTCCAATGTATGTGTCCTTGATCAAAATTTGGCATATCGTTTCTTATCAAGGCTTCAGTGTGCCTCAGTCCAAAGTTCAAAGTCAACACCCTATGTTGTGGCTTATACGTGCACTTTTCTTCTTCACCCTGCAACTAGGATGCACATAGTGTCCGTGTTTATGTCCTTATCCCCTTATTTTGCTCAGAGGAATTGTCCAAAATGAAGCCACAACTTTGTACAAAAGTTCTTTGCTTTTGCTGGTCATGCGTCCTTCTTCCTCGTCATGGATCTTGTCTGCACGTGCTGTGGTTCTTCCCTGTTGTTTGTTGTCTATACACGTTGGGGTGTGGGCAGAGGGTCTTCTCCGATGTATGGCTTGATGTCGCCCAAAAAGATCCAACCTCTTCTTCCCTGTAACTTGATTGCAGATGGAGTGACGTCCTCCACTCTGAAAGGTCTGTTGAACCTTAGCTCGTCCCACTTTTTCCTTGTGTGATTTCTCACCAGGACTGAGTCGCCAGGGAACAATTGTGGTACACGTAAACCCTGAACTTGGTTTGTTGCAATATCTCCTTCTGTGTTCTGTGCTGCCCTGCACCCTTCTTGTCGTCGCTGCAGCTGTCCTGAAATTACAGTAGGACAAGATGTCATGCAATTCAAGTAATTTTGCATTTCTGATCCTAACACTTCCCCTATTGGCTAATCATCACATCTATCTCTATCTCGGGGTGTCAGTGGCGTATGCATCCTTCTGCTTTCACGGTTAAATGCGGCGTGCGATGGTGGTCAGAACCAGGCTGGTTTCTGAGTGCATACAGTGCCAGTGGAAGACAATGTAGCCATTCGTTCTTTAGAGTAAGCTTCAACTTGGCTATCCTTTCCTTTAACAAATCGTTGAGCTTTTCTCATATCCCATTCCCTTGAGGATGATACACCGATGAAAACTTGTGCTTTATACCAAGCAACAAGTTGATCTGTTCAAATACTGCGTTAACAAAGTGAGGACCGTTATCTGACCTTATAACTTCATACTCCCCATCTGGGAAATACCTCTCTCACCAAAAATGTGGCTGCATGGGTAGAGTCTGGGTGTGTACATGAACCTGCTTCCATCCATCTATAGAATGGACACACCACAACAATTAGGTACCTGTACCCATTACATACTTGAATCATATCGACATAAACGACATGCCAGTGCTGAAAAGGCTCATTGGGCCTTGGGAGGACTCCTCTGATTACTTGTAGTGTATTCCTAGCTGTGAACTGTTGGCAGATTATACAGTTCACCATAAAAAATGCAACGTGTTCTGCCAAGTTCGGTATAAACCAGTCTTCAACCATTGTCACTGCTAGATTCTCTTTTGTCATGTGTGCTGGATAGTGTAAATTTTCCAGTACTATTTTCAATAAGGCTATAGCCATCACCGATTTACCAATGCTGTCTTGTCGCCATAAGCTTTCAGAGGGGTTTAAAGAACACTCTTGTTGCTTCCAGAGGTTCTTTTCTTCCTGTGGTGCCTCCCCTTGGAGCTCCATTAACTGGGTTTGCCCTATGTTACTGTAACCTTCAGGTTCACGTCGTGCAACAATCATTCTCTCATGCACATCAATTATTTCCACATTCATTATTTCATCTTTGGTCGCTATACGTTTGGCTTCCGTGTCTGCTGCTCGATTTCCTTGTGAGATAAAATCTGTCCCTTTCGTGTGGGCGGTGCATTTCACGACCACTATGCCCACTGGGAGCTGTAGTGCCTTAATCAGCCTGTCCAATAGGGCTGCGTGCTGCACTGGCGTGTCGTCCGCTCGGAGGTAGCCCCTCCTTTTCCAGCATGCTAAACCTGCATGCACTGTCGATGTCACATAGGCGGAGGTACTGTGCACCGTCACTTCCTGGTCTGTGTGATTTTCGATTGCGTGTATCAACGCCAATAATTCTGCAGTTTGTGCTGAATAATGTGATGGTAATTGTGCACTAATGAGTACTCGAAATTCTCCATTCGTCATGTGTTTCATCACAGCGGTGCCTGTGTATCTTTGCCCATAATTTTGATCAATTCTCGAAGAACCATGAACGAAGAAAATTTCTCCTTCTGCCAATGCATTTTCATTTACTCTGGGGATCTCATCATAGAATTCTTCATAGTTTGCGCAGTCATGGGTTGGCTCTCCTTCAGTGACTGGCTCTGCTATAAACATAGCTGGGCTCACTATCTTAAATCGGATTATTTTAATTGATGGATTCGATATGATCACTTCATAAGCCGAACTCTCTGCGATGCCAATGTGCCTTTTGGTTTCTCTAAAATGGCAAATAGTGCGTGCTCGACAAACAACGTGATTGAGCATCCCCTCACAATGATTGTAGTCTTTTCTATGGCGAATGCTGAAGCAGCTAAACTCTGTTCGCACAGGAAGTGAAACCTCATCACTGGGTCTAAATTCCCACTGTAGTATGCCAAGGGCTTGTACCCCAGCGTGGTTTTCTGTGTTAGTACTCCTGTCATAACACTGCCATTCGTGTGTGAAAACAAGTAGAATTCCTCTGCATAATTGGGAATCCCTAAAGCTGGTGCCGTGCAAATGGCCTTTTTTAGTTCAACAAACCCTTCTTCCATGGTCTCGGTCCACACAATTTTTTCTTTCGTCACCTGTGCCTTCTTTAGGGCTTGTAATAAGAGCTGTTGTCAAAGACCCATGCCTTGACATAATTGCATAATCATAGGAAACTCTGCATTTGCTTTATCGTGTGTGGCCTGGATGTGTTCAGTATGGCTTCAGCCCTTTCAGGGGTAACCCTTTTCCCCTCATGTGAGATTAGCTGGCCTATGTATAGCACTTCTTGATGACAATACTGAAACTTCTCTTTGTCAACTTTATTTCTGATGCTTGTTAATCTGCCTAGAATCACATGCTGTGCATATGGTCCAACATCCAGTGGTAAACATGGAGTATTGCATCTTGCCTTTCGGGGACCGAAAGGGGACGGCGGCATAGGCGTGTCTGTAACACTATCCCTATCGTGACGCGTAGTGTACCCAAAATCCCTCACGCGCCGATGTCCCTCAGATTGTTTTTTCCGCCCAGATAACTGGTCGCCCTATAGCGGAGCTCTTACATAAGAGACATTGTTTATCTTAAACCGACTTGTCGGTTATTCCCCCTTTAAGTCACTTCGACGGCAGGGACAACTTTGTCGAAGACTGCGGGGGATTTGTCTACGGCGATGGATTTCGGCGCCAAAGATCCGGCGGCAGAAGCAGCCACATGGCCGGGCCCTCTGGCTGGCCATCACAGTAGGGAGAGTGGGGTCGGGGTTATGTCTTTGCCCCTCTTTGCTCTCTAGGTCTGGTCATCTTTGTTTACACATTTCGCTATGGAAAAGACTCCATTTAGGTTCTGCCCTAAGTGTAGGGTCAGATACCCGTGGAAAGACGAGAGCGCTGTGTAAAGCGGTGGGCCGCGTACGGTATGTTGCGGGTGGAACCCTCTTCCCCCACACATCCGCCGAAAGTGATGGGGGCACCTCTGATGACCAAACATCTGTTGCGGATGTTATAGGCTTTGAGGTGGACACTTCAAGGTCTACCACGCCCGTCCCTGACCCGTCATGGCCTGACGCTAGTCTTGCTTCAGGGAAAACAACCAGCGACAGGGGCATACAAAGAACGCATCACACTAAACACACAACCCCCCAACTATTTTGACGGGTATGTCGAAAAAGTTGAAAGCGCCAGCAGTGCCGTCGAAAATTTCGGCGGATTCCTCTGATCGTTCAGATCAGCAGCCTTCCCCGTATCTGCAACAGAGTTTTGCGACTGGGCATTCCAAAACAAACAAGGGCGCTACCCCTAAATCAGGTTTACACGTGGAAGCACAGACTTTCGATGCTCTGACGGTCCCTAAAGGCCCGGTAGGCCCAAAATCTACAACTAGGTCTCAAGGCGCGAAACCTACTGCTAGGCCCTCTAACGCCGCAGTAGGCGGTAAATCTACCGATAGACCTTCGGACCCACTAACTCACGCCATTCGGCGGTGATTGAACACAGTATTGCAAAAATTACTTCGGTGGTTGGACTGATACCTACTCCGTGGAAAAACATGGGGCAGGTCGCGGGCAAATCTATAGATAAGCTATGGTGCCCCGATTCTCGCGAGACCTACGAAGACAGTCAGGAGCCTCTTTCCAACACCCTGAGTGACAAATTTAGACGCCAAGGGGCGGAAGACATTTTTCGACCCATAGGCCCTCCTGGTTCCTCTAAGTGGACCAGGGAGAAATTTGAAGGGTGCATGGATCGTCTTGAAAAAATTATCAATTTTTATGAACATCCTTCCCCGAAAAGATCTTGTGGAGAACCTAATCTTAAATCAGCTTCACGTTTCCAAGAAGGTCAACCCTCAGTCCTCGTCCATCATGAAGACATCGTCCAGTTGGACATTTACAGTGAAGAAGACCCTTCCTTCCTACAGGGCTACAATGAGGACCATGCGGATGCCACGAACAGTTGGGAAGAACCCAGCAAGTGGAAGCGAACCCATGGACGCTTCCCCAACAATATCAGGACACTGATGTTATGTGCCTGGATTCTCCTCCGTCCACCCCGGCTCGCCAGGCCTCGCCTGCAGACGACAAAATGGCCTTCAATGCCATTTTAAGCAAGGCAGTAGATCACTTCCAAATCACTACTCAAGAAGCGGTACCCGAGCAGGACTTTGTGGAAGACATTCTCAAGGAGAAACCCACCTCAAGCCAGGCCATTCCCCTCCTTAATTCTGTTAAAAGAAGATTGGCCCCCTCCCTGGTGTCGCCAGCTCAGACCCGGGCATTGAACCCAAGAGTGGAAAATCTATTTCGGCCTGCTCCTTCGGACCCTCAATACATTAAAGGGCACGCCACCCCGACTCCTTGGTAGTGACTACCACCCGGAAATGGGCAGGAGTACCCCTTGCTACAGGGGAGGCGCCTCCAGATAAAGAATCCAAGAGGATGTATGCCTTAGGTAAGCGGGTTACCTCTGCTGCTGCATATACCACACGCATTGCGAATAGCGCTACGCTGCTGGCGAGTTATGCAGACGCTCAATGGAATCTACTACAGGAAGTCCTAGAACTCATAAGGTCCAGGCTTCTCACCATTGTGGCCGAAAGGCAGGCAAGTAAACTAGAATCTAATAAAGAACACTCTGGACACTGCTGAGACAGCAGGCAGGTCTCTGGCCCAGGGCACTTTACTTAAGCGGCACGCTTGACTTCGTAACTCAGGTTTCAAGCCTGAGACACAGGCCACTCATCAACAAACCCATTGAAGAAACTTACCTTCTTCAGAAAGGCGGTCCATGAGGCCCTGGAAATGGCCAAAAAAGAGCATGAGACTCTTAAATTCCTGCAACAGATTACTCAAAGACCTTCCCCCCCAAAAGGGAGGTAATTATCGTCGGTCCTTTCGAGGGCAGTCCTGTGCAAGTTAGAACAACTATAGCACAGGAAACTTTAATGCTGATCAAACATCAGGAAGCCCCACATACTACCCACCAAGGGGTCAGCGACACGGCAAAGCCTGAGGTAGAGTCCCCAATCCTAGAGGAGCCGCAGCCTCTGGTCAGAAATGACCATCAGATCCAGGTCCCCTCCCATGTCAACCCGGTTGGGGGACGCTTAACATCTTTCCTCACGGCATGGGAGGGGATAACTTTAGACCAGTGGGTCATAAAGACGGTCGCCCATGGATACTGCGTGGAATTCACCCGACCTCCACAGTTCAGACCACCGCGCTCACGGAGCCTCTCACCTGACCATCTGGAGATCCTGAATCAAGAGGTAGAAGCGCTGCTGGGAAAGGACGCCATAGAAGCCATCCCTTTTCTTCAGTTAAACAAGGGTATTTATTCGGTGTACTTCCTTGTACCCAAAAAGGACCTCACCATGCACCCTGTTCTAGACCTGTGCCCAGAAAACCTCAAATGTTTTGCATGGTAACGCTACAGGAGGTGATTCCGTTGTTAAAGCAGGGGAACTGCATGGCAACATTGGATATGAAAGATGCATACTTTCATATTTTGATGTTGCCAGTGCACAGGAAATATCTAAGGTTCTTGATAGAGGACAGGCATTACCAAATCAAGGTGTTCCCCTTCGGCATCGCCTCAGCGCCAACACCTGCACAGACTATCCATCCCGGTTTACCCTTACCTTGACGACTGGCTCATAACAGGGGTTGTGGGGGGCACACCTGCTTCAGCAGACAGTGCATGGAGTGTGGTCCACACAAGTAGCGTCCAACCATATAAATGTACTGGAGCTAATGGCGGTGTTCAAGGCATTAAAGGCCTTTCAGATGCAACTACAAGGGAAGAGAGTGCTGATTCTAACAGACAGCACTACAGCCATGTATTACCTGAACAAATAGGGGGGCACTCACTCTCCAGGGCTATCCAAGCTGTCACAAAACATTTGGATGTGGGCTCTCAAACACAAGATGTTTCTGTTGTCCCAACATGTTCCAGGGGAACTCAATCTTCTGGCAGACGTGCTCAGCAGAGATTTCCCTCTGCCCATAGAATACGAATGGTGTCTGCACGAAGATATCATGTCCAACGACTTCGCAGAATGGGGCTTCCCAGAGATCAACCTGTTTACGACTCAGGAGTACACCCAATGCCAAGGCAATGCCTCCAGGTACCCCCAGAACCGCTCCAAGGGGAACGGTCTCTGGAAAACATGGTCATGGAAATTGGTCTATGCTTTTCCCCCCGACTCCCCTGCTTAACAAGATCGTGCACAAGATGCACCAGGAACCAGTTACCATGATACTGGTGGCCCCCATGTGGGCCCGCCAACCCTGGTTCGCTCATCTAATGGAAATGTCCCTCTCCCCGCCATTAAAATTACCCTGCCCGTACAACATGTTGTCTCAAGACAGGGGGGAGACCCTACATCAATGCCCACAAACTCTGAACTTAGCAGCCAGGCTCCTGAGGTCATAGAGTTTGGACACCTACAGCTCCCTCAGAGGTGCATGGACATACTCGGGGAAACTAGAAAACCTAACACACGTTATTGCTATGCTTTTCTGTTCTAGACCCCTTTGTTACAGTCCACAGGGATAAGGTAGTTCTGAGCACTCATCCCAGATTTGCGCCTAAATTGATCTCGAAGTTCCATGTGAACCAATCGATTGAACTACCTACCTTTTTCCAGAATCCCACTAGCATGGCCGAAAGAAGCCCACACACACTAGATGTGCACAGGGCAGTCATGTTCTACCTGGAAAGAATGAAACCATTGAGGAAAACAAACCAATTTTTCGTTTCAGTGGCAGCTGGTAGAGAGGGGGATCCTGTCTCTAAATCAGCTGTCTCAAGGAGGATCGTCAAATGCATCACACTGTTACACTCTTGCTAAGAGAGAACTGGCCTTCAAGCCTAGAGCACATTCTACTCGGGGCACTGTGGCTTCCATAGCATTCATTGCAAATGTTCCCCTAGAGTCCATTTGCAAAGCGGCAACTTGTAGTTATGTACAACACCTTTACAAAACACTATTTCCTCGTTCTAGGTCTGATTCTCAGGTGGGACAAGCAGCACTAAGTCCACCTCCAACTCCAGGTACTGCTCGCTAGTCTATGCACAGCATGTGATTCTAAGTAGATTAACAAGCACCAGAAGACATGCATTACTTACTGTAGTAGAATTTCTGATGATTGTATCTGCTTAGATTCACATGCGCCCTCCCTACCTCCCCGTTCGTGTTGGAAGGGACATAGACATCTTACTACTTTCTCTCTTCATGTACTCACTCACAATAGCCTTGGGCTCCCTCATGGCAGAAAAAAATACAATTGGAGGGACTTTGGCGCGAGGGATTTTGGGTACATTACACGTCACGATAGGGATAGTGTTACAGACACGTCTATGCTGAGGTCCCCTTTCAGTCCCCGAAAGACAAGATGCAATACTCCGTGGTTACCACTGGATGTCAGACCATATGCACAGCATGTGAATCTAAGCAGATACAATCATCAGAAATGCTATAACGGTAAGTAATGCATGTCATCCTTTCTCAGCCAATATAGTCAGTAGTTTAATAGAATTGTGTCTGCACGTTTCCTCTGTCGTGCTGCAAATCAAGATGTCATCCACATATTGCAAGACAACACTCTACTGCGATATTGCTTCAGTACGTTTGCAGGACTTTGTTGAAAATCGACAGAGACTCACAGTACCCCTGAGGCAACCTTGTACTTTTCAGACCAACTTGTCTGAGCGTAAATTACGTCAAATCTTGTGAGTCTTTGTGCAATGGGATTGAGAAAAATGCATTTTTCAAGTCAATCACTGTGAAATGCTTTGCCTTAACGGGTATATTACATAAGATTGTGGCTGGGTGAGGGACCAGAGGGAACTCGGCCTCTACAATATCATTTATTGGGCATAGATGTTGGATTAAACGCCAACACCCTCCCTTTGATTTCTTGATAGGGCAAACTGCAGTATTGAATGATGACTCTGTCGTCACTAAAATGCCCTGCTCCATCATAGCGGAAATTGTCTTGAAAATCCATTCTTCTGCTTCCCTAGACATGGGATACTGTTGTGTTTTTTTGGTAAAATTGCTCCTGGTTTCAATTTAATCTTCACTTCTCAGACCCCTTTCAACAAACCTACGTCATAAGGGCCTGTAGTCCATACTGAGATAGGCACTTTTGCCATGTTGTCATCAAAATATTCAGGATGTTTTTGTGCCAACATCATTCTCTGGGGCACTTCTCTTTTGATCATTTTCACCCAATAAATGAGATTAACCTCAACTGTCGTTCATCTACACCTGTTTGTTCTTCAAACAGATCGTCATCAGTGACGTCAGTCAATCTGTATCCTTCCTCAATGGCGATCACTGTACACCATTGTCTGCCTTTGTCATCACAACCATTGATCAATGCCACTTTTCCTCGCACTATGGCTGTGTTTATTACCAAGGGAAAAACTTGTCCCTTTTCCTCATGCATAGGTATTCCTGGCCTGAATAAAAACTCATCTGGGATTCTAATGTGTTTGTCTGTAAGGCCTGGTAGACATGACATGAATATGCTCACTCCATATGCGAATATCTCTGGTTCCAATGGAATAGCTCTCATAGACATTTGTCCTGCGTATGCTCTAATCATTTCGCTTACATTCAAATAATGCATTCCTGGAGTCTAACATACTATGCCCTTCTCTGTGAACAAGATGGTCATGTTTAACTTTCTCATTAAGTCTTTTCCCAATATATTTTGTGGGGTCAGCCGTGAATACAGCAGTGGCACATTCATCCCACATTCTCCTATGGAAACTGGAAGTTCTTTGTTAAAAGGAACACAACTTGTTGCTTCTGTGAATCCCTGAGTATTTACGGCATCGCCGGACAAGGGAAACTTGCCTTCACGTATACATGAGCATGTTACATCTGTGTCAACTAAGAAAGAATACTCTTTATCCCGTATAAGGACATACACCCTTGGTTCTTCGTGAGGGTTTGGTGTCACTGATGGGATAGAACACATCAGGTCTCCCAGTCAGCTGTCCTAATCCATAAATAATGTTGTCCTATGTTGAGTGAATGGCCTTCCTCCATCACCAATGTCATTTCTTGTTCCAGAATTCAGTACCTGCCCTGTACTTGTTGTCTATAACAGTTGCATCACCGACTGCTGAGACTGTCCTTGTTGAAATTGGTCATATTCTGAGGTTGTAAATGTTGCTGTGTTCCCGGCGCTTGCTGCTGCACCGTGTGATTTTGTGCAACTCCATTTCCACCCTGCTGTGAAAACACAGGTGGATTCACCATCCCTACTCTTGTTCCTTGGTCGTTTTGCACCATGCCTTGACTTCTGCATGTGCGTGCTAGATGCCTCGTCATTCCACACGTCCAACATATTGGCGATGGTCTGATTATTTGCCCATTTGACATATCCTGATTGCCGTTTTGCATGTTTCGGAAACCTCCCTGATTATTTTGGAATCCTCACTGATTACTCTGCCATCCTGTTCCTCGAAAGCCTCTTCCTCTTGGGTAAAACCTGTTATTGCCTTGATCACCCTGCCTTTGATTATTGGCCTGCTGCATGTTTGATCCGTCTGTGTTAGTTATCATCTCTATTTCTGCTGCTTAGGGAGGCATCCACACTGTCGTACTACTGAGCGCTCGCCAGACGCTCGTCCTCTCCTTTTACTTGGGGTACCTGTTCTAGCCCCATTTCATCATATATTCTATTGATCATCTCTCCGATGCTTCTGGTGTCAAAGTCATCTTCCATATTTGCCCTAGACGTGCCTGGTACTAATTCGTACTCTGGAAATAATTCTTCTATGCCTTCCCATTCTACTACTGGATCAGGTTTTTTAACCGCCCTTTCCAGATATTCAAGATCCCGTGCTCTCTGTCTTCGGTTGCGCTCTGTCGTCATCAAATTCTCTGTGCCTCCTCTCTGACCCTACCTTCTTGTTTCCTCGCATCTCTACGTTCATTTGCCCTTTGTATTTCCTCATAACTTTGCCTTTTTATTCTCTTCTTCCATATTTTTTGTTCTTCTAATCTCCATTGTTCCTGCCTGTCCTGATCATCAGCTGTTGTCTGCTTATGATCACGTTTTCTTTCTTGCTCCTCATGATACAGCTGCTCTCATTTGTGTCTTTTTTCTTAGTTCCTCTCTCAATCAGTTTTCCTTTTCCTTCTCCTTCCTTTTACTTCATCTGGCTCCCCCTTTTGTCTCATGTCCTCAATGCCTTTACCATCGAGTTTCAATAAAATCTGACCTCCCATCCATTCGTTCTGTGTGAATGCAGTCTCATCAGTCTTGTCCATCCCTTTCCCTCTCTACCCATACCTAGAGATGTACTTGCTTGTGCTTGATCTCCTTTTTCCTTTTTGAGTCTCTCCTTGTCCCTCTGGACTTTGGATGCAATATCTCTGTCTCTGCCCCCTCTGGGCTTTCGTCATTACTTTGCGTAGGTGACTCATATGACGGGTTGCTATATCCTGTGGCGCAGAAGGCATTTCACCCCCCTCCGTGCATATGTTAAGTATCCAATATACCGGCGGCTCCTCCTCCTTTAACTCTTGGTACATCTTCCAAAGCTCTAGACTAGCTTGGCGTTTATCTACCTTTGTGCCATTATATGTTGCGTGCAAATATGTTGTCATGTGTTGCAGGACTGTTTGTGGCATAAACATTTTATTTGTGGTTTCTTTAACCCATTCTGCACTGTACTGTTTAAGCTTAGGTGCATGCTTCGGCAGCTGTTTGCACAAGTGTACCAACAGGGTAACGATTTCCATGCTTAGCCTGTTATATCCCCTCTTCATATAACACTTTATTATGCTTTTTGTTTCACAAACAAGATCAGCAATATGAACAAGCACCAATCGTCGCAAGCTCCAATCCCGTTTTTTCACAAAAAAATGTACTTTCACTTTTTCACACAACAATCGTCAATCCATGTCATGCAACGTTTTGTTTATACAATCGCACAATTTTCATGTTATTTTCCCCAAAAAATGTTCTTACCTTGTGACGTCAGAAAAAAAAAACACAAGACAGACACTACAGACTAGACAGACTCCGGCCGGCTACATAAATCTCATGCCATCTGCTTCCTCAGATGCATTTCTGCCCCTATCATTATTCCGACATGGAATGCAAGCCCATTTCTTTCAGATCACCTTTAATCAATGGTTTAATGGTCTCCTACAGCGTCCTATTAATTCAGGACTTTAAATGCAGGCTTCTTCTAGCGCTATATTAAAACCTGGGTATCTGGGCGTATATTTCTCTCTCCGGTATCCTCCCGGTATCTCTCTCTCTATTGCTCGGCCACCCTCAAGTCAATATTTTCCTCTTATATATACATTAATTTACGTTAATTTTAATCCCTACCTCTGTTACCTTCCCTTTACTTGTTCTAAGGCATGCAACTTTTTGCCAAAGCATTTAGTCTTTTTGACACACTGTTCAAATTTTTTTCCTCTCTGGGCTCCCGGGATCACCACCTTCGTTACCGCCTATCCGTGCCGTTCGCTCGATCAGCTGCTCGTATAAAAGTGGGAAGGGGTTTATGGGAGAAAGCAAAGGCTCCTTCAGAACAAACGTGCACATTTTTTACTTAGACTAACCACTATCCACGGGGAGATTCTTGTTCTGCTCAGCCGGATGGCAAAGGGCTTGTGATATTGCCGAGGACCTAGAGTTATTTATGTCGACGGCTAACGGGTGTCTTATCTAATCGATTCTAATCAAACCATCAATCTCTGCTACCAAGTGTGCTCGATGGACCCCAACCGGCCCATAGGACTGGGGGTTTCCAAACATCACTTTAAGATGAGCAGCAGCACCCTTGAGATGGATGGGGATGTAGATTCATACTCTTGCACCAAATCAATAATGACAACTCAATAGTTTGGCAAAGGGACTCTGTTTAATGACAAGTACAAAAAACGGGGAGTTCAGTGATGTTAATGACTCCAATCAAGCATTCCCACTAAGTCAGTGCCTTGTCTGGGATTGCTCAAGGGAAGCCCTTATTTATATATTTTTATGACAAGTTATAATCTGGATGATGAACCCTTATATAACGCCACTCTTAGAATCCCCCTGACCCAAGAAGTAGGTTTGTTTTGCAAATTAAAAAGGTTTATTTGAAAAATTAAACAATAGATATATGTCACACTTTTATAATAAATTAATATTTGATATCACACTTAGACATATGACAGTGAGTGATCAACAATGGATGATGTTATACTAGCACACTGGTTTAATTACTTAGGAGTAGTATAGAGGATAAGGTAGCTGAGAATGCTTTATATGGTACAAGGAAATGCAAGGTGGAAAAGAAGCAACACAGGAATAAACTTGATATGATTTCAGCAAAACATAATATAATCACTTTTCACCTTTTGGCAATTCACCCCCCGCGCCCTTATGCAATGTAAGGAGGTGGAAGTAACACACACAGTCTTCCGGAATACAATCACAGTACAATACGAATTCAATTCCCCCCTAGCAAGCTTAGATCACAAGGATGATTTTAAACACAGGCAAAGTACTTTAAATGTGGTATGCAAAGAAGGGAAAAATAGGCTAAAAATGATTTTAATTCCCTATAAGAGATTCAGGGTGGGTGATAGCTACTTTAAATCAGTTCAGGCCAGCCCTATCAATGATTCAGGGATGGTTATCAGGTTGAAAACGGAATTCCGTAATGGAAGCAAAAGACAAATATTTTTACACGTGGCTGAAATGAAACAAAATGTCAAATCGCTGCAATTTAGTCATGTGCGTCAAGCGCAATTACGAAGGAACTATAAGGAGTAGCAAGTCGGTTTAGAGCTTGTTGGAATGCGTAGAATCTCAGCTTTTTCTATCGCAAACGGTTCAAGAGATACGGACGATTTTGTGAAGGTAGATTCTCAAAATAAAAGTAAAGCTCAGAATGACAGATGACAGTTTTGCAGCTTTGAATCAACAGGAGGGACTCAATTTCTATGATGGAGTTCTCAATAGGTTAAAATAGTTTGAATTAGATTATTTTAAACTAAGAGATTGGTTTTGCACAGTTCTGGCTGAGTACTCACACTATATTTTGGACAGGAATGCGACTTCGTCACGGATCGGGTCAGGATTGGCTGCGGTTCTCTCGCCACTGGGTACTGGTTCTGCGCCCTAGCGATCTGGGTCAGCTCTCAGCACTGCACAGCGATCTGGTCTCTCTGGATCTCTGGTCTCTCTGGAGATTGATGGATTTGAAGTCTGGAGTCTCCCGGCAAAGCGTCCCGCAAGAAAGTGGAAAGTGAATGTCCCTACCTGTCCTGCACAGTCTCCTTTTATGTGTTTAGAAAGTGGGTGGGTTGGCTCATTCTGCATGCCCAACCCTCTCAACTTATCATTGGCCAGTTCCTCCTCTCTCCCTTGATTGGGGGAACTGAGTTGTGAATCAGAGTGATGCTGCCATTTACAATCTATTGAAGAAACGCCCCTTTGCTTTTGCTTTAGAAATCATTCTCATAACTAAACATATTTCCCAAATGCACAAGTGGTTGACATTACATGTACAGATTGCAGATGACCTAAGGTACATTCTGGCCCAACTCTGATCTTCCTGGGGGCTTGCATTCAAAAATGGCAACTTATTTTCGTTTTTAGTTGGTTTACCAATGTTAAATCTTTACCAAAAATTACACAAATGTACACCCCCCTTCTACACATATTCCAGTAATTTACTAGGTCTCTAGCATAAGCACAGTGTCTGCAGTATTAATAATTAGCGGGGTTCGGTCCTAGAACACCGCACAAATTGGAGTTTGGTCTCAAATCGTGAGGGCATTTACCATTTTGTGGACCCCCAAATTACACATTTCTGTGAGCTTAATACAAGATTTTATAAGCAATTTAATCATATATTTGCTGCAATATGAATTCACACTCCAGTCTGGCCCGCCCCTAGGAACTGGGAGAGTCAGGGATCACATGTCTCTCCTACCAGGCAGAGCTCTGTTTACAGTCAACACCCAAATCAGCATATCCTATTCAATGGAAAGAGTCTAATGTGTCAGTTGAGGTCAGCAGGCCAGGGGGCCACTCTGCATTTGGTTAGCATGTCCATGTGATCTCCTGGGCTGTTGTGAATGCTTCCCATGGACAGAGGTCCTTTATACTGTTAATCGAATCAGCCTGCCTCCTGGGAACAAATCTTTGAAGTCCCAGTTAGCTCAGGATCCTCTTGCATTCCTGAGCTACAGTTCTACTGTCAGAGTTTAGACCGCTAGCGCCGGCTTGTGTCCAAAGCTGGTACTGCACCCATTTTTTTCTGTTTTTGTCTTGAATTTGACAGGGGGATTTTGCTTGACAGCTCTAATCTTTGCTGCCATTGTTTTGATGGGCATCCTTACAGTAGAGTGGTGATGTGGAACCCCCCACAAGAAGGTTGAATCTTTAGAGTGGTCTTGTGCCCATGATTTTAGCAACTTTTTGGCATCAATTAAAAACGGATTTTGAACAAAGGGTCTACTGTATTAGCTATCTTGCAATGTTTGAGATGGACATTTTGAGCTTGCACTTCAGAGAAACAGAGGTGATTTCAAGGCGCTTTTGATCTAACAGGCACTGCTATTTTTCCTTTGGCACCACCTTTCACCCCTGGCACTTCCGGTCCATCACGCTTGCACGAGTGGGTGGCAGGTTAGGCGACCATTTTGGTGTGCGCGGTTCTCCTGGTTCTGGGATAGAATGATGGGCGGCGACAGCTCATGCCCACATCTACCCAGTCTATTGATTCAGTTTTTGTTGTCGCCTAATAATTCAACATGGGTCAAAACCCTTGACAGTGAATATCAGCAATCGCTCAATCTTACTTCTCGCTTCAACTCCAATTAATTTCAGAAAAAACATAACATTTATACCAAAAACTCATCATCACTGATGTGTAACTCTTAAAACTTAGCATGCAACTCGATTGGTTCTAGGAAGGTAACTTTAATATAGGTACTATATCTGTATATTGTAACGGGCAGAGGGGGTTGGATACACAATGGCAGGTGGACCACTATGATTGGGTTGGCATCAACCCCACTCATAGTGGTCCACCTGCGCTTAGCAGCGTGCAGAATAGCCGGCCAGCTGCAGGGAGTTCATCTGCACCCCAGCCTTCCTCTAATTGTTACAGTCAATCATCACCTCAGTGGTCATGTGTCAATTAATTCTTTGCAGTTTGGCCGTGAGTCTGCTTCTTGGTCTGGGAAAGTTGAGGCGTCTGAATATGGCAATGGTCCATGTGTAGGTGTGAAAGCTTCATCCCTTCCTGCTTGTCTGGTCATGTGATTCCGACACCATGAAATCAGCCTTTCCTTCATGCAATTTAATGTATTTGATTGAACTCTGCCAGTCGTCTGCCATCTGTGGCTTATCTTGACCGTTCCAAACAGGATACTCTGTTCTTATTTCTCTTTAATTGTATCCGCTGTCGGCCTATTCCAGCTGATACAACCTAGGCTTTTTGGCATGGCTATCTTTGTCTTAGTTTCTCTCCGTCTTTAATTCTCGATTTTTTTGCTGCAAAACTCTCCTCTTTAGACCTTTGGTTGATTCTGCTCTTTTGCGTAGTGGAAGTATACTTATATGAAGTGCTTCTTGTAAGGTAGATATGCAGAGGTGGCGCTTGCTGCAATCTACTTTTGCTACTAAGCATAAGCAAGCCTCACTATTCCTTGGCTTCTTGCGGTTTCTCGCATATGTATACGTTTAAGCTAACTGAGTATCTTCATCGTGCATGTGGCATAAGTTTTAACCTCTTGACATCAATTGTTTCACTTTTAGGCTCAGGATGTCGCTTATCCATGGTAGTTTGTCTCTTTTTGTCATCATTCTCAGGTCGTTATATCTTCTATATGTGAGTCAGTCGAAGTTCTCAAGACGTCCTCATTCGTCTTCCTTCAGTACCTTCTTAGTTTCTTCGGATGTTATATTCCGACAATCGTCATTCTGTCTCACTTGTCGGTATGGTTTTCTCAATGGGTACCTTACTGTCCAGGTTTTCTTAGGTGTCGGTACTTCAATAGGTGCTGTTATTCTAATAGGTACTATTGCCCAACTGCGGCTCTCTGCAGTTTATTTGCTCACTATACGTCACATATTTCGGCGTGAACGTTCCTGGTACTTCAAAATGGGCGCAGGAGTGTGAATCATGCTTGGAACCTCCTTTATAACGGACCCGCAGATGCTTCCATATTTGCTATCCTTGGCCAAGGCGGGACTGGCGCACACTTCGATCAAGGTTGATCTGGTGGCTATCTCCCACCTCATCAGGTCTCCAGGAAGGTCTTCTCTTTGGTCTCATTGACTCGTCAAGTAATTCCTCAAAGGTATTTTTTCATTAATTCCTGCCTGTGAAGGCTTTGACCCCAGGGAGTGAGAACTCAGTGCAGTGCTGACGAGGCTCATGGTGGGGCCCCCTTGGGCCTATGCATCGGGCCCCTTTCAGGTTCCTCTAATGGAAAACAGCTTTCCTGGTGGCCATCACCCCCGCCAGGAGGGTGGGTGAGATACAGGCCCTATCCTACAAGCAGCCATACTTGACTCCATGAATCAAGGGTGGAGCTGCGGCCGCACCCCTCTTTCATGCCGAAGTTTCTGTCCGAATTCCACCTCAACGAACCTTTGATGTTGCCTGTTTTTTTCCCAAAACCTTTGTCACCGGCTGAAAGGGCCTTGCGCTTTCTGGACGTTGCTCGTGCCCTGGAGTTCTATGTGGCACGCACAAAGAGTTTCTGAAGACTTGACAGCTGTTCGTGAACTTTGGTCCTGTGAACCATGGAAAGGCCTTGTCCAAGGCTTCCATCTCAAGGTGGCTCTCCGGCTGCATCATGCGCTGTCATCGGTTGGCAAACCGACCACCACCCTGCCGTCCGAGAGCCCACTCAACCAGAGCTATTGCTGCAATGACAGCGTTCCTGGCTGGTGTGCCCCCGCTGGTAAATCTGCAGGGCTGCTACGTGGAGGTCCAGGCACACCTTCACAAGGTTCTACTGCGTCAACAAGGATTCCAGGGAAGAGACCAGAGTCGGCCAAGCAGTGCTACATAACCTGTTCGCTTGAGGTGAGTCTGTTCCAGAGGTAAGAGTTGATTGCTTCTGTTGAGACTTGCCCCCTCCCGTAGTTGTGTAAAGTTGTACTGCTGTGTATTCAATATTCATGAGCATGTGAATCCATGCCAGACCCCATGCTGGAGAAGGTACAATTTACTTAACTGTAACTATTGTTCGAGGGGATTGGGTCCTCCAACGTATTCCATATCTATGACATGTAATCACCACAGCTGTGCTGCTTCGGAAACTTTTTTCGGCATCTGCGTCCTGCGTCGATGACGTTGATGCGCCGTCGTCGAAGGCCTCCTCCGACGTCCGACGTCATCCGATGTGTTAAGTAGGACGCACGACGCCCGTAGCCTCAGTTCCGTTTTTTCCGCGAACGTGTTGCTTCGTGATTCTTGGTTCACGCCTCGACTCTTTGGAGTTCTGTTCTTCTCGGTTCTTCGAACCTGTTCGTTTTGTGCAAATCCTTTGTGTGAAGATGTCTTCTACTTCGTCTTCGACCCCGCGTCCGGGTTTCAAGAAGTGCGGGGAGTGTGGGTCCAAGATGTCGGTGACGGACTCGCACGACGCCTGCCTCTGGTGCCTCGGCGGAGGCCCACGACACGGATGACTGTATCGACTGCCAGTCGCTCACGTCCAAAGCCTTACGCGAACGTAAGAAGAAGTTGTCGGTAGGACGGGTGTCCAAGCCCAGGAAGTCGAAGTCTGCGGGGCTTTCGACGGATGATTCGAGGGGTGACTCTCCGCGTCATCGTCGGAAGTCTCGTGGGTCTCCTTCTAGGAGTCGGTCTCGCCACTCCTCAGCCTCTTCGAGGCGTTCTCGGAAGCGCCGACACCGGTCGTCTTCCAGGTCCTCCTCGGAGGACTCTGCCCGGCACGTCGCTTACCCCACCAGCCGTGCGACGCCGGAGGAATGGGCTTCCTTCGGGAAGAAAATGCTGGCGATTCTTGAGTCGCAGGGTACTAAGCCGTCCGCGCCCCCGAGTGGGGTCGGTCGTGTGAGGTCGAGAGACACCGCTCGCATGAGTGGTCGGCACGAGTCACGGGAGAGGTCTCGTTCGGACAAGGAGACTCGTTCTCGCCGTACCCGTTCCAGGTCCCGGTCCTCGACGCGTTCGAGACCGTGTGCACCTGTGAAGTCTTCGAGGAAGACATCGACGTCTGAGGCGTCGAGGGCGTCGACAGGCTTTCTCGAGGCTCCGGCTTCCCCCCCAGGTCGTCGAGGGACACGCTCGGGGCTCCGGCCTCGAGGGCTGTGTCGACGCCGCTGATGCTGGAGGCGCTGCGTCTGACGTCGACGCCGATTTCCTCGGCGCCGGTGCCGGTTCTCTCGACGCTGGCGCCGATTCGCTCAACGCCATCGACGCCTTTCGTGTCGGAGGTACCCCGTGGCACGGGAGAACCCCCTAGGAAGGCTCTGGTTAAGAGCAAGCACTCTCGGGTGCCTTCTTTTCGCCACCTGGACTATATTTCAGAGGCGGATGAGGATTCTGATGGCCTGGTTCCTAGTCAGGTTCCAGATGAAATTGTCTCGGGCCATAGTCAGTTTGACGATTTGAGACAGTCACTGCATGATGCCAGTGGACTGGACACCTCTCCGGAGGTGGAGTTTTGTAGGCCTGAGCCTGGCTCTCATGCCGATTCCTCGTACCGGCGCCTTATGGCTAGGGTTTCTGAGTACTTGGGATGGTCTGCTCCCCCAGGGGAGTTTGTGCAGGATGATCTGACGGACATCCTTGATGTTGGTCCCCCAACTGACCCGGTACTGCCGTTCCATATGGCTTTACAGAGAAGGGTGGCGGCGGCTTGGACTGCTCCAGAGAGTCTCCCGGCGGTGGGCAGATCCTTGTCGCGAAAATACCGTCCAGCCAGTAGCGACTTGTCATGATCACAGCAAAGGTTCCTACAATTGCGTCCAAAAAGAGTTGGTCTTCAATCTACCATTCGTGGAGTTTAAGAAAAAGCAACTCAGGGCAGTGTTAGGCATGGGCGGTACTTCCCAACTCTCAACAGGGCTGCCTGGTTTATGCTGGTAGAATGCGCAGTGTAGGTCTAGTTGTTTTCTCTCTCCTCCTATTTAAGCCCCTCCCCTCGAGCATTCCCTGCTTCGCGTTCGGAAGAATCCAGTCAACGCTTGCCGCTGTCCCGCTTTAGGTCCTGTCACGTTTTAGCGCCACCTGTTACTCTTTCCCTTCTGTCATTTCGGTCCCCTTTTTGGCCCGTTCCAGTTTCCCTGAGCTCCCTGCAATTCCTACAATTTCCAGTCATAGTATTTTCCACAGTCGGTGTTTTGGAACTCCTGTCACAGACTTCATTTCGGTCACTCCTTTAGCCCCGTCATTTTTCCAGTCACGGAATGACTTCCATAATTCAAGAGTTTCCTGTCAGAAAAGTTTTCGCAAGTATCTTTGCTCTATCCTGTGAAGCAGCATAAGTCTTTTCATGATATAGTGAAATTTAATGTTGCATTGTAATTAGTTGCTGAACATTATTTGCGCGTAACATATGGAGCTGAGTTGCGCTTCATAACTACTGAGTGTTCCTCAGTGAAGGATCTTAGCTTGGCGTGTGTTCTTTACATATTGTTGAGTACTCCACACGCCTTGTATGACATGTTGCCGTATGTTTTTTCACTTATTTTCCAAAGGCTTGAATGCTTTGGGGGTTGTGAGTGTGTTTCCTGAGGTAAATTAGTTTTCCGGTTGTGGTGCCCATGAATGCGTGGGTGTAGAAATTCCTCACACACTCTAGGCACTCCTAAATTTCCCAGTCCTAATTCCAGTCACTTCAGTCCGGCCCAGTTATCCTGGTTCCATCTCCCCTCTTCAGAACTAGCGCCCCTGCACAGACGCAGGATGGAGAGCTAACAACATTAATTCCTAAGGTAATTAAAGAAGGGGCTGTAGTGTCATATGAGAGTGTAGAATTAGTCAAACTCCATAGAAGTGCTAATCAAAATTCTTAGAAATCTCTTGTGTTTGTCCTAGGAACTCACATTCGCATGGTTGAAGGGGGGACTAGGAGCTACACCAATTGAGAAGAACAGAGTCACGTAGTTCCATCGTGAGTGTCCCCGCAGAGTCCAGGTAAGCGTTACACGACCCCTGCTACTTGACCAGGCACCCCACTCCGGAGAGTTTGGTGGTGCAGGCGGCCACGGCCCCGGCAAAGCAGGCGTCGTACCCTACCATCCCTCCTGATAGGGACGACAAACGTTTTGATGGCTGGGCGAAGAAAGTGTTTTCTTCTGGTGGTATGGCGCTTCAGGCGGCCAACTCCATTTGTGCCTTGTCTCGTTTCACACACACTCTGTGGAACTGTGTTGCGTTGGCGGCTGAACATATTCCCCAAGGGGACGAATGGGATGGTTTCCTTGCTATGGTCCAGGATGGTAAGGATGCCATGTGTGAGTCCGTTCAGTCGGGTTTGGATTTAGCTGAATGCGTCAGTAGGTCCATGGCGGCGAGCACCGTGATACGCAGGTTTGCGTGGTTGCGGAAGTCGGGGTTTGCTCCTGATGTGCAGTCCCGGCTCCTCAACATGCCCTTTGACGGTGAACACCTTTTTGGCAGCAAGGCTGACGAGAGCCTTGAGAGGTTGCAGACCTCAAAAGCTGCAGCGAAGTCGTTGGGCGCTGCAGTTCGCCAACCTCTGCCTTTTCGTCCTAGGGGACAGCAGTGGAGGGGTGGTTCCTTTCGCTATTACTCATCCTTCAGTAAAGCGAGAGGAGCTGGCAGTCAAGGAGGCCATCGCAGGGGTACCAGAGGTGGACGACAGGGTACCCGTGGTGCCAAGGCCGCTCGGGCAGTTGCCTCTTTGCCCTCAGGTAACGCCGCAGCCGCTCCCACTCAGTCGTGAGGCCATGTCCCATGGTTCGCCGGTTGGGGGAAGGCTGACGCAGCATCTTGTAGAGTGGCAAGCCATTACTTCAGATGTGTGGGTTCTGGAGATCATAACCCACGGCTACTGTCTTCCCTTTCGGCACAGGCCTCGCGACAATCCACCGGGGAACCTCTCTTTGCAGAGTCCGGATCCGCTCCTTGCGCAGGAAATTCAAGCCCTGCTGGAGAAAGGCGCCATAGAACTGGTGCCTGTAGCGGAGAGGAACAAGGGATGGTATTCCCCTTATTTTTTGATTTCGAAGAAAGACGGGGGATTGAGACCCATCATGGACTTGCGCGGTTTGAACAAACTCCTCAGGAAGGACAAGTTCAAGATGGTTACTCTCTCTCAAGTCCTCCAGGCCCTTCAGCTTCAGGACTGGTTGGTGTCACTCGACCTCAAGAATGCTTACTTCCATGTGCCGATCCATCCCAAGCAGAAGAAGTACCTGAGGTTCGCGGTTGGCGACTCGCACTTTGTTTCGGGTCCTGCCGTTCGGATTGACCTCCGCCCCGAGGGTTTTCACCAAGCTCATGGTGGTGGTGGCAGCGCATCTCAGGCAAGGGGGGATTCACGTCTACCCCTACCTGGACGATTGGTTGATCAGGGGGAGCTCTCCCGAGCAAGTCCTGGATCATCTGTCCGTCACCTGCCGCTCCCTTCACAGGCTGGGCTTCTCCCTCAATTTGAAGAAGTCCCATTTGACGCCAACACAGCGGCTCCAGTACATCGGAGCGGTGCACGACACTTCCCTGGGGCAGTGTTTTCCTCCCCAGGTGAGGGCTCTTCACATTCAGCAGATGGTGCACAAGTTTCAGCATGCCCAGACGCTCCCTGCGTTCGAGTTCTTGAGGTTGCTCGGCCTCATGGCAGCCTGCATTCTTCTGGTGCTAGAGGCTCGCCTGCGGATGAGATCTTTGCAGTGGGCACTCAAGACGCAATGGTCGCAGTCCTCCGGCAGGATGTCGGCCCCGGTTCAGGTGCCGCCCTCGGTCGCCCGGGATCTTCTGTGGTGGGCCGTCGAAGGCAACTTGATGAAGGGGGCTCCATTTTGGCTTCCCTGGCCGGAGGTGACGATCGTGACGGATGTATCCCTCACGGGATGGGGAGCTCATGCCAACGGGCTGACAGTCAGCGGTCGTTGGTCTCCGTCGGAGTCCAGACTCCATATCAATCTTTTGGAGCTGAGGGCCATCAGGCTAGCCCTGAAGGCTTTTCTGCCGACTGTGCGAGGAAAGAGTGTCCTGATCCTGACGGACAATACAGTGGCCATGCACTACCTCAACAAAAAGGGGGGGGGCATGGTCACTTCCTCTGTGCAGGGAGGCGATGCAGCTCGAGTTCTGGGCCATCCAGCAGGAAGTTTCGATCTAGGCAGTTCATCTGGCCGGAGACGAGAACGTGACGGCGGACGCTCTGAGCAGGCAGAGCGCAATCTCTCACAAGTGGGAGGTGGCTCAGGAGATTCTCCTGGAGATCTTCGCCCTTTGGGGGACCCCTCAAGTGGATCTCTTCGCCTCCAGTGTCAACCGGAAGTGCGAAAGGTTTTGCTCGCGGGAATTTCCTCCAAAAGGAGCCTTAGGAGACGCGTTCGTGGTGGAGTGGTCATTCCCGCTGCTGTACGCGTTTCCTCCAGTCCCCGTCATCCCGCAAGTGCTGCGGAGGTTACGGAAGTTCGGTTCCCGGATGATCCTCATTGCCCCGGCGTGGGCTCGGAGGACGTGGTACCCGGACCTTCTCGACTTATCCATCTGCCCTCCACGTCGTCTTCCCTACCGAGACGATCTGCTCTCACGGGAGGGGGGTCAGGTTCTCCATCCAGAGGTCAGATCCCTCAACCTTCACGCTTGGCTTCTGAAAGGTTGAGGTATAAAGATTGGGACCTCCCTGAGGACGTGATGGAGGTGTTGCTTTCGGCCCGAAGGCCAGCAACAAAGTCTCTGTACCGTTGCCGTTGGCGTAAGTTCTGCGACTGGTGCAGAGTTCAGAATGTGGATCCTTTTGCATGTGACATCACCATGGTTCTGTCCTTTTTACTTTCTTTGGCCCACAGGGGCTTGCAAGTGGGTACCGTTAAAGGTTACCTGGCGGCGCTGTCCATCTTTAAGCGCTCGTCTGAAGAGTGTTCTTACTTTAAAATCCCTTTGATTTCACAGTTTCTGAAAGGGCTCACTAATGTGTTCCCTCCGTCACCTTTCCTGGTGCCCGGTTGGGATTTAAACCTTGTTCTTAGGTTTCTTATGGGTGCTCCGTTTGAGCCTTTACATTCTTGCCCTTTGAGGCTGTTAACTCTGAAAACTGTGTTTTTAGTTGCGGTTACTTCCGCTCGCAGAGTGAGTGAGTTACAGGCACTTTCAGTTAAGCCTCCCTTCACTGTATTTCACAAGGACAGGGTTGTCCTTAGAGTTCGTCCTTCTTTTCTTCCGAAGGTAGTGACGGAATTTCATTTGGCCCAGAAGGTTGTTCTTCCGGCATTCTATCCTCCTCCGCATCCTGGTAAGGAAGAGGAGAGGCTCCATAGGCTTGATCCTAGGAGAGCTTTAAGCTTTTATGTTTCACGCATGTCCCGGGTCGAGTGGACGATCAACTCTTTATTGGTTACGCTGGAAAGCGTTTGGGGCAAGCTGTGACGAAACAGATTTTGTCTCGCTGGATTATTTTGGCCATCTCTGAGTGCTACCGCTTGGCAGGTAAGGACCCACCGGCTGGCTTGCTGGCCCATTCTACCAGGGGTATGGCTGCGTCTACTGCCCTGCAGAGGGGTGTTCCTATTCGCAACATCTGTGATGCAGCCACCTGGGCGTCCGTACATACATTTGTACGTCACTATTCCCTCGATTCCATCCGAGCACAGGATCTGGCCTTTGGCAAGGCGGTCCTTTGCTCTGCTATTTGATTGGCTATTCTAAATCTTGATTCTAAATTCTTTCCCTCCTCCTTGCTCTGGTACTGCTTTGGGAGTCTGTCATAGATATGGAATACGTCGATGGACCCAATCCCCTCGAAGAACAAGTTACTTTCTTACCTGGTAACGTTCTTTCGATGGGATGGTCCGACGACGTATTCCATATCGCTCCCGCCCTGCCTTCCCCGCTGCAGAATTTCTTTTGCGATTGCAGCTTACGTTCCGCAAGGCTCTGTGTCTGACTGGCAGTTGACTAGTGTCACACGTTCTGGGGGAAAAAACTACAACTGAGGCTACGGGCGTCGTGCGTCCTACTTATCACATCGGATGACGTCGGACGTCGGAGGAGGCCCTCGACGACGGCGCATCGACGTCATCGACGCAGGACGCAGACGCCGAAAAAAGTTTCCGAAGCAGCACAGCTGTGGTGATTACATGTCATAGATATGGAATACGTCGTCGGACCATCCCATCGAAAGAACGTTACCAGGTAAGAAAGTAACTTGTTCTTCTCCAGCATGCATCTGGCATGGATTCACATGCTTACCATCCCTACATCCCTTCTGCGGCTCTTCTTGGTCATACTGCCATTTTACACACTTACCAAATCTGAAGATGACTGCCAGAGGGAGGGATTTAGGGAGGGCTGTCATTGGATTGGGGCATCATGACCCACAGGACAGTGATTGGTTTAGAGGAGAAAAACAGTTTGTAAGTGAAAGTGAAACTGTTTTTCTTGTTACCTAGGGTACTAGGGTATGCCGTCTTTATATTGAATATTTTATTAACAAAAATTAATTTAACACATTTTTTATAACAAACATTTTTATAGACAATGCATTTAGGGGTGGTGTAAAGGGTTAAATATTTTTGGGAAATCGGTTGGGGTGGGTTTTTAGTGGTGGGAAATGGGTTTTTTCCCCTCCTCACCCTAAAAAAAAGTACATTCTCTAACATTTTTCATTATAAAGTATTCGATATATGTTCATTCTTTATAAAATATTTCGGTATAAAGACATGTAACCTTACAGAGGATTCTAAGCCTGACGACGGGGAATGTTCATGAGCAAGGGAATCCATGCCAGACCCATGCTGGGGAACAATAGTTACAGGTAAGTAACTTGTTCCTTCTCAACACCTGCACGTCTATTCCTTCAGTATCCATCTTAAGCAGTACTTACCCTCACTTTTCCATTCTCCCGACCCTTCTCTTGATGCCCCTATTTCACTTACGGATCCTTCTCAGTTCTGTTAGTAATCCTGCCAACCCATCCTCAAACTCCCTTGACCTATAACCCACCAATGCCAGAGGTGGGGGGGCACATCCTGTGGTGTTACTGTGAGACCCTACCACAGCGTAAGGGGTCCCTATCGCAACAGGTACATTGCCTGGATTAGTGTACCCTTCTGTGGGATATGTTGTCAAGGGATATAATCCCCTACCCTCCACTGGCGTCCCTCCTTCACCCTTTCTGCACTTCCCACTCCATTCCCTTGATCTTCTGCGTCTTTAAACATACGCCAAAGATTGAGAATTTCTTTTCTCTTCTGTAGCTGCTTCCCCTTATATTTTGCTACTATAAATGTGGACATATGTTCCAAAATGCTCTTGTTGTGTGAGCCCTGCCCTGTCCCTAGGAGGGCATCCCCCTCCTCCTGTCTCCTTGATCCACTGCTTATGACATTTCTCCATCCTGCCATGATACAGTGGCAGGGCCTTATACCTGTGCCCTATTGGTGTTCCTCCCCCATGCTAGTGATGTCTCTCTACTGACCCTGCAAAGTTCCTCTAATGCGCGGCGCACGCTGCTGCTTGCTTATGACAAAAAAACCAAAGAAAATCCACCCCCACCCCTTTCCACCGCCTTCCTTGCGCACATACACCACTCCACGAAAACATCCGATAGTACACCATATCGCGATGCACACACTTGCTGCCCCTTCTAGGGCCTACTCTTTATTCGATAAACACAAATATAAAATCGAATAACAAGCAAACATAACAACCACTACTTATTCCAAGTCTATTATAAGACCACTACTCTTATTTTTATATCCCTCCTTTAAATAATATATTATCTGGTGAAACCACCTTCCCTCCCCTTCCGAGGAGGGGCTCCCTGCAGTACCTCTGCTTTACCATATAAAGCCTTGCCGAAAAAAACTCTATTCATAGTACACATTTTAACAAATAACCATGACCTCATCCACGTCACACTGATGTCCTTGCTCTCCACATACTCGCCCTTTCACACTTCCCCATGCATCTGTCCCCTACTTGTTATCGCTTACAGGAGTCTACTCATGTGTGCATGCTCACCCACACTCTTCCGTCACAGGGTTCCAGCACCAGCCTGCACTCCCCTCAGAGCTGCGCCCTACTTTAAAGAGCAGAGAGGACTTCTCTTAAAATGGCTCCTGCTAAACTACTCGGAACACATGTTTTATTTTGGGACTGGTCGCTGTAGGTGGGCGCTGCTCCTTCCGGAGAGGCGGCCGGGAAGCCACCGCAGATACGGGGGCGCTGGGATCACATCAGGGTCACCAATTGAAGGCACGCCCCTAAAAGCTGACACCAAAGAGAATACAACGCGATAGGGAAGAAAGACCCAAGTCGATCTTGTAATGATAACCAGTTTTAATCACACACGCAGATGAGATCAACAGCAAAGAGCTCTGCTGCTAAGAACGTTTAGCCAAAAAGAGGTAAATGCAAAAACCTTTAAAGATACACAGTGCCATAATGACGCAATAACATACAGTAAAATCCTGCATGGCTGATTGAATGGACCCTATACATGTTCGAACTTTTACCAATAAAGGGTGACGGTCCATTGGTCCCAGCCCAGTCCTTCTGTCTTTCATCACGTGGGTGCTGCGGGGCTCATTTCTCATGTCGAAGGTCAGAAAACAATTATAGTCTTACCATACAAATATTTTATCACTCATGCTTTGCACTTGCCAGGCCTTTGGATGGATACAAATGAGGTTCTGGAGCACTCTAACCTTCACACACACATTTCACTCACTCCTCTAAATGCCATCCGGCTCCAAGGTCTCCACTCTAGTTCGGAACTATAACGTATCCCCCCCAGCACCTCGTAATGCAAATCACACGATTGTTGCTTCAATGATATGCCCTGTCCATCCTCTTTGAACCTTTCAGGACTTGTCTGTGGTTGGTGGTCAAAAGGCACCTGGTGCCATGGAATTGGGGAATCTTAAAGTTCAGTCAGTTATATGGGCTATATCTCGTGGTCACACGGGAATGCGCCAGGTCATGCTTTGGCCAGTGTGAGATAACATGCACACCAGGCGCTGGTCTCGGATTGAGGCCTTGTAGTGCACATTCCTCTTGGGGAAGAAAACGCATCTTTGCAACACTTTGGGAACAATGAAGAGACGTTGTGACGGCTGGGGTGTGAGCTGTCCTCATGGGAGTTAAAGCATGGCTGGGGATTTCTGTGGTCTCGCGAATTGTGGCCTAGTACATGCAATGCCGCATTTACTGTGCAGACCTTCCCTTCTACCTATGATTACTAATATCTATGCAAAATAGCAATGCCACGCGTGCCTTGGCCCACACCATGTATTTAGACTTCATTTGGTTATATTACAGTGGGGTCCTGTTAAACGGGAAGGCATCCCTCTCACTTTTTATCCTCCCCCTGCCCATCATAGTGTCTCGAATTCATCTTGCCTCACTTTAAAGCGCCTATGGGGGTGGGACGGGCCTGTCCCCTTCCCAACACTGCCTTCCCAGACACACTGGAGCCTGGGCAGGCTTCAGCGCTGAAGCCTGCCAAAGGCAAAACACACAAAGTGCCTAATTGTAGTTTAAACAGAGTAAAAGCCCAGAAGGAACTAACAAACAAGAAATGGCGAAAGAAGATTTTGGAAAAATAGTCCCCCATGGGTGCTTTACTGTAGCTGAGAAATTAGCCTGCTACTACCCTGCACAAAGGTAGTAAAAAGTAACCACTCCCACCAGCCATTCAAGATATTGTAACAAAAAGGTACATGAGAAATGGGATAAGGAGTTACTAGGTAACCTCCAAGCACTCCACATAGGGTGGTGTGTGCTGTACACACAAAGGAAAAGGTAAGTAAGATGAAAGCTATTTCACTGTTCTTGGGAATGGTAGTTCAAACAAGAAAATGTATTTAAACATTAAGAGAAGTCCAAGGGACTTTTGAGTGGCACTGCACAGAGGGTGCTGTGTGTCACTGCAAAAGGCAGATGGCTATGGAGTTTACAAAACTCCTTAAAACAGTTAAAAAATCCAAGTCAGAGAAACACACATGAGTGAGTGGCAAAAAGCACCACTCAGGAGGTTAAAAATCAAAAAGATCTCCCAGATTCTAGCAAAATAGCTGAGGGTCTCTAAGGTTAAAGGGAATTAGCACATAAACTGAACATTCTCCCCAACAATTCACGTAGAACCTATTTTTCTGCTATTAGTGCATCACAAAATGTCTGAATAAAGTCTGTCACTTTTTCTAACCAGTTCTCAAGACATTTTAAAGGTCTATTGAGATTATATACCCCAAGAAGACTTCATTCACCTTGTGTTATAAATCTAGCCCTATCATTTGTCATAAAAACAGTTGAACAATTGACCTTGTAAGATTTGAGGTCTGTGATTATGAAAATGACTTTCCTCGTGTCCATCACATCTTTCTAAAGGATATTTAATTTACAAGCTCTGGCTTAAGAGCACCAGTACAAGACCTCTGAGGCATGGGGCCTCATAGGTTTGCTGCTCCGGTAACAACGGGACTGGCAACCTAGGAGTTCTGCTCACGGGTGCCTTCCCGTCCGCAAGGTCCGACCTGGCAGGCGTACCGGCACCTGCGAGCAGAGCATGTCGGATGCACCGGCACCATTCTGAATGGTGCCGGTGCATCAGACCTCCCCATTCCCATTGAGCCCATTCAGGCTCAAAAGCGAATGGGGAGCATTTTTTTCCGGCACCTGCAAATTGGCAAATACTGGGTAATTGCCCATTCGCGGGTGCTGAAAAAAATTGCAAGTTTGGCGGCAGCCTGCCGGATTTACCAGCAAGGCTACCACCAAACTTGTAATGAGGCCCATGGTAGTTCTGCAGACACATTCTTCTTTGCTACCTAATGTTATGACAAATGTTCACATTATTCAGGAAATTTCTGCCCATTTCCTAAATTCTGTCTCCGATGCAGATGTAAGAAGAGCCCTACAATTTTATCTTGAGAAAAAAAAAGTTAGAAAACGAAGGCGACTCGCCAGGTACAGCAGCATCAAAATAAACCATGGCTGTTTGCCTGGTAATTGACTTTCTAGAAGGTTAAGACAGGAAATAAGACTCCAGAAATACATGCATGGCCACCTTTGGGAGCTTTAGCGGCCTCTTTTTCATTTAGAGGACAAATGCAAGGCTGCCACTTGGCCTACTACACCAATCTTCTGCAAACATTATGCTCTTGATTTTAGCTCACAAGCAGTTGCCCAATTTTAGTAAGGCTATATTATGTAACTTTTTTGGACAGACCTTAGAATTCAACCACCTTAGATATTTAGGAATCTCCCATAAGTATGAAGGAAATGGGACAGGATGGTAGTGTAATAAGTTACTCACTTTAGTGACTACTGTACTCTTGGCCCATAGTGACCATGCCTCCATACGCCCTCCCGTTTGTCCCACTTCAAAAGTTTCCAACTCAGACTAGATCTAGGGACTGACGTTTTGGTGAGAGTGTGCGTGAGGAGGACCCGAGCTGGACTTTGCCACGTGAAACACAGGAAAAGTTCTATTGAAAAGAATTAACTGTTGCATTGCAACAGGCTCCAGTCCCCATTCCTCGGGTCATCCCATAAGTATTGCGGAAAGGAATATATGGACTTAGACAGTACCAATATCTCCACAAACCACCTTACTCAATGTATAACCCAGGCACACTGATAATCCTCTGACCCCCTTCTGCCCACCTCCCCACACCCAAGTCAGCCCTGGCAAATGCAAACGCCAAACACTAACAGAACAGGCCCAGTTAACGAGTCTCAAATGTCTTTCCCACCCGGCCCCCATTGTACCCCTGCCCAGAAACCCTCATATTTGCACAGAGCGCAGGCAGTTAACAAGCCCAGTGTGCAACTTTCTCCCCTGCCTCCTTCTGGGCATCCATAGAGCTCTGTAAGTCCAAATTCAGAAAGTGAGCATGGGTGTTAATCTTCCTGTGGTAGATAAAAGGAGTATGAGTTTTGTTTGTGTCATTTTCTTTGAAACCATACAATTTAATTATTGACGTATATGCAATTGCTGTTTGATTATCCTTTTAAAGTGATGAAGAACATGATTGAGATTTCTGCAAACATTACATGTGATATTTAGTGTCTTCTATGGTGACTGACTTGTTTGGCATTTGAAATGATGGTGGTTTCGCATGTCCTTGCCCACCATAGAAAGAGAGTGCAGGAGTCAGCTGTTTTTGAGCTTTCTTATTGGGATAAAAACTACAAATAATGCTGTCTTTTTGTACAGGTCATTGTTTAATCGGAACTTCTCTGTTCATCTGGACAACGGCGAGTACTGGTCCAACCGTGCTGCTCAGTACAAAGGAAAGAATCATCGGGCAATTTTTGAAGACAGTCTAGAAAAAATCTACAGGAACATGTATCGGAATGCTTCAGATGCCAACGTACGAAGAAGATCACTCAATTTACAATAATTAAAGCAACAGATAACCTCCATGAACCTTTTTTCTATTACTAAGAATTTTACATGATGAATAATTATATTTGTACTATTATTAACTTCACTTTCAATGTATTAACTACTTATGCTTTAAGAAGCCTTTAATAGGATTAACAATTTGGCATATTTGGAAAACAAAAATCATTGACCTGAAATTAACCAGTCAGTATTATTAAAAACGTTATTGGTGTCATAAGGCATTTTTTTATTTACATTTCTTTGTATTACTTTTTTATAAATAGAACAAACGTTTCATAAAGATAAAGGAAAGGGTACATCTAGGACACCCACCAGCATCCCTATCTTGTAGGGGTATGCAGAATAAATACAATTACCGTATTACTTTGTGGATGCGATAGAACTGTCAAACTACATTCAGGAACTACCAACTAAGAAGTGACCCTTTGACAAAGTTGAAAATTATACCTACGGGTGTTGGTTTATTTTGCTAAGTATTTAACAATGACTCTTAAGTGTGTATATATAATAAATCTATATTTGAATATGATTTTATGTTTAAGTGTTGCTTTGATGTGCATTACTGACTGGGTTCATTACCGTAAGGAAGGCGTGGTATCAAACAGTAAGATAGACACAAGTGTTCACAGTTCAAGGGTGTTTAATGAACTTCAATTGGGTTTGAAAAAGGTCTATCTAATCCTAAAGCTGGGAGCTGGGAGGAAGCTACGACCATCAAATAATAACGCAGTCCTAGTTGAGTCTGTCAAAATAAAAGGCCCTATACTAATAAACCTATTGCCAATCCTTACTTCTAATTACAAATAGTGTGGGAAACAATGTTATCTAAAAGAAAAGTGTTCAAGAAATTATATGTCAGGATAGTCAAGCCGTTGGCTTCCCTTTCAGCATGGGACAAGGCAGCACACTCAAGCTTAGCGCACTCTTTGGCTCCTCTAGCACGAGAATGCATTTCAAAACCACAACATCAAGGCCTTCTGTGCCAAAGTCTCTTTGCATTCAAAGTCTCTCATTTCAGAAGACCTGATGCAACAGGACAAACATTAAAGTTCCTTTCTTCTTAGGATTTCACATGTATAACTTCTCGGGTGATCGTCGGTTCACCCTGGGTCATCCTCCGCCTTGCCCAGACCCACTTTATCTACTTTTCCAAGCTTTCTTTACTTCAAAAACTGAAGACTTCCGACTGTGCTCAGGATTTTGCTTAAACCGTCGCAGGACCACTTCGATTCACAATTACTCGCTTTCTTCTTGATATAACACCTTTCTCACTTTCACTTTTGGCACTTCTCAGATGGATACCTTACAGGGACCTTCTGTCAAAGGTATTGTATCTTGCTTTGAAAGTTCAATCACTCATCAGTAGTTCAACATTACTTGTGTCTTTTATCACACACGTTTTAACAATGTTTGTTCCAGCGCTCGCCATACAATGTTTGCTGCTTGCAACCTTGGCTTCTCAACACAGACCGGTCTTGTATCTGTCCCCCCAAGTTACCGGCTGTGTTGATTTCAATGATGATGCTTTGTTCTTGGAGCCAAGGTCGGTACCACAGTGGCTTGTGCTTAGCCCCTCCCTGATTATTGACCCGGGAGGGACACATGTATCTCTGACACACAATGCAGGATTTTTCAGCCTGGTTTCCTGGTAGTATGCTCTCGAGGTCTATGGAAAGTAATGGTTCATTGTCGATCCCCTTCTGTTTTACTGTGTTTCCTCTCTCATTCAGCTGCCGTATCGAAACTGCTGTTTCCTCGTGTGCTTTGCTTCACTCAGAGTGTGCTCTCCTGCTCCGTCTTTTATCCATTTGGGGAAGCTTAATGGAAGTCGGCTGTGTGTGATGGTCAGTAATTGCCTGACTTCACCTGACCTTTGTATTGGGACATGTTAGGTATACAGCTCGGGTGTTAGTCTGTTTTCTCTCATGGCAACTGTCCGTGTGAAAGTGTTTGTGTAGTAAAGGGGTGGGAGGTAGAGTTCCTAAATATCCTACCTGGTAGGATGGGGTAAAGGTGTTATAGGGAAGGGGATACCGCGTCTTGCCATCCGGTACCCCACTCCCCGAAGACCCTTCACCCAGGCAATCCTCTTGCACTGGTGCACCCCCTAGGAACTGGATCCAAAAGCCTGGCCACCTGGATGACAGATCCCCAGGGACTAGTGGGTGAGACATCTTCTGGTTTCTCACATTGCCTACAGCTCACACCTTCCTCTTAAGAAAGGCCGGACTGCTCTATCACTCTACCAAAGCTCTTGAGTAGTACAAACTGATACTAAGAGTTAGGGATCTACAAACCACTGGGATAGCTTACTAAAGTCCTACCCCCAAGTGGGGCTTTAGGAAAACTCTCCTAACATGGAGAACCAGTCCTGAAGAAGATGGCAGAACCATTAGATCGGACAAATAATTCCTGGACGAACTATAATCTGTCCCTCCCTGATATTATTGAAACATGTGTAGGAGTGGTCTGTTGCAAAGGTTCTTTGAAATATGGATTATTAGTTGTTCCTTTCTGACAATTGTCATATTGATGTTAAACACTAAGGAATTAAATATAGTATGTTTATCTATATGTGGTCTCATTCAACGATTGTTTCAGTTGCATGATTTGTATACAATTGTTGAGTGTTTATAATAGTAGTGTCATAGGGTACCCAACATTTGTTTTTCTGTACACATAACTAATCCATTGTGGTTTGCACTGTGAGGGTCCTTCCTTGTTGATTTTTTTAATGCTAAATACGTGTCATAGTGGGAATCGGGTTTGTTCCAGATGGTCTTCATAATTCTATGTTATTTAATCGCAGGGACTTCACTGAATCCCATTTCACCAGGTATTTATTTTACCACAAAAAATGTGGGGTGTGTCAGGATGACCACCTCCACCGGCCCCCTTACCCCCACACACACACAACTTTCTAATTTCCTAACACCAACCCTCATCTACTTTTTTTGCGGCAACAAAAACTGCTGAACCCGTAGGCCCTTTAAGACGATGTAAAACTCTACAGGGTGGCTGGGGATGCAGAAGTTACTCAAACATCAATAATAAAACCGACTCAGAAAGTTGGCAAAGTTTTGGCTGTTTTAATAACAATTATCTAAAACAGGGAGTACAACAGACATCAAACTACATGGCAAAATAAGAGCAAATGTGGGTCTGTGGTTGGTTAACGGGAAACGTCTGAGTATACTTTCTATTGGGTATGGGGTTGTGATTGGGTCTCTACTGTCATGTGGACAACTCTGCCCACCCCTAGTGCAAGTCAATGTCAGTGTCATCAATTACACAACGTCTTATTGAGTCTCTAAACTATAGGGCTCTTTAATACCTGTCCCTCTATAATTGGTTTGCACGCTTGTACCCTTCAGGAATATTCAACTCGCTAGCAGCCCGCAAGCTGTTACCCCAGGTGCTGGTGGGTTCGGCCTGGTCAGGCCTCCCCACCCAATTAGCCCAACATCTATAATCACTCCTACTGTCTGCCATTTAATTAAGCCTTTGAACTCGGCCTTCCTTCGGATCACTATGTCTGAGAATAAAAGGGAGTGTGAGCATGTTCTTATCTTCTGTTCTCGGTGTAGCTTGCCCAAAGTCTATTCTCATCTCGTGTGACTGGAGACCATGTTTTGAGCTCCTTCATTGTATTTAATACCATTTAATGAATTATACGGACTGCTCCTAGTGTTTTTCCATTGCACCTTAACAGGTGCTCGCCCCGTCTTCATCTTCTTTCCATAAGAGATATCCAGATTCTTGGCTGCCTCAGCACTTTTATTTATTTTTTATTTATTTATTTATTTCTATATTTGTAAAGCGCCTACAGGCCGGAGCTATTGAGGCACTGTTTCAAGAAAGTGTCTTAGTTGCATGAACAAAAGGCATTGCATAGGTTACAGGGAGCAAGTGCCTTAAGGAATACAATCCTATTCATATGATACATACAAAGGATGTCTTAGTTGTGTGAAAAGTAGGCATTGCTTGGTTACAGAGAGAGCATGTGTCTTGAGGAATACAGTTATACAAATATGATACATATAAGACGGCTGGGTAATTGGCAATGATTCTACACAGTGTTTTAATTGCTTTCCTGAAAGCTGTACATGACTCGATGCTCTTGAGTGGGGTAGCAGGTTCCAGTTGGTGGCCGCGATGACTGGGAAACTCGATCCCCCTGCTCGTGCCCAGATGCTTTTGGGGATGGCTAAATGGTTGGTGTAGGCTCTTCTTGTGGGTCTGTCAGTGTGTGGTAGGGTGAATCTCTGAGAGAGGTAGCGAGGTGCTGATTCATGGAGACATTTGTGGGTGAGTGCCAGAGTCTCAAAAATGATACGCTCTTTAATGTAGAGCTAGTGAACAGCTTTTCTGGTGGCCGAAATGTGGTCTCTTCTTAAGATGCCAGTGGCTGCTCTGAGGGCATTGTTTTGTACCGTCTGGAGTTTGCTAATAATTCTAGCAGAGGTACCTAGCAGCAGTGCAGTAACAATAGTCAAGTTGGAACCCAATTATTGCTCTGGAGATGGTGAGACAGCTTTGTTGCGTCAGAAATGGTCTGGTTGCCGTGATTAGTTTCGAGTGATAGGCCGATGCAGAAGTCATGGCGTTAACCTGCCTGACTATAGTGAGGTTAGAGTCTAGGTAAACTCCCAGAGTTTTTACTTCCTGTGATACAAGGATAGTTCAGTTTTTTCACTGTTTAGACACAACCAGTTTTCGGCCATCCAGGTTTGGATAGTGGCGTAAATAGTGTCAAGGAATTTCTTGTCAGCCTCATAATCTCACGTAAGGGGTATGAGGACCTGTGTATCATCAGCATAATTATTGTTTGTGATCCCTAAGGAGTCCAGATAATTAAATAGCGACCTCATGAACAGGTTGTAAAGAGTGGGTGAGATACAAGATCCTTGTGGTACTCCGCATTTGATTAGTTCGGGCTGCGCACTGGCTTGGTCCGAGAAGACCTTCATTGCTCTTTCCTTGAGTAAGGATGAGATCCAGGTGGCTGTGGAAAGGTGGTGGCATAGAGTATCATGGTTAACCAAGTAAAAGGCCGCGGATAAGTCAAGGAGTAGCAGGCGGGCGGGTTTGCCTACATCTCTGAGGTCATCGATCTGGTTTTTAAGGTCCAATAATGCAGTCTCTGTTCTGTGGTTTGGGACGGAAGCCTGACTGTCGGAGACCTAGTAGGTGATGAGTCTCCAAGTATTTTGCGGACCTGAATGTAGGCTGCCTTATCCAGAATCTTCAGTAGGAAAGGGACCGTTGTGATAGGTCTGTAGTTTCCAGGGATGTTAGGGTCCAGTGTGGGCTTTTTCAGCAGTGGACGCACCCGGGCTTCTTTAAGGCAGGAAGGGACACGGTTGATTTTGAAGGAGCTGTTGATGAACACTGTGATGAAAGGTGCCAGGGTGGGTGCACTATCTTTGATTTGATTTGCTGTGCTGGGCAGGAGTCACCCTTACAGTTTGATGGCTTGATAGAGTTGAGGTTTGCCATTATGTCCTATTCCTTCATCTCTTTGAGTGAGAATGCTGGAATTTCGCATGCGGAGTGCAGGTGTATGTTGGATAGTTGTTGTTTTAGAGCTTTTTGGTGACTGATGATTTTGTCTTGTAGGGTGTTCAGTTTGACAAGCATAGCATCCTGGATCTTGTTACACCAGTCCTTATCTTTGGTTAGGGAGGGCGGGGTGGGAGCAGTTCCCTGAAGATAGCGAACAGTTCTCTGCATCCTGATTTAGCGTTGGCTATCCTAAATTTGGTGGTGTCACTCGGTTATGCCATCCATGTTGTGAGGGCTGTCCTTTTCTTGGAGCATAGCCAGAGAAGTTCAGGAGAGAACCATGAGTTGGTATGTTTGGCTATCTTGGCTTTTCTCTGGGTGAGTGGGGCAGTGGTGTCCACATCTTGTGAGATGATAGAGTTGGAGGTGGCAGTGAGGGCGTTCGGGCTATTGGTAAATGGTGGCCTGAGTTCGGGAACCAGGAGGTGAGGTAATAGTCTTTCCATGGTGAGTTGCTTGGAGCTTCTGGTGAGAGCAGGCGCTAGTGCTATAGGGCGGGTGGTGGGCAGTTAAGCAATGTTAAGGTCAAAGTGGATAGCAGAGTGATCTGACCATGGAATGGGTGTGATGACTGAGATGGAGGGAGGGTATTTGTGATGGGATATCCAGTTCAAGGTGTGTCCTTTGCTATGGGTGGGTTATGTCCCTGCTTGTTTGAAGCCCAGTATGGAGAGGACATTGTTAAGTGAAGCTGCAAAAGCCTCTAGACTGGGCCAGACAAGCCTTCTTGAATCTTCCTTCGCCGTCAGCTGTTGTAACTATTGTTACTGCACCACACTTTTCAGCCCTTCTATTCACAGGGTCCAGGTTTGCTAAAATGCGTTGTGGAACATCCAGATTCTGTACATCCATACATATATATTTGCGACACCACCGTCAGTCTATTTACTATATAAAACCATCCTTCATGAATTCTTAGTCTACTTGCGTTACTGCATCAGTAAAATCATAAAATGGTTTGCATTTTCTTCTGTGCTCTTTCCACCTGCAATTTTCATTCTGCACATAAAGCGTCACTCGATTCTTTGTTTTGACATCAGAACCTATATGGTCTTAGTCATCCTCTTTCAGGCGCGCCACTTCGCTTCATGTGACGTCACCAGTCTCCTCTTTCATTCATCTTCACATGCTCTTCTGGGATCTTTCCCAAGAGACTATCAGCTTTTCGTGGATACATAAAGAATGTTTTTCTTAATGGATACTTTGCTTCAAAGGCTGCTCGTGTTATAGGCATCGCAGGTGTCACTTTTGTCACTATTTTTTTCCGGTTCCCAACATATAGGCAAGTTAGGGCCGGGACTTCTGGTAGAGGCCTTTGGCTCCTCCTCTGCACTGCAGTAAAATGTGATTTGGGGGAAAGTGACCAGTGAAGAAAAAGGGCATTTCCCTCTTTTTAACCTTTATGTAAGTGAGACCAAAGTGATGGCATCTTTCCCACTTACCAAGTAGTGCATGTGCTCTCACGCTTTGTATTGGGAGTTGCTAGGAGCATATTTATTTTTTTATTTGTCATTTGTATAGCGCACATAACCAGGGGGCATCTAGGCGCTTTTACTTAAGAGGGTTGGTTACAGTAATTGCTTGTAAAGGTAAAAGGTTACAGACATTGAATTATTTGCTTGCATGGGTAAAAGTTTACAGACGTTGCTTACATAGGTTACAGACGTTAGTTACATTAGTTACATCATACACTAGGCTGATGTCTACATGAAAGTGCATAGAATTACCATGTTTAGGGTGCCATGCATTTGGATGTCTTGTGAAATAGCGTTTATGTGTGTGATGCAGACTGGATGGGGTAGGGATCTTAGAAAAAAGGTAGTAGCAGGGGCCAGAGCAAGGTAGGTATGTAGTTGCAGAGCTTCTAAGTGTCTTGGGAAAAAAGCCACGTTTTGAGTCCGTTGCGAAAGGACCAAAGGGAGGTGTCTCATCTCAAGGCCAGGGGCATGGAGTTGCATTGTTTGGCCGCATTCACAGGGAAGTTGCCGCCTCCAGCTTTTTGCTGTCTAAACCTAGGGATGGCAAGTTGGCAAGAGTGAGCAGAGCGGGTGGGTCTGTTGGACTAACTTTAGAAATGTGTGTTGCTAGATAGATCAGCACGCTATTAGATAGGAATTTGTGAGTTAATGAGAGGGTTTTGAATTTGATCCAATCTCTTCAACTAGCTAAAGAGATGTGTTGTTCCTGGACTATTTGTAGTTTGTTGATGTTTCGGGCGTTCAAGCCTGCAAAGAGGAAGTTAAAGTAATCAATCCTTGATAAGATGAGTGCTCTGGCAAGGGAGATACAGTTATCTGTGGTTATAAAAGGTCTAGTAGCGATGATCAGTTTGGCGGTATAAGCCACTGATGAGGCGATGGCGTTGAATGCTTTGCTAGGGATAGTGATGAGTCCAGGTAAACTAGGGTTTTTACCTCATCTGCTACTGTGATAATTGCCATTAATAGGGACGAATTTGTAGGATCGGGGTAGATTATTTAGCCTAGATTGACTGCCAATGATGAGTAATTCGTTTTTTTTGTCATTAAACAAAGCTCATGTTGCGCCGTGCAGGCTTGTATGATGAGGTAGATTTTAATCAGTGATCCGGTGATCGGTTGTAGTATTTGGGTGTTTTCCGCATAATTGGTATACGTGACTGCCAATTTGTCTAGGAGGTCGAATAGTGGCTTAGTGAAAACATTGTACAGTGTTGGTGAAACACATGATCCTTGGGGAACGCCACAGGAGACTGGGGCTGGGGTGGCTGATGCAGAGGTGGAGAAGACTCTCATAGGACAGTTGGATAGGAAGGATTCAATCCAATTTATGGCATTGGTCGAGAAGTGGGCAGCTAGGGCAAGGTGTTGGCAGAGTATATTGTGGTTAACTAAGTCGAAAACTGCAGAGATGTAAAGTAGGGGGAGAATTGCTAAGTCCACCTTGTCTTTAATTTGGTCCATTTTAATTTTTTGAAGTTCAAGAGGGTGGTTTCAGTTCCATGACCAGGGCAGAAGCCTCATTGGCGGAGGCCTAGGAGGTTGTGGGTTTCCAGGTATTTTTGGATCTGTCGAGTATTTTCAGAAGGAATAGTACTGTTGTTGATAGGACGGTAAGTGGTGGGGACATTTGGGTCCAATTTAGGTTTTTTGAGCAGTGGGGTTACCCAGGCTACTTTCAAATCTTCTGGTACCTTACTGGAGGAGAAGGAATTGTTAATCAAGGTTGTGATGAACGGAACAAGCTTATCAGCGCCGTCTTTGATGAGAGAGGCAGGGCAGATATCACCTTGGCATCTAGAGGGCTTCAGTCCCTAGATGATTTTTGTGGTTTTGGTGGTGGCGACGGGTGAATTCGCATCTAGGTACGTGGTTAGCGGCATTGGGGGTGGGTATGGTGGGTGGGGGACTGGGGTGAGTTTAGATGTTTTAGCTTTGATTTTGTTTTAGAGTAGAGTGATTTTGTCGGAGGGCATTTTGGATGTACGTACACCAGGGCCAATCCTTGATACAATGGTCAAGAGATGGGGCTGGTGATTCAAGCTCCCATACTATAGTGAAGAGGTCTCTTTTGGCCAAGTGAGCGTTTTCAATTATCATATTGTATGAGTTGCCCTTTGATTGGATGCTGGCTTCCTGGTATTCCGTGGCTAGGTTATTGAAATGTAGTTTGTTTGCGTAGGAAGGTATTTTTTTTCAAACGCTCTCAGCAGATCTTTTAGAGGAGCGTAGGTTTTTGAGTCTAGCGGTGTACCAAGAATTTGTGTGTTCTATAGGTTTGGCTTTGTGGTTGCCCAGGGGAGAAACTTTGTTGATGGCAACTTGGAGGGTTTGGTTGTAGAGGGTCACCATGGAGGTGGGGTCAGAGGTGGTGTTTAGGTAAGTAGTTATCGGTAGTACCAAGGGCAGCATGTTGTCAGGGGTGATGTTCCGATGGTTTCTGAGTGTCGCCAGGGTGAGTTGAGGCAGACTATTGGGCTTGGTTGCATGCAGATAGAAAATAGTATGACATTGTGGTCTGACCACGGGCATGGGTTGTTGGCTAGTATGTTGGTGAAGCAGTTGAGGTCTGCTAACCAGTCCACTATTCGTCCTTTATCATGCGTGCGGTTGGAGATTCGTTGAGTGAAGCCTTGTGCTTCAATAGTTTTGGCAAGGGCGAGAGCCTTGGTGTCTGAAGTCTCTTTATAGCAGACCAGTGTGAGAGAACACCATGGGTGAGATTACAGTACATTTGTGGACAGCAAACCTGAGCCTGCCAGCTGCAAACCTGTCTATAGCATATACCTTTCTGCAACATCAGTGTACTCACAAGTGTAATCATAGAGGCAGATGCACACAGTAGTGAGCATGTGTGGTGAAGAGTTCCAGGTGAAAACAATGTGGTAGTCCGTAATAAACCAACATGGAATCCAGTGCATGCTTTCTTTCTTTAAAATCACGTGTAGTGTTCTGTTGCGTGCAGTTCTTTTTAAAAAATTGTTATCATGAGTGGGATCTTCACCAGAAGGTGTACCACTGGAACTGAAGATTCCCAGGGCCACAGTGTGATGTCTTGAAACTGTTGCTGCACACAAGTGCTGCCATCCTGGACGTCGACGCTCCACTCCTATTGAAGGATAGCTTGCATGGTGTCTCCTTCCCTTGAGCTATTAGGAACAACTGTCTCACTGTCTTTTAGCTTGTTGGATGTTGTGGTTCTGTAGTTGGTCTGCAACCTTTAAAATGGGTACTATGCTATTCATGGACATCATGTACTTCAAGGATCTCCTCCTGCTTCTCTCTGCCAAAGAGATGAGATTTGCTTGAGGTCCTACAGCCTCCTTCATTGCCTGCCTACCCTTGCTGGGTCACAAAGACTGTTTTTGTTGCATGCTGTATTGTTCAAGTCCTCAATCATCATGGGGGATATAGCAGAGGTCCTTCATCTTTGAAAGCCTGGAGGCCCAAGATTCATGATGTCCCACACAAACCTGGAGGGGTTAGTGGTACAGCCCGCCCACTGACAGGGAGTTGAAGGGTAACACCTTGACAAAAAAGGTCTTTTCCTTGGGGACTATGGCCCTTAAACAGCAAATGTCTTGTATGCCTTCTCCAAGTATTCCTACATCGTCTGGAGTACTATTTCAGAGGCAGCTGACTACCTCCCAGAGGGGGAAGTCAAAGCTGGTTTCCTAGACATAGTGGCCGACTGCAAGGAGGTGGCCTGTCAAGCACTCCAATCAGGATTGGATGTGACTAATTGCATGAGTCGAGCGATGGGCACCTCCACAGTCTCTCCCAGGATCCAGAGGAAGGGGTTACAGGAGGAACTCCACTCTCCCAGATGTTTACAAGCACCCCAGGCCAAACAGTGACAACACAGGTTCTAGAGGCTGGGTAGAGGTAGGGGAGAACTGAGGCTGTTGACTGCGGTAGGGTCGGCTTCCACGGTGCCTCAGAAGCCTCTCTGTGGTCACTCAACATATTTTGCCAGCTGGAGAGAGAATCTCTGCATTCTTGGGCAAGTGGTGGGAAATCACTTCTGACGCCTGTGCCCTCCACCTAATTGAGTGGGGCTACTGCCTCCCATTTGTGCGAAGACTCCCACAAATACTGTCATCCCCCAAACAGCTGGAATGCGAGCTACTGGAAGAGCTGCAGGCCCTTGTTTTGAAGGGAGCAGTGGAGGTGTTTTCCAGCCAAGGTGATAGGCTTGGGCTGGTACGCCCAACTCTGCTTCATGCCCAAATAATGGGTGACCTCAGTCCCAACCTGTACCTCAGAGAATTTAACAAGTTCCTGAGGAATGACAAATTCAGGATGGTGACGTTGAGGGCAATACTCCAGGCTTTACAGTTCCAAGACTGGCTGGTTTTGTTTGACCTTCAGGATGCCTATTTTCACGTGTCAATCCACAGGAAGCAAAGACAGTTCCTAAGGGGTCGACTGTGGGGATGCATCATTTCAAGATGCTCCCTTTTGTCTTGACTCCCCCCTCCAAGGGTCTTGCAGCTTACCTCATGAGAGTCATCGTCTTTGCATTCCCATACTTGGACGATTTTCTTACCCACGCATGGTCACCAGAACAAGTTTCAATCCATGTCGAGGACACCTGTTCACTGCTGCACAACTTGGGTTTCTCCCTGAAAATAGAGAAATCCGAGATGTCGCGCACGGAGAAGCTCCAATTCATCAGAGCAGTCTTGGACATCTGGGAAGGCAATGTGGCACAGGGTTATCAGTCTTTAATAGAAAATCTTATGAAGAATGAACATATATTGAATCTTTAATAACAAAACATTTTATGAAGAATGCACTTAGGTGTGGGGTAAAGGGTTAAATCTTGTGGGGAAATGGTTGGGACGGGCCTCCCCCCCCCAAAAAAGTTTTTGTTTCACTATAAGTGCATTCTTCATAAAATTATTAGTTGTAAAGACATGTAACCATCGCACAGATGGTCCACCTTTTCCAGTGTTGTTCTGCCTACCCGGCCTTATGGCATCCTTTAATTTCCTGGTGCCACAGACAGGACTCTGGATGAGATCCCTTCAGTGGCTTCTCAGGAGCCTGTGGTTGCAGTACTATGGTCGAATGTGCTCCAGGTGCCGAGGTCAAACAACCTAATCTGGTGGAGCGACACATCGATTTCTTCAACCGTTGATACAGAAAACTCACACTTACATCCGCGACACTACCCATTTTTTGCAGAAGCTTAACTCCACGGCTTTCCAACAAAATCACCTGATGTTCACCATTGACATCAAAAGTTTATATACATCCATACCGCATGACCTCGGCATCGAATCCGTCAAATGGTTACTACTACAAGCACCTGAGGTTCGAGCACAGAAATAATTTATATTGACTCTTCTTCAATTTATCACTGAGAATACATACTTCCAAAATCGCAATCAGTTTTATCTACAGATCTCCGGAACATCGATGGGTGCCACTATGGCGCCCACATACGCGAATTATTTTATGTACAAATTCGAGATGGATCATGTACTTAACAAACAAGAATGGAGTAAGAACATCCACCTCTGGGCACGATACATTGATGACATCTTTGGAGTTTGGACAGGCACTGAGACAGCATTTAATGTCTTCTTTGAGTACCTGAACAACATCGACAGGCATATTCAATTTACCAAAGAAACATCATACGACATGATTACTTTTCTTGATGTCAAGATAGAGAAGAAAGAACAACTTGCTACATCGTTTGAGCTTTCACCAACCTAGCTTGCTCAAGAACCTTCCGTACTGCCAATTATTACATGTCAAAAAGATTGTTTGTGACCCGGAAGACAGCATAGCACAAGAACTCGAGATGAAAGAAATATTCTTAGCACGTGGCTACAAGAAAGAGGAATTGGATTCAGCAACACTCTAGATCTAGATTGAGATACTCTATTGTCTACTCCCAAAAAAACTAAGAGAACTGAAATCGCCAGTATATGTTTCTAAATTCTCTGTTCAAAGTAACAAAATTAAGAAAACCATTAGGAAGCATTGGAGCATCTTCAAGAATGGGGTACAACATAAGGGTACAAAATCTGTTCAATGAATTACCGGCGTTTGCCTACCAGAGGAGTAGGAACCTACGGGACGAATAAGTACACACAAGACCGCCATCTAAAGAACCCATCACACAACGTACCGGGACATTCCCTTGTCTCCACTGCACCAACTACAACTTGGTAATCAAAGGCAATGTCGTTTACCATCCACGCACAGGCAAGAAGATTTTCCTCAAAACATCTGGCACTTGTGATAGTGCCAACATTATTTATGGTATCAAATGCCTGTATGGAAAATATTATGTGGGCTAATCCACCAGAACGGCCAAAACACGTTGGAATGACCATCGTTCTTGCATTCGAAATGTGAACCCTAACTCTGCAGTGGCTCGCCATTGGGTTGAAAAAAAGCCATAACTTAACACAGAAAAGGTTCCTGATCCTTAAAGTTCTGGCTAAAAACAACCCACATAAAGATTTGGGCTTGCGGCTCAACCGAAGGGAAACTTTTTGGATTGATGAGCTCGGCAGCCTGGCTCCAAATGGTCTCAACAAGGAGATCAACTACCATTGTTTCATTTGAAATTTGATGTATCGCCTGTTACACTCACTGTTTTTATTCACACTGTATCCCAGCACATTATATCATTTTACTCAATTTATTTTTGGTACTGAACTGTCTCCCACTGTGAATGACGTTTGAGTATCTTTGTTACTATCACCCCATTTCTCTTAAGTTTTAATTCTATGTCATCTTTTCTTTACTTGTGGTTTGTTTCTGCATTATTAATATTAGTTCTCCACCTTTTGCTTACCTATCTGTCTTTATTTTATGATTAGAGATCCCAATGTGTAAAACAAAAGCATAACTATGATGCTGCACCATTGTCGCACATCCTGGACCCACTGTCTGCGACCCAAGGTTACATGGTATATCCACTAGAGATTGATTTCTTGATCATCACACACAAGCTCCTTACTCTTATTGAGAGCCTTTTTTGATCTTACATTTAGCTGCAGAGTGGCGGGATCTGTTCGCCCTAATTTGCATCGGGGGTTCACTACGAACGCCACAAATCGATCCAAGCATTATTCCGATACTGCACTGTTTCACAATAAGGCTTCCCACACAATGCAGGTAAAAGACACATACTTTTCCTCCTTTATTGAAAAACGATAAGCATTGAATTTATCTCATATACCTTTTCTTTTTCTCCTTTTTTTCCTTTCTTTCCGGCACTCACATTATTGAAACTTCCACCGAATGGTATGTTTTTGGTTACTGGTTCTACCATGCATAACATTGATGTGTTACATTTTGTGCTGTTATACTTTATGCTGTTATTGTATTTAATTGCTCCGTAATGCAATAGACGAGCCCTGACGAAGGAATTTTTTTTCTGAAATGCATTGGCACATTAAGTCTCTTTTATTTAAAAGTTGTGGCAGCCGCTTCCTTACTAAGAATATATTGGTGACTGTTCTTTTTGAGATTATTTCTTCGATAAATCACCACTTTTAAAATACAACAAAGACTCACTTATTGGAAGATTTGTATTATTTTGGATACTCTATTTATACATTGAATAACCACAGGTTAGAATATCCCGTGTAAACTTCACAACCCAGGTTGGGTCCAACGGAGAGCGGCTGTGTGACTTGGTATTCTACCCGGTCTCCTGCTTCACATGTTTTTCGAGTCATGGTGTCTCCAGATTCTTCGCAGCCAGCTCCTGAATATTTTCTTTAACAAGTCGAAACTACAACAATTTTGTACTATTGAACTTAAACAGATTTTTACCAAGTGGTGCCCACTCAATTTCTTCTTTGGAGCGACAAAAGAAACCTGTTAGCTGGAAAACCTTTCTGGGAGCCATGGCCCAAAGTGCAGGGGTTCATGGACGCCTCCCTAATGGGTTCAGGAGCCCATTACGGCTCTCTCCAGATCAACAACATTTGGTCCCAGGAGGAGAAACGTTGCCCCATCAATCTGCTGGAGCGGCAAGCAGTCATACTAGCGCTGACAGCTTTTGCACCTACTCTGCAGGGGAAACCTGCCCTGGTGTTAACGGACAACACGGTGACCATGCGGTCGACTTGCATGTCTGTGTCAAAGTCGGAGACAATGGTATGCAGGTATAGAGTGTTTCTTCTTTTTATAAGGGGGGTAAGTGATACAAGGAGAGTGGGGTACCGTAGTTGACAGAGGGGAGTACAGAAGGGAGAGGGTGGATGTATGCATAAATTTGCTAAGAACAGAGGCTTATTCTCTCATCTATAGTTCCTGTCTGAAAAAGAGAGGAGCAACAACCAGAGACGGGCATTCTTGAGTTTTCAGCACACTTTTATTTAAGCTTTAAGAAATGTACCCAATTCTATGAATAATAAAATAAAATCCCTCTTGTTAACCGTTTATTTTGAAGTCTCTTGTCAGCTAGAAATCTGCCATCCCAGGTTCCATCTGCCAATAGTTTTCAGTCCCAAACACCCTCAAACAATTAGAATTATAAGAGTGGCTTGGAAATCCTCCAATGAAACAGTAGAATTTCTGTACAACAAAATGGACGTGTTGTCTGAGTATACAGGTGCTAGAATGGGTGGCACAGTGCAGTTTGTTCGCTCTGCTAAAAGGATGTAGTGTTCTAAGTCCAACATATCCAGGGGCTAGCAAGCTTTCCTGAGTGATAGCTTCAGGTCATTGTCCACAAAAGTCACACAGTGTCTGGACGTAGATCAGCATCAGTGTCTTGGCTGTGCCGCCTTCTGGGACTGTTGATGCCTCAGGTGGTTGTTGGATCCCTCATGTCCTCCACAGTGTGGAATGGGCAGGCTTGTAGTCTCTCCCTCCCTTCGGTTCATTAAGGATTGGCTGTCCCACTTAGGAATACTCTCAACCCACTCCCCATCTTTCTGGTATTATTTTTCTCTGGTCAAGGGAGTTAATGGCCCTAGCATGCTTCAGCAACCTTAGTAATTCTCTGTTTGTTTCCTGCCAGCTTCTGTCCTTAACTGGCCATGCGCCTGTGAATCACACTGAATCACTGGGGTGCTCTGCAGCTGTCCTTTTGCACCCAGGCGATTATCTTAATCCTTGGAATGTATGTCCCGCCAGTCTTTTGGGCTCAGGCCTCTTTCGGTGTACTGCTTTGCCCACAGGTAACTATCTGAATCCTTACGATGTGTGTCCTAACAGGCTTTTTGACCTGGCTTGTCTCCATCCCAGCTCCCAGTCTCGCTACCTGTTCATTGGCACCCCTCTTGCGATTTGACCCTGTTGACTTTCCCAATGGTGGCTTTCTGCTTTGGGCCTATGTCCTCCTCTGGACTCTTTCGTCATTCTCCAACGTTTCCCCTCTCTCTGGTTTACACACCTTGCTCCAGGTCTTGCGTACCCTCCTCTAGCTCCAATCGCTCCCTCCCTCTGCTTCTCAATTCTTCCTCCTACATTTTGCTTTCTCTTCACTATCTCTCTACGACAGCAGCTCTCAGGAACATTATGTTCTGAATGGCTGACCCCTTCCTTCCTTGCTATCACTGGTGTTAGGCAAAGTTTGTATGCGGTACCCCTTGGGTGCACTACACACAACTCTGACTACAGGTATAGGAAACCCAACCTTTGGTATACACTTGTACTACAGTTTTGGTAGCGGGTTGAGCATCCAGGCTTATTTCAAGAGGGGTCAATGTGAGCTGTAGGCGAGTTACACAGAGATTCACAGTGACAAGTATTCAAATAAACTCTAAAACACAAGGTTTCTTGAATAAACAAATATTAATCTATTTATCAGTCAGTTAGAATAAGCCTTCTTCAGAAGGGAGCAATATAAAAAGTAACACACAAATACACTTCAATACTATACACTCTGAGTTTCTAAATCAGTAAAGACCCTTTTGGGATGGCCCACAGACACAACCTACACCCTCAGGTGACTTCAAAAGCTAGGGTGCTGGGGACATTAATATCTTACTGTTTGCATTTAGAATACTCTTAGAAGTTGGTAAAAGGAAAAGGTTATTAGAACAAGAGACCACAAATATTCTTAAGCAGACAAATACTTTTGGATCCCCCAAGAAGATTCATTCAGTACAACAGGCTAAGCCAAAGTCAATGGGCAAAAGTCTTATATAGGATGAAGCACTTCTGGTAGGTAAGTAGAAAAGTCTGTGCACAATGTTTTCGAAGTATTTGAAGAAAAGAAGAATCAAATGTAGGGCCACAAGCTGATTAGACTTGTGAGTAGTAGAAGATGCAAGCAACTCTACAGTAAGAGGTAAGTTCTCTCAGACTTTACAGTACCTTTGTATTGAAGAAAAAGTGCAGCAGAGTGACTTCTGTTCCTGTGCAGCTCTGCGCATCTCTGTTCCTTGGCCTCAGTCGTGGGGACAAGAGGGAGGACTTCTAGAGACTCCTGCACTGCAATGAGACGGTCACCGCTCGCAACAGGCAATCTTTCCAACAAGTGGCACTTTGGTGTTTCAGCTCCTCATGACTACCGCAAATAGCAACACGGCGGTTCCTGGCTATCGAGATGGACTTTCTTTGCTTCTGGGGTCCCGCTCTCTGTTGAGGGAGCTCAGGCCCGGTCAGTCCTGCTTCCTGGGAGTGTGGAGGATCTTCCTGGAACCCTTGGCCAACTTAAAAGCAACACACACAATCGGGTCTTCCTCTCCCTGGCTATACGGTTTCCAGCAGCAACTCTGTGGAAATTCAACCAGCTCCAAGACGGATGTCCAGGTGGCTTACTTTGGAGTTGATTGGTCCTACCAACTCGAGGGGAGAAGTCGTCCTTGCAGGGGCTTCTCTGTCGATACGAATTTGGAGTTTCAGCACAGCAGCAGGGCTTCACTTTGGGCAAACCAACGGTTCAGGAGTTGCAGCAGGCGTCCTCTTCAAGATCTTCTCCGTTTCCTTCGTCCAGTTGTCGACTCTGCTTTCCAAGCCAAAAGTGTCGCCTTTTATTCAGTTCTCTCCCATTCATTCCAGACTAGCTGTCAGTCACCTAGCATGGTGGCTGTCCTTGCCGGACAGTCAGCTGGCCAATTACTACAGAGTACATTTGGGTCTCCTAGGAGACTAAGCACAGGGAGTTTTGGGAACCTCCCTCATTTCCTGCCTACCCCAGACAGACTGGAGCCAGAGTCGGGCTTAACTCATGAATCCCATCAAAGGCAAAGTGAACAATGGGACCAAACCTGGTTTGGCGCGCATGGTAAATCTAAAGAAGGACCTTTCCACAAAGAAATGGCGAAAAATGAAGACTGGGCCATTTTGACACAAATGGCACCCTTGGGTGCTTTACTGCAGCTGCAAATGCAGCCCACGGTAAATGGCCACCATGGTAGTTAAAACGAAACCACTGCCACCAGTCATTCAGTGAGAAAAGGGTAAAATGAGAATGTTACATGAGAAGCTAGACAAAGGGGATACTAGGTAACCCTCCAACATCCTATTGTAAGATAGTGTGTGCTGGGTCTAGAAAGTTACAAATTTAAGTAAAGTCAATTTCACTTTACTACTCTTGGAAACAGTAGTTTATCAAAGAGAAGGTATGTGAACCGTTGGGAAATCTGAAATACTTCCCTGTGCCAATGCACTAAAGGTGCTGTGTGTCACAATGTAAAAGATGATGCCAATGGAGTTTGTCAGACTCCACAACCAAAAGAAACACAGAGTTCAAATCACATTAAAATACATGAGAGAGTGGGAAAAAGGGTCTCACTCTCTCCAGGGTAAAAAAATCAAGTCCCCAAAATCCAGAAAAGTTGCTGGGGGTCTCTAAGGTAGCAGGTATTAGCAACATTTTTGAGAATTCTCCCTAACACTTGTCCACCCCCCCAGACTAAGGGACAGGAGGATTTAATCCTCCCCTGGATGAATCTCCTTACTCCAGTCGGTCATACTTTCTGGAAAGACCATCAGCATTTTACACCCTGACCTGTGTTCAATGGTAAAATTAAACCCATGTAGGCTGATTGACCATCTTAACAATTTAGGATTTTCCTGCATTAACCATCTCAAGGGTTGGTGGTCTGTTTGAATCACAAAAGTAGATCCATACAAGTATGGTCTAAACTTCTTCAAAGACTACACAATGGTAAAACATTGACGTTCTATGGTTGGCCACCTTGTCTCAGGTTCCTGAAGCAGGTGGGTGTACCCTGCCTTTCTCAACCAGCTGACTCAAAACTGCACCTATACCTGTATTGGAAGCATCTGGCTGTACAATAAATGATTGCTTGTAGCCAGGAGCTCTTAAAATCAGAGCTTGACAAAGGGTTGCTTAAGTCCTTCAAATGCCTTAGTGCAATGCTCATTCTACCTGAACTTCTTGGGGAATTTGGGTGAGGAGATCACATTCAAGGGAGAAGCTATGGTCCCATAGTTCTCAATGAATTTCCTATAGTAACCTGTGAGTCCTAAACAGGTTCTCACTTGAGTTTGAGTAGTCGGGTTGGCCCAGTCTTGTACAGCTTGTACCTTGCTAGGCAATGGCTTTATTTCACCTGCTCCTACCTCATGTCCAAGGTAGACCACTTTACTCTGACCAATTTGACATTTACTTGCCTTTATGGTCAGATTGCCCTGCTCAAGAGCCTGCAATACATAGCCTAAGTGGTCAATATGTTCCTTCCAAGTAGGGCTGAACACTGCAATGTCATCCAAGTATGCCATGCAGAAGTCCTCCATCCCATTCAGAACATGATTCACCATCCTTTGGAATGTAGCAGGAGCATTCTTTAGTCCCGAAGGCATACCCTTAAACTGGTAGAGGGCCCCTGGGGTTGAAAATGCAGTTTTCTCCTTGGCATGGTCTGTCAGAGGTATTTGCCAATAGCCTGAGGTTAGGTCAAATGTACTGAGGTACTTGGCTGAACCAAGTTTGTCCAACAGCTCATCTGTCCTAGGTAAAGGATGGGCATCAGTTGTGGTGACTGCATTAAGGGCTTTATAGTCCACACACAATCTCAACTCCTTGGATCCTGCCTTTGGTACTAGCACAACTGGACTAGACCATGGACTTGTAGATGGCTCTATTACCCGAGATCAAGCAGCTTGTTGACCTCTTCCTTTATGTGGGTTCTTACATGGTCTGAAATTCTGTAACCTCAGTTTATAACAGATAAACCATCACCAGTGAGAATCTCATGCTCGCCCCAAGGGGTTAAGCCTGGTGATAATGAAAACAGAGGTACAAACTGAGGTCTCGCCTCCTGGGGCACTACAAGTCTTCTGTTGTCTCATGGGGTAGACTCAAAAGGTTCACTGTAGAGGAGGTATTCCTCCCAGAATAACCTGTGCTTCCCTGACGTCCCTTCCAGCTGGGAAGCTGCCTGTTGGCCAAGTCCTTCAAGAGTAGGACACTCTCTTTGACCTCTGCTGAAGTATGCCCTACAGCGGACACCTTCTGCCTGCAAAGACTGCAGCTCAGGATGGTCTTTAGGATCCAGATCTCCAACAGGGGTAAGGTCTTGTTCCAGCTCTGTGTCATCAGTAGCTGGCTCGACCTCTTCTGGTTTGACCTTACACTCAGCCTCAGCTGGTGGAGTAGTCACTGGCGTGACTCTGAACTGTCCTCTCTGGGATGTCCTGGTTTGATGCACAGGAGTGCCATCTTTCTTGTTTCCTGAGACCTTGGGTTTCCCCTTTGTCTCCTTCTTCCTGGAAATAGAAGTGGGCTTTTCCTGTGGACTGGGCTGTTATAGGTTCTTCTGTAACAACCCACTGAGAGTCATTTAAAGTGAGTTCTCTGGCGTTCCTAGTCTGCTCCTGCTTCTTTTTACTGGGAGGCCTGGGGGTGCTTGTTACAATTCCAAGAGTCTTTAATTCATTCCCCAGCAGGACACTCCCAGGCACCTCTCTTTTTGTATACTGACAGGCATTCCTACAGTCATATTATTGCACTGGATGAGAGCTGGTAGTATTGGAACCATCTGGATAGGGTCTTCGGAAAGCTTAGTGGGGCCTTTGGGTTCCTTAGGAACATCCTCAGGTTTGAAAAAGGTTTCATCCACCACTGTGATGCTGGCCAGAGTGTCTCTAATGGCAGGAGTCTCCTGACCATTTACAAGTACACTGTCCTTGTAATATTGTTTGGTGTTATCTGGTATAGAGTTCTACACATCTACATTCCGCTGTTCCCACAGACCAAGGGACACTAAAGAAACACTGTCAGAGACTCCAATGGGGTCTTCAGCAAATAGTTGAAAGTTTCCATTTGCCATATGTACTTCTCCCTCAGGGATGAAGGCTAAGGAGGCAGTGTGGACCCCTGAAGGTTTACCCTTGCATCTGGAATCCCCTTTCACATGGTCAGTTCACCCACAAGCATAACATTTTCCAAATGTTTTGACAAATGAGGGCTTCTGCTGACCTCCCTCTGGTTTGGCAACAGAGGTTGCACTACACTGACCTGGTTTCCCAAATGACTTACCCTTCTTATATTTATGGCCCTCTTTTCGGTGGGAGGTTTTAGAATTCTCTTTGACATCTTTCTTGTGCTGCTTCCCCTCATCCTTTTTATAAGTGGCCCCAGAATCCTTATGAGTAGCCCTGTTGGCATCCCACACGTCAGCAGCTTTTGCTAGCTTCTTGGGAGCAATCTCTTTTGAATCAGCCAATTGCTGTCTCAGATCAGGAGAGCAGGCATCAAAAATAGATTCCAACAAAAACAGTTTTCTCATTCTTTCAAAAGGGTTCACTCTGTAAGTTTTTCAAACATGCACACACTCAGGTAGCCCAAGGGGTACCTTCAGTCTTTTTGAGGGTCCTTAACCTCTTAAGGTACTGGGAAGGAGTTTTCCCAAATAAAAGCTAGCTACACATTTTCATACACCAATCTTTCAAGATCCCCCACCTCCATTACAGCATCAGTTGCAACCTGGAGGAGCCTAGACATATGTTACGCTCACCTGGCTCCCACAGGGGCATCGGTCGGACCCGGACAGCTGCGGTCTCCACCCACGTGATGCGTAGTGCAGCGATGACTGACTGGATCTGCCCCCCCTAATCTTGTCTGCTTAACCCGTAGAAATATTCTCCTGCAAGTGGAGAGATGGATTTAGCCACTTGTGGATTCAAGTGATGGCACCCGCACAGTCCTCCCCAACTAATCACCTCCGAAATGCCCTCACAGCAATCTCACCTTATATTCTTGAAAGATGAGCTCTCCATCCTGCGTGGATTTGCAGGGGCGCGTCGATTCTAGTTACTTCACTGGTTTGAAGGCTCGGGAGAGTTCCGGAGAGTATTGACTCTGAGGTTCCTGGTGAGGACCAGTAAGTATTAAGTTCATATAAGTTCATAGAGTTCAATATGTCCGATGTGCACTCTTGTTCCCCCCTTCCTTTCTTGTCTTGCAGCTGGCTCGTGAAAAGATGCTCTTGTGGCAGCTGGTGGTGCTCAGGTAAGAGTCTGTATTACCCGGCGCTGTCCGATAAATGTTGCACGAGGAAAACGTGTTGTTTTGTCTCTCTTTACAGATGCGACACGTGAAAATATGGAGAATCACAAAAGGATGCCTCCGGTGGTAAATCAGGTAAGTCTATGGTGGTAAGAATTATATTTGTTGGTTCCCTCGGCTCACCTTGTGGTTTTCTTTTGTCTCCTAGGAGCCGAAGTTCGGTGAAGAAATGATGGAGGCAGCGCCGACCCGAAGGATGCTCTGAAGACTGGTGAGTATGGCGCGGTGCTGCAGCTGGAGGTGCGGCGCGTGCAGAAATGATGGTCTTTACAGGTCCGGAGACAAGATGGATCCAGAATCAGGTGTGGAATAGAAATACGTTTGTTTTCTAACCGTGTCCCTTTCTTTCCTTTTTGTTTTAGGAGCTCCGGATTCGAGGCGGGCGTGGCAGAAGACTGGATGCAGGCTGCAGGCACGGTGAGTGTTACGCTGCTGGATGCAGAATAACGCGAAGCGTGTGTTGCTGGTCGGGTGTGGTTTAAATAGCCTCAAAAGTAGTCCCAGGTAAGAAGTCCCTAGAACCACACCCGAGTAAAAAATAGTCCCTGTAGAAAAATAGTCCCTTTCAGGCTTCATGTTGGATTGGAGTCATTTGCAGCATGGTCTGCCTGAGCTAAGTAATGACTATGAGCCTGGCGCCTTAGGCGCCAGGACTGAACCTGGATAGCCCCTAGCAGGGGCTGCTGAGGTTTCACTAAATGTCTAGATGCCTGCTTCCGGGGCTGATGGGCTTGGTCCGGATGCCTGGGGGTAGGCATCATGACAGCCCTCCCCCCCCAAGACCCCTCCTAAAGTTGTTCTTCCCCTGGGCCCTGGGTTGTCTGGGAAGTTCCGATGGAATCTTTTCACCAACCGAGGTGCATGGACGTGGTCACTAGGTTCCCATGACCTTGCTTGTGGTCCGTAGCCCTTCCGATCGATTAAATAAAAAAGTTTTGATTTAACCATCTTGGAGTCCAGGATATTTTTTACCTCAAATTCAGGTTCTCCATCTATCAAGACGGGGTTGGGTGGTTTGGTTAATCTTGTTCCTGGTTGAACTGGTTTTAAAAGTGAAACATGAAAGACAGGATGAATGCGCATATTAGAGGGTAATTCCAATTTGACGGCTACCGGGTTGATAATGGCCTTAATAATGTAAGGTCCCAAATATCTAGGGTTAAAAGTCTGAGTTCCCTTCAGAGGTATGTGTTTTGTAGCAGCCAAACTTGATCCCCAATCTGGTATTGTAGAGTTTCACTTCTATGTTGATCAGCATTTTTCTTATATTTCGCTTTTGCTTGTTTCAAATGTTCTGTTGCCTCTTTAAAGACTTGTCTAATAGTAGAATGCAAATGACTAACTGCAGGCATTTCTAAATATTCTCCTGCAAGTGGAGAAATGTATTTAGCCACAGGTGTGGAATAGAAATAAGTTAGTTTCCTAACCTTGTCCCTTTCTTTCCTCTTTGTTTTAGGAGCTCCGGTTTCGAGGCGGGCGTGGCAGAAGACTGGATGCAGGCTGCAGGCACGGTGAGCGTTACGCTGCTGGATGCAGAATAACGCGAAGCGTTTGTTGCTGGTCGGGCGTGGTTTAAATAGCCTCAAAAGTAGTTCCTAGAACCACACCCAAGTAAAAAATAGTCCCTGTAGAAAAATAGTCCCTTTCAGGCTTCATGTTGGATTTGAGTCATTTGCAGCATGGTCTGCCTGAGGTAAGTAATGACTATGAGCCTGGCGCCTTAGGCGCCAGGACTGATTCCTACTGTGAGCCTGGCGCCTAAGGCGCCAGGACTGAACCCAGATAGCCCCTAGCCGGGGCTGCTGAGGTTTCACTAAATGTCTAGATGCCTGCTCCCGGGGCTGATGTGCTTGGTCCGGATGCCTGGGGGTAGGCATCATGACAACATAAGCCAAGGAATCAACTGATTCCCTGTGAAACCCTGACTCCCATAGTTATATTCAAAAGAACCCAACCAATCAAAAATATCAAGTTTCACATCATAAATACTCACCTCTTCTTTAGACATGTGAGGTCTCTTTGGACTGGAAGACCTAGAAGACTCTGGGATAGAAACATTTTCAAGAGACACATTCTTCATTTCAAGAGCATTTCCATTTCCCTTAGTTTGATGTCCTGATGTTTAGTTTCAGCTTGGATCTGTAATCTTTTGAACTCTAACTCAAGTCTCATTTTCTCAAGAGACAAAAATTCTGGACTCAGTGATGGACCTTGTGGGGTCCCTGTGGCTAAAGGTTGAGGCAAAAGGGCATGTTGAGGTAAAGAGGGGCTCTCTTCCTGAGACTCCTCTTACTCTTCTGACTCTTCAACAATATTAGAGTGTCATGAGCGCTACTCCTGAGGAGCCAAGACTGGCCCAGCGTCCCCGGAAGCAGGCTCATCATCCACACCCCCGGTTCCAGCAGACCCCTACAGGGGCCCTTTGGACCATGTCCTGGCGCCTCTGGCGCCAGGCTCATAAGGAACCACAGTCCCGGCGCTATGGGCACCGGGCACATATTCTTAAAGTGTGCAGTAGTGATTGGGTGGACTTACCTGTGGCAGACCATGCTGCATACTCACCTAGAACAATCCAAGCTGGGTGAAGTCCCAGCCACTGGCTGGGAGGGACTAATCCTCTGTTACAGGAACTCTTTTCTTACCTGGGTGAGGCTGGAAGAAGAATACGCTCCAAAGCACTTCTCCACTATTTAAACCACGCCCAATAGAATTCACGTGCTTCGCGTTATTCTGCAACAGCAGCAGGACGCTCACCGAGTCGGCTCCTGCATTCCAGGTCCAGACACACCCTCAGCTTCTCGAGCAGCAACCTGTGGATGAAGAAAAGGCACAGGAATATCTACTCACCAGAATTCAGCCACAAGAGTCCAGTCTCAGACAACCTGCAAATAAAGACATAAGGTTAGTAAACGGGCAACACGCTCGCAGCTGCGCTTGGTTACCTTATCCATCCGTGATCACACCGGAGTTCACCGCGGCCTTCGCTTCGGCAGCATCCCAGCACCTGGAAGACAAAAGACATTGCTAGTGGTGTCCGAGCCGAAGGGTTCGCAACTCAGTTATACTTACGCGCTTCTTCACGCGCAGCAGCAGCAGCATCGCCCTCAGCATTTCGGCATCTGAAAGAAAGGAAAAGACATTATTAGAGGTGCCCATTTTGAAGTGGCCACAATTCAGTAATACTTACGCGCTTCTTCACGCGCAGCAGCTGCAGCATCGCCCTCAGCATTTCGGCATCTGAAAGAAAGGAAAAGACATTATTAGAGGTGCCCATTTTGAAGTGGCCACAATTCAGTAATACTTACGCGCTTCTTCACGCGCAGCAGCGGCAGCATCACCCTCAGCATTTCGGCACCTGAAAGGAAGGAAAAGACATTATCAGAGGCACCCATTTGGAAACGGCCACAATTCAGTTATACTTACGTGCCACTGCACGTGCAACAGCGGTGGCATCGCCCACAGCATCTCGGCCCCTGAAAGACAGAAAAGGACATTATAAAAGGGTACTCCTTCAGAAGCGGCCTCAGATCTTCTATACTCACGAGCCTCTTCTTGCACAGCAGTGGTGGTGTCGCCAACAGCTCCTCGGCACCTGAAGGACTATTACAAGCCACAAGAGGACACTGAGCCTAAACACTGAAATCATCCAGTGACGTAAATGGATTCCACGCGCCCCTGCACTAGAAGCAGGATGGAGAGCTCGGCTTTACTAAACCAAAGGTGAGAGTTCGTGGAGACCAGTCGAGAACCAAGAAGTGGGAAAAGCAGAAGATTGGTGGGAGAACTTATCCAACCAGCTTGTAATTACCCCTTTTTCTTCCACCTGCAGAAAACTCACCTTACAAGCCAGACAGTCAATATTCGGAGGTCCTGCCCAGAGCGTCTTCCGAGTTCTACGCCTCATCATAGTCATAGAAGCAACTGTAGCAGTCCAGTTTGGGTCAGCGCCTCCGTGGGAATCAGGTGAGCGTTACATAGAGTTAGACTCTGAATTATCTTCCTCATTATCATTTTCCACATTTCCTGGGTTAGTAGATGTGACAGGCCTACTACCCAGACTTTGATTATTCAACAATCTTGCAATCAGTTCATTTTTCTTTCCTTTAACAGGGAGATACCTGACTTTACACATTTCTTTCAGTTGCTCTACTGTTGAAATGATCAGGGCTTCCTGCCTGAAGTTATCCATATCTGGCATGTTACAATTGCTTTTCTAGTGGAGCTTAGTCTTGTGAAGGTTTTTAATTGAACAAAAGCAAAGAAAATTCCTAGTGTAACAACTCTACAATATATCCTCACCGCCTGCCACCAGTGTTAGGCAAAGTTTGTATGCAGTACCCTTTGGGTGTACTGCACACAACTCTGACTACAGGTATAGGAAACCCAACCTTTGGTATAAGTTTTACTACACAGTTTTGGTAGCGTTTATGGCAGCCAGGCTTATCTCAATAGGGGTCGATGTGAGCTGTAGGGGAGTTACACAGAGATTCACAGTGACAAGTATTCAAATAAACTCTTAAACACAAGGTTTCTTGAATTAACAATTATTAATTTATCAGTCAGTTAGAATAATCCTTCTTCAGAAGGGAGCAATGTAAAAAGTAACACACAAATACACTTCAATACTATACACTCTGAGTTTCTAAATCCGTAAAGACCCTTTTGGGATGGCCCACAGACACAACCTACACCCTTAGGTGACTTCAAAAGCTAGCGTGCTGGGGACATTAATATCTTACTGTTTGCATTTAGAATACTCTTAGAAGTTGGTAAAAGGAAAAGGTTATTAGAACAACAAGAGACCACAAATATTCCTAAGTACGCAAATAGTTTTGGATCCCCCAAGAAGAGTCATTCAGTACAACAAGTTAAGCCAAAGTCAATGGGCAAAAGTATTATATAGGATGAAGCACTTCTGGTAGGTAAGTAGAAAAGTCTTTGCACAATGTTTTAGAAGTCTTTGAAGAAAAGAAGAATCAAATGTAGGGCCATAAACTGATTAGATGTGTGAGTAGTAGAACATGCAAGCAACTCTACAGTAAGAGGTAAGTTCTCTCAGATTTTACAGTACCTTTGTATTGAAAAGAAAGTGCAGCAGATGACTTCTGTTCCTGTGCAGCTCTACAGATCTCTCTGTTCCTGGTGTTCCTCTCCCTGGCTATACAGTTTCCAGCAGCTCTGAGACGGATGTCCAGGTGGCTTACTTTGGAGTTGATTTGTCCCACCAACTCAAGGGGAGAAGTCGTCCTTGCAGGGGCTTCTTTGTCGATACGAATTTGGAGTTTCAGCACAGCAGCAGGGCTTCACCAGGCAAACCAATGGTTCAGGAGTTGCAACAGGTGTCCTCTTCAAGTTCTTCTTCGTTTCCTTCGTCCAGTGGTCGACTTTGCTTTCCAAGCCAAAAGCCTTGCCTTTTATTCAGTTCTCTCCCATTCATTCCAGCCCAGCTGTCAGTCACCCAGCAGGGTGGCTGTCCTTGCCTGACAGTCAGTGGGCCATTCACTATACAGTGCATTTGGGTCTCCTAGGAGACTAAGCACAGGGAGTTTTGGACACCTCCCTCACTTGCTGCCTACCCCAGACACCCTGCAGCCAAAGTCGGGCTTCATTCGTGAATCCCACCAAATACAAAGCGAACAATGGGACCAAACCTGGTTTGTCACACAGAGTAAATCTCAAGATGGACCTTTCCACAAAGAAATGGTGAAAAAAGAAGACTCTGGCCATTTTGACAAAAAAATGCACCCTTGGGTGCTTTACTGCAGCTGGAAATTCAGCCCGCGGTAAATGCACACCACAGTAGTTAAAATGAAACCACTGCCACCAGCCATTAAGTGAGAAAAGGGTAACATAAAATGTTACATGAGAAGCTAGACAAAGGGGATACTAGGTAACCCCTCCAGCACCCTATTGTAAGATAAAGTGTGCTGGGTCTAGAAAGTTACAAATGTAAATAAAGTCTATTTAACTTTACTGCTCTTAGAAACAGTAGCTTATCCAAGAGAAGGTATGTAAACTTTTGGGAAATCTGAAAGACTTCCTTGTGCCACTGTACTGAAGATGCTGTGTGTCACAATGTAAAAAATGATGCCTATGGAGTTTGTCAGACTGCACAACTAAAAGAAACACAGAGTTCAAAATCACATTAAAATACATGAGAGAGTGTAAAAAAGGGTCTCACTCTCTCCAGGTTAAACAAAATCAAGTCCTCAAAATCCAGCAAAGCTGGGGGTATCTAGGTTTGAGGGAATTAGCACATTTCTGAGAATTCTCCTTAACAACTGGCCCCGATCCCCACTGTCTCCCCTCATGTATAAACCTTTTTTCTCCTTAATCACAGGCAAAGGATGTTCTCTACTTTTTAAGTCATTTGCTCACCATGTTTGGATCGGGCAGACCCAACATGGTGGGCAAACAAGGGGTTATGGTTACCGCTGACTCGATAATCTTCTTGAAAAGTTGGTTGTGAACTGTCAGCGCTGAGCTTTTCATCAGGGCTATGGATTTCCTGTTGACTTTCCCCAGGAGGCAACTGTGCCTTAAATCTTGGTTTCCAAACTTGGAAATGGATAGGACAGCTCTGGGCAATTGTTCCACCGACTGCCACCAGGAGTAGCATCGTGGAGAGGCTGGCTCTCCCTGGCCGCCAGAGTTTCCTATGCTCCCTTTTTGGGAAATCTTATGGACTCTGGTGCCCATCCCTCCTCTCAGCTAGCCTCTCCACTATCATGCATCATTGCGCTCCACCATCGAAATGGAAGATGCAATCTGGCTGGAGCCACACCAGCTAGTTCTATGGCAGCCATCTTAATTTTATGGTGTTTCATGTGCGAGAAAAGGTTGTGCTCTTGGCAGATCCCTTTATTTTTTTGGATACACAAGACATCCTTTTGCTCCCTGGGGATTTAGCCAGGTTGCTACAGTAACTGTCAGCACAGTTTCAAATTTCGGCCGACATCGAAGTGCCTCTGTAGTGCCATACAAGATCCCCTCTCTTGCCGCCTTCCATGTGTCACTTTATATTATCCACTGTTTGATATGCCTAACACAAAAGCCATTGTATATCTGCACATAAGCTACAATGTGGCGTTACATCAAAATGGTACTGGTCATGCATAAGCATGAGCCCATCATACATGCCCATTCTGCCAGCCGTGTGACACTGAACTACAGTATTAGGTCTCAGCCAAAGTGCGCTTGGAGCAACAATTGCCCCCAAGCTTGGATGTTTGAGAGTTCCTGTGCAGTTGCCTGCTAGCTGAACACAGTCCCTCCATGTACCAAAATGCCCAGGTCTGATTCAGATGGTCTCACCAGGTATCAAATAGCAGATAGGTTCAGAAATCTTTGTCGGCAAAACCTTTTTAGTTTGAGCCATTTTTAAAAACATTTTTCCTTTGAATTTTAAGATTCGTTAAGTAGACCTAAGTCATTTGCACCAAGTCACATTAGCCACAGTGTCACCCAGTAACCATCACTGCAAGTTCGCCTCAAGTTCAGAACCACATAAACAAGGAATTGTGGGTATTCAAATTAGCCCAAATGCAAGTCCTTTGCTCCAGGAAATGCACTTAATCTAATTTCATGTGTGTATCTGTATTAAAATGTGTGCTACTGTGTGGGCTGGAAAACAAAGGTAGCCGTCTCTGAATTCTGTGAACGGCACTATAGATGAAATAAAGTGAACGGTGACTCATTTCCTCAAAAAGTAGAGGAACGTTGTACCCTTTAGTTCCCACCCACTTTGACCTCTGAAGCCCCTCAGAATACTGCACTCTGCAGCTGACCCTATGCGGTTTGCTGTCTGGTGCAGTTTGTATTGGTGGCTTGGCTTTGTCACTTGTTGTGCAGCATATTTATTTGGTAGTGCTGCTAGGCCCTAGACCTCGGTTTAAAATGAGAGCTGCCATGTTTCGCTGCCATCAGTGATGCACACCACCTCTATTCAGAAGTGGACAGGCTGACCCTCTATTACTACTTCTCTTATCACAACCTTATTCAAATAACCCTGGGCTGTAAAATGAAGTGCTTATTTCATCTGCTTATTTCATCTGAACATGTGTTGCTGTGAAGCGGCCTGTTAGCAATGTTAAGTAGACCCATTCAATGCAAATGAGAGCCAGATGGGAGAGCAAGGCCTCCTTCCATGAGGACAGAGTTGTTGGGAGACGATGGGGTATCTTGCTTCGTCGTATCTCCATGTGATCAGTCGACCAAAAAGAGAGTAGAATGGTGCGTCAGATGCTACTCGTATACTGGACCACCCCTTTCCTCTTACGGTTTGCCTGAATATGGCGTTCCGAAGGGGTACGAAATTTTGATGCTGATGTTTGTTGAACTGTTTATAAATAGTTTCTCCAGCATGGGGTCTTGCATGGATTAAAATGATCATGAATATTCCCTGTCACCAGGCTGGGATTCGTCGGTAAAAGAAAGCAGTTTAGCATTACACTTAAACTGCTAATCTCTTCTATAGCATACCAGTGTCCTTTTGGGTCATGCTGCCCCAGCCAATGACACTCTTCGTCCTAAGCTCCACCCCTGTTGGCCATCTTCAGATTTCACTGCACATTTCTAGTGTTGGGAGTCCTCATGGTTTGCTCCTCGAAAATCATAGGCTTTTTGGTAATTTTTGGCTATTTTCTGAAGAAATCTTCCATCTATTCTTTGGCGACTACTGGCAGCGGAGACCAGTTGTTGGAGACGCTATTCAATCCACCGTTGGATCTTAAACATGTGGCAACAACAGGCCAAGACATGTGCCTACATCTCGACACCTCGACCATGGCTGATGCCATGAAGAAAAGCCTCTTCAGGGCCTGTGAAAGCCGCAGCCTGAAGAACATCTTAGTCGAGTACTGGCACTTCAAATGTCTTTACGGTCTTCATCCTGACCATGATGTGAACGGATGCTCCATTTGCCCGTCCTTCTCATTGTAGACCAAGAAGACTCACCACAGGAGGTTAGTGGCATGGATTAAGGAAGCCAAGGCCTCTGACGTGGCCTCTGGGCACAGTTGTGCATTGTCCAGGCATGGCAGGTCCTCTGAGCATACTCCCTCTGGTAAGAAAAGGTTGAGCTCCTTTGAGGATGCTTCCACTGCAAAGATCCAAAAGAAGAAGAAATCCCACCTCCATATGCATCCTCATTATCTGTCCCTGTGGCTGCGGGACCAGATTCTGCAAAGGGTTGTTTCCATGGCTGACCCCGTTGACGGTTAGCCTGCTGGCTGGTGGGGTAGCAATCGTCTGCGAGAAAAATGCTTACACCATCCAGGAACAAATCATCGAAGATCAGATCTTCTAAGGACCCCTCACCAGCTCTACCGTAGTCGACGCAATCAATGACACGAGCCCCATCGACGACAACTTGTTCCACCAAGACCATCGCCCCTTCTACAGCTCAATCGACAACCACTTCATCGTCAAAAGCTTTGTCGATGAGCACCCCGTCGATGACCCAGTTGACAACCCTGTCAGTGAAGCCCGGAAAAATGGTTCATCCTTCGTTGACAAAAAGTTTGCCAATGACCGTCATCATTACTTCCACGATGGACACCATGCCCAGGCTCTCTCTGCCTTTTAGACCTCTGACAACTATCCTGACTTCGATCCTGTCGATGACTGCTCTGGAGGCTCCTGTCATAGCCTCCTTCCAGAGCGGCTCTGATTATGTGAGAGACTTTCCATAAGCTCTGGACTTCCTGCCGAGGCCCACCAAGGTAGGTCCCCTTTCCACTCTGGCTACTATGGGATCCCCCAGGAGATCACCACATATCTACACCAGTTCTGAGGAGGACCTTCCTGAAGACTTGTTTTCAGATCAGGGAGGGCCAAGGACCCATGCTTCACGAGGGATCCCCATCCCATGAGCCTGACCAGCCATTTAGCCCTCAGAGGGGCTAGAGCCCAGCTCCAGCACTGGCCGCACCACCCGTTCTTGCTTCTGCACCAAGGGACATGTCCTTGCACACCCAAACCACCCTGCAAATGTTGGCATTGGAAATTCAGCAGAGGCTGCCTACTGCTCCTGTGAATGGTCCAGCCAAGAGTCCCCCAAGCCCATCTCAGCATCAGCCAACCCCGCCTCATAGGGCACCCGTTACCCCTTGGCCAGTGCTGGGGGCATGCCTGTTCACACAGATAGAGGCACAGAACTGACACCACTAGAACTCACACAGATGAGTATGACTACTACTTTCCTGCAGATGGGAACCACCTGTTGCGACAAGCCCGCCAGGATTTCAGCCTCCGAAGAAATTGGCTGCTTCCACTCCCTCATCTCAAACTCTTCAATTTGGTGTCAGAAGAGAAAAAAGGCTTCCTTTTTCAACGGTGAGTCTACTAAAAAGACCATTGTGTTGGTCCCGTTGTTGGACGACAAATGGGAAGATGGATTGGCAGTTATGAAGGCTCCAAATACCACACCAGTGAAGAGTGACGGACTGGAGAAGACATACTGTGTTCCAGATTCATCCCAGGTGTCTCAGGTCTCATACTTCTCCAGACTTGGTGGTATCGGCCACCGCCAGAAAGAGGTCATCAAACCCCTCATCGTCATCCATGGTGCCTCCGGACCAGGAAGGCAAGAAGCTTGATGCGGCTGTCAAGCGCATCCTTACCACAGCAGCATCCACCATCAACACCCTTGCCATCCTGTCCAGGTACATCAGGGAGCTGTGGTACAAGCTGGGGCCCATCCTGGACTTCCTCTCTGATGACAAGAAGGTCAAAGCCTTGGCCCTATTCCAGCAAATAGCTTTGGACCATGCCATCACTGTTGCACTCGAAATGGCAGACTCATTTTTCTGCCAGAAGGGGAATGTTGTGGCGCTCCAGTTCCAAGGTTGATTGAAGGCCATGAAATTCCACACAGACATGCAGACCAAGGTCATCCACATGCCGTTCGATGGTGACAACCTGTTTGGGAAGTCAGTAGATGCCACTCTCCAGGCCATCAAGACCGACGCAGAGATGGTGTTCTCTCTGAGGACCCTGCAGCAGAGAATGTCATCCTTTTGTTCCCGGAAGGGGAGAGTCTTCAGATCATCCAAGGGGAACACCACACCCAAATCCTCAGCCCTCCCATGGCACCGCCTAGGACACTTACATGAGTCACTTTCAAGCCTACGGCAGTGGCACTCCGCGTCGTCGTCCCCCTTCCAGGACACTGACGCCCAAGCAGTCCTGAAACAGCCCAGGACCTGTGCCCCCCCCTTTTGCACCCCAGTGGGAGGCCGACTATCAAACTTTGTCGATCAGTGGCAAAAGATTTTCATGGACAAATGGGTACTGGATGTTCTTCAGCTGGAGCACACTTTAGAATTTCAAGCTAAGAGCCCCCGCATTTCTCCTGTCGTGTGTCAAGAACTACACATGGCATAACTGCTATAGGAGGTTCAGGCCATGTCAAGAAAAGGGGCAATATATTCCCTTAACTCCTCCAGGGCTCTGGAGTTCACTCCAGATCCTTTCTGGTAACGAAAAAGTCAGAAGGGTGGTGACCTATCCTAGACTCGCGATGCCTAAACAAGTTCCTGAAATCCCAAATGTTCAGTAGAGTCAGATTGCAGCATGTGCTTGACCAGCTGGAGGAAGGGGATTTTCTGGCAACTCTCGACATGGAGGAGGCGAACTTCCACATCCCCATTCATCACAATCACTTGAAGATCCTGTGTTTTGTCATCTAGGGGCGGCTTTACTCAAGTCCCTTCTCTTCAGCCTGAGCTCTGAGGGTATTCACCAAATGCTTGGCCCTGGTAGCATTGCAGGGCTGCAAGGGAATCCATGTCTACCCTTACCTGGATGATTGGCTCATCCAGTCCTGCTTCCCCACACTGGCAACCTGGCACACAGCAGTGCTCATCCAACTTCTGACTTTGATGGAATTCTCCATTAACTATCCGAAGTCTTGCATGTTGCCATTTTCAGAACGCTCTGTGTCTGGGCACCCCGCTCAACACAATCTCGTGTCTGGTGACTCCCTTGGAAGAGAGGGTGAAAGCCATCCCGGGGAAAGTCCGGCCATGATGTCCTCCTGCATCCATCTGGTCTCCTTTTGCAGGATCCAAATGCGGCCTCACCAAGAATTCCTGGATACCAGATGGCAGCAAGTCACGGGAACATGGACAAAGTCGCACTCAATCGGGAATTCCCACAATCGGGCATTCCGTCAAGCTCTTCAATGGTGGTCGGTTCGGCCACACATCACCCACGGAGCTCCCTTCCAGATCCCTCCATACCATTCAGCTCATGGGTCCTCCATTTGTACCAATTCATCTTGCCCCTTTGAAGTTTCTATCGTGGAAAACCGCTTTCCTGGTGGCGATCTCCTCGGCCAGGCAGGTTGGGAGTTTTAGGCCCTCTCCCGTAAGCAGCTGTATTATGTCCTTTCACACCTGTAAAGACCAGAGGGGAGGGTATCTGTACTTCCACCCTCTATATGGCTGGGATAGGAGCACAGAGAACCCCATCCAATGTTCTCTATGAGGTGTCTATGGACGAACAACCAAGGCTGAGTCTCTCAGGAGGTGATGCAGCTAGTTCTTAAGTAAAGTGAATCCCCAAGCCCCCACAAAGGAATGTCCAAACACTGTTAGGTGATAAAACAGCTTCTTTATATAAAATAAGGTACAGATAAATATATACACATAAATAATACACTTTGTTCTTGGCCAACACTATTCTAATATATACCCTATGTGGGACAAGAGTGCACCAACTGCTGATAGTTTTTAAAAAACATGAGAATTGCTAAGCAAGGTGTAGCTTCATAGAACTCTGTAGAAAGGCAGGTTAGTTTAGGAACATTGGCAGTGTATTTACTTTAGCACCATGACTACCTCCAATCTCGTAATGTCTCTGGATCTTCTCCGGCTGTAATAAGTGGTCATATGTCATGTCAGGGATGTCCCTTGAAGGATTCAAAATGAGATTTAGCAGTTCTGAGTGTCAAGCAGCACAAAGGGCAGGGTGGGCGATACACAACAATGTGGTTAACAGCAGTCACAAACACTACACTGGACCCTGAGCGACACAACTGGACTTCTTCGGATCAGGATGAAGATGTCCAGGCACTCTTCTTCTAGACTCACGAAGACCCCTTCTCTGGACGGCAGGCAGGTGTGAGAAACCTGAAGGCGTCTCCGTGACCAGTCCCCAGTGGTCTGTCATCCAGGTGGCCAGGACACAGACATCGCTATTGGATCCAGTTTCTGAGGGTGGACTAGTGAGGGAGGATCACCTGGATTGGGGAGGGTCCTGGGGGAGTGGAAGTGGGACACCGACAGATGAGACATGGTATCCCCCTTGTTGTAACACCTTTTTCCCAACCTACCATGTAGGATGCTCAAACACTCTACCCCTCTTCCCCTTTTCCGACACAAACACTTTTGCACACCACGAAAGATGATTGATCACACACACCTGACGGCCCTTTCCCTTCCCCACAGGGATAAAATGTGGAGCACAAGAGCACAATACGAGCAAGGCAGACCGCACAACGAGAGAGCTAACTCAGCACGGCAGTTCAAGAGGAGGAGGAAGACAGCATGAACCGAGAGGGTGGCAAGCGACCTTGCCCTTTCCATGCCAGTCCCGTGAAATCTCCACAGAAGGAATCATAAGACCGCAAACAATAGCCCATGTTTGTTGCCCTCCTGGAAACTTTACCTGGAGGATCAGGGACAACCTGGAGAAACATGATCAAACATTAAGCAATATCAAGGAGTACAGACTGTAGCTACAGAACGCTATAAGACAGAAAGTTACAAGTAGCTTACAAAAATATTACTTTTGGTTTCACTATTCCAAAGTGCCTATGCCCTACGGAGCTTTTTGTCAATGCTTTAGTAAGTGCTCATAAGGAATCTACCAAAATATTTTTGAACATGTTCCCTATACGGCAGTAAAGATATTTGAATATTATTGAATGGAAAAGTCAAAATAGACAGCTAGATTATTTTCTTTTAATGACATTTTGTATATATTTAGGAAAAATAAAGTTTTATTCTACGGCTTCTTTTGGAAACAACAATGGTCAATAACTTAATGGTCATAGTTTATGTCTGATTAAACTACTAGTATAGCCAGACATACAAGCCACATGCCTACAATGACAGTTGTCTGCATGCACACAGCACACTATTTGTTAACCATTCTGAATTAACACCCGCCAATGGTTAGTGTGAGGTGCACATTTTGTACACTGAAACTAGTTGTTATTTCATTGAATAAGACCAGCGCTAAAGGTTGAGTCCTAGGAGGGTCTGTGTAGCTATATCTTTTAGTATGTGGGCATGAAAGTGGGTCTTTGCGATCTGTTCTTATATACACAGGTACCTCCTGCTAACAATAACTGCTGGCAAGTCATCCTAACCTGAAGAGCATAACCATTTAAGCAATATAACCGAAGAAGGGGAGCATAATTTAACTCACTAGTAATGCCCCCCCTCCAAGGGTTATATTGCTGTTGGTACTGTCACATTGTACTGGGGAACTAATAGTGTTGTTATCTTAAACGGCAGGTTTGCCATTTCTCAGCTAGAGATAAAAACTACAGAAACTATGGCTGCCAGGGATGGTGAGAAGGGAACTACAGGTAGTCCCTTCTCTCTTTCCATGGCAGCCATTACCAGATCGGAGATCTCTCGGGAACACTAGTGTTCCCAGAGTCTATGAGGAAAATGGAAGCGCAAGATAAGTGGGGTGGGAAGGGCTGTTAATGTGGAAAAGGGGATGGGGTTAGAGGGGCTGGAGATGCAGTGAGGGGCAATTTACCTTCATCCTGGCAAGAGACTCATGCTCTATTGAAGCTCGGAGTGGGGTCTTTACTGGTATGGTAAAGACCACGTTCTGTACCTCCTCATTTGCCGGAAAGGCTGCAAAACCCTCTCAAGGGTGTACTTAATATTCAATAACTCATGCAATTTGGTACTGGAGAGCTCTATTCTCTAAAATGGACTGGATTCGGCAGTTGGCAGCGTCACAGACTGGAGAAAAATGCTCAAATGTTAAGCAATGTCAAGGAGTACAGACTGTAGATTCAGAACGCTATGAGACAGAGTTACAAGTAGCTTACAAAAATATTGCGTTTGGTTTCACTAGTCCAAAGTGTTTATGCCCTATGGAGCGTGTGTTCAATGCTTTAGTAAGTGCTCACAAGGAATCTACCAACATATTGTTCAACATGCTCCTATTACGATAGTAAAAATGTTTGAATGCTTTTGTATGGAAATGTCAAAATAGACAGCTTGATTTTTTTTAAATTACATTTTGTATAGATTTAGGAAGAATAAAGAATTATTCTACGTCTTCTTTTGGAAACTACAATGGCCAATAACATATTTTTCACATTTGGTTTTGTAGCATAGAATGGCCCAGAATGGCCAGATGCATATAATGGACAATGTAATATTTATCACATGTATATTTGAAAAACAAAGTTGCAGCTTCATTGGGGCCTCACATAGCTTTATATAATTGCAATTGACATGAAGTTATGACTACGGGAGAAAAGCAAAGAAAACATTAGGGTCATACAAACGAACAATCCCCAACCAATATAAAAGTATAGACAAGAAACTGAAAAGTATGACCAAATGAAATTTTCTAATTCAACAAAAACAATTTAAAAAATAAAAGATTTCTTATCTCTTGCTTTATGCTGGAGTCCAGCTTCCATCTGTGCTGTTTGGCGTTGTCTTGCTTCCAATACAAGTGCCTTGCCACTGAGCTAACCTGGCACTGATCTACACATTTGCCATGTTAGGGATGCTGCCAAACCCACAATTTCTGATGTAAGAGAGAAAGCAGAGACAATTAAAAGAAACAAATAGTGTCAGTTAAATGAAACTCATGATTGTCTAATTTGAGCATATGTGACTCATTAAGATTCCCCATATGAAAAACATTACTTTTGTGTAAATATATATGAATACATCTCAGGGCAAATGTAATTCAGTGTGTATTCTGTTGGCAGACCTACAGATTATGCAAATTGCCAATCCTGTAATTTACAAATACCAAATCATCCAATGGCCTTTACTAACTGCAATATGTAGTAGGGATTAGGTTCAATATATGCACCTTGTACACAACCATTGAACATACGCCTGAGACGTGATTATTTCAGAGATACATTTAAGGTTCTGTGCTGTGATTTTGGTGAAATTGCCATACTGTTGCAATTAAAAATAAAATAGGCATATTAATAATCAGATTTTACTTCGTAGATGAGCTCAGTACATCTTAAAACATGTAAAGTGGTTAGTATCTTCCATTATGTTATATTATTTGATATTTGTATGGTGTTTACTGCCATTGTTATGCCTTTGAAATGCTGTGGGTTTGAAGGCCCTTTGGAAGACTGTAGTCTATGCAAACATGAAAATCAAAAGAGCATTACATTGCATGCAAATAGTATTTCGAAATAATTGAATATTCAATTACTAGCAATGACTAGTTCAAAATACTATAAAAATCATGCAGAGCATTCAGTTTAGGAGCAGAGATGACTGCTATGTCATTGACTATGTGGCAGCTGGGCCGAATATTTTGTGGGACTTGGCTGTACTTTGGGTTGCAGTGTACGATGGAGAATGGGTATTACAAATAATCTATCAACCACAAGGCAACTGTCTACAGTTGAGGGCTCTGCTATATTGTACATGCAAAACACATGTACACTGAATAACATGCAGTGGCATACACATTTCTCTGATATGTTGGGGGTGCATTAAACACATTCCTCTTTTCTGTACCAAAGGGTAATTGCAGTACAAATGTTTTATATTGGATGCAAATGTGATGGCGGTAACACGTAGTAATCAGTCAATAAATATACAGCCTAATCCTCCATGACATCTCCAAGACTTACGGCAATCTAGACAAAAAACTATTCATCAACCCTTCACCCTTGCCCGCTAGAGTCCTTGAATATCCATTTCCCTGCCCAGAAGAATCCTGTGTACCTGATAATAGGCTTGTGGGTATTCTAGTGAAGTATTGTGCTCCTGTTGGCACCCTGCAATCCCCCTTGGATCCCCACAAGCCTAACGCTAAACTGCAAGCACAATGACAACACAAAATCAACATGCACACTTGGCAGTGGCATGCAGCCATTGCAACACACGTACGTACACCCATCGGGTTGCCCCTGTGGTATACTCAGTAGGCTAAACACATTTTCATATGAGGATATACATAAATAGCAATATATCAGCGGGAGACTATCGATTACTTACAAATCAAAGTCTAATACACATTTGGATATATGGGTGAATATCTCATCAGTGTAAAGTATAGCAGATCATGTAAAAAGATCAAAGTTGGCGTTGTACAGGGCCTGCCCGTGTTATTTAAAAGTAGTCTTCTGAGATTTAATGTCTAAATTGTGCATGTTTAAGAGTGCCTGTTGTAATTAGAATAAGGCAGATGTGTGCCCTTGAAACTGTTCCTTGCACGTAGATCCTGTTTAAAAAAAACAAGTACTACCTAAGGCAAACGTTTTGGCCTTTTTATAGGTATTATGTAATGTAAGTGGTATCGTATAGCGACAATCTGACACTATTGGTGACATCGATGTGCTTGGCACTAAGAAAAAAAGGGGGTCGGATTTCATTAGTGGGACAGTAAGAAAGGCCAATATGAATCATGTGGTGTGGATGGGTGCAGGTTGGAGGTACTTGGTTCGTAAGTGCCAATCTGCGTTCTGTGGGTTTGGCGGACTATGGGAGTCTGTTTTCCACATGGAAGAGCCCATAATCTGATAGACTACAGCACTTTGAAGCAGGTTAACCACTGGTATGAGAGCTTTTGATTATGATAAGTGAATAGTACTCCTATCATTAACTTTTTCCCCTTCTTGTGAGAATCTGGATGTTTTTGTAGGTGTTGTAGAGTTGAGCGTATATTGTGCGCACACCTAGCGGAAGCACCTATGAAGCACCGGACTCCCTGCAAGCTGCTCTGTGCATTTTCTATGTTGGACCTTGCCTGCTGAACGAGTTTGAGCAATTTCGAGTGAAGCCCCGCCCCCTTCTTAAACGAGATCTTAAAAGGGGATTTTTGCACTCACCCGCACGCGCGCACCTAGGAAGCACCGAGGAAACACCGGACTCCCTGCAAGCTTCTGTGTGCATTTTTCTACGTTGGACTTTGCCTGCTGGTATTATTGCTCTCTTTGTACTGTGGACACTATTTAGTATAAACTAAGTGCCTGGTATACTTATACATTTTATTTTGTGTTATTTAGAAGGAGTTTCAGCAATTTCGAGTGAAGCCCCCCTTCTTAAACGAGATCTGAAAAGGAGATTTTCGCACGCACCAGCGCGCGCGCACCTAGCGGAAGCACAAGCACCTAGGAAGCACCGCTTTGCACCAGACTCCCTGCAAGCTGATCTGTGCATTTTTCTATGTTGGACCTTGCCTGCTGAACGTGTTTCAGCAATTTCGAGTGAAGCTCTGCCCCTTCTTAAACGAGATCTTAAAAGGGGATTTTCGCATGCACCAGCGTGCCCACACCTAGCGGAAGCACCTAGGAAGCGTCGCTATGCACCGGACTCCCTGCAAGCTGCTCTGTGCATTTTTCTACGTTGGACTTTGCCTGCTGGTATTATTGCTCTCTTTGTACTGTGGACACTATTTATATAAACTAAGTCCCTGGTATATTTTACATTTTATTTTGTGTTATTTAGAACGATTTTCAGTAATTTAGAGTGAAGGCTTGCCCCCTTCTTAAACGAGATCTTAAAAGGGGATTTTTGCGCGCACCTAGCGTAAGCGCCTAGGATGCACCGCTTTGCCACTTCACTGCAGCGCCGTGGTGCGGGTGCGAGCTTAATTACATTTCAGGGCCTTCACCGATTTGCTTGTGAATTCTTCTTCCTTTGCCATCTACTTGTGCGTCTGCGTTAAGAAGTATGAAGAAAAATCTGTACTCCTTGAGGACAAATATACCTCCTCCCCGCCATGATGGCAATTTGGACCTTGGGCGAAAAACAAACAAACCAGCCTTTTCATCTCCTAAACCCCAAGTTTGTTCCACTCCGAATGTTCACTCAGCAAAAATCAGATCATAATCAAACAAATCCGAAGACACTGCCTCGACTGACATAAGATTTTTCTATTCTTGCCAGTAAGTCGAATGAATCCAAAACCAGGACTTCGAAAAACACAATCGGAGAGAAGGCTTGATATTTCTAAAATTGCTCCTCCGTGTGTGGGAGATGATAGTCCGTTGAATGACTTAAATGATGCAATAACTTGTAATGCTTCCTTGCCAGACAGCACCGTTCTCAGGGGTGAGTCATTGGCAGCCATGGTGCCGAACAGCCCTGATAAACAGTGCAACCTGTCGGCGACATGGTCGTCATTAGCCTAGATTCCCTGGAAACAGATTTTTCTATTCAGGATTGCTTGGAGAAACTCTCCTTTTCACCTAATATGTTCTCGGACCCTAGTCTGGGAAAAGAGAATGCAGTGTGTCATTTCTAGCCCCTACTCCACCGAGATGTACTATCAAAGAGATACAACCATCGAATGTGGGCAAGAGCAAACTTTTGACCATCACTTTCGACGCCATGAGTACAACTATGAACACCATAATTAAATTATTTGACACGTTAAATGATAAAATGGTAATGCAGAGTTCTCAGATAGCTTCCATAATAGCGCAGCAATCTAAGTTTCAGAAAACCTTTGATGAGAAAATATGGCCATTGCCAATGGTTGGTTCAAAATTTGAACCTCAGTTGCTCATCAATAGTGCTACTTCACCTATTAGAACGTCTATTCCCGCATCTCAACTAAAGAACACAGGGGTGAATTTCGACCCAAACTTTGACAAAATAGTTATGTCTGTGCCGTACATTGAAAATATTATTACTGATGAAGTGCCTTCTAGTGAGACATCAGCTAAAACATCAATTGAAGCCCAAACCATTATAAACAATAAAAAGCCTATCCCATCTTCTCTAAAACAGAAGGAACAGCCAGGACTAAAAATGTAGTTAAGGGGGAAAAAAACCTAAAAATGTGAAATCTATCAGTTCTGTAGCTACGACCGCGACTAAGCATTTCATTAAATCATTAAATATGCCAGTGAAAGCAACACAGAAAGTTTTCTCTCGCTGCCACAAAAAAATATATGCTTATGAATAAAGCTTGTAAAGCAGTGACGGTTCTCCCTAATAAAACAAACATAACTATTCCTTCTTACACCCCGCTAGACGAGCTTGTAGAAGTTGTGAAAATACATAAGAGTACCCCTGGGCATTTGCTTGCGTGAGTGACACGCCTGCTCCTCCATTGCCGACAAACTCTAATACAGCATTAAAAGATCAGGCTAGTAAAGATTCTCGGCGTCAAGAAATTAGGCGGGAGGTTGATGCCTATATGGCTAGATTCTCTCACGCTAAGAACCTGGGCGCCCCACTTGAAAATCTGACTGAGCATTCTGATATACACCCTTCCTTCCAAATACATGACAAAATATCGGATTGTTGCAAAAAGGCTGAAGCTCATGATCGAGCCCTTCCTGCGCCTCTGGTATGTGAAAAATCATGCAACATACAGACAGGTGTCCCAGAGAATGAGCAACATTTCCAAAAATGTGCATTTTCCAATGACCATAGGAAACAATCTCCCCCTGAAAGCTGGGGCCCCTCAGTCTGTTGAAAATGGCGATGAAATAGCGCGCATGCTCCAAGCGCCGTTACCTAGAAAATCTCTGTGTGCACTAAATTTTACTAGCCCACCCAAGCCACTTAGCTTCAAAACATTAATGACCCTGCAATTGAAGGCACTCCCACGAGAGGTAAATATGAGTTCCTTAATACTTGGATGACGGCCGGCGCCATATCCGCAGTATGATCTAAATCGGCGCAGCATAATGGAATTGTTTTCGGATGTGCCAATGCTGGATGATGTAAATAGCTCAGATATTGAACAAGTAGAATTCATTAACAGTACAATGTTAAGCACTGTGAGATTATGGCTGCGATCTAGAGTCGTACGAAATTTTATTTGGCAAGCAAAGGAGGAACTGTTTCAGCTAAATTGTCTTGTGTTAGTAGTACCAGTGGAGGCAGTTGATGACCTCTTAAATGCTAAACGTCATGGAAAAACAGCTTCCCGTTTACCGTCAGTTTCTTTGACAAATGTGACTAGTGCGAAAACCACCCCAAACTGTGTATGTAATTCTGGCAGTTCCCGAAGTTAACTGGAGCAACAAAATGTAAAAACTACTATTGCACTTGTATCATGGAACAGATGTGGGCATCATCTCTTACTTAATAACCCAAGTTGTAAACTGGATCAATGTGATGTAATAATGCTCCAGGAAATGTGGCTAATTAACTCGCCAATTTGGAATGACCATGAAGACCACGCAACTTCTGCCCTAAGGGGCAACAAACGTCGCCCCATGGCAAGTCTTCTTACAAGTTTAAAGTCCAGTGCTAATCTAAGTATAATATTCTCTTATGTTCCAAATGACTTCTCACAGTTATCTATTGTATCTGATCGAGTCACATTATATGCGTGTGTAAAATGGTACTGGAATCCCAAAGGTATTGATGATCAGAAGTTTCTATATGATGTGTCTACCATGTTGGAGTATATTGCTCTAGTTCCAGATATTTTGCATATAATAGTGGCGGGAGATCTTAATTTACATTGTTTAGATCCAACACATATGCAAGATAAAGCAAGGAAAATACAATGGGTACATCTTATGAAATCCTGTTCTTTACATATGCTAACTGAGACTGGTACTACCGATGGTACTTTTCAGCACACATCGTCGCGTGGCGCCTCCAAAGCTACCATTGATTACATCTATGCAGATAGCGGATTACTATCTAAACTCGCCTCATTTCAAATAGAGGATGCCTCCCATAGTGATCATAAAATGCTCACAATGAAGTGGAGAATCATTACCTGACAACCAAAGACAAACTCTCAAAAAAGATGGGAACCCTTATTGTTAATCCAAGATTAAATCGACTAATATGGTCAGAAAAATCTCTATTACATCTGGAGGAATCTCTTGCACCCACTTTTGGACATTCCAGCACTAGAGAATATATATATATGTGACATACCTTATTACAATCTCATGCAATATTATGTCTAAAGAGGTCACTAAGGGGTTTCCATCTCGTAAAAGTCATGCTTTTGATGCTGATGTGAAAAATAGAAAATCTCTCTTTCGTCAGCAAAAGCGTGTGGCATTAAAAATTTCCGGCAATAAAAATATTCAGAATTCTTGCCAACAATAAAACTAGCTACAAAAATTGGCTTAAAGCACATCGTGCTAAACTCTATCAGTTGGATGGAGAAAAGATTCCCACATTAATTCAAGGCAAATCTTCAGCTCACATCTGGCAGACATTAAATCAAGCCATGTTGACGTCCCAAGTAGCGTCTCAAATACATAGCATCCCTGAAGCAATTTGGCTGGAACATTTTAAAAGAATTTATGAAAGGCCTATGTCATCCCAAATAACAACGATAGCAGAGTGCCAGAACCTTTCCATCTCCATATTGATAAAGCAGATATTTTGCATTACATCAATTCGGCTAGTCAATCAAAAGCGCCGGCCCTGATGGTCATTCTAACCACAGCCTGAAGCAATACCCCGAATTATGGTCAAATATCCTGTATCTTTTATTTGAACAAATAAATGATGCACAAACTATTCCTGCATCGTGGAGACACTCAATAATTGTTCCTATTTATAAAATGGGTGATCACAGTAAACCCGAAAGCTATCGACCCATTGCATTTCTAGATGCACCCAGCAAAATCTATAGTCGAATAATACTACAAGAAATCAACAAGTGGTCCCTGTTAAAATGTAGAAGGGATCCCTTTCAGTCGGGTTTTGTCTCTGGTTTTTCACTTCACCAAATATGATAACGCTTAACATCCTAGCATCAAAATATCTGGGGAAAAAAGCAAGCCTTATATATGGCCTTTGTTGACTTTCGTATAGCTTTTGATTCTGTTGATTGCCAATTGCTCTTTACTAACTTGGAACAATTTGGATGTCCATCATCATTGCTAACTATAATTAAAAAATTACATACTGAAACAACTGTCCAAGTAAGGCTGAGTTTGGATGCACTGCTATCTGCCAGCATTAGAACAGAACAGGGTCTAAAGCAGGGATGCAATTTAGCTTCAAACTTGTTTAATTTATTCATCTTGGACATAGGGTGTGCTTTCATGGATACTTTAGCAGATGCCCCCAAAATAGGAAACCAAACAATGTCCTGGCTATTATATGCAGACAATCTCGTCCTATTATCACAGACTTCAAAATCTCCTGGATGAATTGGGCAAATATGTCACCAAAAAGAACTTGACGATAAATGCTGAAAAAACGCAGGTAGTAATTTGCCGGAAAAAAGGTAATACCTATAAAGCTAAGTGTTCCTGGCACCTTCATCATACAAATATTTGGGCATTGGTTTTTAAGGGAGCGTAAATGATTCAACTTATGCTAATACTTTCGATGCAAAAATAAGAACATTAACTTCTCAAGCTAAAATACTTATGTATAGATATGGTAAATTTACATCTGTCCATATAATGAACTTTTTTCAGCAAAAAGTGGTCCCCGTAATCACGTATGATTCTGACACAATGATACCCAAACCGAGGAAAGTCTGGGAAAGATATGAGAGCAAGTTTTGGAAAAGCAGTATTAGGCCTACCAAACTGTACCCCTCTTCCTTTATTGCGTTATGAACTGGGTGCTATACTATACATAGTCAAGTGATGTGGAAAATGTGCAGTCTATATAGGAAATGTGCAATAGGAGCCTCTTCCAAAAATATTCTAAGTTCAGTGGCACACTATCTGTTGACATCGTCGGATAAATTTCCCAAAGCATGGTACAGTTGTGTATTAGATGCACTAATAGATGCAGTTTCAGTTGAACTGTTATTATTGAATCCGGTAAAAGCAAAAGTAGCTTTGTATCGATATAACTGGATACAAACTTTGGACCAATGCAAACGATATGTGGACTGCAACATCACATTATTCAGGCTCAAAAGTCTGCGTACAATGGAAAGCTACTTGGTAAAATCGCAGTCAAATTACATCCGTACACAACTGCTAAGAATTAGTTTAAATTTGTGTCTGACGAATGAGATCCATGCCAGAAGCTGGCTAATTTTGAAAAATCTAAACATCTGCCGTTTTTGTCACGATTTACTGCTCATAGAAACGCTATCACATTTGTTAGTCAGTTTTCCAGCCTTGATAAGTATGCGGGAAAGGTATTTTAAAAATGTGTTCCATTTCTATCTCTATCGAACTGAAGAAGAAATATGGAGCCAGATATTATCTAACAGACGAATTGCTGTACAGATTGCTTTATTTAGCTCAATGTGTATAAGCAATACTACCTGATAGCGATAAGTTCGAAGGAGAAAGGTGAAAAAAAATTGAACATTGGTTTATGTGTTACAGAGATGTATTGAGTTAAAATCATTGACTGCACTTTCGTTCTGAAATTAGCAACATTTGTTTTTATTTTTTTTTTAAATTGTGAATTTTTAGTTTATACAAACTTTTATCACAAACATTTATCACAAAATCTATATAACCACTTTGGACTTTCAAATGCACAGACAATCTAACTAGAGTTATTTGATAGACTCTTTTAGACTGGTCCATCTAAATTTCTTTTTAGAATTACATCCAAAAAATCAATAATTGCACAAGTTATTTTCATATTATGTCCTGAAGTCACATGCGACCACCATTCTTTTTCGTTTCTGTGTAAAGGAAAACAAAATCCTAGATAAAGCTTCCTCTGATTTGAGATTGCTTCACATTCTGTGATTAGATGGCAGAGTGATTCCACAGTTTTTTCAGTGTCTACACAGATTGTTTTTTAAATCGGGATCTTTTCTTAACCATCTCATCTCCTTTGTCTGTAGGGCGTTTACCCGGAGCCGCAAAAATTGGTCTCGATGGTGTCGAGATGGACATTTTAGTAGATATTTGGGTTGTAAATTTAATTTGTGAGTTGTAGCGGAAGAGCATTTTTCTGAGACGCTCTTCTTTCACTATTCTGGATCCAACACCATACTTGGAGGCGTTTTTTAACCAATTGCGGATGCCACTGAAGAGACTATGTCAATGTCGGCTGCTATCAAAATTTGATCCACTTTGTGAGCCCAGTCCTTTAAGATGTTTGATGTTAGATCTGCTGTATTCACTTTAAGTATTTTATATGCTGGTTCGCCAGGATGATCTCTTATTTTGCGTAACAATGTACATGCTTTCCAGACAGTTGTATTATACAGAGAGGTGATCGCCAGTTCATGGCGCAATGTTGTCAATGAGACGTATCTAGGTATTCTTAAAACTTTACGCCAGAACAACCCTTCAAAAAACGTCCCATACTTTGAAGTCAAGATTCCAGGCACATTCGGCTCCGAAAGTGATGGCCGATATAACCTTATTCAAATAGAATGTCAATACTGGTTGTATGGAGAATTTACCATAGGCGTTGTGTATTTTTAGCCCTTGTAGCGCATAAGTTGTCATTCTATTTTTCAAGTCTTGGTACCAAGGCCATTCTCGGATTGATGTATTATAAATGATTCCAAGATACCGTATTGTCGTTGTTGTTTCAATCTCTTTACTTGCAACAAACCATTTAAAGTTTCTATTTTTCTGCCCCTTCATGTTCTACAACAACATTTATATATATGAATCAAAACATGTGTAAAATGGAAGTGAAATCATGAAAACACAACCTGAATGCTGTAAATTGAAACTTTTTAAAATTGTAAGAATGTTTCTTTTATCTGCTTAATGTGTATGAAAAATTTGAAAGGTTGAGTGCTTCAACCAAACAAAAACAGAAAAAAGTATACTGTAAAAAGAAAAAGAAGGGAAAACATTAATACATACCTTAAAAAAATGGATATTTACATCTTTACAATCCTCTGCCTATTTACACCTTCTCAAAAGCATTGGTATCAAAGAAAAAGAAAAACACGTAATACACTTACTGGGGTTGTTCAGTTGTCAGTAGTTATATTGGAGAAAATGAAAAAGTGGAGAGATTAATGAAAGGTATTCGTAACAGTAATACTACTGCATAGCTGAAATATGGCCGGAGTAAATGCAACGTATTGACGTCATCACTATGTCATGGCTATAGCAACCTAACACCACCATTTATGTCAGAAATACATCTAAAATGTTGAATGGCTACTTCAGGAGAACGTACAAGTTCTTTTCAGTAGGTGCCCCCATTGTGTACACTCACTGCCAAGTGCTAGCAACAGGACGTTGGTTGATTGGAGAAAATGAAAAAAAGTGGAAAGATTACAAGCTAACTACCTAACATGTAAAATGTCTGGACCTTAAGAAATGTATTAATGTTCTATTTCCTCCTTTAAATAAGGCACCTCTTTGTCATGGAGACTAGAGATGTCTAGGGCCAGAACCACCCTCTTTGTGATAAAACCTAGAGAGGCAGTACATGGAGGATGCCTCAGAGGTTCAATAGGAAACATCCCCTTCCCCCACTTAGTGCAAGGACACTATTTCCAGGAGAAATACAATAATGAGCAAACAGGAAAGCTATGAGAGGGGACCTACACACCAGCCTGACTGGGGTGGCAGGCAGGACTTTTAGCACCTCAAACTGTGAGGCTTAGGGCATAAGCCGAGTCTCATTAATGAAAAACCGCTCCCACCTTATACAAAGTAGAAGTAGTGATGACAACTAAGGGGTGGAAGCAGAAGTGTTGCTAGGTCTGGAAAAGATCGGGGGCTACATGACTGTCGGGACTCGGGGCTAGCTATAGCTTTTTGGCTGTAGCCCCTGAGCAGCTATCCAGGACTACAACCAAAAGACCCGGGGCCATAGACCCCTCAGCCCCCACCAGCAATGCCTCTGGGCAATCACACATCTAAAGTGGAAGCAGACTTGTAAATAAGAGAACACATTGGAATAATCAGTCCTAACCTACACCTATTAAACGGATGCATACGTATCCTGAAGTTGAGGGTTTTGAGACGAGGCAAAATGAGCGAAAGCACAATCAACCTGTGTTGGCTTAGAAAAATAAGCTACCTAATCAGTAGCAGGGGTACATAATATCAGAGTGGGTGTGTGGGGTGTCACACTCCCTCCATTGCAATGCCCTGATGGATAGATGAGGCTTCATCAGATTTGGGAGGCGTTGATGGGCTGTGCGATGTATATCTCACCTGGGAGCTTTGATGGCTTTGGTGTGCATCCATCACATTTTTGCCATGTTCCTTTGTCAAAAGCTGCCCACCAGGAAGCAATTAATATAGCCTTATAGACCGAGGGAGGGGTCATTACTTCAACAAAATACTTTAAAGTCGAACAGTAGAGAAATTATGCAAAAGAGAAGGATAGTGACGAATCAACTATGCGGGACACCAATGGTCCAGGGATGAATATCGGTTTCTAGACGATCAATCAGCCCCACACCTCTAGTACACCATAAGGGATTGGAAACACAAGCAAATTATAAGCACTGTCCAATGTTGGTAACGTGAACGGAACGACAGGCTTATCTCCACAAGGTAGTGGATCGGTGGTTAGTTGAAACACAGGGAATGCACAATTATTAGCCAGTGATAAAAGGGACTGTCCTGTCAAGGTTGTATACAAATATCTACTTTACTATTATCAAAACAGACAGTTTGAGCACACTACAAAATACAACCCACCCTGTAAAGGAATGCAAAGGACAGACAGTTTCAAAGAAGGAAAAGGGATGCACTCTGGATACTGACACGAGAAGGACCAGGGAGACAGAACCACCATGTACCTTGTGCTTGTAGAAGTTCTTGATGCTCGACAGGGTCGAGACGGTTTCAGGGCACTCTGCAGCTCCTGTGACAGAGTTCAAGATGGGAGGACAGCTGTGGGTATAAAGCGGCAGCGAGTTTGGCGAGTGAGGCTGGACGGATGGCTGCAGACTGGCCTACACGGTGGCTTGGGGTCAGAAATCGTCTGTGTTGGAAGGTCTGAAGCACTGGTTCAAGTGTCTTGGACGAAGTTAGCGACTGCTGCATGACAATATTCCGGCATGCAGTCAGTTGCAGCTCAAGGGGCTCGACTGACTTGAAAATGTCCTTTAAGGCTGTGGGATGTTTTTACCCATGCATACAAGCCCTACCATAAAACTGTGCAGTACTGGCATGGAAAACATCATAATGACCAGAACTCCCCAGAGAGTGCACAGGGAAAACATGAAGAATAGGCTGCCACCCATTTTCGCCTATGTTGTGAGCACAGGAGGGCACTGCCTAAAACCACCATTGGGCTACACACACAGTAGCCTGAAACCATTGGGAATGGCAATGCTGATTGCCAAAAAAACAACTCAGAACTGTGGGGAATTCATTTTCTTAATCCCAAAAATGGTTGCATTACCAGTACTCACCACTATCAGAAAGCCGGCGTTTTAAAACCACCAGACTTTTGTGTAAAACTGAACAAATGAAACAAAACCAGACCAAGGAAAGACTTGCTAAGAGGTGGATACAATGTAAAACTATATTCTGAAATGACTTGAAGGAAGTAATTATTTAATGTATATGTAAAAATTGTAAGTGATTTAAACTTGGAACAAAGAGTGACATTTAGCTGAAACCTGGCTTTATGAAACTGGATTCTGCCTAACAACTACCCCCGACAGGAGTTGAAACCTGCTCAGCCACTCTTCCCCTTGCCAAAAGGAGTTGTCACCTCTCTGATTAGATTAGGGGTGGAGCAGCTGGGGACTACAGGGAGTTGAACAAAGGCCTGTCCTGGACTCAGGCAAATGTTATATTGGGGGCGTCATAAAATAGCTTCCTCTTGGGAGAAACTGGGGGGCAGCTGTGCCTCTGTGAACAAGCTGGCTTGGGGGAAGTGGATAAACCAGTTATTCCACCCTGTGATGTGGGAAGCCACACCCCTTTTGACCAGAGCATAATTTTAAAAAGATGGATAATTCATAGTACGGACTTGTCAGAATTATAGAAGTAATACCATTATTCTTGTGATTTTTCGGTGCACATTTTAAAAGGCGTTAGGACCCTGTGGTGTATTCTGGGGGGTTGCTAGCGGAAAATAGGGTCTCACTCCAAATGTATGCATGTTAAAAATCTGACACTTTATCATCTGTAACCCATATCCCTGGTGCACATTTGTGTCAAATCTGGAAAGGTTTAGAGGTCGTTATCTGGATGAAAAGGGGAGAATTCTGTCATCAGTGGACACAACATCGTACAAAGACAGGGATCGGATGGTTTGGTGCTACAGAAAATATGTTAACTGGACCTATAATATTAGAAAAATGGTACATAGATAAATATGTATTTGGGTCAGAAATAGATTTGTGTGCAATCTGACAAGGGGAGGTTCCTCTGACCATAAAACCTACAGCATCACTCTGACTCACATTTCCTTCCCCCAATCAAGGGAGAGAGGAGGAATTGGCCAATGATAAGTGAGAGGGGCAGGTTTAGTTATGACCAACGCACACACCCACTTTCCAAAACACATAAAAAGAGACTGCTGGGACAGGTAGAGACATTCAATTCCATTTGCTGCGGAGCATGCTGACCGACGACTTCACATCCAGAGATCCAGACTTCAAATCCATCAATCTCCAGAACCTGTAGCAGAAATTAACTCCAGAATTTGTAGCAGAGAGGCCTGAATCCACCAGCTGAATCCTCTTCAGCAGGCCTCAAAACTAACCCAACTATTCAACAGCCGGGCGAGCTTTTTGAAGTTTTGCCGAGAATTTTTGCAAGAACCTGTAGCAGTACCCAGAAAGCAGTGTTACATCCAGAATCCAGAGAGGCTAGAGCAGCAGAGCAGAGCTGACCCAGATCGCTATGAGCAGAACCGGTGCCTGACTGACCTGCCGAGCAGACAGAACCGCAGCAGGACGTGTTGACCAGATCCGTGACGAGGCCTAGTTCAAATTTATATTGTGAGTACCTAGCAGAACTGTGCAGAACCAATCTCTTAGTTAAAATAATCTAATCCAACCTATTTTAACCTAAGTAGAACTGCCTCCTAGAAATCGTGTCATCTGTCATTTTTAAAGCTGCACAACTGTAACCTGTCAATTCTGCAGCTGCAAGCTGTCAACTGTCATTTTGAGTTTACTTTAAATCCGAAAAACTACCTTTATTTAATCGTCCGTATCTCTGGAACCGTTTGGGCTAGGAACGAAATTTAACTTTCATCTGAAAGCTTAGAATCTAAGCTTTCCAACCGCCCTCCTACTCCATATACTTTTTCCGCAATCACGATTTACGCACTCGCGAAATTTACCGCGATTTGCGATTTTGGCTCAATTTCTCCACTTGTCAAAATAGCAGCTCCATTCTTTCTTTTGTTAGAATCCGTTGCAACTTGGTAATAACTCATAGAGCATTGCTAAAGTGAGCCTGAACTAATACCAACACGCATCTCCCACTCACCCTGAATCTCTACAGGGAATTAAAATCAGTTGGCACATTTCCCATCCATTGCCATCACATTTAAAAAGCATTTTGGGCCCGTGTTTCGAATTCCTACCTGTTTCCTCTAAGCTTGCTGGGGGGGGAACTGAATTTCGTATTGTATTTGATTGCATTCCTGAGAATTGTGTGCTCCTCTTTCCATCTCCTTCCATTTCTTACATTGCATAGGGGAGGGGGGTGAATTGCCAGAGAAAAAGTGAATATCTTATCTTTTGCTAAAATCATATCAAGTATTTCTGTACTGCATTTTATTCCTCATTGCTTTTCCCTTGAAATCATAAAAGTATTTTTGCTACTTTATCCATCCTATACTAACTCCTCATTGATTGTAAAGAAGTGTGCTAGTGCCAGATTACCCATTGTTGATCAACATCATATGTCTAAGTGTACTATCAGAAATTGATTTATTATAAAGTGTGATATATATATTGTTTAAATTCTCAAATAAACCTTTTAATTTGCAAAACAAACCTACTTCTTGGCTCAGTAGGGTCAGGGGGATTCTAAGAGGGGGGTGTTATACAAGGGTGGTCATCCAGAGTACTGAACTAGACATAAAAATACATTAATAAGGACTAGGCATTGACTTGGCTGTAGTGTTGATTGAATATCGCTTACAAAAGTGGGGGCTCGGAGCCGGGATATTCTGGGTTAGATTTATCACTTGTGCAGATTAATACAGTGTGCCAACTGACCAGATACACATATGCGGTTAGAGCACCACGCTGTTTTACACTGTGAAAGCATCCCTCAAAGGAACGCTCTAAGGAAACGGTCTGTTTTGCAAAATAAAATACAAACTTCTGTAAGTCAGGAAGGAACTCAAATTCCAGAATGACGACCTTGGTAGATATGAAAATAGCCAGAGAGCACTTCTTACATAAGCTATTTGTGAGAGGTGAGTGGACTCATCAGGACCAAACGGTCTGGTTGCAGGCAATCGCGCAACAGGTCACTGAAACAGGGTCAGATAGATGGAGAGATCAGGGTCCATTACATGTGGCCCTGAGTGAACTATATATGGCCCCTAAAGCCAAAGATGAACATAATAAGATTGCTAGGATAGCGGCATATTTGTATCTATATATGGGATCCATGCAGGACAAATGTGCTGAAGGCCAAGATCTGGCAAATAGGCAAAAGATGGCGTTAGAGAAGGCCCAATCTGATCTGGACTCTTCTGAGCAGAGGCTGCTCAGGAGCCAGGAGTCAGAAAAGGACAGCAGACAGTACATCACTAAAATAAAGGAGGATATGGATGTACTGCAACAGGAAAAGGCGGACCAGGATACCAGATTTCTGGCCTTGCAGAAGGAGTACCAAGAAGGTTTGGACTCCCTACTGCAGAGCCAGAATAAGCTGGAGCAACAGTTAGACTTCAATAGGGCATGTGCTGAGCAGGTAGTCACCCTGCAAAGCCACCTAGATAGGGAGAAGGCAGAGAGCAATAAACTGATTTTGAAAGACCTGGATACCCAGGCAGAGTTTGACCAGGAGCGCCAGAAAGCTGGTGCCTTCCAAAGGCAAAGGGACGACCTGGCGGCACAGATGCAGGCTCTTAGTCAGGAAAGGGATACCTTAGGCCAGGAAGTCTGGCACTTAAAAAGGAAAATGGAAGAAAATCACCTGGCCCTCCAGGGATTGGGTGACCTCCAAAAAGAACACCAGAACTTGTTAGAGCACACCAGGAGGGTGGAGGAAGTTCTGGCAAGAAAGGAGCAGGCCAGTAGGGATGGGACTCAGGAGGTAACCCTCCTGCAGCAGAGACTGGCCCAGTACTCCAGGACCAATCAGGAGGCACAGAGAGAAAATTAGGCTCTCTGTCAGCACAATGATAGGCTCCAGCAACGTGTAGCCATGCAGGAGAGACTGATAGATTCTAGTAAGGCCTTAACTGAGGAACTGAAAGCGCAGGCTCTTGCATTGCAACAGGGAACAGGGGCGGATAGAGATGAGGTTTGCTGGGAAAGAGAAACTCCTGAGCATAACCTCAGGAGCCCTAGTGCCAGATGCCTTCACCTCTACCAGTCCCTGGACTCTGCCACCCCCATGTTCCCTGGCGCACATGAGCACAGGGCCACAGGGATGGCAGATTACTATCCAGCTAAAAGTATGGGGCTCATAGGCCAGTACCACCCAGGAATGGAGGGGCGGGCATCCGGGTATGGGCACCCAAGCACAGTGCAATTTAGTGGGGAACCCCAGGAGAGTAGGCCCATTAAGGGCATCCTGAAAACCTCTGCCCAGTTAGGTCAGTGGGGGGGATACCCAGCAAATCCTGGTAGCAAGGAGGGATCTGAAGACTCCTCTGAGTGTCACAGGACACAGGAGACCAGGTCCCCACATTCTGCCAGCCATTCCCAGGCTCGCAGAATCCGGGAAAACCTGGAAGATCAGACGGGCACCTCTGGGAGCAGCGCTTCTGAGTCGGAGGATGAATGGACCAGGGTTACCCGAACCAAAAAGGCCAATAAGGCAAAAAGGGCCTTGCTTAAGGACCCATTGAAACAAATAAATGCAATAAGGAGTGTCATCACGCCTTATCATAAGAACGCCAAGTATTCTGTTTGGGAACACTTGGAGCTCTATGAGCAAATAATGGAGACTTTCCATTTGAAGGACAGCCAAAGCTGTATTCAATATGTAAAGTGGACCTTCTCACCAGAATACTCCAGTTTCTTTGCGGGGCTGGAGGATCAAAACCATTCAAGGTGGTCCACATACAGGGCGGCCATCTTGAAAAAAATTTCTGTGCACAGAAATCCTCAAGAGGCTCGCAAGGCAGCCTACAATTTGCAATGTGGGGAGGATCAGGCCCCACAAGAGTTTGTGCAAGAATTAAAGCGTGCTTTTGCGCAGACCACCAGAAGGGTGCGCACGGATAGCAGAGAATTTATCAATACGTTTTTCCATGCCTTACCCAAATACATAATGACCCAGCTCGTGAGAGATTTTCATGAGAAAAGATCTTTAGACTGGGTCATTGAACAGGCTACCCGGATCTATGAGGTGCAGAAGCCCATCGAAAATAAAAATAATGCGCCGAATAACCCCAAAACCAACAGCACCCCTGCTGCTGCCAAGGTGGCAGAGGTAAAGGTTGCCCCCATTTTAGATTTGGAGATGGGGGGGCCTAAAAACCTGCCTGCACCAAATAATTCACAGCCCAGAAGGCCCTCGGGCCAGTCACAGACAGGGAGTCGAGGAGGTAGTCCCACAAATGGGGTCCCCTGCCCCCCTGACTATGTAAGTCCCCGCTACAAGGGAAACCGACCAATCCTGGGTTATGTGTGGACTCCTCCAGCCCAAGGGAGGGGGATCCAGCCAAGCACCTAACCCAGGGAACTCCCCACAGGAGGGCAGAAATTCTCCAAATCTTGGGCAGAACTTTTTCGCCAGGTATCCACCCAATTTCCAGCCCCAAAATCATCCATCCTTCTTTCCCCAATTCCCTGAGCCCAGACAACCTAATCCGGGAGAGGGGAGGCCAAGGGTGGAGGGGTACCAAAATCTTCCCAACCAGGGGTACTACCAGAGAAGGGATAGCTACCCTTCCCGGGATCAGCCCATGGGAGAAAATAGAGCCCCGTATCAGCCTGAGCGGGTTTCACAACTTGAGCGCCAGGTCCAAAATATGGCACGGGATCTGGGTCACATACTGAGGGCTCAACAGAACCCTCAGATGAGCATGCCACCGCAGAATGCCCCAAACTCTGGACCTGGTGCTCCAGAACAATGACGGGGCAGCACCCCGATAACCCACCGGTTCCCAGGGAGGAGGCACAAGGGGAAAGGGGGTGTAAAGCCTTGGAGGAAGCTTCCTTCCCAACTTGTAAACAGCCCCTGCAAAACCAGGAACCGGAAACAAAATCTCCTACCCCTGAAAGTCTGCCACCCAAGGAGCAGAGAGGAGGTAGGAGAAACAAAGTACCCAAACAGACCCACTTTGTGGAGGAGGAACAGGTCTTCCAATTTGAGGGAGAGGGATCCTTAGAAGATCCTGGGAAAAGGATCTTCTCCTTTAGCGATGGGGAAACTCCTCCCAGAGAAAAATGGGTCCCCAGGGATGCCAATTCAGACTGGGGAGATGTGGAGACTGAGCTAACGCCGCCCAACATCTCATCCCAGAACCGACAATACCAAAATCCCAAGGGTCAAACCCATCCTGATGACTGCCTCCAAAAAGGGGGGGCGGCCCAGACCCCGAAACCATTTCCAGTTGCCAACTTTCTCTTTCAGATTCCCCAGGCTCTCCACAGAATTCTGCCCAAACCTCTTCGCTAGCAATGTCCAAAACCAGAAAGTTAGCCCACCAGTTGTCCAAAAATTTGCATTATCTGTGCCTCCTTGAGGAGAAGGAGGGAAGATACTATGCCCCGGTACAAGTACAGGGGAAGGGTACAATTTTGGCACTGGTGGACACTGGATCCCAAGCTACCCTTCTGTCCAAAAGGGCCTTTGAGGAACTAAATGCAGGAAGGGGGGAGAATTACCGAATTCATCTCACCTCTCTTCCTGGACAACTGCAGAACTTTGACGGGAAGGAAATTCCCATTGAGGGGACTGCAGACTTGGACATTAAAATTGGGCGACACAAGGTGAAACACCTGGTCATAGTAGTGACTCCAGAGGGCACCCCTTGTTTACTAAGGAATGACCTCCTGAGAAGGTTGTCACCCCTAATAGATTGTGTAGACAAGGTCCTCTGGACCCAGACTAGCCGACCAATAAAATTAAAACAGAGTGTCAACCATGTTAGTTTAAACGGCACCTGCCACATGGTTGAACAAAAATCTGACCAAGTAGAATTTCACTTCCAGAACAACCAAACTCCAGACGTGACAGTAATAGCAGTAGGACAACAGACTGGTGATGGGGCGTCCTCTCTATTTCTGAAAATCAACCTTCCTTCCAGTTTAAGGTGGTATTTCACACTGGAAGGAAACACCCTGAAATTCTTTACTAATCCACAATCAGAAACTCCCACTCCTATAGTCCAGAAAGATGTGAAATCAGCTCAGAGCCTGGCTGATATTCAGCAAATTGGAGAGCAGTTGTTCATCCCTGTTCAGTTAAATGATGGGAAGGACTCTGTTCTCGCTCGAGTGTGTGTGAACAACGGTAAGAGCTTCATCAGCGAAGCCATGTTCCGCCAACTCCCAAAAGATCCAGCCATTCCCACATTCAAACTGATAGACAAATGGGAAATGGACCTGGAAGCACCTAATTCCAAACATCTCCTGCCAAGCAGGTGTATGCTCAAAATCTCCATTGGCAACAAGAGCATAGTCCATAATTGTTGGGTCGTGCGAGACGTCACTGCCGCCTTTTACTTAGGCAGTGACATTCTCAATCGCTTTGCCATTAGTTTGGACCTAATAAACTTCAAAGCTTGGTCCCGATTAGCGGATAATCCCATAGGCTTTGATGATTCAGAAAAAGCATTTAGGTCAGCTCAATTGCTACCTTATGCAGTTGAAATTCAGATTAAAGAGGAAGTCACCATCCCAGAAAGGACCCGACAATTCTCCCTGGGAGTGAAAGTTAAAGAGGACAAAAATTGAAAAACCCTGATGCTTATATCCATCTAAATGCTTCTCTCCAACAGCAAGGGTTAGGGGTAAACCCAACACCATTAGTCAACATAGAAGATGACACCATTCCAATAGAGGTGGATAACAGCGACTTAAAGAGTATTACTCTAGCCGCAGGCACCATTATTGGAATGGCGATTGATGACCGACATTTCTCCATTGATTTCGGAAATGAACTGTTCGGACCAATCCCCACGGACTGTTTTGACAGTGACAGTGATGACAACACAACACCAGACAGGATCTTCTCCCGGCATGGGGGGAACTTCCTGGTGTACACTTCTTGCCCTTACGGTAAGGAAGATGTGACTTGTGACTTCAGGAGGGATGAGGTAATTTTCCAGGTCCATGAGGGCTGCCTTTCCCACCTGAAGCCTCCAGTCCAAATCAGCACTCTGACCAGGGACTTCTCCACCCAGCTGGAGGAGGCCGCTGAGATAGCCAAACCAGAAGTCTTTCCAGGCTTCAGGCAGATGGTGGAAGAGAGAGTCAACCTAGCTGATGCCTGTGTGACTCTGGAACAGAAGCAAAAGTTGAAACAAGTTTTCTTGGATTTCCAAGATCTCTTTGCGGTAGACTCATATGACTGTGGTCGCACCGACATCCACACAACAACAATTCCCACGGACCCTGGCATGACTCCAGTGTTTGTGAAGCAATATCGCTTGCCTCTCGCATCCATGGAGTCCCTTACTGAAATAATTAAGAACCTTGAGTCCCGGGGAATAATCCGTCCAGTCCACAGCACTTTCAATAATCCGGTGCTGGGAATATTGAAGCCAAACGGCCAGTGGAGACTCTGCGCCAACCTTAGGGTGCTCAACAAACGGGTCCATACTTCCCGATGGCCTCTTCCCTACATTGACCAATGGCTTGCCCAGATCCAGGGGTCACAGGTATTCACAGCAATAGACCTGACCAATGGATACTGGACCGTGCCTGTCAGTAGGGAGGACCAATACAAACTGGCTTTTACCTTTGGGGGCTAGCAGTACACATGGACCCGGACTCCCTTCGGATACCTCAACTCCGGCAATGAATTCAACATTTTTCTACACAAGGCCATGCCCGACTTGGGTGCGAGGGGTAACCTGGCTTATGTAGATGATGTCCTCATCAAAAGTTCATCTGTGGAGGAACACATAGCAGAGATCCGTTATGTTCTGACACAGTTGAGGGCCGCCGGAGCAAAACTTTCCTTTCAGAAAGCACAGTGGTGTAGAACCCGTGTTAATTTCTTGGGGCATGAGATTACTCCCCAGGGTCTCTGTCCCCAAGAAAAGAAAGTGGAAGCACTCCAGAAACTGAAAGACCCCACAACTCTGCGGGAACTAAGGAGCCTCCTTGGACTGACTAATTACAGCAGAAAGTTCATTGAAGGCTACGCAGAGATCACTAGACCCCTGATTCATCTGTTGAAGGGGGGGGTCAAGTGGGAATGGGGTCCAGAACAATCCGAGGCAGTAAGACAACTCAAAAGAAGCCTCTCACAAGCGCCTTGCCTAGCTTACCCTGTCAGAAACAAGGAGTTCTTCCTGGAGACAGGGTTCTCTAATACGTGCTTGACGGCAGTATTATACCAAAAGCATGACAAGGTCAATAAAGTAATCTCCTATGCGAGCAAAACTTTATCCTCTGTGGAGGAAAAATTCAACGATTGTGAAAAGGCACTCCTGGCAACGGTGTGGGCATTGAAGAATTACCGCCCGTTTATCCAGGGGGAACAAATCATAGTGGAGACTCCACACCAGCCTCTGCAATATCTCCAGAGTGACAGAATCCGGGCGGGAAATGTGAGTAATTCCCGAATTACTTCCTGGATTCTGTCAATGCAAGGCTTTCCTGTGGAGGTCAGATATGGCCAAAACAAGAAGAGTCCCCTCGCGCAAGGTCTGGCTGACTTGCATGATTGTGCCAGAGAAAACTGTCTCGAGGACGAAAGTCTAAAAATCAAGGACAACATGGAGGCATACCTTAATTCCCCGCACAAAGTCTTTGAAGAAGACAAGTGTGAGGGAATGCCCACTGTCTATGTGGATGGATGCTCTTACCATGTTGACAACGACGGGGAGAAAGAACTGGTGGCTGGCGTAGGGAATGCATGGGTAAAGGAGTTCCCAGACCCCTCCGCTGGATACAAAATTGTTCCCCGAAGTAGTCAGGTGGCAGAATTGATGGCTGTGCATCAGGCCATCCTCACTGCTGTCCAAGATCAACTCCACAAACTGGTCATAATCACAGATTCGGATAATGTACGGAACGGGTTCGTGGAGCACCTAGTTAATTGGAAAACCAGAGGCATGTTAGGTGCTAATAGCAAACCCTTGAAACATGGGATGTAAATTCAAAATATTGATGATCTGGTCACATCGAATGGGATGACCATCTACTGGAAAAAGATCAAGGGTCATTTCAAAGTAGAGGGACCAGACAAAACTGGAAATGACTTAGCTGATCAGCTGGCCAAAACCGGGGCAATCCAAGGGGATCTAATAGAAATAGAGTCCCTGTTGGGGGAAATCCAGGTCACTGCTATCACTAGGTCCCAGAAAAATGCTCACAATGATCTTTCAACTGCACAATGGAGTAAGGAGACCCCTGATGCTGATTTAATTACAGCTCAGAAGGGGGATCCAATTATTGGTAAGTTTTACCAACACCTTGAGGACCCTGAGATCTTTCCCCTGATGGATACCGATTACATTGGGAAAGAGGACCTAAGAGTGTTGATGAAATGTCCAAAGATATTCCGAATCCAAGATGGGTTGTTGGTAAGGAAATCCCAAGCTGGCCATGTTCAGTGGGTGGTTTCTACCTCATTCCGAAGCCTGATGTTAAGTCACGCCCATGATGCGGCCACCGCCGGTCATAGGGGGTTTCACACAACACTGGAAATCTTAAGAGAGGTTGCATACTGGCCACACATGGGGCAGGACCTCGACCAATACTTGAAGGGGTGTCTTGTATGTGCACAATTTCAGCCATCATCCCTCACACACCGTGCGCCTCTCCAAAAGAGGGGGATGACACTGCCATGGTCAGATTTGCAAATCGACTTTGTAGGCCCTGTAATCCGCTCGTCTAGAGGAAACAAGTACATGTTGACCGTTACATGCTTGTTTACCAAGTGGGTAGAATGTCTCCCAGCCCCAAACTGCAAGGCAGAAACAGCAGCTGTCCTGTTGATTAACCACATCTTTTCCCGTTTTGGTCTACCTCAAAGGATTGAGTCAGACAGGGGTAGCCACTTCACCAGTGAAGTAATGACAAAGATGTGGGAGATACTGGGGGTGAAAAGGAAGCTACACATTGCTTACAGGCCAGCTTCCTCTGGGGCAGTAGAACGCTACAACCGAACTATTGTGAGCATATTAAAAACGTTTGTGGCAGATTCTGGGCCAAGTTGGGATATCCGATTACCTCTGGTCCTAATGGCCATCAGATCTACCCCTTCATCTGCAACCAAAATGTCACCATTTGAGTTGATGACTGGACGCCAGATGGTGCTTCCCCAGCATTTGCTCTACAGAACCCAAGAGCAAACGTTGATAAATGCCTCCACAACTCATGAGTATGTGGAGAATTTAAGGAAACACCTTCAGCATGCTTTTGCCTATGCTCAGCGGAATCTTGAAAGATCAGCCGAGAGCATGAAGACCCACTATGATTTAAAAACTACCCGAAAGGAATATAAGGTGGGTGATCGGGTCTATCTATACAATTTCCAAAGGAACCAGGCCAAACAGCGAAAATTCTTGCCTACATGGAAGGGACTGTTTGAAATTATAGACAAGATCTCCCCTGTTGCCTATAAGATCTGCATCCCCAAAGGCAGTCTGGCGGAAGCGGAAGACAAGTGGGTACATATAAATCAGCTAAAGTGTTGCCATCCCAGGCACACTCTGCAACAACTGGAGGAATCCACTGGAATCCCAGAGGGGGCCGCTCCAGAGTAATTCAGTTCCAACCCTAAAATATTCCACCTATAGCATATAAAATTCTGTGATCCTTATATATATATATATGTTCTTGTCTCCTAATTTAAAAAAAAGAAAATGTATATGTTCATATCTTCTGATTCATAAGATGTATATGTTCGCCACACCATTAATAGTGGTGAAGAAATGTCTACGAATAGGTATTGCCGCTTTGCTTTATCATCCTAGGAGAGATGAAACCATGGAGACTGACTAAGGAGGACGACCAGGGACCGGGAGCAGAGACCCGAGGGGCCCGGGGTACCGCCCAATCCTCCCATCAGGACCAGCAAGGAGAACTGATTGATCGACTGGATGGAGGAAAAGATGCTGAACTGTGCCATCCATGGAATTGGAAGAAGAGGAGGCGAACATCCCAGATCTTGCGAGTTCCATCAGCGAAAGGACAGAATGGCCATCGCAAGAGGGGGGACTTGTGGGATGTTTTTACCCATGCATACAAGCCCTACCATAAAACTGTGCAGTACTGTCATGGAAAACATCATGATGGCCAGAACTCCCCAGAGAGTGCACAGGGAAAACATGAAGAATAGGCTGCCACCCATTTTTGCCTATGTTGTGAGCACAGGAGGGCACTGCCTAAAACCACCATTGGGCTACACACACAGTAGCCTGAAACCATTGGGAATGGCAATGCTGATTGCCAAAAAAGCAACTCAGAACTGTGGGGAATTCATTTTCTTAATCCCAAAAATGGTTGCATTACCAGTACTCACCACTATCAGAAAGCCGGCGTTTTAAAACCACCAGACTTTTGTGTAAAACTGAACAAATGAAACAAAACCAGACCAAGGAAAGACTTGCTAAGAGGTGGATTCAATGTAAAACTATATTTTGAAATGACTTGAAGGAAGTAATTATTTAATGTATATGTAAAAATTGTAAGTGATTTAAACTGGGAACAAAGAGTGACATTTAGCTGAAACCTGGCTTAATGAAACTGGATTCTGCCTAACAACTACCCCCAACAGGAGTTGAAACCTGCTCAGCCACTCTTCCCCTTGCCAAAAGGAGTTGTCACCTCTCTGATTGGATTAGGGGTGGAGCAGCTGGGGACTACAGGGAGTTGAACAAAGGCCTGTCCTGGACTCAGGCAAATGTTATATTGGGGACGTCGTAAAATAGCTTCCTCTTGGGAGAAACTGGGGGGCAGCTGTGCCTCTGTGAACAAGCTGGCTTGGGGGAAGTGGATAAACCAGTTATTCCACCCTGTGATGTGGGAAGCCACACCCCTTTTGACCAGAGCATAATTTTAAAAAGATGGATAATTCATAGTACGGACTTGTCAGAATTATAGAAGTAATACCATTATTCTTGTGATTTTTCGGTGCACATTTTAAAAGGCGTTAGGACCCTGTGGTGTATTCTGGGGGGTTGCTATGTTAACTGGACCTATAATATTAGAAAAATGGTACATAGATAAATATGTATTTGGGTCAGAAATAGATTTGTGTGCAATCTGACAAGGGGAGGTTCCTCTGACCATAAAACCTACAGCATCACTCTGACTCACATTTCCTTCCCCCAATCAAGGGAGAGAGGAGGAATTGGCCAATGATAAGTGAGAGGGGCAGGTTTAGTTATGACCAACGCACACACCCACTTTCCAAAACACATAAAAAGAGACTGCTGGGACAGGTAGAGACATTCAATTCCATTTGCTGCGGAGCATGCTGACCGACGACTTCACATCCAGAGATCCAGACTTCAAATCCATCAATCTCCAGAACCTGTAGCAGAAATTAACTCCAGAATTTGTAGCAGAGAGGCCTGAATCCACCAGCTGAATCCTCTTCAGCAGGCCTCAAAACTAACCAAACTATTCAACAGCCGGGCGAGCTGTTTGAAGTTTTGCCGAGAATTTTTGCAAGAACCTGTAGCAGTACCCAGAAAGCAGTGTTACATCCAGAATCCAGAGAGGCTAGACCAGCAGAGCAGAGCTGACCCAGATCGCTGTGAGCAGAACCGGTGCCTGACTGACCTGCCGAGCAGACAGAACCGCAGCAGGACGTGTTGACCAGATCCGTGACGAGGCCTAGTTCAAATTTATATTGTGAGTACCTAGCAGAACTGTGCAGAACCAATCTCTTAGTTAAAATAATCTAATCCAAACTATTTTAACCTAAGTAGAACTGCCTCCTAGAAATCGTGTCATCTGTCATTTTTAAAGCTGCACAACTGTCACCTGTCAATTCTGCAGCTGCAAGCTGTCACCTGTCATTTTGAGTTTACTTTAAATCCGAAAAACTACCTTTATTTAATCGTCCGTATCTCTGGAACCGTTTGGGCTAGGAACGAAATTTAACTTTCATCTGAAAGCTTAGAATCTAAGCTTTCCAACCGCCCTCCTACTCCTTATACTTTTTCCACAATCACGATTTACGCACTCACGAAATTTACCACGATTTGCGATTTTGGCTCAATTTCTCCACTTGTCAAAATAGCAGCTCCTTTCTTTCTTTTGTTAAAATCCGTTGCAACTTGGTAATAACTCATAGAGCATTGCTAAAGTGAGCCTGAACTAATGCCAACACGCATCTCCCACTCACCCTGAATCTCTACAGGGAATTAAAATCAGTTGGCACATTTCCCAACCATTGCCATCACATTTAAAAAGCATTTTGGGCCTGTGTTTCGAATTCCTACCTGTTTCCTCTAAGCTTGCTGGGGGGGAACTGAATTTTGTATTGTATTTGATTGCATTCCTGAGAACTGTGTGCTCCTCTTTCCATCTCCTTCCATGTCTTGCATTGCATAGGGGAGGGGGGTGAATTGCCAGAGAAAAAATGATTATCTTATCTTTTGCTAAAATCATATCAAGTATTTCTGTACTGCATTTTATTCCTCATTGCTTTTCCCTTGAAATCATAAAAGTATTTTTGCTACTTTATCCATCCTATACTAACTCCTCATTGATTGTAAAGAAGTGTGCTAGTGCCAGATTACCCATTGTTGATCAACATCATATGTCTAAGTGTTCTATCAGATATTAATTTATTATAAAGTGTGATATATATATATATTGTTTAAATTCTCAAATAAACCTTTTAATTTGCAAAACAAACCTACTTCTTGGCTCAGTCGGGTCAGGGGTATTCTAAGAGGGGGGTGTTATACAAGGGTGGTCATCCAGAGTACTGAACTAGACATAAAAATACATTAATAAGGGTTTTCCTCAGCATCCCAGACTAGGCATTGACTTGGCTGTAGTGTTAATTGAATATCGCTTACAAGGCAGATGCTGGTTCATGCTTGTCGATGCACTCCTAGCTTCTTCACTGGGATGGTGTCATCCTTTAAGGTGGACGGCCCAAAGCTGAGCATAGTGTTGCAGACAACGGCCTTGTCTTTGGTTTGGTTCAGAGACTCCCTGGCACTTCCCACCTAGGAAGCCTGCTTGCAGATCCTAGCTGGGCACGCTGTATGCTGGCTGGTACCGGATCTGGAGATGATGGAGGATCCTCTGTTCCCTGGGAGATGTTTAGGGGAGGGATCTTGCTTCCCTCTTTGGAAATCCTGGCCTTACTTCACTGGTGGAAGCTATAAGGCCGACTTTACTTTCAGCCAGGGTCTAAATGAGTTTTTCCTGTTACTCCTTGCAGAGTCTTCAGATGATCGGCCCAAAAGAGGGGCTCAGCCCTCTTTTAAAGCCGAATGGGCCACAGTGATTGGTGTAGGCTAAGCCTACCGTATTGAACATATCTTAGGTCCCCAACAACAATCTCTTGATTGCTTGAGGTCATAACCATAGTGCTATGCAACAGACAATGTCAAGAGGTGAAAACATGTCCAACTAAGTCCCATCCTTCTTCCTGTATGTTGTGGATAAAAGGGTATCTCTAGTTAATGGAGCTCGCTGTGCTACCTGATTAATAGCGGCAGGCCTCCCTTGAAGCTCCAAACAGACATTCTGTCTCCTGAAAACCACATTCTCATATTTTCTGAATGGGGTTGCCTACTGTAAACACATAGTCCCAGACATGACAGGTCACTGCCCCTGATACTGAAAGGTGGGAGTTGACTTCAAGTTAACACGGTACATGTGAAAGGTTGTTTGGGTTTCCTGTCTCCTTTGTTAAACCTCTGCAGCCAGGCCCCATGTGGACCTGTTTGAAGTATACTCTATTAGTACTTTGATGATGTTAATTGCTGCCACCATCTGCAGAGGGTAAACAAATGGACAGGGCAGATTCATGGTACCTTTTATAGTTAATTAGGCTGGCCGTGGCAGAAGGAAGGAATTGGCCCTCCCCCTTCTGATATGCATCATATACTCCACCTCTCAGATCTCAAGTAAATAGGACAGGAAGGACTGCATCTGCAGGCTGTGTCCACCCAGAGTACACATGTCTATGTGTCATGCGTTGAACATAGGAAAATGTGTGCCGATTTGCCCCACACATTGTCCAGAGGTTGATCTACCATCAGTCAATTTCATTTACAATTGTCAAAAAAGCCCAGGGGAGCGCACAACCACAGCGTGGATGGTCAAATTCCTCAAAAGGATGCAAAATAAAACCTGACATTTAAAAATCAAAATGTGAGCTGCAGCCTGCAGACAACATCAGAAAAAGACACATGTGAGGAAATGTACGATTTTAACACCCCACCTATAACATCACATGAGCTTTTGTCCTGTAAGGGTGCAGATGTACAGGTCTGACACAGTGGTGGCATATTTGTTGGCAAAGACTTATTCATATAAAAGAAAAGGAAAAACCTATATTGCCCTTTAACTATGAAAAAGCTGGATGTCTTCTTGATCCAGAAGGAGGCCTCTCTCGTTCTGGATACGGATTCAAATGTTCACTTGTTGATGAGGAAATACAATGCATGGTATCAAGGGAGAGTCTTTTCCCCTATTCTTTTCTCCAGTTCACAAATGTGGTACCAAGTGTGGTTCACTATCCTGCCAGACTTGATTGTAGGTCTTATTGTCACAAAAACACAGTTTCCAAGTATCAAAGTAGGAAGTCTCTTCTCCTATTCTTTCTCTAGCTCACACATGAAGCATCAAGTCTGCTGCACTATCCTGCCAGGCTTGATGGTAGATCTTAGAAGCCCAGAAAATGGCTCTCCTTTTGGCAATGGGTTCTTGGCCCCTTGTCTTAGCTTCTTGCACCCCTCTTTCTTTCTTACAGATGTCTCAGGGTCTCTCTGACTTGTTCTGTTGGTCATTTCTCTTTTGTGTAGGTCCCAGACCCCTTCATGTTATCTCAGGTTTTCCCTGACTTGTTCTGGGCCCCAACCCCTTTACTGTGTGCATCTTCTGACTTACGTGGGTCCTTGACACCTGTGTGTTGCTTTTGAGGAAGTCACCCAACTTCATATAGCTTCCAGAGCCTGGTGTGATGTTCTGGCAGTGCATCCCCAACTTCATATGGGTTCCAGACCCTGGTGTGCTGCTTTGGTAGGTTATCTGCCCTTGCTTCAGTTAATGTCCAATTGAACAGACCTGGTGTACTCTCCTGCCAGGTACCGTTCAAAATAGGATATTTTGCAAAGTTTTACCATTCTTCCGGTATCCCTTTCTGCCGGTACATATTTCTTTAATCTGTTTGGCCCCTGTTGTGTCCCATCAGCCAGCCTGACCAGTTCCCTACCTTCAGGAAATGTTGACTGTCTCGTCCTGGGAGTAGAGTGGGGCTTCTGTACTGCTTCCGCATTCGGCCTCCTGTCCTCAGCAGCTCCTCAGCATTAGGCTCTCTCTCGCATCCTTGGCTGCACGCCTTCTACATGCTGGGGCTTCACCGGTCGGTTTCCTCTTTCCCCGTCACCGGATAGGATAGGTCCCTGCTCCATGGACCTAGTGGAGAGACTTGTTCCTGCTAAACAGCATCTCTTTCCCTTCTCCTCTGGATTCTCGCCATGGAACTGGCATGCAGTTCCTTGTTCCTCCAGGGCTGGCTTGACAAGGTATGCAATCCTTCCTTGCTCTTTATTGGTTGCCTCTAATAGACTGCACCATGTACGTTGGTTCTGCGGTGGGCTTTTGTCTCCTTGCCTGATCTTCATGTCAGTGACAGTAGGTACCACACCTTGATAAGCCTCACTCTTCCTTGTGTCACTATGATCGGTATGAATTAGATCCTCTACTCTACAGAGATACATAGAGATGTGAGGGACCACATGGGGAATGAGTGGGGTGAGAGGAAAGATGGGACAGAAATGGAGGCGATGGTCACAGGTCCCATGGAAGGCTTCCCTGCTCTTGAGATCCACCCGCTGAGTACAACACCCAGGGGGACTATCAAATAGCTGCCTCACCTCCCTGGCCTCATGGCAAGGGGCTCTCCACCCCCCCGGCCCCCATGGGAGTCGTGACAATACCCTGGGATTCGTTATTGTCCAAAGTAAAATGCAAGCCACAAAAATAAATCTTTCTAGTTAAGAGAAGGTATCCAGCAGTCTTTCTCTAAAAAGTTGAAACACAAACCCTCCAATCTGTGAAGAAAAACACAGCATTTCACAGTAGAGCCAAAACCAAGAGGCCTGCTGGTGTTTGTTTTGAAAGAAATGCATAATGTTGTTCCATTTTTGTGGAAATGTAAAAGCGAGGGGAATCTAATACAACTAACAGCTGCATCTGTGAATACACTGGCTTTGAAGCTCACCAGAAAATCTTGTGATTTTGTCTGAAGTTGGTTCTCAGCATACAGGTCCGTGCAATAAATGCAATTGCATCCCCTTTACAGCTTCTAACTTCCACAGGGGTAGACAAATGCTTTATAAATTAACTGAATTCATTCTGAGCAGAGATCTGTTCTCCACGTAGTCTCATTACATCATCAGACATATCTTCATATGATGATGTGACTCACACGTTTGAAGACTTGATGCTTGGTACAGGGACAGGCAGATGCTGGAATCACTCAAGTGGGCATGACTAGGCCATAAATGGCCCACGCCAGAAGCCTAACTTAAAAAAACTTGCGACATGACTGGCAGCATTCTCAGGAGTCCTAAATGGCCTAGTTCTCGGATGCAAAGTAACTAACATTATAACATATGCTGGTCTGTTACCATTTAGGGGATTGTATATCAGTTCAGATTGTCCCATTATATGCATGAAAAAAATGCCTATGTGAATATTACATTTGGAATCACATTATTATTTGTACATTTTGATGGATGGTCATAGAATTCTATTTTTAAATGTTTAGGGTGAAAATCAGAATTTAAAACAATGTTTTGGGACATTATGCCAATTATTTATATTAAGCAAATGTGGATAGTTTTACCCAGAAACATCCCATGCCAGTGATTCATATATCTTAGCATTTGTGCTGGTTACCCTGAGATGGGAATGGAATTTTTGTGCAAAAGTATCAGAGGGTAAAACAAGAAAATCTATAACACACCCATGTAACTAAGCTTCGCATATTCTTGTACTTGCTGCGCACTGTTACCCCAGGGTATGTCTGCGTATTACAAAATAATAAGCAAACAAACAAACATCTGTCATGCCAAAATCAGACTAGCATCATTTACTTTGCCTAAGTGAGAAAAAGCTGATGAACCAATTTGAAACATAATCACATTTGAAGAACATGATGTTTCAGAAAAGTACAATTATTTTAATATAGAAATCTCTAAGGTGATAACACATCAAGTGGCAGGGAAACTGAGTGTAGAAGTCACTCCCATTAGACTGCCCTCTTGATTAATATGCCCAATGAGTATGGAGGAGATGGTTTAGTGTGATGTCACTTTTGGAACACTATCCAATCACATACTTTGACCAATTAGATTAGAGTAAACATACACCTCTAAAGGGAGTAGTTTCTGATATAAAAGTTAAAACCCATAGATTATGGGGAATCTCACTTGCTCACTCACTCACTGGGATGAACTGATGGACAGACGGAATGAAGGAGAGAAAGGAGTATTGGCAACCACAGAAAAGGGAATGGAATAGTTTTATTTCATTTTGGATCAGTTTTGGATTACTAGCAGTACACTTTGAGTGGCCTCCCTGGAGTTTGAGGCCTTCTTCAGGGTAAGAGATGCCATACAGAACCCATCTTGTTGATGGTACCTGTTCATAGAGAGGGAGAATGGAGTCAGTCCTTAAGAGGTTGACCACCGGTCTGTGAGACAGCCAAGCGAAATTCCTATGTTAGTTAATATTAAGGGGAAATATTCCTGAGTGGAGTGATCCTCTACAGGGGAATAGATTAAAGCCCATCCCTTTTTATTAGTGAAAGTACTGAGAAGAAAACACGTATAAATTGACTATACACCCTGGGAAATAACCACATATTTCAGAAGTGTATGTGTGCTACTGGAATTATAGATTTGAATGCATAGGTCCTATAGAGTTTTACCGGGAGATCCTCTTCCTCATTCTATGTGTAATGATCAAACACAGAAAAAGTATTTTGCAAGCCAAAAGCATATCTCACTGTGTACATGCCTACAAAAATAAGATCATTCAAGTAATTTCCTGTTTACATCACCAAGCAGAGTCATGTTACTGGTGCTGAACTATTCAACATAAAGTGGAAAGGGCGATTAACCAGTATGCATTTTCCCACCTTTAATGTGTCCATTGAAAACAACAAATGTACCCTTTTACACAGTAATGCAGTAGAAGCACCATTGAGAGGAATTAGGTGAAAAGACACGTTTAACAAACATTTTTCTCTTTACAGGCAGTTTAAATGCAGGACGGCCTAATAGCCGGTAGTTCAATAGAGCTTTCTAGAATGTTGCTTGAAATACTGACATGTCCATGGGGGAAGTGGGGCTATCTATTTCCAATAAAGTCGAAGTAGAGGGAGTTATGTGGGCAGGGATGTTCTGATTTTATTTGGTTTCCTATGAAATTACCATTTTAACCCGAGCCCTCATACACTGTTGAAAGAATGTTGGATGGTGCTCAGGATAAGTTATACGTGCATATGGTGACGCGTGTGTTTAAAATATTCACTTTCAAGTTAATGATACTTTTGACCATTTATTTGACAGTATATGGATAATTCATCGAAACAAGAAAATGCCCATTAAACATAATGTGGAACCGAATGACACTCCAACCTACCTAATCATTAACTAACCATTAAACAAATTAAGAATCATTTTTTATAACTCAACATTTAGGAAATAGATCCTCAGTCAAAACTATGAAAGGCATTTATACTTGCTGTTTATGATCCATGAACTAACAGCTCATGGTGTTTTAGCAAGGCAATAGCACCACAAGAATTTACAATTTTATAATTCAATAGGTGTACAAATCATTTCATAGAAAATTCCACAAGAGATTCCAGATAGTAACAGAAGTTTCTCAAAACATATTGACGCACATATGTATAGATCTTTTGTCTTCTTAGATCCAGGATATTTTGGATATTGTTTCTATCCTTCAGTGAATGTCTAAACTGTCTTCCTAGAGAATTATAAACTAGTATTAACTATTAAACCCTAGGCTTTTCGCTAATCCTCATATGTTAAAATTAGAGAACATTGTGTTAACTAACCTTTTTCCTTCTAGAATCACTAAATCAAACAACAATTATGTAGTGACATTCACGGGGGATAAAATAGGAAATATGCCTGAGTCATTATGACCGTGATAAAATCATGAAGAGAAGTTTTATTTAAAAAGAGAATCCATTTTACCCTACGTGTGGCCATAAATCAAACATGTTTTAATAGATAAAACTTGTACATAATTCTATAGGAAGACATTTTAGAATTTTCCAGAAGAAGGATATAAAAACTATCTGAAATGCATTAGATCTAAGAAAGATGATTTATACGTATCTGGATCAATGTCTTGAGAAAGAAATGCTTGATATGTGGAATGTTCTATGAAATTATTTGCACCCCTATTGAATTATTAAATTGTACATTTTTTGTTTTACTATTGCTTTTCTAAAAACAACCATGACCTTTTAGTTCATGGATCATAAACAGCAAGTATAAATACTGTTTTGACATTTTTGACTGTCTATTTCATAAATGTTGAGTTATAAAAAATGATTCTTAATTTGTTAAATGCTTAGTTAATGATTATTATGGTTTGATCTGATTGTAGTGCCATTGTGTTTCCCATTATGTGTAATAGGCATTGTTTTGTTACTGTAACTAGTCCATAAGCCTAAGACTTTACCCCAGCAACAAGAGCATTTTGAAAATGTTGACAATTGAGGAAAATTCATACTGATTAGAGTTATAAGAATATAAGTATGGGCTACCACCTCATCGAGCTAATACCTAATTATACAGATTGGACTAAACATGTAATTCACACAGATTCATACAGTTCAAATGGTAGGAAAGCAAGCTCCAACGGTCAACCAACCCGACACTAGCACTAAATCATGAATATATAAGTAACCTTCAAATTCCTTCCACCAAGTCCATGTGTATGGACACATGTGTATGGACACATGGACTTGGTTGTGGGAATTTGAATGTTTGCCTTTCGGGCTGACAAACATCACAAATGGTACATTGCCTTATAACAATACTGTATGAGTAATTTACAATGGTTACTAAAATAATCTTGTATGTACGTTTTTCTCCCTACTTTGTGAAAACCACTATAGGCATCATGTTTGATCCTTGCGCTTGGAATATTGTGGATGAAACGGGACTATGGATCTCTCTTTCTGTTATGGTGGTAATGTATCATGTGCAACAATTCTTTGATGTAATAACTTATATGTTTGATAAATGGTATCACTTGAACTCAATGCATATGATTCTAGTCCTGATGAAGACATCAGGACTACAAAAAAGATCGAAAGATTGAAACATGTGTTGGCAGCAATCAATTAAAGAGAACTGTGTTGTGGGAAAAGTTTGGAACTTTGTCTCTGTTTTATAGTTGTGTGATCGATAAACTGTAGGATATAGCGCACATGATATGATATGATATATATGATATGATATATGATATGAAATTGTCAGTCTGTTCATTTTTACTGATTAGAGTTCCAACAGCTGTGCACCCCGAAACTTGTATAGTTCTCAATTCTTCATCATAGCCATGTCTGACAATGGAATTTTTATAGATACATAATTTGTTTATCTTTAAATTGATTTCCCTATTTCTATTTTTATTAATAAATAGACCTTCTGTGCAACCCAGTGTGCCTTGTCACAAAAGGGCAGGGGGGATGTACGGAATCAATATTATTAAATTGGGGGTCCCAGATAAATAACAATAGCTTTATTCAATAAATTAGAATTGTGCGTGCCTGGTTTAGAGTGAGTGGAACATTCCCTCGAATTGAATGTTGCTGATTAAACATCCTACAAGACCTGATTTTGATGCGAGTTTTGATATGAGTAAACATACATGTGCAGTTCATGTAGCAGATCTACATTGATTCTGTGTGCTTGTCATAATACCGTTTGTTGGAAGGGCATTTGCTGTAAGTGTGTGTGTGTGTGTGTGTATTTATAAGATCATGTGAAGTAAGAGCGCGTAGCGTAAGTGTGTGTATGTGTGTAAGAGGATGCGTCATACAAGTGTCATAACAGTGTGGGTTATAAGAGCATAAGAGTATTTGGGCCTCATTACAAGTTTGCCGGTCCGGTAGTAACAGTGCCAGTAAGCTACCAGTGCCATTACTACCGGACCGGCAAACTACGATTTCTGCTCACAGTGCCTTTCCACCCACCATGTCTGACCTGATGGGCGTGCCAGCACCCGCGAGCAGTGCATGTCGGATGCGCCGGCACCATTCACGAATGAAGAGGGAGCAGCAGCGGTGGGATCTCCGCTGCCATTTCCCTTTGACCAAGAGGATGCAGGGCGGCACCAAGGTGGCAAGGGAGGTTAAGACAAAGAGTAGGGAACATGCTGGTGAGTAAAACAAAGAAGGGAACGGTAAGTAAGAAAGGAGGAAAAGCAAAGCTACAAATGCCTCTGATACACAAGGGAGCAGGGAGGCCCCACTACATACCGTGGGCGCAGATGGATAAGAATAACTTGTTGAAACATCTCCCCCCACTTTCGGGTGGGGCGGGGAAATGGATACATGCATTTGAAAAACATACAGCAGGGGTGCCATTGGCTATAGGAGATGTGAAAAGTTTGCTGGTGTCCGCTGTTGGTTATCAAGCAGATACATGGTGGGTGAAGGTGGGGTTCCCGGGAGTGACAATGAACTGTGACCGCCTTGATGGGTCATCATTTAATAACATTAGAGCACAGGTATGGGATGCGTTGCAGAGAACACTCCAGTGTTTCCAGACACTCCAGACTTACACTTAGTGATGCAGTGCACTATGGGAGATGACGAGGAGCATACGCAATTCATCCTCCGGGTGCAAGACCTGTGGAGAAGTGAAACGGGTACGGTGTGGGACCACACCTACCGCCTTGTTCTACTTTATAATAAAGAAAGGGCTCCCAAAGGAGGTACAGAAGGCCTTGGATAAAATAGCTGGGATGGAAGCCAAGGGTTGGCCTGAAATTCAGAGCATAATTGTGCATCATTGTAGGAGGATCAAAGAAAGGGAAATGGAGATAGCACAGGGAAGGTTGGCAGACGAGGCGAAGCTAGTGCAAAACAAATTAGTGAAGGTCGCACCACTGAATGCCACAACATCAACTGACAGGAAAGGCGAAGGAAAAGAGGGAGTGGGAAACACACCAGCCAGAATGGCCGCAACATGGGCTGCAAATGAACAAGAGCTGTGGGACAGACAGGAACAGTATGGAGGGCCCCAATGGCAAGGGAGGCCAGCAAGAGGACGAGGTGGGTACAGAGGACCAAGAGGAGGATTCGGAGGAATGGGAAATAGAGGATTTGGAGGACCTGGGATCAGGGGAGGATCGCAAGGGTCATGCTGGAACTGCGGGAGGTGGGGTCATTATTCAAGAGAATGCAGAATGCGACCTATGGGTAATTACCAGGGACAGCCCCCCTCCATGGGAAATGAACAGCAGTATGGTCACCCACACCCAGGCAGCCCCTATGGGTTACCTATGAGAGGAAATGGGCGGAATAAGCAATATTATAATGAGCCCCAAATGCAACAGAGACAGCAGCCCTAACAACAATCACAGCAGAGAGGTATTCCACAACAAATGGCAAGACAGAATACTATGACCAATGCAAATAATAATATATTTGCAACATCATCTAATGGCTCACCGACACCTTTTTGCGGTGTAGCAGTGGTGAGAGATAACGTATTCTCTGTTTCGGGAACAGAGACATATGCAGACAAGGACAGCCCACAGAGAGCATTTCCGTGTCCAGTCCTATCCACTACCCTACATGCAGAAGAGGAACCACTAGTGGGGGCGGAGATAGGGAACATATAGTTCATCTTTATGGTGGACTCGGGAGCCAAAAAATCGTGCCTCATGGAAGGCCGGTTTCCTCTCTCGGGAAGAAATCTGGAACACAGGGGTTGTCTGGGGCTATTTTAAAAGTTCCTTACATGAAAGATCTTGACATAACAGTGGGGGGAAAAACAGTGTGAGCACCTCTACTGTACCATGAAGACTCGCCAATAAATTTGTTGGGAAGAGATCTCCTAAGTAAATTGAACATGACAATCTCTTTTACTGAACGGGTAATAGTTTGTTCCACCCCAGGAGTGTGCCCAGTATGGGCGATGTTGATGATTAGTACAATGATGAACCAAGTGGCGGTTAGAGGGGTGCCCATTTACATGGATATGTTCATTTATGGTATCAGGGTGCTAGCCAGAGTGGTGTCCGAGATAACAAGAAATTAATGGAAGGTGCCTTCAGATTTTGTTTTCTGCCCAATTGTGAATACAGATATTGGGCCAGGAACAGTCTTGTCCATTGATATAGAAGGGGTACAGGTTTCGAGCAAACGTATTGTGGTGATAGGATGGGAAACACATGGATGCGAGTGGAGAACAGTGTTGTGTATAGACCCAAACATAATGTTGCACGACTTAACTGATGAGGAACTGTTCACTGACAATGAGAGTGATGGGGAAATAATAATGGAAATAAGTGTACCATGTGATATCATGATTCAGCACAGGAAAATACACAATCCACTCATGGCTAGTGTTAGTGTGCCACCTACAATATTTGAGGAGGACATGGAAAAGGTCAGGCCGGAAATATGGACCACAGGCCCCCATGATGTAGGGCTATTACGACAAGTTACGCCAATCAAAATAAAATTGAAACCAGGTGCCATACACCCCAGAGTAAAACAATACCCACTATCAAGAGAGGCAGAGGAAGGGATACGAGAAACAATAAACGCACTATTACAACAAGGGATAATAGTGCCATCAAATTCACTGTGTAACACATCGATTTTTCCGATCAAAAAAGCAAAGGGCGGGGCTTGGAGGATGATCCAGGACCTACGCCCACTTAATGACATCATACGAAAAGAGTTTCCATTAGTGCCTAATTCTGCATCAATATTGTGTAATATACCTAAGGATGCTACCTGTTTCATGGTGGTGGATTTGAAGAATGCCTTCTTCTCAATACCACTTGACCCAAGCTCCCGGTACCTCACAGAATTCACGCTAGGGGAAACAAATATGAGCATTGTAGATTACCACATGGATACTGTGACAGCCCAAGCATTTTCAATAGAATCTTGCATGAAGATCTTGGAAACATCGATGTAGAGAGCACGATAATACAGTACGTGGAGGATTTACTCGTCTGAAGTAAAAGTGAAGAACAATGCAGGGCTGACTCAATAACATTGTTAAATTTGTTGGCCACAAAGGGTACAAGGTGGACAAGGGCAAACTGCAATATTGCCTTGCAGAGGTACTATAGTTGGGACAACACATTTCAAAAGATGGCAAAAGAATACTACCATATATTTATCTGAAGGACACAGGAAACCCCACACTCTGGTTCAGGGTATTAGTACATTACTAATTACGGAAGAAAACCAGAGGATACAATTTTGGAGACAGAAGGAATCAAGAAATTTAATTGAACCTGATCCATTATTTAAATATCAAATTTTAATCGAGAATTAATCATAGCACTCAATAATTTTACATCGCAGGAAAGGAATTAAGAACACACAATTTCACATAGTTTCACATATAATCCATCTCATTCGTACACAGGCATCCAATAACCATTCATACATCCTTCACAATAATACATGCAAGGTAAAACTTTATCCTAAAAAAGTCATAACAATTGATTTACTTATTGTCTTCATAAAAAAGAGAGAGAAAGAGATATATAATAAATATATATGAAAAGCCACAACAACAGATAGTTCAAGTGGTCATCAGTTTAGGATGGGTCACATCGATGTCCAAAGTTGACCTCATCACTGGTTTCTCAACCGGTTTCGGCGTATTTAACTTTAATTGAGTTACGCCTTCATCAGGAGAATAACAATTCAACTCTAAAAAGACAGGGAGATATACATATATGAGAGACCTCATCATAGAGCCACTAGAGAAAACAAAGGGAAACCCCCAATTATCAACCAATTCATATTCATTAAAAGTGATTTAAAATCAAACACAACCTGCCCCCTACCTTGTGCCATAACTCCAAGGGGGGTACTTTGCATGCTATAAACAGTGCTACCATGATCATTGATGCCCCAAAGTGCAGAGAGAATCAACCCCTCGTGGCCATCAAGCGGACCCATTAAGTTAGTGAGAAGATGCAAATTCCCATGTATTAAACTTGTGTGATCTATTTATACAGGCAGTGTGCTATGCGAGCGCTTTCTAGGTCTAATTTTTAATAACTAACCTTCATGAATGAAGAGAGAGGAGAGACAGCTGAAAATTCCTGATATGAAGAACAGGAGTACCAGCTATACCAATATGCGATGTCCCAACACGTCTGTACTGCGGAACCGTCAGCTGAAGATATGGGAATGGTTCAATCCTGCAGTGGCTGTTTTTCATGCAGGCAGCACCATTTCGGAGGAAAGGATCAATCCTCCAATATAAATTTTCATAGACTCAAGGGGTACACCCAGAGATTCACAACTCTCCCGTTCCCTATATAAATGAGAAAAAAGGTCAGAACTGTTGATAAGGTCGAGTTGGGGCGAAGCAAAAGTCACGCGAATCACAATAACAATTCGGGTAGAACTCCCGAAGCAAAGATAATCAATTGCCAGGGCTCAGGTTACTAACGGGAGAGTGCTCGGCATTGGAAGGGTGTCAGCAGCCAGAGGCATATATAATTCAACAAAGTCAAAGACTCACTGTATGCAAGCCTAATAAATACCGGGTAGCTCGTGGCTGAAAAAATAAATAATGCTTTCTAGCAAGAAACAGGAAGAGTCTACTTACTATTCCGGGACGAGCTGTTAAAAATATGCTTGCTCGCAGGGTCTGTGTGGTCCGTAACCCGACAGTGCCCCTCTGGCGACGTAAGAACTATTCCTACGGCTTCTTAAATACTATACTAGCGCTCACGTGACTGCAAGGGCCGCTCACGTGACTGTAGCTTGTCAATCAAGGTGAAAACCGGACTATGAATGGTATACCGGCCTGTTTTTCTTGTTCTCAGTGGCATCAGAGGGCTCGCGATGGACGGGACCTAAGGTGTTTCCCACGTCAACGTCTCAATGGTGGATCCCCTTTAGGAATATGAAAGACCTGGTTCTAGTGTGTTCAAACCATTAGTTAAAGTTTTTAGGTTAAAGATCCATAATAAGCCAGTTTTTTTGTCATTTGGGTTACGTTGGAGGCAATTACTTTTTCAATACAGAACCACTCCATTTGTTCCGCAGTATGGCCCATTTGAACAAAATGAATTACCATAGGAGCATTTAGATTCCGAGTATTAATTTTTGAGCGATGCTCATTAATTCTGGTGCTTACTTCTCTCGTGGTTTTTCCAATATACATCATTTTGCAAGGACATGAAATTGCATAAATGACGTTTTTACTTTTACACATTGTAAAGGTGCGTAAGTCCCAGTATTTATTTTCCATTATGAAAGAAGTCGTTTTTTTTGAGAACTTGCAGGCAGTACATGACGTGCATGGATAATGCCCTATCACTGGGTTAAAGTTGGTGTCCCTGATCGCGGTTGGTTTAGCTGAGGTTCTACTTGCACGTGTCATTTTTTGTTTTAGATTTTTGCCTTTCTTGAAAGCAAATAAGGGTTTTGGCAAAATCATGCCGGATGCATTCAGGGCCCGCCAATTTTTTAAAATGATGCCTTTAATGGTATTACTGTATTGGCAATAGGTCGAGACACAAACCAATTGTTCTTTTTTAATGTTCTCATTTTTAGGTAATAGTAGCAGATCTCGATTTGCATAGCGGGCTCTCTTTCTAGAGTGTTTGATGAGCTTTTTAGGGTAGCCTCGTTCTAATAGTCTATTTTCTAGGATGGTAGCATGTTTGATAAAATTATCAATATCAGAACAATTCCGGCGTAACCGTAGGAACATACCGAAAGGTAAGTTCCGTAGCAAGCTGGAGGGATGTTGACTCTCAAAACAGAGTGTGGTGTTCCTTTCTGTTGTCTTTCTGAATAATTCAGTTCGTAAGACACCTCTTTGTTCAAAGATAGATAAATCTAAGAAAGCAGGGGGCAGGTTGTGTTTGATTTTAAATCACTTTTAATGAATATGAATTGGTTGATAATTGGGGGTTTCCCTTTGTTTTCTCTAGTGGCTCTATGATGAGGTCTCTCATATATGTATATCTCCCTGTCTTTTTAGAGTTGAATTGTTATTCTCCTGATGAAGGCGTAACTCAATTAAAGTTAAATACGCCGAAACCGGTTGAGAAACCAGTGATGAGGTCAACTTTGGACATCGATGTGACCCATCCTAAACTGATGACCACTTGAACTATCTGTTGTTGTGGCTTTTCATATATATTTATTATATATCTCTTTCTCTCTCTTTTTTATGAAGACAATAAGTAAATCAATTGTTATGACTTTTTTAGGATAAAGGTTTACCTTGCATGTATTATTGTGATGGATGTATGAATGGTTATTGGATGCCTGTGTACGAATGAGATGGATTATATGTGAAACTATGTGAAATTATGTGTTCTTAATTCCTTTCCTGCGATGTAAAATTATTGAGTGCTATGATTAATTCTCGATTAAAATTTGATATTTAAATAATGGATCAGGTTCAATTAAATTTCTTGATTTCTTCTGTCTCCAAAATTGTATCCTCTGGTTTTCTTCCGTAATTAGTAAAAGAATACTACCAGACAGAGCAGCAGCCATACGTCACCTTATCATACCAAAAAGAGTAAAAGACATGCAAACATTTCTCGGCATCTGTAATTACTGCCACACATGGATACTTGACTATGCAGCATACACACGCCCCTTGTTGCAGGCTCTGAAGGAAGCACAAAAGAATAAAGTCCCATTAAAATGGACAGATGTCATGATGACACAGTATTTCAAACTGAAGGATCTCATTGCACATGTACCAGTTTTGGCGATCCCTGATTATGACCGGGAGTTTTACTTATTCTCCCACTGACCGCAGTATTAACACGGAAAGCATCCCTAGGCCACAAACCATTGGCCTATTACAGCGGTACACTAGACTCAGTTATGCAGGGCCACTCTGCATGTGAACAAGCTCTTGTTGCAGCGGCCTTCGCAACAGAGAAAAGCGCCACCATCGTAATGGGATGCTCAGTGACCCTATACGCAGAACACTCACTCTTTGCGATTCTAGAAAGGTCAAAATCAACACTGACAACACAAAGGGCAACTGCCTATGAGATAATAATTTCAAGCCCAAACGTTCATGTGGTTAGGTGCAAGACAGTGAACCCAGCAACATTCATCACAGAACCATGCACAGTAGAAGATATCCAGACACATGATTGCGCTACATATGAGGGAGAAGAAGATGATATTCCCAAAGCAAGTGAAAATGCATTACAGGAGGGAGAAATATACTTTGTGGATGGATCAGCATCAATAGACCGTGAGACAGGAGAAAAGCACGTGGGGGCAGCAGTTGTAAGAATGGAAGAGGAAGAATATGGGATTATTGTACAGACACGTCTACCCTCTCATTACTCAGCCCAAGCAGCGGAATTGACAGTGTTAATTGAAGCGCTGCGCACTGCTAAAGGATGTGCGGTCACAATATACTCTGACTCAGCATATGCAACAACAACAGTACACTCAGGGCTCTCACGATGGCGACAAAGAGGGTTTCGAAGGGCAGATGGTTTGCCAGTTCAATATGCTGCGTTACTGAATGAACTAATAGAAGCATTAGCAGAACCATCAATAGTAGCTCTGGTGAAATGCTAAGCACACACCAACAACACGGACGTGATCTCATTGGGAAATGCGGCAGTCGATGCAGCAGCGAAGGACGCTGCTTATTTCACTATCCCACAAACAATAGAATGCGTAGTCAATACACCAAGCACAGATACATCAGAGGAGGGATGTAGCATAAACCAATATCTCAAGTAATAGAGCTCCAAAGACGTGCACCTGTAGAAGAGCAAGAGTTACGGACCAATAGAGGTTGCAAACAGTCATCAACAGATTTAATATGGCAACAGGAACTGACAGGGAAGGTGGTGATGCCAGTGGAGTTACTTGAACTATCATTCCAACAATTACACTTTCCAACACATGTTAATAAACACCATATTGCAGCAGAAATACAGGAACATTGGTTTGTTCCTAACTTACAGGACCATTTGTCAAAATTCACGATAGAATGTACAACATGTCAAGCATACAGTTCAGGAATGACATTGAGGACACTACGAGGAACACTAGAGCGTCCCGTTGGCCCGCTTAGAGAGCTCCACATTGTCTATGCGGATATGGGGGAAAGATGTAGCAGAGCAAGGTACCTAATTGTGACAGTATGTCCTTTCTCATGGTGGGTGAAAGCTGGACCCTGCCCACACCCAGATGCGAAATGTGCCGCCAAGTTCTTAGTGCAGGAGGTCTTTTCAAGGTGGGGTATCTGTGACGTAATAAGATCAGACAATGGCACACACTTTGTGAATGACCTCTTGAAGGAAGTGACATTGTTACTAGGGGTCAAGCACAAATTGTGTTTGATTTATCACCTAATGGCTATTGGGATGGTGGAAAAAATCAACGGCCTACTGAAAAGTAAATTGTCAAAGTTGTGCAACACGCTCAAGAAGAACTGGGTGTATTGCTTGCCTCTAGCACTGTTCCACCTCAGAACACAGCCAAGTAAAGACCATCATTTGAGCCCACACGAATTAGTGACAGCAAGGGGCATTGATACGCCACTCTCCCCAGTGAGAGGAGCTTCAGACGCTCATAGAGCTGCCACAGTGCTGGGGATGAATTTAAGGAATACCTTACCCATTTAACACATGCAGTGTGTAGCATAGCCAAACAAATTGCACCACCATTTACAGAAAACGCTGCAACAGACACTGAAATGCCAGCAGATGACAGTCCAAAGGGTCAATTAATGCCAGGAGAAAATGTGTATGTGCGAAGTTTTGTGCGGAAATGGAATTCTCCGAGGGTCCATGGCCCATACGAAGTGATATACTGCACACCCGCACATGTGAGAAGAGCACATGATAGTGCAATCCCTCAGTGTGTCCAGAATGACAGCAATGAAATTGCGAGTGGGTAAGAGGAAAAATATGCAGGAACAAAACTGGAAATGTTCAAAAGTGAAAACAATAACTAAAAATTGAGTTGAAGTTCTGTGCTTTCTCTCTTTCTCCCTATCTCTCTGTTCTCTCCTTTCTTTCTCTGTATCATTATCTCTTTCCATGTTTGCCTCCTGCTCTCTCTCTCTCTCTCTCTCTCTCTCTCTCTCTCTCTATCTGTCTCTCTCTCTCTTCTTCTCCTCTTATGGTTGCCAAGTGATGTAGAAGAAATATTATCAGTTCTAAAGAAAACACTGTGAAATGCAAGATAGGTTTATTGTGATGAAATTTAAGATACAAGTAGTAGAATATTATTGGGGTGTGCACACCATAGAATAGTTGATATAGGAATGGGTTAGTGGCAAAAATGATATAACGGTAAAATGATGACCTTTTTTTTTTACATAAAAATTAAATGTATGCATGTCACTTAACAATTTTATATCGCCCCTTCAGGTGAAACAATGGCAGAAAGGAGTGCACTCACTGATGACGACACAGTGTTAGTTAGCGATAGGGTAGATAATAGAGTTAACACATATTATAATGTAGAATGTGGAATAAAATATTGTGCAATACTGTTTTCTACAATATTATTTTTTATATTTTCGTACCCGGTATAGTATTCGTACTATACCGGGTCTTTCATTATTGAAAACATGAAAGAAGGGAGAGTGGGGTAAACTTAATATGTGAAGGCTCAGCACTCATCTGGGCAGGGGTAAAAACTATGTGGAAACACAATCCCTCAACCACTGCAAATCTCACCACGTTGCATAAAAATCGCACAACAATAGCCCCCTTTTTCCCTTTTGCTGCTGTCAGGCCAAATAATATGAACGAGACCAATCAGTATGATGGGGATTACTTCTGGGAGAGTGAACCTGATCTGATAGACACTGATGTACAAGCAACCACAGAACCTACCTTACGAGGCACTATAATGCACTTTAATATTGCTGCTACTAACCAATCAAAGAGGCCAGACCCACATGCCTGGCAAGCTGCTAACAAGCGTAATGAAACAGCATGGACAGGTGTCTTTCCCATACACTATCGAAAAGTAAAAACAATCAATGACAGGGAAGGGAGGAGGAGGAGACGGAAAAGGGGGGCGGTAGGGAAAAGATATGATATCTACCATGGTCCGGGATTAGATGAAATAGAAGACCACCCAGACCAGTCTAACAAATACTACTCAGACATGAGCACAACAGCAAAACAAGCAACGAACGAGAGCTGCTATGTTTGCTCTCTTATACCGCAAGCATCAGGCACGCCTAAAATACTTGTACCCCAAGAAGTGCCCTTGTCAGATGCCCAATGTTTGATTCATCTCGTATTATGTAGGATTCGGAGCACCTTCCTGGCACACACAGTTACAACAGAAATGCTGCAGAATGAGAAAACATGCACAAGCAAGCGCCAAGGAGTAATTTGCATCAAGGAACCTTTTTTTCATGATCAGAAGAACGAGGTTTACAGACAATAAGTGGCATGATGAATCAATCGAGTGCAAAGCTGAAGCACTCAGAGGGCTAACTGAAGAAAACGTTCAATAGGTCAAGGAAACGTGTGCTCCCAGCACATTGCAAAACTCACATGGGTTATAGCTCTCGAAAAACCTATCAAAACTCAATAGGAAATCTCACATGAACTTTGTTTCACGGAGAAGGAACGGTGCCGATGGGTGCCAACAAGCAATGCAACAAAACAATCATTATTCCAGACATGAAAAAAGGTACAGCTGCACTTATGGACATGTACTGGGTCTGTGGAAAACAAGCCTACCTGCATCTATCGGCATTGTGGAGTAGTACTTGTGCCCTGGCCACTCTGCACTCAGCACTAATGGTAATCCCAGAAAGCAATATCCAAGGGGGGAGAGGATCAGCTTGCACATAGGCAGCAGGGCAATCGGCTGACACATCGGCAGCGCCCCAACAAGCAACCACAGAGCTTCCATGTGACATTCTGTCTGAAAATGAGCTGCAAGACAGACTGTCCCGTAAAAGGAGGTCATCAAACTATATTTCCAGTGAATCATCCAACCTCCTCGCTGAGATCCCAGCAAAGTACAAACTCGTTAACTCTGCAGAGACATTCTTTGCCTCCCTCCTAACACAAGGACTTCAGGCGTGGACAAATGCCAAATGCCAAATGGTTACAGATCGTCCACTGGGAGCTGATCCAACTGCCCAATGACACTGAAGAGGGATTCAACGTGATCAAGGTGGAACTCCATACCTTGCGTCTAATGACAATGCAGAACTGGTATGTCCTAGACCTCCTCACAGCGATGGACGGCAGTGTTTGCCGAAAAATCAGGAGCGCATGCTGTACATTCGTACCTTCTGAAGACGCAGATAATGGGACCCTCTACCACGTCATCTTGGCAGTGCACAGTATCGCATGACAGCTGCCTACCGCCAGAATGAGGATAGGGTGGATAATTTGTATCACACCTACCATAAAAGAACCAAGGGAGCTGCAATGGTACAGGGAGGTGTGGGTGGACCTGAATGGGGATGGAGGAATATACATGACATGCACACCTGACGAGTATGATAGAAATGGGCATAGCCTGGCAAGTGTATGTAGGGCTTGGATGCCAATAAAAGGTACACCTGCTTGGGATGAAGTGATTGCTGAAGCAGAGTATTATCAGAATGAGTATAATAGTAAGAAGTAGTTCATTACTTTAGATTTAACGAAAGGGGGGAATGTGTGGGAGTAAGGGGTTGTTTAGGCCCTCCTCATGCTTTCAGTACAATGTGTATCACTTGCTCGACCAACAGTGGGGGACGCCTCCATTGCCCTTACGCGAACGAACAGCCCTTATGCTGATGATGGCGTAGGTGGGACTGTTGCAGAGACACTTGGCATCGATTTTGTGCACCCTCGACTCCATTTTGGACTAGGCCTGACTGCGATAATACGAAATGGCTTCTCTCAACTTTGCAGCGCCGCACCTACCGCGCTCATGGCCCCACCTTTTCTCACTGTGTTTGAACGCTTCGCAGCTCCATTCTCACGCCTGAATCGGAGGTAATTGCAACAGAACAAATGTAACATTTCACTCTTCCTCTGAGATCACTGCCCCATGTGGGAACCAGCCTGATCCATGCCTTGTAGCTCATCCATCTCCACAAAGCTGCCTGTGCCTTCTTACCCACGCTGTTGGAAAATTACTGCCAGTGTAACCCTGTGTCCCTGCAAGATATTCTCTTGATGTACCAGATACGCGACCCTGACATGAAGCCCACCTCAAGTGTGCCCCCAACTACAATCAGACCTCTGTCACAGTATATTGCACTCTAGATCTAACAAACAGTAGAATGCCCCCTAGTTTCTTTGATGTGCCCAGACCCACCCCATGATCGATGTTATCGATTGCCAAGACCCCTAAACCCAGTACGCCATATGAGTCTTAATGAGTGATGGTGTAGTCTTATGTATACAATTTATAGGTTTTTGATGATTTGCTCAAAGGAGCTGTAGTGACTATTATTTAGTGCATGCCTAATGATAGTATCTCATGTTAGCTTAGTTAGTGGCCACCGTGCTTCACAGCAACCTGACCCTCACCCCGCCTGGACACAGACAAACGGACCTCACGACGCTCATCCTCCCACCAACCTAACAGCCAATCCGGAGGGAGCAGCACCTAAAGTTACATATGTTATTTAATTTTTACCCAATCCTGTGTCCATGTAGTCCCTTATGCGATGATGTCACCAATGACGATTATTGCCTTCATAAGATCATGTAACTGTAATGTTTGCCAGAGCGCTCTCGGGCAGCAGAGTTCTCTGGATGCCAATTTTACATAAAAGCCAACTAACTCTCGCAGCCTGTTCTATTAGTCTCATTCCCCGTTGGGGCGTGTCTTATTTCTTTGCATTGCACCTTTAAGACAGGGATGGGCCTTTACACATTTTTGAACTCACTGTTGATCCCTGCTGTAATCTCTTGGATGTGCTCATGGGCTCAGCAATTGGGAGGAACAATCATGACATCCCCCACTGACCAAATTCCATGGGTTGTGTTGCAATAAATGGGATAATCGTAACTCAGTCTTACCTAAACTTTTGGAAGGTTTTTCTATACTCTATCTTCTCCATGGCCTACTAGCCAGGGCCTTTTAATGTGGCTCCTGTCCATTCTTCAACAATTTGTATAAAAGACTTTGGCCCACTGGCCATGGCATTTGACCATGGCCCATATACCTCTCACTAATTAATAACCAGATCCCACCGTCCATGGCCAGCGCCCCATGCACCTCCTATTTTCTCCTTGTTTAATTTCAGTTCTAGAAATACCTGAAAAATCCATGTGCAACATAACTGTGACGTCCTCTTCTATTAGTTCTATGCTTGAATGTGTAAAATTCTTCCCCCACCTCACTGCTACTCTCCATGAGTACCCCTATTCCTTTTTACCACTCGACTGTGTACATTCTTCCTAAGTGTTTCAAATTCTCCAGCATGGGGTCTTGCATGGATTCACGTGCTCATGAATATTCCCTGTGGTCAGGCTGAGAAGACTCAGTAAAAAAAGAAAGCAGTTTAGCTTTAAACTTTAACTAAAACTGCTCGTCTCTTCTGTAGCCTATCAGTGTCCTTTGGTTCATACTGCCCCCAGCCAATGACACTTGTCCTCTTAAGCTCCACCCCGGCCATCTTCAGATTTTACTGCACGTGTCTATTATTGGGAGCCCTTGTGTTTCGAACCCCAGAAATTGGAGTTTTTGGCTGTTTTAAAAAGAAAATCTTCCATCTCTACTTCGTGAACCGTCACGCGGTGGTTACCAACAACGGGACCCGTTGTCTATGAAGATCTTCTATCCACCGTCGGATCTTCAGCTCATGGCACCACAGGCCCAGGCTTCGGCCTACACCTCAACACCTCGACCATGTCCGCTGCTATGAAGATAACCCTCTTGAGGTCCTGTGAAAGCTGCGGCCTGAAGAATATATTCCAGGATCAGCACCTTAAGTGCATTTACTGTCTTAACCCCCGACCATGACGCAAATGGATGCTCAATTTGTCAATCCTTTTCATCGAAGACTCGGAAGCACCACCACCGGAGGTTGGTGGCATGGATCGAAGAAGGTAAGGCCTCTGACTCGGCCTCTTGGCGTAGTCATGCCTATTCTAGGGTCGGCAGGTCCACTGAGTGTACTCCCTCTGGTAAGAAGAGGTTGTGGTCCTTTGAGGAAAGTTCCCTGGTGAAGATCTAAAAAAGGCAAAGTCAAATGCTCCATCAACTTGCTCGTCAACTGTCTCTGTGACTGCAGGATCCAGTTCTGAGAAGGGTCAGCCTATGGGCTGAGGGATAACCTTAATCTGTGAGGAAATGGCTGGCCTCGTCATACAAGCACACGTCATCTAAGGACCCGTCCCCGGTTCCACTGTCAATGCCCTCATCAACATGAGCCTTGTCGACGACATCTTCATCAATCCAGACTGTCGCCCTGTCGACGACACCGTCCGCGAAGTCTACAAAGTCAAGTCTTTCTTCAATGGCTGCTAGCCAATGGGCTCCTTCACGACCATCACCTTTACCTCTTCGACGGTCACCGCACCCAGGGTATCTCTGTCTCCTAGACCTCCTTCAGCAGTTCCAATGACGATCACATCGACAATGGCACCAGGCTCCAGTTGTCACCTCCTTTCCAAAAGGCACTGATCTGGTGAGAGACATCTCTCCAGCTCTGGAATTCCTTCCCAGACCCACCGAGGCTGTCCCACTCTTTACTCTGCCCCTCTGGGATCCTCCAGATAGTCCCCAGCCATCTACACCAGTTCTGAAGAGGACCTGTCAAAAGATTGTTATTCAGATCTGGAAGGGTGCCATGAGGATCCCAACCCCATTTTACCCATACCTCATCAGAGGTCACTGCCACTTTGGTCTTCCCAGATGTTTACCCCTCCAACGGGCTCAGGCCTCATTCCTGGACATCCTAACCACCCTGCACACAGAGACTTTCCACTGCTCCTATCCCTGCACCAGCCATGAGTCATCCAAGGCCCCCTTAGCATCAGCTGACACTGCCTCACAAATCCCCTGTTACCCCTCAGCCTGTTCCAGTGGCTCTGCCTACCATGATGGAGCAGCCAGTTCAAACTAACACCAGCACTTAAACCGACACCACTGTTCCTCATACAGATGAGTTTGATGACTATGTTCCAGAGAATGTGGAACCTCCAGTTGTTGAAGAGCCTCCCAAGGCCTATCACCTGGATGAAATTGGATCTTTCCACTCCATAATTTTGAAAGCTGCCAAACTCTTCAACCTGGTCCCAGAAGAGCAGAAAAAGGAGGGTTTTCTTTTTGAGCAGGGGGAATCCTCCAAGAAGACCATCATATCGGTCCCTTTATTGAAAGAAATATGGGAGGATAGTTTAGCGGTCATTAAGGCTACTAATATCATGCCTGCTAAGTGTGTGTCACACTCACCTGTGTCTCTGCAGGAGCGATGGATGAAGCCCCTTTGACCCCGAGTTCTCACTTCCCCTGTTTCACCCGGAGGAACACATTGGTTTTTAGTGGGGTGTGCACTCCATCCTGCATTCACAGGGGTGCGTTTCTATGGGAGATTCACAGCCCAACACTCGTAGGAATGATGCCAATGTCTATTTGCCGTGTTCTGATGCCACACGCTGTTATATGCCTTCACAGCGAGGCAGAGTGTTCAATGTGCTAGTTTCTTCACTAGCAAGAAAGTCCTTTCCACAAGGCAAACATTGTGCGGTGGATTTTGAGAGTTTGGTATTGTCCGAATTGTAATTATTTTGCCAAAGTTATCTTAGGTGAGTAGCGCTGCGTGTAGAACTAAGAACCGCTGGTAGGTATGCGTGGCGTCATAGGTTCAAGCGCACCTAGTAACGTCTCTCCTTTCCCTTTCAGGAGTGGATTATGGAGTGCTTGCACCACAAGTCTGGGTTCAGCGCAACTGGAGAGCCTCGGAGGTCCAGTAAGTATGCACAGAGGCTTCGGTAAGTATGCACAGTGTTACTGGAGTGAGCGCAGTAAGTAATGTCTCTCCTTTCTTTTGCAGGAATTTGGGCTCTTGGACTACTACCTGGATTCCATTATAGCAGGAATATTTGGTGAGTATGTGCAGCGTTACTGGAGCGAGTGCACTAATGAAAGTTCTTCTTTGTGCTTACAGGTGCCAGTGTAGGTTTCACCTTGTGTCCGGGGAAAGCTGGGGCGTAGAGAAAGCACAGAGGTTGATTCGGAGCAGGTAAGCAGAAGCAGGATGATCTGGAGCAGGTAAGCAGAAGCAGGTTGATCCGGAGCAGATAATCAGAAGCAGGATGATTCGGAGCAGGTAAGCAGAAGCAGGATGATCCAGAGCAGGTAAGCAGGAGCACGGTGAGTGTGTTGCTGATATAGCTTACAGAAAGCAACACGGAGCACTGGAAGAATCTTGGGTGTGGCTTATATAGCCAGCCACACCTGAACACTAGAGAGCTCATGAACTTTCATGCACTTCCTGTTTGGCAACAGGAAGTGGTAACCAGGAAGTTACTACAAACACCAGGAAGGAATTAAAAGAAGGTATCTGCTATGGGTTTTTTGTGTGCCTATGCCAGGCCTGCCAAACCTCCACCCAGCTTGCCCCGACTACATGCCTGGTACCCATGACAGTGTGACTGGTTGTAGAAGAAATACTAGGTTCCAAACTGTGCCCCTAGGTGCCTCAGGTCTCAGCCTTTCTAGACTCTGTGGTATTGGCTGCCGCCAGAAAGACATTCTCCAACCCCTCTTCTTTGTCCATGGTGCCTCCTGACCAGGAGGGCAAGAAGCTTGATGCTGCAGGGAAGTGCATCATCACCATGGCAGCTTCCACCATCAAGGCCACCAACGCCCTCACCATCTTCTCAAGGTTTGACAGGGAGCTGTGGTACAGGCTGGGGCCTATCCTTGACTTCCTTCCTGATGATAAAAAGTCTGAAGCCATGGCCCTGTTCCACGAAGGGGAAGTGGCTTCCGGCCATGCCATCACTGTCACTTTTGACATTGTAGACTCCGGCTTCCACCACATGTGAAAGGGTGTGGCTCTCTGATGTCAAGTTTGGCTAAAGGCTACAAATTTCCACACGGATGTGCAAACCAAGGTCACCAACATGCTGTTCGATGGGGACAACCTATTTGGAAAAGCGGTCGATGACATTCTCCAGACTATCAAGACCAAGATCCAAGACCAAGTCGCTCAGTGGGGACCCTGCAGCCGAGGAGGCCATCCCTTTGTTTCCTGAAAGGGAGCGTCTTCAGATCTTCCAATGGTTACACCACCCCTATCGCCAGCACTCCCGCTATACCTCCCAGGAGGATTATAGGGGTCGCTCTTAGACCTACGGCAGTGGCATCCAATGTTGTCGTTTGCCCTCATCCAGGACAAAGATGCGAAAGTAGGCCTGAACCAGCCCAGGACCCATGCCCCCACATCTGCACCTCAGTGGGAGGCTGACTATCAAACTTTGTCAATCAGTGGCAAAAGATCTCCACAGTCAAATGCATGCTGGACTTTCTGCAGCAGGGGCACATTTTGGAATTTCAAGACAGGTGCCCCTGCCTTCCTCCCGTCATGCATCAATAGCTACACATGGCACAGCTGCTGCAGGAGGTCCAAGCCATTTTATCAAATGGGCAATAGAACCAATCCCACAGCACCTCCTTTTCTCCAGAGTGTACTCCAGATACTTTCTGGTAAAGAAGTCAGGAAGGAGGCGGCCAATCATAGACTTAAGGCATCTCAACAAGTTCAACAAGTTCCTCAAATCCTAAAATTCATTCAGGAGGGTCGCGTTGCAGCACATGCTCAACCAGCTTCAGGAAGGGGGTTTTCTTGCAACTCTCAGCTTGCAGGAAGCATACTTCCACATCCCCATTCACCACAAGCACCAGACAGTCCTGCATTTTGTCATGTCCAGGGAAGACATTACCAGTTCAAGGCCCTTCCCTTTGGCCTGAAATCGGCTTCAAGGGTGTTCACTAAATGCTTGGCCCCAGTGGCAGCGCATCTACGCCGCATTGGAATCCACGTATACCCTTACCTGAACGATTGGTTCATTTCGACATGCTCCCACCAACTGGCAACCCAGCACATAGCATATACCTTCCAACCTCTGACGTCACTAGGCTTCTGAATCAACTATCTGTGTAGCGCCATATCAGAACACTCTGTTCCTGAGTGCCTGATTCAACACAGTCTCGTTTCTGGTGTCTCCCTCAGAAGACAGGGTGAAGGCCATCCTGGGAAAGGTCCAACGGCTGTTGGCAGCGGCAGTTGCAATAGTCCGGTCAATCAGGTCCCTGCTGGGTATGAAGTCTTCCTGCGTCCATCTGGTCCTTTTGCAGGCTTCAGATGAGACCCCTTCAAGAATTTCTGGATGCCAGGTGGCAGCAAGTCATGGGCACATGGATAGACACGATTTCCCTCAATCGTGCATTCTGTCAAACCCTACATTGGTGGTCCGTTTGTCCATACCTAACTCAGGGGCACCTTTTTGGATCCTTCCGTACCAGGCTACAGACACAACCGACACCTCTCTGGAAGGGGTGGGAAGCACACACAGGACATTCTCACGCCAGAGGCTCTGGTTTATGTAAGAAAAGGAGTTGCATATAAACATCCTCAAACGGTGGGCAGTTTTTTGGCCCTGAAGTCTTTACAGCCACAGTTCCAGGGAAAGGTGGTGCAGGTCTCTACGAACAACAGCACCACCATGTTTTAAATCAGGAAAAAGTGCTTAACGTGCTGTCCCACTCTCTCCCTGCAAGCCCAGTCTCTATGGCACTGAGCCATTCTTTAGCGCATGTTTCTCATCCCTTGTCACATGACAGGCATCAAGAATACCATTGAAGACTCTCAGCAGGGAGCTGCTGTTCTGCTATGAATGGGAGCTTCAGCAAGCGCAAGTGTCATGCCACTTCAGCAAATGGGGTCTTCTTCAAATTGACCTCTTTCCGACAGCTGCCAACTCCAAATGTCAGAAGTTTGCCCGTAGATATCCTCAGCTGAGTATCCAGGGGTATGCCCTGGGAGGGTCATGTCCTGTATGCTTTCCCTCCAATTCCACTTCTACTTCATGTGATCAGCACACTTAGATGTTTCCACTGCAGGATAATCCTCATTGCACCGGAGTGCCTAAGGCAAATCTGGTACTCAGGCCTTCTCCATCTGTCTGTGGTTCAAGCCATCCACTGCCTCCACTTCCTAACTTTCTCTCCAGACAAGGAGGTTCAATCCTGCACCACAGCCCAACGTCGCTGAAACTGAAGAAAAGAAGATCCCGGCTAAGTGAAGGGATCCCTCTATGTTGACTTGCTACAGGTAGAAATGGAAGGGCTTTATGATGTGGTGCCGGGTGTGGAAGGTTTTGCTGCTGTGCGTGATTGCCCCACAGCTCCGTTCATACCTGCTGTCACTGGGCAACTCTGACCTTGCCCATATGTCTATGAAGGTCCACCTGGCTGTCATATTGTGGTAAACACAGGCTCAAGGGAAGCTCTCTCTGAAGTTGCACAGGCACGTTAGGGAGTTCCTCAAGGGTCTCTTCAGAACATTCCCACTCATAAAAGCTCCTGCACTGGCGTGAGAACTGAACATAGTACTCTCTAAACTGATGGGGCCTCCGTTTGAACCAATGCATTGTGCGCCTTTAAAGTTTCAGTTACGGAAAACCGCCTTTCTGGTGGCGATCACCTTGGGCAGATGGGTAGGGGAGATGCAGGCCCTCTTCTGTAAGCCTCTGTATTTGTCCTTCCACGCCACTCAGGTGGTTCTGCAAACTCATCCTTCCTTGATGCTGAATGTTCTGTCGGACTTTAATATCAACAGACCTTTGGTTCTGCCAGTTTTCTTTGTGAATTCTTCTTTGCCTGCTGAAAGGGTGTTGCATTTGCTGGATGTTGCGCATGTGCTGAAGTTTTACATGGCATACACAAAAGGCTTTGGAAAGACTTTCCAGTTTTTCATCAATATCAGACCTGTGGGAAATGGGAAGGCCCGGTCTAAGACTTCCATCTCCAAGTGCCTCTCCGGCTGTATCATGCATTGCCATCATCTGGCCAACAGACGGCTTCCAGGCCGGCCGAGACCCCACTCCACCAGAGCTATTGCCACGACAACTGTGTTTTGCTCTGGTGTTCCCATGTTTGACATCTGCAGGGCTGCTACATGGAGGTCTACATACACCTTCACAAGATTCTACTCTGTCGACAGGGATTCCAGGGAGGAGTGTCGGGTCGGCCAAGCAGTGCGATGCAACCTGTCTATTTGAGGTAAGTCTGTTCCAGTGGTAAGTGTATTGCTTCTGAGAGCCTTTCCACCTCCCATGATTATCTATATCTACTGCTGTGTAATCGTATTCATGAACATGTGAATCCATGTAAGATCCAATGCTGGAGAAGGGACAAGATACTCAACTGTAATTCTTGTTCTCCAGTATGGGTCTTGCATGGATTCACATGCAAACTGTTGTAACGCTCACCTGATTCCCGTAGAGGCGCCGGTCTTGACTGGGCGTATACCGTATCTTCAAAGGTGATGTGTAACACACGGCTGGCTCTTTGGGCTGGACCTCTGTGCACTGTATGTCTGGCTCAAAGGGTAAGATGTCTGCAGATAGAAAATGTGGGATTAATGAACTGGGTTATTGAATGTCTCTCTCTTCTTCCCTTTCTCTTCTCCTGTAGAACCCCAAAGGTTAACGCTCTCACCTTAGGTAAGTGAACGCCGTGCTCTCCATCTGCCTCGAGGCAGGGTGCTGTAACCAGTTTCTTCACTGGATAAGGGGAGCAGGCCTCTTGACTTCAGAGAACTGCTGTCCGTCGTTTACTGCACGAACGGTAAGTTTCGAGTAATTCTAATGTCTTTAAAGTCTTTAGTAATGATGTCTCTTGTTTTGCAGGGTTCCGGCGATGGCGGATGGCGGGCTGAAGTGAGTTGAAGATGGAGCCCGTGTGATGAATAGAAGCGCCTGGAAGCACGTAAGTAAGCGCTTGTTGCCTGCTTCACGATGCGCTCTAACTGTCTTTTTATTTTGCAGGTACAAGTTCGGGGCGGCTGCAGGGTGCCGGAATACCCACTGGGTTAGATGTGGAAAGGAGTAATGGCACGTGAGTATTAAAGTTCCCCAATGTCTTTAAACGCACCTTGTTTTGTCTTTCAGATGCGGGATGCAGCGCCGAAGGCCTCCGCAGCGTGCGAAGAGTTGGTAAGCTTTTGTCTTTCAGATGCCGGAATGCAGTGTGAAGACCTCCGGAGCGCACGAAGAGTAGGTAAGCCTTTGTCTTTCAGATGCTGGAATGCAGCGCGAGGCGTTGGTGACAGCCGATGGACCAGGTAAGTGAAGAGCTGTCACTGAAGACCGTAATGCTAACCTGTTCTTTCTTGTCTTTATAGGTGTTGCTGAAGACTGGATTCAGAATGGTAAGCCTTTTTCCTTAGGCCCAGGATCAGATGCAGAAGACACGATGAGCGTTCTGCTGCTGAGGATGCAGAATAACGCAAAGCAAGATTCATCCATCGGGTGTGGTTTAAATAGCCTCCTGTAGTGCTTAGGTGTCTCCTTCCACAGCCACGCCTAGGTAAGAAAAGAGTTCCTGCTTTCCAGAAGAGTTCCAGTGTTCTGAATCTAGGGAGTGGCTCCTGCCCCACCCAACAGGAAAAGTAGTTCCAAACAGAAGAGGATCAGAGACTCAACTGGCAGGCAAGTAAGCAGCATGGTCTGCTGCAGGTAAGTCCACCCAAGCATTATGAGCCCGGCGCTTCCAGCGCTGGGACTGGGCATATTTATGAGCCTGGTGCCACTGGCGCCAGGACTGGGTCCAAAAGGTCCCAATTGGGACTGGTTGGCACTCGGAACCTGGGTTATGGATCTGCTTCCAAGGGAGTTGGGAAAACCCTGACCTTTTGGAAGCAGAGATCATGACAACTGTGAAAGACAGAGGGTGCTTCACAACTTAGTCCCCAGGGATTCCGTACTCAGGTGGCCAGGGTAAGGGCATTGCTTTTGGATACTGACCCTGGGGTGGACAAGCGAGAGAGGATCGCCTGAGCAGGGGGGGCCTTGGGGTGTAGGGGAGGTATGGTATTCCCCTTTTTCAACAACCCATCTAACCCCTGTCCCTGCTTATGTTATGGGAAACTACAGCTCCCATAATTCCTCCCCGCTTGACATTGATAACACTACTGAGCCGAGGAGGATTAGCAATGAGGCCAGGAAGATGATCTCTGCCGACTTGCAGTGGCTCGGTCCCTTTAATGAGACCAGGCAGAGTCAGACAAATCATCCTAACTATACACACCTGCCACTTGTTAACACTACCTGTCGGATAAAAGGTGGCCCCCATATTCACACTCTGGGCGAAGCTGAGTACGAGAAGCAGTAGTTCTTTCGGGGCTGATGCAGACCAAGCTGTGGAAGTTGGAAGGTGAAGGGGCTGATCGACAGCTGCGAAGAATGAGAGATAGCCAGGAGAGAATTCCACACTTTCCGGAAGCCGTGAGCATTCCAGGACTGAAGTCGAGTGAGCAGAAAAGAGAAACCTTCAAGGAGCTTCAAAGCAGCCCGCTACCATCGCGGGTGAACAACAGAGTTGGGGAGGAGCAGAGGAGGCATTGGTAACTGCCTTGACTGTTACATGAAAGGCGTTGCAGAAAGAAGCCCAATTAACACTGTTAAGGATTTTAAAGAGGCGTCACAGTCCAGAACAGGACTCTTTGTACTAGCCAGGGATGCAGCGCACAATTAAAACACTTTTGAATTTATGAATTTGGATTCAGCTTTGAGAAGGCAGCCAACCCGTCTCACACCCCCCCTTAACGTACACCCTGTGTCGCAATGGACCATGAACCAGGCCGGTGTGTAATGACAGAATATTTATTTATTTTTAATTTTGACTAAAAATCAAACACATTCAAAATAGAGCAGCAATCGCCAGTGTGGTGATAATTACACAGTAACATGATAGAATACACTTAGTTTGACCTTCTATCATAAGAGACACAATGCACAATTGAAAGAAAGCAAGATTACTTTTTGAGTAGTGCTTCTAAATGGCACACAGTTAAGCATTCCCCCTGCAAAAACCCCTCAAATCCCTGTTAACCAAATTGTGTGGGTGGAGAGGAGTACCAAGGAGTCCGGTTTACTAGGCAAAATTCGGAATAAAAATCCAACCTACCACCCCTGAATGGGAGGCAAAAATCGGATTGAGCCTCCTAGGAATATGAGAAAAATGGCACTCGCAATTACTAAACAGTTGTTTTACATGTTCGGTTGATGAATAAGGCAAGCATGTGTGTGGCCATACTAACGAGGCAAGAAAACTCGCAAGATACAGAGCAATGTACTAAACAAAGGGCATACAGTGTAGAAAATCGACTATGGAAGGAAAAACAGTGCAGCAAGAATCACACGTGGCAAAATTGCAATTGCTACGTTTCACGGGTTTAAAATAGCAAAACAACTTGGAAATTGAGCTAAACAGACAACATCGGAATGCAGTTTTAATGCTAAAGTACAAAGGCACATAGCAGGTATGATATGAAAGTGAACGGGTAATTCTGGATGGATGACAATAGGGGATTCTTAAAGGGAAAGGAAAAATTGGCTTTTTAAAATGAAAGCAGTTGCACAGGGAAAATCGGTTTTATTAGAAAAAGGATTTATTCTACTGCAACCATATTTTTAATGGCTAGATTGTTAAAGAAAGACACGGTACGCAAGGAGGTTACTTGCAAGGTCAACCTATCCACGCCGCATTCATCTCTATAAGGGAATTCATTAAATTATTCGAAATGGTTTGGAAAGAATTGCGCTAACACATGGAGTTTAACACAGAGGATTCTTCGAATTTTAAGGATTTTACCTGGGTATTTATAGGATTTCTATGGGATTGGACAGGATACCAGGTAACAAAATCAAGACATGCAGTTTTTGGTTACTGGGGAAGGGAAATACTTACAACAAGCACTTGAATTGAATAGTTTGGACAGCCAGATGGGTCTTTGGACAGCGGAACAGGGGTCTGGTCACTGCCACAACAGCTTGGCTCTCCTCTAGGGACACAGCGAGGCAACTGGGGTCTGGTCTCTTGGGCAGCGGTGTGCATCAGTGTTACGTTCACCTGGCTCCCACAGGGGTGTTGAGCGGAACTGGACAGCCACGGTCTCCACCAACGTGATGCGTAGTGCAGAGATGACTGACTGGACTGGCCCGCCTAGCTTTGTCTGCTTGACCCATAGAAGTAGTCTCCTAAAGACGGGAAAAGGGAATTAGCCACCTGTGGATTTTAGTATTAACACCTCACTGCGTCCCCACTTATCACTTCTGACATTCCCTTTCACAAAGCTCACCTTATAGTTTTGTATGATGAGCTCTCCATCCTGCAAAGAATGCAGGGGCGCGTTGATGGCCAGTTACTTCACTGGCTTGAGGATATTGGAAGAGTTCTGGACAAATCTTGGCTCCAAACCTCCGGGCAAAAGGCCGTAAGTATATAGTTCTAATGAGCTAAAAATGTCCGATTAATCACTCTTGTCCAATTCCTTGTTTCTTTTGCAGCTTAGACCCAAAAGATGATCGTCTTGTGGCAGCTGAAAGCGTTCAGCTAAGAGTCTGTGTTTCGTAACACTGTCCGTTAAATGATGCCAAGGTTTAACTCGCTGCTTTCTCTTTTCTTGCAGGTGTAGCGTAGGAAGATTTGGCGTGCTGGTGGATAATACCTCCTGCGGTAAAATCAGGTAAGCATATGGTGGCAAGAGATTGTCCTTGTTTGTTCCCTTGGCTCACCTTGTTGTTTTCTTGTCCCCCTTAGGCGCTGGAATGCGGCAACCAGGTGATGGAGACAGCACCGGATCGTAGAGATGCTGCGAGGCACGGTGAGTATGGTGCGGCGCTGCTGCTGGCGATGCGACACGTTTCTGGTTCGAAGATGCGCTGAATCCGAAATCAGGTAAGAAATCCAGTAAAGTTCTTGTTCTAAACTTTCTTCTTCTTTCCCTTCTTTCTAGGCGCTCTGGACTCGAGGCGGGCGTGGCAGGATGCTGGATGCTGACTGCAGACACAGTGAGCGTTACGCTGCTGGATGCAGAATAACGCGAAGCATGTGCTGCTCTTCGGGCGTGGTTTAAATAGCCTTCATAGTAGTCCCTGGTAAGTATTCCTCCACAGCCACAACCGAGTAACAAAATAGTCCCTAAGATAAAATAGTCCCTTCAAGCCTCACATGGGCTTGGATGCTTGGATCCCTTGCAGCATGGTCCTCATCAGGTAAGTTTTAACATATGAGCCTGGCGCCTATGGCGCCAGGACTGATTTCCCATATGAGCCTGGCACCATAGGCACCAGGACTGTACCCAGATAGCCCCTAACAGGGGTTGCTGGGTTTGCTCCAGGTAACATGATGCCTGCTTCCGGGGTTGATGGACTTGGTCTGGATGTCCGGGGGTAGGCATCAGTCAGCTGGGCAAAGCAGGTAGTGGGGCAAAGCCGGTCTGGTCACTGGATAATCCCAAAAAGGGTTCCACAGCCTTTCCCCTTTTTCCCTGAATTATTGGGATTTTTGTAGGGTTTAATTCTGGAGTAGAGGTTCAGACTGGGTGGGAGGTTCTGCCTGGATCTGCTATCAGCTACCCTTGGCCTGGTACTGTAATCTGGAATCTTGCAGGGTGAATGTGGAATGTCTGGATCTCTGGATGTTGATTTAGGAATGCTGGATTTTCTTGAATGTCTGCACCTTATATAGACCGGATGACATCAGAGGATTTTTACTATGTGTGCAGCACTAAGCTAGACATACCTCTAAATTGGATAGGTCAGCCTGTAACTGGAGCCGCCTCCCTGTAAGCAGATTGGACTGAGGGAAGTGACTCAGTTTTAGTGTGCATGTTTTTATGAGGTGCATTGTTATGCCACAGTTACTTTTACCAAAATCAATTATCAGACAAAACCCCTATATCTACAATTGTTATCGTCCTGAAAATTAGATAGGCAGACTCCATATTTTACAAGGAATATGCTGTTCCAAATCCCAAGTCGGTGCGATGCTGATAAGTCATTCTGGCAATCTTTCGGCATTTCCATGCAAAACATTTCACCTAAAATTCTGCAATTGTCTACATATATAAATATTATCACTGGGCATGTTTTCATTAAGTTACAAAACTGTACCATGTATGCTTTGCCCAGACATTACATTTTCTGGCGGTTGCTGTTAGGGAGAATTTTCATAAATGTGCTAATTTCCCTTACCTTTTGAGACCCCCAGCAACTTTTCTGGATTTCTAGCACTTTAATTTTCACCTGGAAAGAGTGTGAGCCTTTTTTCCCACTCTTTCATGTATTTTGATGTGTGTTTTACTTTTGTGTTCTTTGGATATGGAGTTTTAGAAAACTCCATAGGCATCATCTTTTTCTCGTGTGTCACACAGCACCCTCAGTGCAGTGGCACAGGGATGTCTTTCAGGCTTCCCAGGGACTGACTACTGTCTCCCAGTGAATGTAAAGTTAAATTGACTTTACTAGTCTTTTTAAATTGCTAGACCCAGCACACACTGCCTTACAGCAGAGTGCTGGAGGGAAAACCTAGTGTTCCCTATGCCTAGAAAACTCATGTGGCCCCAAAAGCTACTCTTTCCTCTCAGAATGGCTGGTGGCAGTGGTATTACCATGTTTTCCACGACCGCGACCCATTAAGCACTCCGGTAGCTGAAATCCACCAGAGCCATGTTTTTCAAGATGGCGTCTGAGCCCCCTCTGAAAAAACAGGATCCGATCAACTTTTTTCTCCATTTCTTTTTGGAAAGGTCCTTCTAGTGTTTGTCTCTGTGCGCCAAACCAGGTTTGGTCCCTTTGTTCGTTGGCCTTTGGTGGGCTTCAGTGCTAAATCCCCCCTTTGGCGCCTGAGTGTCTGGGGTGGACAGGATGTGAGGGAGGTGCCCTAAACTCCCTGTGCTTAGTCTCCTAGGAGACCTGAATGCACTCTGGTGTGATTGGCTGGCTGACTGTTCGGCAAGAACAGCCACCCTGCTGGGTGAGTGACAGCTTGGCTGGAATGAATAGGAGAAAACTGTTTAAAAGCAGGTCTCTAGCACTTGGAAGGCAGAGCCGACCACTGGAATAAAAGAACCGACGACGAGCTGAAGGAAGACAACTGCTGCAACTCCTGGACCATTGGTTTGCCCGGTGAAGTCCTGCTGCAGATCTGAATTACCTGAAACTCCCTCGACAGAGAATCCCTTCAAGGACGACTTCTTCCCTTGAGCTGGTGGGAACAACCAACTCACAAGCCACCAGGAAACCTTCTCCATACTGGTCGAATTTTCTTCAGAGTGCTGTTGAAAACCGGATAACCAGTGAGAAGGATACCAGATTGTGGATTTTAAGGCACTCACACCTTAAACCAACGTTTTGACAAACTTGCGGCTTCTTCCCTGTGCAGTGCAGGAACCTCCCGACATCCCCCCTCTTGTCCCCACAACTGAGGCTCAGGAACAGCGAGATCTGCAGGAACTGCCTCAGCTACAACTTTTCTTCACTCAAAAGGTACTGTGCAATTGCGGTAGAGAAATCCTCTTTACCTCGGTGAAAGTTTGTGAAACCTTCTTTGGAGTCTTGTTCGTGCAAACTACTTCTAAGAACATTGACAAAGACTTAACTGTTTACTACCAGAACTGTGCTATCCTATCCAAGCCATTGAACCATTGACTTTGGCACAGGCCTATTGAATTGCCCTTGTAGTGAACTGAAACTATTTGAACGTTACTGAAGTGCCATTTTGCTGCCACTTCATGGGAGCCTAAATTGTTCCGAAACGTATTGGTTCATTACTGTAGTATATTGGTGAGTGATATTGAGCTGCTTATTACTAGTGGAATGTTTTCTAACTAAATGAGTAAATAAATGTATATTGTTTTACCAAGAACCCTTGAGTAAGTGTTTGTTTGAACCACTGTGATTGCCAGTCCTTTGTGTAACACCTTGTACAGCTAATATACCTCTTGCGATAAGTCTGGCTGCTCAACCACTGCTACCACATAACTGTGTAATATAGGCTTGTACCAAAGGTGAGATTGTGCTTACACCTGTAGTCTTAATTGTGTGTAGTGTTCCCAAAGGGTACTGCATGTAATTCTGCCTAACAGTTGCGTCCACCACATATCAGAAACATCTACAATGTCTTATTTTAATGGTGCAAAAATGAAATTTAAAACAGTCATAATTTCACACAACTGTTTCTTTAGATTACTGAAATAAATGTCATGATATTGTTACGCTTACCTTGTCTCTGCGGGGACATTGGGGCATGGTTGCAGCCCTCCCAGGGGTGAAATCCATCTTGAGGATGTGCTTGCCGAGAACACTAGTGACTGTGGTAGGAGTTTCTCAGGTTCACGCACCTGCGTGAATACAAGGGGAAGCGTTGAGTGATGCTAGCTGCGACCTTGCGCCCCTTCCTGCCCTCCCCAGGATTATACTCCCGATAGATGCACTGTCCCAGTTTGATCACCTTTTAGTAAAGTCTGTGGGCACTGCGTCCTGCTATTTCTGGCAGCGGCGCTTAGTTGCCAAGGACCGAGTTCCTTCACTGGTCCTTTGCGGGCGTTGGTCCAGCATGCGACTACTCAGTTTGTTTGGTAAGTAGTGTTCTTATTCTTGTCTGTCTTCCTTTGCGTGTTGGTTTTCAACCTTTCCTTGCTTGTCTTTGTGTTGTATGTCTTCCGTTATCTTTTGTTTGCTTTGTTCCTCAAGTGTCCATTCTGTGTGTTATTGTCCGTACCTTCTGTAATCCTGTTTGTTCGCTTTCCCCCTTGTAGGTGATGGAAACGGGGCCCTGGAGCTGCTGAGCACGGATGCAGTAACTGGAGCGATGAAGAACTGGTGAGTTGTATTGTAGCATTGCTTGCATGCTTTTAAATGTGGCACGACTCCCATTTGTTGCGATGCGCTAACCTTGTCTTGTCCTCTTCTTTTGCAGCGACTGGACTCGTTGAAGAAGACTGCTGTGGAGAGATGTCAGAGCGGAGCGTTGGATTCCTGGGTGAGTATTTCTCTGCAGGTTCATGCGTCGTTAAGCATCACGTTGCTTTTGAATGCAAGTTAACGCGAAGCACTGGCTCCGAGGATGGAGCGGCTTATATAGCTGAGCTCCCTTGGCCACGCCCATTAGCCTGTTCTGTTTGCCATGCCCAGCCACACCTAGTCACTGGCACGTGAAGCTGGGCCAAGAAGGCCACACCCAGCACCTCGCAAATAAGAGGTCTGGGAAATAGAAATGTCAATTCCCCACATGAGTCTGGTGCCAGAGGTGCCAAGACAAAGTACAGCCAGGCCGCCCTGTGTCTGTGTGTTTTCCGAAGGGGCAAAAATGAGTCATTCCTCTGCATGTTCCCATGGCACCCACCATGCGTGGTATTTGTGTATGTGGTCCAAGGTGTGGGGTCGTGACAGATATGAACAGTCTTTGAAATCAAATGGGCTGGCTTGTTTCCAAATATGGGCAGTCTTTACAAACCCCCCAGGAAAATGTCCTTCCCTGATCAACTTGCACATGGGGTTTCTATGACTCCCTTTTGATCCTAGACAGTTTGAAGGTGAGGAGAGGTGTCAGAGGATTTCACACCTCTGTACCAGGGCAGCCCGTTGTCTCATGCTGCAGCAATGCCGCTCTGTCTGACGAGGTCGCTAGATTCTCCACCTTGGCCCTTTTAATGTGCCCAGGGGGTTGGTCCACTTTGGGAAGGTAATTCTTTTCTGATGGGAGGCAGGGCACCTTTGAAGTCAATGCCTGCCAAACCTGTTCTGCTGGTCTCAGTTATTTTCTCTTTCTTTCTTTCTTTCTTTCTTTCTTTCTTTCTTTCTTTCTTTCTTTCTTTCATTCACAAAAGCCAGCCTTTTTGTAAATAAATATATTATACATTTAAACCAAACACCATCCCCACCTAAAATTCTATTTCTGTGTGAGTATTTGGGATGATTTCGCATTTTAACTTTAAAAGTGTTATTTCACTGCTGTTGCAAAAACGAATTTACACATGTTTATTTTACATGGGGATTTCACCAGATGCAGTTTCTTTACCACACATTTTGTAGCAAAAGTAAACGCGGGTCATACGGCCTGAAACACATTTTTCTGCAGTTTATAGATTTTGCTTGACACACATGCCTTACAGGGAGGAATGGCCCTCATTAGATGGGGTTCATTTCTGAAGATAGATGGGCATGGCTGTGTCTTATCAGCAACCAACTTGTGTAATGTTGAAGGATTAAAAATGGCACCAGTGCAAAGCCATTTTAAACGCAGAACATTTCCTTTTTCAGTTGGAAGTTTTAAGCTGGCAGCATAGTACATGAAGAAAATAACTGCAGCAATTCTTGGTGTGTTCTATGTTTCATCTCGCCCCATATGTGCTCAACAGAGCCAGTACAGCCATTATTTTTGGTAACTGCTAAAATGCAGTTTGGTGATGTAGGGGAAGTTCTGCTGGGCTGGTAAATGTACCCCACAGATCCCCCACCTGCTTTCCCTTGACTTCTTGTTGAGAGAGAGTAGGGCAAAGTGGGGTTCATCTATTGGAATTCTTTTTTTCATCTGGCAGAGGCACGTCAATATCTTCCTTCTGTCTTTCGTTGGAGAGTGCGGAGTGACACGCCCAGATCTTCCTTCTGTCTTTCGTTGGAGAGTGTGGAGCGACGCCCTTCCTTTCCTTCTGTCTTTCATTGGAGAGTGTGGAGCGACACTCCCTTTCCTTCCTTCCCTTTCCAGTTCCCCAGGGAGGTCCTTATCGGGCTAAGAGGGAATGGAATTAGTACTCTAATAGGAGATAGATAAAGATAGGGTTTAGAATCTATCACTGACTGTCTTCCCGGAAGGTTGACATCAGTGGCACAAAACATATATTTACATTTATTAAAGTATTTGAACAATATCAGCAAACAATTACTTAACAATGCAAAGACATGATTCAACTTTTACACCATGATTTCGTGAGCAATAACAATAACAAAAAGTACTCCCTGTTACATAGATATACCTATGGACCTACCTATTCCCTTTTGCTTTTTCTTTTTTCTTTTTTTTTCCTCATTCTTCAGATGTCTCCTCTATTTGACACTCCTTTGGCTCCTGAATCAGCTACAAAGTGTGTCTGTGATGTCAACTCTTTATCCGATTAATGTGGACCCATTTCTCTTCTTACAGCTCTCCTTCGGGGATGCGGTTCTTGTAGGGCCAAGCCTGGGAGGGTGACCTCCTCTCCATTGTTGAACTTCAACTGCCTACGGTAGCAATTGGGCTGACCGGAAGGCTTTCTTTAGGAATGCCAGGCCCCTGGGGGTTACCCTCCAGTTGGGACCCGGCTTGGCAATTACTGGGAACCAAATTAATTTCAAGTCGGTTGAGGATATGACTGCCCATGTAAAAGGCGAGTGAACAGCTTGCATGACCCAACAATTATGCTCTATGCTTTTAACAGGTGTAGACATTTTTTAGCATACAACTACTAAGCAGAAGATGTTTGTAACAGGGAATTGCCAGATCCCGAGTGAACACCTTGCATGACCCAACAATTATGCTCTATGCTTTTACCAGGTGTAGACATTTTTTAGCATACAACTACTAAGCAGAAGATGTTTGTAACAGGGAATTTCCAGATCCCATGCGCACTAAAAAACTGACTCAACAGCGGGAAGTGCCTGGTCTTTTGGGAGTTGCCTGAATTATGCTTCGCTGATGAAGCTTTCTTTGCTATTCAAGCCAACTCTGACGAGAACCAACTCCATCCCCTCATTTAACTAAATGGGGAGGAACAGCTGTTCGCCCATCTTCTGAATCTCAGTCAGGCTCACCTGGACTGGTTTTTCATCACTTTTGACTTTAGAATTTGGATTTTCAGATCAAAGTATTTCCTTTCAGTGTGGAATGACACTTGAAATTGGAAGGAAGATTGATTTTCAGGAACGGAGAGGAGTTCCCATCACCACTTTGTTGTCCTACAGCAAACCGTAATGTCAGGTGTTTGATTATTTTGAAGATGAAACTCAATTTGATCTGATTTTTGTTCAACCATGTGGCATGTGCCATTTAAACTGACATGGTTGCTGCTTTGTTTTAATTTTACTGGCCAGTTAGCCTGAGTCCAGAGGACCTTGTTCACACAGTCTATTAGGGGAGACAGCCTGCAAAGCATGTCATTTCCTAATAGACAGGGTGTCCCCTCATGGGTCACTACTATAACCGGGTGCTTCACCTTATGTTGCCCAATTTTTATTTCCAGATACGCAGTCCCCTCGACGGGAATTTCATTCCCGTTGAATTTCTGGAGTTCTCCAGGAAGAGGGGTGAGAGGGATCTGGTGTTCTCCCCCCTTCCTGAATTTAGCTGCTCAAAATGTCTTTTTAGAAAGAGTGGCTTGGGATCCGTTGTCTACCAGCGCTAAAAATGCACATTGCCCTTGCAGTCGGACAGCGGCGTAGAATCTACCAGCTTTCTCCTCCAAAGGGCAAAGGTAATGGGCATTCTGAGCCACCTGGGCGGTTAACTTCTTTATTTTGGACTCCGACACTGTGGGATTTTGGGAATCTGAACGCAAAATTTGGCATTCTCCTATATGCAGAGTTTTGCGCTCCCCTTTCTCTCTGGATTCTGTGCTGTCCCCCCCTTCTTGGAGACAGTCACCAGAATTGGTTTGGGCATTTTGGGAATCCTCTTTTTCTGATTCTGGGCTGCCCCACCCTTCTTGGAGGCAGTCACCAGAATTGGTTTGTGAGGGGGATCCCTTCTTTTCTGATTCTGGGATGCCCTCCCACCCCTTTCTTGGAGGCAGTCACCAGAATTGGTTTGTGAGGGGGATCCCTCATCCAATATTTTGTTTTCTGGATGACAATTCTGGGGTTCAGGGATGGGTGATTCTGCATCAGTCCTCGCACCTACCCAGTCTAAATTCTGGTCTCTTGTGACCCAATTTTCTTTGGGAGGAATTCCCCCGTCTCTGAAGGAGAAGGTTTTCTTCCCAGAATCCTCCAAGGGTTCTTCCCCTGCAAACTGGAGTACACTGACTTCCTCCACAAAATGGGTCTTTTTGCTTCCTTTGTTTCTCCTACCCACCCTCTGTTCCCTGGGTTGCAGATTTTCAGGGGCAAGATTTTTGTTCCAGTTCTGGGGTGTCCAGGGGCTTTTCACAGATGAGGAAGGAAGTTTCTTGTAGGGCTTTGCACCCCCTTCCTCCGGTGCCTCCTCCTCAGGAACCGGTGGGTTGTCAGGGGTCTCTCCCCGTCATTGTCTGGGGTGCCAGAACCTTGGTTTGTGGGGTTCTGAGCCGCCATGTTCATCTGCGGGTTTTGCTGAACCCTCAACATGCGACTCAGATCCTGAGTGAGGTTCTGGACCTGGCGCTCCAATTGGGACACCCGCTCCGGCTGGTACGGCGGTCTTTGCTCAAACCTAGGTTGTTCTCGGGAAGGGCGGCTGGTTTTGGGAAGGTGTGTTTTTAGCCCCCCCCATTTCTAGGTCCAAAATGGGGGCAACCTTCACCTCTGCCACCTTAGCAGCAGCGGGGGTGCTGGATGGTTTGATGTTTTTTGTTTGATTTTTACTTTCTGCAGGTTTTTGGACCTCATAGACTGTCCAGTCTAGAGTCCTGTTGTCATGAAAATCTCTTACCAGTTGGGTTATTAGATATTTTGGGAGCTCATGAAAATAAGGGGTTATAAATTCTCTACAATTCGTGCGCACCCGCCTGGCAGTTTGCGTAAAGGAATGTTTTAGCTCCTGCACAAATTCTCTCGGGGCCTGATTCTCTCCCCACTGCAGATTGTAGGCCGCTTTGCGAGCCTCTTGGGGGGTTATGTTGGCAGAAAAGTGTTTCAAGATTGTTCGCCTTATAGGTGGACCACTGAAGTGGTTGAGGTAAGAAAGGAGGAGATATATTTGCTATATGTATACCTTTATTATTATTACAGAGCGCAAGGTGTATTTATAAGTACAAGTAACAAAGGAAGTATAAGGCCCCACCGACTGCAGCTCCAACGTCTCAGCAATGATTTGAATCTTCAGTGTTCTCTGTTCGCAGATGGACGTGTCGCGCTCCCTGTAACAGAACACTCACTTGCTGATGTCTCCACGAGCTGATACTATCGTGAAGCCTCGTGGTGGTGGGGAAAAGAGATATACAATACTACAACCACCTTGAAGGGTGTTGGTCCTCCAGTCCAGCAAAAAAGCTGGATACTCCGGAGAGAACGTCCAATTCTGGCTATTTTTGATGTGAAAAGAGTTCATCATTTGTTCATATAGCTCCAGATGCTCCCAGACAGAATATTTTGCATTTATGTGATATAGAGTTATGAAATTCATAATGGCCTTAATCTGCCTAATGGGGTCTTCCAGTAGAGCTCTTTTGTTTACTTGCTTTCTTTTGCTGCTTCACCTGAGTCCATTTGCCCTCAGACTCAGAACTGCTACTGCTTGAGGTCCCCTCATTATCCTCTAGGCACTCCCTGATTCTTTGAGCTTGTGAGCGACTCGCAGAATGGTGGGGCCTAGTTTCTTCTCCCCTGTTGTACCTAGGGCTCTGTGGGTCACTCCCCTTGGACTCCCTCTTTCGCATAGGAGAGTGGTCTTCTGACTCCTCTCTGTTTCCAGGGTTAGTGGAGGATCCCCCCCACTGCCCTGATTGGGTGGAGGTTTTTAAAATGCTCTTTTGGGGCCTCAATTGACACTCTTTTTGTTCTGCAAATCGAACCAAATGGTCCCTTTGGAGATGATGCTTCTGCAGGTCTAACTCCCTGAGTTTCTCATCGTAGGAGGCTTCCTGGTCAGAGATATCAGCCATAATAATTATGAATCTGTACAGGGATGCCCGCCCATCAGTCTCTGATGGACGCTGACCTGTCAGCTCAATCATGCTAGGCCTATTTAAATCAGATAGCCTCACGGTTTCGGGCTCAAATGAACCTGTAAATGTGAAATTAGCAGTGTCTTGAATATACAAGGGGGTCAATGGGTTTGAGGCACTTAGTACAGATGGCATCACACTGTGATCAGGAGTGGCCCTGTACCTCTGTACTTGTTCGGGGTCCCTCAAATTGTGATTTAATCTAGCACACTCGTTTTCTAACCTCCCTAGTTTCTCCTTCTCAGCTCCTGCCTCTTGATTGTAGGCAAAGATCTGAGCCTTTTACTCTGCTATCAGGGCTTGACTGGCCTCCATTACCTGCCCTTGAGCTGCCATCTGCTCGTGGAGTCCATTGTTCTTTTCACAAAGGGCCTCGTTGTCTTTTTGTGCCTTGGAACACTGAGACAATTTTTGTTGCAGGAGGTGAACCTCCTTTCTCTGCACATTTTGAGCCTCTAGGGCCTGCTCTAAGTCAAGTTCCATTTGTCTCCTATGTCCCATTAATCTCTCGCATTCTTCTTTTATGCCAGTCAGTCCCTGAAGGTCTGACTCCCTTCTCTCCAGATCGGTTTTTAATTTGCACACTTCCTAGTCTAGGGCATCATTTTCCTGATACAGGGTGCCAACCTGTTCAGTCAGGTCATCCCTTTGTTGCTTGATAGCATTTAATTTCTCTCGTTCTTGATCAAATTCTGTCTGAGAGTGGAGTTAATTAATAATTAATTTGTTACTTGCTTCTTCCAATTTCTCAATCTGTTTCTGTAAAGTAATTATCTTATCTGAGCAACATTTGTTATATGTTATCTGTTGATTCAATTTCTGTTGACTCTCTTCTAGAAAGTCTCTGTGAAATGTTGTGAGTTGAAGTGTATTAAAACGGGAACCGAAGGCAAGAAAGTAACCACCAACCTGACTGAAAGTTGAATAAGTGAAAGCAAGTGAACTCTGAATATGCCAAGAGGGCAAAGTATATGAACTTTGAAAGAGGCCAAGAGGTCAAAGTAAAGAAAATAAACTACAAGTACCAAGAGGCATTGGTGTTGCAAGTTGAGGAAGATTGTTCATTGTCGAATTATTTAAAGGGAGTTCAAAGTGGTCATGCAGAGGTCTACGTATAATCATTGCAGTTTTGAAAGTCTTCAACAGTAAAAAGATATAAAGACAAAATGTGGGAAGGGAACGCTCACTAAAACAGGCTCGAGCCTGGCAGAGGGAAGCCTTAGCTGAACTGTAATGAAATGAAAACGTGAATGTGAAAAGAGACGCAGACTCAAGCCCGGCAGTTGGAACCCTGTGTTGTAATTGTGGCAAAATAAAAGTCAAGAGCAGAACTGTGTATTTATGACAAGGTGAACAAAGCCTAAGGAATTTTTATATTAAATAGACTTGACTTAGACGTGTTTGTTATTTGTTTAATGGTCAAGACTACTCCCATTCTAGAGTTATGGCCGGCTAGGAATTCTACTAACCCAACCAAAATACCAAAATAAAGGTTTCCAAAACTTGCCTCTATTGTGTACGTGTCTACTATTGATACTATGCCTTCCTTACAGAACCCTCCCTACTTCCCCTCTCTGACTCTTCTTGGTGCATACTGCCACTGTACGTGCTCTACCAAATCTAAAGATGGCAACCAGGAGTAGAGTTGAGGAGGATGAGTATCATTTGCTGGGGGCAGTATGGCCCAAACAACACTGATAGGCTATAGAGGAGATGAGCAGTTTTAGTTTAAGTCTAAACTGCTATCATTTTACTGAGGATTCCCAGCCTGATAACAGGGAATTATTATGAGCATGTGATTCCATGCAGGACCCATGCTGGAGAACAAGACTTACAGGTAAGTAACTTGTACCTTATCCTTTTCACCAGTATTTTTTTTTCCATGACTGATTTTTTTTCCTATCGCTTCTTGCGCTGTTCCCACTGGAATCCAGAAGGAATCCTGCATAATTCCTCCAATGCAGCGGTATTCAAATTGGGGGGCGCACCCTCACAGGGTTTGTGGCCACATCACTGTGGGGCCGTGAGTGCCCAGCTTGTAATGAATTTGTTTTTTTTAAATATATATATTTTTTTACAATTTTTTTTAGATTGGACAAAATGGGCCAGGGCGGTTTACATGGTCGGGCTGAAGCATGGGACTGTCCCAGGCACCAAAGAAAAAGTGGCCCGCAGTTGTAAATGGATATTCATTCCTTTAGTCACAGACTGTTTGAATAGTACCCAAGGGGGTGCTTTGTGTTAAAATGTAAGTAAATTGTGATATTTAAAGAATATTTATTCAGCAACAATGGTCAAAATTACTAACTGCTTAGTGAAGTAACTCATCAAACTGGCCCACATTGGCCAAAAAGGTGGCCCATTTTGACTGGCCCACACTAGAATTTAGCATTTTTGCACTCCCTCAGCTGCCTTTTCCAGCTGAGGGAGTGCTCCTGAGTTCTCCAGCCGCACATGTTCACTGAGCCATGCAAGTTCTTGGGTGCTTTATCTTCGCCAGCATTGCATAGCTCATTCGAAATGCTGGCTGGGGCACTGCTTGTTTGTATGTGAGAGGGGGAGCTCCTGCACCTCCTGTAAGTGATTTCAATCTGGCACACACCCAAGTCAAAGCCCAGCATATAGTGCACAACTGAAACCCTTATTTATTTTTGTCTATAAGTTCAATATTCTGAACGATATACCACTCATATCACACCCTTCTCCTGGAACCTCCCGGTCACACTGAACCAGGAATCAGGCTAGTTCGCAAAGGTAAATATTTATTTATGTATTTAAAATGTAATCACAATATATTTTAATAGATAAACAACAATCACCAAAGGGGTGACAGAACACAGAATTATATCTTTAATACACTAGGAATAAGTAATGAGCACAACAAATGCAGCACACAAAACAATACTTTTGTGTTGGTTCAGATCAGATAGCACTATGGTTAGAGGTTCCCCCTGCAGCGCCCCTCAACCCCCCCATAGGCAATGTAAAGAGATGGGAGGAGAGAGCAGGCATTTAGGAATAGCACAAACATAATATCAGTCCCACCTTCCCCCTTCAAATCCAAGAGAAAAAACGGAATTGACTTTTCAGCTGTCAGGATGGCTTTGAAATTATGTTTAGAATTGATTGGGCAGAAAAACCAAATAGGGTCAAAAATACTTCAATTGTTGTAAATTCCTATGGGAGCTGCTTTGAACAGTTGCACACAATCACAAGCAATGATTTAGTCCAAAGAAAACATTTGAAATCTTGAAGTCCAAGTCAGAAACAAATGACAGCTCTTTCACACGTGTAAAAATCCTTTAGATTTGTAATTTGCGGCAAACTATTCCTTGCACGATATTCGTGATAAAGGGAGAATCACACTGTTTTGTAATGCTGTTTTGGTTCTATGGATAGCTATGGATGTTAGGTACAAGTAGGAGTTTCGTTTCTATCGCAAAAACTGAGGGAGTTATAGAGGTTTTAGTAAGAGTCGTTTTTGCGAAGTAGGCGTGAGAATGGAAGACAGAAATGCACTTTTGGAAATGAAAAAAGGGTTTGCTTACACTAGAGGATGACTATGAAAAAGCGAATACCACAGAGGGATCTTACAGTCACGTGATCAGTGTAACCCACCTGCTGAGGAAACTCGACTTCTTCAGATGAGAAAAAAGTTAGCGCAAATATAGTTCTAACAATACTGGTTCTGAATGAAAGATAGGATGGGTTTGAGATAGGGATAAGACAATGCAAATATACTACCGGCCACAGTTCCTCCTATTAATACTCACAGGATACGTTTTTAAATGGAACCGTCAGCTCTGGTCATTGGATGTGGGTATTTGAATCAGCTGGCTAGCGAGTACCTCAGGCAAGCCTAGTGGTGGCAAGCCAAAGAATTTTAGGATACTGGTTCAAAAGGCCTTCTCACACCACACAGCACTTCACTTGGTAGAGAGAATACATTTGAGGATTTGGGCCATGCTGGTCATCAATAGTTCTCTATTGCTGGCAAGAGTCTTGGCCTCTGGATCTGGAAGAATATTAAAGCTGGATGTAGAATGTTGGATCAGAGTGCTTCGCCGGAATCAGGAACGTGAGTGGATCTGTGAGTCCCTATGTGTTGTCAGCTGTCGCTATTTATGCTTTAAAATTACATCATAAAGGGGGTGTATGGGCCGGTTTAGCTAAGCTTGCCCCTGTGAGCTGGGATAGGATAAAAATTCATCCCCGCCTTGCAATTTGAGTGATTGGATCAAGGTCGGATGATGTCACATTTCATAGTTTGCTTTACAGTCCTCATAGACCTCCCTTTAGCCACTGGTCTCAAAATCGGATTTGATACTAAATGTACATTTCTACATTGGTCACCTTTATACAAATCACACACAAAGCTGCCATATTTTATGTAGCAACTATTCCTCAAAACCCTGCAGCGGTGGGATCCTGTCCCAACTTTCTACAGAATGTTGTCCTTTTTGCTATGAACACAATTTCCACATTTTATGCAAATTTCCCCAAATGTGTGTGTTTAACATAGGGATGTGCATGTACATTTTCACAATTCTAACATTAATACATTTTGCATACAACCACATATATTGCCATTCCTGTCCAGAACATGTCACGCAGTTCCACCGCCTCTTCACACGTGCAGCCAAAAATTAGATTAACAACTCTGTCCTTTTCATATTTTTCACTACTTTGAATAATAAGTTATGAGTCTTTTAAAAATTGTTCATTCTTAATAGCAGGTGGTCACTTGGCTCCACCCCTTTGCTCCTGGGAGTCCAGTGTATCCCCCTCCTTGAGGGAAGCTCCTTCCAGGAGAGTTTACAACCACCTTCACACCTCCGCTTCCTGGGCTGAAAGGCTTGTCACTGTTCCTTCTCTTTCTGTAGACAAGAGTCTGTTCTAACCCGCAATTAGAATTTCCCAGTGAGTTTCTGCTGAGTGGAAGGCCTTTCCCCTGGGAAACCTGCTTTTCCAGTTCTTGTAGCTCAGCCAGGCTAATTAACTTTTTAAATCCAGCAAAATCAAATTTGTTGCATCAAACATAGATACATTACTTTCTTAGCCTTAAAATCTGTGGGATCAAAAACACAACTAGAATCTGTATTCCTTTTTGGCAACAATCCTTTTTATGTTTTGCTAACCCAGCAAACTTTTAGTTTGAGCTCACTTTAACGTTTCCTCAGTAACTCATCTGACTGCTGTCATTCAGGTGGGCCAGGGTACTGCACCCAGATTTTGGCATAGGCTGTCAGTTTTCAGACAATCCAGTTTGTCTGAGGAATGTTTTGCTCTTCACATTAGGACTTTGTATGTTCACAATACTTCATTAGATACATGAATTTCAGCACCCAGTAAGATTTTGGATATTGAGAAGTGTTGTGTTATAGGAATTTTTGAGTTTTTAGCAACAAAGCAAATGTAGGCACATTTTGGGGTTTCACTTGCAAAGTGCTGCTTCTCTCTCTGCACTCTGCTGGTCATGGGGCTCACTGGCACATTTCTGCAGGGTATGCTCTATTCCACCGCACATGCACCATGGGTGGCAAGTTGTGCATCCCTCTTTTTGTGTGCTGAAGCACGCAATTGGTATAGGTTTTTGTAGGTTTTTGGCGCGCACAAGGGTTTTGCTGCCATGGTTGCCGTTTCTTTTACCATAACTGCCAGGGTGATGCTGCATAGCATAGCGGAGTGGGTCAATACATTCCCACACTCCTCGAACATACGGACAGAGCAGCCTGTCATGATCACTGGCCCAAGCACACAAACCCTGCACCCCCAGGTGATGGAGGCATGGAGAAATGCCATAATTAATAGTCCCTTTGGGACAATCAAGCACAGGGGACCCACCTGGACTCAGTACTGGCGCCTTTGGCACCAGGCTCATGAACAAATATGAGCAGAGACATTATTTTGGTATAAAGTACTTTATTCCATACTCAGGAACTATTCACATGTATTCAGTCCGGGTGTGGCTGCTGAAGAACTAAGAAGCACGTGCAGCATCATTTGGGAGTGGCAGGGTATGGCCAGAAAGCCAATGCTAAGGGGGTGTGGCCAGGGTTAGGCTATATAAACCCGCCCAGCCTTCATGCAAGCAATCACGTTATTCTGCCTGAAGGCAGCGTAACGCTCACCGTCGCTTGGGTGCAAATTCTCCTTTGAATCCAGCTCCAGTGATTCAACTTACCTGGAAACTGTTCGCTTCTGCAATCTCGCTACTCACCTGGGAACATGTTTCACCGGCAGCTCCTCAACTCACCTTGGGACTACTTCTCGCCTGTAATCACCTCCACAGTGCCTGGCACTCACCTTCCATCTCCGGACCTCCCGGAAAGTGAATTCTGGCCACGACACTGCTGCTACCCGCGTAGATCGTCCGTGAACGGCACCTGCAAGGAGAAACAACAGAGAAAGGTTAGACTTTACAGAAAACCTTCAGTTTATGGTTGCACTCATTGCAAACTTCACTCTTACCATTAAACCAGCTCTCACCTGTGGTTGGAACATCACAAATCCGTTTTTCTTCATTCTGGTCGCATATCAAGTCTCAAAATCACTGCCACGCCACACCTTTGCCTGTGGAGAGAAAGCAGTGAGGGGACATTGTTAAAACTCACAGATAAGGACAATACTAAAATATTTAAAGTGAGAAAAGACTTTAAAAAATCGAAAAGACACTTACCATTACCAAGTGGCATCGTTGCAGCTGGACTACACCACCACTACAGAGGCCGGTGAAGTAACTCAGCCCCATATAGAACGCGTCCCTGCTGGAAGAAGCAGGATGGAGAGCTCATCATCCATTAATAACAGGTGAGCCTATGGGATGGTGCATGGAAATAACGCTGTGGGAAGTAGTGTTCGATGGATACCATGCAATAGACAGACAGACTAACGTTCTCTCATACCCACGCAGGAGCAGTTCCACTGATCACCACAGACAGCAGCATATCTGCAGAAGGGGAGGCTTGACCAGGGTGATCCAAATCCAGGGAGGGCTGCAACCATGCCCCAACGCCTCTGCAGAGACCAGGTGAGCGTAACACAGACTGGAGCAGGGCATTTCAGCACCCACACGCAGGCCAATGCAGAAGGTACGTTTATGTTCATTTTATTTTATGTAAACATGTGTATGGATGCATGTATGCTTGTGTTATGAATGAGTGTATGGTGATGGATGCGTGTGTGAATGATAGAGTGATTGCTGTATGAATGTGTGTGTGTGTGTGTGTTAGTTTGTTTTGGTCCGTTGAGCTGATTTGGCAAGTGGTGGATAGTGAGGGGAAGGAAGGGTGTACAACAAAGGCATTTTAAAATTGCCTAAATGCCTTCATTGCACAATCCCCCTACCCACCTGCCAGAATCAGCTCTCCTTCTGAGGCGCTGTGGAGCCCAGGGAACAGGGGTGGTATTTTTTTACTGGATTTCTATCATAGATGTCCAGTCAAAAATACCATGCTTTTCTACATGGCACCCGAGCGCCTTGCATACACACATAATCATGTGGATTGTGTTAGGCCCAGTGGGGCCCAGGGAACAGGGATGGTATCTTATCTTTTTACTGGACATCTATGATAGTTGTCCAGTAAAAAATGTCGAACTGTGTTGAGAATGGGATGGGGGAACACAGGGACTGTGGTGGGAGCAGGATGGGCGGGAGCCATGGGATAGTGGTGGGAGCAGCGTGGCGAAAGCCCAGGGTGTGTGATGTGGTGGGGAGAGCCCAGGGACTGGGTAGGAATGGGATGAGAGAGCCCAGCGACTGTGATGGGAGCAGGTGGGGGAGCCCAGGGACTATACTGGGAGTAGGGTGCGGCGACGGTGCGCAATAGTGCATAGCCATTTGAACATACTGTCCATTTGGCATTTTTGGGGGGGGCGGCCTGCCCAAAATTTTCTCGGGGGGCCAAGGACAAAAAAGTTTGAAGACCACTGCTCCAATGAGACATACATTATTTGATTCAATCAGGCTCTACATAGTTCTTCAAAGTGTCCAACAAATAATTTGTCCTCTTACCACCTCCCCACCCCTACCCTAATGGGAAACCACAATGTTCCCTCCTCCAAATATCATTTTGAGCATTTTTCATTTTTGCCTTTCCACGAGATTACTGCAGAATTCCTTGCATCAAGTAATATGAAAAAATTGTGTTTTGTTCATGTTTGAAAAGGCACTGATCTGCAATGCACAATGGGAGAAATATAAATGTTTTTCGAACCAGGAGCACGCTTTTCTCTTTTAAAACCAGCAGAACCGACTTACACAAAACCAAAGAATGAATATCTTCAACACGTTGTGCCAAACTTCTTTTTTATTTGGCTCAAATTTGTCCAATGGTTTTAGTAGTGTATGCATTCAATCATATCCCTATTTTCTCTATGGGAAAATGAAAGGATGGTAGGCTAAAAACTGCTTTTTTTCTCTGCTTAATAATGCATTTACAGTTTGGCTGGCCCTTATCAGACATGTGTTTTGAAACACTTCAGCCAACTCACTGTTGGGAAGGAACCATGATCCTCCTGCACCCCATGCGCTTTAGAGTCAGACAAGACCTCTTTTAGGTGCTATAATGGACTAAGGGGAGGAGGGAACTGGGAAGGCTCTCTCATGCAGATATAGGGCCTCATTACATGGTAGGCGGTAACCATGGCGCTATTAGCGCCATGGTTGCCGCCGGTATTTTACCGTGTCCGCCTTGGTGGATGGCGGAATTACCGCCCTACTCCAAGGTGAGCGGGGGCGGTAATTCCCCATTCACCAAGGCCCTTCCCATTCCCATTTTTGCCCCATAGGGCATAATGGGAATGGGGAAGGCGCTAATTACGGTACCGCAAATTGCGGTACCGTAATTATCACCAAGGTCCCTTTGCGGGTTCGTTTTTTAACGCCTGCTAAAAGCAGGCGTCAAAGCACCAACCCGCAAAGGGACCTCGTAATAAGGTGGTAAGGGTTAACGGTCATCGGTAGCATTACCGGTGACCATTAACCCTTACCACCTTCCGTGTAATGAGGCCCATAATCACATACACAGACATGGGCAGGCACTGAAGAAGGCAGTTATTGTTTAAATGTAAAGCACAATTAACTATTAGCTGGATAGATTTGTAATGTCAGATCTTATGCATTATAAAATCGTATTGTGGTATTAGTCAAAAACTCTGACTCCCTCCCAGAAAGAATGTGGCTTGGGCTAAAATAAACCGCAGGCGCTTCCGCATTGTTCGGGGCTAAGGCGAGCCCTGGCAGAGCACGCAAACTAACTCACCAGCTGGCTACTGTCCGTCAAGGGCCCATGCAAGCTAAAAATGGGATTTACATGTTCTATGTGACAAAATGCAGAATGGGGCAGAAGATACAAATGAGGTGTAAAGGCGATTATAGGAACAGATAAAAACATGAGTAGAATGAGTGGAATATGGAGAAAATGACTGGAAAATGTTTTTATACATAACATTTTCATAGGTAGCAAAATGAAGGAAAGCATGAGCTACAGTGTATTCTTGCATAACGCTTGACAAAACTGATGACAAAGAATAAAAGAAGATTTTGGAACATCCCTATTATGGAAGGAGGACAGACTGGGATGAAGCCATGGCCCATATTCATTGACGCAACTACAGCTAGACAGGCCTATATAAACTCCTGCCTGGCACCACTTTGGCAGGAAGGAATGTAAGAGGGACAGGAGAAGACCATGTAGGCAGCAGATTTATTTGTAACCATCCTCATTTTTGTAAGATTAAAATTGTTATCCTGACAAGATAGACTCTTGGCCTTATTTGCCTAGAGGGTTGTATTTATTCTGGTGTGAGCATTATCAGGGCCACTCTTAAAAGTGGTGACGTTCCTGACATGATCTCAGTTCTCCCCTGTACTTTGCGAAGCCCAGGCCTAGTCACCAGGAAGGAGTCACAGCCATCTACAGCGACCAGTCCCCCAAAATAAAAAAAACATGTGTTTCCTGAGCAGTTTTAGTAGGAGCCATTTTAAAAGAAATCCTCTCTGCTCACTGAAGTGGGGCGTGGCTACAGAGAAAAAGACAGGCCACTATTTGGACCTCGAAACGTAAGAAACTCGAGTCAACACGCACATGTGAGTAGATTCTTGTATGAGATAACAAGGGGACATGTATGACAGTATGTTTAGTTTAGTATATTCACTTATATGGCGTGCCTAACCCAGGGGTATCTGGGCCCTTTTACTTAAGAACACAAAATGTTATCATGTTACAATGCACAATATCACGAAATTACATTATAGGACATGTTGCATAATTTACAATATATAATAAAATGTAATTGCAGATTTACAATAGGATCAACACATAGTGGCAGTGAGAAGTTTAGAGGTCATGTGCAATTGTAGGCAGCTGGCTTGGGTTACAGATCAAGGTCAAGAAATGCCTGGTAAGATAGTGAAGTAGTTCTGTACAGTTATAGACAGTGTGCTATGTGGGTGATGGAGAGGGCTTTGCTAGCCCCTGTGTTAGATAGGATATTGAGTGAAGAGCCACACTTTAACTTTGGCTCTAAAGGCTCAAAAGGAGGGTTCTGCTCTAATGGCTGGGCGTAGTGAGTTCCAGCACTTAGCCGCTAGCACTGGGAAGCTGGAGCCTCGTTCAGTTTTCAGTTTATATTTTGGTATGTTGAGGTGGTTCATATAGAATGATCTAGTGGGTCTGCCTGACTGATTCCTTGAGAATTTGCCTGTGAGGTATTTTGGAGCTGTATTAGAGAGGCATTTGTGTGTGATGACTAGCGAGCGTAGCATGATTCTTTCCCGCACAGGTAGCCAGAGAGCATACTGTCTGATGGCTGAGATGTGAGTAGAACGTGGAATGTTCAATGCCAATCTAAGGGCATTATTCTGAAGTACTTGAAGTCTATTTAAATTTTGTGGCGAAGAGCCTAGGAATAGGGCGTTGCAATAATCCAGCTTTGAGAGGATCAGTGCTCTAGCTAGGATAATGCAGCTTTTAGTCGATAGGTAGGGTTTGCAGGCATTTATAAGTTTGTTAGTGTAGGCTGCAGTTGAGGCTATATTGAAAGGTTGATGCAGTTGTGGTCTGACCATGCACATGGGACATTGTTGAGGATAGTGGTGGAGCAGTTGAGATCTGCCAACCAATCCAGGGTTCTGCCTTTAATGTGGGTAGGTTCATTAATGCGTTCTAACACTAATTGTGAGATGGTATTATCCAGGAGAGTGGCATTTGCATCTTTCGGGTCGTGGAGACCTAGGTTCAAGACCCCCAGCAGGATGATTTGTGAGCCAGGTTTAGTATTTTGTGTCAGAAGAAGTGAGATGTCTTCCTCGAAGGTGGTGATAGGGCCTGTGTTGGTATGAATGGATGAAGTACGAGGTCAATAGATTGAATAGGACTTTTGGTGATGTGTTAAGGTATAGATTGAATAGGACCTTTGGTGGTGTGTTATGGTATAGATTGAATAGGACGTTTGGTGATGTGTTCAGGTATAGCTTGAATAGGACCTTTGGTGATGTGTTACAGTATAGATTGGATAGGATTTCAGGTGATGTATTTAGGAGTAGATTTGATAGGTGGTTGGTTATGTATTGAAATTGTTGAATATTTCTGGTTTTCTACTTTTTATAATGGAAAAAGGGAGCCTCAGCGTATAAAGACTGTGAGGAAAGGGAGCCTCAGCGTATAAAGACTGAGAGGTAAGGGATCCTCAGCCATAATAGGTTGAGAAGGTAGTACCATGCGATATTCTTTCATGATGATAAAAGCAATGGGATCCTCAGCATATACAAATAGCTGGGAAGGTGGTACTACAGGATATAAGGAAATAAGGAAAAAAAAGTAGTGGCTCGGTATAAGGAACAGACCTGGATTTTAGTCAATATTTTTTTTATATTTTCTCTTGCTGCCTTTTATGGTAAAAAGGGAAGGGAGGTGGATGAGTCGCGGTGTGTATGTGTGAAAACAAAGTGGAAAAGAATAAAGAGGGCTGTGGGGGGAAACAGAGGGTTGATCTGTATTTTTGGGTAACAAGCATAGCAGTAAGGTCTAAGTGGAGCATTAGGGACACGCGCAACATTATGGGGTATGAAACCCCAATAAAACACATGCATAGTGCTCTGCCACTGTATTGTAACAGCATAGACAAATATCCTAGAAAATGGGTATTGGAAACAAAGGAAGGGGGGATGTCCTGCTCCTGGCAGGGGCAGGGATCCCATAACAGAAACATGCTAGAAAAAATATCTATCTTTTTAGCAATAAAATATATGGGGAAGAAATTACAAAAAAGATTATTCGTGGATATGGAAGATCAAGAAGATGAAAAAGAGATCCAATGTAAGGGGATATAACCCGTAACGCCTAAACCTGCAGTAGGTTATACAAATCCAGTCTATAAGCCTCCAGGGCTAGAGAGAGTGTCAAAAATAGGATTATCAGGATTAGCAACTAGGGGGGTAAGAACTCTAGAGCTTTTGCACCTCCACCTACATATAACCCATCCACAAGTGCTGACACGCCCATAGCATCAGTCTACTCAGGGGGTTCACAAACAGATATAAACAATGAGTTAAGAGCATTGTGGAAAAGGTTGGTCAGATTAAAAGAACCTGAAGAAGTATCACCAGAAATAAGGGTACCAGTGCAGAAAATAGGGGATTGGAAGTCAGGAGATTTTTTGATTAGACTCAACTCTGGGGCAATAAGAAATGTTTGTGTCGAAAAAGATGATGGGGAGAGGGTATGGACGGTCCTGGGACAAGAAGTAGAACAAGTAAGGGAAAATGAATGGGAGGATCAAGATGGTAGAAATAATGAAGCGGTGGGGTAAGAAAAAGATCAAAGAGAGGATGAGGCGAGAAACCCATCGCTGCCATAAGAGGCAATGAGACGGGATAGACCAAAACATATACCAGATTTAATCGTGGTAGTACAAGATCAGAAAAATACTAAAAAAGGGGTTAGAAACAAAATAGACTTCACTGTAATCTCTATTGGGGTCACATCTCTTAGTAACACAACATCATGTGGATTACCGGTCCATAATTGTGCTGGCACATTTCGCATGTCCTCCTCACTGTAACTTCCTATACTTTTTCCAAAATGGCCCCTGTCTTCTTTTTTCGCTATTTTACATTTGTCAGTTCCTTCTGGGCTTTTACACTATAATTTAGAATAGGTTTGGGTCCGTTGTTTGTTTTGCCTTTGGCGGGCTTCACCCCTGAAGCCCGCCCAGGCTTCAGTGTGTCTGGGAAGGCTGGAAGTGATGGAGAAGCCCAAAACTTTGTGGTCCTTTGTCTGTAGGAAAGCCTGGCTGAAACCAGTTCTAACTGGGTGGCTGGCTGTCCTGGAGGATAGTCACCCCCCAGGTGATTGAGGCTGCATGAGTGTGAATGAATGGGATGCTGCATAAAAGGCGAGGATTCTGGGACTACAAACAGAGTCGTCCACTGGAACAAGGAATCCAAAGAAGAACATGATCAGAGATGCCAGCAGTACCTACCAGGACCACGAGAGTACTGGTGAAGTATTGCAGCTGTGCTGATCCTTTTTTCATATCTACAGCGAAGATCCGCCAAGGATGACATACTCCCTTAGGGTAATGGGTCCAACCACGCTTGAGACCTGCTTCATTTTGGGCCCTGTACTGACTTGCTGTGACTTTCCTGGGCTGAAATATCCCAATACCCAGTCTAGCTAGACCATCATTGAGTGCATCATCTTCCAAAGAACAAATCTGGCTGAAACCTTGCAGGCATCCATGTGGACTTAGAAAAACAGGAATCCTTTATCAAAAGTCCCCACACCAGAGTTCAGGACTGAGTGACTGAGGAAAATCCAACCAAGGGTATTCATTCCTTCTTGGCACTGAGAAAAAGGCACCAAAACCACAAAGAGCTGCTGAAGCATGTGGAATCCATTGCTACCGAGCCTCTCTGCAGAGTGCTGCTGCAGAAGCCTGCCAAAGGTCCCACCATTCGTCACCACGACCAAGGAGAAGGAATCTGCAACACTGCATCAGGAAGGACGCCAGCTACACATTCTGCTTCATATTTAAGGTACAGTGGGACTTGGGATACAAATACATTCTGCCATTTTTGGTGCTTCCTGCCTTGGAAAGTGCTACAATCTTCAATTTCGAGTTGACCTCAGCTCACCTGAGCAACTTTTACAGCTTGTGCCCTAACAGGTAGGCTCCCTTTGAGCTCCTGTGTTTCTTGAAGAACTACATGCTGTTGGATCAACATTTTCTATGAAGAACTGCATCAGCATTAGTACTATCCACTTACTTTGGTTGTCCTGTTTTCCTAAAGGCTCCCCTTCTCAGTCCTATTGGATTTGGCAGTGCTGGTTCCTCCATAGGGTTTACATTGTATAACACTTTTTATTGCTAGGACACAGGCTACGTACATCCCTCTGAGAGAAAAGACTATTATAACAGTTGCTAAGGTGTGTTCTACCTAACTCTGAAACTTTCCCTCCCAAACTCAGTTTTGTAAAGGAGATATATATATAAGTGCTGATACCGACATTTATTGATGTCACTCTGTGTGCTGGACATGTAAAGCATAGAAGATGTTACTCACCTGCATTATTGTTTCTGATCTAATTATATATTCAATTTTTCATTGAATGTTATTGTTAGTTGCTGTATTTTTAGATTAACTAAAGTGCCTTGTGTATATCTAAATAATACATTTTATATAACTTTAAGCGTAAGGCCTCATCACGAGTTGGGCGGTATCCTTGTGGTATTACTGCCTGGTTACTGTCCGTGCTAATAGCGTTACCGCCAACCGGTTTCGGCTCTATTAGCGGCGGATCAAGGGTTGGGCGATAACTGTAATTCCCCATGCCCCATTGGGTGGCTAATTGCGCCCGGAAATGGGAGTTTTTCCGGCACGTTTACCCCCAGCTCTGAGCTGGAGGTAAACATGCCAGACTCATGTTTGGGTGGACCTTTAAATGCAGTGGTAATAGTGTTACCGCCGCATTTCAGGGCTACCGGCCAACTCGTGATGAGGCCCTAAGAGTGTACTTCGATCATTAAGTTTACTGACTTCAAGGTACTGCTCTACAGCTCTACGCCATCTAAGATAAGCCTGGCTGCTCAGCCACTCTACCACCATGTGTAGTACAGGCCTATTAAGAGTTGGGTCCCTAATACCCGGTCTGTGTAATACCTGTCGCTGCCGTGTCATAAGCACAGTGCCACTCTGCCTGATGTAATTCGTATTGTTATTCTGCCAACTGTACCCCACATCAATATTTAGAGTATTGCTTGTGCCACCTTGCCCACTGCAATTCGCGCTGTATTATTGTTATTCTGCCAACTGTACCCCACTCCAAGATTTTAGAGTATTGCTTGTGCCACCTTGCCCACTGCAATTCGCGTTGTATTATTGTTATTCTGCCACACTCCAAGATACTTATGCTCCAATCATTGTTTGCCTCTAGTCGGAGCACTGTACCCTTTAGTGCCTTCCCCCAGCAGACCTCTATTCTTGTAGGAACACTGCAATAATTGTGCTAAGTATAGTCCACTGGCCAGCACTTAGTGTCCCAACAGTGAACTTCTCATAGTACTTACTAATCACCAACAGGAAGTCTACTAGACATCTAGCACGATGGTCACAATGGCCAAGCTAGCCCATACACACACAACTGTGCACCGCATGGCCACAACAGCATGCCCAAAACTTACAAACATCCCACCGACCCATTTCCTACCATCGTTTTTCACCAAACCTAACTTGTCAGACAACCTCTCCAGAACCCCCAAACCATCTAAACGCCCCAGATCTATTGACACCAGAAACAAACTCCATGGTCTATGCTCCCACCATACGCCTAACCCCAACCCACCACTGGCACTCCACAGTGTTACTAAGACAACTGGTCCCCCTGAGACTGCCAAAGTCCCGTCACCACCCACCCTACCCAAGGTCATAGGAACCACTGCGACCACCCATGCTAGGAAAGGCAAAATAAGAAATAACGAGGCACCTACTAATCTGCAATGTGCACTGATTAATGCGAGATCCCTCCCAGCATATACCACAGAAATACATGACCTCATTACCAATCTCGCCCTTGACATTTTTATTAATTTATTTTGTTTTATTTATATATTTGTAACGCGCCGAAGCTTGCAAGCATCAGGTCACGATGAAAACACGAGGACGAAGAAGTCACAGGACTATACAGAAAGAAGTAAGGATGGACTCAAGAAAGTATAGGGAAGGTTTAGTGTCTGATTACCTGAAAAGGATGGTTTTCAGCGGTTTTTTGAATGAGTGGAGGTTGCTTTCTATCCTGAGATTGCAGGGTAGCTCATTCCAAAGAGAGATAGCTTTGGTAGGAAAGTGCCTAACTAGGCCTGTGGCTTTTACTCTGACATGTCCGGATTCAAGTAGATCTTGTTTAGCCGATCTTAAGCTGCGGCTTGGTTCATACCATTTGAATTGCTTTTTTAGGTATGCTGGAGCAGTGCCATATAGACATCGATGGACCATTGTCAAGGATTTGAAACTAACACGCTCCTTTAAGGCGAGCCAGTGAAAGTCGATTCTGTCTTTTGTTATGTGTTCTCGTTTGGATTTCCCTGTGATAGATCTGACTGCGTTATTTTGGATTATTTGACATTGCTTGATGCAGCCATTGCTGGATCCCAATAACAGGGCATTATCATAATCCAATCGTGATAGGATGGTGGCTCTAGCAATGGTGGCACTGTTTTTGGTGTTCAGGAATGGCCTAATAAGGCATAGTAGCCTCTGATAATACTGGCAGTTTCTTTTCAGGTACGAAACCTGTGCCTCCGCCCCTAATGAGGATTGCAGATATATGCAGAGTGTTTTGACCTTGTTAGTGACAATGATGTTAGTCTTTTATATTGAAAGAAGAGTAGGCTGGGCCTAGGTTTTGTAAGCTTTTCTTGTTCCAAAGGTCAGTTTTGGAGCCATTTAGACACATCCAGTGAACTTTCATTCAATTTTCAAAGGCATTGTAAATGGCTGATAATCTGTTGTTGTCTAATGTATGGTCTCCACATAATTCCAAGATCAGTTGCGTGTCATCTGCGAAGTTAGTAAAGTAAATCCCCAACTGTGAAAGAAGGGTGCAGATACAGCGGATGTATAAGTTAAAGAGTAGTGGGGAGAAGCTAGCTCCCTGGGGGATGCCACAGTTTACAGGATTAGAGCTAGTAGAGTGTCCACACCAGGTGATTTTGGAGTTTCTATCCTCTAGGAACGAGGATACCCATTCGATGGCTTCCTCTGAGCAGTTTCCCACTAAGGGCCTCTCAGAGCTTCCCGTGATCTAATAAATCGAAAGCTGCTGAGAGGTCCAGAAGAATCAGCAATCCTGCTTTTCCTTTGTCCAGAATACTCAGCATTTTGGTTTGGAGATCAAGTAGTTCAGATTCAGTGCTATGAGCACTTCTGAAACCTGATTGTTGGGGATGTAGTAGGTCATGCTTGTCCACGTATTCTTGCAGTTGATGTGTAGCTATTTTGTCGATACTTTTCAGCAAGAAGTTGCAATTAGTAATAGGCCTAAGGTTGGCCGGGTTTTGTTGATCTAGACCAGGGTTTTTCACCAATGGTGTGACTGTAACTGTTTTTATGTCAGCGGGGACTTTTCGATCTCTGAATGATGAATTTGCCATACGGCATAGAAATGGTGCAAAAATGTCTGCATATTATGAGTTTAGGGGGTAGAATGTTTTCGGCGCATGAAGTGCAGTTTATGTGATGATTCGTGGAATACACGAACCTTGGGGTAACGGGCGAGATGTACGGCGTCCATTTTACTCATCCAACATGGAGAATCACATTGCGGCAAGTAACGGCAGCCGTTGTTGCACATGAGGAAGAGGCTGTAGCCACGCCCCCAGACTGGCGAGCAGTACTTCCGTATCCATCACCCGCATATCGGCACGTTGCTACTCTCATTCCAGAGTCCATCCGCGCTTCGCAGACGTAAGTACGCTTTTGTGCCCGCTGCCTTTCCACTTCTTTTCTTATTAGTATAAGTACTAAGTTGACTATCCTGTGTCTATTTCTGCGCTCTTAATTGTTGTTGGAACTCCCTTTACCATCCGCCTTAGGCAATCATCAGAATGCGGCTCCGATCCCCTGCCTTCTCCCCCGCCTTCTGTGGAATCAGAGGAGTTATTGTGTTCACAAGGCTATCCCTCATCTAGGGATATTAGGACGAAGGTCCCGGTACGATCCTTAATATAGAGTCAAATTTCCTTCATTGGCATTACTCGTGCTTTACCCGGTATTTTTTCATTCATCACAATCCTCCTTTCTTAAGGACTCATTCATCTCTCTACACGGATCATTACGCTACTTCCTTCTTCCCAGAACAAGTGGGGTATTAGTCTCTCCAGAGTCTCCTTCGGGTGGTAAGCTTAAGTGACATTCCATCTCATTTAACAGGATCAGGTTTGGGAGGGGAAAGAAGAAGTCTAATTTTCATTCTTTACACTTTGTTAGGCTTTGCAACTATTCCCCCTGTTTTCTCCAAATCTGCCATCCAGGAACTTAACCCTCCAGTCTTCCGGGCCTGATTTAGGTTTTTCTAGGGTAAGCCTTTTAGAGATCAACCAATATACTCTCTTTGGGTCTGTTACATTTATCCTTTGTGTCATTAATCCATCTCTGTGTTTACTTGCATCTAGCACCCATAGATCTTGGAGGAGATTAGGAAGTTCAAACGAAGGGGCTAATTATTATCCACCGGAAACATCTCCAGGGAGCAGTCTTCAGGAAACTACGCTCTCTAGCAGCCCTTCACAGGGTTTTTTTCCCCGTAAGTGGTTTTCCCTGGAGGCTCCACCACTGTCGGACTCTGCAAAGTCGGATTGTGGAGGGGCTTCTAGGTATTTTCCCATTACTTCTGAAGATTAAAGAACCATCAATCCCGAAGAAGAGAGAGGTAGGAGCTTTGTTCATCTGTATTGGAGTGAGAGTGCATGTAATGGTTTTGAAATATCACAGTTAGCAACGCCAGAAAGAATGAGAACAGTACTCTGACTCAGATAAAGATTCAGAAGACTCATTGATTCTAAAATGGATCAACAAATACAGCAATTGATAGCGGCAGTCCAGTCTCTTACATCCGAGAATCAAACTCTTAAACAGGAAAATGCCACGTTACTACAGAACCAGCAGCAGGCAGCACAGCAAAACCAGCAGCAGACAGCCCAGCTAGCTGCCGCCCAACAGGCCATAATAAACCGATCTCCCCACTGTTCGGAGGTGCCTCCTGGGCCTTTGACAGGAGGTCAGTTTGACGGTAATCCACATAAAGTCAAAGAGTTCTTAGACGCCTGTACCATTCAATTTGCATTCAAGGGTACCTATTTTCACACAGATAGAGACTGCGTTGGGTACATGATTTCCCAGATGACCGGTCCCGCATTAGCTTGGGCAACCCCATTGGTCACCTCCAATAATCCGATCTTGGATTCACATACAGCTTTTTGCAATAGTATAAGAACGATGTTCGGGCGACAAAAGATACGGGTTGCGTCCCAAGAACATCTATTAGATCTGAGACAAGGAAACCTAGATATTTTAGAATATATCACCAAATTCAAGCAGATGGCTAGTGAAACTACCTGGTTGGACGATGCGCAGGTCACACTGTTTCGAAGAGGACGGTCCGAAGAATTAAAAGATGAAGTCTCGCGGGTACCCAGACCCGCATCACTGACTGAATTCATTGCCTTAGTGATGCAGATGGATTACCGTCTGAAAGAACGGAGCAGTGAGCGAAGAAAGGGAAGAACTCAACATCCCTTTACTCCAGCGTCCTCATCTAATAAAGCCAACACATCAGAAGAGCCCATGCAATTGCGTACCACTGCTAGGGGTCCATTATCATCAGAGGAAAGGTCGAGGAGGAGAACACAGGGCCTGTGTATGTATTGTGGGGCGAATACCCATTCAGTTCAGGAGTGTCCCATCGCTCCTCCAAGAAGGTCGGGAAACGCCAACTCCCGACTGTAGGAGGAACCACGGTTCGGGAACCAACTACCCCAAATGGTTCCTCAAACAAGTTACAGAATTATATGTGTACCGGGTCTTCTCACTCATACATGATGGTCCTTCAAGTCACTTTAAGATTCGGGAATCATAGTGGCCTTGAGGTTTCCACACTGATAGATTGCGGAGCTGCGGGCAATTTCATTGATGATCTATGGGCCACCCAGAATAATCTTCCACGATCCAATAAACTAGAAGCCATACCGGTTGAAAGTGTGGATGGGAGTCCTCTTATTTCAGGTCCCATAATCAGTCAAACCGGGTCACTGACCATGTCCATAGCAAACCATCACAAGATTATTTCGATGGACATAATCAGAGCCGCTCACTATCCCATCATTTAAGGGTTACCATGCTTACGCAAACATAACCCTTTCATCAATTGGTCAGCCGGGTCTTTCTTTTTAGGCTCAGAGTTTTGTCTGGCCCATTGGATTAAAGAGAAGGGACTCACCCCGACCAAATCTTGTACTACTTTGAATAATCCAAAAAGAACCACCATCCTTAATTGTGTATCCGGCCTTCCCACCATATATAATCAATTTGCAGAGGTCTTTTCCACTTCGGAATATTCACAGTTACCGCCTCACAGAAGAGATGACTGTGCTATTGAGTTAGTACCGCAACAACCACTGCCATTTGGGAGAATGTACATTCTTTCCGCTCTGGAGAAGGAGGTTCTGCGGGAATACTTACACACAAATCTAAAGAATGGATTGATTACCGAGTCCACGTCCCCAGCAGCGGCATCTCTAATTTTTTATCCCTAAGAAAAATACCAACGAGCTTAGGCCCTGTATTGATTACAGGGGATTGAGCAAAATAACCATTCCTGATAAATATCCCATGCCATTAATTCCGGATATTCTGGAGGCCGTCAAAGGAGCCACAGTGTACACTAAGCTGGATCTCAAAGGAGCTTATCATTTGATCAGAATAAGACAAGGAGACGAATGAAAGACGGCTTTTAGGACCCCATTCGGGCATTTTTAATATCAGGTAATGCCTTTTGGACTCTCCGATGCTCCCCCCGTATTCCAGAGATTCATGGACCATATGTTTGCAGACCTACTTTTACATTCCGTCATCGTCTACCTTGACGATATTCTGGTATTCTCTAAGACTTACATCGAGCATGAATCCCAGTTGAGAGAAGTACTCAAGAGGCTTAGCCATAACCATCTCTTCTGCAATCTGGAGATATGTTTGTTTCACCAACCCACAGTGACCTATTTAGGTTAAATTTTATCAGCCCAAGGGATTGCTATGGATCCTGAAAAGGTTTTGGCCGTAAAAGACCAACTCCGGTATCATGCAAGGACATACAAAGGTTTGTGGGGTTTTCGAACTTCTATAGAAGGTTTATTCCTAATTTTTCCGCTCTGACACAACCCTTAACTAACTTGCTCAAGAAGGGAGTGACATTCTTGTGGACCGAACAGACTCAAAAAGCTTTTGATGAATTAAAAACCAGGTTTACCACTGCACCAATATTGATGAACCCAGACCAATCACGTCCTTTCCTCTTGGAGACAGATGCATCACAATATGCCTTGGGAGCGGTATTACTACAAAAGGATGATCAGAGCCAGGAACGTCCTATAGCATATCTATCGAAGACCTTAGCACCTGCTGAGCTGAATTATACGGTGCTTGAAAAGGAATTGTTGGCGATAAAACGGGCATTTGAGGAATGGAGACACCTACTGCTGGTGGCCCAGTACCCTGTGGAAGTTAGAACCGATCACCACAACCTCAGAATTCTGCAATATGCCCAAACTTGCAATAGCAGACAAGCAAGGTGGGCTAATTTTTTTCCCCCTTCCAGATTATCTTTTCCTTTATTCCGGGGAAATACAATTTTCAGGCAGATGCATTATCCCGGAAGGATCACTCTCCTCCTGAACCCTTTAGATCTGAACCTATTTTTCTGTGTCTGGCAATGGAGTTGACGAAACCACCAGATTGCCTGGAGCGTTTGAGGCTTCAATCAGGAACAGTCAGACTCGACAAACTTTCAAAAACCCTACAAAAGTCCTTGACAAAGAAAGATGGAATTTATTTCCATGATCAACAGGTATGTACCTACCAAGATTCTACAAAAGGAAGTATTGAGGATGGGTCATTATATAAAAACAGCAGGACATCGAGGAGTCTCTACTACACGAGAATTAATTTCTCAGCATTTTTGGTGGCCATACTGGAGAGAAGACATACGACAATACGTCAAATCCTGCCCCATTTGTCTTCAGACGAAAAAGGCCTAAACATTTTCCTTACGGGAGTTTAGTACGGATGCTGATACCCACAAGACCCTGGCAGATCATTTCTACAGACTTTGTGGTAGATCTCCCTCTGTCTGGAGGTCACACCACGATAATGGTAACTATTGACACCTTCACAAAATTGGCGCATTTTGAGCCTTTCCCGAGTCTTCCCACGGCCGCTCAAATGGCTCGGACCTTTATTACCCAAATGTTTACGCTCCATAGACTTCCAGAGACTATAATTTCAGACAGAGGCTCTCAGTACACTTCTCGGTACTGGAAACAAATCTGTAAGATATTGGGGATAACACGAGCATTGAGTTCCGGGTTTCACCCTCAAACCAATGGCCAAACAGACAGACTCAATCAATCCCTGGAAGGATATCTACGGAGTTATATGTCCGCAGCCCAAGACAACTGGTTGGAGTTATTACCTATGGCAGAATTCGCATATAATAACTCCTATCACTCCACAATCAACGCCTCACCGTTTTTCTGTACTTATAGTTTCCATCCAGCGTCCTTTCCCAAAACTGGATTTACAGATAGCAAATTCCCAGATGTGAACCATCTAATGCATTAGATTCGTCAGGAACATCAATCCGCCGAAAAGGCCCTCAAAGACTCCCAGATGAGAGTGAAGAAGTTTGCAGACCGGCACTGTACCCCAGCTCCAATCCTGAACCGGGGAGATTGGGTATGGTTATCTTCTCACTTTCTGCCTCGGCATTTACGACCATCGAAACTCTCTCCAAGATACATGGGTCCCTTTTGAGTTTTGGGTAAGATTGGAGCAGCTGCCTTCAAACTCTGATCACCCAAGACCTGGTCTTGCATCCATCCAGTTTTTCATGTATCCCAATTAAAGCCTGACCAGCAGAGTTCTTTCCATCCTCATATTTCCGCATGTCCCGATCCCATTGCATCATCTACTGGTCCGGAATATGAAGTTTCCGGTATTTGTGACTCTCGTTACCATCACGGTAAGTTGCAATACTTAGTAGATTGGAAGGGTTATACTCCCACCGACCGGACTTGGGAATCTGAGGCCGCAGTACATGCTCCCAAACTTGTAAGACAGTTCTATCTGAAACATCCGGACAAACCGGGGGGAACACCTCTAAAAGGGGGCATACTGTGATGATTTGTGGAACACACGAACCTTGGGATAACGGGCGAGATGTACGGCGTCCATTTTACTCATCCAACATGGAGAATCACATTGCGGCAAGTAACGGTACAGCCGTTGTTGAACATGAGGAAGAGGCTGTAGCCACACCCCCAGACTGGCGAGCAGTACTCTCATTCCAGAGTCCAGCCGCACTTCGCAGACGTGAGTACGCTTTCGTGCCTGCTGCCTTTCCACTTCTTTCCTTATTAGTATAAGCACTAAGTTGACTATCCTGTGTCTATTTCTCCGCTCTTACTTGTTGTTGGAACTCCTTTTACCGTCTGCCTTAGGCAATCATCAGAACGCGGCTCTGATCCCCCGCCTTCTCCCCCGCCTTCTGTGGAATCAGAGGAGTTATTGTGTTCACGATGCTATCCCTCATCCAGGGATATTAGGAAGCAGGGCCCGGTACGATCCTTAATATAGAGTCAAATTTCCTTATTGGCATTTCTCGTGCTTTACCCGGTATATTTTCATTCATCACAATCCTCCTTTCTTAAGGACTCATTCATCTCTCTACACGGACCATTACGCTACTTCCTTCTTCCCAGAACAAGTGGGGTATTAGTCTCTCCAGAGTCTCCTTCGGGTGGTAAGCTTAAGTGACATTCCATCTCATTTAACATGATCAGGTTTGGGAGGGGAAAGAAAAAGTATAATTTTCATTCTTTACACTTTGTTAAGCTTTGCAACTATTCCCCCTGTTTTCTCCAAATCTGCCATCCAGGAACTTAACCCTCCAGTCTTCCGGGCATGATTTAGGTGTTTCTAGGGTAAGCCTTTTAGAGATCAACCAATATACTCTCTTTGGGTCTGTTACATTTATCCTTTGTGTCATTAATCCCTCTCTGTGTTTACTTGCACCTAGCACTTATAGATCTTGGAGGAGATTAGGAAGTTCAAACGAAGGGGCTAATTATTATCCACCGGAAACATCTCCAGGGAGCAGTCTTCAGGAAACTACGCTCTCTAGCAGCCCTTCACAGGGTTTTTTTCCCCGTAAGGGGTTTTCCCTGGAGGCTCCACCACTGTCTGACTCTGCAAAGTCGGATTGTGGAGGGGCTTCTAGGTATTTTCCCATTACTTCTGAAGATTAAAGAACCATCAATCCCGAAGAAGAGAGAGGTAGGAGTGTTGTTCATCTGTATTGGAGTCAGTGTGCATGTAATGGTTTTGAAATATCACAGTTTATGGATGAAAGAGTGGTTAGCATGTTATCTAATGATATCGGTGAAAATTCGAATTTGGGTACTTTGGTTTCTAAATTTACTTTGTGGTGAAAGGCTGGAGTATCTGTGACTTTACAGTTTATTATAGTGTCTCTGGGTTTTAAAATCTTTTGTGCGAAGGCTGTTTGGACTTTTTTGCAGTCCAGCAAGGATGGCTGAAAGGGAGGAGAAAGAGTGGGTGGTTTTTCAGTTGTTTTTAAGATTTGGAACAGATTGCTGGTGGAATTTGAAGCGCTGGCGATTTGCTCATTGTAATAGTTTTTCTTTGTTTCTATTACTTTAGTTCTGTATAAAGTGTCAATTTTTTTTCCAGTTTTCTTTATTTAGCTCTGTGGGAGTTTTAATCCACTGTCTTTCAAGTTTTCTTTTTCCCATTTTAAGTGTGCCTAATTCTGTCGTAAACCAATTTTGATGGTTTAGATTAGGGCAAGCTTTTTTTGTTTTTTAAGTGGAGCCTTCTCATCGAGAAGCTCTTGGAAGTAATTCATGTAGCTAGCTAGGATTATATCACAGCGATCGTCCTCTGAGGTTATATCCATGATGTGTGTGATCCCTTGCAGTAGGATGTCTGGTGTGATTTTTTTCAGGTTCCTACTTTGGATATTTGTGGGCAAGTTGTCAGGGCGGTTTGTTTTGAATGTTAGTGACATTGTGGCTTCAATTTTATAGTGGTCGGTCCAGATACAAGGCTGTGTGTTTGTTACTGTAAGTTCTACATTGTTTGTGATAATCCAGTCTAGTTGATTGTTTGATTTGCTGGTGGGGCCATTATTTGCAATTGAGTAGCTGATATATGAGAGATTTTTTTCCAGGCATATGGCGTCTTTATCAGTGGGGATACCACGCCATCTGTTTAAATCACCCAAAAGAATTGTTCCTGTGTTGTTTCCTTTTAGGTTATTTAAGATACGGCAGATGTCGTCATTGAAGTCAGAAATTAGTGATGGGGGTCTATAAATGACAATGAAATTGATGCAATGGTTATGGGAAGGGGTGAGTTTGAGGTGAAGAACTTCGCACCCAGGACATTGGATTGCTGAAGAAAAAAGCTTAAAATCCTGTCTAGCTATTATGGCTACCCCGCCTCCATTCTAGCTATCACAGAGACCTGGCTACATGAAGCCGCTGGTCCTGCCCTCCCGCTAGTCATCCCACATGGTCACTCTATCAGGCAAGATAGACACTCAGCCAAAGGTGGGGGAGTAGCCCTCATAATCAATGACTGCCTGGTGGCAAAACAAACCGCCTCACACCTCGGGGAGAACGTCGATTCCCTTGTAGTTAAGATTTCTATCTATCCCCAACACGACCCTCACCATCCACCTAGCCTACCACCCTCCAGGCCCAATAGCTGACTTCCATGATAACCTCGCCCATCTCTTAGGGGAGAACCTTAAAAACTCCACAAAAGCAGTTCTCCTAGGGGACTTCAATCTGGGACTTAATGACCACAAAGATTGACCCTCCAAAGCCTTGGCCCAAGCTTTACAAGAGCTCGGTTTCCACCAAAAAATCCTCCCACCCACCCATTGCAAAGGGGGCACCCTTGACTGGGTACTAGACTACAACTGTGATGTAGATGTCAGCTCTTATACCCCTACCCCTTGGTCTGACCATCACCTTATACACTTCCTCATTTCTACTTGCACCATCACACCCAAAAATCTCAGCCCGATCTCACCTGCGTTAGCCAGAAGTGCACAGAACCTTACCAAAGAATGGATCCTCCGCTACCTAGACACTCTAACTCTCAGCCTCCCATCCTCCTCAGACCCTTTGGTGCTGGCAGACATCTATAACACAACACTGGAAACAGTGTTGACACCATTGCACCACTACAGACCAAAAAAGTGAAAGAAATAAAACACTCCAATACTTGGTTCACTGCAGAACTGAAAGAATTACGTACACAAAAACGTAAAGCCCTGAGCAGATGGCTAGGATTCCCACAGGAATCCATGCTATCCGCTTACAAAACTTTGGCCACTCAATACAAGAAGGCCATAATTACTACCAAATCTTCCTCCTACAACGAAAGAATCTTTAATGCCACCTCTGAATCTAAAGAGTTCTTCGCCATATTCAAAGAACTATCCACCCCAGCCACCAAATCACAAGAGATTGACAAAGACAAAGCATGGTGTACCAGTGTACAAACAGCCTTGTTAAACAAAATAGAGCTCTTGCAAAAGAAGATCCATGAGCATCACAAAAACCTCTCTAAACATATCAAGTTAGCATCCCACACTGACATTAAGGTCACCAAAGACAAAATAAAACCCTTCTCCTTCAGGGAAGTTATTGAGTACGAAGTAATAGAATTGTCAACAAAATCAGGCCATCCAACTGTAAAGGTGATGCCTGCCGGGCCAAACTAGTCAAGGACTGTGCAGAAACCCTAGCCCCTTTTCTAAAAACATTCATCAACGCCTTCTTCAACTCCAATACAGGCCCTGATAGTTTAAAAGAAGCTTGGGTTCGCCCACTTCTGAAAAAACCCTCACTGGACCTGGAAATAGCTAACAACTACAGGCCCATGACCACCGTCCCATTTTTGCTCAACATTTTGGATAAGGTTGCCTATACACAAATCCTGCACTTTTTGGAAGAAAATAAGATCCTGGGCAAAAGGCAATCTGGATTCCACCCAGGCCATGGGACAGAATCCGCCTTACTCGATCTCAAAATACAACTTGGCGACATTATGGACAAAGGCAAACCGGCACTTCTCCTCTTGCTAGATCTGTCACTGCATTTGATCTCATCAACCATGATATTCTCTGTAAGCAACTAAAAAACGTGGCCCACTTCTCCCCGCAAGCAATAGCATGGATTACATCCTTCCTCAATGGAAGACTCATGCAAGTCTTCTCAGACTCTGCGTGTGCCTCCCCCACCACCATACAGTGGAGTCGCACAAGGATCCTGAACTGCCCTGACCTTGTACAACATTTTCACCCTTCCTCTCTTCAATGACTTGGATCGTCGTGACATAGCCTACACAAACTATGCCGAGGACACGCAAGTCCTATTCCCCCTTACCGGCATCTACGAACAAGACTCTGCGGCCCTAACCAATATCTACACAGCCATCCAAACATGGATGGCAGCCACCGGACTCTGTCTCAATGGAGACACAACAGAGATCCTTGTGGTAGGCACCAAATAAACACTCAATAAACTCTCCCCAAAATACAGCACCTTCAACATCGACAATACCATTATCACTGTTTCATCAGCAGTAAAAACCCTAGGAGTGTACCTTGATTCCTCCTTGTTCATGACACGCCAGGTCAGTGCGGTAGCCTCCTCCGCTGCCCTCACCACAAAAGTCGTCAGCACAGTCAAACCATTCTTATCAACCAAAAATTGCCTATCAATTGCCAGACCCACAGTCAGCACTAAGCTTGACTACTGTAATTCCCTCTTCCTGGGCACCTCTGCCAAAAAATCTTAACAGGCTACAGGTTACACAAAACAATGCTCTCAGAGTAGCTTTGAGTATTCCAAAAAGGGAACACATCTCCCAGGCAAGGAAAGACGCTCATTGGCTGCCGGTTAAAGAACGCATTCACTTTAAAACCATGGCCATTACACACAAATGCCTCTCACTCAACGCCTCCCCCCTATTTATCGGAAAGGATGACCCTCAGCTCGTCATCCAGACCCACGAGATCTCACCTCACTATCCAGATCTATGTCCCCTCCTTCAGAAGGTCCAAAGCAGGAGACACCAGTTTTCAACACCTAGCACCCAGAAACTGGAATGCCCTCCCCACTGTACTCAGAAATGGAAAGTCCTACACAGTTTTCCGCAAAATGCTGAAAACCAAATTGTTCAATTAATCATGTCACTTCGCTGCAACATGCAACATTTTCTCAAGCCTGTCATGATGTTCCCCTGTAACCAATGAACATGCATCGTGTCTATATTGTTTGCACTTCTGCTCTTCTTATGTAAGTCTGTACTAAGCAAGTATTCTGTAACAGCGCCACGATGCCCCAGGGCCACTGGGCGCTATATAAATTTAAATAAATAAAAATAAATACCAAGAGATAAGTCTTATGAAGTCCCATACCAGTTGGACTTTAGAAAAACCTACCTAACAAGATCTCAATTTGGATATCAGTCTGGTCCCACCCACCTCGGCAGTCCAGCACCGAAATGCTATTTTTTTATTATGAATTTATAATCACCGAAGTGATTTTTACAAGCTAGTAGAAAATCAATCAATTAGTCCTAAGTGCAAAAGTAATGAAGAAAATAAGCCAAAGAAGAAGCAGAAAGACAAAGAAGGATACGGAAGAGGGAGCAGACGAAGAAATAGAGTGAGTGCTAATTCAAAACACAGTAGATCAAGAGATAAATAACAAAGGCGACACCCTCTAAAGTTGTAGAGTATGCTGATTGAAAAAAGAAAGAAAAAGGGCTCTAAGTATCTGGCGAGGGTTCCGTTACTTTGTCCTTAAAAATTAGGTCCAAAATTTTAGTAGCCGCTATCGCTCATGAAGGTCTGAGGCCCCCTATTAATCGCTCCCACCATAGTTCTTCTTCTGTCAAATACGCTTTCTTCAAGTGGTGTAGCAAGTAAGGGGTTCTGTATGAAGTTGTGCCCGGGCATGATAGCAGAAGGTGCCGTAGTGTTTCAATTGTTTGGTTTGCTTTCCAAAAACGGCAACTGTTAGTCGCAGAGGCTCCTCATGATCTCATTTGTAGGCAGTCAATTCAGCCTGGCTCGAAGAAGTGTAGATCTTGTTTTCCTATTTGGGTGCCTAATGAGGAATGTTTGCAGTTCGTTCAATTTTCTGACCGCTATGGGTAGATGCTGGGTCAGTTTGTAGGCGGATGCTTTCTCCAGCGTGTCAATCCAGTCTGCTTCTTCTAACCAAAATGCTGTTTAGATTCACTGTATTGAAATGATTTTTTTTTGACTGTCCTGAAAACATTAAATTGATATAGAACTAGGTGCTCATTATCTAGCAGGGGATGGTACAAGATGTTGTTTTAAGTGTTGGGCCTAGCATGGGTGCTAAAGGGGCAGGACAAGGTGGAAGAGTGCTACGGGGTTAGGTGAGTTGGAGTTATTTCTCAGATGAGGTGCGAGTGCAGATTAGACACACCTTGCAGAGGTCGGTGGGGTCCTTTTTGAATTGCAGGCCAGAGGGGGAAACCACGATTTGCTGGAAGACGTTAGTCGACAGTGTTGAGGCATAGACTAAGAACCCTTGTCTCAATGTCTTATCTTTTTTGATGTATTGACAGGCTCGGACTAGCTTATGGGGCAGTAGCCCATGGCCGTACCAAAAACGAAAAATGCTTGTGTGGGACAGTATTTTAGGTCAAAGTCGGGCACTCTTTGGCCAATGTGGGCCAGTTTTATGAGTTACTCTACTATGCAGCTAATAGTTTTGACCATTGTTGCTGAATATATACTCTTTAAAATGTACAATTTGCATCACATTTAATCAAAAACCTTCCCCTTGGGTACTATTCAAACAGCGTCACAAAAGGAATTAATTCCCATTTGAAACTGTGGGGCACTTTTTCGTTGCTGCCCGAGACAATTTTATGCCCGGTCCCACCCTGTGTTTTGAGGTTATAGTCCGCTACTTCAGGTGGTGCTATTGAGCCCACAGAGGTTGTGCTTCGCTTACGGTTACACAGAGTTTTTGCCAAGACTGCTATGTAGGTGATGCAGCTGGATTCAACGCTGGTTCTGCCTAGTAAGGCAAGTCAGTGCAGCGGGATATGATTTGGGTGATGCAGAGGAAGCTGCGTTTGCCCCTGCCCAACCATCCATGACTTCCTTGATGTGGCCTGAGAGAAGGGTATATGCCAATTAAAAGGGCATTGCCACTATCCAAGGTGCGAACTGCCCTTTCCAGTTGCCACTCTCTGAATCTCTCAATGTTTGAGATGGCGCATGCGCGGTACAGGTGCCACCGTTCTGAAACTGATACTTCTGAAACTGCGCACCAATGCATCTCTGAAGTAAGATAGAGCGCTCTTCGCAGCAGCGTACACACTATCCTTAACATTCCCGCTGTTTTCTTGGCAGACGGTTACTTTCCCTCGTTTACAGCCTCCCTGCCATGGTAGATGGCAACTCATTTGTCTCCTTGATATTTTTGAGATGGATACGTGGATTGGAAATGTAAAGCCTAACTATACGTTGCATCTGTGGAACATATTGTTTATTAACATCGAAAGACAGATCGGTTTTTAATTAAAAATCTTCTGCCACGCTGTACTTCACGGAGTCCCACTTTATTATGAAACACTTCAATCTCGCTCACAAAACACATATGTCTTGCACGTTTCAAGATGCTGCTCGCAGCTCGCGCGGGACCGTCTCCCAGTCCTGTCAGCACCATATGCTCCGGCGCTCATTTGGGGTCCCTCGCCGGCATTTGTGTCAGCAGCTTCTTGGCTGGTGCACAATTCAGCAACACTCGGCGAGTCTCGTCTCCTGCGAAAGTTGAGGAAAGGTGTCCCTGGTTGGGACTGCGCTGCTGCTCGTTCGTCCGCCCATCGTGTTAAAAACACTTTTTGAGAATGCCAATCTAAGGCGGAGATGTGGGAAGTGTCACGTGCTTTTTAAGAAGTATCACAGGTTTAGGTCACCTTTAGAAGTCACCTTGTTACTTTGGCGGGGTACTTAGCTTATAACATCCATAGCTCTCAACCATTTGTCTTGCAAAGGCGGGTGAAATCACCCGATTTTGTTTTTGGCGGGTGAGACGCCCATTGAAATGAATGGGCGTGCAGGAGGCTTGGCGGGTGAGGCAGCCCTTTGCAAGGCGGGTGACACCCGCCAAAAGCGGGTGAGTTGAGAGCTATGAACATCTGTGTAATGCTTGTATTGCTTACTAGCAGGTGTACCCTTGCTTCACATGGTAATTCCTACTTCAGTCCTAGTTTGGAGTTTATTCAATTAACTAAACCAATGATTCTTTGTAGACAATATTGCTAGTCTTTCCTATGTATAAAATTGTCTTTGTTTCCAACTCTGGAGCAAGCCACACAAAGCTGACCATGAGAAAAGCACGACACCCGTAAATCGGTTCCAGCTACTTGGATTAGGAGCGTCAGAAAAAGGTATATTTTATACTTGCTAAATTGTCTACACCATGGAACCTACCCACCTGCCAAACTTCATGTTTGTGGCATGTTGGGAAGTATGCTGAAAATTTCGCACAGACACACACACACCTATCCACATATGTCAAGTGTAAGCATTACAGACCGCTTAAAAAAAATAATAGGAGAATGTACATTTTATTCATTTTCCATTGTCTACATCATGGGGACTACTCCCATGCCCAATTTCAGGTTTGCAGCATGTTGGAAAGGATGCTGGACATTTTGAGCAGACACACACATATCCACGTTTGGCAGCGATACGAATTGCAGACGACTTAAAAATGTATTTTCGGAAAATGTGTATTTTATACTTTTTACATTGTCTACACCATGGAACCTACTCCCATCCCAAATTTCAGGTTTGTAGCATGTTGCAAAGTATGCTGAACATTTCAAACAGACACACACGCATTTTCCCTTTAATATATAGAGATGGATTATCTTCATTACCGCTAGTCCTGCTCTTCCTCGTCCCAGTACAATATCATATGAAGATGGCATGTTAACTCAACTGCCTTTCCCAACCAATGTCTGATCCTTATACTTTAGCCCCACCCCTTTCTCCATCCAGGTACATTACCGCTGAAGACTGGCCACTTTTCCTGTACCCTGACCTTGGAATCAGATCCATCCCAACGGGGCGGGAGAGGCAAGAGCTTTTCTGTGATGTGGAATACTAGGGGTTTTAACGATTACCGGTAAGTAATGAAAGCATTACCCCAACTTCCCTCTTTCTCGTCTCAATGTAATGAGCCTCATAACGGGTTTGGCCTTGTGATAAGGAAGTGGTGGTAATTCCATTACTACCACTTTTTTCAACCTGCCCAGGCTCATAATTTTACCTGGGAAGGCTTCTCACTGATAAGCGAGAGGCAGTGCTTGGTTTCCTGAAACATGTTCTAGAAAGGATACACTGAAGTGCTTTAAGATTTCTTAGGTGGTGATTTGAGCTGTATGTTAAATGTGTGATAATGGCAAATTTGCATTTCTGATACACAACTCCCTGTAAAATGTTTTTATTAAAAGTATTTTTGTTAGGACTTATTTTCTGCACTCTGGCCTGGTGGACAGATGTATAGGAGGACAACCTATATTGTGACAGGGACAACTCTAGCTGAGATGTAGCCAAACCAGTTTGGGTAGCAGTGACAGGTGGTCTACCCTAGGTTTTTCAGAGGTGGTGAGCTTGTAAAGAGTCCGCAATGAGGTCACACAATGGGAATCACAAATTACACTTAGACAGGATGTATACAAATAAAGTTATTATTTATCGGGCAAAACCTACGATAGAAAAATGACTACTAGTAAGTAGGGTTATCACACAACACTGAATAAAATAAATACCTATATACATTCACTTATGATATGGCATAAAATATATCACAAACTCCTGCAAATGAAAGGTAAGATTAGTATTATGCACTTAAGGTCCACAGAGAATGACCCCTAACTAAAATTGTCCAGCCCTAAGTTGTCTGGGGCATTTTGCCCAATAGTTCAGGTGAACGTTCCACAGAATCTTTGAAGCAGGAAAACATGCAAGTAGGGTATCTGGGGTCCAGTGAAGGGTTGTTATGGTTAGAGTACATATTAAACCAGCTAACAGAACTAATCCCAACCTTCAGAAGTCTTGCGCAAGTAAGAAATGGCAAAGCCAAAAGTGATAGAATAAAGGTTCATTATAAGCAAATTGACTTAAAATGAGAGTATAGGGGTAGCTAAGAAGCTCTGTAACTTACCACCATACTCCAATTCTTCCCCAGACTTGGCAGGACAAAGGAAGAGGGTCCGAGGTTGCAGTACTCGATTTGCTCGATTTGCAGGTGTAGCATGTTCTATCTGATCTCTGGTTGGTGTCTTTCACTGTTGCAAGGACTATCGATTGAAGAATGCAGTAAGACTTGATGCAGAACAACTCGCAGGACTGGATTCGGGTCAGGTAAGTGATTTCAGATGGTGGACACCGCAACACAGCGACACAAAGAGACTCAACTTCTGCGGTCAGACTTTCTTTTCTATCTCGGGCCCCGCTGGTGCTAGGATGCCGACATTTCGCAGCGGTAAGTCTTGTAGGGCCAGCTGGCATCACAGAAGCCCAAATTCAGAGCTGGTCAGCCACAGGATGATCCCGGGACACTTCCCAAGGCTCTTCATTACAGGTTACCGAGCAGATGTCAGGAATGGATGGTCCCTCCACTCCAAGGGTCATAGCTCCTTTGCAGGCCTGCTAAAGATCACAAGCAAGACAAGGCTCCTCCAGGACAGCAGCAGACGTTGGTAGCTAAGCTTTCTTCCGATGGGTCACTGGTTTCTTTGTGGGTCTTGCAGCTGGATAGGATTCTTGGCTCCTTCAGGTTTACCAAGATCTCTGAAGAATAGGTGCATAGGCCCTCACTAGCAAATGCCAGGAAAGGACTAGCCCACACACACCCCCAGCAGTGGTCCAATCAGGACCACTGGCAGTGACATTCATGCATACTACTCAGACACACTGAAACCAGTTTGTGGATTGGGACCAGACGGTCCCAGCACACATCCTGCCAGCAAACACACACAGCTCTCCCGTAGCCTGCCAAAGCACTGGAAGGCCTTATAAGGATTTTCCTGGCCTCTCATGCCCGGAAGAGGGCTATAGAACTAGATAAGAAAAGGACAAGCAAACAATCTTGTGGCACGGCCATGTTTGAGCAGTAGCCACATGGTAAACACAGTATGGCTAAAACGAAAAGTCACCAAAAGTGGGGACAAGTCACTGCTGCCACCAGTTTATCGTTTTAGCACACCTGGAGTAACCAAAAATCCTGTGAGTATTAGCCATGGAAAAAAAAACATACCCCATTGTACTACAGTGTAAGCTGCTTTGTTCAATGAAAAAAAGTTACCACAAGTGATACGAAAGTCACCAAAAGTAGTAACACAGTAACACAACTAAGGGCAACAAAGTTTCCCAGTATTGACAGCTCAAAGGACATGTCAGTTTCCCCATGACATATGAGCAAAAGCCAGTACAGTGAATCTTAAGGCTTTACTGCACTGCAAAAAGTACAGGTCAGAATAAAAAAAAAAGAGTTTGGGGGTTCCATAAAGATGGATTGTTGGGTGTCCTGACCCATGTTTGAGCTATGATGCTGCAACATTTGGTGCTGTGGGCTTAGAAAATCCAAGATGGCCAAAAAGCCCACATGTGCGCCAGAATCCAGGAGAACCATGCAGTTTGTGCGCACACCAAGATGGTCACCCAAGGTGCCACCCATTTTTGCCTATGTTGTGAGCACAGAAGGGCACAGAGCCTAAAACCAATGCTGATTGCCAAAAGCAACCCATAACTGTTGGGAATTCATTTTGTTCAGGTCAAACATGGCTAATTTATGGGCACAACATTATTTTACTGCAGAACTACACCAATGCCATTTGTTGAACCTGGACAATATACTTCCATGTAATATCTCTTGTTTGAAATGCTTGAATTCAAGACTGATCCAAAAAAATGCATGCAGTACCCGCTTTTGACTGAGGGCGGCGCTAGCGGTCTAAACTCTGACAGGGAAACTGCATGTCAGGAGTTGCAGGAGAGGCCTTTACATCAAAGGCTGGGAGTTAATTAAAATCTTAACCACATGCTGTTCCCAGAAGACAATCTGATTTAATTAACAGGCCAAAGGCTGAGAAACCTCTCACCTCCAGAGATTCACACCAGGAGTCAGAATCTCACATGACCTCTTGATTGATAGAAGGCAGACTGGCTGGCAGCCTCCTGGAGACCACACACTAGGCTCTTGCACTTGAATAGAATATGCTGATGTTGACTGTTGACTGTACACAAAGAGCTCCCAGCAGAAGACACATGTGATCACTGACCCACCCAAGTCTTGGAGGCGGACTCTAACACTCTGAGAACTGAATTGAAAGCAAAATATATATTTTACAGAAACACTGATAACTCTTTGTAATCAAATGACAGGAATGTATAACTTTGAGAGCCTTAATTTAAAAAATGTACCTTCGATTCAAGCCCAAACTCAATTTGGGTGATGTTCTGGGGCAAAACCCCGCTATTTATGGATACTACAGACTCTGTGTTTAAGCTAGAGACATGGGAATTTATTGGAGTATGTATGAACAGGCCGTGTATATGTGTATAATTTTTAATGAAAAACCAATATTGCAAAACCAGTTAAAAATGCAAAATGTTGCCGTTTCTGAATGCAAGCTCTTAGAAACATCAGAGCTTGAACAGAGTATACCTCATGTGATACGTGATGGGTGCATGTAATTTCAAACCACTGTGTATCTATGAAATATGTCTTTAGGTCAAATATAGATTTGTGGGCAAACTGACCAGGGGAGGATCCTCTGACCCATAAAACCTACAGCATCACTCTGACTCACATTTCCTTCCCCCAATCATGGGAGAGGGGGGAATTGGGCCAATGACAAGTAGAAAGGGGCAGGCTTAGCTAGGCCCAGGCACACACCCACTTTCAAAACACATAAAAAGAGACTGCTGGGACAGGTAGAGGCATTCAATTCCATTTGCTGCAGAGCATGCTGACCGACGACTTCACATCCAGAGATCCTACACTTAGACTTCCAAGCTAAACAGAGACCACAGAACTTTGAAGCAAGAAGGCCCACTGCAAGCAAAAGTATTTGTCAGCAGGCCCAAAAATCATTTGCAGACTATTCACAGCCGGACCCAGCTGTTGATTCTGGCCTAAAACCCTGCGCCAGAAAGATCCAGAAGCAGTGCTGTACCCAGAGAAAGCAGAGCAGTATCCGGAACCAGAGGCCAGAGATCCAGAGTGACCCAGACCACTGTTAAGTGCCGAGACCAGAACCGGAGTCCAGTCCAAGACCTGACCAGATCCGTGGCGAGGCCTATTTCAAAAATATATTGTGAGTACCTAGCAGAACTGTGCAGAACCAATCTCTTAGTTAAAATAATCTAATCCAAACTATTTTAATCTAACCAGAACTGCCTCCTAGAAGTTGTCACTTGTTATTTTGCAAAGCTGTCACCTGTCATTTTCTAGCTGCAAGCTGTAACCTGTCGCTTTGAACTTTTAAAATTTCAAATCCGAAAAACAACCTTCACAAAATCGATCATAATTCCGTAACTGTTTGGGCTAGGAACTTGGTTTAACTTTCCTCTGAAAGCTTAGAATCTTCCCTTTCCTACAAGCCTAGAACCGACTTCCTACTCCTTATACCTTCTCCGCAATCACGATTCACGCATTCGCAAATTTTGCCGCGATTTGCGATTTGGCCCGATTTCTTTACTGTAAAAATCAGCAGCTTTTGCCTGAACTGCTCAAATTTCGTTTGCCTCTTAAGAACCATCCCTGAATCATTGCTAGAGTGAGCCTGAACTCATATTAACTAGATACCACTCACCCTGAACCTCCTGAAGGGAATTAAAAGCATTTTCAGCATATTTCTCACTGCATTGTCACCATATTCAAAGCATTTTGCCTGTGTTTCAAAACTCCTATTGTTGTATAAGCTGCTGAGGGGGAATTGAACTGAATTCTATTTGATTGCATTTCTAAGAACTGTGTGCTCTCCTCTTCATTTCCTTACATTGCATAAGGGGGGGGGTGGATTGCCAGAGAAAAGTGATTACATTGTTTTGTTGAAATCATATTGAGTATTTTCTGTATTGCATTTTCATTCAACATTGCATCCATCTGAAACTAGATAAAGCATTCTCTACCACCTTATTCTTCTGTTCCTATTCCCAAGCGTGCTACCTCATCTTTTATACCACTCCTGGGTAATCAAATCAGTTTATTAGTAGAACATTACCCATTGTTGTTAACTGCTCATGTTCTGGAGTGTGATATTAATTATTAATTTATTATAAAGTGTGATATATATATATTGTTTACATTCTAAAATAAACCGTTTAAACTTGCAAAACAGAACTACTTCTTGGCTCAGTGGGGTCAGGGGGGTTCCAAGAGAGGGGTGTTATATAGGGGTAGTCATCCAGAACTCATGAACTGGACATAAAGATATATCAATAAGGGTTTCCATTCAGTATCCCAGACTAGGCATTGACTTAGCTGTAGTGTTGGATTGAATCCTCTTACAAAATGGGGGCTCGTCCGGGATGTCTGGGTTAGATTTATCACTTGTGCAGATTAATACAGTGTGCCAACTGACAGGAGACATACATCCGGTCGGATCACCACGCTGTGTTAAGCTGTAAAGCACTCTTCAAAGGAAAGCTCTAAGGAAACGGTCTGCTTTGCAAAAATAAAATACAAACTTCTGTAAGTCAGGAAGGAACTCAAATTCCAGAATGACGACACTGGTAGACATCAAAATAGCCAGAGAGAACTTCTTACATAAGCTATTTGTGAGAGGTGAGTGGACTCATCAGGACCAAACAGTCTGGTTGCAGGCAATCGCGCAACAGGTCACTGAAACAGGGTCAGATATATGGGGAGATCAGGGTCCCCTACATGTGGCCCTGAGTGAACTATACATGGCCCCTAAGGCCAAGGATGGGCACAACAAGATTGCCAGCGTAGCGACATATTTATGTTTACATATGGGAGCCATGCAGGACAAATGTGCTGAAGGCCAAGATCTGGCGAGTAGGCAACTGCTGGCATTACAGAAGGCCCAATCTGATCTGGACTCTTCTGAGCAGAGGCTGCTCAGGAGCCAGGAGTCCGAAAATTACAGCAGACGGTACATCACTAAAATAAAGGAGGATATGGATGTGCTGCAACAGGAAAAGGGGGACCAGGATACCAGATTTCTGGCCTTGCAGAAGGAGTACCAAGAAGGTTTGGACTCCCTACTGCAGAGCCAGAAAAAGCTGGAGCAACAGCTAGACTTCAATAGGGCATGTGCTGAGCAGGTAGTCACCCTGCAAAGCTACCTAGATAGGGAGAAGGGAGAGAGAAATAAACTGATTTTGAAAGACCTGGATACCCAGGCAGAGTTTGACCAGGAGTGCCAGAAAACTGGTGCCTTCCAAAGGCAAAGGGACGACCTGGCGGCACAGATGCAGGCTCTTAGTCAGGAAAGGGATACCTTAGGCCAGGAAGTCTGCCACTTAAAAAGGAAAATGGAAGAAAATCACCTGGCCCTCCAGGGACTGGGTGACCTCCAAAAAGAAGACCAGAACTTGTTAGAGCACACCAGGAGGGTGGAGGATGCTCTGGCAAGACAGGAGCAGGCCAATAGTGACACAGCTCAGGAGGTAACCCTCCTGCAGCAGAGACTGGCCCAGTACTCCAGGACCAATCAGGAGGCACAGAGAGAAAATGAGGCTCTCTGTCAGCACAATGATAGGCTCCAACAACAGGAAGCGATGCAGGAGCGACTGATAGAGTCTAGTAAGGCCTTAACTGAGGAACTGAAAGCGCAGGCTCTTGCATTGCAACAGGGAGCAGGGGCGGATAGAGACCAGGTTCGCTGGGAAAGGGAAACTCCTGAGCATAACCTCAGGAGCCCTAGTACCAGAGGCCTTTATCTCTCTCAGTCCCTGGACTCTGCCACCCCCATGTCCCCTGGCGCACATGAGCACAGGGCCACAGGGATGGCAGATTACTATCCAGCCAGAAGCATGGGGCTCATAGGCCAGTACCTCCCAGGAATGGATGGGCGGGCATCCGGGTATGGGCACCCAAGCACAGTGCAATTTAGTGGGGAACCACAGGAGAATAGGCTCATTAAGGGCATCCTGAAAACTTCTGCCCAGTTAGGTCAGTGGGTGGGGGTACCCATCAAATCCTGGCAGCAAGGAGGAATCTGAAGACTCCACTGAACGGCGCAAGACACAAGAGACCAGGTCCCCACATTCTGCCAGCCATTCCCAGGCTCGCAGAATCCGGGAAAACCTGGAAGATCAGACAGGAACCTCTGGGAGCAGTGCCTCTGAGTCAGAGGATGAATGGACCAGGGTTACCCGAACCAAAAAGGCCAATAAGGCAAAAAGAGCCTTGCTTAAGGACCCATTGAAACAGATTAAGGCAATCAGGAGTGTCATCACGCCTTATCATAAGAACGCCAAGTACTCTGTTTGGGAACACTTGGAGCTCTATGAGCAAATGATGGACACTTTTCATTTGAAGGACAGCCAAAGCTGTATCTAATATGTAAAGTGGACATTCTCCCCAGAGTACTCCAGTTTCTTTGCGGGGCTGGAGGACCAAAATCATTCAAGGTGGTCCACCTATAGGGCGGCCATATTAAAACATTTTTCTGTTCACAGAAATCCCCAAGAGGCTCGCAAGGCAGCCTACAATTTGCAGTGTGGGGAGGATCAGGCCCCACAAGAGTTTGTGCAAGAATTAAAGCGTGCTTTTGCGCAGACCACCAGAAGGGTGCGCACAGACAGCAGAGAATGTATAAATACTTTTTTCCATGCCTTGCCCAAATACATCATGACCCAGCTCGTGAGAGATTTTCACGAGAAAAGATCTTTAGACTGGGTCATTGAACAGGCTACCCGGATCTATGAGGTGTAGAAGCCTATCGAAAATAAAAATAACGCGCCGAAAAACCCCAAAACCAACAGCAACCCTGCTGCTGCCAAGGTGGCAGAGGTAAAGGTCGCCCCCGTTTTAGATTTGGAGATGGGGGCCTAAAAACCTGCCTGCACCAAATAATTCACAGCCCAGAAGGCCCTCGGGCCAGTCACAGACAGGGAGTCGAGGAGGTAGTCCCACAAATGGGGTCCCCCGCTCCCCTGACTATGTAAGTCCCCGCTACAAGGGAAACCGACCAATCCTGGGTTATGTGTGGACTCCTCCAGCCCAAGGGGGGGGATCCAGCCAAGCACCTGACCCGGGGAACTTCCCTCCTAACTTCCCCCAGGAGGGCAGAAATTCTCCAAATCCTGGGCAGAACTTTTTCCCCAGGTATCCACCAAATTTCCAGCCCCAAAATCCTCCACCCTTCTTTCCCCAATCCCTTGAGCCCAGACAACCTAATCCGGGAGAGGGGAGGCCAAGGGTGGAGGGGTACCAAAATCTTTCCAACCAGGGGTACTACCAGAGAAGGGATAGCTACCCTTCCCGGGATGAGCCCAGGAGAGAAAATAAAGCCCCGCATCAGCCTGAGCGGGTTTCCCAGTTAGAGCGCCAGGTCCAAGATACGGCACGGGATCTGGGTCACATACTGAGGGCTCAACAGAACCCTCAGATGAGCATGCCACCACAGAATGCCCCAAACTCTGGACCTGGTGCTCCAGAACAATGACGGGGGCAGCACCCCGATAACACACCGGTTCCCAGGGAGGAGGCACAAGGGGATGGGGGGTGTAAAGCCTTGGAGGAAGCTTCCTTCCCAACTTGTAAACAGCCTCTGGAAAACCAGGAACCGGAAACAAAATCTCCTACCCCTGAAAGCCTGCCTCCCAAGGAGCAGAGTAGGAGAAACAAAGGACCCAAACAGACCCACTTTGTGGAGGAGGTACAGGTCTTCCAATTTGAGGGAGAGGGATCCTCAGAAGATCCTGGGAAAAGGATCTTCTTCTTCAGAGATGGGGGAACTCCTCCCAAGGAAAAATGGGTCCCAAGGGATGTCAATTCAGACTGGGGAGATATGGAGACTGAGCTACCGCCGCCCATCATCTCATCCCAGAACCCACAATACCGAAATCCCCTGGTTCAAACCCATCCTGGTGACTGCCTCCAAGAAGGGGGGGGTGGCCCAGAACCGGAACCAGGGGAACCCACAATGGCTCTGATCTCCAGTTGCCAACTTTTTCTTTCAGATTCCCAAGACTCTCCACAGAATTCTGCCCAAATCTCTTCTCTAGCAATGTCCAAAACCAGAAAGTTAGCCCACCAGTTGTCCAAAAATGTGCATTATCTGTGCCCCCTTGAGGAGAAGGAGGGAAGATACTATGCCCCGGTACAAGTACAGGGGCAGGGTACAATTTTGGCACTGGTGGACACTGGATCCCAAGCTACCCTTCTGTCCAAAAGGGCCTTTGATGAACTAAATGCAGGAAGGGGGGAGAATTACTGTATTCCTCTCATCTCTCTTCCTGGACAACTGCAGAAATTTGACCGGAAGGAAATTCCTGTTGAGGGGACTGCAGACTTGGATATTAAAATTGGGCGACACAAGGTGAAACACCCGGTCATAGTAGTGACTCCAGAGGGCACCCCTTGTTTACTTGGGAATGACCTCCTGAGAAGGTTGTCACCCCTAATAGATTGTGTAAACAAGGTCCTCTGGACCCAGACTAGCTGACCAATAAAATTAAAACAGAGTGTCAACCATGTTAGTTTAAACGGCACCTGCCACATGGTTGAACAAAAATCTGACCAAGTAGAATTTCACTTCCAGAACAACCAAACTCCCGACGTGACAGTAATAGCAGTAGGACAACAGACTGGTGATGGGGGGTCCTCTCTATTTCTGAAAATCAACCTTCCTTCCAGTTCAAGGTGGTATTCCACACTGGAAGGAAACACCCTGAAATTCTTTACTAATCCACAATCAGAAACTCTCACTCCTATAGTCCAGAAAGATGTGAAATCAGCTCAGAGCCTGGCTGATATTCAGCAAATTGGAGAGCAGTTGTTCATCCCTGTTCAGTTAAATGATGGGATGGACTCTGTTCTCGCTCGAGTGTGTGTGAACAACGGTAAGAGCTTCATCAGCGAAGCCATGTTCCGCCAACTCCCAAAAGATCCAGCCATTCCCACATTCAAACTGATAGACAAATGGGAAATGGACCTGGAAGCACCTAATTCCAAACATCTCCTGCCAAGCAGGTGTATGCTCAAAATCTCCATTGGCAACAAGAGCATAGTCCACAATTGTTGGGTCGTGCGAGACGTCACTGCCGCTTTTTACTTAGGCAGTGACATTCTCAATCGCTTTGCCATTAGTTTGGACCTAATAAACTTCAAAGCTTGGTCCCGATTAGCGGATAATCCCATGGGCTTTGATGATCCAGAAAAAAGCATTTAGGTCAGCTCAATTGCTACCTTATGCAGTTGAAATTCAGATCAAGGAGGAAGTCACCATCCCAGAAAGGACCCGACAATTCTCCCTGGAAGTGAAAGTTAAAAGAGGACAACATTTGAAAAACCCTGATGCTTACATACATCTAAACGCTTCTCTCCAACAGCAAGGGTTGGGGGTAAACCCAACCCCATTAATCAACGTAGAACATGACACCATTCTAATAGAGGTGGATAACAGCGACTTAAAGAGTATTACTCTAGCCGCAGGAACCATTATTGGAATGGCGGTTGATGACCGACATTTTTCCATTGATTTAGGAAATGAACTGTTAGGACCAATCCCCAAGGACTGTTTTGACAGTGACAGTGATGACAATACAACACCAGACAGGGTTTTTACCCGGCATGGGGGGAACTTCCTGGTGTACACTTCCTGCCCCTATGGTAACGAAGATGTGACTTGTGACTTCAGGAGGGATGAGGTGATTTTCCAGGTCGATGAGGGCTGCCTTTCCCACCTGAAGCCTCCAGTCCAAATCAGCATTCTGACCAGGGACTTCTCCACCCAGCTGGAGGAGGCCGCTGAGATAGCCAAACCAGAAGTCTTTCCAGGCTTCAGGCAGATGGTGGAAGAGAGAGTCAACCTAGCTGATGCCTGTGTGACTCTGGAACAGAAGCAAAAGTTGAAACAAGTTTTCTTGGATTTCCAAGATCTCTTTGCGGTAGACTCATATGACTGTGGTCGCACCGACATCCACACAACAACAATCCCCACGGACCCTGGCATGACTCCAGTGTTTGTGAAGCAATATCGCTTGCCTCTCACATCAATGGAGTCCCTTACTGAAATAATTAAGAACCTGGAGTCCCGGGGAATAATCCGTCCAGTTCACAGCACCTTCAATAACCCGGTGCTGGGAATATTGAAGCCAAACGGCAAGTGGAGACTCTGCGCCGACCTCAGGGAGCTCAACAAACGGGTCCATACTTCCCGATGGCCTCTGCCCTACATTGACCAAGGGCTGGCCCAGATCCAGGGGTCACAGGTATTCACTGCAATAGACCTGACCAATGGATACTGGACTGTGCCTGTCAGTAGGGAGGACCAATACAAGCTGGCTTTTACCTTTGGGGGCCAGCAGTACACATGGACCCGGACTCCCTTCGGATACCTCAACTCCGGCAATGAATTCAACATTTTCCTACACAAGGCCATGCCCGACCTGGGTGCAAGGGGTAACCTGGCTTATGTAGATGATGTCCTCATCAAAAGTTCATCTGTGGTGGAACACATAGCGGAGATCCGCTATGTTCTGATCCAGTTGAGGGCCGCCGGAGCAAAACCTTCCTTTCAGAAAGCACAGTGGTGTAGAACCCGTGTTAATTTCTTGGGGCATGAGATTACTCCTCAGGGTCTCTGTCCCCAGGAAAAGAAGGTGGAAGCACTCCAAAAACTGAAAGACCCCACAACTCTGCGGGAACTAAGGAGCCTCCTTGGACTGACTATTTACAGCAGAAAGTTCATTGAGGGCTACGCAGAGATCACCAGACCCCTGATTCATCTCCTGAAGGGGGAGGTCAAGTAGGAATGGGGTCCAGAACAAGCCGAGGCGGTAAAACAACTCAAAAGAAGCCTCTCACAAGCGCCTTGCCTAGCTTACCCTGTCAGAAACAAGGAGTTCTTCCTGGAGACGGGGTTCTCTAATACGTGCTTGACGGCAGTATTATACCAAAAGCATGACAAGGTCAATAAAGTAATCTCCTATGCGAGCAAAACTTTATCCTCTGTGGAGGAAAAATTCAACGATTGTGAGAAGGCACTCCTGGCAACGGTGTGGGCATTGAAGAATTACCGCCCGTTTATCCAGGGGGAACACATCATAGTGGAGACTCCACACCAGCCTCTGCAATATCTCCAAAGTGACAGAATCCGGGCCGGAAATGTGAGTAATTCCCGAATTACTTCCTGGATTCTGTCAATGCAAGGCTTTCCTGTGGAGGTCAGATATGGCCAAAACAAGAAGAGTCCCCTCGTGCAAGGTCTGGCTGACTTGCATGATTGTGCCAGAGAAAACTGTCTCGAGGACGAAAGTCTAAAAATCAAGGACAACATGGAGGCATACCTTAATTTCCCACACAAAGTCTTTGAAGAAGACAAGTGTGAGGGAATGCCCACTGTCTATGTGGATGGATGCTCTTACCATGTTGACAACGACGGGGAGAAAGAACTGGTGGCTGGCGTAGGGAATGCATGGGTGAAGGAGTTCCCAGAACCCTCCGCTGGATACAAAATTGGTCCCCGAAGTAGTCAGGTGGCAGAATTGATGGCTGTGCATCAGGCCATCCTCACTGCTGTCCAGCATCAACTCCACGAACTGGTCATAATCACAGATTCGGATTATGTACGGAACGGGTTCGTGGAGCACCTGGTTAATTGGAAAACCAGAGGCATGTTATGTGCTAACAACAAACCCTTGAAACATGGGAAGTTGATCCAAAACATTGATGATCTGGTCACATCGAATGGGATGACCATCTACTGGAAAAAGATCAAGGGTCATTCCAAAGTAGAGGGACCAGACAAAACTGGAAATAACTTAGCTGATCAGCTGGCCAAAACCGGGGCCATCCAAGGGGATCTAATTGAGATTGAGTCCCTGTTGGGGGAAATCCAGGTCACTGCTATCACTAGGTCCCAGACAAATACTCACAATGATCTTTCAACTGCCCAATGGAGCAAGGAGACCCCTGATGCTGATTTGATTACAGCTCAGAAGGGGGATCCAATTATTGGTAAGTTTTACCAACACCTTGAGGACCCTGAGAACTTTCCCCTGACGGATACCGATTACATTGGGAAAGAGGACCTAAGAGTGTTGATGAAATGTCCAAAAATGTTCCGGATCCAAAACGGTTTGCTGGTAAGGAAATCCAAAGCTGGCCAAGATCAGTGGGTGGTTCCTACCTCATTCCGAAGCCTGATGTTAAGTCACGCCCATGATGCGGCCACCGCCGGTCATAGAGGGTTTCACACAACACTGGAAATCTTAAGAGAGGTTGCATACTGGCCACACATGGGGCAGGACCTCGATCAATACTTGAAGGGGTGTCTTGTGTGTGCACAATTTCAGCCAACATCCCTCACACACCTGGCACCTCTCCAAAAGAGGGGAATGACACTGCCATGGTCAGATTTGCAAATCGACTTTGTAGGCCCTGTGATTCGCTCGTCTAGAGGAAACAAGTACATGTTGACCGTTACATGCTTGTTTACCAAGTGGGTGGAATGTCTCCCAGCCCCAAATTGCAAGGCAGAAACAGCAGCTGCCCTGATGATTAACCACATCTTTTCCCGTTTTGGTCTACCTCAAAGGATTGAGTCAGACAGGGGTAGCCACTTCACCAGTGAAGTAATGACAAAGATGTGCGGGATACTGGGGGTCAAGAGAAAGCTACACATTGCTTACAGGCCAGCTTCTTCTGGAGCAGTGGAACGCTACAACCGGACAATTGTGAGCATCTTAAAAAAGTTTGTGGCAGATTCTGGGCCAAGTTGGGATATCCGATTACCTCTGGTCCTAATGGCCATCAGATCTACCCCTTCATCTGCAACCAAAATGTCACCATTTGAGTTGATGACTGGACGCAAGATGGTGCTTCCTCAGCATTTGCTCTACAGGACCCAAGAGCAGACCTTAATAAATGCCTCCACTACTCATGAGTATGTGGAGAATTTAAGGAAACACCTTCAACATGCTTTTGCCTATGCTCAGCGGAATCTAGAAAGATCAGCTGAGAGTATGAAGACCCACTATGACCTGAAAACTTCCAGGAAGGAATATCAGGTGGGGGACCGGGTCTATCTATACAATTTCCAAAGGAACCAGGCCAAACAGCGCAAATTGTTGCCTACATGGAAGGGACCGTTTGAGATTATAGACAAGATCTCCCCTGTGGCCTACAAGATCCGCATCCCCAAAGGCGGTTTGGCAGAGGGCGAAGACAAGTGGGTCCACATTAACCAGTTGAAGTGTTGCCATCCCAGGCACACTTTGCAGCAACTGGAGGAATCCTCTGGAATCCCAGAGGGTACCGCTCCAGAGTAATTCAATTCCAACCCTAAAAGATCCTACATATAGCCTATCAAATTCTGTGTTTCTCAAGTTTATGTGTTCCTGTCTCTTAATTTAAAAAAATGTGCATGTTCATATCTGTTGAGTTCTAAAATATATATGCCACCCCACTATATCAATGGTGAGGGAGAAATGTCCATGAATAGGTATTGCCGCTCTTCCTTTGTCGTCCTAGGAGAAAGAAAACCTGGAGGCTAGCCAAGGAGGACGATCCGGAGACCGGGAGCAGAGACGCAAGGGGCCCAGGGTACCGCCCAATATTCCCATCAGGACCGGCGAGGAGAACCGATTGATCAGTACCGGATGGAGGAAAAGATGCTGAACTGTGCCATTTGCAGAATTGGGAGAAGATTATGTGGACATACCAGTACATGGGTCAAAACACTCTTTGCACCCGACTCCCCATCGACTCAGATTTAAAGTGCAGTCGGGTGGGGGGCTTTGTTGGGTGTCCTGACCCACGTTTGAGCTATCATGCTGCAACATTTGGTGCTGTGGGCTTAGAAAATCCAAGATGGCCAAAAAGCCCACATGTGCGCCAGAATCCAGGAGAACCACGCAGTTTGTGCGCACACCAAGATGGTCACCCAAGGTGCCACCCATTTTTGCCTATGTTGTGAGCACAGAAGGGCACAGAGCCTAAAACCAATGCTGATTGCCAAAAGCAACCCATAACTGTTGGGAATTCGTTTTCTTCAGGTCAAACATGGCTAATTTATGGGCACAAAATGATTTTACTGCAGAACTACACCAATGCCATTTGTTGAACCTGGACAATATACTTCCATGTAATATCTCTTGTTTGAAATGCTTGAATTCAAGACTGATCCAAAAAAATGCATGCAGTACCCGCTTTTGACTGAGGGCGGCGCTAGCGGTCTAAACTCTGACAAGGAAACTGCATGTCAGGAGTTGCAGGAGAGGCCTTTACATCAAAGGCTGGGAGTTAATTAAAATCTTAACCACATGCTGTTCCCAGAAGACAATCTGATTTAATTAACAGGCCAAAGGCTGGGAAACCTCTCACCTCCAGAGATTCACACCAGGAGTCAGAATCTCACATGACCTCTTGATTGATAGAAGGCAGACTGGCTGGCAGCCTCCTGGAGACCACACAATAGGCTCTTGCACTTGAATAGAATATGCTGATGTTGACTGTTGACTGTACACAAAGAGCTCCCAGCAGAAGACACATGTGATCACTGACCCACCCAAGTCTAGGAGGCAGACTCCAACACTCTGAGAACTGATTTGAAAGCAAAATATATATTTTACAGAAACACTGATAACTCTTTGTAATCAAATGACAGGAATGTATAACTTTGAGAGCCTTAATTTAAAAAATGAACCTTCGATTCAAGCCCAAACTCCAATTTGTGTGATGTTCTGGGGCAAAACCCCGCTATTTATGGATACTACAGATTCTGTGTTTAAGCTAGAGACATGGGAATTTCTGGAGTATGTATGGACAGGCCGTGCATATGTGTATAATTTTTAATGAAAAACCAATATTGCAAAACCAGTTAAAAAATGCAAAATGTTGCCGTTTCTGAATGCAAGCTCTTAGAAACATCAGAGTTTGAACAGAGTATACCTCATGTGATACGTGATGGGTGCATGTAATTTCAAACCACTGTGTATCTATGAAATATGTCTTTAGGTCAAATATAGATTTGTGGGCAAACTGACCAGGGGAGGATCCTCTGACCCATAAAACCTACAGCATCACTCTGACTCACATTTCCTTCCCCCAATCATGGGAGAGGGGAGAATTGGGCCAATGACAAGTAGAAAGGGGCAGGCCTAGCTAGGCCCAGGCACACACCCACTTTCAAAACACATAAAAAGAGACTGCTGGGACAGGTAGAGGCATTAAATTCCATTTGCTGCAGAGCATGCTGACCGACGACTTCACATCCAGAGATCCTACACTTAGACTTCCAAGCTAAACAGAGACTACAGAACTTTGAAGCAAGAAGGCCCACTGCAAGCAAAAGTATTTGTTAGCAGGCCCAAAAATCATTTGCAGACTATTCACAGCCGGACCCAGGTGTTGATTCTGGCCTAAAACCCTGCGCCAGAAAGATCCAGAAGCAGTGCTGTACCCAGAGAAAGCAGAGCGGTATCCAGAACCAGAGGCCAGAGATCCAGAGTGACCCAGACCACTGTGAAGTGCCGAGACCAGAACCGGAGTCCAGTCCAAGACCTGACCAGATCCGTGGCGAGGTCTATTTCAAAAATATATTGTGAGTACCTAGCAGAACTGTGCAGAACCAATCTCTTAGTTAAAATAATCTAATCCAAACTATTTTAATCTAACCAGAACTGCCTCCTAGAAGTTGTCACTTGTTATTTTGCAAAGCTGTCACCTGTCATTTTCTAGCTGCAAGCTGTAACCTGTCGCTTTGAACTTTTAAAATTTCAAATCCGAAAAACAACCTTCACAAAATCGTTCATAACTCCCTAACCGTTTGGGCTAGGAACTTGGTTTAACCTTCCTCTGAAAGCTTAGAATCTTCCCTTTCCTACAAGCCTACTCCTTATACCTTCTCCGCAATCACGATTCACACATTCGCGAATTTTGCCACGATTTGCGATTTGGCCCGATTTTTTTACTGTAAAAATCAGCAGCTTTTGCCTGAACTGCTCAAATTTCGTTTGCCTCTTAAGAACCATCCCTGAATCATTGCTAGAGTGAGCCTGAACTCATACTAACTAGATACCACTCACCCTGAACCTCCTGAAGGGAATTAAAAGCATTTTCAGCATATTTCTCACTGCATTGTTACCATATTCAAAGCATTTTGCCTGTGTTTCAAAACTCCTATTGTTGTATAAGCTGCTGAGGGGGAATTGAACTGAATTCTATTTGATTGCATTTCTAAGAACTGTGTGCTCTCCTCTTCATTTCCTTACATTGCATAAGGAGGGGGTGGATTGCCAGAGAAAAGTGATTACATTGTTTTGTTGAAATCATATTGAGTGTTTTCTGTATTGCATTTTCATTCAACATTGCATCCATCTGAAACTAGATAAAGCATTCTCTACCACCTTATTCTTCTGTTCCTATTCCCAAGCGTGCTACCTCATCTTTTATACCACTCCTGGGTAATCAAATCAGTTTATTAGTAGAACATTACCCATTGTTGTTAACTGCTCATGTTCTGGAGTGTGATATTAATTATTAATTTATTATAAAGTGTGATATATATATATTGTTTACATTCTCAAATAAACCGTTTAAACTTGCAAAACAGAACTACTTCTTGGCTCAGTGGGGTCAGGGGGGTTCCAAGAGAGGGGTGTTATATAGGGGTAGTCATCCAGAACTCATGAACTGGACATAAAGATATATCAATAAGGGTTTCCATTCAGTATCCCAGACTAGGCATTGACTTAGCTGTAGTGCTGGATTGAATCCTCTTACACGATGGAAAGGTGCAGTAAAGTGAAATCTTTCTTAACAGTTTTCATGTGTACAAGCTGAACAGAACATCATTTCCCTTGCCTGGAAGTCCATTTTAGAGCAATTTCACTTCTGAGTTACACTCATTCTCTCCACTTTGGCTAGTTAGCCAGCTGATGGGGATCCTCAGTGCAGATCTTGTTTGCTTGCAACCTGAAACATTGTCCCCTGCCACTGGGATGAAGTGCTGTGCAACCAACAAAGTGTGTCATAGCTTTATAGTGACAATGAAAGCACAGTGGAATAAAATAATATAACATCATTTTTCCAGACAGTCACTGAAAACCAAAGGATAGACATCTGGACCTTTTCTCTCTACCTACTCTGCTTGTTGCACATCCATTTCTACATTTTCACAGTCTAATGAACACAGTCTGAATAGGTATCTCAAGCTGTTTTCTCACAATAGAGGTCTATGGATTACTGTACTCAGCCTACTCATAAACCACCATCCTGTCTCAACATGAACGAATTTCTGTTTAGCATAATATGACATTGAACAACCTCTCCATATGAAACCTTTGACATCAAGGTGCCTGGCATTTTCAGTTTTGCTCTACTAGTCTGTTCAGTCCTTTACCTTCTGTGCCACTCTTGGCTCCAGTTTGGCAGTTGTAGAATGATCAAATTCTGGGTACAATGTGCACAGATGCTGGAGAAATAGCACCACAAATCTAGAATTGCACAGCACACACTCCAGCCACTCATGCATTCAACACAACATTGCAAACTAACTGATAATTCCCCAGTCCTACCTTGGAAGCACGCCCCAATTACCACAACAATTTAAGAAATATCCACTTCCTCCTTTTTGCAGAAATATGGTCCTCTCAACTGGAATGAGATGCATGCAGGCTATCACAAAACATTGTTCCCCCACTGCACCCCTCCTAATCTCCCTACGTTTATAGCATCATTCTTCTTCTTTCCAATCCTCTTATGTTCCCATTGCTCATTTTGTTTTCTCTAGCAGAATAAGATCTGGATGTCCCTGGCAGGGCACAATACACCACTCCACAAACAAATGCTATGACTAGGGTGGAGATTTGGTGCAGCATTAAAGCAAATTGATATAGCGTGACTATTTTCATGAACGTTTGTACACATATGTAATTTTAGCAAATATTGAAACACATTAATATACATCTGCAACAATGTGATTACCTTAATATTTATCTTAATAACTATATATGTAATAGAACATAGAATAACTAATTATTAGCATACTGATACTCTAAATGTGCTAATTGATACTGTGTAACTGTTATATATTCCTTTCTCAAACTGGTCTAATTAATGTAAAATATAAATAAAGGGAATCATCATTATATTTCATATTGTGCATTTTCACTTATTGAAATCATTAGCATCGGTTGTATTAGACAAGCATGTTTAGACTTGCAGCTGTCACCTGTAAATAATAAGCTTGTTATGATGCCATTACCATGTCGTGGCATGCACAGGCAGGGCAACTGAAACAAATAAAACATGTGTTTTCTGTACACATGATATATAATTAAATTACTGAAGTAGGGTAAACCCTTTCCACCAAGTGTACCAGGCACAGTTGCCCGAATTTATAGAATCAAAATGACAAAAAAGTAATTGAAGAATACCCAATGGTGGAACTCTTTTTACGTGTCCAAACGGTACACAATAACATGTTTTGATCTCATGCTCCTTTTGAATGTGCATTTTGCTGTTGTTGTCACATCTTTCACAAATCACAATAACATGTCTGGTGGCCTCCAGGCGACATGGGACCTTCACAGGGTTCCACAGAACTGTATATATGCAAGCAACTCCCCTTATTGCCAGATTCAAATGCAGATTCATATGCAACGTAGGGCCTCTATTTTTATCTGAAAGAAATACTTACCAACAAAACTTTACTTGGCTCAGTAACCTTTTAAGTGTGCATGATACTGTTTTTTTGTATATACATCATATGGGTTTGGTATGTTTGGGAGTGCCATCTCAGCTTGTGGTATGTTTTTAATTTGCAATTGTAAATGTGTGGAATGAGCCCAGTTTTCGTTAAATACTCATTAGATTTATCACACTTGATGGACTCCTGCATTATGTGGCTGTACTGTTAACATAGTTTGGGAATTTCTGTTGCTAACTTTGCACTGCTATGTATACTTATTAGTCTATTGTTTTTGGAAGCCAGCATTATATTTTATTTCTGCCTATAAAGACCATAAAAGTGATATTTTAATAATATACAAGACAAACCACAAACAATGAGAAGTTGATAAAGTCGGAATTATCTACAATTGATCAGAATGGAAATGGGTAAATATTACCTAGCAAAAATCCAAAATGAATACAAATCATCATATTCATTCCCAAAGCAAAAGAATTTCCAGAAACCCCTGCCCTTTGAGCACGAAAGCACTAATAAACATGAGATGAATATCGATGAACAATGCGTTGCGAGTCAAAGTTAAAATCTCTAAGCATAAGTACACAACCGTTAACATAGGGCTCATCTAACCACATCAGCTATTGCTACCATAAAATAAATGGACAAAAGTAACTAAAGTGTCATAATCCTTGACCTTCCCTGTAACACATAGTGACCATACAATGGGTGACCAGTGGGTTTACGCCGGCCGAGCACAGGTGGAGGGCGTCGCTCCCCCTGCTAATGGAATTTTCTTTGAAAACGAAGAATTACTTTACGTTGAAGCATTATTTTGCACAGATAAACTGGGATCTTCATCTTTTCCTCGAAAATGAAGAGTTAGGGCCTCATTACACGGATGGCGGTAAGGGTTTACCGGTACCGGTATTTTACCGGTACCGGTAAATCCTTACCGCCTTACTACGAGGTCCCTTTGCAAGTTGGGGAATTTAACACCTGCTTTTTGCTTTTTGCAGGCGTTAAAAATCAACCCGCAAAGGGACCCAGGGAGCTAATTATGGTACCGCAATTTGCGGTACCGTAATTAGCGCCTTCCCCATTCCCATTATGCCCTATGGGGCAAAAATGGGAATGGGGAAGGGCAATGGTGGAAGGGGGAATTACCGCCCCGCCGACCTTGGAATGGGGCGGTAATTCCCCTTTCCACCAAGGCGGTGCCGGTAGAAAGGCTAATAGCGCCATTACCTTGCACTTGCAAAGGACTTTTCAGAAATCCTGAACGCTGCCCTCAGAGCGCCATCCTTGTGAAGGACCCGCACGGCTTCGCGAGCAGTCCCAGCTCTTGCCGTTCCACGCTTCCTGGAGGAGGCGTGGCTTGCGATAGTCACGTGGAGGACCACGTGACCCCTCAGTGCTACTTCTGCACCAGTGAGGCGCCCGAGTGGCGCATTACCTTGCACTTGCAAAGGACTTTTCAGAAATCCTGAACGCTGCCCTCAGAGCGCCATCCTTGTGAAGGACCCGCACGGCTTCGCGAGCAGTCCCAGCTCTTGCCGTTCCACGCTTCCTGGAGGAGGCGTGGCTTGCGATAGTCACGTGGAGGACCACGTGACCCCTCAGTGCTACTTCTGCACCAGTGAGGCACCCTTGCGGCGTTAAGCCCGTCAGGGGTAAAGGCACCGGGCTGTTAAGCGGCTGTTACGCGGAGGTGAGCATAAGATCCACCAGGAATTCAGAAGACGAATACTGGTTCCCGGAGCTTGCTGTACGCCATTACATCTAGGAATCAGCTACGACACAGCATAAATACAATATGGTGACCACAATATTGAAGGAGGGGCCGCAGACTCGGCAAAAATCACTGCTACATAGAAGGAAACCACCACAGAGATCAAATAAGGAGGTAAGCCTGGCGGACGTGTCGGCAACGAATGATCTAACTGGGTCAATTATAAATGTGGACAGTCTGGAAACTAGTCGACCGTTAAAAGGTATAATACCCTCTTTAGCCACCTTGTCACAGATGGTAATAGGTTTCCCGCAGACAAAGACTGCGTACATGGGAAGTGAAAGTAATGATGCCATCTCAACTCCTCACAATATGCATCTAGATAAACTTGAGAGCCATATTTTTGAACCGGAAAAAGCTTTTTCGCCGTCGATATACATTGATGCCTATGAAACCCCACTAATCTCCCCCTTTGAACTAACTGACCACGATCTGTTGGGTATTAATATCCCAAATGTTCTATCTCAGAGCAATGACTCATTTCCTCCCCCCCTAGTGGATTATAGAGGATCAAGAAAACAGTCCGCACCTTTTTTTCCAATGTTTCCTCTTACTACAAAAAGCATACCCATGCCTTCAATCCCTTCCAATAACATGAAGGCAGTTGGCTCTAAACCAGCTAATAAAATCAAAGCGGGGGGAGCGGCGGGGGGTGTGTGTGTTGATTCTATGCCAACTGAATTGACGATTGTAATGCCATCTGAAACTACCATAGCGGCGGCAAAAGATCTTAGCCAACGAGCCTGCCATGAGGCCGCGGGCACAAATAAAGCAGATGCATCTCAGATGCAAAATTCACAGGACTCACTCAGAGGTAAGAAACCCACAGAAGTACCATCGACAGAACTTTCAGGTCGCGAAGCGAGGCTGGCGACAAGGCTAAAAGCCGATTTTATAGCAACCTATGAGCGTTTATACGATAGCTCTCGACAACAGCAAACGGTACACTCACTCAGAAGAGAATCTGCGGGAAATAAACTAGCAGGAAATTCATCCTGGAATACATCTCTCAGGTCTGAGGGATCAGTGTCAGCTGTAGAAAACTCAATACTTCAACAATCGGACGCAAACTTGGAGTCGGTAGGCTTAAAGGATGTAGAGGCAAGAGCTGTTATGAGTAATTCCAAGTTGTCTGGTCGGATAAAGGAAAAAAGAGCTCCCCCTGGAGACAATCAAGATGTCTCCGAACAAGATAGGTCTGAACTCCCCTCTAAAAGCTCGTTATCTACAGCAGCCGGAATACAAATCCACAATAATGTGTTGGCCGCAACATCAATTGCCTTACTACCCTTTATGAAATTATATGAATCTTTACACGATGCTGTGAGTGACCAAATAACGCTTTTAGCCTCGGTCAACGCAAAGATTTCATCATTAGAAACCTTCTCACAAGTAATAATGCATAGATTGGACCACGAAGCTGAAACATCACTAAAATGGCAAAGTAGATTGTGCGAACTAGCTCGACAGGCAAATGGTGATAATGCAGGCTTAATTGACGCAGTAATCGAATGTACAAAATGGATACGTCATAATATTCCAACGAATAACCAGACATGTAGCGTAGGAGCTGATGATCCGCCTAGAGTACCATTATTGACTGATGCACCAAATAGTAAGCCCGGCATGATCTCAAATCCTTGTTGTGAACACGCAGAATTATCTAATGGGAAAAAAGGCATCGTACGTCCAGTCATTGAGCAAATGAATATTGAGAAAATCAGCCCTGACGTAAGTGATAAGGGCTCGAAGTCAAACAAAGCAAGCAAAAAGCAAACGTCGGGGATCCAGATCAATCCCCTGATCCAGACAGTAGCATCCGACAATACCAATATTGATGTCGTGATTGTAGCATCAGCAGAGCCGGAGCTAGTACAAGGGGAACGGCTCCCAGGGCCTGATGTGGAAAAAGCTGCCTCAGGAAATCTATCTGAAATCCTCTCATTTGGAATCTTTAATAAATTAACAACAGCAGGGAAAGTGACCAAAATCCAACCCCTGGATAAAAAGAGAGGAGAAAGAAATCCACAGACGCACTCTACCCAGAGGCAAGTTGCCAAACGCGCGCGTAAAACAAGCAGCAAAAAATTCATACGGAATTTATCAACACCGGCACGCCTGTCAATGTTTCAACGTCAGGCGACACAATCAAAGGAGTCCGATAACTCAACAAAAGAAACCGAATCAACGAGAGAACCAAAACGATGCTTGAAAAGAACAAGAGACTGCTCAGGTTGTAAGGATGACGAAACATCTGAATCATCTATTGACTTATGCGAATTTTCAACCTATTCAATCGATGATGATGATGAAAAAGAAGCAGCTGCCTCTACGGCGGATACATTATCGGGTGACATGTGTAAGGCCAAAGAGTCTCAGTTTAGACCAGGCCCTCGAAAGGCCATTCCACCACAAGGAAGTGGGCAAACAAGCAAAAACATCAAAAAGGTGCCGCAGCCTACTCCAATAAATACAGAAACAAAAGAGCTGAACGGAAAATTGCCAGCTGTCTGTGCTCAGCCTAATGATATGTGCGGCAAATTTAATCCGAAACTAACAAGAGCACAAATTGAAAAGCTTGGCAGAAATTCTAATCTGAAAATCACAGAGTCGAATGCTCCATTTGAGAAAAACATCTGGAAAATACAAATCAAAAACATCCTATTAGAACAAAAAGAAGTAAACTTGAATCGTCGGAACATACTAAAACTATTACAGTGCATTCCAACTCTTCGAGCTACTAATTCAGATGATATAGCGGTAGTTGAGTATATGTCAGAAGACCATTTAGACTGGGTAAACTTACATCTGAATTCCAGAACGCTAAAAGAAGCCGTAAAGGAGGCTGCTGCTGACTTTTTGTTCTTCGGCTTCGAAATTATATGTGCTGATGACCAGGACGCAGAAAGACTTTCCAAGTCTTCTACGGAACAAACAGAGAATGAAAATAGAAGAAAAGAACTGTGGGACCACATGAGGATAAAGCGATCATCGTGCCAAAGATATGTAATGCAAAGTGGACAGTAACTCAGTGGGGACGGAGTGGACATTAATAATCAATTAATATCATGGAACACACGAGGCTTTTCTCATCTTTTTGAAGGCAAATGGCAATCAACGGACAAAATTTCAATTATATGTTTACAAGAAACATGGTTACGTGAATGCCCAGTGTGTGATGGATACACTGTCCTTCTTAACCCGGCAGGAAAGAACTTGTTTGGCCGTCCTTTCGCTGGTCTGATAACTATGATAAGTAACAGTGAGGACTGGAAGATTCTATCAACTAAGACTCCAAACTTGTTCGCACAAGTCACGACAATTCAAAACTCCAAGTCCTTAAATTCCAGGGAACAGGTGACCTTGATAGTGAACATCTATTGGAATCCAGCAATGATATCACAAGTAAGATTCATTGCCGATGTTATGACTGCAATTGATGAGTGCTTACTCTCATACACCGATCCCGCAATTATAATATGTGGGGATTTCAATTATTCCTGGGTAAACAAACCTCTGATAAAAAGATCATCAACTGTATCGAGAAGTAATAAGCATTTGCAGGACCGGGGAGAAAGATGGGAAAAGGAACTTGCCCTTAGAGATTGCTCTATGTTGAATGGCTGCACTCATGGTGACATCCCCCCAGGTTTTACCTGGCAGAGAGGAGACTCTAGGAAGACGCTCGATTATATATGGGTATCCAGGAACTTTTTAGATCAAATAACTACTCTCAAAGTCATCGAGACAGAAAAAAGCGACCACGACGCACTAACGCTGAAATGGCTGAAAGCTCAAAAAACAACCTTGATAAAATACCCAGAGAAGATCACTATAAACAATGGAGGAAATAGGCTACGTCTGAGTGCAACAAAGCTGGACAAGATAAAATCCAGTTTCGCAAACGAGACTGACACAACGGCAAGGATAAATTATACCTTGTTACTACATCAATATAAAATGAAGTCCAATAAACGAAAAGGGCATGACGTAGAAGTAAAACATACTTTTAATCCAACAATAAATCGAGAGAAGCAAAATCTTCGGAAAGACATCAGGCTCCTAAGTAAGGATCTTAACCCCGGTAACATTATACAAATTCAAAAAAGAAAACAGCGTTACCGAAACTGGATGAAATCTTTCAACTTGAGTCGAGTCCAAGATCAAGCCGAACAGATGTTGAAACTTATTCTGCAAAAAGATAGTAGGCATATTTGGGAGATAATTAACACCGGCGGGATTAAACACACTTATGCAATGTCAAATGGTGTAAGTGGAGCAAGCTGGGTGATGCATTTCACTAGCACATTTGATGATTGCAACTGTACTAAGGTCACCCAACCAGTGCTCCCCGATGTCAAATGGAATGTGGCAGACACAGAGGAAGATATTAAACGGGCAATTCAGAAACTAAACTCTTCCAGAGCAGTCGGCCCCGATGGAATTTCGAACTTGATGCTAAAAAACCACAGCTCTGTATGGGCGAACCTGATGAGCACCCTGTTTGAAAGAATTGCTCTGGAAAGAGTACTGCCTGATTCCTGGTGCAAGGCGGTGGTTGTTCCGATATTCAAAAAGGGTAATCGGGACGATCCAAACAACTATCGCCCGATTGCTTTTTTGGACACAATTGGGAAGGTATTTGGATCTTTTCTCCAGAAACGTCTTGCCCACTGGGCGGAAGAAGTTGCAGCGGCCGATCCACGTCAAACTGGATTCACAAAGGGCGTGGGCGTCGAGCTTAACTTGGTGCTTTTGAACTGTCTAAAACTAGACGCACTGAGGTGTAAGAGAAAAGTATACTTCGCCTTTATAGATCTGAGTCAGGCTTTTGACAGTATAAATCGCAATCTGCTGTGGAAAAAACTTCATGCCTGGAAATGTCCAAACGAGCTGTTGGCCCCGTTGATTGCGCTACATTCCAATACATCCATCAGAGTTCGGCTAAATGAGCAAGGTGACTTATCTGATGAGATATTGACAAAACGAGGAGTAAAACAGGGTTGCCCTCTAGCAGCCCAGCTATTTAAGCTCTTCATCTCTGACCTACCTCTATCATTAAGTGATCTAAGAGTCTTTCCCCCGTTGGTGAATGGTCATGAAATAAGTTGGGCTGTTTATGCCGACGATATTGTGCTCATGGACTCTACTCCTATTGGTCTGCAGCGACTACTGAATAAACTCCAGCAATATTGCATGCAAAATGACCTACGAATAAACACCGAAAAGTCAAAAATCATCCAGGTGGGCCAGAATAAATCAAAGAGACCAGGTAAATTTGAATGGAAGATAAAAAATGAACCTCTCGAGTTAAATAATAGTATAAGATACTTAGGTGTCTTGTTTAACACCTCAACTCGAGAATGGGAGTGGTCCCAAGACCTGGTGGCCCGGATGAAAATGTATGCACTACAAGGAGCCAAACTGCATGCAGCATATGGAAAATTTACATTAAAACCGGTTCTATCATTTTACCTTCAAAAGGTAATTCCCGCGATAACTTTTGGGAGTGAGACATGTTGGAATCTGCCAGAAGACCTATGGGACAAGCTCGAAGGTAGTTTTTGGCGTAAAGTGCTGAGATTACCAAACAGCTCATCAATTGTGGCAATACGATATGAACTATGTATTGAAGCTCTATATGGAACAGTTCTGTGGAAATCATTCTCCATGTTTAGGAAATTGCGGATGGATACGGTAACAAAACCGTATGAAATATTACATTCGGTTTCTGAACACTCATCTACCTTCTTATTAAAGGAGTGGGAGAGAAAACTACTTCTTGTATTAGAAGATGCTGGAGTTTCGGCAGAGACTGTAATACTTCGCCCCCAAATTGCGAAGAAAAAAATCCGTCATCACAACTGGTTAAGAAACGAAGAATGTAGAAACAAACAGAAAACCGCCCTAAACCTTGGAAGTGCGCTAAATAAACTTGATGCAATTCCAAAATACCTGGCGAAATTCCCATCACAATACCACCGCAACATGTTCCTGCGGATGAGACTCAACCTATACAAAACTAGGGAGATACAGTTTCTGAAGAATGATCCATTGGTGCAGAGGACAGAATGTAGATTCTGCAAACTTGGCCAAGAATCGGTGAGACATCTAATATTGGACTGCGAATCCATTTCAGAGCAGCGTAGTCTGCACTTGGATCGCTTTGCTCCCCAGTCAGGAAACATGGATTCCTGGTGGTGTTACCTGATTTCAGGTTTTAACACTCAGTTAACCTGTGCAGTAATAAATTTTATGGATGCACTACACTTAAACAACTTGGAATGTAAGTAGTGACCTCAGTTAGTGAAAACTGAGGATTTGAGGTACAAATGTAACAAAAAGTTTTTCTTTCTTTTGTAATAAACTAATGTTATAAAAAAAAAAAAAAAAAAAAAAAAAAATAGCGCCATGGTTCTCCGCCATCCGTGTAATGAGGCCCTTAGACCATTTTTGGATTGAACTATAAAATTCAATCTGATGTGTTTGCAACACATCCCTTTCAAAATGCAGCAACATGCAAATGGTGCAGGAGCATAAAGTTTAAATGTTTCATAAATTAAATGGCCATTGAAATAAAACTGGCATAGTCCGTGAGCAAATGTGGAAAATTCATAATATATTTAAATAAATTATAAAAATATAAAAACACTTTAGTTAAAATAACGTTAAGTTGATGGTTAAATGCGAGACACGCATTGACATGTGGGTGCCGACACACGACAAGCGGAATGCCTTAAGAGGGCCAATGATTACAGATGACAACCCTTATGATGACATCACATAGGACCTCATGGGAAAGTACCTGTTCGAGTAAACATTTCAGTATGCTTATTATGCTCTGCATTCAAGCGATGTCATTTATGATTTAATTTGTGATCTCATATGTGATGTCATCAGTGTGCTCATGGGCTGTGCAAAGGGATACTTAGTAATGTGGCAAAAAGTGATGTTTCCAGCACTTGCCAAATTTCAAGATTTTTGTTGCACTAAACATTCACCTTAACATTTCTTCAATTAAAATATGTTTAGGAAATGTGAATGGTTTGTAGGAACTGTTTCAACTTAACTATAAATCAATTAAAGTGTTCTGAATACATTTTGAGTGTTTTGTTATGGTATATCTCACCCCAACTGCACTGCTAAACTTTTCAAAAGTTGCTAAGATACGCACCATTGCCTTTTTTCCCTTTAAAACACCATCCCCCACAGGGACAAAATCAGAGGGCCACTCACAATGTCTTGCTGCCATGGCCATTGGACACTTTGCAATAATTAGAAACTTGGTCAAAAATGCGTGTGCCAGTTTTAGCTGACATTTTAAAAAGTGTTTGTGTTTTCTTTCCCAGGCAAGATTTTCTCGTGAGAATGTCCGGTGTGACTATCTCAAGAGAAAGTAATAGTTTCTGCGTATCACAAAAATATCTCTCATGAGAAATTACTGTGCCACCTTGTCCCCCCTGTATACAAGCTTACCACAAATATACATCATGGATTTTCGCCAGAAGGTGAAAGCACAGTAAAATTGAAATATTTTCCAGAAGCCAGCTCAATCTTTAAATGTGTCCAAATTCTATTTTGTGCATCTCCTGATATCCACACTGAAGCTAAAGTGCCCTCAGCCTCCCTTCTAATATAATTTAAGTTTTTTTGTTATTGCCATTACATACTTATAATATTCATTTGACTCCTTGCGGGAATGTCTTTGTCCATGCAAACAGATCACAAAAAATATACCTTTTCTTGTGGAAAGAGAAACACAAAAGGAAAGTAATAGTCATGGGTCTGGCTCTCCAGATATTTTGGACTACAATTCCCAGCATGCTTAACCATTGGCTATGCTTGCTAAGTCTGTTGGTACATATAGTCTAGAACATCTGGAGAGCCAACATTTGTAGATCTGTGCCATAAGCCCTTCCAAAACTTTCGCACAGCCCAATTGCTTCTGTTTCACCCACCCTACATCCCCCAAAGGGAAACGTATCCTTCTCCCACACTAACATCATTATGGCCATGTTTGTTTTCCGTTCTCGCGTGAATTCTCAGGGAATGCCTCGGATCAGTACAAAACATATGTCAGATTTTCATTTCGAAAAATCCTCATTTCAGGCAATGCATCATGAAAGATAAAGGATTTTGATGCTGGATGCAGTTGCACCCAATCACCAGAAGGCAAATTTGCACCACTTTCTGTCCACCTTGCTTTGAATTTGAAGTATTATTCAAAGCTTTATTTACTGCAGGTCTCAATGTGCAATGTGGCAGTCTTTCACCTCTCCACACATACAGTGCCCACATGCCGACATGATGGATATGCTCCAACTCCTGTGTGCATATGATAAGTTATTTATAACACGCTTAATATCCAGAGGTTTCTAAGCGCGGACACAGTGTTCAAACCTATGGTGCTTCGTGTCGTTTTGCTTCCAAGGCGATCACGTTGCCCCTGAGCTATCCTCCCGAGACTATATGCTGGAACCAGGAAGCAGTATGTTCTTCCTGTTTGCTGTTCTATGTTGCACGGTAACCAGAGAACCTTCCCTAAAGAAGACAGCATGAGGCTGAGTAGAGTAGAATGTGGAGCGGGGCTGCAGCTAAGAAAATTAAAAAAATATATATTTCTGCCGGCATGTATTCAAGGGTTTGTGTTTGTAAGTGGGTGCATGAATGAGAGTGTATGTTGCTTGGGGGTGCATTTTTATGGTAGAGCGTATGCATGCTGTATGGGTGCAAGGGTAAATATGAGAATGAACGGAGAAGGAATGTCATATGAATGGTGACGCACGTGTGTGAATGAAGAATGGCGTCTAGATGTGTTGCTTTACTGTGGCATGGCATTTTTTACCGGGTATCAGGGGAGAAGGCAGCATAAGGAGAGTTCCTACATGGTATTCACCCGCAGCGGTGGGCCCAGTCTGGGTTGCTCAGAGTGAAGTCATCATGATGAATGGTCATTTATGGTACTGGCCCACATTGCTGGGTCCAGTCTGCACATTTTTCTTTACAGTGGCACAGCATATTTTACTCCGCTTCAAGGGTGAAATCCGTATGATCAGTGTTCGTATTTGGTTCTTGCCCACACGGGCGGGTCCCATATGTAGATGCTTCTTTAAATTAGTACGGCATTAATTACTGGGCATCAAGGGCGGAGAAAAAATGGTGAGTTGTTCCTATGTGCTACTGACCCACATTGGTGGGACTAGTCTAGACAGATCCTCACTCTTCCTTTTTTACTGGGAATCAATGGTGTAGGTAATAGGATAGTGTGTTATTGGTTCAAATTCGTGGGCCAAGTCTGCAAATGTTTTTTTTTCTGTGGCATGGCATTTTTTACTGGGCATCAAGGGTGCAGGCAGCATGAGTGTACATGGTACTGGCCCACATTGATAGGTCCAGTCTGAACATATTTTGGTATTGTGGCTTGGCATTTGATATAGGTAAAGCCAACATTCTGTATGGTAATACTGACATATGTAGATGCCAACTCCATGGACATGTATGGGCATAGACAACATAAACATATTTTTTACTTGCATATGTTGTGTGCACCATGACAATAAGCTTGAATCTGCTCCTGTGCAATGTTGATGACCTGCATCTTTTAGATTTCGGCATGTTAACCTACAAAAACCATTACAAACTGTGGCTTTTTATCCAATTTTTCATAGAAAGTGTGTTGAAAATGCACAATTGTAACTCAATATTGTATGAATTCTAGGGCACGGGGGACTCCCCTGAACTCCACCTGTTTGCTGCATGCACCCTCGCTATGCTTGGATGCTTCCACATATTCGGAAAAAAAACATTTACTCCGCTACAGTCAAAAAATTCACCAGATACCACTGCTGAAAACATCTCTCTCGCCAACTTCCTCTTTTGATTTCCACATTTTCCTCCCAACCGGACATTCTGCCATAGTAAAAAAGATCAAAGGACTTTCCTTTATCGCCATCCTTCAACAAGTTAAGGCCTCACTCAGTGAGGGCATCTTCCCACACTGGCTAAAAACAACAGTAATAATGTGCCTCCTCCTTAAAAAATCCATCCTGGACCCAGACTACCTTACCAACTACCTGTTAAGGATTTCAATCAGGCCTTAGTCTCGGCCCAGTATGCAGCGCGTGATTGAAATGCTTATGGTTGATAGATTAGACTCAATATCGAGGTGATACACCACTCATATCACGACCCCTTTATAAATACCCCAGGTCAAAATGGACCATGAACCAGGCTAGTTGATAAAATATAATATTTATTTATTTATTTGAAACTTAAAAGGAACCATACCATTTTTAATATGGGGCAGCAGTCACCAATGGGGTGATAAGAACAATAGGGATGTTAGCAATGCACTTGGTTTAACCTTGTATTGACACATCTACAAAACACCATGGAATAGGAGCACTTTTTGATTTTAGGTAAAATAGCACTTGAATTAGAATTTCCCCCTGCAAGGTTCCCTCAACCCACAAATAATCAATTTTAAGTGGATACACAGAATCAGCAGGTAATCAGTAATGACAGACAAGAAACAGAATTTAAATCTGACCTTCCCTCCCCAAACAAGAAAGAAAAACAGATTTCAAACCCTGGCAATGCTAAAATGACACTCGGAAATGGATGAATAAATGAAGGAATGTGTATAAAGCTTTTGAAACAAAAACAATACTTTACTGGTGCAACACTGGAAATATTCTAGCAATCACAAGCAATGGATTGAGCAAAAACATACAATTCGAAATGGAATAGAAGATTGACCACAGTTTATAATCAAAATGACACGTACAATTAGCAAACATTTGCAATTCCAGGCTGAATTTACCAAAACGGTTCTTAATAAAAACTGGTGAAATATTGTATCATGATGCAGTTTTTGTGTTGGGGTGTAGCTATGGATTATAGGTACAATATGCAATTGAAATTAGGTAAATTGAGTGAGTTATGCAAGATCTAGTGAGGTGCATTTTTGAGAAAATGAAGGCGCGAAAAAGGAAGAGAATTCAATTTTGAAAAGGACAGTTTTACTCTACACTAGAGCATTCAGGCTAGGCTACTAGATTGAGACACAGTAAGCTCTGGGGTTGACTCGTGAGTTCAACCCTAGTACCACCGCGCGCGCCCTGGTGGACCCAGTCCGATCACTCCAAACAAGATTAATACTTTTGGATTTTACAAGACAAAATTATTAAAGATGTTGTCCCTAGCACAAAGAATGAAAGGGAGGGTTTCAAGAATGATTTTGACACTATTACAATTATCAGGATAAGGATAGGATGACTTAATGAGTGGAACTAAGGACAAGGCACAACCAGGTATACTATGGTTCTATGGTTCCTATTGATACAGTCCACTTTTTGGTTTGGATTTTGGACAGTCAGTGGTTCTGATCACCACACGGGTCTGGTCTAAGAAAGGACAGCCGGGCAGAATCAGCAGGACAGGACCAGCTGGGTAGGGACTGGATACCAAAGGATAGTTCTTCTGGACTGACAATTCTGGTTACTGGATACTATAGGTCATCAGGGTATCAGGATGGCAGTGGCAAACAGTGAGTGGCGGCAAGCCAAGCTGGATTAGGATTCCAAAAGTACCACAGTTTCTCCTGGTTACTGGGAGATTAGTGGGTTTTAATATTGTGGGCTAGGCCCTGCTGGAGCAGAATCAGCACTGCTTAGGTTTTGCAATGGGCCCTGGAATAGGATCAGCAATGCTTGGACTTGTAGTTGGAGTCTGAAGTCTGAAAGATGAAACAGGAACAGGAACGCAGCGCAGGAAATCAGGAAGAGTACAGTGTGTCCAGGGTCTTGTCAGGGACCCTTATTTATAATGCCAAATGATATCATCAAGGTAGAGGCTGGGCAAGGTTAACTACGCCCGCCCCTAAACTACTTGGATTGGGCAGGGGAGCTAGTCCCAGCCTCACTCTCATTTGGTTGGATTTCTAAGGGGATGATGTTAGGTTTATGAGGTGAGGTTTACAATGTCCCAACACTCCCACATTTATTTTACTTAAAATCCGATTTTGCCGAAAACCTACATTTTTTCACTTGCAATTTCTTGGCAAATTATGCACAAAGTTCACATATTATGTGCATCACATTTCAATCAATCCTCAGGTCTGTGCGACCTTGTTTTGCCTTTCGGATGCATTTTGGTAGTTTTACACATTAAAGGTTTGGCCTAAAATTCCACAATTTTATACACGAATGTGAATTGTCCCGAGGGATGTATGTACAAAATCTGATGTTTGCCACATTAATACTTTTCTTGGAATCTGTCATCTTTCATAACTTCTGTTCCCCATGTGGCAATGAGTTCTGCCAAGTTTTAAAAGATAGCCCACACAATTAGATTAAAAACTGCAAACTTTTAAACATGTTGCTAATTCTTGCTGCACAAATAAAAGTCTTTAAAGTTTCTTTATAACATAGTCTCTGGCACCAAAAGGCAGTCCCTTTGTTACTTGACCCTGGTTGCCAAGCAGTTGTCATTTCCTTCCAGGCAAGGGGATTTCCAGTCTTAATTGAATGTTTTATTGCCCCTTCACACTTGACAGGTTAGTGTCCCAGGACTGCTATTTTCCCAGCCTAGAGCACAGAGGAATGTCTGATGAGCATGTGAACTTTCATCGTTCTATCCCATTCAAATCTTTTCAAGCTGGCACATCGCACCTACGTGTTCTGGATTTAAGGTGTATCTCCCTTCCTTGGAGAAGTTTCCAGGCTGGCAACTGGAATAACAGGTTTTTCTGAGAGCTTGCAACTCCAGCCTATGTGTTTTAAACTGTTTAATTTCTTACTTTGGGACTTGAACTAAACAAACCTATGACAGAAGATATCCTATTTATGTATTATCACCACTACCATAATTCCTTTACATTGCTAAGTAAGGAGGCTTTCATTAACAATTGCGTTTTAAACAGGTAATTTTTTTCTCCTCAGTCAGCAAAGCCCATGTTTCCACATGTGTTAAAAACTGCTATCATTTCATTTTTGAATTCGGTTTTCAGCTCCTCAGATTGCCACTGTCTTTGCAACTGTAGTCGTTTTCCTTGCAGCAGGACTCTTATCTAAAGTATAGATACATTTATCCTTGACCTGGCTCAGAGAGTAAAAAGTCTCTTTGAACTGCTGGGCCTGGATGATTCAGGAATTATGCCCGTTTTTTCTGAGGCACAATGACTTATCCTGGGCCTGGCAGGGCCGTTTCCATCACAGTGGTTTCAGAATGCACAGATGGAAATAGCATAACATAACATTTTGAAAGGCTGAAAAAAGGTTTCCTTCTGAAGGGGAATTATTGGCTTTTGCAGCAATGCAGTGCTGCCGGTTCACTTGATTCCATATATATGTCTCAGAACACACTGACATCCCTTTTCAGTGTGTCCCCTTGTTCCATCTTGCCTGACGTGTACTTGGCAGGATGGTGCAGCCATCTTTTGTTGCTGCCAAAATGCAGTTTTGAGATCCTGATGCACACTGGAGCCAGCACAGCCAAGTTGCTGTTTATTTCGCCAATGCAGATTTGTGATGTTAGGCAATGCTGTTGAGTGGGTCAATATATCCCAAATACCACCCAATAACCAGCCTCCCATTTATTGGTAAAATCATTGAGAAGGGAGGAGCCAATAAACTCCATGGGCAGATCAGATGCCAAGACTTGTTCAGGGATTAACAATCTAGGACCCATTCCAAATGTGGAACAGTGGCTGCAACTATCCAGGTGATTGTTTTCTGGTAATTCTGCCCTTAACAGGGTCAACTACCACTTTCTGATCAGTCTCCTTGTACAAGGAATGGGCTTCTCAGGCCATATTTTGTTACACTGTTACAACCACCAGTCTTTTCTGATGTGCACCTTCAGATCCAACAGCCACCCAGATAACCTGCATATGGAATAGCTATCACGACCCTCGCCCAAAACCCCCTCTGGCAAACCCATTGGCCAGGTGGAGTCAGGACTTGGGCCTCTAGAGCCTGGCATCCTCTTCAAAAGCCCTCATGGGGCCAGTCCTGGCGCCTGTGGCGCCAGGCTCATACACCATGAAAAACAATGTGCTTGGGAACTGCTTTATTATATTGTCAGCCAACATGGAGGCATCCACATAGTTTGGTTCCTAAGAACCAAGCTATGCGGTCTAGTGTTTTGGGTGTGGTAGCCTAGGGACTACTTTACCTGGACTATTTTGTTGGGGCTATTTAAACCACACCCGAGCAAGACACCACGCTTCTCGTTACTTTGCAGCTTGCAACGTGACGGTCACTGTGTCCAGCTATTTTCCCCGAACCTCGGAGTAGCAGAACCTGCAAGGAGACAAAAGGAACATCATCAGCAGCAGCATCTTACCTGCAGTCTTCATCTTTAGCCACTCGCAGCTCCGGAGAACAGCTTCCTCGAATGTGCACGCCTCCCGGACAGAATGACCTGAAAGAGGAAGATAGAGGCAACATTAAAGAAAGCAGCAGAGACATTTACAAATTACGAACTGCACCAAAGGCTTACCTTGCTGGTCGCCTCTCGACTGGCACCACTCTGGACATTCCACTCATGCTGAAGAACACTGCAACCTACAAGGAAGAAAAACACAGGTTAGCAAAGGCAAGACTTCGCAGTGCTGCGCATAGTGCTTACTTACCGCATCATAGCGCTCTTAATGTGCCATCATTTACCAGCGGGGCTCAACCAAGCCAGTTCACCACGCTGAAGCTCTGCATACCTAAGGGAGAAAAAGAGCCATTTTAAACAAAGGCATGCAGGATAGCAACAATACTAAAGAACAGCAATAAAACCTACCTGAACAATATCAAACGGGCCAGCGTCAGTGAAGTAACTGGACCGCATCCGCCCACGAAAGACAACGCGCCCCTGCAAAGAAGGCAGGACGGAGAGCATGCCAAACTCTACCAAAAGGTGAGGAGAAGGCCCGAGAGGGGCTGAAATCATACGGGGGTGGAGGGAGGATACTTACCCCGGTCCGTCAGTCTTGAACACAGTCCTCCTGTATTTTCAGGCAGAACCTTCCCCGCAGACCACATCTGGGCAAGGCAGAGTAGTATACCCCGGCTGGGTGGTGTCCCTGTGGATACCAGGTGAGCGTAACAATAGCAAGGTTTACTCCTTGACAATCTACGTATCTCTCTACAATAAGGAGACGATACCCAGCTGCACCTTCCATGAGATCAAACGCCGAACTATAACTCAACCCAACCAAAATGTAATGTGTTCTTCTCTGTCACACATCCAAAGAGGAAATCATCCAAGCATGTCTGAATGACATACAATGGATGGGCTCCCTCCTCAACTTACCCCCTCTACCAAATCCATCAGGGTCATTGCAGATTGGTAACATCCCCTTCCAACAGCATATTAATAAACAGGCGCAGATTGCTTAGTATCTGCTCCTGTGGATATGGAAGATTAAGCTTGCCCTATCACGAGAGGACTTCTGTTACAGGCCATTTTTATTGCACACATAGATGGTGGAAATATCTCCTCACTGCCCCCTCTCAAGGCAGTCCATCATGCAGCAGCATGCCTCACAACAGGTTTAAAGAAATGCAGCCTCATAATATCAATTTTTCTTGACCTACACTGGCTACCACTTGCTGCCAGGATTCTCTTCAAAATCGCTTATGTCAACCACAGCTCAAGTGCATGTCTACCTTGCTGAAAAACTTAGCACTTCTGGTGGCATCAGAAGCGAGGGCATAGCTAGGCTTGAAATGCTTCTGGCACTCAAGGAGAACACCAGGTAATAGTCCTTCTCCAGCATTGTCCCAGCATACTGGAATATTCCACTTCTCCTGCAATTCACAAAACAACTTCAGACAATGCTTTTTAGGGCACTCCTAGGTGTGACTTAGGATCACTGACCCCAGATAAGCACTGCTCTGTCATTATCTTGTGAATATGTCCAACCTGATCTCTCTCAAACATGTACAACTATTGGTTGTTCAGAGCTAGGTTTGCACGATATGAAACACAAATACAAATACAATTGTATGACATTCACCCCAAGTTCCTAAAAATTCATAAAGAGGTCTGGGTGGATGATAGGGGCAGGTGTTGACACTACGAGAGGCCAACGCCAAACCGTGAACACATCTAAAAATTTGAAAAAAAATTGTAATACCAATGCTGTGGCACAGTGGCAGCCAATGAAGAACTGCACGAAGACTGTAAATGTGCAAAGTCTTACAAATTCCACAAATAATATGTGCAGCTGCATTTTGAACCACTGAAACAGTGCTAGTAGTTTATTACATGCAAGTTTGCTTAACCAAGTTGAGAATTAATAAGGTTGCCTGCTATTCCTGTATGCTTTTCTTTTGTATAAAACAGTATACACTTCCTAAACAGTAGGCTGCCAGTATTAAGAACATTCTGGCTCCCAGTACGATCAGTTCCCCCTTGACCAATGCCACAGGTTGGTTAACAAGACGCCAAAGAAAGAGTGATTGCTATAGTTGTGGCAAATACATACTATGCAAACTGGCAACATGTACCTCAGAGTTTAGAGACCAGCAGAGGGAGAAATGGAAAATCAATCATGAAATCACATGTGTAACCAAATTTGTGGAATATCTGACAATGCGTCCTTGTAACTTGGCTTATATTGGTTCTACTATTTGAAGTCTCAAACATTATCTTGCCATTAGAAATAAAGACAAAGCATATCCACCTGCCAAACTCTTTTGTGAGAAATACAATGGGGATCTCGAAAGCCTGACAAATTTGAGTTTAGCACATGTACCTAAGCATAAAAGAAAGGGAAATTGATAACTGTAAGGGATTTCAATCATGCACACACCCAGGTCTCGCCTAGCATGTAGTGCGCAATGGAACCCTTATTTATTTTTGTCTGTAAATTCAATATTCTGAATTATATGCCACTCATATCACACCCGTCTCAAAATACCCCCCATTTCACACTGAACCAGGAATCAGGCTAGTTTGTAAAGATTTATTTATTTATTTAATATTCAAATCACACATAATTTTTATGGGCAGCAATCACCTAACAGTGACAATACAATTCAGAATATAAGTCAAGCAATTGAATTCACTTATAATGATGCAGCATAGAAACCACAGGAAATAGAACAGTTTTGGTTTGTGAAAAGATAACGTTTAGGTTAGTATTTCCCCCTGCAAAGTACTGAAGTACACATGAGCAAACCTACATAAATGTGAGTAACCAGCAGGTATTCAAGAAGGAAAGACAAGTTTATAGGCAATCTTCCTTCCCCAAACAAGTGAGAACACTGTTTTGGGCAAATGACACATTTAAACTGACAGGTATAAAATTGCTTGGTAAAATAATGCAAAAGGGTGCAAAAATGCTTAAATGGATGGAATTTCTGAGGAAAGCTACACTAAACAGGTCCTAACACACATGAGCTATAATATGAACAACAGTACACCCTTTAGATCAGAATGGGATGGAAGAAGCACTTTGAAATGGAACAAAGACACGTGTAAACTTTTGAACTATGCAAATTCACAGAAAAATGTTACTATGCGATATTGGAGAAAAATGGGTCAAATACACTGTTCCGCGATGCATATTTTAGTTCTGGATGTAGCTAAGGGTCTTAGGTATCAGTAAGAGTTGAACTTTCTTTTTCATCTTTAAAATTGAAGAAGGTATAGAGGTTTTAGTAAGAGGCGTTTTTGCAAAATAGGCGCGAAATTGAAAGCAGAAATTCGATTTTAAAAATGACAGATAGGTTTTCTTATACTATATTAAGGACTATGAAAAAGACAATGCCACACATGAAACTTCACAGCTACATGGCCAGCACAACCAGTCCGTGGTGGATGCTCGATTTCTGGGATTTACTTTAGTTATTCAAAATCACGAAGGAGTTATGGTTTTGTAACACAGATGAGAAAATCATCACAAGAAGGATTCTAACGATACTAGCATTCTGAATTTAAAGATGGGATGGGTTGAGATTCGGATGATACAATGCAGACATACTATGGGTCACGGTTCTTCCTGTGAACACTTACAGTCCTTTGTAATTAAATTGGAATGTCAGCTCTGGTCATTGGATTGGATCAGGTCTACCGGCAGCAGGGCACCTCTGGAGGGATTGGATCCATGGCGCAGTTCTGGTAAATTTTGGACTGCGCCTCAGACTAGATTTGGAGGACCCTTCTGGCCACTGGACATGGCAGATTAGCGGATGCAAGTTTCAGTGGGCAAGCCTTAATGGTAGCAAGCCAAGCTGAATCAGTTTTAAGTTTTGGAGGTTTTGAAATTGGGTCAAGCTAGCAATAGTTCAGCAAGACTAGAGTCTGCATTCTGCAAAGAAATAATCTGGATCTTCAAAGAATTCTGGAGTCAGCTACAGCATGAAAAGTTCTGGAACCAGGTGCTGCACTGAAATTTGGATGGGTTCTGGAATCAGTCTGTCCTATGTGTAGTGAAACACCTATATTTATACTGTCAAATGCCATCCCCCAGTTTATAGTGTGGGCAGAATTTCAAAAACACACTGTGAGTGACTGCAGGAACATCCTTCGTTTTGGTAGGCAGTCTGAACAGAGCTGTCATCTTTATGATGCGATTTAGGAAACCCCACATTGATTTTTACCAAAACATAACTTTTGCACACATGTACATTTCTAACATTATGTACCCTAATGAAATTGGACACCCACATTTCATATTTGATTGTCTATATTCACATTCAATCCCCATCTTTGTGCGAGCCGTCTTTCTCATTCTATAGAATGTGACCAATTTTAAACATAACAATTTGGATTGATCATTTCTAACTTGGTACATCCCTGGGTTCTTATCAATGGACCATGTACATACAATCTTGAGTTTGCAACATTAATCGTTCTGCTATAATAAGACTTTTTTCATAACTTTGGTCCCTTAAATGGTACACGTTTCATCAATGTCTTCAAATCAGGAGCGTGAAATTAGGTTAATGTCTACCAATTTTCAGATTTATGCCTCTTTAGGTTGCTCAGGTAAAGCATTATAAACTTTAATCAAAATTAAGGATTTAACATCAAAGTTCACCTTTGTAACCTCCTGTTCCCAGGCAGAAGCTGTCCAGTCCTTTGATCAGGGAAGTATGTCCCCTTCCTGGAGGGAAACTCCCCTGTAGAGATCAGTTGGAAAGCTTGTCATTGTCCTTGGCTCAGCCCCAGACGAAAGTCTACTGAGGTCCCATTGTGCTGCTTGTTGTCATTATGCGGGAATCATTAGGCTTCCTGTCTCAAGGGAGTGTCAAGCTGAGATGTCAACTTTCCCAGGCCATGCACTGCCCAATCAGGATTAAACAGTTACTTCCACTGGTTTACTGTAAAATTCACCTACAATCTTTTATTTAAAATATATAAAATGAACAGGGTTTATAATGGATTTTGACATTTTAAAGGAATTAAGCCTTTCACAGAGAAATGCTTTAAACAGGCGGATTTGTCACTTCTTCATGAAAAAGAAAACACATTAAACTGACTTTGACAGCTAATGTCCTTAAACAGCTGTCAGGTATTGATGCCTGGATTCCTCTGAATGCCTGGAGAATCTTTGATTTCAGCACACTTTTCCTTTCCACTGGAAATGATGAATTTAGCGCCAAAATAGCACTTTGAAGGTTGCCATTGATTAGAGAGCTGTAGGGCATTAAGGGCATTTTCAGATTTTTAGCCCTTCTGTGGCCAGGTGACAGGGGACTCCTATTTTTACACCAAATTTGCCTGTGTGGCAGGGTGTGGTTTATGAACCATGCGCAGTCTTGCAGATTTGGCATGCACAGAGTTATTGCCTCCATTTATAGCAGTTTTCTTTCCCCATTGGCAAATGGGGTGTAGTAGGGTGAATTGGCATGGGTTGAAATAGGCCACCCCCCGCCCGACTCCACCATGACATCCAGTCATGGGGGAGTCAGGCACGTGGGATTATTTTTCCTTTGGTGCATGTGATGAAATCCGGATGCTTCTCCCATCAGCGAGGGATGCGAAACGCTCTCATTGATGGTTCTGGTTGGAAATGTAGAGCGACACTCCACTCCGGGCTCTTGTTTTTTTTTTTTTCTCCTTGTGTCCAGGGAGGTCCTCCTTGTTGCTTAGGTGGATTTAGTTCCAGTATTAGTAAACAGAACATAGCACGGTTATGGACATTTCCCCACTACTGTTCCCCAAGGGGTGTAGTGGGGCAGATGCATGTATTGAATACAATTTACAATATTCCCTGCCTATATTTAATACTGTAATACTGGTCTTAACACTCTTTCTTTGTACCTACTCAATGGACATTTAATAATTCTTTTTAGGACTCCAAATTTTCTCCCTCTGGGTTTCCGGTAGGCTCTTCTATTTGCTGCAACGTATTCCTGGGATGGCAACTCTTTAGCTGTTGGAGGGAAATCCAATTGTCTTTCAGCCAGCAAGTAACCTCTGGGAAGGAGGATTCTGTAGGAAGGCTTTCTTTAGGTCTGCCAGGACCCTGAGAATTACTCTCCAGTTGAGACCAGGCTTGGCAATAACTGGGGTCCAAATTAATCTCAAGTTGGTTGAGGAGGTGACTGCTCATATAAAAGGCGGAAGGAACACCTTGCACAACCCAACAAGTATGTACTATGCTTTTGTCATCCCTAGAAATTCTGATCATGCAACTGCTAAGCAGAGGATGTTTGGATCGAGGTGTTTCCAGGCGCCATACCCATGGCTGCACTGACTCTACGGCGGGTAAGGTCTGGTCTTTTGGGAGTATCTTGAAAAATACTTCGCTGATGAAGGTTTCTTCGCTATTCAAGTCAACTCGGGCGAGGGCAGACTCCTTCCTGTCATTTAACTGAATCGGAAGGAAGAGCTGTTCTTCTTCAGAATGCCAGCTACGTTTTGTGCTGGTTTGATATCGATTTTGGTTATGGACTTGGGATTTTCTGCTTGTACCTTAGTGTAAAATTTCAATATATCCCCTTCCAGGGTGGAATGCCACTTGAGACTGGAAGGGAGGTTGATTTGCAGAAATGGAGAGGAGTTCTCATCACCAGTGTGTTGTCCCACAGCTATGACAGTGATGTCGGGTATGTCATTGTTTTGAAAGTAGAACTTAATTTGGTCCGGTTTTTGTTCAACCATGTGGCATGTGCCATTTAGACTACTATGGTTGACACTTTGTTTTAATTTAATCGGCCTGTGAGTCTGGGTCCAGAGTACCTTCGTCACACAATCTATTAGGGGAGACAGCCTACGGAGGAAGTCATTCCCTAATAGAAAGGGGGTTTCCTCTGGCACCACGATTAGGACCGGGTGCTTCATTTTGTGTTGCTCAATTTTAATTACCAGCTCTGCAGACCCTTCAATAGGAATTTCCTTCCCGTCAAAGTTCTAGAGCTGTTCAAGAAGAGGGGTGAGAGGAATCCAGTATCTTTCCCCCTTCCTGAATTTAGCTGCTCAAAGATCCTCTTTGACAGCAACGTTGCTTGGGATCCAGTGTCCACCAGTTCTGGAATTGCAGATTGCCCTTGCACTTGGATGGAGACATAGAATCTACCTTCCTTCTCCTCCAATCGGCAAAAATAATGGGTGTTCTTGGTAAGCTGGATGGTCAATTGACTTATTTCTGAATCTGACACCGGGGTAGTTGGGTCAAGAGATGGTGTTGGAGTTGGGGAATCTGGCCAAGAATTTTGACACACCGCTATTTGGGGAGTTTCGCTCTCCCTTTGTTCTAGTTCTGGGCTGCCCCTTTCTGTCTCCCCTCTCCCGGATTGGGCTGTCTAGGCTCAGGAAAGTGGGGAAAGAAAGGAGGGTTGTTTTGGGTGTTGAAGTTTGGCGGGTACCAGGGAAAGAAGCTCAATCCAGCATTTGGGGGATTACTGGCCTCCTGAGTAAAGATAGGAGGGAAGTTTCCTGGGTTGGCAGCTACCTGGTTGGATCCTCCCTGGGGCTGGGGAAGTCCACACATAGCCCAGGATGGGTCTGTTGCCCTTGTAACGGGGGCTTATGTAATCAGGGGAGTTAGGGGTGCCATTTGTGGGATTACCTCTCTGGCTACCTGTTTGGGATTGGCCCGAGGGCCTTCTGGGTCTTTGGTTAGGAGTATTTTGTACAGCAATATTTTTAGGCCCCCATCTCCAGATCTAAAATGGGGGCAACCTTCACCTCCACCACCTTAGCAGCAGCAGTGGTGTTGGCTGGTTTGGGGTTTTTATTTTTAATTTTATTCTCTATCGTTTTCTGCACTTCATAAATGCGAGTCGCCTGCTCAATGACCCAGTCCAGATCTCTTCTCGTGAAAGTCCCTCACCAGTTTGCGGAGGGAAGATTTAGGGAGTGCATGAAAGGAGGTATTAATGAACTCCCTACTGTCTGTGCGCACCCTCCTGGTGGTCTAATTCTTGCACAAATTCTTGTGCGGCCTGGTCTTCCCCAAATTGCAGGTTGTAGGCTACCTTGCAGGCCTCTTGAGGGTTCCTATGTACAGACATTTTTTTTAAGATGGCTGCCCTATAGGAGGACCATTTTGAGTGGTTCTGATCCTCCAACCCCGCAAAGAAGCTGGAGTATTCAGGGGAAAATGTCCATTTGACATATTGAATGCAACTCTGGCTTAAATGGAAAGTAACCATCATCTGCTCGTATAACTCGAGGTGCTCCCAAACTGAATACTTGGCATTTTTATAATAGGGAGTTATGATGCTCATAATGGTCTTAATCTGTTTCAGGGGATCTTTCAGTAGGGCTCTCTTAATTTTGTTGGACTTTTTAGTCTTATTCACCCGAGTCCACTCATCCATCCTCTGTCCACTCATCCTCTGACTCAGAGGCACTGCTACAGGAGGTGGTTATCTGATCCTCTAGGCTCTCCCTGATTCTGCAAGCTTGGGAATGGCTTGCAGAATGTTGGGGCCTAGTTTCTTGAGACCTGTGGCGCTCAGAAGAGTCTTCTGACTCTCCCTTGCTCCCAGGATCGGCTGAGTAACCCCCACTGCCCTAGCTGGGAAGAGGTTTTTAAGATGCTCTTTATGGGCCTAGTTTCATGGAGTTCCCCACTAAATTTTACAGACTGATCCTTTGGTAGGCAGTATCTTTGAGGATCCAGTTCCCTGATTCTCCCCTCACTGGAGTCGTCCTGATCAGAGAGGCTAGCCCTTATTTATTTTTGTTTATATGTTCAATATTCTGAATGATATGAGTGGTATATCATTCAGAATATTGACCTTATAGACAAAAATAATTAAGGGTTTCATTGCACGCTACATGCTAGGTGAGACCTGGGTGTGTGCCTGATTGAAATCACTTACAGAACTCAAATTACGCCAGTTGGAAACCAAATTTATTATTCTTTTTGACACATTACAGTCAAAGGGTCGTTGAACTGTATGTATTTCTATGATTTATGCGCAATGCTTACAACCGTTTTTGTATTGCACTTGCACTTTATTTATCCTATCCTATTTTCTCTTGTTCTCCAAGTTTGCTTATCATACCCTATTTTCCCTTGTTCTCCACGTTTTCTTAACCTTCTCATAATTAATTCAGCATGCTACCAGTATAATGTACTTTGTTTACTTTCACCCAGTTTATATATCCTTGTTTGATTTTTGTAGCAGTGTTTTTATAGTTTGTTTTATTGTTGTATGTTTTATTTTAATTTTTTTTCTCCCAATGACCCAATGATTAGTATGCACAAAGAGAACAACAGTGTACTGTGCACTAATGTATCTTTTGCATAGTGCATTTGATGTACTGCATATACAATATGAGGTTCATAAACATGCGTGTTTTAAATTGTGTTTATTAAAGTGTGTGTGTCATTGAACTTATTATGTTTTCTTTTTTTTCAGATGGAAGCATATCATATTTCTTTTAAACATAGATGTATAGCTGCGGCTAGAATCCATCCCAATGAGCTATTCACATTTGGAGATGCGGGTAACCGCAGCAATGATTAGGGGTGTCCCAGGTGTGATTTCGATGATGCAGCGTGATTAAATATTTTGGTATCCGCGGCTAAAGATATTTTCTGAAAGAATAAATACATTTGGATCAGTTAGTGTAACATTTGCAATACTTTTTAATCAATAATAATGCACATAGCTGTACATACGTGAACGGGGTAAATAAATGTTCAAACACAGTTTGTTGAAAAGAAGTTTATTTTGGGAGGGAATGTGGTTGTGGGTTTTCACTCAGTTTTAGTTATAATGCATGATATATCTTGTTTTGTAGCAAAATTGTCTGCATTTTCTACTCTGCATATTTACCTTTAAATGTTCAATGTCATTTTTCATTGCTTGCATGTTTTGTTGTATATTCATCATTATTTGTTTTAATTCTTTCAAGAAATCCAAAATCAGATTGGTGGGTCCTTGTTGTGGTGTTTCCTTTGTGAATCTTCTGGACACTTGAATCACTTCTTCATCTGTTTTAAAATATTTGAAATATTTTTAAACAATTAAAGATATAATACACTTTCAAAAGATGTGGGTTGGTTGCATACACATTTGATAGTTTGATAATAGGTAGATAACGTATATGTGTTTGCTGACTGATATTTGTTGATTTAAATGTAATTGTTAGTCACATTTTACATGAATATATTGAATGTACAAAATCCTGATTGTGGTGTATCTTCTTCTGGAGCATTGTTTTGAGTGTCTTCTTTTCTAATCTCTTCTTCTGTAGGGTAATTCTCCTCCAGCCATTCCATGTATTGTTCCATTGTTCTAGTGGCACAGAGAAATACTTCTTGTTAGTTCAGAGTTAGAATTTGGAATGGAGAAAGATTAATGAGGAGAAAATCTTGAATGTTTGTGTTCGCTTTGTGATTGGTTGTTCATTGTTTATGTGTTGGGTGGCTGCCAATGGGATTTCAAGTACCTTGATGCTGTTGAATTGTATAGAGCCTTTGAGAGAATATATTTATTTGAGTGATGTTTATATATGCCAATAATATTGTAGCTGGGTGAGGTGCACGTTTGGGAAACAGTGCTGTTTTCGGGGTATATATATTGTTGTATTTGATATTTGAAACGTGGAACCAATTCCAGAAGGAGCGGAATGTTCAAAAGAGTGTTGAACAATTTTTGAGAATGGGGTTAATAGTGATGTCGAGGACATAGGTGATGAATTCTCCAATCATTGGCTTACAGGGTTTTTCTATTTTTTAAAATATGATATTATATGGCGTGTTTGAAATGAGAGGTATATGCTGCGATTGTGAAGAAATATTTTTGACAGGGATGGTAGTTTTTGTTCTCTTTAGAAAAAGAAATTTCATCATCTAAAGAAAGAGCACAGACACATTTTTCAACGAATTTTATTCCGTTTCCATTACATCATTCAAATATTTATACCAACAGAATCCTCCCTCCCCGTCCCTTCCCTCCTCTCCCCTCTCCCACCCTCTCTGGAAGGTGTCTCTGTGTTTGCCTCTAGGTTTCAGCTTAGGTCCCTTTGTCTACTAACTGAACATGTCCAGTATCCTGATCTTATGTGGGCGCCATTGTTTCATGTAATCTGCTTGTAGAAATTTGAGTGATGTGCCCCAGTCCTCCAGAAATTTCGGCGTTCCCCTTGGATATTGTATGTAATCCGTTCCATTGCGATATGAGTCCACACCCTCTGTAGTCATTAGTATATTGTCGAGTGAGGTCCTTTGCTTCCATTTTTAGGCTATTGCCAGCCAGGCTGCTATCAAGAGTCCCATGAAGTTCCACCTCTGTGACTTTGTGAGTACCCTCTCCCTGGGGTTCCAGAACACACACATCCCACTAAGCCCCCCACTCCCTCAAACATCTCCTGCATTTGGGACTTGACTTCCCACCAGAATTGCTGGATTACTGGGCAGTCCCACCATATGTGCCTCCAGTCTCCTACCCCTCCGCACTCCAACATGTATTTGAAGATGTTCTATAGATAGTGTGTAGTCTTTCCGGGGAGATTTGTGTCAGCATTTCCCTGGTCTGAATTGCTCTCGTGAGTTTGGGTATCACCTCCCATATGTGTTTCCAACGTTCCTTTGGGTAGTTACCCCGTAATGTTGTTTCCCTTCTTTTCATATATTGCCATTTGACTTCCTCCGCCAGGGCGTTCAAGAACTTGTAGGTGTCTGAGACTAAGTGTTTGGTGCCCATGTGTGTTGTAATGTTGGATTCAAATGGTGTTAGTTCCCTTGTCGCTGCTTGTTTGATCCGTGCGGTCTGTAGCCAGTGGCGTAGTTGATCATATTCATATTAATCTTTGGGAGTCGGGCCTAGTTGCATTACGCATTCTTCGAAGGACCTTATTTCCTGGGCTTGGTACATGTATCTTATCTTAACACAACCGGCCTCTTCACATTTCATGTATGAGCCCTTTTGAATGTCCGGAGGGAATTCCGGGTTATTGAACATCAGCATGAACGGGGCCGTTTCTCTTGTTAATGTTTCCTCTCTTGTGGCTTTATCCCATACTCCTAATGTTGATTTCATCACTACGCTAATTTGTACATTTGGGTGTCTATATTGTTTCCCTTTCCAGAGGAGATGGCGGAGACAGGTTGTTGCTACCACCCTGTCTTGGAAGGCCCATATTTTCTGTGACATTGCGGGGAGCCACTCTTTCAGCACCCATAGTTGGGATGCTTCATAATATTTATGAAAGTGTGGGAGTGCACATCCGCCATACTGTCTCGGTGTCGTGAGGACTGAACTGGAGACCCTAGGGGTCTTTTTCTTCCAGATGTATGTCATTATTGCTTTGGTCAGGTTTTTAAAGTCAGAGATCGGGATTTTAACTGGAAATGCCTGAAATAGGTACAGAACTCGAGACCATAATTTTTACTGCAGTGATCCGACCCCACCATGAGGTCGATAAGGGGTTCCACTTCTATATGTCTCCATTTATATTCTCTAATTGATGGGTGAAGTTTTCTTCATATAGTTTGTCTAACCTGCTGTTTAATATAATTCCCAGATATCTAACCCCTTTTGTTGCCATCGTCAACTGTTGTGCCATGACCAGTTGTTGGATGGAGTTCCTATTGCCCGCTAATATGAGTATTTCGGATTTTTGTCTATTAATTTTCAGTAACGAGAGAGCTCCAAACTGCTCTATTTCCTGTAGGAGGGTTGGTAATGTCTTCTGTGGGTTCCCCATTATCACTAGCATATCATCTGCATAAACTGATGTTTTGTGGGAGTGGCCAGCCATCTCTATGCCGTTTATAGATGGATTTTTCCTTATTCGCGCTAGGAGAGGTTCCAAGAAAATCTCATAAAGGATTCTAGAAAGGGGGAATCCTTGTTTGGTCCCTCTCTCTATTCGGACCCTTTCGGATAACCCTCCATTTACCGCTATGCGGGCACTTGGGGAATTGTAGTTTGCCCTAATCATGCCTATGAAGGTTTCCCCATGCCCATTTTTCTCAGTACGCGGAAGAGCAGTGTCCACTCGACGCAGACAAATGCCTTTTCCGCGTCGAGTGCTAATAGTGCGGCTGGTGTGTTTGTGGGTGTGTGTGATCCTTATTTTTTCTACCAGGTGGATTATTCTCCGTATATTGTCATGGGTCTGCCGGTTTGGGATTAATCCTGACTGATCTTGATGGATCCGTTTCGGGAGGACTAGTGACAATCTATTGGCTAGAATGTTTGTGTACAGTTTAGCATCCAGGTCTATTAATGCTATCAGGTGGTATGAGCCGGGTAGTGCCAAATCCTTCCCCTGTTTATGGAAGATCAGGAGTTTTTCCTCATTCATGGACTGGGTTATATTGCCTTTTTCCTTGAAGGTGTTGAAAAGCTCTGAGGACTGGGAAAAGAATCTCCATATATGTCTTGTAGAAGAGTGCAGTGTATCAGTCTGGATCTCGGGCTTTATTCATGGGGAGTTCTCGTATGTCTTTTTTGACCTCTTCCTCGGTTATTTCCCCATCTAGGTACCATTTTTCTTCTTCCGATATTGTCGGGAGGGGGGCATTGTTGAGGTTGGGTGTTTGTCTGCCCTTTATTGTCTATTAGACTTTTTACCGTTTGTTTTGCTTGTTTTGCTTTGAGCTGCCTGGCTAAGAGTCTATCCACTTTGTTCTCTTTCACGTAGTACCAGTGCCTCAGATGAAGCAAGTTCCTCTCCGCTCTTTTGGTGCGGATGGCGTCTAGCTGACCTTGGACATGTCTCACGGCTTTCTTTAATTTAGTGGACTGTGTCTGGGCCATTTCCATTTGAATTGCTGTCAATTTCTTCTCTAGCTCCACTTCCCACTGGCTGTTCTGTTTGTCCCTCTTAGCTTTAAGGGCAATAGGGTGTCCCCTAGTCACCACCTTAAAAGCTTCCCGTAGGGACTCCCTGGAGGTCTCTGGGAGATTATTGTGAGCAATGTAGTCTAGTATGTTTTCCTTGATTGAGTTCCCCATGATCGGGTCCTGGATTATTCCCTGTGGGAATTTCCATCTCCTTAGCCTGGTGTGACGGCAGGATAGGGAGATTTCTATCCATAGTGGGGCATGATCAGATAGTGATATCGCTCCAGTCTCTATGTGTTTGACCTTCCCCAAAAGCCCTGACGATACCCAGAAATAGTCTATTCTGGACATTTGGCATCATTACGAGGTGGGAGGTAAGGGATTACCGGCACCGGTAAGGGCACCGGTGCGGTAATCCCTTACCTCCCTACTATGAGTTCCCTTTGCGGGTTCTTCCTTAATGCCTGGTTTTTGCAGGCGTTAAGGACGGGACCCGCAAAGGGACTCTAGATCTAATAAGGGTACAGCAATTTGCGGTACCGTTATTAGCGCCTTCCCCATTCCCTTTGAGCCCTATGGTGGCTCAAATTGGAATGGGAAATGGCCCTGGTGAATGGGGAATTACCGGTCCATCCGACCTCGGAATGGACCGTAATTGCTCCATTCAGCAGGGCGGAATCGGAAGGGTTTTGGAGGCAGCCATGGAGCTAATAGCTCCATGGCTGCCTCCAACCTCGTAATGAGGCCCATTGTATTGTGTATGTGTGAAAAATACGTGTAACCCCTTTGTTGCCCTTTGATGCCCCGCCATACATCTACTAGCGTTTGGTTTACCATTTTTGCTTGTAGGGCTTTGGGTGTGGTTCCCTGTCCTTGTGGTCTTGTGCCTGATCTTTCCAGGTTGGGGTTCCATGCGATATTGAAACCCCCGTCCCTCAGTACCACTTCCCTCATGGCAAACGTTTCCAATTTATCCAGGACATCCCTGATAAAATCTTCCTGTGCAGAGTTCGGGGCATATATTGCTGCTAATGTCAGAGGGTATCCCTCAATATGGGAATTCACAAAGAGGTACCTCCCATGTTTATCTCTGTGCGTAGTGTGAATTTGAGTTTATGAAATACAGTCAGGACCCCCACCCTTTTCTCTTATTCATTTGCCTGTATGATTTGGTTATATCCTTTCAAGCACACCTTCCCTTTGTCCTTGCTTTTAATGTGTGATTCTTGGAGCAATATGACTTTGAATTTCTATTTTTGGAGGAAGTGTTCCGCTTTCTTTCTTTTAACGGGTGAGTTCAGCCCTCGAACATTGTATGTTAGTATTTTTATCCCCATTCTTTCGTGGATTGCATTGTCTTCTTCCCCCATCCTGAACTTCGCAACCCCAACCCAACTTGTGTTCCCCTCCCCCTGGCCCCGATAACTGCCCTGAAGAGGTCTCTGAGACCTATGACCGCTCAGGTGTGGAGCCCTGAGCGCCATGCCCTCTAAATATTCAGGGGTAACTTTGTGGGGAATTCAAAACCCCACTTGTATTCCTTCAATGGGCCCCACTCCCCCTCCCGTCACCTGATTTGTGGATTTATGCTCCTGTGGAGACCTGGCTGTTGTGAGTTACAATCCAATGTGGGAGTTTGTAGTGGAACAGGTGCAATCTATTTCTTTTTACTGGGGCGGCTAGTCCTCCTGTTCATTGTCTTCCACTCCCATGGATTCCTTCACGTGGAGGACCCCTCCCTGCTGTATCCCAGGTGAGCTCCTGCTTATTCTTCTATGTTCATCAGATGCATGCCTTCCTCACAAGACGTTATTCTTTGCTGCTTCCCCTCCCACGAAAATAGCCGTCTGAAGGGGAAGGTCCACTTGTATCTGATTTGTTTGGATGCTAGTTCTCTTTTTATTGGGCCCATCTCTGTGTTTCTGAAGAGTTGACTGGGCCAGATCCTGGTAGAGGTGAATGTCCACTCCGTTCATCCTTATATGGTCCATTGACCTTGCTTTTTGGAGAATATGCTCATTTTGTGAGTAGGACGTTAGGGCCACCAGGACATCTCTGGGTCTGGATCCCAATTCTCCCGTCCTCCATGGTCCCACCAAGTGTATCCTGTCTATTGGGACTTCTGTGTCCTCTTCTGTTGCTAGGATATCCTGAAGAATTGTTATACAGCATCATTAAGATCTTTGTCCTCCATAGATTCCACCATGTTTTTAATCCTGATATTCGATATCCGGGATAGATTTTCCAGATCTTCGCACTGGAGTTCAAGATTGTGGGTCAGGAGTACCAGATGCTCCTCTTTATCGGTGCTTTGCTGCATCTCCTCCTCTATGTTCTGCACTATTTTCTCCAGGGTATCCGTTCTTTCCCCCAGGTTCACCACCTATGTTTTTAGCTCTTGCACCACTGTTTTTATTTCACTTTTCATTGATTCAAATTGGGTGTTCATCAAGAACAAAAATTGTGCCTGGAATACCCCGAACCATGCCTTCATGTCCTCCCTCATGGCCATTTCTGAGCGGGGTGGTGTCTGGGTCTGACCTTGCGGGTCGTTTGCCTTGTGCTTTCCCTTTTGTCTGTGCTGTATGGTCCGCTCCCCAGAGTTGTGCTAGATTTGGCTTCAGTCTTGTTTGTGGGGTCTGCGGCATAGATTGCAGTTGTCTTCCCCTGGATTTTGCATGTGTGCAGATCTCCACTATTCCGCCTGTTTTTGGAAGTAGCACTGCATATCCCTGTCACTGGTGCGCTGTCTGTGGGTGTATGTAGATTCCCCTTATCCTGGTGTTGGAGTGGTCACCTGTATGGGAGTTGCTACTGTGGACAGGTCTGTGATTTCTGGACTTCCTCCAGTCCTTTCTTTGAGCCCACCTGGATTAGTGTTCTTGGGCCGGATCCTCGTTCAGCTGTGTACTGGGGTGTCTGTGCGTACGATGTCTTCCCTCTTTGGTGCTGCTTCTGGCCGTTTCAGCACTCCCATTGTTCTTGAAGGCTTCTTTCCCCTGGGGGGTCTGTTGTTGTGCCTATGTGTCTCACTATTGGGCCCAGGCACACCTCTTTCTTGTTGTTCTAAATTGGGGCCATGGTATGGTGGTAGGACCGATCCGCATCTTCCGGGTGGTATATGTGTCCTTTTTATATTTCACCCACTTGCTAATGTCTGGGTGCCTTGTGGGTTTTATGCATAGGGCATGTCTCTACTCTGCTTGTCCGTATTCCCTACTGTAAGAGGATTCAATTCAACACTACAGCTAAGTCAATGCCTAGTCTGGGATACTGAATGGAAACCCTTATTGATATATCTTTGTGTCCAGTTCATGAGTTCTGGATGACTACACCTATATAACACCCCTCTCTTGGAATCCCCCTGACCCCACTGAGCCAAGAAGTAGTTCTGTTTTGCAAGTTTAAAAGGTTTATTTGAGAATGTAAACAATATATATATATATCACACTTTATAATAAATTAATAATTGAATATCACACTCAATCTGAGCAGTAATCAATAATGGATAGTCTGGCAATAGCACACTTCTTTATAATCAATGATGAGTTGGTATAGGATGGATAAGATAGCAACAATACTTTTATGGTTTCAAACAGATGCAATGTGGAATGAAAAAGGAGTACAGAAAATAACTTGATAGGATTTCAGCAAAAGACAATGTAATCACTTTCTTGGACAATTCACCCCCCCTTTATGCAATGTAAGGAGATGAAGATGAGAGCACACAGTTCTTAGGAATGTAATCAAATGGAATTCAGTTCAATTCCCCCCCAGCAGCTTATACAACAGATAGGAGTTTTGAAACACAGGCAAAATGCTTTGAATATGGTGACAATGCAGTGAGAAATATGCTGAAAATGGTTTTAATTCCCTTTAGGAGGTTCAGGGGGAGTGGTAGCTACTTGGGATGAGTTCAGGCTCACTTTAGCAATGATTCGGGGATGGTTCTTAAGATGCAAACGAATTTTAGCAGTTCAGGCAAAAGCTGCTGATTTTTACAGTAAAGAAATCGGGCCAAATCGCAAATCGTGGCAAAAATTCGCGAGTGCGTGAATCGTGATTACGGCAAAAGCTGAGATTCTAAGCTTTCAGAGGAAAGTTAAACCAAGTTCCTAGCACAAACGGTTACGGAGTTATGAACGATTTTGTGAAGGTTGTTTTTCGGATTCGAAATTTTAAAAGTTCAAAGCGACAGGTTACAGCTTGCAGCTATAAAATGACAGGTGACAGTTCTACTTAGGTTAAATAGATTGAATTATATTATATTATACTAAGAGATTTGGTTTCACCCCGTCCTAGCTGTACTCACAATGTGTTTTGGAAGGTCTAGGTCTCACGGATCGGGTCAAGATGGCTTCGGTTCTGGTTTCGCCCCGGACGGTCTCTGCGCACAGCGTCTGGTCTCTGCTCTGCTGGTCTGCTCTGACACTGCTCCTGGCCCGGCTCCTGGATCTCTGGGTACAGCGTCTGTGCACAGCTCCTGGATCTTTCTGCACAGCTTTCTCTGGACACAGCGCTGATCTGCACGGCTCCTGGATGCTGCTACCGCTGTTAGGTTTGCTGGATGCTGAGGCCTGCTGAGAAGAGTCCTCAGTTTGTGGGTTTAGGCCTCTGATTTGTTCTTTGGAGTTTTAAAGTCTAAGTGTTGGATCTGGTATCTTCTGGATGCTGTGTGGTCCGGCAGAGCGCGTTGCAGCAACTGGATTTGAATGTCTCTACCTGTCCCAGCAGTCTCTTTTTATGTGTTCTGAAAGTGGGTGTGTGCCTGGGCCTAGCTAAGCCTGCCCCTTTCTACTTGTCATTGGCCCAATTCTCCCCTCTCCCATGATGTGAGTCAGAGTGATGCTGTAGGTTTTATGGGTCAGAGGATCCTCCCCTGGTCAGTTTGCCCACAAATCTATATTTGATTCAAATACATATTGCACAGATACACAGTTGTTTAAAATTACATGCACCCATCACATATCACGTGAGGTATACTCTGTTCAAACTCTGCTCTTCCTGAGGGCTTGCATTCAAAAATGGCAATTTATTTTCGATTTTAGTGGGTTATTTAACCTTGGTTCTTCATTAAAAGTTATATACATATACACAGGCTGTCCATACCTACAGTAAATTCCCATATCTCTAGCTTAAACACAGAGTATGTGGTGTCAATAAATAGCGGGGTTTTGCCCCAGAACATCACACAAATTGGAGTTTGGGCTCGAATCGAAGGTCAATTTTTTAAATTAAGGCTCTCAAAGTTATACATTCCTGTCATTTGATTACAAAGAGTTATCAGTGTTTCTGTAAAATATATATTTTGCTTTCAATTCAGTTCTCAGAGTGTTGGAGTCCACCTCCAAGACTTGGGTGGGTCAGTGACCATGCCTCTGCTGGCAGGCAGGCTTTGTTGACAGGAAACAGTCAAAATCAACATATTCTATTCAAGTGCAAGAGCCTATTGTGTGGTATCCAGGAGGCTGAGGTCAGCAGACCAGGGGTCACTTTGCATTTGGTTATTATGACCATGTGATATCCTGGGCTGTGGTGTGAATCTCTTGAGGTGAGAGGGTTTCCCAGGCTTCTGGCCTCTGGGAACAGCAGGTGGCTAATTTTTGATTAAAATGCAGCCTTTGAAGTCAGCTGAGTCAAATTCCTTTGTCAGCAACTGCACTCAGTTCTCCTGTCAGAGTTTAGACCGCTAGCGCCGCCTTGGGGATTTTGTTGGTATTGCATCCATTTTTGGGATCTTTCTTGGATTAATGAATTCCAAACAGGAATAGTTCTTACATGGTAGTAAATAATCCTTGCTTAACATTGTTTTGATGGGGCTCCTTACAGTAAAATGGTTATGTGGAACCCCACAAAAGGGTTGAATCTTTAAAGTGGTCTGATGAGCCACGATTTCAGCAACTTTTTGACATCAGTAACAGTGGATTTTTTTAACAAAGATCTTTCTTTACACTGGTGGGTGGCAAGTTAGGTAACCATTTTGGTGTGCGCACAAACTGCGTGGTTCTCCTGGATTCTGGCGCACATGTGGGCTTTTTGGCCATCTTGGATTTTCTAAGCCCACAGCACCAAATGTTGCAGCATGATAGCTCAAACGTGGGTCAGGACACCCAACAAGGCCCCCCACCCGACTGCACTTTAAATCTGAGTCGATGGGGAGTCGGGTGCAAAGAGTGTTTTGACCCACGTACTGGTATGTCCGCATAATCTTCTCCCAATTCTGCAAATGGCACAGTTCAGCATCATTTCCTCCATCGGTACTGATCGATCGGTTCTCCTCGCCGGTCCTGATGGGAATATTGGGCGCTACCCCGGGCCCCTTGGGTCTCTGCTCCCGGTCTCCGGATCGTCCTCCTTGGCCAGTCTCCAGGTTTTCTTTCTCCTAGGACGACAAAGGAAAAGCGGCAATACCTATTCATGGACATTTCTCCCCCACCATTGATATAGGGGGTGGCATATATATTTTAGAACTCAACAGATATGAACATGCACATTTTTTTAAATTAAGCGACAGGAACACATAAACTTGAGAAACACAGAATTTGATAGGCTATATGTAGGATATTTTAGGGTTGGAATTGAATTACTCTGGAGCGGTACCCTCTGGGATTGCAGAGGACTCCTCCAGTTGCTGCAAAGTGTGCCTGGGATGGCAACACTTCAACTGGTTTATGTGGACCCACTTGTCTTCCCCCTCTGCCAAACCGCCTTTGGGGATGGGGATCTTGTAGGCCACAGGGGAGATCTTGTCTATAATTTCAAACGGTCCCTTCCATGTAGGCAAGAATTTTCGCTGTTTGGCATGGTTCCTTTGGAAATTGTATAGATAGGCCCTTTGGAAATTGTATAGATAGGCCCGATCACCCACCTTATATTCATTTCGGGTAGTTTTTAAAATCATAGTGGGTCTTCATGCTCTCGGCTGATCTTTCTAGATTCCGCTGAGCATAGGCAAAAGCATGCTGAAGGTGTTTCCTTAAATTCTCCACATACTCATGAGTTGTGGAGGCATTTATCAACGTTTGCTCTTGGGTTCTGTAGAACAAATGCTGGGGAAGCACCATCTTGCGTCCAGTCATCAACTCAAATGGTGACATTTTGGTTGCAGATGAAGGGTAGATCTGATGGCCATTAGGACCAGAGGTAATCGGATATCCCAACTTGGCCCAGAATCTGCCACAAACTTCTTTAATATGCTCACAATGGTTCGGTTATATCTCTCTACTGCCCCAGAAGAAGCTGGCCGGTAAGCAATATGTAACTTCCTTTTAACCCCCAGTATCTCCCACATCTTTGTCATTACTTCACTGGTGAAGTGGCTACCTCTGTCTGACTCAATCCTTTGAGGTAGACCAAAACGGGAAAAGATGTGGTTAATCATCAGGGCAGCTGCAGTTTCTGCCTTGCAGTTTGGGGCTGGGAGACATTCCACCCACTTGGTAAACAAGCATGTCACAGTCAACATGTACATATTCCCCCTAGCGGAGCAAATCAGGGGGCCTACAAAGTCGATTTGTAAATCTGACCATGGGAGTGTCATTCCCCTCTTTTGGAGAGGCGCCCGGTGTGTGAGGGATGTTGGCTGGAATTGTGCACACACAAGACAACCCTTCAAATATTGGTTGAGGTCCTGGCCCATGTGTGGCCAGTAGGCAACCTCTCTTAAGATCTCAAGTGTTGTATGAAACCCCCTATGACCGGCGGTGGCCGCATCATGGGCGTGACTTAACATCAGGCTTAGGAATGATGTAGGAACCACCCACTGATCGTGGCCAGCTTTGGATTTCCTTACCAGCAAACCGTCTTGGATTCGGAACATTTTTGGACATTTCATCAACACTCTTAGGTCCTCTTTCCCAATATAATCGGTATCCGTCAGGGGAAAGTTCTCAGGATCCTCAAGGTGTTGGTAAAACTTACTAATAATTGGATCCCCCATCTGAGCTGTAATTAAATCAGCATCAGGGGTCTCCTTACTCCATTGTGCAGTTGAAAGATCATTGTGAGCATTTGTCTGGGACCTAGTGATAGCAGTAACCTGGATTTCCCCCAACAGGGACTCTATTTCGTTTAGATCCCCTTGGATGGCCCCGGTTTTGGCCAGCTGATCAGCTAAGTCATTTCCAGTTTTGTCTGGTCCCTCTACTTTGGAATGACCCTTGATCTTTTTCCAGTAGATGGTCATCCCATTCGAGGTGACCAGATCATCAATGTTTTGGATTAACTTCCCATGTTTCAGGGGTTTGTTATTAGCACATAACATGCCTCTGGTTTTCCAGTTGACCAGATGCTCCACGAACCCGTTCCGTACATAATCCGAGTCTGTGATTATGACCAGTTCGTGGAGTTGATGCTGGACAGCAGTGAGGATGGCCTGATGCACAGCCATCAATTCTGCCACCTGACTACTTCGGGGACCAATTTTGTATCCAGCGGAGGGTTCTGGGAACTCCTTCACCCATGCATTCCCTACTCCAGCCACCAGTTCTTTCTCCCCGTCGTTGTCAACATGGTACGAGCATCCATCCACATAGACAGTGGGCATTCCCTCACACTTGTCCTCTCCAAAGACTTTGTGTGGGGAATTAAGGTATGCCTCCGTGTTGTCCTTGATTTTTACACTTTCGTCCTCGAGACAGTTTTCTCTGGCACAATCATGCAAGTCAGCCAGACCTTGCGCGAGGGGACTCTTCTTGTTTTGGCCATATCTGACCTCCACAGGAAAGCCTTGCATTGACAGAATCCAGGAAGTTATTCTGGAATTACTCACATTTCCGGCCCGGATTCTGTCACTTTGGAGATATTGCAGAGGCTGGTGTGGAGTCTCCACTATGATGTGTTCCCCATGGATAAACGGGTGGTAATTCTTCAATGCCCACACCGTTGCCAGGAGTGCCTTCTCACAATCGTTGAATTTTTCCTCCACAGAGGATAAAGTTTTGCTCGCATAGGAGATTACTTTATTGACCTTGTCATGCTTTTGGTATAATACTGCCGTCAAGCACGTATTAGAGAACCCCGTCTCCAGGAAGAACTCCTTGTTTCTGACAGGGTAAGCTAGGCAAGGCACTTGTGAGAGGCTTCTTTTGAGTTGTCTTACTGCCTCGGATTGTTCTGGACCCCATTCCCACTTGACCCCCCCCTTCAGGAGATGAATCAAGGGTCTAGTGATCTCTGCGTAGCCCTCAATGAACTTTCTGCTGTAATTAGTCAGTCCAAGGAGGCTCCTTAGTTCCCGCAGAGTTGTGGAATCTTTCAGTTTTTGAAGTGCTTCCACTTTCTTTTCCTGGGGACAGAGACCCTGAGGAGTAATCTCATGCCCCAAGAAATTAACACGGGTTCTACACCACTGTGCTTTTTGAAAGGAAAGTTTTGCTCCGGCGGCCCTCAACTGTGTCAGAACATAACGGATCTCCGCTATGTGTTCCTCCACAGATGAACTTTTGATGAGAACATCATCTACATAAGCCAGGTTACCCCTTGCACCCAGGTCGGGCATGGCCTTGTGTAGGAAAATGTTGAATTCATTGCCGGAGTTGAGGTATCCAAAGGGAGTCCGGGTCCATGTGTACTGCTGGCCCCCAAAGGTAAAAGCAAGCTTGTATTGGTCCTCCCTACTGACAGGCACGGTCCAGTATCCATTGGTGAGGTCTATTTCAGTGAATACTTATGACCCTTGAATCTGGGCCAGCCCTTGTTCAATGTAGGGCAGAGGCCATCGGGAAGTATGGACCCGTTTGTTGAGCTCCCTGAGGTCGGCGCAGAGTCTCCACTGGCCGTTTGGCTTCAATATTCCCAGCACCGGGTTATTGAAGGTGCTGTGAACTGGACGGATTATTCCCCGGGACTCAAGGTTCTTAATTATTTCAGTAAGGGACTCCATGGATGCAAGAGGCAAGCGATATTGCTTCAAAAACACTGGAGTCATTCCAGGGTCCGTGGGGATTGTTGTTGTGTGGATGTCGGTGCGGCCAATGTCATATGAGTCTACCGCAAAGAGATCTTGGAAATCCAAGAAAACTTGTTTCAACTTTTGCTTCTGTTTCTGAGTCACACAGGCATCAGCTAGGTTGACTCTCTCTTCCACCATCTGCCTGAAGCCTGGAAAGACTTCTGGTTTGGCTATCTCAGCGGTCTCCTCCAGCTGGGTGGAGAAGTCCCTGGTCAGAGTGCTGATTTGGACTGGAGGGTTCAGGTGGGAAAGGCGGCCCTCATGGACCTGGAAAATCACCTCATCCCTCCTGAAGTCACAAGTCACATCTTCCTTACCATAAGGGCAAGAAGTGTACACCAGGAAGTTCCCCCCATGCCGGGTGAAAATCCTGTCTGGTGTTGTGTCGTCATCACTGTCACTGTCAAAACAGTCCTTGGGGATTGGTCCTAACAGTTCATTTCCTAAATCAATGGAGAAATGTCGGTCATCAACCACCATTCCAATAATGGTGCCTGCGGCTAGGGTAATACTCTTTAAGTCACTGTTATCCACCTCTATTGGGATGGTGTCATGTTCTATGTTGACTAATGGTGTTGGGTTTAACCCCAACCCTTGCTGTTGGAGAGAAGCATTTAGATGTATGTAAGCATCAGGGTTTTTCAAATGTTGTCCTCTTTTAACTTTCACTTCCAGGGAGAATTGTCGGGTCCTTTCTGGGATGGTGACTTCCTCTTTGATCTGAATTTCAACTGCATAAGGTAGCAATTGAGCTGACCTAAATGCTTTTTCTGGATCATCAAAGCCCATGGGATTATCCGCAAATCGGGACCAAGCTTTGAAGTTTATTAGGTCCAAACTAATGGCAAAGCGATTGAGAATGTCACTGCCTAAGTAAAAGGCGGCAGTGACGTCTCGCACGACCCAACAATTATGGGCTATGCTCTTGTTGCCAATGGAGATTTTGAGCATACACCTGCTTGGCAGGAGATGTTTGGAATTAGGTGCTTCCAGGACCATTTCCCATTTGTCTATCAGTTTGAATGCGGGAATGGCTGGATCTTTTGGGAGTTGGCGGAACATGGCTTCGCTGATGAAGCTCTTACCATTGTACACGCACACTCGAGCAAGAACAGAGTCCTTCCCATAATTTAACTGAACAGGGATGAACAACTGCTCTCTAATTTGCTGAATATCAGCCAGGCTCTGAGCTGATTTCACATCTTTCTGGACTATAGGAGTGGTAGTTTCTGATTGTGGATTAGTAAAGAATTTCAGGGTGTTTCCTTCCAGTGTGGAATACCACCTTAAACTGGAAGGAAGGTTGATTTTCAGAAATAGAGAGGACCCCCCATCACCAGTCTGTTGTCCTACTGCTATTACTGTCACGTCTGGAATTTGTTTGTTCTGGAAGTGAAATTCTACTTGGTCAGATTTTTGTTCAACCATGTGGCAGGTGCCGTTTAAACTAACATGGTTGACACTCTGTTTTAATTTTATTGGTCAGCTAGTCTGGGTCCAGAGGACCTTGTTTACACAATCTATTAGGGGTGACAATCTTCTCAGGAGGTCATTCCCTAGTAAACAAGGGGTGCCCTCTGGAGTCACTACTATGACCGGGTGTTTCACCTTGTGTCGCCCAATTTTGATGTCCAAACCTGCAGTCCCCTCGACAGGAATTTCCTTCCCGTCAAAGTTCTGCAGTTGTCCAGGAAGAGAGGTGAGAGGAATACGGTAATTCTCCCCCCTTCCTGCATTTAGTTCCTCAAAGGCCCTTTTGGACAGAAGGGTAGCTTGGGATCCAGTGTCCACCAGTGCCAAAATTGTACCCTGCCCTTGTACTTGTACCGGGGCATAGTATCTTCCCTCCTTCTCCTCAAGGGGGCACAGATAATGCACATTTTTGGACAACTGGTGGGCTAATTTTCTGGTTTTGGACATTGCTAGAGAAGAGATTTGGGCAGAATTCTGTGGAGAGTCTTGGGAATCTGAAAGAAAAAGTTGGCAACTGGAGATCAGAGCCATGGTGGGTTCCCCTGGTTCCGGTTCCGGGCCGCCCCCCCCCCTTTTTGGAGGCAGTCACCAGGATGGGTTTGAACCAGGGGATTTCGGTATTGTGGGTTCTGGGATGAGATGATGGGCGGCGGTAGCTCAGTCTCCATATCTCCCCAGTCTGAATTGGCATCCCTTGGGACCCATTTTTCCTTGGGAGGAGTTCCCCCATCTCTGAAGGAGAAGATCCTTTTCCCAGGATCTTCTGAGGATCCCTCCCCCTCAACTTGGAAGACATGTACCTCCTCCACAAAGTGGGTCTGTTTGGGTCCTTTGTTTCTCCTAACCCCCCTCTGCTCCTTGGGAGGCAGGCTCTCAGGGGCAGGAGTTTTTGTTTCCGGTTCCTGGTTTTCCAGGGGCTGTTTACAAGTTGGGAAGGAAGCTTCCTCCAAGGCTTTACACCCCCCTTCCCCTTGTGCCTCCTCCCTGGGAACCGGTGGGTTATCGGGGTGCTGCCCCCGTCATTGTTCTGGAGCACCAGGTCCCGAGTTTGGGGCATTCTGCGGTGGCATGCTCATCTGAGGGTTCTGTTGAGCCCTCAGTATGTGACCCAGATCTCGTGCCATATTTTGGACCTGGCGCTCAAGTTGTGAAACACGCTCAGGCTGATACGGGGCTCTATTTTCTCCCCTGGGCTGATCCCGGGAAGGGTAGCTATCCCTTCTCTGGTAGTACCCCTGGTTGGGAAGATTTTGGTACCCCTCCACCCTTGGCCTCCCCTCTCCCGGATTAGGTTGTCTGGGCTCAGGGAATTGGGGAAAGAAGGATGGATGATTTTGGGGCTGGAAATTGGGGGGATACCTGGGGAAACAGTTCTGCCCAGTATTTGGAGAATTTCTGCCCTCTTGGGGGAAGTTAGGAGGGAAGTTCCCCGGGTCAGGTGCTTGGCTGGATCCCCCCCCTTGGGCTGGAGGAGTCCACACATAACCCAGGATTGGTTGGTTCCCTTGTAGCGGGGACTTACATAGTCAGGGGAGCTGGGGACCCCATTTGTGGGACTACCTCTGCGACTCCCTGTCTGTGACTGGCCCGAGGGCCTTCTGGGCTGTGAATTATTTTGTGCAGGCAGGTTTTTAGGCCCCCCCATCTCCAAATCTAAAACGGGGGCAACCTTTACCTCTGCCACCTTGGCAGCAGCAGGGGTGCTGTTGGTTTTGGGGTTTTTCGGCGCGTTATTTTTATTTTCGATAGGCTTCTGCACCTCATAGATCCGGGTAGCCTGTTCAATGACCCAGTCTAAAGATCTTTTCTCATGAAAATCTCTCACGAGCTGGGTCATTATATATTTAGGGAGAGCATGGAAAAATGTATTGACAAACTCTTTGCTGGCTGTGCGCACCCTTCTGGTGGTCTGTGCAAAAGCACGCTTTAATTCTTGCACAAACTCTTGTGGGGCCTGATCCTCCCCACATTGAAAATTGTAGACTGCCTTGCGAGCCTCTTGAGGATTTCTGTGAACAGAAAAATGTTTCAAGATGGCCGCCTTATAGGTGGACCATCTTAAATGATTTTGGTCCTCCAGCCCCGCAAATAAACTGTAGTATTCTGGGGAGAATGTCCATTTGACGTACTGGATGCAGCTACTGCTGTCCTTCAAATGGAAAGTCTCCATCATTTGCTCATAGAGCTCCAAGTGTTCCCAAACAGAATACTTGGCGTTCTTATGATAAGGCGTGATGACACTCCTTATTGCCTTTATTTGCTTCAATGGGTCCTTAAGCAAGGCCCTTTTTGCCTTATTGGCCTTTTTGGTTCGGGTAACCCTGGTCCATTCATCCTCAGACTCAGAAGCACTGCTCCCAGAGGTGCCCGTCTGCTCTTCCAGGTTTTCCCGGATTCTGCGAGCCTGGGAATGGCTGGCAGAATGTGGGGACCTGGCCTCCTGTGTCCTGCGCCGTTCAGAGGAGTCTTCAGATTCCTCCTTGCTGCCAGGATTTGATGGGTATCCCCCCCACTGACCTAACTGGGCAGAAGTTTTCAGGATGCCCTTAATGGGCCTACTCTCCTGGGGTTCCCCACTAAATTGCACTGTGCTTGGGTGCCCATACCCGGATGCCCGCCCCTCCATTCCTGGGAGGTAATGGCCTATGAGCCCCATACTTCTGGTTGGATAGTAATCTGCCAACCCCGTGGCCCTGGGCTCATGTGCACGAGGGGACATGGGGGTGGCAGAGTCCAGGGACTGAGAGATGTGAAGGCCTCTGGTACTAGGGCTCCTGAGGTTATGCTCAGGAGTCTCCCTCTCCCAGCGAACCTGGTCTCTATCCGCCCCTGCTCCCTGTTGCAATGCAAGAGCCTGCGCTTTCAGTTCCTCAGTTAAGGCCTTACTAGACTCTATCAGTCTTTCCTGCATCGCTACCTGTTGTTGGAGCCTATCATTGTGCTGACAGAGAGCCTCATTTTCTCTCTGTGCCTCCTGATTGGTCCTGGAGTACTGGGCCAGTCTTTGCTGCAGGAGGCTTACCTCCTGAGTCCCTTCCCTACTGGCCTGCTCCTTTCTTGCCAGAGCCTCCTCCACCCTCCTGGTTTGCTCTAACAAGTTCTGGTGTTCTTTTTGGAGGTCACCCAGTCCCTGGAGGGCCAGGTGATTTTCTTCCATTTTCCTTTTTAAGTGGCAGACTTCCTGGCCTAAGGTATCCCTTTCCTGACCAAGAGCCTGCATTTGTGACGCCAGGTCGTCCCTCTGCCTTTGAAAGGCACCTGTCAGATAAACTCCTACTTTCTCCCAACTTCACCCCTGTTCCCCGTCTTTCTTTAATTCCTTCCTGCTCACCTGGGGGTATCTCTTCCGGTTCTGCTCCAAATCTCCTTCTCCAGAACGCTTGCTCTCTTGTCTGATGATAAGACCTACCCCGAGAGGAAGCCACCCTGCCCCTCTAACTCGGGGCAAAGGGGGCCCCCGAACCGGGGTAGACCGGTGTAGGGGAAAAAGCCGAGCAGGCACAAAAAACCCCTTGTTGCAGGTCTTATAGTAGAGCTTGGCAGGACCACTGGGCAGGGCAAAGGCAGGAGGACCTACTTCAGAAAGCAGAGCGGCTAAGCAAAGAGGAGAGCCAGCAGGGAACCGGGCACAGAGAGAGTGCACGGGGAAAAAAACACACGCTAGCCAAGACGAGGGAGAGGAAGAACGAGAAGGACGTGGGAGGCAATGAGGAGTGGAAGGAGATGGAATGAGAAGGGAAGAGAAGCAAAGGGAGAGAACGGTGGCAGCAGCCACGGAACGGAAAACTGCAGCGTACCAACCCGGAGCCTGACGCGAAGGTTGCAACGCGCGGGCTTCCGGGTTGGATGACGTTAAATGGGCTCCGCAGAGGAGGGGCGGAAGACTAGACCGCTACATGCGGACGCCGGCAGCGTGACGGCCGAATCAATGGCCGCCCCATCGCCAGCGTCTCCACAGCCGCCAACGGCGGCCGAGCGTGACAGTATGCCCCCCTCCAGAGCCGATCCCCCCGGGCTTACCCGGATGAGCCCGGTGAAAACTCCTGACTAGTCTGGGTGCATGAATATAGGAATTAGGCTCCCAGGAGTGCTCGGAACTGGGGTAGTTCTTCCAGGAAACCAGGTATTCCAACCTGCCCCTGCGATATCTGGAATCACGGATGGCCGATACTTTGTATTCTTCGGGCAGGGATTTGGCATAACTAGACAGCCCTGTAGCCTTCTTAACTGAAATGTGGGGATCAACAGGACGGAGGAGGGAGGAGTGAAAAACCGGGTGTACCCGGTGCATGGACTTGGGAAGCTGTAATTTATAAGCAACTGGATTGATCTTCTTGATGATCTTATAAGGCCCTACAAATCGGGGGGTCAATTTGGTCGAATGCACCCATCTAGGCAAGAATCTGGTTGATAACCAAACCCGATCACCCTCCTTCCAATCAGGGCAGGGCAAGCGAGCCCTATCAGAAAAAACCTTATACTTGTGCCTAGCGGCCGCCAAACTCCGTTGAGCGGTAGAGTGTGCGGCCGTTACATGATCCAAGGTAGATTCAATAGTGGGTATATTAGAGGGTGAGGAAAAAACAGGAAGTATACTACGAGGGTGAAACCCATAAGAACAGAAAAAAGGGCTAAGACCCGTCGCCGAATGTACTGCGTTATTGTATGCGAATTCTGCTGTGGGCAGAAGGCTAACCCAATTGTCCTGATTCTTGTTGATGTAACACCTAAGGTATTGCTCGAGGGAGGCGTTAAGTCGCTCCGTCTGACCATTGGTCTGGGGGTGGAAGCCAGATGATAAAGCCCTTTCTATCCCTAGTCGGTGGCATAGGGCTCCCCAAAATCGAGATGTATATTGACTACCTCTGTCAGAGATGATTTTATCAGGAAGACCATGGAGTCTGAATATGTCCCTAAGAAAAACTTCCGCCATCTGAGCGGCAGCCGGTATTCCTTGTAGTGCAGAAAAATGCGCCAGTTTAGTAAACGTGTCTATGGTAACCATGAGACAGGTCGAACCCTGGGATAAGGGCAGGTCTACAATGAAGTCCGTAGAAATCTGAGACCACGGTCTGTTGGGTAATTCTGGTTGCGTCAATAACCCATATGGTTTGCGGGTTGTATTCTTATTCCGTGCGCACACCATACATGTTCTACAGTGATGTCTCACATCCTGGGAGAGCGATGGCCAAAAGAATGAGCGAGAGATCAACTCTGTAGTTCCTTTAACTCCTCTATGTCCAGCGGTCACATGGTTATGGCCCCAGACCAGGACCTTCCGCTGTAGGGTTTTGGAGGGAACATACAAACGCTGTCCCACAAGCAAAAGTCCTTCCGACCAACGGATCTGTGGACGTAGATTCCCAGGTACTGAGGTGACTAAGTCCGGTCTGGTTACCATCTTGATTTCTTGCAGGAAGGAAGAAACTAATCCCACAATCCTGCTTCGGGGAAACAGAGGGTTACAGACTGGAGATGTGAGGTACTCGGAAGACTGACTTCTGGATAAAGCATCGGCCAGACTATTCTGAGTGCCTGGTATGTACGTTATAGTGAAATCATACTGGCTAAAGAAATGTGCCCAACGGGCCTGCCGTGAGTTGACACAATCCATACTTCTGAGTACCTTCAGGTTCTTATGGTCAGTACGTAATACGAAAGGATGGGTCCCGCCTTGTAGTAGGTGTCTCCATTCTTCACAAGCGACCTTGAGAGCCAAAAGTTCTTTTTCTATTACAGAGTAATTCCGTTGGCTTGTTGAAAGAGTTTTAGAAAGATAGGCTAACGGATGTTCCTTGCCATCCTTAAGTTGAAGGAGAACAGCTCCCAAGGCGTTGGCCGAGGCGTCGGCCTCAACTATGAAGGGCTGATCCTGATCCGGTTGAGACAGAATCGGCGCTGAGCAGAATCTTTTCTTCAGATCCATAAAGGCTTGGTTGGCAGATTCCGACCAAAGAAAGGGATTGGCATCCTTCTTCAGTAGGGCGGTTATGGGAAGCACGATCTGTGAGAAGTGATTGATACATTTTCTATAGAAATTGGCTAACCCCAGAAACCGTTGGACGTCCTTTAGGGATGCAGGAACCGGCCAGTCCAAGATGGCAGATACCTTCCTCGGATCCATAGAGATTCCTTTCTGAGAGAGGATGTATCCTAAGTATGGAATAGAGGGCTGGTAGAAGAGGCATTTCTCAAGCTTGACCAATAGCTGTTGCGACCGTAAACGCTGGAATACTGTCTGAAGATGACCCACGTGTTCAGAGTCGGTCTTCGAGAACACCAAGATGTCATCCTAATAGACTATGACACTGCAATACAACAGATCGGAAAACAGGCGATCCATAAAGCGTTGGAATATGGCGGGTGCGTTTACTAGGCCGAACGGCATCACCCGATACTCAAAAAGGCCAAACGGGGTCCGAAAGGCAGTCTTCCATTCATCCCCATGTCTAATTCGTAGGAGATGATAAGCACTACGGAGGTCCAACTTAGAAAATATTGTGGAACCCTGGACTGCTTCCAGAATGTCTGCTATCAAGGGCATGGGGTAACGGTCTCGAACCGTGACCTTGTTCAGGCCACGATAATCAATACAGGGCCTTAGCTCCGAAGAATCCTTCTTAGGTATGAAGAAGAGAGAAGCACCGGCCGGGGATTTGGAAGGTCGAATAAGGCCATTAACTAAATGGGAATCCAAATATTTGCGAAGGGCCCTCTTTTCCATAAGAGACAAGGGGAACATGCGACTGAATGGCACCAGGGCATCAGGCAGCAACTCGATGGCACAGTCTTCTGGCCGATGTGGGGGTAGCTCCAAAACCGAGTTGTCTTTGAAGAGGTCCGAGAATTCGGTCAATTCCGGAGGGACCTTACAAATCTCGTTTACCCCTTCTTGTAGAGGAGTAAGGACCTGTACCGGCTCTTCTGAGGGATGGAGTCCACAATTGTGTTTACAAAATGAGGAAGTGAAGGCCAAAGTGTTCTGTGTCCAATCTATGAGCGGATTATGCATCCTCAACCAGGGGATTCCAAGAATTACTGGGAAATGCGCTGCTCGGATTAAGTCAAACTGTAGCTGTTCCGAATGGTGGAAGATGCGAACCGTCATTGTTTCTGTGGAGTGGGTGATAGGACCCGATGAAAGCGGGGAACCATCGACTCCTTCAACCTTCTGGACTTCCTCCCTTTGTACAAGAGGGAGCCCTTGTTTGTGTGCCCACATAGTATCCATAAACACTCCTGCAGCGCCACAATCCAACAGGGCCATGGTGGTAAGGACCTCCGTCGAGGTAGTCAATTGGATGGGAACTGCCATGAGACGTGAGTCCAGTGTGGTTGGGTGAGGTTCAACCGTCACTGTAAGATAGGGACTAATAGTCCCACCTCGGTCACTCGTCCCCTTTAGTTCCGAGGTCGTTCGTTTCCCGACCGTCTCGGCGGTACTTCGGGACAATTTCGAAGCAGGTGGGAATCCGAGCCACAGTACATACAAAGCCCCAATTCTCTACGGCGTCTTCTCTCTTCGGATGACAATGGAGTTCTGGCTGACCCGACTTGCATAGGTTCTTCCTTGTTGCTGGGGTGAGCTAGAGAAGGTAAGGAATGGGTACCTTGAGGAAGGGAGACAGGGGACTTATGCTTCTTTCTTTCTGCCTTGCGTTCGCTCAAATGATACTCAATCTGGGTGACTATGGAGAACGAATCCGACAGGGTTGTGGGACGAGCTATTCTTGCCAGTTCGTCTTTTATCTCCTCCTTCAGTCCACGACGGAATACAGTATACTGGGCCTGTTCTGGCCATCCTGCGGTGGAAGCCAAGCGCTTAAAGGTGGATATATACGTCAACAGGTCGCTGGAACCCTGTTGAACGTCCAATAGCTCTTCTGCTGCCACATGAGTAATCTCAGCTTGTTCAAAGGTCTGGCGCAATAAGGTCACAAAACCACCATAATTATTAATCACAGGATCGTTGTTTGACACCAAGGGAGTGACCCATGCTAATGCGTTCCCTGTCATGTTGGATACCATAAACCCCACCTTGGTGTGATCAGTTGAAAACAAACTTGGTCTGAACGTGAAATACATAGAACATGCTTCCAGAAATTCTTTGAGGCGCTTCGGGGTCCCGTCAAACTTGCCAGTAGACAAAGCCATGGGAGGCAAATCGTGATCCCTGTGTTCTCGAGAAGTGATCAACTGTCTCAATGCTAGATTGTCAGCCTTAACATTCTGTAATTCGACGTTCAAGGCCTGGACTGCGGCCACTAACTCTTGTACTTGTTCGGGGGTGGCCATAGTTGCTTCTGTCAGATAAACTCCTACTTTCTCCCAACTTCACCCCTGTTCCCCGTCTTTCTTTAATTCCTTCCTGCTCACCTGGGGGTATCTCTTCCGGTTCGGCTCCAAATCTCCTTCTCCAGACCGCTTGCTCTCTTGTCTGATGATAAGACCTACCCCGAGAGGAAGCCACCCTGCCCCTCTAACTCGGGGCAAAGGGGGCCCCCGAACCGGGGTAGACCGGTGTAGGGGAAAAAGCCAAGCAGGCACACAAAACCCCTTGTTGAAGGTCTTATAGTAGAGCTTGGCAGGACCACTGGGCAGGGCAAAGGCAGGAGGACCTACTTCAGAAAGCAGAGCGGCTAAGCAAAGAGGAGAGCCAGCAGGGAACCGGGCACAGAGAGAGTGCACGGGGAAAAAAACACACGCTAGCCAAGACGAGGGAGAGGAAGAACGAGAAGGACGTGGGAGGCAATGAGGAGTGGAAGGAGATGGAATGAGAAGGGAAGAGAAGCAAAGGGAGAGAACGGTGGCAGCAGCCACGGAACGGAAAACTGCAGCGTACCAACCCGGAGCCTGACGCGAAGGTTGCAACGCGCAGGCTTCCGGGTTGGATGACGTTAAATGGGCTCCGCAGAGGAGGGGAGGAAGACTAGACCGCTACATGCGGACGCCGGCAGCGTGACGGCCGAATCAATGGCCGCTCCATCGCCAGTGTCTCCACAGCCGCCAACGGCGGCCGAGCGTGACAGCACCAGCTTTCTGGCATTCTTCATCAAACTCTGCCTGGGTATCCAGGTCTTTCAAAATCAATTTGTTGCTTTCCTCTTTCTCTCTGTCTAGTTGGATTTGCAGGGTGGCTACCTGCTCTGTGCATGCCCTGTTGAAATTGATCTGTTGCTCCAGCTTTTTCCTGCTCTGCAGCAAGGAGTCCAAACTGTCTTGGTGCTCCTTCTGCAAAGCCAGAATTCTGGTATCCTGGTCTGTCTTTTCCTGTTGCAGTATATCCATGTCCTCTTTTATTTTAATGATATACTGCCTACTATCATTTTCTTACTCCTGGCTCCTCTGCAGCCTCTGCTCAGAAGAGTCCAGATCAGATTGGGCCTTCTGTAATGCCAGCAGTTGCCTACTCGCCAGATCTTGGCCTTCAGCACATTTGTCCTGCATGGCTCCAATATGTAAATATAAATATGCTGCTACCCTGGCAATCTTGTAGTGCTCATCCTTGGTCTTAGGGGCCATATATAGTTCACTCAGGGCCACATGTAAGGGACCCTGGTCTCTCCATATATCTGACCCTGTTTCAGTGATCTGGGGTGCGATTGCCTGCAACCAGACCGTCTGGTCCTGATGAGTCCACTCACCACTCACAAATAGCTTATGTAAGAAGTGCTCTCTGGCTATTTTCATATCTACCAAGGTCATCATTCTGGAATTTGAGTTCCTTCCTGACTTACAGAAGTTTGTATTTTATTTTTGCAAAACAGACCTTTTCCTTAGAGCGTTCCTTTGAGGAGTGCTTTACAGCATAACACAGCGTGGTGATCCGACCGGATATGTGTATCTGGTCAGCTGGCACACTGTATTAATCTGCACAAGTGATAGATCTAACCCAGACGTCCCGGACGAGCCCCCAATTTGTAAGAGGATTCAATTCAACACTACAGCTAAGTCAATGCCTAGTCTGGGATACTGAATGGAAACCCTTATTGATATATCTTTGTGTCCAGTTCATGAGTTCTGGATGACTACCCCTACATAACACCCCTCTCTTGGAATCCCCCTGACCCCACTGAGCAAAGAAGTAGTTCAGTTTTGCAAGTTTAAAAGGTTTATTTGAGAATGTAAACAATATATATATATCACACTTTATCATAAATTAATAAATTAATAATTGAATATCACACTTAATCTGAGCAGTAATCAATAATGGATAGTCTGGCACTAGCACGCTTCTTTATAATCAATGATGAGTGGGTATAGGATGGATAAGATAGCAACAATACTTTTTACCAAGTTCCTAGCACAAACGGTTACGGAGTCATGAACGATTTTGTGAAGGTTGTTTTTCGGATTTTAAATTTTAAAAGTTCAAAGCGACAGGTTACAGCTTGCAGCTAGAAAATGACAGGTGACAGTTCTACTTAGGTTAAATAGATTGAATTATATTATATTAGACTAAGAGATTTGGTTTCACCCCGTCCTAGCTGTACTCACAATGTGTTTTGGAAGGTCTAGGTCTGACAGGAAACAGTCAAAATCAACATATTCTATTCAAGTGCAAGAGCCTATTGTGTGCTCTCCAGGAGGCTGAGGTCAGCAGACCAGGGGGTCACTTTGCATTTGGTTATTATGACCATGTGATATCCTGGGCTGTGGTGTGAATCTCTTGAGGTGAGAGGGTTTCCCAGGCTTCTGGCCTCTGGGAACAGCAGGTGGCTAATTTTTGATTAAAATGCAGCCTTTGAAGTCAGCTGAGTCAAATTCCTTTGTCAGCAACTGCACTCAGTTCTCCTGTCAGAGTTTAGACCGCTAGCGCCGCCTTGGGGATTTTGTTGGTACTGCATCCATTTTTGGGATCTTTCTTGGATTAATGCATTCCAAACAGGAATAGTTCTTACATGGTAGTAAATAATCCTTGCTTAACATTGTTTTGATGGGGCTCCTTACAGTAAAATGGTTATGTGGAACCCCACAAAAGGGTTGAATCTTTAAAGTGGTCCGATGAGCCACGATTTCAGCAACTTTTTGACATCAGTAACAGTGGATTTTTTTAACAAAGATCTTTCTTTACACTGGTGGGTGGCAAGTTAGGTAACCATTTTGGTGTGCGCACAAACTGTGTGGTTCTCCTGGATTCTGGCGCACATGTGGGCTTTTTGGCCATCTTGGATTTTCTAAGCCCACAGCACCAAATGTTGCAGCATGATAGCTCAAACGTGGGTCAGGACACCCAACACTACGTTGCTGATTGTGTTGCTGCGTGGGTGTGGATCTCTAGGATCTGAGGGGGGGAGGCCTTACCTTGTGAGCCGTAGACTTCCCATTTTGCTTGCGGCACCCGCACCATGGGTGCTAATTCTTTTCTTCCTTCGTGGATGTGAGTCGGGGGGTGGTCGGGGATATCCCGACACTCCATCTTTGCTCTGTCCCTGGAACTTCTCTCCTCCTCTGAGGAGGCGCAAAGCCCACCCGTTGCGCACCTCCGCTCTCGGTGCCGGGCCTCGGGGAGGGATGCTGGCCCCGGCTTCTTCTGGGTTTCCCCCTGCTATGGGTCTCTCCCGTGGGCAGCTCGCTCCGGGGGCACTCTTTGTTTTGTGTGGCCTTCGTGTCTCTATGCCTGCTTTGCCCCCACCCATTGGCATGCTGACCTCTGCTGTGACTATTGTTGCCATTTGAATGCTACGGGGGGCCGCTGCGCTCCTTCTGGTTCATTCCGAACCATGTGTGTCCTTCGTATTCCAGCTCCCCCGCTCTGCAATCGTCCTTGCCCCGGCCTCCGCGCGGACTGTATCTGCCTTGGCAGATGGTCCCAGCTGTCCTGTACGTCTGCCCGTTGGTCCGTCTCCCTCGCGATATTTCGAAGCTCTTCCTTGCCGGGCACTTTGTTTACTCTGCTACACCTATTCGGTCGCCCTGCTGCACCACCATATTCCCCTGCAGAGTTATGGCTGCATGGGGCACAGAATCCACTTCATTATCTTTCTTTATTTGTGCGGCACGGGAGGGGAGACGGAACACAGCTCATGCACGGCTTCCCCTCTCGGCCGCCATCTTGGAGTTCAATATGTTTTGAATCATCATAGAGGTGAAGAGTATTTCTCTGATTGAAAATGTTGGTGATGTGTTGCTAGAAGAACCCAAAGGCTCTTTTAAGCACCACCCAGAGAACTGTTTAATTATATTGGAAAAGGAAAATGCATTGTTTGTCCTTTTTAAAAATACTGCGGCTATGGTAGCAGCCAATGAAACGTTGTGCCCCGTCAGACATATTGCAGCTGCGGGTACCGACCATGGCACAGGCTACAGTCGCGGGTACGAACAAGGAAATGGCATGTTGTGCATATTGTGGTCTTTGATAGCTGTGGGTATGAACGTCAAATGGCACGTTGTGTATTTTTCGCAGGTGCAGCTGGGGCTATAACTGTCGTGCACTAGCCGTGGCTATGAACGCACCAATTGTATGTTGCGGGAGAGGGGAGACGGAGGGGAGACGGAACACTGCTCATGCACGGCTTCCTTCCCCTCTCGGCCGCCATCTTGGAGTTCAATATGTTTTGAATCATCATAGAGGTGAAGAGTATTTCTCTGATTGAAAATGTTGGTGATGTGTTGCTAGAAGAACCCAAAGGCTCTTTTAAGCGCCACCCAGAGAACTTTTTAAGTATATTGGAAAAGGAAAATGCGTTGTTTGTCCTTTTTAAAAATACTGCGGCTATGGTAGCAGCCAATGAAACGTTGTGCCCCGTCAGACATATTGCAGCTGCGGGTACCGACCATGGCACAGGCTACAGTCGCGGGTACGAGCAAGGAAATGGCATGATGTGCATATTGTGGTCTTTGATAGCTGTGGGTATGAGCATCAAATGGCACGTTGTGTATTTTTGGCAGGTGCAGCTGGGGCTATAACTGTCGTGCACTAGCCGTGGCTATGAACGCACTAATTGCATGTTGCGGGAGAGGGGAGACGGAACACTGCTCATGCACGGCTTCCCCTCTCGGCCTCCATCTTGGAGTTCAATAAGTTTTGAATCATCATAGAGATGAAGAGTATTTCTCTGATTGAAAATGTTGGTGATGGGTTGCTAGAAGAACCCAAAGGCTCTTTTAAGCGCCACCCAGAGAACTTTTAAAGTATATTGGAAAAGGAAAATGCGTTGTTTGTCCTTTTTAAAAATACTACGGCTATGGTAGCAGCCAATGAAACGTTGTGCCAATGGTACAGGCTAAAGTCGCGGGTACGAGCAAGGAAATGGCATGTTGTGCATATTATGGTCTTTGATAGCTGTGGGTATGTGCGTCAAATGGCACATTGTGTATTTTTGGCAAGTGCAGCTGGGGCTATAACAGTCGTGCACTAGCTGTGGCTATTAACGCACCAATTGCATGTTGCGGTCTTTGGTAGCCATGGATATCAGCCACAGGCAAATGGCATGCCATGTATTTTTGGCGGGTGTAACAGCAACTATCGCTACCATGTCGCTATACCCTTGTCTACAGCCGGTTCTTTTTTGTGCAGTGATCATATTATATCATGGATGTTTTAACTCATATTTGTACATGTGCTTCTATTTGGATGTTGTCACCTGAAGGTTTGTCTAGCCGTTTTTATTTTTCTGACTGTGGATTTTGTACTTATTCAATTTCGAGGAGCTGTGGCAACAAATACAGCCCTACCAGTATGAGCCAGAATATTCTGAAGAGGAACTAATTGAAAGAGAAATAGAAATAAGCGGAAACGATGGGCAATCAGACAATAGTTGAGAAGATGAATCACCAGTGCCTGAATCACCGGTGCCCGGTGCCCGGTGCCTGAGCCTAGAGTCATGGAAGACATTTACACCTGGTGTACTGGTAATCATTGCTAAGTCATACTAACTGAGGTGGAGAACTGCTGGTGCCAAGAAAACACTGGATGCTTAATCTACATAGCCGAAGAAGACACATGACTGCTATGCATTACCAAGCTGCATGTCTTTAGGGCAGTCTGCCTCACAAGGTTAATGTTGAGGATTATGATGGTGCTTATGCACACATTTTGGCCCTCGCAATTCTAGTAACGAGTAAGCATACTCTAGATGTGATGTAATTCTGACCACTGAGACGACTAACATTTCATGTTGTTCTACATTTGGGCGCATTACCAGGTTGCCGGTCCGGAAAACAATGGTACCGGTAAGCTTGCAGGTGCCATTCTTTCCGGTCCGGCAAACTACGAGGTCTGCGAGTGGGAGCCTTTCAACCATTCATGAATGGTGCTGGTGCATCCGACCTCCCCATTCCCATTGAGTCCAATTGGACTCAATGGGAATGGGGAGTAATATTTTCCAGCGCCCGGGAATGGGCAATTACCAGATCTGTTGGGGCTGTAATGCCCTGGTTATTGCCCATTCCCGGGCACTGGAAAAGTCAAGACTCCGGTATTTACTGGTACAGGTACCGCCAGAGTCATAATGAGGTCCATTGTCTTACCGTTAATCTATCACAGCCAAATTAATTTAATTTGTAAATTGAGTACATTTCTTGCAAATATTGCAAATCAGAGTGTTCATCGCTTACGTGTTTTTCACTTTTGACTAAAACAATATTTCTCTATGGCCCAAACCGTTCTGGCTCGAATGGTTGTTCATTTTTGTAATGTGCCAAAACTTCAAAGCCAAGTACATTTTCCAGAAAGTTACTTTTCTAAGGGCAACTATGCCATCAAATTTAGGATGCATTTTCAAGTAAGGTGGTACACTTGTTTGGTTCATCAATTAAAATATGCATGCTTCTCTTTCACAGGTGGTACAGGCTGGTGGCCTACCATTCATTTACATGGTGGCTTCCTGGGAGGCTTGTATTCTGCGTTCAAAGAGTAATACCCGCCTGTCTCATTCGAGCCATTGGTGCCAAATTCCCCAGTGACAGCGGACAGTACAGGGGATTTTCACACACCGTGCTGTAACCTCAAGTATACAATGTGTAGTTTGTTTGTGCCATCAACATCACCAAACTAAATAAAATACAAATGAGCATATACAAATACTTGTTTGAATTTTTCAGTGAGTCAAGAACACGCCCAATCGTCTATGAGGGTCATCAAAGAATGGTTGGTGCCCTTTTTTGCTCACCTCGTCCCCATCCATCCCCCTTCCAGTATCCCCCCCATCCAGTAGTGGGTGGGCTGGAACGCTCAAGGTCCCATACACCATTTACAACTTAAAGGGATCCTCCAGACTCCCCTCTTCAAGACCTTGTCGATGCAATCAACATAAGTTTGTGTCCCTTCAGCAGTGTTCCGGCCCTTTTGCGCTCGCCTAATGCCCATCCACCCCCCTCGATTATCAATGGCAGTTTGCACTTGTGGCTGTGCACTCGCCAGGGGGCTTGGGGTGGGTGGTAACACTCAAGTTACCAAACACCATGTCCACTTCAAAGGGATCTTCCGCACAGGGACCATTGTACACATGGCCTCCCCAGACCAAGTGTCTCTAGACTCCCCTCTTCAAGAACCCGTCCCTGCAATCAACATAGGTTTGTGTCCCTTCAGCAGTGTTCCGGGCCTTTTGCGCTTGCCTCATTCCCATCCATCCCCCCTCTAGTATCAATGTCAGTTCGCACCTGTGGCTGTGTGCTCACAAGGGGGCTAGGTGGTTGGGGACACTCAAGTTGCCAAACACCATGTACACTTGAAGGGGATCTTCCACACAGGGACCATTGGTCTGGTTTGTCCTGAAAGGTCCCCTGTTTTACTAAACCAAGGGTGGCCTCGTAAATATCTGTCCATCATTTCAGCGTTTAAAAATCCTAACACCCTCCTCCAGCACTTGTACACCCATAGGCTCCATCTTCATCCCCTAGGCATTAGCACGGAGGATTGGCACAAGGCCTAGTCGGAGCATGAATGTAACTTACTGTTTCGGAATTATTTTGCACAAACCTGTGTTCCATTTCGGGTTGCGGCACTTTGAAATAGAATTTTGTTGTAGAATGTTCAACTTGTCTGCGTCTTGTTGCAAGTTAACATTATAATGAAAACACTGAAGACCTATTTAGTATGAGAACGCAATGTCACCCTGTCTTGTGTGATGGTAACGAGGGCTGCTTCAGGTGTGCAAGGGAGCATGAACAGACATGCATGAATTATAGGAAGAGCTGTGCAATATATCCCAAAAGTGTAAGTAGCAAACACATGATTCAAGAGTGGAACAGGGACTTTGTGCTATGAAACACTGCTGGACGAGGGAGAGGTGGGTTTTTGATTTCATTTTCGTACAGAGATGCTATATCCCCAGAGGTAATAGGAACACATAATTTTCTGGACTGTTCTTTCGTTCTTGTGCTAAACATATTTTATATAGCTGTTTGTAACTGTCCTTGGGTTTCTGAACCAAAGCCCGAAGCAGCATCTTGTCCATTTTCTTTTTTTGTGGCATTCTTTCACAAAATCAAAACCTACCCGTCTCTGGATTCAATCACTGAAAACAGGCTGCTATGGTTATTTGGCCTTGAGCGAAAGTCAGCAACTGGAATAAGGACAGAATGAGCCTCATTACAAATGTGGCAGAAAGGCAACAATGGCGCCGATAGTGCTACCGGCACCGTTGTTACCTCTCCGCCACATTATGAGTTCTGCTTGCCGGTGCCAGACTGCACACGTGCTGTGACCAGGTGTGCAGACCGGCACCCGCGAGCAGAATTCGTGATTCCACCAGCATCGTTATGAACGGTGCCGGTGCAACCATGCTCCTGACCCCCATTCTGCCCTATGGGGCAGAATGGGGATCGGGAGGCCGGACATACTGGCACCCGCGAATGGGAAATTACCGGCCCATTCATCTCGTAATGGGCCGGTAATGGCCCTTTCACGGGTGCCGGGCCTGTAGCGAGTTTGGCAGTAGCCGTGCCCTTAAAAGGACATGGCTACCGCCAAACTTGTAATGAGGCCCAATGTGTTCAATACCTACAAAAAATGATAACATTTACTATATTGAATGTGGACATACGAAAATGTAGTTTCCATATCTGCGATCTGTAGTTCGCAGCGGTTACTCAGCGTGACAGCGAGAGAAGGGAAGTTCCTGAAATTATGTAAACTGAACTACATAATATTTGGGCGATTAATAAAAATGACATGTGTGCTTTATGCATAATGACAAATTCAGTGACGTGCAAATATGCGATTTGACCTTGTTATGTTGAATGAGATCTATAGCGTGAACTATAAAAAAACGAGTGCATAACTCACATTTTGTTTCTATGTCTAGTAATGATTGTTATTTGTGTATAGTTTAAAGAGGAGTGAATAGAGGTATGCTTTTTTGGACGTATTGCTTACTGGCCTTGCACACCAATATATTCTGTGCAGAGTTATGGGTTGTTAAACGGACCATATTGTGATGATTATTCTGTGAAGACCTGCAACTACAAACTGTATGCAGGCTAATGATACCTACACCACTTTGCCCCGTGGGATATCCTGTTGTGCTGTCACCGTTGCATCCTTGTGTAACATAATGTGGGGATTGGGGGCAGGGGCAGGGGACGAACCTTTTCCGTGGGCACTTGGTTCTCTTTTTAACCACTTATCTTACTTCCATTGAAATTCCATCCATCTGTGGTTCAACTTAAACCGTTACTATCTCTTTCCTTATTTTCTGGTAGGGCCCACTATGTGAAGCAGGTGCATCTGGTTCTCCATTCCATTGGGAGCTATGCCTACTTCACAGCACTAAGCTTTCATGCACGTCGTGGTGTCAACTACTCCCCCATATTGTCATGTTTGTTTTCAGTCTGTGTGGTTTGTGTTTATGAATAGGTTTCATCCGGTTCTGAATTATATGGTAACTTGTTATATTCTATTACAGAACAGGTACTAAAATATAGGGCCTCATTACAACCCTGGCGTTAAGGGGTTAATGGCGCCGTAAAAGGCTGCGGCGCCGTTAAACGCTTAACGCCAGATTCACACTTTAACGCCTGCTTTTTGCAGGCGTTAAAGTCCAAGGCGCTCACCGACCTTGGTGCTAATTACGGCACCGTAATTTACGGTGCCGTAATTTGCGCCTTCCCCATCCCCATTGAGCCCTATGGGGCAAAAATGGGGAAGGGGCAATGGTGAATGGGGATTTACCGCCAGCCAACCTTGGAATGGGGCAGTAAATCCGCCATCCACCATGGCGGAATCCGGCATGGACCATGGTGCTAATAGCACCATGGTCCTACGCCAGGGTTGTAATGAGGCCCATAGTCTTTTATTCTGTTATCTATACAGCTATATTGTACTGTTCTGCGTATACCATAGTTTCCAGCTACCGTCAGATAGATTCTTCAATCAACATTGGCGGCTAATCCCAAATGGTGCTTATTTGATTATCGTTATGTAGGACGAACAACAGGGACCAATCTGCCCTTTGGCGGTACCAGCAATAAGGGCAACCTGTTAGCGTTTATGATTTTAAAACATGCTATTTGCACGTGCAAAGAATCCATATCTTCTCACGAACAGAACACCATGTGCGTCAATAGAAGGTTTTGCTGGTGTAACACAAGGACACAAAAGATTGGCGTACAGGGATTGGTCGATCACTAATCCCAGTCGGCCTATCATGAGGAAGTTGTGAAGAACATTGGAAGCATGCGATGTTCGCTAACTATAACTTGCATTGCAAAAACATATTGTTCATTTCGTGGACTTAATCTTCTCTTGTGAGCATTCTTTGCAAAATAAAAGCCATTGTTTTTTTGCATGTGTAAAAGTGAGGAAAACTAAGGCAAGATTCATAGGAAAAAATGTAAAGATCTATTACAGTATGCTTAAAAATACATGCCTGAACGTCCGGGACAATAACATTTTTGAGCAATCTTCCCCTTTAAGGAGTATGAGACGCAGCACTTAACCATTATGCTACAATGATGTTATTGTTTGGATTTTTGCAAGTTTCATACCTAGACTTTTATCATTGAACATGTTAAATTATAGGCTAAGTATGAAATGTATGACTCATGAAGCAGCAAGCCATTGTGGTCTAGTGGTGAAATGCTGGGCCTTGAACTCTGGCAGACTAGGGTTCAAGGCTATATGTTTTTTTTAATTTAATTAAAAGAAAAGCAATGCATGTGGGCGGTGGCAAGGATTGTTGCAGTACAGTCTTGTGATCTTGTATAGCATGAGGGCATTTACACGTGGCTGCAAAGTCAGCCACGTCCAAACATCCCTCGTGCCAAAATAATGGCGCTGAATGCCTTTCACGCTGATAAGGGCACACTGAAATGGGCGCTGCGGCGGAATGCCTGTGCCAAATCGGCCCATGCCAAAATGGTGGTGCTGAAAAGGGATGTACTGCTTGGAGAACGCTGCTTGAGCAAAGTGTGTGCTCCATAGCAAATAATGTAGTCACATTGCTCATTGCCTAAAAACATTGTGATTTCTCAAAGCCTGCAATCCGAAGGCCATTGCTAGTGATCTGGTAGCCTTTGAAAATGGACAGTGCACACGACCAAAGGACATGCCCACTAACCATGGCCGAAAACCATGCTAGTGGTCTGGAAGCGTTCTAAAATCTATGGAATAACAAAACCCTTGAAATTCAAGGAAAACACTTTAGTAGCAGGGACATTAAGGTGAGCAATACTTTGTAACAGAATGTTTGAAATTCAAGAACAAAACTTTTGTTGCAGGGAAGTTAAGGTGAGCAATATATTGTAACAAAACCTTTGGAATTCAAGGAAAAAACTTTAGTTGCAGGGACGTTAAGGTGGGAACGTAATGCAACAAAACCCCTGAAATTCAGCTAAAGCCACCTTAACTTTGCACTCCCTGTTACGCAGCCTATGACCACAATGATGACATCACATATTACATCACTGATGTCATCACTAATTAGATGTTGTATGAGAACACTGATGACATTCCAAATCAAATCACTGAACTGGGGGCGCAAAGTTAAGGTGGCTTTCGATGAATCCTTACCAGACTTTGTAAAAAAAGTATATGGCCCGCTCTGAATTTATTTGGTAAATTTGCTGAGGTTTCATCAAGAGGGGGCAAAGTTATAGGGGGGGTCCCCCAAAAATAGACACAATGGAAAAAAAATTTACTCACGCCTACTGCCCAAACTGCTGGATGGATTTTCACCAAATGTGTGCCAGGAGCAGCAGCTTGGTCCCAGAAGCGTGCTATTGTGGTTGCGGCCAGCTACTAGTACTGTAATAGTATGTGTATAGTAGCGGAAAGGGCCTGTGGCAGCTGCCTTATTGGACTGCCCCCGGATTCTTGGGTGTATGAGAGTCTACGCACTGGGTGCAAGAATTGTAATAGTATGTATACAAAAGTGGACAGGGCCTTGGTGCCGTGGCAGTTCGCGGGTTGGTCCTTGGGCGATCACCTTATCGGGTGACTGCGGGCAGGCTTTATTAGGGTAGGAGAGTGGAATGTAGATATGAGGATGTTTGTATAGGCTGCATTATGCTGTAGTGGTTGTGGCCAGCCACTAGACTCATGTACCCAAGAGTCTTTCCACTGGCTGTAAGTACTGTAATAGTATTTGTAGAGAAGTGCAGAGTGCCTTGGGCGCTTGGTTTATGGGTGTGGGCTGTGGCCACTGGCCAAAGTCTTGGCTGCATGGATGTATTATGCTGTGGTGGTTGTGGCCAGCCACTAGATTCTTGGGTGCATGGCCAGAGGCTGTCCACAACCACCACATCATAATACGGCCATGCACTGAAGAATGTGCACACTGGCATAAGCATTGCACTAACATGTGTGTGGAAATGCAATTTACCCATGGCAAAGAAGCATGAATGACACCAATAAGCGAATACTCACTGTACATATTGTTGAGGCACTGTATACCTTTTTGGAACACAGTGACAGAATACCATTGAAGTGGAAATAGCACATTTGAATATTGTGGCACTGCGGGCACACATTTTCTTTGTTGCATGTGGAAATGTAGGAGAAATCTTTGTTTCATTGTCTGTGATTTAAAAAAAATCATAACATGTTAGGGAAGGTACTTCATAATGTCGTATTGTACACAATTTCAGACATTCATGTACTTTGTGGACCCTCATAATTAGTACATTACAAGTACTATGCTTCAAACAAGTATACTGGGCAATGTGCTCAGTTCCTGTGTTTGGTTGCATAATCATTGGGTCTGTGTGAGAAAAAAATCCATGCAAGATTAAAAAAAAGATCTCTGCATTCATTTGATGTTACGTGGCACACTATGTTTTACTGAAGTGTTGTTTCATTGAAGTGTACAGTGTTTACAGGAATGTTAAAGATGCACATCTATGTGGTCTTGCTGTTATTAGCACTGTTGCAGTAGGAAGAATTGAAATGGTGTATGTGTTTTGCTTTTCGGAAGTGGTGATGCTATGGTTGCAGTTAAATACCAGTTGGCGTATTCTAACTGTTTATCGGTTTCCTGTTTTTCTAACTACTGTACTATTGACAACTAATATTGCATTATTGTGGGGCATTTGATACCTGTTGGCGCATTCTGTGGTAGTTTGGCAGTTGTTGATGGTATGTTTTGTAGCAGTTTGATTTTTGAAGGTCGATTTTAGCAGTTTTACCGCTGGAAGTAACATTGTAGTACTGTGGGTGTACTGAGATATCAGTTGATGTATTCAGGCTGTTGATACTTAATAAGTCTTGAAGGGCTTCCTCAGAAGAACTTTCATTTTTGCTGGTGGATTTTAAATTGTGTAATAATGGGAAGTAATATTGCAGTATTATGGTTGCAGTTAGATACCCAGTTTTGCAGGGTATTTTTTCAAGCACCTTCACTCTTGTTGGCGTATTTCCATTTTCCACTATTGCCAAGTGACATTGCAGTATTATGGGTGCAGTTATGATATGACATGATATTTTATTTATATTGCGCTCGTACACAAGTGTTTCAGTTGTATATTTATTGCAGTGGTATGGGCATAGTTAGACAGCGGTTCACTTAGTCTAAAAGCTGGTAGTTTTACAGGTCAGTGAGGACAGTTTGTAGACCCTCATACTTTTCTTTTTAAGTAAACATTAAAAATGTTAGTGTGTGTTTTCCATAGTTGTTGTTTCTGTGCCTATAATCATTGGCTCATTGGGGGAAAAAAACTGTATAGAAGCACAACTGATGTACACATGGGCCAGTTGGTGTATTCTACGTTGTTACAGTTTCACAGGGCAGAAGGTTATTTTTTGTTTTCAGTTACATACATGTTGGGGGCTATTAGGATTAGGCAATGCTACTTTTGTAGTTCAGTGAGTACATTTTGGTTTCAGGAATATTAAGTAGGCATTTGCAAGTTTTGCTGGTAATCTCTGCTTCAGAGTAATGGAAGTATCATTGCATTCAAACCACCCACAATTCTTTTTAACATATGCAGCATAGTGACCTGCACTGGTTGCTGCACCTGTGGTAGTTTATGCCTACTGTTGTGAAGGTATTCTTGCCAAGCGATACTTGCATGTGTGTGAAACTAGTAAGCTTGCAGTTGTTTTTGGTACCATCTGCGTTGTATTGTAAAAGCATAACTATTATGTATTGGCAATGTGAGTTTATCTGTAAGGTGGAACGATTGTCTGAATTGTAAATAGTAGATAATGTGCCATGATTTGCATTTTGTACCAGCTGCTGAAATGAAATGGATTCACAGTTAGGTATAGATACATACAGAAAGCGCTCATTAGGGACGTGTTCCTGAACCACATGGCTGCAGAGAGTGCATGTATATTTCAACATGTATGAAACCTGCAAGATTTCATTTATAGGTATGGTTTTGCTGTACAACACTTGCAGTAAGTACATTACTATTCCCACACAGTAGTCCAATTCCTGCCTTATGACTGGGACACTGTAAGTGTTGTCAGGATTCTCTGTTGCATTTCTATGAAGGAGTAGCATTTGCAAATACAACAGGTCTGCACCATTTTAGTAAATGTTTTGAACAATTGGTGGCAATTGGAGTAGAACATTGATTGCGACATTTACATTGCAATTTACACCAGTTATGTTGGAAAATTTGAATGGACCAGACAGTTCTGTGTCTGAGTCATTTGATGGAACTCCACTTGCTTTTTTTGAAGAGCTACTTCTCTTTGCTCGTGCAGTTGGATATGCATTTCCATTTTCACTATATCCTTCTGTGGTTGTGCTAATTGATGGAGTAGCAGCTTCTTTAAATTTATTTAGTGGTACTGTTGGAAGATTGCTTATACGTTGGGTTGCACTAGTTTACTTTTAACAAGTTTTCCTTTTTGAGCAACAGGGTACAATTTGAGATGGGGTGTGTAGAGTGCACGTAGTCTGTTGTACGCTACGATGCATGTCAGCCTTGACATTGTATCAAAATTGACTAGAAATAGTCTGTCAAGTGTACGTAGGCATGACAGTGCTACGTAACTCATGCCTTCTTTAAAGACTGTGCTGCCAATGTCAATCAGTGCCTGATCTAGGGTTAGATCTTGCGATTTATGAATAGTGATTGCATGTGCAAGAGACAGAGAAAACTGTTCTCAGCGTACATACATGTCTTTGAAAAGAAGGAATCGGGCTGTTCATCCTATTCTTTTAACTTCTGAAAGTTTGTCAAATTGGATGTTAACAAACTGAATGTTGTTGTCACGTGGGTATGTCTCGAAGCCAACAACTGTACCAAGTGCTCCATTAACTAAACCTTGCTCCACGTCAAGGTTACACTTTAGTAATACTCTACAGTTTAAACACAATGTTAACATTTTCTCCAAACAAGCTGTGTTCGAGATTTCTAAGCTATTTAGTCATGCTGTGGCTCATTGACACATAGGCACTGTCATTCTGTGCACGTCCAGTTTGTTTATGTGGAGTTAATTTGCACTATTGGTTGCATTTTGTTTTCAACAAGGGTTCATTTAATTGTGCACAGTTTGCTAGGGTTGGCATTAAGGATATACATTTTTGTGTGCTAATTGTTTCATGACATCAGTAGCAGATGTGTTATGCCCGTATAGCTCATGGATGAGTCTGCTATTTAAGATAGACTGTGCTTCCTTAGAAAGCACACAAATCAAATGCTTTTCAGAATGTTAGCATAGGTGAGGTCTGCAGACTGATGCATGTTATGAGTTTGTTCTCTGTATTGGAAATGTTGCCAGAGATTTACATATCCTATGCTGCCAAGTGTGTTACGGCACAGTTTGTGTCATAAGGTTTTAAAAATAGGTTCACCTTTCACTGGTGTTAATTGAAGAAGATCTCCGAAAACAATAATGTGTTTTCCTTCAAACAGTTCTTTGTGGTTCCTTTTAAGGACCTCTTGCAATCTGAGGTGAATCAGAGCCAACATTTGGTTGGAGACCATGCTCACCTCATCTATTAGGAGCATTTTCATTTGTTTTAGAAATCTGCGTAGCTCCATAGCAACTTCTGCTGAAAGTTTGTAGTACTCTAATTTGTTTTGGTGTTCTACTGGAAGGAGTATCAATTGGTGTAAAGTAACACCACCTATGTTGTAGGCAGATAAACCTGTGGGGGCAGTTACAACAGCTGAAAGCTTGTTGATTGTCAATTTTTGGAGGAACTTGCTGATGATTTTTATTAAGAATGTTTTGCCTGAACCAACTTCACCACTTACCGACAGGTTTATAGTTTTGACAGGTACAAGTTTTAGTTTTGTGCTGCACATCATATTCAATTTCTTTAATTACTACAGGAAAATGATACGTTGTTCTTCATTCAGTTGTGATTTCATTAGAGCAAAGTTTTCTTCAGATTCCTCGTACTGTCACATGGCTAATTCTGCCTCATTTGCTATGAGCGGCTCTCCAAGTGGTTCTTGGCTCCCTGTAAGAGAAGGTTTACTGCTCTCAGGAGTGTCTACAATTAGTTGTGCTTGAAGTTCTTCCTGTTGTTGGCATTCATTGTCCAACATGTTTTAATACTGCTTGAAATGTATATCTGTTATAGTGCTTTCACTTGAATTGAAATAATCTTCATAGGCAAGGGTGTCCAATAAATCTTCTTCTTTTCTCCATGGTTTACAAAGTTGGAGAAGGAACATGTATTAAAGCTCTCTATGTTGAGGGGTTTTTAATGATAGCTTCATATGATTAATCAGGCTACATTTGGTGTGTTTAACCAGGCTGCCCTCACAACTTTTGACTATGTATTTATCTTGTTTCTCATCTGGTTTAATATTAATTTCGTATGAGAAATGTGGGGCTATGTGGTATAGACACATGGTTTTCAAAGCAGTACTCCTTCCTGTTTGGGTAGTGTATTTCCAATAAATTGTTTTTCAAAATGTCCTGGCTGTTGGGATTGTTTTTGGATATTGTTTCTATGTCTTGGTATGATTTGAGAACTCTTTTCCTGGATGCAGCAGGACCAAGGCTTAGACAGACTATGTTTACGATTTCCCATATAAGGCTGTTCCAGTTAAATGGTCTGCGACTTCATAGCAACCACATTCTCTATGGACGAGTATTTTTATGCCAAAGCTGTATCATTTTTGTGATAGTGTTTTGTTAGATGATATGTCATCCCAGAAGTCTGTTAGCTCTGTTTCCTCAGCTTTGGTTATGTAGGCTGTGACATATCGTGGAACTGCAGTGACATTGTCTGCAATGTACTGCACATCTATGTTTGCATTCCACAAGAGGGCAATGATTGCATTGTAATCATTGATGTACTTTGATGCTTTGCTTCTTTTAATGCAGTATGTGTTTTTAGGCGGTTTGCCTTTCATACTGTGTTTAACAGAAGACATGAAGCTGTTTACTTGTCTTTTTGCTGAAAATGGTCGAGGTAAACCAAAGCAGCATTTGGTATCGTATTTGCCTTTGTTTTTGTATCTGCGTTGACAATACTGGCCACATTTATTTCGTTGAAACCACAAAATGTGTGCATGTAACTCACTATGTGCTCTTTCTGAAGGGATTTCGTAAATGTCATATTTGTGAATGAACTGCAAAACAGTGGCATCCATGTCCTGGCCAAATTTAGGAGCATTTTATATCCACAAAAGCATGTGGATGTGTGGTGTTCCTCTGGATTGATATTCTTTTCTCCAAAAGAAGTGTTGCACTTCTCCGAGGGGAGGAATTGTTTTATTACAGATGAAGTGCAGCCTGGCAATAAAGTGGTGATGGAAGTACCATGACACATTTACAGGGTCAAGAGAGCAGAGTTTCCCTGGTGTTGTCATGTCTAGCCCTGCTTTGTTTTCGTTTGTTATGGATAGGAAATCATGCAAGTCTTCCCATGCATATTCTGCCCAATTTAAAGTGACAAACCATGTGGGTGGGCCAAGGTTGCATATTCTTTCCTACCACGTAGGTTTGACAAGAGATTTGTGATTCTTGACTGCAAAATGTCATCTTTGTCTTGCACCTTTTGAAGTAGCTGCGTAGCAGACATGTTAAAGAAATTGGAACTGGTTTTAAATGTGTATGCAACTCCGTAACATAGAGTTGCTCATTCACTCTCAAACAGGAGGTGGAATATGTATTCAATGTTTTGTCTGAATATGGGGTCTTCAGGATACATTCATAAACAGCAGTATTCTGATGCTGTTATTTGTGTTAATCTTTCATCATACCTTCCACCTTTTCCAGTAGGAAAGAGCAGAGGAAAGGCTTGTGCTTCTCACCTTTTTCCCCATATCCTTTGGCTTGCCGCATTTGATATGTTTCCAGTGCATCACCTATGCTGTCTTTGGAGTGCCGTGGGTGAATTCTATACTAGTCTAAAATATTGGATGCTGTAGTAGGACCTACAAGTTCAAGTTGGCCAGTTGATGAGGAATCCTGAATTACGTCCATGGTTTCTCTCAGGTTTTGTTAATTGTTTATTTCTTCATAGTATTCAGTGTTCTCTTTAAGATATTTTACGGCTTCTCAAACTTTGTTTGAGTCTACTAGTTGCTGCCAATTTTTTTGTCTTTTGTAGGTACACCATTCACTAGGATAATCACAGATTGATCTATTGGCCGTTGCACTCCCACAATGTCTACATTGTCTTTAAAATCTAATGGCAAATAAACTACTTTGCCACAAATGCCTTTCAGCAATTCAGAGGGAGGCAACTTAGCTGTTTTCGGTTGAAGGTGTATTATTGCTTGTAAAGGGTGTACTGTTTAGATTACAATGCTCTCATACAAATTAAGCTGTTGGAGTGGTTTTGGAAGTGGGAAAATTTACAAGTTATTATCAAGCTTTGCAGTGCTGAATGTACATAGTATTAGGGGTTAATCATTTCGTATTTGTTTAATGCTATAAGGTTGAGAGCTAATTGGAACCATTGGGATTCCTCATTGACTTTTATTTTGTATGCTATATCTACAGTTTTGGTGCTCTTTTAATAAAATGTTCTGCGACAACACAGGCATACTTGGTTTGGTACTTCAGCAGATGTTCTCTTAAACCTTGCTATTTCTTTTTTGTACATGTGTAATAGAAGGTTGAAAGGTTGTCGCTACTCTCCAAAATATTTGCTTTGGATGTGGTCTATTTCTTCCAGGAGTTCTTTGGTTGTTCCATGTAAGAGAATGTGATTTCAATGCTCCAGTCCTAAGGCAGGACTTTTACATAGTGCAGTCTCTGAATGAGATTCCATGTAGTAGAATGGTGTGTTGCTAACATTTTGATGTGTTGGAAGGTGCTTCTGCAAGCAGGCTCAGAAATGCAGCCTAATGAATGTCCTTGCAGTCCTGTGTATTTGCACACTGCACAGGAGTCCATGGTTTGTAATATTTTCATTTTTAATTTGTCTTTTGCTTTCACATCCTGATTGAGGGACTGCTGAAAAGATTTGAAGGATTGTTTTCGTACATGACACATTGAGGTGCATGGCCATTTGTAGATGTGACGGATTGGTTCGGTGCAATGGAGAGTTGATTGTAAGGTTGTTGGGGATATTCTTTTAATCAGCATTTCTTCTGCCATAATGGTGCTATCTACCTTTTCATACCCTTGTACACTGCTATTTCTGGCAACTCGGTTTGTTTACTCTTGTTTGTATGCCTCTTCATTGAAATATGGCCCTTTGCTGGTTGTGTGAATCCAGTGACCTACACAGAAGTTTGCGAAGGTGTCTATTTTGATATTGCATTTGTTGTGAAGTACTTTTTGCAGTTTACTAATACAATTTTTTAGTGGTTTCATTCTGTTAAAATAAATATAAACAATTTCCTTTTGATAAGGTTTCTGTGGTAAATTGTGAGGGTTGAGCATGATTTCTCCCCTGTTTTTATAAGGTTCTGAAGGACTCTATGCTGGAACATTTTTTGTAAAAATGAATTTTTTGGAATGCTTACATTTAGCTACGTTAACCTTGGTAGATGCAGTGTTAGCACTAGTTTTACATTCTGGAAGGGGGTCACACTTTGTTTCCTGCTACCTGGTTCTATTTTGCTCAGTGACTGTATTAGCTGTTTTGTTTGAACTTTTCGTACAAACTCTGCTAGAGGCGGATGGCTATTTTGCATGCTTTGAGTTTTATCTGCTCTATTTCAGTGTCGTTTTCTATGGAGTTACTTTTTCGTAGGCATTCTCTTGTGTCTGTTGGAGAAAAAAGGAAAGTGTCGGTTTGGAAGTTGTGCAATGTATTTGTGTGCTCTGTGCATGGGTGTGTGAATATAAGGGTAGGCATTCATAGAGGGATGCGTGATTGGGGAAAGGGCTGTTACTTTTGGTTGGGAAAGTCTTACTGGTATGTGTATAGGTTTATTCTGGGTTTTATCTTCCAGTAGAGACGTCACTGGCTTTTAGGAGCCTGTTCTTCACTGCAATTGTGAAAGAACGCAGTTAGTGGGTATATGTGTTAATGGCACAATAATAGCACTAGGGAAACCTTACTTTAGATTGTAGGAGCTTTTGTTGGCAAGAAGAGTTAGTGTGTGCATCCAATTGTACAGCACTGCATAGGAGTGGGGAGTTAGGAGCATCAGCATTGTTGCTATGGGAGACAGTGCTGCGTGATATATGTGCCCTATGGGGATGCACTTTTGCAAGTGTGTGAGATGCTGTTGCACTACTTGCTTTGGACATGGATTAGAGCACGTCCTAGTAGGGTGAGAAAAATGGCAGCAAGAAGTACAGCGTGGAAAGGAGAATGTTACTGTGTGTGGAATTTTATTTCCGTTTTCCACACATAAATGCTTGCTATATGAGTGCAGAAATCCTTTGCTGTTCTTGCATTTATTTATTCAAATTTTCAGATAGCACTGTTGCCAATGTACTCATGCATTTCTTTGCTTTCCTTCCTGTTATGCAGAATCATATGCAGTACCCTTTGGGAACGCCACACACAATTAAGACTACAAGTGCAAGTACAAATTCACCTTTGGTACAAGCCTGTACTACACAGTAAAGTGGTAGCAATGGCTGAGCAGCCAGACTTATCTCAAGAGTAAAGTGAACTGTATCAGAAATTACACAAAGGACAGCAATTGCTATGGTTAAAACAAACACTGACTGAAGGTTTCTGAGTAAAAAAATATACATTTATTTACACCATCAGTTATAAAACAGTTCACTAATATAAAGCAGGAGAAAATCACAATCTTAATACACTACACACCACTCAATGAATTCCAGACAAGATCAAAATGAAGTGTGAGCAGAATGGCACTCCAACAATTTAAAAAGGGAGGGAAAGACAAGGTTATTCAAAATCAAGCAGCACCAACAAATAAGTAGGCAGGGCAATCTAGAAAAGGTTTAGTACACCTAGGATACAAATCAATAGGCCTAGGCCAATGTTAATGGTTTAGAGTATTTGCAGAGGATCACACAGTTCAGAGTAGTTTGTGGTTAAGTCTTTGAAAAGAGTTCGTAACGAGGTTCGTCGGAAGAAAAGTTATTTAAAAGAGTAGAGAAGGACAAGCCCTCAGATTAACGAAATATTTCAAACACTTTAACCATGGTCGGACGGAACGAACAACTGGATTTGAACAGTAACTTAGTAGAAGAAGAAAGCTGTAGCTGAAGCAGAAATTCCTGGCATGTCCTGCAGGCTCACAGTACCTGAAGCAACTGTTGGGGTGACAAGAAGGAGGAAGACTGGAGGGTCCTACACTGCCCAGGGAAGAAATCAGCAGCAGAGCAAAGCGACAAATAAAAGGTGCGCTCCTTTAAACCCAAACATGGTCCGGACGTCCTGGCTATCCGGTTCACTTCAGAGATGCACAGCAAATTCGACCAGGGGAGGGCGGCCTTTATTGGTGTTTGGCGAACTAGTTGGTCCCACCAGCTCAAGGGAAGAAGATTCCTTGCAGATCTTCTCTGTCTTCGAAGTTTAGGAGATTCGGACCCACAGCAGTGCTTCACCGGGAAGTTCAGTAGTTGCAGTAGTCCTCTTCCTTCAGCTTCTCTTTGGTTCTCTCTATCCAGTGGCGACTCTGCCTTCCAAGTCCCAGAGACCTGCTTTTTATGCAGTTTTCCCCCATTCACACAGCCTGGCTGTCAATCACACAGCAGGGTGGCTGTCCTGGCAGGACAGTCACCTAGCCAATCAAACAAGAGTGTGACTTGGGTCTCCAAGGAGACCCTGTGCAGGTGACCTAAAACCCCTCCCTCACATCCTGTCCACCCAGACACTCAAGCGCCTAAGGAGGGCGAACAAAGGAACCAAACCTGGTTTGGCGCGCAGAGTAAAACATGAGAAAGACCTTTACAAAAAGAAATGGTGAATAAACCCAGCCGGAACAAAATAAAATTAAAAGGGGTCCAGCGGATCAAAGTTCGAGGCTACTAACATAGCCTAAAACAGTACCAAGGCTATTTTCATAGTTTGTGGTAGGAAAAAAATGGTAGATACCCCTGCCACCAGCCAAATCCTAAAGAAAGGGGAACGAAATAATGTTCCATGAGAAACAGACAACAAGGGATAACTATTAACCGTTTCAGGTACTATATGGAAGATAGTTTGTACTGGGTCTGTGAATTTAAAAAGACTAATAAAGTCAATGGCAACTTTACATGTTCTGGAAGACAGTAGTTCGTCCCAGAAAATGGAGCTTTAAGTGGGAAGCCTGAAAAAGACAACCCTGTGCCACTGCACTAAAGGTGCTGCATGAAAAACAGTAAAATGATGATGCCTATGGACTAGGTGAGACTCCACAGTCTATGAACACAAAAATGTAAAACACTCAACAAAACACATGTACAAGTGAGAATAAAGGCTCACACTCTTACCAGGTGAAAAAAATAAATCCTAAAAATCCAGCAAAGCTGCTGAGGGACTCAGTAGGTAAGGGAAATTAGCCATTCTGGAGAATTCTCCCTAACACTCACCCCCCACAGACTAAGGGACAGGAGGATTTAATCCACTCGTGTATGAATCTCTTCACTCTAGTCGGTTATAAACATCCAAGAGAGACCTTCAGCATTTTGGTAGTGACATCCTGACCTGTGCTCAATGGTGAAATCAAACCCCTGCAGGCAGATTGACCATCTTAGTAGTTTTGGGTTCTCCCCTTTCATTTGCATTAACCATCTCAAGGGTTGGTGGTCTGTCTGAATCACAAAAGTAGATCCATACAAGTATGGTATAAACTTCTTCTGAGACCACACACTAGCAAAGCATTCACGCTCTATGGTTGCCCACCTTGTTTCTGGTTCCATTCATCTGTCCTTGGTAAAGAATGGACATCAGTGTTAGTGATTGCATTTAGAGCTCTATAGTCCACACAGAATCTCAACTCCTTGGATTCTGCCTTTGGTACTAGAACAACTGGACTAGACCATGGACTTGTAGATAGCTCTATAACCCCCAGATCAAGCATCGTGTTGACTTCTTCCTTTCTGTGGGTTCTTACATGGTCTGACATTCTGTAACATCTGCTTTTCACAGGTCACCAGTTATAATTGCATGCTGGCCCCAAGGGGTCAAGCCTGGTGAAAGTGAAAATAGGGAGGCAAACTGATTTAACAGAGACTTGCACTCATCCTGTTGTTCAGATGTCAGATTAGAAGAGAGCTTAACTCCTTCTATCTTCTTATCTAAAGGTTGGCCTCTGAGTAGGTCACATAGAGGTTCACTCTCCTTCTCCTCTTGATCTGAAGCTAGAAGCAAAGTTCCCACTTCTGGTCTCGAGACATACACTCTGGGAGCCTCCTTAGGTCTGCCTAAGTCCACCAGATAGTTCACCTCTCCAAGTTTGCCCACAACCTTGAGGGGTCTAATCCATTTGTCCTGCAAGGCCCTCTGCCTTTTTGGTATGATAACTAGTACCACCTGGTCTTGAGTGAACTCAACCATGTTTCACGTTATCACTAGCTTCTGCCATCATGTCTGACATTCTCCTCCGGAGACCTATCACATAGTCAGTCACTCCGACTGGCTTGGGGGAAGGAGCACTCTCCAACCCCTCCTTAATCAGGGCCAAAGGGCCTCTGACTGGATGGCCATAAAGAAGTTCAAAGGGACTGTATCCAACTCCCTCCTAAGGGACTTCTCTATAAGCAAAGAGAAGGCATGGCAGTAGAAGGTCCCACTTTCTTTTAAAGGGGTTCTTCTAAAGCACCTATCATGCTCTTCATAGTACGATTAAACCTCTCTACCAGTCCATTTGTCTGTGGATGGTAGGCTGTAGAGAACTTGTAAGTCACACCACAGTTTTTCCACATAGCTTGCATGTAGTGGGACATAAAATTGGATCCCCTGTTGGATATCACTTCCCTAGGAAGCCCTACTCTGGTAAAAATACCATGTAGAGCCTTAGCCACAGCCTGAGCCGTAACAGTCCTCATAGGCATTGCCTCAGGATATCTAGTGCATTGTCTACTACAACCAGGATAAACATGTTTCCTGAAGATGTGAGAGGGTGAAGGGGGCCAACAATGTCAATGCCCACCCTCTCTAAAGAAACTCCCGCCACTGGGAGGGGCACCAAGGGTGCCACATTCTTGGCTTCACTCTTGCCAATGGTTTGGCAAGTGTGACAGCTCCTACAGAATTTGTCAACTTCTGAAGCCATGTTAGGCCAGTAGAAGTATAAAGAGAGCCTTTTCTGGGTCTTTTTGAAACACAAATGACCAGCCAGAGGTATCTCATGGGCCAACTGTAGGAAATGGAGTCTGTTTTCTTGGGGCACTACAAGTCTTTTGCAATCCCCAGGGATAGATGCAGTCGGTTCACTTGAGAAGATGCCATGTTCCCAGTGCAACCTATTTTTCCCAGCTTCTTTCCCATCAAGCTGAGATGCTGCCTGTTGTCGAAGTCTTTCAAGAGTAGGACACTCTCTTTGTCCTCTGCTGAAGTCGGCCCTGTTGGGTCCATCTTTTGCCAGTAAAGACTGCAGCACAGGATGGTCAACATGATCCAGATCTCCAACTAGAGTAATGTCTTCTTCCAGATCTGATTCTTCAGAAGCTGGCTCAACCAAACATGGTTGTACCTCATACTCAGCCTCAGCAGGTGGAAGAGTCACAGGTGTGATGTTGGACAATCTTGGGGATGTCCTTGTTGGTAGCACAGGAGTGCTATCTGCTTTCTTCTTAGAGGTCTTAGGTTTCCCCTTTGCCACTTTCTTTCCTGTAATAGCAGTGAGCAATTCCTGTGGACTGGGGTGATAGTTTCCTCTCTCAATTCCCCTAGAGAGCCTCTCAAGGTCCTCTCCCTTGCATGCCTAGTGAGTTCCTGTCTCCTCTTACTGGGAGGCCTGGGGGTAATGGACACACATCCAAGTGTTTTCAGGTCATTACCAAACAGGACACTCCCAGGCACTTCACTCTGCACACTAACAGGCATCTTGACAGTCATGTCATTACACTGGATGAGTGCTGGTAACTGGGAAAGCATTTGCAAAGGGCCTCCAGCAAACTTGGTTAGGGGTTTGGGTGCCTTAGCAACATCATCTACCTTGAACAATGATTCATCAACCACAGTTATGCTGGCTCCAGTGTCTCTGGTGACTGGTGTCTCCTGGCCATTCAGAAGAACACTAGCTTTATAATACTCTTTAGTATTATCTGGGATGGAATTATAGACATTTAAATTTTGTTGTTCCCACAAACCCAGGGACACTAAAGAAACAATAACTGACACTCTCATAGGTTCATCAGCCAGTAGGTGAAAGTTTCTACTTGCCATAGGTACTTTCTCCTCTGGGGAGAAGGCTAAGGAGACAGTGTGGACCCCTGAAGTTTTACCCTTACATCTGGATTCCCCTTTCACATGGTCAGTTGACCCACAAACATAACATTTCCCAAATGTTTTGATGAATGGGGGCTTGTTCTGACCTCCATCTGGTTTGGGTCCAGATGGTGTACTAGCCTGATTCGGTTTCCTTGTGGCTTAGCCTTATTGTTTTGTTTGGGGCCCTCTTTTGGATTGAAGGTATTAGAATTCTCCTTGTCATCTTTCTTTGGCTGCTTTCCCTCATCCTTCTTCTGAGTTGCCGCAGAGTCCTTGTGCCCTGTTGGCAACCCACAAGTCAGCAGCCTTAGCTCAGTTATTTGGTTCTATCTCATTAGAATCAGCCAAGTGTTGTGTGAGCTCAGGAGAGCAGGCATCATAAATTGACTCCAACATAACAAGATTTCTCATACCTTCATAAGTGTTTACTCTGTAACCCTTAACCCAGCCATCTAAGTTTTTCAAACATTCACATACCCAGGTAGCCCAAGGGATACCATCATGCTTTTTGAGGGTCCTAAATCTCTTAAGGTATGGGGAAGGGGGCTTCCCAAATCTAGCAATTAAAGCTAACTTCACACACTCATAATCCATCCTATACACCTCCCCCCAACTCCATCACAACATCAGATGCAACCGTGGGTAGCCTAGAGAAGAGCCAAGGAAGCAACTGATTCCCTGTAATGTCTTGAACCCATGGTTATACTCAAACATTGCCAACCAATCCAAAGTATCAAGCTTAGCCGCATACATACCAACAATTTCTTTAGGCATACAGGGTCTCTTAGGACTGGAAGACCTAGAAGACTCTGGGAGAGAAGCATTTTCAATAGATAACTTTTTTATTTCTAAGGCATGGTTCATCTCCATTTCTCTGAGCTTAAGTTCTTGATGCTTTTGTTCAGTTTGAGCATTAATATGTTTGAATTCCAATTCAAGCCTCATCTTTTCTAGAGCACTGAATTCAGGACTGAGTGTAGGACCTGTAGGGGTCCGAGTGGATAACGGTTGAGGTTGCTGAGCAAGCAGAGGAGCAATAGGGCCTACATTATGAGCCACAATCTGCCTCATCTAATTCATACATAATAATTGACACATTATCATCCTCATTATTTTCCACATTTGCTGGAGGGTTAGGTATTTCAGACCCACTCTCCAGACTTTGTTTCTCTAAAACCTTTCAATTAATTCCGACATTTTGCCTTTAACAGAGAGATTTCTTTCTCTACATAGATTTTTCAGATAATCAACAATGTAACTAAGGAGGGTCTCCTGACTGTAGCTTTCCATATCAGACATGATTACAATTAGCTTTTTAGTGATGTTTAGCCTTGTGGTTAGTTGATCCAAGGTAATAGCAGTACTCTAAGTGTAATCACTATACATTATCCTCACCACTGTACACCAGTGTTAGGCAGAATCATATGCAGTACCCTTTCAGAACACCACATACAATTAAGACTACAAGTGCAAGTACAAATTCCCCTTTGGTACAAGCCTGTACTACACAGTAAAGTGGTAGCGATGGCTGATGGCTGAGCAGCCATACTTATCTCAAGAGTAGTAAAGTGAGCAGTATCAGAAGTTACACAAAGGACAGCAATTACTACGGTTCAAGCAAACACTGACTCAAGGTTTCTGAGCAAAAGAATATACATTTATTTACACCATCAGTTATAAAACAGTTCACTAATAAAAAGCAGCAGAAATCACAATCTTAATACACTACACACCACCCAATTAATTCTGGACAAGTTAAGCTCAAAATGAAGTGTGAGCAAAATGGCAGTCCAAACAATTTAAAACGGGAGGGAAATCAAGCAGTGCCAACAAGTAAGTAGGCAGGGCAATGTAGAAAAGGCTTACTACAACTAGGATTCAAGTCAATAGGCCTGGGCTAATGTTAATGGTTCAGAGTCTTTGCAGAGGATCACACAGTTCAAAGTAGTTTGTGGTTACGTCTTTGCCAAAAGTCTTAAATGAGGTTGGTTGTAGGAAAGTTATTTAATAGAGTAGAGAAGGAGAAGCCCTTGGATTAGCAAAAGATTTCAAACACTTACACCGCGGTCGGACGGAACGAACGACTGGATTTGAAAAGTACCTTAGTAGAAGAAGAATGCTGTAGCTGAGGCAGAAGCTCCTGGCAGGTCTTGCAGGCTCACGGTTCCTGAAGCGACTGTCGGACTGACAAGAAGGAGGAAGACTGGAGGGTCCTGCACTGCCCAGGGAAGAAACCAGAGGCAGAGCAAATTGACAAATAAAAGGTGCACTCCTTAAAACCCAAACAGGGTCCAGTCCTCCTGGCTATCACTGCAGCGATGCACAGCAAATCTGACCAGGAGAGGGAGGCCTTGCTTGGCGTTTGGACAACAAGTTGGGCCCACAAGCTCAAGGGAAGAAGATTCCTTGCAGATCTTCTCTGTCATCGAAGTTTAGGAGATTCGGACCCATAGCAGGGCTTCACCGGGAGGTTCAGTAGTTGCAGTAGTCCTCTTCCTTCAGCTTCTCTTCGGGTTCTCTCGATCCAGTGGTGACTCTGCTTTCAAAGTCCCAGAGACCTGCTTTTAATGCAGTTTTCCCCCATTCACACAGCCTGGCTGTCAATCGCACAGCAGGGTGGCTGTCCTGGCAAGACAGTCACTGTCATGATGCCTACCTCCAAGGAGCCAGGTCCGACCCAGCAAACCCAGAGGCAGGCATCATTCCCCCCAGGGAAGTGCCAGCGGGCCCAAGCTGGGGCCCTTTGGACACAGTCCTGGCGCCTTAGGCGCCAGGCTCATGTTGGACCCCTGTCCTGGCGCTTTAGGCGCCAGGCTCATAAAGCTAGACATGTGTTCAAGTGTTTTAATGTGCACTTACCTGATGCAGACCATGCTGCTACATCCAGGCCCTCTTGAGGCCTGAATGGAACTACTTTACCTGTGAGACTACTTTCCACCTGGGTGTGGTCGGGGAAGGATACATACCTGATCGGTGGAAGGATACATGCCTGGAACTTCTTCCAAAGCTATTTAAACCACGCCCGATCAGCAACTCACGCTTCGCGTTGTTCTGCTCCTCGCAGCTGGACGCTCACCGTGTCAGCTCCTGCATCTGGACTTCAGCCACGCCTGTCAGCATCCTGGGTTGCCTGCAAAGGGAGATAAGAGAGAATTGGAGAGAAAGAAGACCTTACCTGCTAACGCTGCATCACGGGGACATCACACCGACGATCCTGAAAGGGAAGACATCATTTTAAAAGCATTTTGCTTCGATCGCTGCAGCGCTGCATTTCACTCACCTTTCCTGGGCGCCTCCATCTTCAGCAGCGATCATCCGGATCCGCACCCACTTCCCAGAGCCTAGAGAGAAAAGACAAGAAAACAAGGTGAGAGAAGGAAGGGAAATAGGAAAAGCTCAGTTTCCTTCTAAGACTTACCTGTTGGGTCATTCCCATTTCATTTCGGGTCCTGCCGCTTCCTGGCATTCTGGACCCCGGCCCCAATGGGGAAAAAAGACAAAGACATTGAATGAGCGAATGCAAAGACATTACCTGAATGCTCATCCAGAACTTACACTTCGGGTCGGCGCCATATCTCCGGCATTCCGAACCCCGGCCCCTAAGGGGAAAAAGACATAAGCATTAGCGCTTGCTGCAATAAGACAATGAACATTATTATTAAGCTTGAACTTTTGAACTTGCAACAGAACTCTTACAGCGCCTCACCTGAATAGTCAAGCTTATTTTGAACTCCCATCCAACCTCAATCCAGTGAAGTAACTGGGTTTCAACGCGCCCCTGCATCAGAAGCAGGATGGAGAACTCATCCTTCCAGACCCTAAGGTGAGACTTCACGGGGAATCGTGGAAGGGTATCGAGGAGGGTTGGAAGGGAGTGGGAGGCTTGAGCATTATTCCGTCAGTAGGTAATACTCCCTTTTCACGCACAAGGGAATATTCTTGCGAGCCAGAAAAGCCAGAGTAGAGGGGCCCTTCCTGTCCATCATCAGAGTCCTGCGCTTCACTATTGAAGATCAGCACTCGAAGCCAGACCTGCGCCTCCGTGGGAATCAGGTGAGCGTGACAGTCACCTAGCCAATCAAACAAGAGTGCGACTTGGGTCTCCAATGAGACCCAGAGCAGAGGACCTAAAACCCCTCCCTCACAGCCTGCCCACCCAGACACTCAGGCGCCTAAGGAGGGCTTCTGTGCAGAAGCCCACCAAAGGACGGTGAATAAAGGAACCAAACCTGATTTGGCATGCAGAGTAAAACACGAGAAAGACCTTTACAAAAATAAAGGGGAAATAAACCCAGCAGGAACCAAATAAAATGTAAAGGGGTCCAGCGGATTAAAGTCTGAGGCTACTAACATAGCATAAAACAGTACCAAGGCTATTTTCTTAGTCCGCGGTAGGAAAAAAATGGTAGATGCCACTGCAACTAGCCACATCTTAAAGAAAGGGGAATGAAATAATGTTCCATGAGAAACAGACAAAAAGGGATAATCATAAACCCTTTCCAGTACTCTATGGAAGATAGTTTGTACTGGGTCTGTGAATTAAAAAAGACTAATAAAGTCAATGGCAACTTTACATGTTCTGGGAGACAGTAGTCCGTCTCAGAAAATGGAGTTTAAAGTTGAAAGCCTGAAAAAAACAACCCTGTGCCACTGCACTAAAGGTGCTGTGTGACACACAGTAAAAAGATGATGCCTATGGAGAAGGTGAGATTCCACAGTCTATGAACACAAAAATGTAAAAATGTAAAACACACAGCAAAACACATGTAAGAGTGGGAAAAAAGGCTCACATTCTTACCAGGTGAAAAAAATAAATCCTAGAAATCCAGCAAAGCTGCTGAGGGTCTCAGTAGGTAAGGGAAATTAGCCATTCTGGAGAATTCTCCCTAACACTTCCAATGGTGCATTTTGATAATTTTGCAATGTATATACTTGTCATGCTTTGCTAACATACATGCAGTTTCCCTTTCTGTGTGCATTAAGGGCATTTCACATTGTATCTGCCGCTTGAATTTGCTGTGCAAAGGTGGATGAATCTAGAAGCATAAATCTTGGAGAGTTTTTCAGTACTTTTTGATGGAGGTGATTTTCAATTACAGGAGATCAAAAGTGTTGAGCTGTGATGACAGTTATATGTAGAGTTCTTGCCTGTGATTGGTGGATGGTTGTGTGACTGCTTAACATTAGCAAATTAGGGAGTGCTGCAAAAAATGTACTGGAAAGAGAAGAAGGGCTGCCCCTTTGTTACAGTGTGCGCGGACATCCAGGGACTGTGGGGATTAGCCAATCAGGTGTTCAGGTTGTGCTTTACAGGAAGGGAGGGTAATATTTTTTTTCTTTGCTTTTTTGGTTTTGTAGTGAAGATGGCTGGTGCTGGAGAGAGGCAGAGACTTATTGTATGGATAGTTGGAGATTCATTTGTGTATGATCTGGAGAGGTATGCCCAAGCAAGAGGTATTTCTGGTGATCTTGGGTTTTCAGGCTGCAGGCTTTGCGGTACAGTGTGCCTGTCTGCAATTTGCAGGCACTGCTTGCTCTTCACAGAGACATGGGTACGTTTGATAGTCCTGATTTTTTGGTGGGGCACTGTGGAGGAGGGCATTTGGGGTTCATCAGTGCCCCAAGTTTGGTTCCTGTACTGAAATTGTTGGTGGAAGTACTGACGCTGCTTTTCCCTACAACCCCAATGTCTTTAATCCTCAGCAACATGCTGGAATGCGCCTCATTAATAGAGGCATGGGTGTAGTTTTGCGACATGCTGAGATGTCTGTGTTCTCTAATGACAACATTGTCTCCCTTAGTGTGCACTATTTTAACCCAGACAGCGTTCTGTTGTCCATTCTTCAAAATTGTAGCTTTTTTTTCACAATCTAAGGGATGCTTTGCAGAGGTTGATATAAGGCAGTAAGGATGAAAAGAAGTGAAACTCCCCTGAAAAAAATAGAAAACAAAAGGTGTTTGTTTACCAGCACCTAAAAAAAAGGCTCTTTTCACAGCCACCACAAAAGAGGAAATACCCTTGATTTGACGATTTATCCGCGAACACAGAGGTAGTTCACGGATTGCACGTGCAACATGCCAGGCCTGGAAATGGAATTGTGGAGGCCAGGGGATTGGGCAATAAGGTTCCCTGGGTGTGGTGAGCAAGGAGAGAGTGTGGCAGAGGCTCTGTTTCCTGACAGGTGTGCAGATGTCTATGGCTATGGCTGTGTGTTTTAGGTGGCCGATTGTCTGGATTTTGGGGGACTCTTGAAAACATTGGTTGCAGGTGTATGCAGACTACTGTGAGTGGCTGCACGTCTTGGATTGCCTCATGTGGATGTGAACTGGCATGGAGTGCGTGGGATGAAGTGGCTAGATGTGCTTCCCTTTGTTCCACTTTGGTGATGCAGCATCATCCAGCTATTATTGTTCATTGTGGAAGGAACAGTTTATGCCATGTTACTGGAATCTCTGCAGTTTGCGATGAAGGAGGCACTTGCGAAAGTTATGGACATGTTTCCAAACGCTCAAGTCATTTTCTTTTGCGCATTGTCCAGAGACAGATGTGTCTGCACTCTTCTTCATTTGGTCCGCAAATGGAAAAAGCCAGGTGCAATGTCAACAAGGCTGTTTGTACATTTTTGCGAGATGCTGGTATGTATTCTTTCCACAATAAAAACATTACTTTTCTTAGCACCAACATTTTCCGCAGAGACATAGCAAGCATTTGTGCAGTAGGTGGTGGCTACTTCAAAACTTCCAAAAACAAAACAAAACACCAAAAAAGGCTCTTTTCACAGCCACCACTTTCTCCTGGAAAAGAATGCAATGGTTTACATGCTGCCACTATCTGCATGCTTTGGAGGTCTGTGGACAACCACTTTGTCCGTGGACTTGGCGGACTGCGCAGGGGCCTGCACCATTTCATTTTCACTTCTATTTGTAAACTTTGAAAGGTGGCTCTGAAAAGAGCTGGTTTTTCTGTGTGTTTTATTGTTTTATATTTTTCTGGATATTTTCTATAATGACACACAAGGAAGGGAAGGGAGGGGAGGGAGGGAAGAGGCAACAACCACAAAGATGAAGGGGCAGGTGGAGAGAGGAAGATGTTGAGTGGGACTCACATAGGTAGGGGGAAGTCTTTCTCGTGCTCCCGGACCGTAGCCTCAAAAGCACTTCACAATTGTTCCCCCTGCAGACTAATGCATCACAGTACATGCACAATAAAGTGACCTTTCAAAGATAAGGGTCAGCTGCGGTGCATATGGCCTGTAAAGCTGGCTTAGGGATCCGCTGCCCCACAAGAGTGTCCCTTGTGGTGACCAGAGCAGATGCTGATAATGCTGCAGAGGAACTCAACCTACTACCCTGTTCAAAGGGGATGACCCTCCGAACTGCTGCCTTGTGGCTCGACCTCAGGTGTCACCACATGGAGGTGGTGCCATAGCTGTACAGCTTATGTTTGCCATGACTGAGTTTGTGGCACTCATTGCAGCAAACCTTTGCCGCACAAGCCTTGGTTACCCCCAAAATCGTGGTAAAGAGCCGCCACACCCAAGACTCATGTTGGCAGCTGGTAGTGGGGACTTACACTACCTCTTCCTCTTCTTCTTCTTGTTCCCCCTCTGCATCACCATGCCTGTTCGCCTCCCCAGGCCCTCCAGAAGATGGTGGAGGTGGGGGTGATGATGAGGAGGTAGCAGCAGCAGAGGCAGCAATGGATGGCATCCTTCAGGAAATTAGAGTTCAGCAAACAGAAAACCAGGTAGCAGCAATCGGGTGCAAGCAGAAATCTGGCACAATGCTCTGTTCTGGAAATCCAAAAATAGAATGAGGAGCAACACTGGGGTGTGGCCTTTTATATGGGTGCTGGGAAGTTCTCAGCGAACAGTTGCACGCTCCGTGAACACTTCAAACCCCAAGCTGGGCTGGGCTCTAAAAATTGTAAAAAGACCCTAGATCACCAGGGGCATGGTCTAGGACCTCTGCAAGGGTGAAGTTCCACTGTAAATCACCTTGGATTGCTCAAAAAAGAACTTTTTAGGTGTCCCGGGGCCCGGACAGTACTTGGCAGTAAGGACCGACACTCAGCGTGGGTGCGGTCACATGATGACATTGCAAATGTTTGCAAATGGTACAGCTGTCCATAGGACACCTACTGTGAGGGATGCGAAGTGCGCATGTGCAAATGTGTCTGCAGGACAAGGCCAGGATCCACGAACTAATTAAAAGTGCCACACATGCTGCGGGCCTTGTGGTCGGGCGCAGTGTTTGGAGGGCATAGGGGATCAAATGTGCATACGCACAGGTATCCGTTGGACTGGGGCAGGATCCCCAAACTAATTAAAAGTATGCCACAACTTTACATACCTTGCTGACAGGCGCAGTGTTTGGAGGGCACAGGGGATCAGATGTGCATGTGCCCAGGTGTCTGTAGGTCAGGGGCGGGACCCCAGAACTAATTAAAGTTACGACACAACTTTATGGACCTTGCGGACATGCACAGTATTCAGAGGGCACAGGGGATCAGATGCACATGCACCCGGTTGTCCGTACGACAGGGGTGGAACCTTCAAACTAAATAAAATTGTAACACAACTTTATGGACTTTTCAAAAAGACACAGTGTTCGGAGGGCACTGGGCATTGATGCACAAGTGCTCAGGTGTCCGCAGGACAAGGTCTTGGCCCCCAAACCATATAAAAGTGCATCACGATTTTGCTGACATGTCCAGACAGGCGGCTCTCCATAGGACACCTCCATTTTGATTGTGCACAGCCTGGACGGGTGCTGTGTCCATAGGACACCTCCATTTTGATTACAAACAGCCCGGAAAGTCGTGCGCTCCGTGGACTCCTAACAGGGCTTTTAAAAAAAAACACACACACACAAACAGCAACAGTAAGCACATGCAATGTATTAAGCCACATTAAAACATTCCATTAAGAAAGGGAATGGGTAGCAGAATGGGAAACATACACAGGGGAAGTTGGGTTTTCCATAGACTGGTTATCAGGGGAGGAAAGGAAGGGGATCTCATCATAGCGTCTCTGAGTGCAGGGCATTTGTGGGGATGGCTGGCTGGGGGACGGGGAAGTGGTACAGTTGCAAGTGGGGCAGTGGTACTTTACATTTCAAGTCAGCAAAACTGTTGTTTAATTAGTCAATTTTTGCCACCAGTCTCACTAGTTCATTTCCCACAGTCGCAGTTTAGGTCTGTATGTGCCCATCCACTTGTTGAGCAGCTGGTGAATCCGGACCAGTCTACTCATGTATAATTTCTTCTGTGTAAAAAAAAAAAGAAAATGTTTAAGTTACATGTGAAGCAATGTGCATTACTTTTTCTATTTTTTAAATTGCACTGTGTACCATTACAATTACTTTCTTCACTCATTTCATCAAGAGGGAAATTCTTCTCAAGCCATTCCCGGGTGCTTGCCATTTCTGTGTAAAAAAAAATAATGTATTTCACTTAGCATGTACACAGAACAAACTGCATAGTTACAGGAAGAAATATAGTGGACTTACCACTTTCAAGTATGTATGGTTCTGCTGTTGCTATGTTGCACTTTTCCCTTTGCCAGTTGATTCTCAGTGTATATGCAAAGCAGCACTGAGGTAATACTGTTGGATGCACAGGTTATTTTCCTGCTTGGTGCATTGCATTATGTCGCACATCCTCTATAATTGCACTGCTGCTTTTATGAGTATAGAGTTTGTAGACTTACTTCATTTTTCCTTATAATATACTTATGTGTTGCTCTTTACACATGTTCAGTTTCTTTGATGCATGAGACAACAATGTAAGACAACCCCTGAGCTTTTGCGTAGCGTGGATGCTGCCCAAGGTTCGCGGATAGTTGCATAGTCCGCGGACTCTGTGGCTATTACATTGGGCCATGGGGGTCAGTATTTTGTGTGGTACATGTACACAGATTAAGGATATCCTGGTAAAAACCTGTGAAATTCATTGACAAAAACTTTGTTAAAGGAACGTTATGGTTACATTGCACTATTAAAAACCCATTGAAACCAGTGGAAAAAAGTATGTTAAAAAGATATTATGAGTACAAGTAAAATCGAAAAACCACAAAAATCTGCTAGTTATGGTAAGATGAGCAACCACAACTCGCGCCACCACTGTGCACTGCTAAGACTTACACCCAGGACATCAAAGATGACATCACGAATATCATTGATGACATCACTGATGACAACACATGTGCATTTACTTTTCATGAAAAGTCCCTACAAGAAGTTGTTAGTACCATGTTGACAAAAAAGTGTCAGGAGTGATAGCGGGGCGTATCATGAACTACGTACTTCAATAAGGAATGTACTGCTATATAGAACATTCCATTGCAGTGTTCTTCAAGTTCAGCAATCTACTCATACAGAAACCTAGGCATTGGCTGCAGCATGCGCCACAGAAGTGTAATATTTATAATGTTGCAATGTTGGATAGTAGAATGGTGAATGCTTGCATATCAGACTTTTGCATACTGTGCACCATGTAATAAGTAGCTAATAATGCATCACTTACTACATACTTGTACTGCTACAAACAAAACATAAAGAGACCACACTGCATACAAATCTGGGGCATATAGAGGGAACATAAAGTAACCCAAACAGAAGCAGTATCATCAGAAACTGTTCATAGCTTGAATGGTTATCTTGATGTACAGAAATGAAAGCTGTGTTTCAGGCCTGCTTCTTCCCCTATGATTATGCATCACAAGATGCGACTGAACCCTAAGGAAAGTACTGTAAGAACATATGGGAAGGGTAATATCTGCAAATACAGTACCTTTTGAATTTTCAGTTTCGGACTATCAGTAAAGAAAACCACCTGGCTTAGATATGTAAGTGAACAAAAAACAAGAGGCCAGCCATGTGATGTCATCAGTGATGTAATCAATGACATTTGTGATGTCATCTTTGATGTCCTGGGTGTTAGTCTTAGCAGTGCACGGTGGTGGTGTGAGTTATGATTGCTTAGCTTACCATAACTGGCGAGTTTTTTTTTATTTTACTTGTAACCATAATATCCTTTTCACACACTTTTTCAACTGATTTTGACAGGTTTTTATTAGTGCAATGTAACCATAACGTACCTTTAACAAACACATCTATATATGGGATTTATGAAGTGTGAATTCTGTCTATTACCGAATGCCCACTATGGAAAGAGGGACCCAAGACAAGCCCACATGATTGCCACAGCGAAAGTATAAGAAGAATTATAAGAAGTCAGTGCACATTTAAAACCTCCACAGCTCCAGGCATAACTCTAGCAGAGCATGTGCCATTATTCCTGACTGAAAGCTAGATCTATCTCATCCAGCTATTCTCTCCTTGAGATTCTCCCACTTCCTTGGGGGGGGGCCCGGGTGCGGAAATTAAATACATTTTCATTGCCCATATTTACCCTCTGAACCTTTGTGTTTTCGAATCTACCATTGTTGTGTTTGCGTCCCTACTATTATATGAGAAGCCTTTTTCAGTTTGAGATCTAGTCCATAGAGGCGGGTCTTCTCCCAGGCAAGTCGAGATGTCTTTCTGCTGATAGTCTTACCTCAGGTCAGATGACTGCATCAGGAAACTGATATAAACAATGTACAGTGTGCAACAGAACAGTAACAATTGTGGTATACACATTTCTAAAAACAAGATATAAAACAGACATATGATACTTATAGTTTAGGTGGTGAAAGAACATAAACCGGCACGTGGTGATGAGGCGGGGAAAGCTAAGACCTCTCTGACGGGAGGAAACCAATAGAGGTTGGGTAGGGAAATAGAGTATAACCAAAGGGAACTTATGCTCATCAGGGGAAAGGCCGTACATTGGATAAGGCTGTAAATTGGAATTTTGCTTTTAACTAAATCGTTTCCAAATAAACATTTTTAGCTTGATGTTTATCTTAATAAGTTAGTCTATGTTTTAAAGTGGAAATTCTTTTTTAGTCTTATACCGTTTTGTAAGCAAAAAGTTTATACTGTGCGAATTTGGTAGTACATATTTTTAAAATGTTAGATTTAGTTTTTTTATGGAATTGTATAATTATTACTGTTGACATTATTTGCAGAGCGCCAAGATACACTTGTTTGTCTAGTTTATGCTTTAGAAAAAGTATTTTTTTAAAAAATGGAATGGAGAGGTCCAACCTTTGCTGAGGGTGTGATGTAAGGGGGTTGGGGGAACATTCACAAATCAAGATGTTTCAACTGAGATTTCTCATTCTAATGGATGGATGAATAGAGCAAGAGATGCCATTCCATAATTCCATCAGCGAAGCTGGGGCTTTTCTTTCTTGGATGTTGTGGCTATACGTGGGATGATGGGAAGAAAGGGAAGCCTGTCTGCCTGAGATATCTGGACTTTTGAACCTGGTTTTCATCAATCATGAGGGATCCATATGAAATTCAAGCTTGTCATTTTTCCTTCCCTGCTCCTCATCTCTGAGTGGTGTTCCCTTCAATGCAGACTATAATCCCACATTCAATGAGCATTCCCATTCGACAATGCAAACTACCCTATCCATTATTAAGTCCTGCCACCCAGCTAGGCCTGGCCATGGCATTTCATTCAGCGAGGTTTACATTTTGATTCAGAGAGCTCCCCAAGGTTCCTCCCTTATGTTTGGATCAACGGTAATAAACATGAGGCTTCTACATTTGATCTGGCTCTGTATGTTCTCATCTCTCACCTTGGTTTTCATTCTTTGAGTTTTACCTTCGATTCAGCTGATACGTGGGGGCTATTGCATTGCAAAGCCTTTGTCTGCATGCGCATTGGGTAGTATATACTGTTTAGAATATATTTGCTGGGTGTGTGGTATCCTGAAAGATGACGTGCCTGAATGACGGAGGAGAGTGAGTGATGTCACGAATGGGATGGTGCATGGAAACATGCTCCGTGCCTTCTGCAGATACAATCTTTGTGGTACTAAATGGCGAACTGGATGCTAAAGTTTATGTTCTCCATGTCCTTTATAGTGTAGAGCCCTCCCGCTTTCATCTCAGTCTATACAGTATAGACTGGATTCTTGGCTTGTGTCTTTCCATGATTGCACCAGAAAAAACAGTTGTTATATGGTTGGGTCAATTCAATTACTCTATGCCTCTATCTCCACTGTCAACCCCATCCTTCCCTCCACTGTATCATGTTTATCTCAAGTCATCCTCTGTCATCTTTCCTCATCACCCATATGTTGTCACTTCATTTTGCCCCTTTGTTTTTTTGGGGTGGGGGCTGCTGGGTTGCTACTACGGAGTACCTGTGACCGAACTGAGAATGATTGCATGGATGTATGCTCCATCATAGTCACCATTCTTGCCATGAACACAGTCCTCTTTCCATTGGTCCAGTGTCCTGAGATCTTGGATCATCGTGTTCAGTCTATTAGGTATTCCGAAGAGCCTTTGTGAAATCAATCAGTTGTCCCTTCAGACAGGCCTTTTTAGGATCATATTCCTTATGAGCTGCACCCCACAACTGATGTACTGCCATTGACTCTTTTGGGGAGTCACTTTGAGAGACGACTCTTTTGGGGAGTCACTTTGAGAGACGCTTCAATTTAGGGATGATGGATGTGATAGGAGGAACAGCAATGGCAACAGGGCTGCAGTCGACAGTGAGAAGATATCCCAAACGGAGACCTCTTGTGCCATGCTGAACTTGAGTCAGGGTGGGTTACCTTAGCTTGCCCTTCAGGATTTTGAAAGGCCTGGACAAAATGGACTAAGCTAAAAGAGTCTTCAAAGAGCCTTACTGATGTCACCGGGGCAACCCTCTCCCCACCCCCGAACCAAACAACACATATTTCTTCAAGTAAGTCCAGGGCTCAGTAACCCTATGTCTACCCAATGGAGACATAGGCTAGGTTCACTTTTGGAGGTTCATGGTTTATTTTTCTCACTTATCCCCTGAAGTGCATGGTTCAAAACTCCCTCTTTCACCAAGATATGATCTCTCCCCCTGGGCTCACCCCTGATGCAGCGCAGTTTCAGGTTGGCCATCATATTCTTACAAAGGCATGAACAATGGCACCAACTGACATCCTCTGTCACTTGGAACTCTGACCTGGCCCCCCAAAGGTCAACAATTATTGCAGTATCAGCTAAAGCAGGCTAAGCAACAGCCCACATGATTTTGTGGCAGGGGACAGTGGGTAAATCAGTGAGGTTTGTATGGGCACTGGCATTCATCACCCAACAATGGATTGAGCGACTTCCACGAACCTTCAATTTTCTCATTTATTAACCCTTAGTAACCTTTGTTAGCAGTCACTGTCTACTTTTGGTCTTTAATCCCGATTTAACTATTTTCATGTTTTAAGTTTTACTCTGTTATTATTTATACAAATTTACCTTTTTCGCCCCGATTTTTTTTTGCTGCAACTCCAATACATTTCTTATATCTATAAAGCAACCTTTTTTGACACTAGTCATTACCTTTCAGTTGTATTGCTTTGAGCTCTTTGATTGGTGCCTACTCCCTCAAGCAGAACTTGTGGAGTTCTGTCTTGATTTTGGCCAATGCTATTTTTATGTTCGGGAATTTTATGCGGTGCCACCTTGCCGCCATCTCAAACCTCCCAGAGGTACTTGAGACTGATCAGTGAACAATGGTTGTGAATACTAGTGTGCAACCAGATGTGTATGAAAGTGCACCACTTATCTTGCACTATTCAGTGGTCGAAGTGTACGAAAAGAAGTAGTGGAACTATGTTCCCTTGCTGACATGCACCAGCTCCCCACAAACCCCATCACCACGCCCCTTCGCTCACGCAATACAAACCCTCAAACAAAAACACATAATGTGCTTAGCTTTAATCAAGTCTATACAAAAAGGACGAGCATGGTCCTCCTCAGCACTAAAGGGGTTAAGGGAATGTTTAGTGCAGTGCACTTAAGTTCACTTAACTGCAGGTTTCAACTTCTTCCTACACTTTTATTTTAAAACAAAACCATTCTGGAACGGTTTCTTTTTAAAATAAAAGTGCAGGAACAGTAAAACCATTAAAACAAAAAGTAGGGCAGCACCGTTCCGACCGCTCCCGCCCACTTTGGCCACTGGTATTATTTGATCACTGCCCAGGATCACAGGAGCTTTATTGACATCGTGGCTGAAAAGCTCACTTTTTTCCGTGTTACCACAAGCATAAAAGGTGTGGTTCTGCTCTGAATCATGTGTTTAATGCAATCTAGATTTTTGAATATTGAAGAAACGGTCAATCAGTGCAAGTGCACTTGGTGCAAAAACATATCTATTCTATATATTTTGCACCAGGGCAATGGTATAGGGCAACGATTGCCTGATGAAAAAAACATTAAAAGAATATGCTTTTGCTTTAAGGCATTTGTTTGCTATCTTTTGTTGTCCAGATGTTTGTGACTACAACTTCCATCAGGCCAAGCCACCATAGCTAAAAGTCAGGGTCCGACTGCTAATTGCACTTGCAATGGTGCAAAGCTTCAATATTATGGTCTTGGGAGGACAGCGCAGGGGCAACATGCTCCCCCTAGAAGCATACAATGCTGAGCAACTCAGTTTCGATCCCCGGGTCTGGGTGCGTTATAAATAACCCATTATAATTACCACCCCTGGTCGCTGTGTCAACTGCCCGCATGCACGTGATGTTTGAAGGTTCATTGCTGGATTAAGTGAAATGTGGTTTATGTCTCTATAATTTTTGTTATTTCTTTTTTTATTTGTTTTTCTACATAACGCCTACAGTTCTTTTCAAAGTGGAAGTTGTTCTTGAAGTCAAGGGAAAGATACATGTATATATATATATGCAAATATGGTTGCATGTCCAGTCTTTAATTTCCATGAATGTGTTCACTTTTAGAAGACTCACTATAGAACTTAACTTCTTTTTGGCACATTTTCTAGAAATTGAGCAGCGCATCCCCCATCCCCACTCTTCCATTGGTTGACTGGGCCCTGGTCACATGAGCACTGTGGCCCCCTGCCCTGCTCCCTGATATTCCAAGACCATTGGGATCCGGAAAGGCTACAGAATGAGTCCGACCTAAGAACTATGCACTCCTAGAGAAAGGCAGACAGAGCTCCCTAAAGCAACGGCAAGGCACCTGCTGAGCTATGCAAAACTCCTAAATAAATAAATAAGTCACATGCTTGAAACCCGCGGGTGAAAGAGTGTCTTGCTCATAAAGCAGACGCAAGTTTCAAACCAGACCTGAAGAAAAATAGTTGACATTTACACCTTGATGTGAGTGTTCTAACAGTGAAGATTGATTGTGAAATAGGGCGAAGCAAGATTTATTTATGTTTTTTTAGGTAACCTTTAAAGATATCAAAACCTGGGGCCTTGGGGAGCAGGAGCACGTCTACCAATGTTCTCAGCTGCCACTGCTGTGCGCCGGAGGAGCAATGGCCGCGGGTAATGGAGCACTGACACTTCCCTCCTGCCACCGATCAACACAGTTTACGCGGTGGAGTGATGCGCCAGCATAGCCTTTGTGAGACAGGTAAGCAGTGCATGTTCCGCCAACCAATTCAAGCCTCATTTCCTCTAACACTGTGTATGCGGCCGTCCTTCAATCACTAGAAAAAGCCGCCATCACATAAATGTCCTACTGAAGAAAATAACACATTCTTTACTCACTTCCTTTACCGGGTATATGTCAGGTTTGTACACATGTTTTAGTTTAAATATTTGTTTCAATGTTATGTTATGTTATTGGGCATTTGTATAGCGCCTTTCACCATTTGTATGATCTCAACGTGCTGTGGGAACACATAGGGTGGTAAAGAGTGCATGTGTGCTCTCAGCATGTGTGCTGCGAGGCCGAATTTTGTGGTGGGTAGCTGCATTCCAATGATAGGTGTTGTGTAGAGGTTGTCGGAGACCAGTAGTATGTGTGCAGCTAGGCCGAATTGTCTTTGGTAGCTGCATTCTAGCGAAGGTGGTGTTTGTATATGAGATTATGTGTGCATCTAGGCCGATGCTTTTCATGGGGTATAGCTGCGTTCTAAAGATTGTTTGAGATCTTGGCCATCTGCCACTGTACCCTGTACTGTGCTGGGTGGGGGAAAGGGGGCAGCCTGAATGACTTTCAACTCCTCTCTACAAAGAAGACTAGCCTCCTTCTCTTCCATTGTGTTTGGCGGTGATGTCAGCAGACTTGGTCAATATCTCCAACTATCAGGCAATGGGCAATGCCAAACTAGTGAAGGAGCTGCAGGTTGGCAATCTGGGGTTTTTTCTAAGTTAGATTTTGTTGTGTGCATAAGTGCCCACAGTCCAAAGTTTCCACAGAGCACTGTTATTTATTTAATGAATTAACCCTTTATAATGCACTTCATGCCGGAGACCAGCCTCTAAGCAGGGGGGCTGAGATTGAAACCTATGTTTCCTTTGCATTGTGCTGCTTCCAAGATAAACACCTTGACCCTGATCTATCCTCCTGACCCACTATGCAGAGCGCTGACAATGTTGGGGCTGTAATCCGTTAGGGCTCCCACAAACTATGTAGATTCTAGTAAGACCCTTTCACAGCGCCAGCTGAGACCATTCATTGCATTTACTCCTGACTTGATTCTTGGTTAATGCAGCTCAGGATGGCAATGATTTAGTCATGTGATCGTGGCCTGAGTGTTGTGTATGAGTACCTATGCTTGTAATTGTCTCCATCAGTTAGATGAGGTTATGTTTGTTAGGCAAAACTTGTATGCAATACCCTTTGGGTGCACTACACACAACTCTGACTACAGTTATAGAAAACACAACCTTTGGTATAAGCTTGTACTAAACAGTTTTGGTAGCGTGTTTGAGCAGCCATGCTTATCTCAAGAGGGGTCAATGTAAGCTGTAGGGGAGTTACACAGAGATTCACAGTGACAAGTATTCAAACAACCACTTATACACAAGATTTCTTGAATAAACAATTATTAATATATTTATCAGTCAGTTAGAATAAGCCTTCTTCAGAAGGGAGCAATATAAAAAGTAACAAACAAATACACCTCAGTGCTGTACACTCTTAGTTTCTGAACCAGTAAAGACCCTTTTGGGACGGCCCACAGACACAACCTACACCCTCAGTTGACTTCAATAGCTAGGACGCTGGGAACATTAATATCTTACTTTTTGCATTTAGAATACCTTTAGCAGTTGGCAAAAGGAAAAGGTTATTAGAACAAGAAACCACAAATATTTCTTAAACTGGCAAATACGTTGGGATCCCCTAAGCGGAGTCATTGAGTATAACAGGCTAAGCCAAAGTCAATGGGCAAAAGTCTTATATAGGATGAAGCACTTCTGGTAGGTAAGTAGAAACGTTTTTGCACAATGTTTTAGAAGTCTTTGAAGAAAAGAAGAATCAAATGTAGGGCCAGAACCTGATTAGACTTGTGAGAGGTAGAAGATTCAAGCAACTCTACAGTGAAAGGCAAGTTCCCTCAGACTTTACAGTATATTTTTATTGAAGAAAAAGTGCAGTAGATGACTTCTGTTCCTGTGCAGCTCTGCACATCTCACTGTTCCTGGGCCTCAGTCGTGGGGACAAAAGGGAGAACTTCTGGGGACTCCTGCTCTGCAATGAGATGGTCACTGCTTGCAACCGGCAATCTTTCCAACAAGTGGCACTTCAGTGTTTCAGCTCCTTCGGACTACCGCAAATGGCAAGACCGTGGTTTCTGGCTCTCAAGATGGACTTTCCTTGCTTCTGGGGTCCTGCACTGTGTTGAGGGGGCTCAGGGTCAGTCAGTCCTGCTTCCTGGGAGTCTGGAGGATCTTCCTGGAGCTCTTGGCCAACTTAAAAGCAACACACTCGATCTGGTGTTCCTCTCCCTGGCTATTCGGTTTCCAGCAGCAACTCCGTGGAAATTCAACCAGCTCCGAGAAGGATGTCCAGGTGGCTTACTTTGGAGTTGATTGGTCGCACCAACTCAAGGGGAGAAGTCGTCCTTTTAGGGGCTTCTCTGTCGATATGAATATAGAGTTTCAGCACTGCAGCAGGGCTTCAAGGGGCAAACCAACGGTCCAGGAGTTGCAGCAGGCATCCTCTTCAAGTTCTTCTTCGGTTCCTTCTTCCAGTGGTCGACTCTTCCTTCCAAGCTAAAAGCCTCGACTTTCATTCCGTTCTCTCCCATTATTAGCCTAGCAGTCAGTCACCCAGCAGGGTGGCTGTCCTTGCCAGACAGTCAGCTGGCCAATCACTACAGAGTGCATTTGGCTCTCCTATGTGACTAAGCACAGGGAGTTTCGGGCACCTCCCTTACTTCCTGCCACCACCAGACACCCTGGAGCCAGAGGCAGGATTCACTCATGAATCCCGCCAAAGGCAAAGTGAAAAATAGGACCAAAGCTGGTTTTGTGTGCAGAGTAAGTCTCAAGAAGGACCTTTCCACAAAGAAATAGACAAAAATGGCAAACGTAACCCACTGTAAATGCATACCACAGTAGTTCAAACAAAACCACTGCCACCAGCCATTCAGTGAGAAAAGGGTAACATAATATTGTTAGATTAGAAGCTAGACAAAGGGGATACTAGGTAAGGCCTCCAGCACCCTATTGTAAGATAGTGTGTGCTGGGTCTAGAAAGTTACACATGTAAGTAAAGTCAATTTCACTTCACTGCTCTGGAAAACAGTAGTTTATCCCAGTGAAGGTATTTAAACCTTTGGGAAATCTGAAAGACTTCCCTGTGCCACTGCACCGAAGGTGTTGTGTGACACAGTGTAAAATATTATGCATATGGAGTTTGTCAGACTCCATAAGCAAAAGAAACACAGAGCTCAAAATCACATTAAAATACATGAGAGAGTGGGAAAAAGAGTATCACTCTCTCCAGGTTAAAGAAATCAAGTCCTCAAACTCCAGCAAAGTTGCTTGGGGCCTCTTAGGTGGAGGGAATTAGCACATTTCTGAGAATTCTCCCTAACAATGTTATGTTATGTTATGTTAAGCATACTACTTGCTTTAATGTTTTCTCCCACATGTTAGGGACCTCCTGGAGGACCTGGGCTTGCCAGTCTGTCTTCTGTTACCTGAGAACACGTGGGACCCACAGGCGCATAATCCTGAATCTGCAATCACATAGATTTTCCTGCAGTGGAGAACGCCCCAAACACAATGCATAGTGCATAAACATCCACAATAGGCACCAAGGCAAAACCTGCATGCAGCAAAGGGGGCAGAGTCGAGTCACATGGGAACATTCACCACGAGGCTGGAGCTAAGCAAACACTTTAATACAACACACACATAGCCAGTAAAGGGAGATAACCTGAGCAGTGCAGTGCCCTAAGGCATATACAAGGAAGCAGAACAAACATGCCCATAATTATAGACAGCACAATGCCACCCAACTCCATCCACCCTGGGTCCCCAGGAATCCTGAGCCAAAAATCAGAAAAGCCCAGGAATACCTAGTGCTAGTCTAACATAACAGTTCCCACACTTAAAGTAAGTAAAGCGCAGGGGCAATACTGGCGCCATCTGCAGACAATGACCACATCAAATGAATATATCCTCATACCCTAATCGAAAGCAAATTACTTTAGGCCCATATGATATTGCATTTATAACATGCCTATAGACAAGTGTATCAAGGCGCGAAAGCAGCAGCAAGTTACAAAGCAGGCAGCCCTCCTCAGCAGGTTATGAGGAGTGCCCAGGTGTCATGCATTAGGCTTTTTCTAGGGCAGAAATAAGTTTTGAAACCACAATATTCAATATTCTAATTATTATTATTATTTAATGCATTTGTGTACCGCGACACATGCCCATGCATCTCAGAGCGCACACAATCTTATGAAGGGAGTAAGTCAAGCAGATGGAACATAGACAAGGATCAATTTAAATTAGAAGGATGAAGACCCAATTATAAAAGGAAGTTTAAAAAATAAATAAGATAACCAGCAGAACACAAGATATTGAAACACCCCAGTGTCCGGTGTGGTAATATAAAACTCAGCAAAGCACACTTGAGATTACAATGTTTGGCCCTTAAAAATATGCGCTATTGTAAGACTTAACAATTCACACTTGTGATTATATTTTAATTAGCCCCCAAAACAGCATTTGGTGTTATCATTTAGACTGCAGTGAGGAAGAGGGGAAAGAGGTCCTCAGTCCTCCATAGGAGTACGTTTTTATTTTTGCTGAAAAGTGTTCTCCCTTTGAGGTGCTGCAGGCACGATGCACAGTGGATATGTTCGGCTCACGAAGCCCAGGCAGACTAACAGCCTGGTTAATGAATGGATCTTCGGAGCTCATTGAGTGTGTTGTGTCTGAAGACAACTTCCTCGGGTAAACATTTTTGATGTATTTGGTTCAAGTAGAGACCCAGATGTAATGCAATGAAATACTGAAAACACGTGATAAGAGTGTGTGAGCTGCAGAGGCGCTGCTGGGGGCTAAGTGAGGGGGGCTAAGTGAGCTATAGCCCCGGGTATTTTGGTTGTAGCCCCAGATAGAAGCTCAGGGACTAAAACCAAAAGGCTATAGCTAGCCCCGAATCCCACCAGTCCCGACATTAGCATAGCCCCAGATCATTTACAAACCTAGCAACAGACCTGGTGAGCTGAACATGCTTGCATTATAGATCCTGTCTACCTTTTGCAAATATGAGCTGTAAGTCATTTCAATCTGGCACAGTCCCAGGTGAAGCCCAGCATGTAGTGCACAATTGAAACCCTTATTTATTTTTATCTATAAATGCAATATTCTGAACGATATACCACTCGTATCACACCCTTCTACTGGAACTCCCCGGGTCACACTTAACCAGGAATTAGGCTAGTTTGCAAAGGTAAATATTTATTTATGTATTTAAAATATAATCACACTATATTTTAATAGGTAAACAACAATCACCAATGGGGTGACAGGACACTGAATGATATCTTTAATACACTATGAATCAAGTAATGAGCACAAAAACAAATGCAGCACAGAAAAGAATACTTTTGAATTGGTGTAGAACAGATGGCACTACGGTTAGGAGTTCCCCCTGCAACACCCCTTAAGCCCCCCAAAAGGCAATGTAAAGAGATGGGAGGAGAGAGCAGGTATTCAGGAATAGAACAAATCAAACAGAATATCAGTCCCACCTTTTCCCTTCAAACACAAGAGAAAAACAGTATTGACTTTGCAACTGTCAGAATGGCTTTGAAATTGTCTTTGGAATTGACTGAGCAAAAACACCAAAAATACTTAAATTGTTATAAATTCCTATGAGAGCCGCTTTGAACAGTTGAACACAATCACAAGCAATGGTTTAGTCAAAAGAAAACAATGGACATCTCAAAATCCAAATCGGAAACAATTTAAAGCTATTTCACACGTGTACAATTTCTCAGAATGTAAAATCGCTGCAAACTTTTACTTATGCGATATTCGCTATAACGGGAGAATTGCACTGTTTTGCGGTGTTGTGTTCTATGGATAGCTAAGGATGTCAGGTACAAGTAGGAGTTGAAATTTCGTTTCTATCATACAAACCGAGGGAGTTATAGAGGTTTTAGTAAAGGTCATTTTTTATAAAATAGGCGCGAGAATGGAAAACAGAAATGCACTTTGAAATTGACAGATGGGTTAATTACAATAGATTATGACTATGAAAAAGCGAATGCCACAGATGATTCTTACAGTCACGTGATCAGCGTAACCCGCCTGTTGTGGATACTCTACTTCTTCAAATGAGAAAAGGGTCGCCGCAAAGATAGTTCTAGCAACACTATGGTTCTGAATTAAAATTGGGATGGGTTTGAGATGGGGATAAGACAATGCAAATATACTAGGGGTCATAGTTCTTCCCATTAATACTCACAGGATAAGTTATTAAATTGGACCGTCAGTTCTGGTCATGGATTGGATCTGGTCCAGGAGGAACAGCACATCAGGCACGCGATCGGGTCAGCTAGGCAGTTCACCGGATTTGCACAGAATCTGCCCTCCTCGTTTGTGGATATTTCAATCAGCTGCATAGCGAGTTCCTCAGGCAAGCCTAGTGGTAGCAAGACAGAGAATTTCAGGATACTAGTTCAAAAGCCCTTCTCACACTACAGCGCTTCACTGGGTTGCAAGAATAAGTTTGAAGATTCAGGCCTTGCAGAAAGTCAATAATTCTCTACTGCTTGCAAGAGTCTTGGCATCTGGATCTTGAAGGATGTTAAAGCTGAATGTAAAATGCTGGATCAGAGTGCTTCACCGGAATAAGGAAAGTGAGTGGATCTGTGAGTCCCTATGTGTTGTCAGCTGTTTGTTTGTTTGTTTATAGCTATGCCTATTTATCCTTTCAAATGACATCACAAAAAAGGGTGTATGGGCCGGCTTAGCTAAGCCCGCCCCTGTGAGCTGGGATTGGGTCAAAACTTCATCAACTTGCATTTGAGTGATTGGATCAAGGCCGGATGATGTCACATTTTATGGTTTGCTTTACAGTTCTTAGAGACCTCCCTTTAGCCACTGGTCCCAAAATAAAATTTTATACTAAATACACATTTCTACATTGGTCACTTTTACACAAACCACACACAAAGATGCCATATTTTATGTAGCCTCTGTTCATCAAAATCTCGCAGCTGTGGGGTCTTGCTTCAACTTTCTACAGAATGTTGTCCTTTTTGTTATGAACACAATTTCCCAACTTTATGCAAATTTCCACAAATGTGTGTGTTGAACATAGGAATGTGTGTGTACATTTTCACAATTCTAGGATTAATACATTTCACGTAAAACCACATATATTGCCATTCCTGTCCAGATGTTACACGTTTCTGCCGCCTCTTAAAACGTGTAGCCAAAAATTAGACTAACAGATATGTCCTTGGTATATTTTTTACCATTTTGAATCACAAGTTATGAGTCTTTAAAAACTGTTCTTTGTTCATGCTTAACAGAAAATGCTACGCCCCTTTTTCTCTCCCTGGAGTCCAGGAGCATGCCCCTCCATGTTTGTTCCTTCCAGGAGCCATTTATGACCCTCTCACACCTCTGTTTCCTGGGCTGAAGGGCCTGCTATTATTCATTCTCTTTCTGTAGACAAGAGTCTGGGTTACCCCACAATTATCATCTCCCCGTGAGTTTAAGCTGAGAGGGTATCCCTCCCCCTGGGAGAAACCTGTTTGTTCACTTCCAAAGGGTTGCATCTCAGACAAGCTAATTTATTCTTAATAAAGATCCAGGGAAAACCATACTTGTTGCATCAAACATAAATACATTATTTTCTTAGCTTTAACTCTGTGGGATAAAATGCAACTGAGATCTGTATTCTTTTAGGCAAAATCCTTTTTATGTTTGCTGATCCGGCAGACTTTTTAGTTTAGATCACTTTAAAGTTTCATCAGTAACTCATCTGACAGCTGTCATTCAGGTAGCCCACGGTACTGCACCCAGATTCTGACAGGGGCTGTCAGTTTACAGACAATCTGGTTTTTCAGAAGAAATGTTTTGTTCTTCGCATTTAGGACTTTGTATGTTTGCAATGCTTCATAAGACTACATGAACTTTAGCGCCAAGCAAGATTTTGAATGTTGAAGGGTGTTGTGTTATAGGCATTTTGGAGTTTTTAGCAACAAATAGATACATTTTGGAATTTCATTTGCAAAGCGCTGCTTCTCTCTCTGCACTCTGTTTGCTGGTCACGGAGCCCACTGGCACCTTTTCTTCAGGGTGTGCTCTATTCCACCACACATGCACAATGGGTGGCAGGTTGTGCATCCATCTTTTTGTTGTGTTGCAGAACACGTTTTTTGTAGGTTTTTGGTGCACACAGGGGTTTTGCTGTCATTGTTGCCATTTATTGCGCCATAAGTATTAGAGTGATGCCGCATAGCACAGTGTAGTGGGTCAATACATCCTACAGAGCCAACCAAAAATTCCATGAAGCTGCACTAAAGAAGGAGCATTTCTAAATCAGAGAATAAGCCTGTTCATATGTTCTAAACTTGCCCCCCCCCAAGTTCTTTTATTTGGAACAGTCATTAATGGAGCCTAATATAGTGCCTTTGTTAATGCATTTCAGTGTGTATGGTTGAAGGAAGGGATGGGGTTTCAAAGATTGGCAGGGAAAGCTAGAGTAAGACTAAGTAGTTGAGTGTGAACTAAAAATATTATTCTAAGTGACTGCTCATTACCATTTGTATTACCTAAGAAAACAAACACTCTACCGATCCAATATGAATTCCTAATCCTCTTTCAGGTTACTATAACTTTCTCTGACTATTCACAACCTTTAAACAATCTTCCCACAATTGACAGCACTCCGGTGTCCTGTAATATCCAGCTCAGGCATTCTGTGCCAGCCATGGTGGAGGGTTGTGCGCATGAGACTCCTGTGTTTATTTTGAGGATGGAACAGCTATGCCTGGGACAGTTGCACTGTTAACTGGCTATCTTGACCCCATGCTGGGCCCTCATTCTCCGTACAGCAGAAGCCTGTGGTCAATGCAAATCTGAACACACCACCTCCACACTTAAGGATCTACATTGATTTCCACATCTAGGTTCCATGAAGTTCAGGTCACCATACCTACAAAGCTACTGACACAAAGAAACTGTTCTGTAGTTGTTTTTGACCTTTCTACATATCACTCTGTTTTATCAGCTGAATCGGCCGTCTCACTTATACATTTCTATTTTGGCCCCATTGTATTTCCAACACAGGCCGGAAACAGCCAACCAAGATATTGTTTGTCATTTGATCACTAGCTGGCTCTTTGACATTCAATGGAGGTTAAAGGACCCGAACATGCATGGACTGGCCTTACCCATACATGCACTGAGGAGAAGAGGAGCGTGTGACCTAGGCATCTTTATAGGCACATAGGTGTTCAAGCGTATGTTGTTTGCAGTAAGATCACATGGATGCTGGGTTCAACACCTGCCTGGTCTACCTGTATTAGATGGGGACAATTGTTGGAGTCTGTTCAATGCCTCATCAACTGGGTAAATGCAACATTAACGGGGTAACCCCTCAATTGACTGGGCATCCGTTTTCCAGCTGCCCCGCCAATACTATATTGTCACACAATGTGGGCAAACTGAGTGCAATATCCAGTATTTTGTTTTTCTTTCTTTCTTTTTTGAGCCAATGCGCTCTTAGATTTTTTTTTCTAGCATGTTTTTATCTAATCTGTGTTCAGAGTGGGAAATAAACAGTATTTTATCCTGGGGTATTTTTTATATAATGTAATATTTTTGTTTGCTTTGAGAACCTTGCTCCCAGTTTCTACCCCCTTACCTGTTTGTAGCAGTAGATTGCATTGCATGGTGAACAGGTAAACAGGCAGTGGGGAGGTGCTCTAGGGTGGTGCCGTTTGCTTTTGGCACTTTGCCAGCTGCCCGGAAAAGGCTGCTCTGAGCGGGCCTCCAAAGTAGGGGTGTTCTGGTAACGTCCCATAGGCCCCGGACTAATCAGACCCCAAGTGGGCAATCAGTGGGAGGAGGAGATTGAGAATGGCTGGGTGTGAGGCAGGAAGAGAAAAGACAATACAGGCCCAAAAGAAAACAAAAAGGAGGGTGAGCTAACAAGATTTAAGTAGCACGTACCAGTGCTATGTTCCCCCTCACACAGGTGGATGGAAAATGTGCGGGAAGCAGCAAGAGCACGGAGAAAACACTCTGGTGCTCTGTATATCTTTTGGTCACGTGTAGTAGGCCCTGCCCCAATCTGAGTCCAAGTGGGCAGGCAAGGGTAGTGGGGGAGGGCTGGATTGAGAATGGCTGGGTGTAAGGAGGGGAACACATGTATTACACTTAGAAGAACCTTACGCGTATCCAATGCATTGCAATTAGATGAATTCCTGGGAGTAGCCGATGCACGACAATTACATGGATTCCTGAGGGTAGCCAGTGTACAGAACTTAAATGAATTCTGAGGGGATCCATGTATTGAACTTAGCAGAAATTTGAGGGTAGCCAATGCAGTTCATTCAATAAGGGTAGCCAATGTACTGCACTTAGATTAATTTTGAGGATAGCCAATGTATTTGCATTCAGAAGAATTGCTGAGGGTAGCAATGCATTGCAATTAGATGAATTTGAGAGTATCCAAGGTATCATACCTAGAAGAATTTTGACGGCAGCCAATGTATTGCACTTAGATGAACTTTAAAGTTAGCTAATGTATTCTACTTAGATGGAATTTGTGGTTAGCCAACGTATTGCATTTAGCTGAACTTTGAAGTGTAGACACTGTTTTGAAAGTGTTATGAGGCAATGTCCACACAGCTTAGTTACTTCTTCTTAAGTTTACTTCACGTTCTTTAGTTACATGTTACATGACACTGAGACATCAGGTATAAGACATAAGTAATAAAGACACCGGCACCCATCACCCAGGGAGGGAGGGCTCAACTGATTCAACATAGAACACTCACCACAGCATTCTCTCACTCATACATCAACATTCCACAGGCACTCAGGTGACATCATAAATCACATGACAAACCACATCAGACTAACCAAGCACTTCACAACAGAAAGGGTACCCCTGCCCTCCAAACTCAGCCTCTGTGTTGAAAGCATACTACACTCTGAAGCTTGCCACTGTACTAACCACCCCTGTTCCTGCTCCTTTCCCTCAAACCTCCCGCATACCTTCGAAGCACCACATACGCCCTAAAGGGCCAGCCACACTACACATGAAACACACAAATCACACATCCACCACAACAAACATTGAAAAACAACTAACCATCCCATCCCCTATAGACATAACAAGCCAGTGCACACTGTCAATGCAATTTAGAAAGCTGATGCGCACAGATGCCGGTTTCTCCTGGTTCTGCTAGCACCAACAGAGGAGCACAACCTCTATCCTATCCCTCTTCCCTCCGTAACCCACTCCAACCTCTTTCTTACAGAGCCACATGAGCACCTGGAGACCATGCAAATTGTAATGGTATGGTATAAGTCTTAACATAACATAAAATGCTGAATGTGTTTAGTATTTTATCTTGTGTGTTTTGATCTAGTCTCATAATTTTATTTGGTGTGGGAAATACACATGGTGCATGTGTTCAGTAGTTATTATTAATTATTATTATTTAATGGTTTTGATCATTTGCTGCTCTTTTTCTGATCAATGTACCAGTCCTACAAATACAGTACAGTTAGCATTGGACTCCAGTGAATGCATTCAGTAACAGGAAATTAAACACCCAAGTTATCTATTTGCATTTACTGCTTAATCGATTCCTTGTTTTTTTGTTCACATACAATACTTTCTTGTAAAATAATATTTCAGACAGATATGAACACTTTTTTGTAAATAATATTTCAGACAGATATGAACACAACACACCATTCAGATCTAAAGACGATTCTCCAAGATATTGTGCAAGGATGTGATGCTGAAAATACATTGGAGGGACAGGGCTTCCTTGTCCTTGTCCTATTCCTCCTTATTCTATGCGTTCTGCTTATTTTATGCCAAGGAGTTCAGTTCGGATCACTGGCAGTGCTTGTTCTTGGTGGACCAAGACCCATGGGATACCCTTACAACGCCCATCAGTAGGAGTACAATCATGTACCACTAGTGTATGTTTTTGGGGGTATGTGTTTGCCCACAGAGCTGGGTATGGGCTGGTGGCAGCTACATGCTGATGTGATAGTGAATCTAGATATCCTCCATTTTTGGGATACCCATGCCCTGTCATAGATTCCTACACAGGTGGCCTTCTGGCTTCCTTTGCCTTGCCTTCCTTGTTTCTCAAAGTCCCTAGAAGCCCTGTCTCTTTCGCCTTCTCCTGAATCGTTGTTGGGTGGATGGACCATATATGGCTCTGGGGCTGCCTCCTATCAGACTGGTTGGATCCTTCCAAGAGGCTGCTTGTTGTGGATACACCCTTGAGGTTGAGGTTACCTGAATGGAGTGAGTAGTCAATATAGATAAATGATCATAAACAAAGAGATAGAAGGACACAATGAAAAATTGCAAAATGTAATACTGGGAATTTACACGTATTTATAGCTAGAGTCTGTGTACTCGTACCTTGAAAAAATAGATTGCATACAAGAAAAATCAAAAAATATATATGATTTATTATACAAGAATGAAAAAAATATATAAAAAGATGAAAAAACAAATGAAATGACCCACAATTAGCACAACAATTGGTCACATAAAATACAATGAAGTTACTCATTTTTCATAAAAAAAACATTTGAAACAAATACATAAACGCAACAATAGCAACATATCACAATATCATAAAACAAATTCCCATTAAGGGAATATATGTTTTGTTAGGAACACATTTGTTTTATAAGAATCCCCAACCCCTCTGCAACATTTCACCAAGGGCTTTGAGCACTTCCCCACTGGGTTCTTACAACAGGCTGCAAGAACGCACTAATCTCCAAACAGCAAGCTCCAGCACAGTAGCCACTCCTTCACAGTGCTCAACACCAACCCCCCTCTTATAACTATGAACTAACATATTTTTCAAACATTTGTTTACATGAACTTACAGAACATTACGGGAATTGCAGGCAAACCCAATACATGGCTTTTTTTTAATTTATTTGTTTATTTATTTATTTATTTATTATTTTGTCAGTTGAAAAGCGCACCAACCCTGAGGGCATCTGGGAGCTAGTTTACAGTAAGACAGTGATACAGACACACATTACAATGACTTAGATATATAAGGGTTATAGATACATTATAAATTATGATAACTCTGAAAGGTTTAAGGTTCTTCAGTGAATAGCCAGGTTTTGAGGCCTTGGCGGAAGGACCAGAAAGAAGATTCTGATCTTAGTGATAACATAAGGACGTTACAGTGTTTAGCAGCCACCACTGGAAAGCTACGGCCTCCTGCATTTTGCAACTTGAATCTGGAAATGGTAAGTAGGTGCGAGTGTGCAGCATGTGTGGGTCTGATGGATTGCGTTTTGGCAAATTTTCTAGACCGGTATCTGGGGGCGGTATTTGATATGATATGATTTTTTATCTGTATCACGCTCATAGACTAGTGTTTCAGAGCGCAAAGAGGCAAAGGAGGGGAACATGGGAGGACAAAACAACGATCTTACTAGGCGCATTGAGAATGAGCAAGACAAGGGCAGAGGGAAGGGGGAAAGTGCAAGGGAGAGGGGAGAAATAGAAAGTGCTGAGCAAGGGATAACAACAACAAAAGGTAGTGCAGCCAACAAGGTGGCAAGTGCAGGGTAAGAGTACAGACAAGGGGTGTCTGATAAGTGTAGGTAAGTGGGCTGTAGGGTTACAAATACAGACCCAAGTGCAAGGGTTGACCAGAGGCAGTGCAAGTGTGAGGCTGTGTGGGCATGGACCTGGGCCCAAAATCAGAGTGAACCAAGTGCACAGTGCTGAAGCAGACGGATCAGCAGGGGAGAGGAAGAGCGAAGGCAGAAGCAAGGAGGAAGGTCTTGAGGTTCTTCCGGAACCAGAGATCGTTCTCCTTAAGTTTCAGAGTGGCAGGGAGGCTGTACCAGATGGAGGCCCCAGCCGAGGAAAGAGATCTACCACCAACTTGTTGCTTAGAGAAGCGACTGACCCTGAGGGAGCTGAAGGGAGAAGAGCGAAAGGCTCGAGTGGGAAGTTATTTACGGAAGGAGAGTTGAAGGTATTTTGGATCCAGGCCCCAGAAAGCCTTGTGGCCAATGCAAAGGGTCTTGAATTTAATCATTGCAGACACTAGGAGTCAATGAAGAGATTTCAGGGCTTGAGGCCAAGAACAAGTCATGCAGTCCTGTTCTGGATGAGTTGCAGAGGGTGGAGAGTAGAAACAGGCAGATTTAGAAAGAGGCTGTTGCAGTAGTCAAGCCTGGAGAGAGTTCTAGAGACAGTAAGCTTCTGGGGGAAGGAGAGGAAAGGAAGAATACCTCTGAGGAGTTGCAGCTGGTAGTGTGACTTCTTAGAGAAATCAGAGATGTGAGGAGAAAAGGAGAGTGTGGAGTTGAAGGTGACCCCGAGTTTCTTAGCCTCACAGGTCGGAACAAGAAGAGAGCCAAGCGAGGCAGGCCAGAGAGTGACACGAAAGGAGGGTGCAAGTGTGCTGATGAGGCAAATCTCAGTCTTACTGTCATTAAGGCAGAGATCATTGGAGGCACACCACTCCTGGATAGCAGACAGTCAGAGATGAGGTGGCTGAGGGAAGCCTGAAGATGAGCTGTCATCCGCATAGTACTGAAAGTTGGAGCAGAGAGCGGCAATGGGATGGGCAAGGGGAAACAGGTATTGGTTGAAAAGCCAGGGAGAGAGGTTACACATCTGGGTAACACCACAGGTAGAGAGTGAGATAGAGGAAAGGAAGGACCCAAGTTGCACCTGGGAGGGTCGATCATAGAGGAAATAGGTTAGCCGTGCCAGGGCCTGATCGGTGATGCCCAGGTTATCATGGAGACTGTTGAGCAGGGTGGCATGGTTGACCATATCAAAGGAAGAATTTGACAAGCATTTGTGAGTTTGAGATAGGATTTTTATAACAGTGCATTCGTAAACAGGAATACAGTGGCCATTTCGTCTAGCAGAAGAAATGTGGTCTTTTTTAATAAACTGTTTTATGTATTCTAAGATAGTTCTCATGAAATTGTACGAAAACACTCAGTATGTTATTGCATGTATTCTCACAGTCAGCATGGGCATGCTTTTTTTTTACAGTGGCAATAGTTAATGATGGGCAAAGCAGACGTGAGTATGCAATTATATGCAATTATATGCAAATTCTTACATATATCGGCACAGTCAAAATGGATATACCTCCTTAAAGCGCATTACTGGTACTATAGGCAAAGCCAACATGGGCTTATTCTTACTGTCTAGCCTGGATATGTGCTCTTATAGTGGCTTCATTGGAATTATTAGGAATAAACAGCATGAAAATGTCAGAATTTTGACTTATATTGTGGGCGAAGCCATAATGAAAATACTTGTCTCTTCTGTTGGTGAACTCGCATCTATTGGATTTTTGCATGTGTTACCCACAACCGCTTTTTTTAAGACATTTTATCACAAAAAAATGTAGTATAAAAAAGCAACATTTGAACCCATTATTTTTTTTAAAAAACATTCTTAGGCGGAAAATCACACATTCAAAAGACATATGTGTTCCTACAATAAAGAAAAGCACCAGCTTCCTCTTGTCTAGGCACATTTGGTATGGAATCTTGTGGTTATTTCACTGTGAATGCTCCGTTGCTTCTGGACACATGGTCTTCCTGTGTCTTTTGGATGTGTCCATATTGTAAGCTTGCATGTGCCAGATACCTTAGCACTATTGCTCACTCTTTGAGTGTGAGAAGTGCTGTGGGTCTCATGGACTTGTGTTTCATTGTGTAGTTATTTGCACAGTTCGTCTCATTAATAATTTAGCATTTATATATAGCATTTATATAGCGCTACGAACCCTCAGGCATCTGAGCGCTGCTTAACCCACAGTGTGTGTGGTGCTCATTTATCCACCTCGGAAGGATGAAAGGCTGAGTTCGGCCCTGCCGGGATTCGAACCTGCATCACCAGGCTCTGCACAGGCTTTTGCTTCCTGATTTATTCATGCTCGTAGGAGTGCCAACATGCAGTAGTTGCTGAGATTTCTGTGTTTAGTCCTGCTTACCTGTTGTTTGTATTTTTACCTTTGTGACCAGTTATCCTTGATTGTTGTAGGCGAAGATGATTTTCCCTTCATCACTCACTGGGACCCATTATATTCACTGGTCCTCTACTGCATTAGAAATGTGCCTATTACCTCGCCCACCTTTTTACGGATTCAAAAATAATGGTAATTTGTTACGCTCGAGCATACATTTTAAAATATGATGTGCTTAGAGGCAAATGAATGTATACAACAAAGTTGCTTTTTTAATTGATCCCCTTGCACAGATAAAACACACAATGCACATTCTACTTTATCCTATTTTACAAAAGAAGGATATGATGAATACATTAGAATTCTGCAACGAAGATTTTCTATCATATACTGTAGAGCCATATACCTCCAAACTGAATCTATGTTTTAAAGTTTTCAGTTTGTTTGGAGTTAGAGAAATCGGTCATTCCATAGGATCAGACTGACTCTTCTGAACACTGACTGAGCACCACTTGAATGCGACTCGCTCAACTTCAGTATTTGAAGCACTTTGAAACAGTGGACGTCGTTACAAGTGAGGCGGTGCAGGAAAACAAAATGGATGCGAATCCAGTTATTCCACATTATCGGGTGATAACGTAACTACCTCCATTTTTCCTGCACTGCTGAGTTATGAATTTGGGGCTAAAGTGGAGGGTTTATCTCAAGCAACCATCTGGAGGTAAAACTGCCACATTACCTCCAATAATCATCAGATTTACTGTGCAAATCACTAAAAATTGGGAATTCCCACCACTTGTAATCTCGTTGTAAACCTATAGGACCGAGTGACAGTAACGGTAATGTCCTTTCCCATGAAGCAATAAAAGATTCTTGTTTCTGGGTGATACAATAAGAACACATATATCCCTTTCCCATCAATGACAAATTATTGGCTCACAAATCGGTGCATTAATGGAGCACTGACTCATGTCTGCGTCATGAGACACAGTTCCTCAGTAATGGGTCATTCCACATGTAGGCCTGAAAACATTCCATGGCACACTGCAAAGAGAACGCCCTGTATGTTGGTCTCTACAAACCTGAAGCAGAGTAAGACTTTTGCATTATTCCAGCTTGCATTAATTGGCTATAATCATGCACGGTGATGGTTTAATTTTCAGCATTAACATTCAGCAGCATTTCCTAATTTGCATTTCATATGCATTATTTGAATAAAACATAGTGGGACAAATTCCCCAGCACAGGATCTTTCATGGATTCACATGCACATGAATATTCTCGTCATCAGGCTGGGAATCCTCAGTAATATTAAATAAGTTTAGCTTTAAAGTTTAAAAACGTTTTGTCACTTATATAACCTATTGCTGTCACTTAGGGTCATACTGCCCCAGCCAATGGCATCAGTCTGCCTTAGCTCCACCCCTGGTGGACATCTTCAGATTTCTTACTGCACGTTTCGTGTTGGTAGTCATTGTGTTTCGCTCCTCAAAATATCGACGTTTCCATCCATTTTTGTAATATTTTCATCCTTTTTCCTAGATCATCGGTCCCATTTGAGACTGCCGGTAGCGGGGGACCGTTGCAGGCGAGGATTTGGACATTGAAAGATATTCTAGTTGCGAAAGGCCGTCTACTTGGCTTTGAGGTCTCCTACATGCGGCCATGGCGGATGCCAGCAAGAACAGCCTTTTCAGGCCCTGCTCGGTCTCACCTCCAGAACATTTTTATAGACGATCGACATGAAAAAATTGATATATTGCCTGCACCTGGATCACGATGTGGACACTTCTACCATATGCCAGGCTTTCTCCACGAAGACACAAAAGGATCACCACAGAGGTTTGGTGACTTGGCTGGAGGAGGGTGCAAGGGCCTCTGACTTGGCCTTGGTGCAAAGTAATGCCTCTGTCAGGTTTGGCAGATTTACAGAATAATATGCCCTCTGTTAAGAGGTCAAGGTCTTATGAAGACACTTCCGTTGGGAAGAAACCAGAAAGGGGAAAGGGGCATAACTGGCACACCTCGACTGCCCTTCTGTCAACGACTATGATGTCTGCCAGGACCCCATCATTCTTATTGTCTATGGCTTTATCCACAATAGCAGCACCCATGATCACGACAGAATCGTCGTCTTCAGGCAAAATCCATCCATTGACAGCAACATCGACAACACTGTCGATAAAAATCATCGTCTACAACATCTTCATTGACGATGACCCAGTCGTCGACCCTGGAAATGACCCCGGTAAAGAGTCGTAGGTCCCAATCTACCACGACTGCACCATCTACGATACAATCATCGACCACCTTGTCCACAGTTATGACCATCATATTCAGGGTTGCGTTGCTTCCCAGGCCAGTGCCTACAATGACAACGTTGGCTCCTGTGATTGCTTCTTTTGCTAAAAGTGCTACTGTGGAGAGGGCAGTGCTGCCAGCACTTTCTTTTTCGCCATGGCCATCAAAGACAAAGTCAATGTTTTTTCGGGTGCCTATGGCCTCTGCGACACCACCGGCCCACATGTTACAGGAGGGTAGCAAGTTAGAAGAGGAGCCTATGGAGACTTTATTTTTGGATTGGGAGGAGATAGAGGAGGAACCTGACCCTCTTCTACCAGCTCCATGGCAATCAGTGCCTCTTCCAGCACCTCATTAAACGGCACAACCACCACAACCACCTTCTACACCCGCTGCTGTCCCTACAGTTCCCGTGGGAACACCATCGCAACTAGGGATTTGTCATTAGACATCTTGTCCACTTTGCAAACCTTGGTGACGGAACTGCAACACCACTTACCTCCTTCGGTCCCTCATGGTGCCCCTAGTAGAAGCCCACCAGCGAAGCCTGCACAGGAAGATATAATTCCTCGGCCTCTGTCACCTCAACCAGTGACTCCTTTGCTAGACCCAACGGCCTCTCTCATGGACCTGGGCATGGATACTTGTCCGGACCTGGACATGTCTCAGGGTTCACATTCTACTACTGATGATTATGATGACCTCATGCCAGCAGATGGGGAACCTCCTGAAGTACCCTCCACAAGTTATCTACCAGACAAAATAGATTCCTTCCACACACTGCTGACACAAGTAGGGAAACTATTTGACCCAGTCCTGGAAGAACAGAAAAAGACAATGGTCTGTTGGTCATGAGGACCCCTTTTTGGTGCTGCCAAAGAAGGGTCATCTTGAGAAGAAATATCAAGTTTCAGACACTGCGCCCAAGTGTCTTCACACTCAGCCATCCCCAGACTCTGTGTTCTCGGCTTCAGCAAGCAATAAATCTGTTAACTTGTCCTCACCATCAATGGTCCCCCCTGACATGGAGAGAAAGCAAGTGGATGCTTTTGGAAAGTGGGTGATTACCACAGCTGCTACAATGATCAAGGCTGCATTTCCTTGCCCATTCTCTCCTGGTACGACCAGGAATTGTGGTATACGAGGACTCCCATCTTTGATTTCCTGTCTGACGACAAGAGGGATGAGGCTTTGGGCTTTCCACATGAGGATGAAGCATCATCTGATCACGCCATCACTGTGATCTTGGATATTGCAGAATCAGAGATCCACCAGATGGGAAATGGGGGTGTTCTGAGGCTCCAGGGGTGGTTGAAGGCCACCAATTTCCACCCTGATGTGCAGTCTAAGGTCATCGACATGTCCTTTGTCGGCGTCAACCTCTTTGGTAAGTAGGTAGACAAGACCCTTGAGATGATTAAGATGTACACTGACTCTGCCCACTTCCTTGGCATTGTGGGATGTACCAACCCACTCATCCAAGCCCCGCAACATCACTGTGCATTGCTGGCAGCAGAAACATCATAATGGCCGCCGGAAAGCATGCTGCTCACTAGAAATCACCAGAAATTGCGCAGTGAAAACCTGAAAAATAGGCCACCATCCACGTTTGCCTATCTTAGTGAGCACAGGAGATCACAGCCAAAAAAACACCATTGGGCTACCCACAAAGTAGCCTGAAACCTCTTGGAAATAGCAATGCTGATTGAAAAAGAAACACAGAGCTGTTTGAAAATCTGTTTTCTTGATTGTCAAAAATTGCTAAAATCATGGCTCACAAATCACCTAAAAGATCTAACCTCTTTGTTGGGTGTTCTACATCATTACTGCAAGAATCCACATCAATATAATGTCAGCAAAAATCATATGTTCTCAGAACAAAATCCTCTTTTAAAGATCCTTGATGGAAAGACAGCTGTCCAAAATGGTTGTAATACCGTTGCTCACCTCTACCAGAAAGCCGGCGTTTTAAAACCATTTGTTGTAAAGTTGACCAATTGAACCCCAAACTATGCCCAAGAAAGACTAAGAGGTGGATACAATTTAAAACTATATTCTGAAAAGGCTTGAAGGAAGAAATTGTTTGTTTGTTTATTTGTTAATGCGCGCCAAACCCATGGGTAGCCGGGCGCAAACGTTTACATGAAGACTTAAGCTTGTTACAATATTTGGCAAGAGTATATACAACACAGAGGCAAAGAGGAGCACATATATGTGAGATTATATATATGCATATAAAAACACAACGGCACAAAGCAAATATCTACAGGAATATATACAAACATATTCCCAGAAGCAGGGCATGTCTTGTGGTGTCCAGGCAATGGGTAGGTCGTGGCTAGGTAGGAAGCTAGGTGTAAATTATGTGTTATTGGCGTGCAGCCAGTTGATTATCTTGTGCCTGAATTTTGGGTACGGTTGTTCCGTTCTGAGGTCAAGTGGTAAGTTGTTCCAGCAGTGAGCAGCTTTGACAGGAAAGCTATTTCCTCCCACGGTGGAACGTTTAAACCTTGGAATCTCTAGTTTGGAGGTGTAGAAAGATCTCGTGGTTCACGTGGAGGTTTTTCTGTGGATTTTTTCCATGAGATATGGGGGGGCTAGGTTGTTTAGACATTTGGATGTAAGGGAGGCTATTTTGGGTAGGATTCTGTCCGTTATTTTTAGCCAGTTAACCTCTTTCCTGGAGTTAGTAATGTGCTCTCTGTAGGGGATGTTTAGTGCTGCTCTTAGGGCATTGTTCTGTAATCTTTGAAGTTTATCAGGGATATATTTATTAGTTCCAGAGTACAGGGCATTACAGTAATCTAGCCTAGACATGATGAGGGCGTTGGCTAATGTAATGCTGCTGGCACTAGAAAGGTAGGGTCTAGCTGCACGGATGAGTTTGCAGGTGTAGGTAATGGAAGAGGCGAGGGAGTTAACCTGTTTCTTGAGAGTGAGGGAGGAGTCCAGATAGAATCCAAGGGTTTTAACTACAGACATCACCTTGATCAGGTTGTTTTCAATGCTGAAGGATGTGTAGTTTGGGCATAGTTTTTGCATATTGGCTTCAGAGCCTAAGATTAGTAGTTCTGTTTTATCGTCATTCAGGCAGAGGCCGTGTGCGGCCATCCATGCCTGAATGAGCGTGTATATTTTGTTCACCAAGGCTGAGTCTGTCTCGTAGTCGCCCGAAAGGGGTATGAGGATCTGGGTGTCATCTGCGTAGTTCGTGTAGATGACACCCAATCTGTCCAACTTGTCAAACAAAGGCTTGGTGAAGATATTATACATAGTGGGGGAGACACAGGATCCTTATGGGACACCGCAGGTTATTTTGATAGGGTCAGCTGAGTTGGTAGTGAAGAAGACTCGCATGGTGCGGTTAGCTAAGAAGGATTGGAGCTAGGCTATAGCATCTCTGGTGAAGTTGGCGGCGGATTTGAGCTGGTTGCATAAGACTGCATGGTCCACCAAGTCAAACGCAGCCGACAAGTCCAGTAGGAGGAGCAAGACTGTTTTCCCGTTATCCTTAAGTTCCTCAATTTGTGTCTTGAGGTCTAGCAGAGCTGTTTCCATGCCATGGAGAGGGCGGAAGCCAGATTGCCGTGAGCCAAGCAGGTGGTTAGCCTCCAGGTAGTCCTGGATTTGTATGTAGGCAGCTCTGTCTAGGATTTTTAGTAGAAAAGGCACTGTGGTGATAGGTCTGTAGTTGGTGGGGATAGTGGGGTCCAGAGTTTGTTTTTTCAATAATGGGAGGACCCATGGTTCTTTGAGGTTGGTGGGTACCGTGTTGGATTTAAAGCAAGAGTTTATGAGCTTGGAAACGAAGGGAGCTAGATCCCTAGCTGCATCCTTTATTAATTGTGCTGGGCAGGAGACGCCCTTACAATTTGAAGGTTTGAGGGAGAGTATTATTTTTTCTGTGTCAATTATAGAGATAGATTTGAATCTAAATGGAGCCTTGGTCTTATTCTCCTGGGATTGGGGTATTAGTTGGTCCGGAGGTGGAAGTGTGGCCTTTTTTGTAGCAATTTTACACTGAAGCAAGGAAATTTTATTAGCAAGGGCGTTTTGTATGTTTGTGCACCAAGCTTTGTTTTTAGGGGCATTGTCTATTCGTTGAATAGGATATTCCAGCTCACGGAGGATGGTGAAGAGCTCTTTAGTATTGGACTTGGCTTTTGCGATCCTGTCATTAAAGGTGTTCTTCTTGGTTTTGATAATTTCTTTTTTGTAAGATTTGGCAAATTCGGTTAGGTTGTTTTTGTTATATTCAGTGGGAGAGTGGCGCCAGATGGATTGGAGCTTTCTTTTTTGTAGTCTTAGCAATTTGAGGTGGGGCGAAACCTGGTGTTTAAATGGGCTTCCCGTTTAGCTTTACGTAGTTTGGCTGGAGCAACTGCATCTAATGCTTTGGTCATAGCATCATCGAAGGTATTTACCAGGGTATCTGGTGTCAGGTGTCTTGACCCATGTTTGAATTATTATGCTACAACATTTGGTGCTGTGGGCTTAGAAAATCCAAGATGGCCGAAAAGCCCACATTTGCACCAGAATCCAGGAAAACCGCACAGTTTTTGCGCACACCAAAATGATCACCTGACCTGCCACCCGCCAGTGCGAGCGTGATGGGCTAGAAGCGCCATGAGTGAAACGTGGTGCCAAAGGAAAAACAGCAGTGCCTGTTAGCTCAAAAAGAGCTTTGAAATCACCTTTGTTTCTCTGAAATGCAAGCTCAAAATGCCTATTTCAAACATTGCAAGATATTCAAAAATCTTACTGAACACCAGCAGACGTCTGGTAGAATGAAGTCTTGTGTGCATACCAAATCTGGAAAGATGAAGAGCCTAAAATAATGTTCATAAAAAAACTGGCTAAGCTGTGGATGTCAGCAGCTTAAGTGAAAATGGACTTAAAGCCAATAAAATCGAAATGTTTAAAATAAATGAGTGACCTACTTTTGAGTGTCACATAGGTTGCAACTGTTTAAATGTCATAGTTTTAAACTTAGAATCAGCGTTCTAGCTGCATGTGTCAAAATTGTAAGTTTGATTTGAATGAAGAAAAACTGGAACAAAAGTGACATTTGGCTGAAGCCTGGCTTAAAGAGATTGAATTTTGCCTGGCAACTACCCCCGACAGGAGTTGAAACTTGCCCAGCAACTGCATTCACAGGCCTGGCTGCATTCTGCTGCCCCCACCAAAAGGAGATCACACCTCTCTGATTGTATCAGGGGAGGAGTACCTGAGACTGCAGGAAACAGAACAATGAACTTTCCTTGGCTCAGGCAAATGCTAAATCAGGGGGTCGTAAATGGCTTCCTACTGGAAGGAACTGGGAGGGGCACTGCCTCTGTGAGCCAGCCGAGCTTGGAGGCGGGGACAGACAGAAATTCCCCCATGTGCTTTGGAACCTAAACCACACCCATCTGAGCCAGAGCATAATTTTAGAAAGATGGATAATTCATAGTACATAATTGTCAAAATTATATCAATAATATCATGATTCCTGTGATTTTTCTGTGCACATTTTAAGAGGTGTTAGGACTCTGTGGTATGTTCTGGGGGTAGTAGCAGAAAATAGGGTATTACTCCAAATGTATGCATGTTAAAAATCTGACACTTCATCATCTGATGCCCATATTCCTTGCGCACATTTGTGTAAATTCTGGAAACGTTTAGAGGTTGTGTTCTGGATGAAAAGGGCAGAATTCTGTCAGAAGTGGACACAACATCTTACAAAGACAGGGATCGGATGGTTTGGTGCTACAGAAAATATGTTAACTGGACATATAATATTAGAAAAATTGTACATAGATAAATATGCATTTAAGTCAAAAATAGATTTGTGTGCAAAGTGACAAGGGGAGTGTTCTTTCTGTATGCCATAAAAAGGATGCCGGATGACTCACAATTCAGTTCCCCAGTCAGGCGACAGAGAATATTCTAGCCTATCAGGATCCTCAGAGGGTTGGGCATAGAAAGCCAGCCTTCCCACCCACTTTCAGATAGGGACTGCTCTTTCCACTTTCTTGCGAAGCACTTTGCCGGATGACTTCAAATTCAGACCAGAACTTAGAAAACCAGACTCCAGATTCCAGAACTTTGTAGCAGAAAGCCTAGTCCACAAGCTGAATCCTTTCCAGAGGCCTCAGAATCCAGCAACCTAACCAAGCTATTCAACAGCCGGGCGAGCTGTGTGATTCTGGCTAGAACTTTTGTCGGAACCAAAGACCCAGACCAGACCGCGGTGCCAGTGCCAGAACCCAGAAAGCAGAGCTGTATCCAGACCCCCGTGCAGTGCTGATAGAAGACCAGACCAGACCGCTGTGCAGTGCCAGAACTTTTGCCAGAACCAGAGATCCAGACCAGCAGAGCAGAGAGAACCGCAGCTAAACCTGTTGACCAGATCTGTGACGAGGCCCATTATTTCCAAAATTAGTAGTGAGTATCCAGCCAGAGCTGTGCAAAACCAATCTCTTAGTTTAAAATAATTTAATTCAAACCATTTCCACCTATTTAGAACTGCATAGAAATCGTGTGTCCATTCTGTGATTTCGAACCTGTCAGCTCATTTGTCATTCTGAGCTTTACTTTAATTTTGAGAATCTACTTCCACTAAATTGTCTGTATCTTTTGAACCTGCTAGGAACGAGATTTATTTCATTTTAAAGCTAAGAACCTCGGCTTTCCAACAAGCCCTAAACCGACTTTCTACTCTTTATTGTTTTTCCGTAATCGCACTCCACACACTCGGTAAAAGTGCAGCGAATTGCAATTTGAATCAAATTTCTCCACCTGTCAAAATCGCTGTCTTTTGCTGGCAACTGCTGAAATCCGTTTCAACCTGATAATCCCTCATGAATCATTGCTAGTGTTGATCTGAACTAATCTTAAGTAGCTATCACCTACCCTGAATCTCCTATAGGGAATTAAAATCATTTTTAGCATATTTTCACTTCTTGCAAATCACATTTAAGTATTTTTGCCTGTGTTTTAAAATCATCCCTGTTGCTCTAAACTTGCCAGGGGGGAACTGAATTGGTATTGCTTTCGATTGTATTCCTGAAAATTGTGTGCTCTCCTTCCATCTCCTTATATTGCATAGGGGGGGAGTGAATTGTCAAAAGAAAAAGTGATCGTATTATCTCTTGTGGAAACCATCTCAGCTTATTTCTGTGCTGCATTCTTTTCCATCATTGCATTTCCTTGATACCATAAAAGCATTCTCAGCTACTTTATCCTCTCTATACCAACTCCTAAGTAATTAAAAACGTGTGCTAGTGTAATATTATCCATTGTTGATCACTGTCATATTCATAAGTGTGCTATCAAATATTAATTTATTTATAAAAGTGTGATATATATCTTGTTTAATTTTTCAAATAAATCTTTTAATTTGAAAAACAAACCTACTTCTTGGCTCAGTGAGGTCAGGGGGGTTCAAAGAGAGGGGCGTTATACAAGGGTTTGTTATCCAGAGCTATGAACTTGTCATAAAAATATATAATTAAGGGCTTCCCTTGGGCATCCCAGACTCGGCATTGACTTAGTTGGAGTGCTGAATTGAGGTCACTTAACACTTAACACTGGGTTGTTACTTTCCAATCCAGATATGGCTGGAAGGAGGAGTGGGATAATGTTTTCAGCAGCTATGTCCTTCTTACTTCTGGTCGGGAACCATGTTATTGATTTTGGGGCTAAGGAGGTCCAAAGTGCCAGAGAAGGTTATTAGATAATGATCCGTCCATGTTTGTGGAGCAATATCGGTGATACTGATGTTGCAATTCAGTTCCGATACCCAATCAAGGGTCCTTCCTTTGATGTGGGTGGGGGAGAGGACTTTTTGATCAAGGCCGTGGTCCTTGAGCAAGGCTGCAACTGACTCTGCATCTTTATTGTCAATTTCGTTGAAGCCGAGGTTAAAGTCTCCCAGTAGTAGGGTTTGGGAGTGGTCTTTAGTCTTATTGGCTATAAGGCTAGTTAAATCGTCTTCAAAGGTGCCTAGAGGCCCTGGGGGTCTATATATTAAGTGGATTGAGAGCGTGCGGTTATTAGAGAGGGGCATTTTGGCTGTAAGTACTTCATAGGATGAGTAGGAGATTGATGTGGCAAGTTTAATGGGATGGGTAGATTTGTAGATGATGGCTAGTCCGCCCCCTCTGGCATTAGGATTGTCAGCTCTGAGAATTTGGTATTTATCGGGCACTGCTAGCATTAATGTTGGTCCTCTTTTAAAGATCCTTGATCTTGATTGTCAAAAATTGCTAAAATCATGGCTCACAAATCACCTAAAAGATCCAAACTCTTTGTTGGGTGTTCCACATCATTACTGCAAGAATCCACATCAATCCAATGTCAGCAAAAATCATATGTTCTCAGAAGAAAATCCTCTTTTAAAGATCCTTGATGGAAAGACAGCTGTCCAAAATGGGTGTAATACCATTGCTCACCTCTACCAGAAAGCCAGCGTTTTAAAACCATTTGTTGTAAAGTTGACCAATTGAACCCTAAACTATGCTCAAGAAAGACTTGCTATCAGAAGCCTAAGAGGTGGATACAATTTAAAACTATATTCTGAAAAGGCTTGAAGGAAGAAATTGTTTAATGTATGTGTTAAAAATGTGGGTTATATTATAAGAAAAGACAATTTGTAGACATTGAGTTTAAGAATTAAGAGTTTCCCACACTGTGCTTCAAATGAATTTCACACCTTTTTCCTGGACAAAGGAAGCTTCCACTGCCCTTGGCCAAGAGATTGACAGGCTGGTGTGAACAGGAACTAGCAGAGGCGCCCTGGCATATTGCTATCAGTCAAAACAATGGATTCTTTGGGATGAATAGGAATATGCTAAATTCGGGTGTAACTGACAACAAACTGCTGGAAGGAAACAAGAAATGTGACCCTCTGAGTCAGCCCAACTCTAGGAGGCGGACCAGACTGAGATGTGAATTAGATTGAACGCAAATGTATGTTTTATAAAAACGCTTATAACAAATTATACCGAGCTGACACAAATGTAAAATTTTGAGAGTGTGAAAAAGAAAAATTCACGCACAGTTCAAGACTAAGCTGGACTCCGTGCGATGTTCTGAGACTAAACCCCGGAATTTATTCATATTGTAGCTGCAGTGTTTTTGCTATGAACATAAGAAATTACAGTAATATGCTCAGAGAGGATATGCATGCATGTATCAAATTTGGTGCAGAATGAATATTGAGAAACCCTCCAAAAGCGCAAAAAGGTTGTCATTTCTGAACCAAAGGTCTTAGGAAGAGAAGAGTTGAACATAAATATACCTTAGTTAATCTATCATGTGATTTACGTAGTATTAACAAGTTGTGTATAGTGTAAATATGTGTTTTATGGAAAATAAGATATGCTGTACAGACACAAAGGGGAGTGTTCTTTCCCTAAGCCAAAAACATGACACCTGATGACACAGGATGACCCACTACTCCCTTCTCAAATCAGGGGACAGGGAATCCTCTAACCAATCAAATCCTTAGAGGGTTGGGCATAGAGAATCAGCCTCCCCACCCAATTTGGAAATACATAAATAAGGACTGCTAGGACAGATAACACACACATTTTTCCACTACTCAACTGATTTCTTGGCGTTGCACCCTGCAGGAAGACTCCAGACTCAAGACTCCAGATCTAGAACCAAACTCTAGAACCAAACTCTAGAACTCTGAAGCAGAGGCCCAACCCAAACTGAACTCTTTGCAGCAGGCCTTCAGAACCTAGCAACCTGATTCTAACCCCTAAACTTCCACAGGGCCTAACTAAACCATTCAACAGCCCGGGCTGTGCTGTTTTGCTATTCTCGCCAAGAACCCTGTGCTAGAACCAAGGTCCAGACCCAGAAAGAAGTGCTGTATCCAGAACCCGTCAGATCCAGTCCAAGAGGCCGTCCAGACCGCAGTGCAGTGCTGAGAGCAGAAGCCAGAGTGCCTGATCCTGTCCGGTGGCGAGTGAAGCCAAACCCTTGACCAGATCTTTGACGGGGCCCACTCCATTCCAAAGCCATAGGAGTGAGTATCTAGTCTAGAACTGTCCATAACCAATCTCTTAGTTTAAAGTAATCCTCTTCCATCCGTTTCAACCTGTCCAGAACTGCATTATAGAATCTTCTGTCCATCCTGTTGATTCCAAATCTGTAAAGCGCAATCTGTCATTTTGAAATCTTGACTTTATTTCTGAAAATGTACCTTCACAAAAACCTCTGTAACTTTTGAACCGCACATCCTAGAACCTTATAGTTTTTCTGTAATCGCGTTTCATGCACGCAGAAAAATTGCCGCGGATTGCAATTTAGCTCCATTTCACCACATATCAAAATAGCTGATTCTTGTTTTCAACCGCTGAAATTCGTTTTCAATCTATTAATCCTTCATGAATCATTGCTACTGTTGACCTGTACCAATCCAAAGTAATTCTCACTAGCGCTGAATCTCCTTTAGTGAATTAAAATCATTTTAGCATATTTTCCCATTCATTGCTATCGCATTCAAAAGTATTTTTGCCTGTTTTAAAATCCTACCTGTTTTTTCTAAGCTTGCTGGGGGGAACTGGGATTGAACTGCATTGTCGATTAATATTCCTGAAACCTGTGTGCCCTCATTTCCATCTCTTCATATTGCATAGTGGGGGGAGTGAGTAGTCACAGGGGAACAAGTGATTATATTGTCTTTTGATTGAAACCATAGCTAGCTTATTTCTGTGCTGCATTCTTTCCCATTTTGCATTTCCTTGAACCATAAAAGTATTCTCTGCTACCTTATTCTCCTATTCCTACTCCTTACTGATTGAAGAGATTGTTGAGATTGTAATATTACCCATTGCTGATCATTGTCATATTCCTAAATGTGCTATTCAGAGACTATTTTATTCATAAAAGTGTGATATATATATATATATATATATATTGTTCAATTCTTCAAAAATAACGTTTAATTTGCAAAACAAACCTACTTCTTGGCTCTGTGAGGTCGGGGAGATCCAAAGAGAAGGGCGTTATATAAGGGTTCATCATCCAGATTTAAAGAACTTTGACATACAAATATATAAATAAGGGCTTCCATTGGGCATCCCAGACTAGGCATTGACTTAGTTGGAGTGCTAGATTGAAGTCACTTACAGATTGGGAGCTCGGTAGCCGGGACTTCTGGATTAGATCTACCACTTGTGCAGCTTATTACAGTGTGCTAACTGACAGGATACATAAATCCTGTTGGGCTACCACGCTGTGTTACACTGTAAAAGCACCCCTCAAAAGGGAACACTCTCAGGAAACTGTCTGTTTTGCAAAATAAAATAATAAACTTCTGTAAATCAGGAAGTAAATCAATTTCCAGAATGGCGACATTGGTAGCCATCAAGATAGCTAGAGAGCACTTTTTACATAAGCTATTTGTGAGAGGTGAGTGGACTGAGCAGGACCAGAATGCATGGTTGCAGGCAATCACACAACTCACTGCAACTGGGTTAGATATCTGGAGAGATCAAGGTCCCTTACATGTGGCCCTGAGTGAACTATTTATGGCCCCTAAGGCTAAGGATGAGCACAATAAGATTGCCAGGGTAGCGGCATACCTATATTATCTATGGGAGCCATACAGGACAAATGTGCTGAAGGCCAAGATCTGGCAAGTAGGCAACTGATGGCATTAGAGAAGGCCCAATCTGATCTGGACTCTTCTGAGCAGAGGCTGCAGAGGAGCCAGGAGTCAGAAAACGAAAGTAGGCAGTATCTTATTAAAATAAAAGAGGACATGGGTATCCTGCAACAGGAAAGGGCAGACCAGGATTCCAGAATTCTGGCCTTGCAGAAGGAGTACCAAGAAGGTTTGGACTCCCTACTGCCGAGCCAGAAAAAGCTGGAGCAACAACTAGATTTCAATAGGGCATGCGCAGAGCAGGTAGTCACCCTGCAAAGCCACCTAGATAGAGAGAAGGCAGAGAGCAATACATTATTTCTGAAAGACCTGGACACCCAGGCAGAATTTGAGGAAGAGCGCCAGAAAGCTGGTGCCCTTCAAAGACAGAGGGACGACCTGGCGGTGCAGAGGCAGGCTCTTGATCAGGAAAGGGATACCTTAGGCCAGGAAGTCTGTAACTTAAAAGGGAGGTTGGAAGAAAATCACCTAGCCCTCCAGGGACTGGGTGACCTCCAAAAGAGCATCAAAACTTGTTAGAGCACACCAGGGGGGTAGAAGATGCTCTGACAAGAAAGGAACAGGCCAGTGGGGATGGGACTCAGGAGGTAACCCTGGCCCAGTACTCCAGGACTAACCAGGAAGCGCAGAGAGAAAATGAGGCTCTCTGTCAGCACAATGATAGGCTCCAGCGACAGGTGGCCATGCAGGAGAGACTGATAGAGTCTAGTAAGGCCTTAACTGAGGAACTGAAAGCACAGGCTCTTGCATGGCAACAGGGAGCAGGGGCTGATAGAGATGAGGTTCGCTGTGAAAGGGAAACACCTGAGCATAACCTCAGGAGCCCTAGTACCAGAGGCCTTCATCCCTCCCAGTCCCTGGATTCTGCCACCCCCATGTCCCTTGACGCACATGAGCCCAGGGCCATGGGGATGACAGATTACTATCCAGTCAGAAGTATGGGGCTCATAGGCCAGTACCTCCCCGGAATGGATGGGTGGGTATCCGGGTATGGACACCCAAGTACAGTGCAATTAAGTGGGGAACCCCAGGAGAGTACGCCCACTAAGGGCATCCTGAAAACCTCTGCCCAGTTAGGTCAGTGGGGGGGTACCCACCAAATCCTGGGAGCAAGGAGGAATTGGAAGACACCTCTGAGCGTCCCAGGACACAGGAGACTAGGTCCCCACATTCTGCCAGCCATTCCCAGGCTCGCAGAATCTGGGAAAACCTGGAAGATATGACGGGCACCTCTGGGAGCAGTGCCTCTGAGTCAGAGGATAAATGGACCAGGGTTACCCAAACTAAGAAGGCCAATAAGGCAAAAAGGGCCTTGCTTAAGGATCCCTTAAAACAGATTAAGGCAATAAGGAGTGTCATCATGCCTTATCACAGAAACGCCAAGTATTCTGTGTGGGAACACTTAGAGCTCTTTGAGCAAATGATGGAGACTTTCCATTTGAAAGACAGCAGTAGCTGCATTCAGTATGTAAAATGGACATTCTCCCCAGAATACTCCAGTTTCTTTGCGGGGCTGGAGGACAAAAACCATTCAAGATAGTCCACATATAGGGCGGCCAAAGCACTTTTCTGTTCATGGAAATCCCCAAGAGGCTCGCAAGGCAGCCTACAATTTGCAATGTGGGGAGTATCAGGCCCCACAAGAATTTGTGCAGGAGTTGAATCGTGCCTTTGCGCAGACTACCAAAAGTGTGCGCACGGACAGTAAAGAATTTGTAAATACGTTTTCCATGCCTTACCCAAATACATCATGACCCAGCTAGTGAGAGATTTTCATGAGAAAAGGTCACTAGACTGGGTCATTGAACAGGCCACCCGAATCTTTGAGGTGCAGAAGCCCATAGAAAATAAACATAATGCTCAGAAAAGCCCCAAACCGACCAGCACCCCTGCCGCTGCTAAGGTGGCAGAGGTAAAGGTTGCCCCCATTTTAGATTTGGAGATGGGGGGCCTAAAAACTTGCCTGCACAGAATAATTCCAAGCCCAGAAGGCCCTCGGGCCAGTCACAGACAGGGAGTCAAGGAGGTAGTCCCACAAATGGGGTCCCTCACTCCCTGACTATGTAAGTCCCCGCTACAAGGGAAACCGACCCATCCTGGGTTATGTGTGGACACCTCCAGCCCAAGGGGGGGGGTATCCAGCCAAGCACCTAACCCAGGGAACTTCCCTCCTAACTTCCCCCAGGAGGGCAGAAATTCACCAAATCCTGGGCAGAACTTTTTCCCCAGGTATCCACAAAATTTCCAACCCAAAATCATTCATCCTTCTTTCCCCAAATCCCTGAGCCCAGACAACATAATCCGGGAGAGGGGAGGCCAAGGGTGGAGGGATACCCAAATCTTCCCAATCCGGGGTACTACCAGGGAAGGGATAGCTACCCTTCCCGGGATCAGCCCAAGGGAGAAAACAGAACCCCATATCAGCCTGAGCAGGTTTCACAGCTTGAGCGCCAGGTCCAAAATACGGCACACGATCTGGGTCACATGCTGAGGGCTCAGATGAGCATGCCGGCACAGGATGCCCCAAACTCTGGACCTGGTGCTCCTGAACAATGACGGAGGCAGCACCCCGATAACTCACCGGTTCCCAGGGACGAGGCACAAGGGGAAGGGGGGTGTAAAGCCTTGGAGGAACCTTCCTTCCCCACTTGTACACAGCCCCTGGAAACCCAGGAACTGGAAACAAAATCTCCTGCCCCTGAAAGTCTGCCACCCAAGGAGTAGAGAGGGGGTAGGAGAAACAAAGGACCCAAACAGACCCATTTTGTGGAGGAGGTAAAAATCTTCCAATTTGAAGGAGAGAGATCCTCAGAGGATCCTGGGAAAAGGATCTTCTCCTTCAGAGATGGGGGAACTCCTCCCAAAGAAAAATGGGTCCCAAGGGATTCAAATCCAGACTGGTAGATGTGGGGACTGAGCTAGCGCCGCCCATCATCCCATCCCAGAACCAACAGCATCAAAATCCCCTGGTTCAAAGCCATTCGGGTGACTGCCTCCAAAAAGGGGCGGAGGACAGCCCAGAAACGGAACCAGGGGAACTAAAAACTTCTCCTATCTCAAGTTGCCAACTTTTTCTTTCAGATTCCCAAGACTCCCCACAGAATTCTGCCCAAATCTCTTCTCTCTCAATGTCCAAAACCAGAACATTAGCCCACCATTATCTGTGCCCCTTGCGGAGAAGGAGGGAAGATACTATGCCCCGGTTCAAGTACAGGGGCAGGGTACAATTTTGGCACTGGTGGACACTGGATCCCAAGCTGCCCTTCTGTCCAAAAAGGCCTTTGATGAACTAAATTCAGGAAGGGGGGAGAATTACCAAATTCCTCTCACCTCTCTTCGTGGTCAACTTCAGAACTTTGACGGGAAGGAAATTCCCATTGAGGGGACTGCAGATTTGGACATTAAAATTGGGTGACACAAGGTGTAACACCCGGTCATAGTAGAGACTCCAGAGGGCACCCCTTGTTTACTAGGGAATGACCTCCTGAGAAGATTGTCACCCCTAATAGATTGTGTAAACAAGGTCCTCTGGACCCAGACTAGCCGACCAATAAAATTAATTGTCAAACATGTTAGTTTAAACGGCACATGCCACATGGTTGAACAAAAATCTGACCAAGTAGAATTTCACTTCCAGAACAACCAAATTCCAGACGTGACAGTAATAGCAGTAGGACAACAGACTGGTGATGGGGGTCCTCTCTATTTCTGAAAATCAACCTTCCTTCCAGTTTAAGGTGGTATTTCACACTGGAAGGAAACACTCTGAAATTCTGTACCAATCCACAATCAGACATTCCCACTCCAATAGACCAGAAAGATGTGAAATCAGCTCAGAGTCTGGCTGATATCCAGCAAATTGGAGAGCAGTTGTTCATCCCTGTTCAGTTAAATGATGTGAAGGACTCTGTTCTTGCCCGAGTGTGTGTGAACAACGGTAAGAGCTTCATTAGCGAAGCCATTTACCGCCAACTCCCAAAAGATCCAGCCATTCCCACATTTAGACTGATAGACAAACGAAAACTGGATCTGGAAGCACCCAATTCCAAACATCTCCTGCCAAGGTGTATGCTCAAAATCTCCATTGGCAACAAGAGCATAGTCCATAATTGTTGGGTTGTGCGAGACGTCACTGCCGCCTTTTATTTAGGCAGTGACATTCTCAATCGCTTTGACATTAGTTTGGACCTAATAAACTTCAAGGCTTGGTCCAGATTAGCGGATAATCCTATGGGCTTTGATGACCAAGAGAAAGCATTTAGGTCAGCTCAATTGCTCCCTTATGCAGTTGAAATTCAGATTGTAGAGGAAGTCACCATCCCAGAAAGTACCCGACAATTCTCCCTGGAAGTGAAAATTAAGAGGACAGAAATTGAAAAACCCTGATGCTTATATTCATCTAAATGCTTCTCCCCAACAGCAAGGGTTGGGGGTAAACCCAACACCATTAGTCAATATAGAACATGACACCATTCCAATAGAGGTGGATAACAGCGATTTAAAGAGTATCACTCTAGCCGCAGGCACCATTATTGGAATGGCGGTTGATGACCGACATTTTTCCATTGATCTAGGTAATGAACTGTTAGGAGCAATCCCCAAGGACTGTTTTGACAGTGACAGTGATGACAACACAACACCAGACAGGATCTTTAACCGGCATGGGGGGAACTTCCTGGTGTACACTTCCTGCCTTTATGGTAAGGAAGATGTGATTTATGACTTCAGGAGGGATGAGGTGATTTTTAAGGTCCATGATGGCTGCCTTTCCCACCTGAGGCCACCAGTCCAAATCAAAACTTTGACCAGGCACTTCTCCACCAAGCTGGAGGCGGCGGCTGAGATAGCAAAACCAGAAGTCTTTCCAGGCTTCAGGCAGATGGTTGAAGAGAGAGTCAACCTAGCTGATGCCTGTGAGACTCTGGAGCAAAAGCAAAAGTTGAAGCAAGTTTTCTTGGATTTTCAAGATCTCTTTGTGGTGGACTCATATGACTGTGGTCGCACCGACATCCACACAACAACAATTGCCACGGACCCTGGTATGACTCCAGTGTTTATGAAGCAATATCGCTTGCCTCTTGCATCAATGGAGTCCCTTACTGAAATCATTAAGAACCTTGAGACCCGTGGGATAATCTGTCCAGTCCACAGCACCTTCAATAATCTGGTGCTGGGGATATTGAAGCCAAACGGCCAGTGGAGACTCTGCGCCGACCTTAGGGAGCTCAACAAACGGGTCCATACTTCTCGATGGCCCCTTCCCTAAATTGACCAAGGGCTGGCCCAGATCCAGGGCTCACAGGTATTCACTGCAATAGACCTGACCAATGGATACTGGACTGTACCTGTCAGTAGGGAGGACCAATACAAGCTGGCTTTTACCTTTGGGGGCCAGCAGTACACATGGACCCGGACTCCCTTCGGATACCTCAACTCCGGCAATGAGTTCAACATTTTTCTACAGAACGCCATGCCAGACCTGGGTGAGAGGGGTAACCTGGCTTATGTAGATGATGTCCTCATCAAAAGCCCAACTGTGGAGGAACACATAGCGGAGATTCCTTATGTTCTGACACAGTTGAGGGCTGCCGGCGCAAAACTTTCCTTTCAGAAAGCACAGTGGTGTAGAACCCGTGTTAATTTCTTGGGGCATGAGATGACACCTCAGGGTCTCTGTCCCCAGGAAAAGAAAGTGGAAGCATTCCAGAAATTGAAAGACCCCACAACTCTGCGGGAACTAAGGAGCCTCCTTGGATTGACTAATTACAGTAGAAAGTTCATTGAGGGCTACGCAGAGATCACCAGACCCCTGATTCATCTTATGAAGGGGGGGTCAAGTGGGAATGGGGTCCAGAACAAGCCGAGGCAGTGAGACATCTCAAAAGAAGCCTCTCACAAGCGCCTTGCCTAGCTTACCCTTGCAGAAACAAGTTCCTCTTGGAGACAGGGTTCTCTAATACATTCTTGACTGCAGTATTATACCAAAAGCATGACAAGGTGAATAAAGTAATCTCCTATGCGAGTAAAACTTTATCCTCTGTGGAGGAAAAATTCAACGATTGGGAGAAGGCGCTCCTGGCAACGGTGTGGGCATTGAAGAATTAACGCCCGTTCATCCAGGGTGAACACATCATAGTGGAGACTCCACACCAGCCTCTGCAACATCTCCAAAGTGACAGAATTCGGGCCGGAAATGTGAGTAATTCCTGAATTACTCCCTGGATTCTGTCAATTCAAGGCTTTCCTGTGGAGGTCAGATATGGCAAAACAAGAAGAGTCCTCTCGCGCAAGGTCTGGCTGACTTGCATGATTGTGCCAGAGAATACTGTCTTGAGGACGAAAGTCTAAAAATCAAGGACAACATAGAGGCATACCTTAATTCCCCACACAAAGTCTTTGAAGAAGACCAGTGTGAGGGAATGCCCACTGTCTATGTGGATGGATGCTCTTACCATGTTGACAACAACAGGGAAAAACAACTTGTGGCCGGCGTAGGGAATCCATGGGTGAATGAGATCCCAGAACCCTCCGCTGGGTACAAGATTGGCCCAGAAGTAGTCAGGTGGCAGAGTTGATGGCTGTGCATCAAGCCATCCTCACTGCTGTCCAACATTCACTCCACAAACTGGTCATAATCACAGATTCGGATTATGTACGGAATGGGTTCATGGAGCACCCGGTTAATTGAAAAATTATGTGCTAAGAACAAACCCTTGAAACATGGGAAGTTAATTCAAAATGGTGATCATCTGGTCACCTCGAAAGGGATGACCATCTACTGGAAAAAGATCAGGGGTCATTCCAAAGTAGAGGGTCCACACAAAACTGGAAATGACTTAGCTGATCAGCGTGCCAAAACCGGGGCCATCCAAGGGAATCTAATTGAGATCGAGTCCCTGTTGGGGGAAATCCAAGTCACTGCTATCGCTATGTCCCAGACAAATGCTCACAATGAACTCTCAACTGCACAATGGAGTAAGGAGATCCCAGATGCTGATTTGATTTTGGCTCAGAAAGGGGATCCAATAATTGGTAGGTTTTATCAACACATTGAGGACCCTGAGAACTTTCCCCTGACGGATACCGATTACATTGGGAAAGAGGACCTCAGAGTGTTGATGAAATGTCCAAAAATGTTCTGAATCCAAGACGGTTTGTTGGTGAGGTAATCCCTAGCTGGCCATGATCAGTGGGTGGTTCCTACCTCATTCCAAAGCCTGATGTTAAGTCACGCCCATGATGCAGCCACAGGCGGTCATAGTGGGTTTCATACAACACTTGAAATCTTAAGAGAGGTTGCCTACTGGCCACACATGGGGCAGCACCTCGACCAATACTTGAAGGGGTGTCTTGTGTGTGCACAATTTCAGCCAACATCCCTCACACACCGTGCGCCTCTCCAAAAGAGGGGGATGACACTGCCATGGTCAGATTTACAAGTCGATTTCATTGGGCTCGTGATTCGCTCCTCTAGGGGAAACAAGTACATGTTGACCATGACATGTTTGTTTACTAAATGGGTGGAATGTCTCCCGGCCACAAACTGCAAGGCAGAAACAGCAGCTGAACTGATGATCAACCACATCTTTTTGCATTTTGGACTACCCCAAAGGATCGAGTCAGACAGAGGTAGCCATTTCACCAGCGAAATAATGACAAAGATGTGGGAGATCCTTGTGGTCAAAAGGAAGCTACATATTGCTTACCGACAGCCTCTAGTGGTGCAGTGGAGAGATACAACAGAACAATTGTGAGCATCTTAAAAAAGTTTGTGGCAGATTCTGGGCCAAGTTGGGATATTCAATTACCTCTTGTCCTAATGGTCCTCAGATCTACCCGTTCATCTGCAACTAAAATGTCACCGTTCGAGCTGATGACTGGACGCAGGATGGTGCTTCCCCAGAATCTTCTCTACAGAACCCAAGAGCAGACATTGATAAATGCCTCCACAACTAATGAGTATGTTGAGAATCTAAGAAAACAGCTTCAACATGCTTTTGCCTATGCTCAGCGAAATCTAGAGAGATCTGCAGACAGCATGAAGACCCACTATGACTTAAAGACTACCAGAAAAGAATACAATGTAGGAGATCGGGTCTACTTATACAATTTCCAAAGGAACCAGGCCAAACAGCGCACATTTTTGCCTACCTGGAGGGGTCCTTTTGAAATTGTAGACAAAATCTCACCAGTCGCCTACAAAATCCACATCCCCAAAGGCAGTTCGGCAAAGGGGAAGATAAGTGGGTCCATATTAATCAACTAAAGTGTTGCCATACTAGGCACACTCTGCAGCAACTGGAGGAGTCTTCTGGAACCCCAGAGGGGGCCACTCCAGTTCCATAAAATTCCAACTCTAAAATATTCCACATATGGCCTATACAATACAATAATACAAATGTGTCCTGATTTATCAAAATGTATGTGTCCGCCCCACTACATTAATAGTGGTGGGGAAATGTCTACAAATATGTTTTTGCTTTGTCATCCTAGGATAACCTATAGTTGTTTGGAAACCATGGAGACTAACCAAGGAGGACTACCCGGGGACCGGGAGCAAAGATCCGAGGGGCCCGGAGTATGGCTCAATACTTACATCAGGACTGGCGAGGAGAACCGATCGATCCACCCCTGTGGATCAGAAGAGATGAGGCTGACATCCCAGTCTAGCGAATTTCCATTGCTGGACGATCAATGCCAAATCGCAAGAGGGGGTCTTGTGGGATGGTTCAACCCACTAGTCCAGGCCCTGCAACATTACTGTGCATTGCTTGCATCAGGAACATCAGAATGGCCGCCGGAAAGCATGCTGCTTGCTAAAAAATCACCCAAAAGTGCACAGTAAAAATCTGAAAAATAGGCTGCCATCCACTTTTGCCTGTCTCAGTGGTAACACAGGAGATCACTGCCAAAACCCATCATTTGGCTGCCTACAGAGCAAGGCTGATTGCAAAAGAAACACAATTTTTGGTTGTCAAATTTGCAAAAATCATGGCTCACAAACCACCCAAAAGATCCAACCTCCTTGTTGGGTGTTAAACATCATTCTACTTCAAGAATTCACATAAATACAATGTCCACAGAAGTACACTTATCAGAAGAAAATCCACTTTGAAGATTGCTTGCTTGGAAAATGATGTCAGAAATGGGTGCAATACCGTTACTCACCTATGTCAGAAGCTGGCGATTTTTAAAACCTATCATGTGTAAAGTTGTACATTGAACTCAAAGTATGCCAAAGAAAGACTTGCTATCAGAAACCTAAGAGGTGGATACAATTCAAAACTATATTTTAAAAAGACTTGAATTAAGAAATTGGTTGATGCATTTGTTAAAAATTTAATTTATATTTTAGGACAAGACAATTTCAGGCATTGTGTTTAAAAGTTAAAGTTAGCCACACTGAGCTTCAAAGACATTCCACACCTTCTCCCAAAAAAAGGAATCTTCCACCTGCTCTCTGCTAAGAAACTGGCAGGCTGGTGTGAAAGGAACTGGGAGGGGCACTCTAGCATGTTGCTCTGAGTGTAGACAAAGGACTCCCTTGAGCTGAATTAAAATGCTAATTCGGTTGTGACTTACTCCTGGCAGGAAGAAGACCATGTGACTCCCTGACTCAGCCGGGCCTTGGAAGCGGGCCAGACTGAAAAAGTGGATTTGAAACTAAAGTAATTGTATGTTTTAGAAAAAGACTTATAGCAAGTTGTACGGAACTGATAAAAATATTGGATTTATAGGGTATTAAAATGTAAAATGTGCTCACAGTTTAAAACTAATCTGGAATCTGTGCGATGTTCTGAGACTGAACCACAAAATGTTTAATATTGTGGCTATTATGATTATGCTAGGAACATGAAAAATTACAGGAATATGCCCAGAGGGTATGTGCATGTATGTGTAAAAAATTGTACAGATCCGAAAATGTGTAACCTACCAAAAGCGCGAAAAACTGTCATTTGTGAACCAAAACTCATAGGAACATGAGACTTTGACAGAAACGTACCTTAGTCAATCTATCATGTAAATATGTATTATGTTCAAGTTGTGCATATTGTAAATATGTTTTTTTATGAAAAATAAGATATACTGTACAGAGACAAAGGGGAGGTTTTCTCCCTAAGCTATAAACATGACACATCATGACACATCATGACACACAGTTCCTTTCTCAAATCAGGAGAGGGGGAATTCTTTGACCTATCAGATCTTTAGAGGGTTGGCCTAGACAATCAGCCTCCCCACCCACTTTGGAAAATGGATAAATACCGACTGTTGAGGACCCACACAGACACACATTCACTCATCAACTGTTCCACTGGCGAAGCACCCTGCAGGAAGATCCAGACTCCAGAACCTAGATCCAGACTCCAGAACCCTGAAGCAGAGGCCTAACCCAAAAAGCTGAATCCTTTTCAGCAAGCCTTTAAAATCTTGCAACCTGATTGTAACCCCTAAACTTCCACAGGGCCTAACCAAATCCAACAGCCTGGCTGAGCTGTTTTGCTCTTCTGGCCAAGAACCCTTGCTAGAACCCAAGTTCCAGACCAGACAAGCAGAGCTGTAACCCAGAACCCATCAGATCCAGTCCAAGAGGCTGTGCAGATCAGAGTGCCTTGCTGAGAGCAGAACCAAGTGTCTGAGGCCTGTCCGGTGGTGAGCGAATCCCAGCCAAACCCTTGACCAGATCTTTGACGGGCCCATTCCATTCCAAAGCCATAGTAGCGAGTATTTAGTATAGAACTGTCCATAGTCATCTCTTAGTTTAAAGTAATCCTATTCAATCCATTTCAACCTATCCAGAACTGCATTATAGAATCTTGTGTCCATCCTGAATCCTTCTCATTACATATTCTGTGATAATTGTAGTGATAATCATCTGGGCGCTGATATTGTTCTGAAGAAAGTCAAGTGTCCTGGCGTACAGAAGCCAGAGCGGAAGGCGCCCTGTTCTGGTGGCTGTCCCGTTGGGTATCTTGCACTTTCATAGCCCCTTAGTATAAGTCCATCTTTGTTCCTAATCTTTAAAGCGCATCCCATTTGTAAAGTCTTGACCCTTTCTGAGAAAAATCTACCTTCACTAAAACCTCTGTAACTTTTGAACCGTACATCCTAGAAACGAAATGTAAATGTAATTCTGAAGCTAACATCCTCAGCTTTCAAACAAACCCAAAACAATTTCCTTATAGTTCTTCCGTAATCACGTTTCTCGCTCGTGGAAAATTTGCCACGAATTTGCATTTGGGTCGATTTCACCACATGTAAAAACAGCAATTTCTTGATTTCAACTTCTGAATTTCGTTTTCCATCTGCTAACCATTCAACAATCATTGCTAGTATTGACCTAACCCAATCCAAAGCAACTCTCACTAGTTCTGAATCCCATTTAGCAAATTAAAATCATTTTTAAAATTTTTCCATCACTTCATATTACATTTAAAAGCAATTGACCTGTTTTAAAATCATACCTGTTCTCTCTAAGCTTGTTGGGGGGAAGGAGGATTGAAACTGAAATTGTTGATTGTTATTCTGATACCTGCGTGCCCTCATTCCATATCTTCATATTGCATATTTGGGGGAGTGAGTAGTGACAGGGGAAAGAGTGATCACCTTGTCTTTGATTTAAGTCATATCAAGTCTTATTTCTGTGTTGCATTTTTCCTATCATTGCAATTTCTTGAACCCATACAAAGTTATTCTCTGCTACATTATTCTTCCTATTCCTACTCCTAATTGATTAAAGAGATTGTTGATATTGTAATATTACCCGTTGCTGATCATTGTTCATATTCATAAGTGTGATATTCAGATATTATTCATATTCATAAAAGTGTTATGTATATATTGTTCAATTCTTCAAATAAATATTTTAATTTGCAAAACAAACCTATTTCTTGGTTCAGTGAGACTGGGGGGATTCAAAGAGAGGGGAATTATATAAGGGTACATCATCCAGAATTAAAAGAACTTTTGACATAAAAATATGTAAATAAGGGTTTTCATTGGGCATCCCATACTAGGCATTGATTTAGTTGGATTGCTGGATTGAAATCACTTACAGGCCCCCTTCGAAGCTGGGACCCAAGGGGTTGATCTGGGTCAAGAAGTTGGACATGTTTTTCTGGGCAACCGGAGAAGAGGACGATGACGCAAAGGTAGCGACGCTGCTATACTCAGCAGGGACTGAGGTACACAAGATCTATGAGTCATTAATCCTCCAGCAAGTCACATATGCTGCAGTCAAAGCTGCTCTTCAGAATCACTTCATCCCACTGTCAAATATGGACTATGATAGATTCGTAATGTGTGGAGAAAAACAACATGATGACAAATCTCTTGATCAATTTTGTGCGAGGTTGCGTCAACTATCGAGCACGTGCAGATGGGAAAATGAAGAAGGGATGGTAAGGAACCAGATAATACAAGGGTGCAACTCAAGCAAGTTGCAGCAGCAGATCCTGTGGGAACCCGGAATGACGTTGTCACAGATCCTGGACACTGTTATGGTATACGAGTTAGCAGAAAAAAGAGGTGCGAAGATTAATGCCGCAGTTTGACCAGGCAAAAGTGAAGAGACGTTTGCTATAGGGAAAGCCTCCGCATCTAAATCTAGGTGGAGCCAAAAAAGACAAGACGCATCCTCTACCCAAGGTGCTCCATCATCATGTCAATACTGCGGATACGACCTGCCGCACACAGAAGACTGCCCTGCCAAATCTAGAGTGTGTGGAAGGTGCAACACACCAGGACACTACGCCAGAATGTGCAGAGCTTTAACGCCAGTGGTGACCCAAAGAGGCCCGCGAGGGTGAGTGGTGGCAACTTCAAGAGGTCACGGAACATGGCTGCGGTAGAGAAAGGCATGCAGAGGCTTAATATGGCTGAAGAAGAGGAAGATGAGGAGGACATTTTCTTTATCTCCAATTTAGCCACAGGTGCCAGAAAGAGGAGACAGCCCACCTGCATTGTGGACATCAAAGATACCCCAACACCAGTCCTAATCGACACAGGAGTGTTGGTGTGTATACTGGCCACTGAACATTGCAATGCTCTCCCTGGCACACCGGAACATGAGAACTCAAAAGCCAGAATCTACACATTTGGCTGCAACACTTCGTTGCCGCTACAGGGTGTCTTTGTTGCACCGGTGGCTCATGGACCCAATGCAATTAAAGCTTGTTTCTTAGTGACAGACGTCAGCCCTCATTCTCTCCTGAGCTGCGCCGCATCGGAGACTCTGAACATTGTTCACTTTACTCCGGCTTTGTACCAGTCTGACATAGAAAAGATCTTGGAAAGGTTTGAAAACCTTTTTCAAGGAGTAGGAAAATTGAAAGCTGAACTGATACGGTTACACATTGATGACATGGTATGACCTACCGCCCTCAAACACAGGAGAATTCCGTTCTACTTGAGAGCACTGGTGGAGAAAGAGTTACAGACACTAATAGACATGGACGTGATTGAAAAGGTGGAAGGTCCCACGCCGTGGTTATCGCCTATTGTAGTGGTGCCAAAGCCCAAACAGCCATGTGTAGTCCGTATCTGTGTAGACATGCGGCTGCTCAATGCCGTTATAAAAAGGGAACGTCACATTACCCCAACGTTGGATGACATTATCAGTGAACTCCAAGGAGCCAAAGTGTTTTCAAAACTGGACCTGCGCTCCGGGTACCACCAGCTTGAATTACACCCGGACTCACAATACATCACAACCTTCACAACTCACAAAGGGTTGTATCAATTCAAGAGACTGAGTTTCGGGATATCGTCCGCCGTGGAAGTATTTCAGAACACTATTAGGGGAACGCTGGCTGGGTTAAAAGGGGTCCTCAACATGAGTGACGACATTCTCGTCTTTGCCTCATCTGAAATGGAGCACATGAAAAGGCTAGAATTTACCCTGCAAAAGCTGAACAAACTAGGACTAACCCTGCACCGAGGCAAATGCAAATTCTTCAGGGACAGGATAGAGTTCTTTGGGTTTATCGTTCACGCGGGAGGGATATCCCCTGACCTAGACAAAGTCTGAGACATTCGTGATGCAGCAGCCCCGGAGTCACGAGCAGAGGTACGCATGGTAAACTACTGCGGGCGCTTCATCAAAGGACTGGCGTCCCTCTCAGAACCCCTACGAGCACTAACTAAATGGGTCGTGGCCTGGACGTGGGACAAAAAGGAACACAAAGCATTCCAGGACGTCAAATCTGCTCTGCCAGACCAGGACACCATGGCCTACTTTGACCCCTCGAAAGAGTCCGAGATTGTGGTAGATGCGAGTCTCATGGACCTGGGTGCTGTACTGCTACAGGTCAACTTACAAGGCAACATGTGTCTCATCGCATACTCAAGCAAGGCGCTTTCCGAGACAGAAAAAAGATACTCCCAAATCGAAAGGGAAGCTCTTGTGATACTGTGAGGTTGTCGGCACTTACGCCTCTACATTCCTGGAAAGCCGGTGGTGGTGATCACTGATCACAAACCTCTCATCCCCATCATGGCCGGTGTATCTTCAAAGCTTCCCCCACGCATCGAACGCTGGATGCTGTCACTCACACAATATGGCGTGAAGCTGCAGTACCGGCCAGGTACCAACAACCTGGCGGATTAACTGTCCCACCACGCCAGCCAAGGAAGGGTGCAGGACCATGGGGAGGCTGTGGCATACCAGGAAATAGTACACAATGTAGTGGAAGTGGCCATGCCTGTGGCGCTGGTTCGTCAAGATATCATCACGGCATCAAATGAAGACGAAGTGTTCCAGCTCATCAAGTCAGCCATAGGAAGTGGGGAATGGAAAGAAATACTCAGCAACAACACAAGGTGAGAAACAAGGGCTCAGCGGGACATGCAGGCACTATGGAAGGTGAGGCACAAACTGTCGGTGTCAGAGGAAGGCCTGCTTCTAGGGGGCCGCCAGATAGTTATACCAAGGTCACTCGTGGCAAAGGTGCTGGAGCTTGTGCACACAGGACACCAGGGATCCGCTAAGACAAAGGCCCGACTAAGGCCGAAAGTGTGGCTTCTTGACCTGGAGGAGAGAGTAGATGAACATGTGCAGAGATGTATACCATGTCAGGTGGCTAGTCCAGCGGAAAGAGCACCCCCAATCAAGTCCATGTCGAGGAGTGAACAACCGTGGGGGAATGTCCATGCTGATTTTGGATTGACCGGGAGGGGAATGTACTTCATGGCAGTCGTAGATGAGTGGTCAAGATACCCGGAGGTGGAACTAGTAGAATCCACAGCATGTGACCACACGATCCTTGCGCTAGAAAAGATGTTCACAACCCACGGGTTTCCGATGATCCTGTGCTCAGATAATGGCCCACCGTTCCAAGGCAGTCAGTTTGCAAAATAAATGGAGGAGAAGGGAATCCAGCACAGGAAAGTGACACCACTCTGGCCCCGGGCCAATGGGGTGGCCGAGACATTCATGAGGACCCTAAACAAGATATTTTGGGTCTTGGCAAATGGTGGGGGAGAACTAAAGCGAAAACTATTTGAATTCTTACGAGAGTACCGGACCAACCCACCGGGGTTCCCCCAGCGGAAGCATTATTCAAACGATGTCCAAGGGGCCTCATCCCAGAACTAGAAGGCAGGGCGCCCGGAGTAATTGATAATGCACAATGTCAAACAGGAAAGAATGGCCCGGAACGAGAGAGAAAGTGAGGGAAGGCATCTGCAAGAGAAAGACATTACCGTGGGGGACACGGTGTTGGTCAAGAACCGCCATCCAGAGGGCAAAATGTCACTCACCTACAAGCCACGACCGCTTGGGGTAACACATGTTACTGGGTCAATGGTTACAGCAGCCAATGAGAGGGGAACGGTAACACGGAACAGATCATTTTTCAAGAAGATCGATGCAAGTTCAAGGGACGAACCGTTGGAAGAGACAAGCAGACCAGGAACAACGGAAATCCTGCGAGAAGTCACCAACCCCAAGGAAAATGAACCTGAAGACGATGCACCGCTGCCGACCTTCGGGAGGAGCAGGCAGTACCTGAGCAGACCGGGTCGACAACCCCCTGCTCGATACAAAGACTATGTCATGGACCCGTAGGGTTGAGCCCCCAACATATACGTTTGTACGACTCACGTTGAGTCCCGTTATGTTATGTAATGTTTGGTTTCTGTTTTAAAGAAAAGGAGGGATGTTACGAAGTATTGCAGGCATACGCATGCGCGAGCCTCGTTCGGGCTCACGCATGCGCAGAGTAAATAAAGACGTCCCATAAGCATCAGACGCGTCTCCAGAGTTCTCTGTATGTATGTGTGTGCGTGTTATACAAGTCGGCCCGAGGAGCTCATATGGCCACAACAATATGTATCCTTTTTAAACATATAAACACTGATGCTTTGCATGATCCTTTGATGGTCCATCATTACCAACGTGCCCAGCATTCATGTGAGTGGTGTGCAAATCCACCCACATGGGTTCTTGAGGGCACTGATTATGTGAGCAATAGGGGCAAGCCTTTCACTTGCATATGCAAGAAGCGGCTAGGTTCAGCTTCCTGCATGCGGGCTCATTTATTAATTAGGTGACTTGTTCGCAGAAAATGTTGGAGCACAATGCGAGAAGCTCTTTTCCTGTGGCCTTCTGCTGCTGCAACTGTTGTTAATATCACGCTCCCGACTGCACATTATGCTGTATTCTTTTCCAAATAATCAGTGTTTTCAAGATCATATGAATTAAAATGAAAATGTTTATTAATGCCTTTGGAAGCACTTCACCACAAACATTGATGAATGTGTCATATTTCTTGTATTGCCAATTAACCATGCTTGTAAAACATGAGGAATGCATGTGTTACCGTCAGCAATACAGCTAAGTATGAAACAATGTGGCAGCAGAATGCAAGGAGCATATGGACCCATAGGTGTTAGTTACATGTTGCTACTGCAGCCGTTCATGAATTTGGCTTAGACTTGCTTAACTGCACACCAGTCGAATTAAAAAGATAAATAAACATGATGATGTACGATTTTCTAATAGGGGTGGATGCACAGTTATTTAAATTACAATTATTATAAGTATGCCGGTCAGTTAACAACGGTGCTGGTAAGCTACCAGCACCGTTTTTACTGGACTGGTGTACTCTGAGTTCTGCAAGCAGAACGGCACCCGCTCGCAGACCTGGACGGTAGCACCGGCACCAATCATGAATGGTGCCGTTGTTACCGTCCTCCCCATTCCCACTGAGTCCAATGTGACTTGAATGGGAATGGGAAGTCATTTTTTTCCGGCGCCTGCCAATGAGGAATTACAGGGACCGCCGGGGCTGTAATGTCCCAGTAAGTCCCCATTGCCAGGCTCCGTAAAAGAAAATGGCACTGTTTCTACCAGCACGGCTACTCCCAGAGTCATAATGAGGCCCAATGTGAACGTCTTTTACTGCCTTTGCAAGTACCTGACCATATAGATCAGTGAGTCATAATACTTACAATACCAATCGACTGCGATTGTAAAGCATGAGCAATGTGACCAGTGTGAAGGATTTCATTGCAGTTCTTGTTTTGTCAGGCCTTCCCTTGAAACACTATATCAGGGATTGCCAACAAAAGGGAGACCAATCTATGCACAAGGCCGCCTTACATTCAGTCAATCTTCTGCATGGATTTCCATGTGCGGTAGGTACAGGTAAATCTTAGGGCCCCTGCATACTTATACCGCCACATGCTGTTCTTTGATGGAAATAGACTCAGTATGACAGCGGGGACCATACAAATAAATTGCAACTAAGAGACAGTGTTGAGCCTTCTGTGCACTACGTTGCCACGGCAGTAAGAACATGGCCTGAAGGCACATTTTTGTCCATAAATTGAAGAATTAGGAGGTTTTCATGAGGCTGTTTTACCAGGAATACCACATAAGCTCTGTGATATTGGAAATGCCTTATGGAGGGACAGTGCCTCCAGTCCTCTTCCTACCACTTTTCTGTGTGTGTTTTCCTTATGTTTTGTGCCACTGAGGTCCAGCCTGGAACTCCGGCAGTGCAGCTCTTCATTTTATCTTTTGGTGAAGAACACCCATAGAATACTCTTATGTCACCCAGGGGTGAGGGTACACCATTGTACCCCTTATGTGTGTTTTAGGCATATGTGTGTTGCCCACATAGCAGAGTATGGGCTGGTGGCAGCTACATGCTGACTTGGCAGTGACTCTGAGTAGCATCCATTTTGGATACCAAGGCTCTGCCAAAGGAATCAATGGATTCCTACACAAAGGCAAGATGGCACCTGTGACCTCTTGGTTTCTATTACCTTTTTATTACCTTTTACCTTGTTACCTTGTTTACCTAAGTCCTGGGAAGACCTGTCTCTGTTGCCTTACTCCTGGGTGGCTGTTGGGTGGAAACACCATATGTGGCTCTTGGGCTGCCTCCTGTCAGACTGACTGGAGCCTTCCCAGGGGCTGTGTGTTGTGGGTACATCCTAGGGGTGGCACCTGTATGAATGGACTCTGAAGTGAACTCACATTCTGTGTTATGGGTGTCTGGTTTATGTGGGTGTGACACAATGAATGAGAGAGCCCTGACTGAAACTGACATGACTGCATTGTAGTGTGCTGAAAGGCTGGGTAGTTACCCTGATACATATTCTTTGTTTTGGGTGACTGGGTGAAGTGAATGGCCTGAATACCTGTGAGCCTGATTTGCTGCATGCCTGCATGAATACCTCCGGCATTATTGGCTGTGTAAGTGATATTCAATCAACACTACAGCCAAGTCAATGCCTAGTCTGGGATGCTGAGGAAAACCCTTATTAATGTATTTTTATGTCTAGTTCAGTACTCTGGATGACCACCCTTGTATAACACCCCCCTCTTAGAATCCCCCTGACCTCACTGAGCCAAGAAGTAGGTTTGTTTTGCAAATTAAAAGGTTTATTTGAGAATTTAAACAATATATATATCACACTTTATAATAAATTAATATCTGATAGTACATTTAGACATATGATGTTGATCAACAATGGGTAATCTGGAACTAGCACACTTCTTTACAATCAATGAGGAATTAGTATAGGATGGATAAAGTAGCAAAAATACTTTTATGATTTCAAGGGAAAAGCAATGAGGAATAAAATGCAGTACAGAAATACTTGATATGATTTTAGCAAAAGATAAGATAATCACTTTTTCTCTGGCAATTCACCCCCCTCCCCTATGCAATGTAAGAAATGGAAGGAGATGGAAAGAGGAGCACACAGTTCTCAGGAATGCAATCAAATACAATACAAAATTCAGTTCCCCCCCAGCAAGCTTAGAGGAAACAGGTAGGAGTTTGAAACACAGGCCCAAATTGCTTTTTAAATGTGAAGGCAATGTGATGGCAATGGATGGGAAAATGTGCCAACTGATTTTAATTCCCTCTAGAGATTCAGGGTTCCTAGGAAAAACGGTTCCATAGATATGAACGATTTTGTAAAGGTCGTTTTTCGGATTTAAAGTAACTCAAATTGACAGGTGACAGCTTTGAAAATGACAGGTGACAAGATTTCTAGGAGACAGTTCTAATCAGATTAAAATAGTTGGATTAAATTATTTTAACTAAGAGCTTATTTCTGTCACAATCTGATCTAAGTACTCACTCCTAGCTTTGAAAGGACTGGACCTCGCCACGGATCGGGTCAGGATTGGCTGCGGTTCCCTCGCCACGGACGCTCTCTGCGCGCAGCGCCTGGGTCAGCTCTGCTCTGCTGGGTCTGTCATGCACCGGTTCTGCTCACAGCGTCTGGGTCAGCTCCCCGGATACAGCGGCCTGTGGTTCTCTGGATCTCTGGTCTGCTTTCTGGGTGTCTCTGCTTTCTCTGGGTACAGCACTGCTTCTGGATCTTTCTGGCGCAGGGTTTCAGGCCAGAATCAACAGCTCAGCCCGGCTGTGAATAGTCTGCAAATGATTTTGAGGCCTGCTGAAGAGAACTCAGCTTGTGGGTTAGCCCTGTTCTTTACAAATTCTGAAGTAAAGTCTAAAGATTGATAGATTGAAGTCTGAAGTCTCCCGGCAGAGCGTCCCGCGGAAAGTGAAAAAGGGATCTCCACTTGTCCTGCACTGTCTGCTTTTATGTGTTTAAAAAGTGGGTGTGTGCGCAGCATCACTAAGCCAGCCCCTCTCTCAATTCATCATTGGCCAAGCTTTCCTTTCTCCCTTGATTGGGGGAACTGAGTTGTGAATCAGAGTGATGAGGTAGATTTTATGGCCAGAGGGCCCTCCCCTGTCATCTTTACACACAATCTATATTTGATCCAAATACATATTTTCCCAAATACACAGTTGTTTTTACATCACCTACACACATCATATATCACATGAGGTAGGCACTGTTCCGACTCTGGTGTTTCTAGGATCTTGGGTAAAGAAATGGCAACTTATTTTCGATTTTAGTGGGTTATACAACATTGGTTTTTCATTAAAAATTATACACATATACACGGCCTGTCCATACATACTCCAGTAAATTCCCATGTCTCTAGCTTAAACACAAAGTCTGTAGTATCATTAAATAGCGGGGTTTTGCCCCAGAACATCACACAAATTGGAGTTTGGGCTTGAATTGTGGCAAGGTTTTCATTTTAAGGATCCCCAAATTTCACATTTCTGTCATCTGGTTACCAAGAGTTATCAGCGTTTCTGTAAAATATATATTTGCTTTCAATTCAAAGTACTGCAGTGTTTGAGTCCGCCCCCAAAGTTTGGGGATGACAGTGATCACATGTCTCTACTGGCTGGCAGATCTTTGTTGAAAGGAAACAGTCAAAATCACCATATCCTATTCAAGGGAAAAGGTCTTTTGTGTGGGCTCCAGCAAGCTGAGGTCAACAGACCAGGGGGCCACTTTGCATTTGGTTAGCATGACCATGTGATATCCTGGGTTTTCTAAGGTGAGAAGGTTTCCCAGCCTTTTGGCCTGTTAATCAAATCAGATTGTCTCTGGGAACAGCAGGTGGTTAGATTTCTAATTAACCCACAGTCTTTTGAAGTCCCAATTGTCACAGAAGGCTGATTACCTTCTGAAGTAGCAGTTCTCCTGTCAGAGTTTAAACCGCTAGCGCCGCCTTGAGTCCAAAGCGGGTACTGCATGCATTTTTTTTTGGGATCAGTCTTAAATTAATGCATTTCAAACAAGAGCTTTTACATGGAAGTATATTATCCAGGTTCACCACATGGCACTGGTGTGGTTCTGCAGTAAAATAATTTTGTGCCCATAATTTAACAATATTTGACCTGAAGAAAATGAATTCCCAATAGTTATGGGTTGCTTTTGGCAATCAGCATTGCCCCTTTTGCAATGGTTTCAGGCTACTGTGTGTAGCCCAATGGTGGTTTTAGGCAGTGCCCTTCTGTGCCCACAACATAGGCAAAAATGGGTGGCAGCCTATTCTTCATGCATTTCCCTGTGCATTTTCTGGGAAGTTCTGGCCATCATGATGTTTTCAATGCCAGTAAGGCACAGTTTTTGTGGTAGGGCTCGGATGCATGTGTAAAAACATCCCACAAGCCCCCCCTTCTTGCGATGGCCATTCTGAACCTCCACAGATGGAACTCACATGATCTGGGATGTTTTCCTCATCTTCTTCCGGTAGATGGCACAGTTCAGCATCTTTTCCCCCATCCGGTTAGATCAATCAGTTCTCCTGGCTGGTCCTGATGGGAGGATTGGGCGGTACCCCGAGCCCCTCGGGTCTCTGCTCCCGGTCCCCGGATCGTCCTCCTTGGCCAGTCTCCAGGTATTCTCTCCTAGGATGATAAAGCAAAGCGGTAATACACATTCCTAGACATTTTTCCACCACTATTAATGGTGTGGCGAACATATACATTTTATGAATCAGAAGATATGAACATATACATTTTCTTTTTTAACTTAGGAGACAAGAACATATATATATATATATATATATATATATGTATATATATATATATATATATACAAGGATCACAGAATTGTATATGCTATATGTGGAATATTTTAGGGTTGGAACTGAATTACTCTGGAGCGGCCCCCTCTGGGATTCCAGTGGATTCCTCTAGTTGTTGCAGAGTGTGCCTGGGATGGCAACACTTTAGCTGATTTATATGTACCCACTTGTCTTCCCCCTCTGCCAGACTGCCTTTGGGGATGCAGATCTTATAGGCAACAGGGGAGATCTTGTCTATAATTTCAAACGGTCCCTTCCATGTAGGCAAGAATTTTCTCTGTTTGGCCTGGTTTCTTTGGAAATTGTATAGATAGACCCGATCACCCAAATTATATTCCTTCCGGGTGGTCTTCAGGTCTTAGTGGGTCTTCATGCTCTCGGCTGATCTTTCTAGATTCCGCTGAGCATAGGCAAAAGCATGCTGAAGGTGTTTCCTTAAATTCTCCACATACTGGAGTTGTGGAGGCATTTATCAACGTTTGCTCTTGGGTTCTGTAGAGCAAATGCTGGGGAAGCACCATCTTGCGTCCAGTCATCAACTCAAATGGTGACATTTTGGTTGCAGATGAAGGGGTAGATCTGACGGCCATTAGGACCAGAGGTAATCGAATATCCCAACTTGGCCCAGAATCTGCCACAAACTTTTTTAAGATGCTCACAATGGTTTGGTTATATCTCTCCACTGCTCCAGAAGAAGCTGGCCTGTAAGCAATATGTAGCTTTCTTTTGACCCACAGTATCTCCCACATCTTTGACATTACTTCACTGGTGAAGTGGCTACCTCTGTCTGACTCAATCCTTTGAGGTAGACCAAAACGGGAAAAGATGTGGTTAATCATCAGGGCAGCTGCTGTTTCTGCCTTGCAGTTTGGGGCTGGGAGACATTCTACCCACTTGGTAAACAAGCATGTCACGGTCAACATGTACTTGTTTCCTCTAGACGAGCGGATTACAGGGCCTACAAAGTCAATTTGCAAATCTGACCATGGCAGTGTCATCCCCCTCTTTTGGAGAGGCGCACGGTGTGTGAGGGATGATGGCTTAAATTGTGCACACACAAGACACCCCTTCAAGTATTGGTCGAGGTCCTGCCCCATGTGTGGCCAGTATGCAACCTCTCTTAAGATTTCCAGTGTTGTGTGAAATCCCCTATGACCAGCGGTGGCCGCATCATGGGCGTGACTTAACATCAGGCTTCGGAATGAGTTAGGAACCACCCACTGATCGTGGCCAGCTTTGGATTTCCTTACCAGCAAACCGTCTTGGATTCGGAACATTTTTGGACATTTCATCAACACTCTTAGGTCCTCTTTCCCAATGTAATCGGTATCCGTCAGGGGAAAGTTCTCAGGGTCCTCAAGCTGTTGGTAAAACTTACCAATAATTGGATCCCCCTTCTGAGCTGTAATTAAATCAGCATCAGGGGTCTCCTTACTCCATTGTGTAGTTGAAAGATCATTGTGAGCATTTGTCTGGTACCTAGTGATAGCAGTGACCTGGATTTCCCCCAACAGGGACTCTATTTCTATTAGATCCCCTTGGATGGCCCCGGTTTTGGCCAGCTGATCAGCTAAGTCATTTCCAGTTTTGTCTGGTCCCTCTACTTTGGAATGACCCTTGATCTTTTTCCAGTAGATGGTCATCCCATTCGATGTGACCAGATCATCAATGTTTTGGATTAACTTCCCATGTTTCAAGGGTTTGTTATTAGCACATAACATGCCTCTGGTTTTCCAATTAACCAGGTGCTCCACGAACCCGTTCCGTACATAATCCGAGTCTGTGATTATGACCAGTTCGAGGAGTTGATGTTGGACAGCAGTGAGGATGGCCTGATGCACAGCCATCAATTCTGCCACCTGACTACTTCGGGGACCAATTTTGTATCCAGTGGAGGGTTCTGGTGACTCATTCACCCATGCATTCCCTACGCCGGCCACCAGTTCTTTCTCCCCGTTGTCGTCAACATGGTACGAGCATCCATCCACATAGACAGTGGGCATTCCCTCACACTTGTCTTCTTCAAAGACTTTGTGTGGGGAATTAAGGTATGCCTCCATGTTGTCCTTGATTTTTAGACTTTCGTCCTCGAGACAGTTTTCTCTGACACAATCATGATCTCCGCTATGTGTTCCTCCACAGATGAACCTTTGATGAGGACATCATCTACATAAGCCAGGTTACCCCTCGCACCGAGGTCGGGCATGGCCTTATGTAGGAAAATGTTGAATTCATTGCCGGAGTTGAGGTATCCGAAGGGAGTCCGGGTCCTTGTGTACTGCTGGCCCCCAAAGGTAAAAGCCAGTTTGTATTGGTCCTCCCTACTGACAGGCACGGTCCAGTATCCATTGGTCAGGTCTATTGCAGTGAATACTTGTGACCCTTGAATCTGGGCCAGCCCTTGGTCAATGTAGGGCAGAGGCCATCGGGAAGTATGGACCCGTTTGTTGAGCTCCCTAAGGTCGGTGCAGAGTCTCCACTGGCCGTTTGGCTTCAATATTCCCAGCACCGGATTATTGAAAGTGCTGTGGACTGGACGGATTATTCCCCGGGACTCAAGGTTCTTAATTATTTCAGTAAGGGACTCCATGGATGCGAGAGGCAAATGATATTGCTTCACAAACACTGGAGTCATTCCAGGGTCTGTGGGAATTGTTGTTGTGTGGATGTCGGTGCGACCACAGTCAGATGAGTCTACCGCAAAGAGATCTTGGAAATCCAAGAAAACTTGTTTCAACTTTTGCTTCTGTTCCAGAGTCACACAGGCATCAGCTAGGTTGACTCTCTCTTCCACCATCTGCCTGAAGCCTGGAAAGACTTCTGGTTTGGCTATCTCAGCGGCCTCCTCCAGCTGGGTGGAGAAGTCCCTGGTCAGAGTGCTGATTTGGACTGGAGGCTTCAGGTGGGAAAGGCAGCCCTCATGGACATGGAAAATCACCTCATCCCTCCTGAAGTCACAAGTCACATCTTCCTTACCATAAGGGCAAGAATTGTACACCAGGAAGTTCCCCCCATGCCGGGTGAAAATCCTGTCTGGTGTTGTGTTGTCATCACTGTCACTGTCAAAACAGTCCTTGGGGATTGGTCCTAACAGTTCATTTCCTAGATCAATGTAAAAATGTCGGTCATCAACCGCCATTCCAATAATGGTGCCTGCGGCTAGATTAATACTCTTTAAGTCGCTGTTATCCACCTCTATTGGAATGGTGTCATGTTCTATGTTGACTAATGGTGTTGGGTTTACCCCTAACCCTTGCTGTTGGAGACAAGCATTTAGATGTATATAAGCATCAGGGTTTTTCAATTTTTGTCCTCTTTTAACTTTCACTTCCAGGGAGAATTGTCAGGTCCTTTCTGGGATGGTGACTTCCTCTTTAATCTGAATTTCAACTGCATAAGGTAGCAATTGAGCTGACCTAAATGCTTTTTCTGGATCATCAAAGCCCGTGGGATTATCCGCTAATCGGGACCAAGCTTTGAAGTTTATTAGGTCCAAACTAATGGCAAAGCGATTGAGAATGTCACTGCCTACGTAAAAGGCGGCAGTGACTTCTCGCACGAACCAACAATTATGGACTATGCTCTTGTTGCCAATGGAGATTTTGAGCATACACCTGCTTGGCAGGAGATGTTTGGAATTAGGTGCTTCCAGGTCCATTTCCCATTTGTCTATCAGTTTGAATGTGGGAATGGCTGGATCTTTTGGGTTTTGGCGGAACATGGCTTCGCTAATGAAGCTCTTACCGTTGCTCACACACACTCGAGCGAGAACAGAGTCCTTCCCATCATTTAACTGAACAGGGATGAACAACTGCTCTCCAATTTGCTGAATATCAGCCAGGCTCTGAACTGACTTCACATCTTTCTGGACTATAGGAGTGAGAGTTTCTGATTGTGGATTAGTAAAGAATTTCAGGGTGTTTCCTTCCAGTGTGGAATACCACCTTAAACTGGAAGGAAGGTTGATTTTCAGAAATAGAGAGGACCCCCCATCACCAGTCTGTTGTCATACTGCTATTACTGTCACGTCTGGAATTTGGTTGTTCTGGAAGTGAAATTCTACTTGGTCAGATTTTTGTTCAACCATGTGGCAAGTGCCGTTTAAACTAACATGGTTGACACTCTGTTTTAATTTTATTGGTCGGCTAGTCTGGGTCAAGAGGACCTTGTTTACACAATCTATTAGGGTTGACAACCTTCTCAGGAGGTCATTCCCTAGTAAACAAGGGGTGCCCTCTGGAGTCACTACTATGACCGGGTGTTTCACCTTGTGTCGCCCAATTTTAATGTCCAAGTCTGCGGTCCCCTCAACGGGAATTTCCTTCCCGTCAAAGTTCTGCAGTTGTCCAGGAAGAGAGGTGAGAGGAATTCGGTAATTCTCCCCCCTTCCTGCATTTAGTTCCTCAAAGGCCCTTTTGGACAGAAGGGTAGCTTGGGATCCAGTGTCCACCAGTGCCAAAATTGTACCCTGCCCCTGTACTTGTACCGGGGCATAGTATCTTCCCTCCTTCTCCTTAAGGGGGCACAGATAATGCACATTTTTGGACAACTGGTGGGCTAACTTTCTGGTTTTGGACATGGCGAGAGAAGAGATTTGGGCAGAATTCTGTGGAGAGTCTTGGGAATCTGAAAGAAAAAGTTGCCAACTGGAGATCAGAGGCATTGTGGGTTCCCCTGGTTCCGGTTCTGGGCCACCCCCCCTTTTGGAGGCAGTCACCAGGATGGGTTTGAACCAGGGGATTTCGGTATTGTGGGTTCTGGGATGAGATGATGGGCGGCGGTAGCTCAGTCTCCACATCTCCCCAGTCTGAATTGGCGTCCCTTGGGACCCATTGGGACCCATTTTTCCTTGGGAGGAGTTCCCCCATCTCTAAAGGAGAAGATCCTTTCCCCAGGATCCTCTGAGGATCCCTCTCGCTCAAATTGGAAGATCTGTACCACCTCCACAAACTGGGTCTGTTTGGGTACTTTGTTTCTCCTACCTCCTCTCTGCCCCTTGGGTGGCAGACTTTCAGGGGTAGGATATTTTGTTTCCGGTTCCTGGTTTTCCAGGGGCTGTTTACAAGTTGGGAAGGAAGCTTCCTCCAAGGCTTTACACACCCCTTCCCCTTGTGCCTCCTCCCTGGGAACCGGTGGGTTATCGGGGTGCTGCCCCCATCATTGTTCTGGAGCACTAGGTCCAGAGTTTGGGGCATTCTGTGGTGGCATGCTCATCTGAGGGTTCTGTTGAGCCCTCAGTATGTGACCCAGATCCCGTGCCATATTTTGGACCTGGCGCTCAAGTTGTGAAACCCGCTCAGGCTGATACGGGGCTCTATTTTCTCCCCTGGGCTGATCCCGGGAAGGGTAGCTATCCCTTCTCTGGTAATACCCCGGATTGGGAAGATTTGGGTACCCCTCCACTCTTGGCCTCCCCTCTCCCGGATTAGGTTGTCTGGGCTCAAGGAATTGGGGAAAGAAGGATGGATGATTTTGGGGTTGGAAATTGGGTGGATACCTGGGAAAAAAGTTCTGGCCAGGATTTGGTGAATTTCTGCCCTCCTGGGGGAAGTTAGGAGGGAAGTTCCCCGGGTTAGGCGCTTGGCTGGATCCCACCCCCTTGGGCTGGAGGAGTCCACACATAACCCAGGATGGGCCGGTTTCCCTTGTAGTGGGGACTTACATAGTCAGGGGAGTGGGGGACACCATTTGTGGGACTACCTCCTCGGCTCCATGTCTGTGACTGGCCTGAGCGCCTTCTGGGCTGTGAATTATTTGGTGCAGGCAGGTTTTTAGGCCCCCCCATCTCCAAATCTAAAACAGGGGCAACCTTTACCTCTGCCACCTTGGCAGCAGCAGGGGTGCTGTTGGTTTTGGGGTTTTTCGGCGCATTATTTTTATTTTCGATGGGCTTCTGCACCTCATAGATCCGGGTAGCCTTTTCAATGACCCAGTCTAAAGATCTTTTCTCATGACAATCTCTCACAAGCTGGGTCATTATGTATTTGGGTAAGGCATGGAAAAACGTATTGATAAATTCTCTGCTATCCGTGCGCACCCTTCTGGTGGTCTGCGCAAAAGCACGTTTTAATTCTTGCACAAACTCTTGTGGGGCCTGATCCTCCCCACATTGCAAATTGTAGGCTGCCTTGCGAGCCTCTTGAGGATTTCTGTGAACAGAAAAATGTTTCAAGATGGCCGCCTTATAGGTGGACCATCTTAAATGATTTTGGTCTTCCAGCCCCGCAAAGAAACTTGAGTATTCTCGGGAGAATGTCCATTTGACGTACTGGATGCAGCTACTGCTGTCCTTCAAATGGAAAGTCTCCCTCATTTGCTCATAGAGCTCCAAGTGTTCCCAAACGGAATACTTGGCGTTCTTATGATAAGGAGTGATGACACTCCTGATTGCCTTTATTTGTTTCAATGGGTCCTTAAGCAAGGCCCTTTTTGCCTTATTTGCCCTTTTGGTTCGGGTAACCCTGGTCCATTCATCCTCTGACTCAGAAGCGCTGCTCCCAGAGGTGCCCGTCTGATCTTCCAGGTTTTCCCGGATTCTGTGAGCATGGGACTGGCTGGCAGAATGTGGGGACCTGGTCTCCTGTGTCCTGTGACACTCAGAGGAGTCTTCAGATCCCTCCTTGCTACCAGGATTTGCTGGGTATCCCCCCCACTGACCTAACTGGGCAGTGGTTTTCAGGATGCCCTTAATGGGCCTACTATCCTGGGGTTCCCCACTAAATTGCACTGTGCTTGGGTGCCCATACCCGGATACCCGCCCATCCATTGCTGGGAGGTACTGGCCTATGAGCCCCATACTTCTAGCTGGATAGTAATCTGCCATCCCCGTGGCCCTGGGCTCATGTGCACGAGGGGACATGGGGGTGGCAGAGTCCAGGGACTGGGAGAGATGAAGGCCTCTGGTACTAGGGCTCCTGAGGTTATGCTCAGGAGTTTCTCTTTCCCAGCGAACCTCATCTCTATCCGCCCCTGCTTCCTGTTGCAATGCAAGAGCCTGCGCTTTCAGTTCCTCAGTTAAGGCCTTACTAGACTCTATCAGTCTCTCCTGCATCGCTACCTGTTGCTGGAGCCTATCATTGTGCTGACAGAGAGCCTCATTTTCTCTCTGTGCCTCCTGATTGGTCCTGGAGTACTGGGCCAGTCTCTGCTTCAGGAGGGTTACCACCTGAGCTGTGTCCCTATTGGCCTGCTCCTTTCTTGCCAGAGCATCCTCCACCCTCCTGGTGTGCTCTAACAAGTTCTGGTGTTCTTTTTGGAGGTCACCCAGTCCCTGAAGGGCTAGGTGATTTTCTTCCATTTTCCTTTTTAAGTGGCAGACTTCCTGGCCTAAGGTATCCCTTTCCTGACTAAGAGCCTGCATCTGTGCCGCCAGGTCGTCCCTTTGCCTTTGGAAGGCACCAGCTTTCTGGCGCTCCTGATCAAACTCTGCCTGGGTATCCAGGTCTTTCAGAATCAATGTATTGCTTTCCTCTTTCTGTCTGTCTAATCAAATTTGCAGGGTGGATACCTGCTCTGTGCATGCCCTGAAGTCCAGTTGTTGCTCCAGATTTTTCTGGCTCTGCAGAAGGGAGTCCAAACCTTCTTGGTACTCCTTCTGCAAGGCCAGAAATCTGGTATCCTGGTCAGCCTTCTCCTGTTGCAGTCTATCCATGTCCTCTTTTATTTTAATGATATACTGCTTACTATCATTTTCTGACTCCTGGCTCCTCTGCAGCCTCTGCTTAGAAGAGACCAGGTCAGATTGGGCCTTTTCTAACGCCAGCTGTTGCCTACTTGCCAGATCTTGGCCTTTAGCACATTTGTCCTGCATGGCTCCCATATATAGATACAAATATGCCGCTATCCTAACCATCTTGTCGTGTTCATCTTTAACTTTAGGAGCCATGTATAATTCACTCAGGGCCACATGTAATGGACCCTGATCTCTCCATTTATCTGACCCTGTTTCAGTGACCTGTTGCGCGATTGCCTGCAGCCAGACCGTTTGGTCCTGATGAGTCCACTCACCTCTCACAAATAGCTTATGTAAGAAGTGCTCTCTGGCTATTTTCATATCTACCAAGGTCGTCATTCTGGAATTTGAGTTCCTTCCTGACTTACAGGAGTTTGTATTTTATTTTGCAAAACAGACCGTTTCCTTAGAGCGTTCCTTTGAGGGGTGCTTTCACAGTGTAAAACAGCGTGGTGATCTAACCGGATATGTGTATCTGGTCAGTTCGCACACTGTATTAATCTGCACAAATGGTAAATCTAACCCAGAATATCCCGGCTCGAGCCTCCACTTTTGTAAGCGATATTCAATCAACACTACAGCCAAGTCAATGCCTAGTCTGGGATGCTGAGGAAAACCCTTATTAATGTATTTTTATGTCTAGTTCAGTACTCTGGATGACCACCCTTGTATAACACCCCCCTCTTAGAATCCCCCTGACCTCACTGAGCCAAGAAGTAGGTTTGTTTAGCAAATTAAAAGGTTTATTTGAGAATTTAAACAATATATATATATCACACTTTATAATAAATTAATTTCTGATAGTACACTTATGATGTTGATCAACAATGGGTAATCTGGCACTAGCACACTTCTTTACAATCAATGAGGAATTAGTATAGGATGGATAAAGTAGCAAAAATACTTTTATGATTTCAAGGGAAAAGCAATGAGGAATAAAATGCAGTACAGAAATACTTGATATGATTTTAGCAAAAGATAAGATAATCACTTTTTCTCTGGCAATTCACCCCCCTCCCCTATGCAATGTAAGAAATCGAAGGAGATGGAAAGAGGAGCACACAGTTCTCAGGAATGCAATCAAATACAATACGAAATTCAGTTCCCCCCCAGCAAGCTTAGAGGAAACAGGTAAGAGTTTGAAACACAGGCCCAAATTGCTTTTTAAATGTGATGGCAATGGATGGGAAAATGTGCCAACTGATTTTAATTCCCTCTAGAGATTCAGGGTGAGTGGGAGATGCGTGTTGGTATTAGTTCAGGCTCACTTTAGCAATGCTCTAGGAGTTATTACCAAGTTGCAAACGGATTTTAACAAAGGAAAGAATGGAGCTTCTATTTTGACAAGTGGAGAAATTGAGCCAAAATCGCAAATCGCGGTAAATTCGCGAGTGTGTGAATCGCGATTACATTAATATAAGGAGTAGCAAGTCGGTTCTAGGTTCGTTGGAAAGCTGAGATTCCAAGTTTCTAGGACAAACGGTTCCAGAGATATGAACAATTTTGTAAAGATCGTTTTTCGGATTTAAAGTAACTCAAATTGACAGGTGACAGCTTTGAAAATGACAGGTGACACGATTTCTAGGAGACAGTTCTAATCAGATAAAAATAGTTGGATTAAATTATTTTAACTAAGAGCTTATTTCTGTCACAATCTGATCTAAGTACTCACTCCTAGCTTTGAAAGGACTGAAACTCGCCACGGATCGGGCCACGGATGCGGTTCCCTCGCCACGGACGGTCTCTGCACGCAGCGCCTGGGTCAGCTCCGCTCTGCTGGGTCTGTCATGCACCGGTTCTGCTCACAGCGTCTGGGTCAGCTCCCCGGATACAGCGGCCTGTGGTTCTCTGGATCTCTGGTCTGCTTTCTGGGTGTCTCTGATTTCTCTGGGTACAGCACTGCTTCTGGATCTTTCTGGCGCAGGGTTTCAGGCCAGAATCAACAGCTCAGCCCGGCTGTGAATAGTCTGCAAATGATTTTGAGGCCTGCTGAAGAGAACTCAGCTTGTGGGTTAGGCCTGTTCTTTACAAATTCTGAAGTAAAGTCTTGGTCTCTGAAGATTGATGGATTGAAGTCTGATGTCTCCCGGCAGAGCGTCCAGCGGAAAGTGAAAAAGGGATCTCCACTTGTCCTGCACTGTCTGCTTTTATGTGTTTAGAAAGTGGGTGTGTGTGCAGCATCACTAAGCCAGCCCCTCTTTCAATTTATCATTGGCCAAGCTCTCCTTTCTCACTTGATTGGGGGCACTGAGTTGTGAGTCAGAGTGATGAGGTAGATTTTATGGCCAGAGGGCCCTCCCCTGTCATCTTTACACACTATCTATATTTGATCCAAATACATATTTTCCCAAATACACAGTTGTTTTTACATCACCTACACACACCATATATCACATGAGGTAGGCACTGTTCCGACTCTGGTGTTTCTAGGAGCTTGGGTAAATAAATGGCAACTTATTTTCGATTTTAGTGGGTTTTAAAACATTGGTTTTTCATTAAAAATTATACACATATACACGGCCTGTCCATACATACTCCAGTAAATTCCCATGTCTCTAGCTTAAACACAAAGTCTGTAGTATCATTAAATAGCAGGTTTTTGCCCCAGAACATCACACAAATTGGAGTTTGGGCTTGAATTGTGGGCAAAGTTTTCATTTTAAGGATCCCCAAATTTCACATTTCTGTCATCTGGTTACCAAGAGTTATCAGCGTTTCTGTAAAATATATATTTGCTTTCAATTCAAAGTACTGCAGTGTTTGAGTCCGCCCCCAAAGTTTGGGGATGACAGTGATCACATGTATCTCCTGGCTGGCAGATCTTTGTTGACAGGAAACAGTCAAAATCACCATATCCTATTCAAGGGAAAAGGTCTTTTGTGTGGGCTCCAGCAAGCTGAGGTCAACAGACCAGGGGGCCACTTTGCATTTGGTTAGCATGACCATGTGATATCCTGGGCTTTCTAAGGTGAGAAGGTTTCCCAGCCTTTTGGCCTGTTAATCAAATCAGATTGTCTCTGGGAACAGCAGGTGGTTAGATTTCTAATTAACCCACAGTCTTTTGAAGTCCCAATTGTCACAGAAGGCTGATTAGCTTCTGAAGTAGCAGTTCTCCTGTCAGAGTTTAAACCGCTAGCGCCGCCTTGAGTCCAAAGCGGGTACTGCATGCATTTTTTTTTTGGATCAGTCTTGAATTAATGCATTTCAAACAAGAGATTTTACATGGAAGTATATTATCCAGATTCAGCATATGGCACTGGTGTGGTTCTGCAGTAAAATAATTTTGTGCCCATAATTTAACAATATTTGACCTGAAGAAAATGAATTCCCAATAGTTATGGGTTGCTTTTGGCAATCAGCATTGCCCCTTTTGCAATGGTTTCAGGCTACTGTGTGTAGCCCAATGGTGGTTTTAGGCAGTGCCCTTCTGTGCCCACAACATAGGCAAAAATGGGTGGCAGCCTATTCTTCATGCATTTCCCTGTGCATTGTCTGGGAAGTTCTGGCCATCATGATGTTTTCAATGCCAGTAAGGCACAGTTTTTGTGGTAGGGCTCGGATGCATGGGTAAAAACATCCCACAAGCCGACTGAGCCTGGCTCAGCCAGACTGAATGGGGGACAGATGTGTATATCTGGGACCTCTCACTTACCAATTTGTTCAGAATCTGAAGTCGAAGCTTAGCAAGAAGAAGCTGTTCCTTGAATCCCAGCTGGAGGACAAGTCTGTTGCTGCAATTTCTTCATGTAATACAAGAGCTGCCATGTTCTTCCAAGGACTGATCCAGAGAGGACCTGCGAAGCAGACCTCTCCCTGAACTACGAGAGACTATCGTGCAAACTGCTGCTCTTCAATCAAAGTGCTCTGGAAGCTAGTCCTGTGTGCCTGCCATCCAGAGAAGGGGTCTTTGTGAGTCCTTAAGAAGAGTGCCAGACATTGAAGAAGTCCATTGGTGTCACCCAGGGTCCCAAAGTGAATTTTGTGACCGTTGAAATCCATTGCTGTCTACTGCGCAGAAGCACCCTGGCATAGTGCTGCTGGACACCCAGAGCTGCGAAAGTTCCAAACTGCCTAAGAGCATTTCAAGGGACATCCTTGCCATCATCACTGACCACTTTTTCCAGCCAGAGCGAGCCCTGAGTCGCTGTGTGCAGATGAAGGTCCTTTGGTGTGTTTCCCACCACCAGAAGCTAAAGAAAACATCCGGAGGGTCCATACTTGGTGAGGGTGCGAGGTCCACACCAGGCTACCAGCAGCTGTCCAGAGGTCCGTGCTGTTGCTGCAGCACTGATGAAGCGAAAGTCGGAAAACTGTGATATTCGGAAACCCGGCACCAAAAGTGACCTCTGCGCCGGTCGCCGCCAGAAGTCATTGAAGGGTCCTAGGGCCTTACTCTCATCTGCCAATCCTTTAAGGAGCCCACAACAAGTTTCATCCTCACAGGACTTCTACAATCATTGACCACAATAGGAGAGCACCACAAGGAGTAAAACTGCTGCACTTCATAAAGACTTTGATTCCATTTTTATCGTGGACTCAGTGGCCCTCATTACAAGTCAGGCGTTAAGGGTTTAACGGCGCTGTAAACCCTTAACGCCTGATTCACACTTTAACGCCTGCTTTTTGCAGGTGTTAAAGTCCAAGCCACTAAGCGACCTTGGTGCTAATTACGGCACCATAATTTACGGTGCCGTAATTAGCACCTTCCCCATCCCCATTATGCCCTATGGGGCAAAAATGGGAATGGGGAAGGGCAAATGGTGAATGGGGAATTACCGCCCCACTCACCTCGGAATGGGGCGGTAATTCCGCCATCCACCATGGCGGAATCCGGCATGGACCATGGTGCTAATAGCACCATGGTCCACCGCCGGACTTATAATGAGGACCAGTATCCCAGTGGCCCCTTCTTCCAAGGGGGTCCATCCTCAGAGGGAATTGTCAATGAAACCGAGAAACCCTGCTACTTCGCCTGCCAAGGCACCAAAGGTACTGTGACGAAGAAGAGCATATTCTAGCCTCAGGAGTCGTCCAGGGGTCCCACAGAGGGGCGCAAGCACAAGAAACGAAAAGTATTTTAGTGCAGCCTTAAGCCTGAGTAGGGATGGGGCAGTCATATGTTTGTGTGACGTTGTTGGGTAATTACAATGCATAAAGTTGTGCCACACATCAGGGGTCTGGCAGGGTGGATGCTGTGCTGAAAGAAAAACACATGTGCAGAGGGGTAGTGTATACGGCAATGGGGTAAAAGGGCAAGTAGATAGGGCTTCATGTTATTACATATATTTAGCCTTAGTAACCACATTTTTGCCTTTACTTTATTGAGCAAGAGATCAGCCATATTTTAGCAGGCCAGTGGGAAGGCCTGCAGGGGTTGCCAGTGTTAGCTAAATGGCAACAGTTTTTATTTAATGGAATTTAATTTCTGCTCCTGTGCAGAGAACATCAAGCAGTGAATGTCAGGCTGGTGCAAGATGCCAAACAGTGTCCAATTAACTCTCGCAAGGGAGGATTTTGTCACGGGCACAAAGCTATATTTTTATTTTAGCCTTGCCAGGACTGAGGAGGAGGACAGAAGCCCATCCGTACCTCTGCCACCATCCCAGCCATCCTTCACGAAGCAGGACCGTCGACCGCTACACATAGGTGAAGCCCTTTGCAGCCGCAAGTGCCCAGACACCTCTACTATCCTCTGTGTGTGCCCTCAGCTCGGAGCTGCTACGCTACTTATCATCTGCGACGCCGATGCACAGCTGCTCTTTCACAAGAACCACGTGTGCTGACCCTAAGATGGCTGCCGCAATGGATTTCGATTGCCATGAGCGTTGCTGAGCAATGAGATGCCAGAACCTCCTGATTGGCTCCAGCATCCCTTATTCGTACTACAGCAGCGCCGGAAGGCGTGAGCCGGCAATTTGTATTGAAGGCCAGGTATTTAAGGCTGTACGCCTGTCTTGGCCTGTTTTTAGCCTTGCCAGGACCAAGGAGGAGGGCAGGAGCCCATCCGTACCTCTGCCACTGTCCTAGCCATCCTGCACGAAGCAGGACCGCTGACCGCTACACATAGGTGAAGCCCTATGCAGCTGTAGTCCCCAGACACCGCTATCATCTCTGTGTGTGTGCCCCCAGCTCGGAGCTGCTACGCTCCTTATCATCAGCGACGCTGATGAAAGCTGTTCCTCCACAAGAACCGCGTGTGCTAACCCTAAGATGGCCACTGCAATGGATTTCGATTTCCGTGAGTGTTGCTGAGCAACGAGATGCAGAACCTCTTGATTGTCTCCTGCATCCCTTATTCATGCTACAGCAGCGCCGGAAGGCGTGAGCCGGCCATTTGTTTTGAAGGCCATGTATTTAAGGCTGTGCGCCGGTCATTCTGGCCTGAACAATGTCCACACTACTCCTCGGGGTAAGAAGCTTCCCACACCCACCCAAGCTAGCAATGTACTTTCATCGCGCTCTGACTTCTCATCTAAGCACCCCCAATCAATGGCCTTTCTCATTCCACTGCCGTGCCTTTTATGTATGCTACTTTTCGCACCAGTCCGTTCTAACTGTTTGTTGCCTCTCAACTTTGCCCTCATCCTGCTACCTCTTACCAGCGCGACCGTAGGCACCACCTATAACTTAGCGTGCGCACCTGAGCCACCCCTCAGCTTGTACCACAATCATCCTTGAGCCACACTATTGTTTGACACATATGCCCACAGCTCTACAGGTACTGTTGTTACTATAAATGCTTTTTCCTTATTTCCTACACCCACTGCTTTACAGGCACTGTTATTATTACGAATGCCTTTTGCCTAACAAGTATGCCCGCTGCTCTACAGGTACTACTGTTACTACGAATGCTTTTTGCTTAATTCGTATTCCCACTGCTCTACAGGCACTGCTGTTACTACAAATGCTTTTTGCTTCATTCGTATGCCCACTGCTCTACAGGCACTGCTGTTACTACGAATGCTTTTTTGCTTAATTCGTATGCCCACTGCTCTATAGGCACTGTTGTTACTACAAATGCTTTTTGCTTAATTCGTATGCCCACTGCTCTACAGGCACTGTTGTTACTACAAATGCTTTTTGCTTAATTCATATTCCTACTGCTCTACAGGCACTGTTTGTTATTACGAATCCTTTTAGCAATGTCCTCTATCGTCTGATCACAATTTGTGCTTAATATTTCTCACTTGCCACATTCCCCTCCTGCATGTGCTGATCTAATTGCGAGGAGATCCGCGTTGCAAGGTCTTGACCTTAGATCAGTGTAAGCAGCCATTTTAGGATCATCCGCCATTTTAGTTTCTCCCTCTAGAAGTCACCCTGTGTTCTAAGATGGAGGACAATGTCATTCTGAATGTAACATGGCCGTCTTGACCTCTGTGTATAAACTAATGTATAACTTGCCTGCAGGCTACATGTTGGGGTCATGAACTGAGACCTTGTCCTTCTCTGACCTGTGTGTAGACGATTACTTGCGCCAACTAAGCTAATCCATGAGCATATGTTAAACACAATGGGCCTCATTACGACTCAGGCGGTAAGGGGTTTACGCCGGCGTAAACAGCGCCGAACCTTACCGCCTGAGTACGAGGTCCCTTAGCGCCATGGCGGACTTAACACCTGCTTTTAGCAGGTGTTAAAATCCATGGCGCTAAGGGACCATGGAGTTAATTACGCCACCGTAATTTAGGGTGGCGTAATTAACGCCTTCCCCACTCCCATTATGCCCTATGGGGCAAAAATGGGAATGGGGAAGGGTAAATGGGGATTGGGGACTTACCGCCCCGCCAAGGTCGGAATGGGGCGGTAAGTCCACCAACCACCATGGCGTAAACGTAGTTTACGCCATGGTGGTAAAGTCACGTCCCAGGCGGTAACTTACCGCCTGGGTCGTAATGAGGCCCAATGTATTCAAATACCGAAATGTGCACACTTGTTTGACTACATTGTATAAAACTGTTTGAGAAGGTTTAACATGAAATCCTAAGATATACTGTTGCCATTGAGGCTTGTTAGTGAATATATTAAAGGTAAACCCTAAATGTACAGATGGACGAACTCAGCACGAACCCTAGATCCGTAATGTATTAAATTATATTAACGTGGAAATGGGTTGAACATCATGATTTCGAGGGTATATAGAGTGCGGCTATTCTAATGTACAGTCCCACTCACTGAGCACACCGAACCGAGCTGGTGTTCACTGTGTTGTACTGAGGGCTGATAGCTATCTGTTGCTTTGTCCTTTGAAACTGTTCAGTATAAAATAAAGATCTTTTGTATGTTCCTTTGTAACCCGCGTTTGGTGTATTTCCTTTTGGGGTACTCAGCCTCGATATCTTCTTTTTGTTTACACAGTTGGCGCCTGAATAGGGACCCTCAAGATGCTGGATCGTCGAAGGTTGACACGAGCTATCGGACGGTGATCGGACGGTGTAACAAAATAAAGGGGCCCCTTTCTGAAAGAGACGTGACACCTCAGCAGCGCTGCACGACTCGATCTCTGGATGATGAGCTTGTGGTCCGAGACGGCATCTTGACGAGGGTCCACTTATTGACGCAGGCAGATTTGCCTAAATCACCAAACACGAGGTAAGATTAGTTAGAAAAGAATCTTTGAAATCCGATCTGACCTCCTTAGGATTGATCAGGTGAGTCGTGACCCAATTCTTAAGTATCCTGATAATTTGTTTTTGCGCATTGTATCTGCAAATACAATTATTGACCAGGTAACACCAATATTTTGATATACCTGAGAATTGTCTACCTGCTTCAGGGCGTTATTCCGCAGTGATAGGCAAAAAGGCTAGACCTGCAGCATTCGATATTTTACAGAATTGGAAGAAAGAAGCTTTGTCACAGCTTAAGAGTAGAGAAAAACATGCGTGCCGTCATAAGACGAACGCCGAAAAAGCGTTGTTATATGACCAAGATAAACAGTCTGAATCGACTAGGAATATGGATAGGCTTTTCTCACTTGGCATTCAGAAAATCTATACTTCTAAAGACTTTCATATTTCTGATGAATTTATTGACAAATTGTTAAATGAACCAAGGCCTGGTCCCTCTGCGCCACCTCCGTATGTTCCTCTTCCTGCCGTTTTACCTCTCCCTGCTGTTATTCCTGCTCTTCCTGCTGTTGTGCCTGTTGTCCCTGCTCCTTCTGTTGTTCCTCTTACTTCAGTCGTTGTTCCTCCACCTGCTCCTCCGCCTCTTCCTATTGCACCAGTAATAGTACCTCCGCTGAACTTGCCTACCCTTCCTCTTCCAAGTGGTCCTGCACCGCTTGTCGTTCATCAAGGAGTGAGATCAAGGGTTGTCACTCGTAATGCTGTACCTCCAGTGACGAAGCAGAATTTGATTGCATGGGCTAAACATTGTATGGAGAGAGATGATCGAGCTAATGTTTTTGCCACACTTTCTAATATGGACAATTTTCCTGAGAAAAATGTTTTTATTGAGGGATTAGGGACACACTTATGTGTAATGTGGGACAGACTAAACAATACAGATGTCCTACAAGGGTTGAGGGATCTGAACACCTTAGCACTTTCTAGATACACTGTGGAGAAAGTACAAGAGCATGTTGAGAGGATATTTGAGTATAGGAAGGGGTTGGAAAGGTTACAGAATGAGGATGACGATGAGGATAGTATGTATGTACAGAAACGGTTCCTTCCTTGTCGTAAATTGATATCCGAAGAATCACGAATTTGTATGAAAGATGCGATTAGATGGATTTCAGACATGTCGATAACTCCAGTTGAAGTATATGACACGTATAGTCAGTATATGCCAGAAATTAAGAGGAAAGTGATACAGGTAATGGTAGAGTACCTACAGGATGAATGTGTGAAAAGAAAGATTTGTTGTCCCACAGAATTATTGAGTATTCATAAGAGAGCTTTTTCACTTGACACTTCTTCGACTGCTTTAGCGCTCGATTTGTCTCTGTTGCTTAGTAAGCGTTCGGAGTTGCCTACTTCTCAGTTGCCTATGAGATAGGTTCCTCTGACATATTTATTGAAAGTTGAGATTGCGGCTAATGCTGTAGCAGGTACACCTGCTTGAGAAATTCCTGCACATTATGTGTCGCAGTTTGTTCACATTCCGTTCTCAAGACAGGAAGTGAACACCATTAGACAATCTAGTCCCAACATTAGGAAAAATCTGGCAGGATTCTATCAAGAAATGGAGTCTGTCTTGCAGTCCTCAGTATTTACCTTAGGTGATACTGATCTGTTATTTCCTGTACTCCTGCCCGTAGATTTGTGGAAAGAAGTTAGGACTATAGATGATGTAGCAGGGTTAGGAGATACATGGGCTAACATACTTAGACTCGATGGCGAAAGGCTAGCTGGTGAGCGGCCGCCTCAGGTGATACTAAGTTTACCTGACAGAATTATTGCTAAATTGAAAACCTTAATTCCTGAAAAGAGAATTATTTGGGACAAGCTTACGGCCTGTGTCCAAGGGAAGTCTGAGGGTGCTACCGAGTTCTTTAATCGGTTCGAACAGGTATTCTCGGATTTCAGTGGACAAGACTTAGGCACAGAGTCTGGGAAAAGATTATTTGTAGACAAATTTGTGCATGAATTGTTGCCTGACATCCAGTCGTAAATGATGTCTTCTGAGAGTGCTTGGCAAGCGAAATCTCAATCAGAAGTGCTGCACATGGCTCAGTACTATGAGAATCGTGTCAATAATGAAAAGGAAAGAGTCGAGAAGAGAAAAGGTGATTTGAAGACAAAAGTTGTATTGCAGCAAATTGTCAGAAGTCCTAGAGGGGATAGTTCGCAGATTAGAGGTCAGTATGTTCCACAAGGAAGTATGCCCTTGGGTCCTGTAAAGATTAACCAATGTGCCTTTTGTAGGCAAGTGGGTCATTGGCGTGCACAATGCCTGGTCCTTCGACAAAGGTCAAATAACGCATTTGGAAACATGGGTAGATGATCCAGAGGTCGCCTGGGTGTAGGGGGCCCTGGTAGAGGTCAGTTTGCACAGGATCAACAGCAACCTGTTTCACAGGATAATCAGGTACCAAATGTGAATACTAGAAACATATTCGACCATCCTTCTGCTGCTTACCTCTCTCAAGAACTTCCTTTTGATGACATTCTGTTTCGTTTGGATTGCCTGAAGCAGGGTTTGGAACCGACGCCTATTCCCGTTAATCAGAAAGGTACCTACGTTCAGATGATAGTGGGAAATAGGAAACATCTATTCTTGATAGATACAGGGGCACAGAAGTGTTCCATTGATCATTCTCGGGTTCCAAACATTCCACTGACAGGGCAAACCGATATTTCTGTAGGGTTTTCTGGCACACCAGTTGTTTGTCCAGTTTCTTCACCGGTACCTATTTCTTTGGGTCCCTTTACGGACCACTGTCCATTCCTTTTGACTTCGAATTGTGGAGAGAATTTGCTGGGGTTAAATCTGTTGAAAGAATTAAATGCAGTAATTCATTGTTCTTCTGACGGAGTGCGTCTGACGATTTCACCACAGCAATTTTCTGTCTCTCAATTCTTGACTAGACCTTTTCCGCCAGAATTCAGTGATGTACCAGAGAGTTTATGGGCAGTTGACGCCAATGATGTCAGTGCTTTGAAGATCGAGCCTGTTGAGATAGTTCTGAAACATGGAGTAAAGCTGCCACGTATTCCACAATATAAGATTTCAGTTGAGGGTGAACAATAGTCCAATTTTGCCCGTGTACAAGAAAGGCGATAATGCAATTCCTTTTCGTTTCATAATTGATCTACGTGCCATCAATAAGGTTGTCGCTCCGCAATTTCCAATTGTGCCTGATGTGACGACGATATTAACTATGATTCCGGCTTCAGCTACTTACTTTATTGTTGTGGATCTGAAGAATGCTTTCTTTAGTATTCCTATACACAAGGACAGTAGATACTTGTACGTGTTCACCTTAGGGGGACGCTTGTTCACCTTCACCCGTGCACCGCAAGGTTACACTGAAAGTCCTAGCATCTATAGTAGGGCTTTGAAAAAACAGCTTGATACCCTTGAATTGCCCTCTACTTGTACATTGCTTCAGTATGTTGATGACTTGCTTTTGGCTGCCGATTCTGAGAGCGCTTGTACGGAGGGCACTGTGCAGCCATTTTAGGATCATCCGCCATTTTAGTTTCTCCCTCTAGAAGTCACCCTGTGTTCTAAGATGGAGGACAATGTCATTCTGAATGTAACATGGCCGTCTTGACCTCTGTGTATAAACTAATGTATAACTTGCCTGCAGGCTACATGTTGGGGTCATGAACTGAGACCTTGTCCTTCTCTGACCTGTGTGTAGAGGATTACTTGCGTCAACTAAGCTAATCCATGAACATATGTTAAACACAATGTATTCAAATACCGAAATGTGAACACTTGTTTGACTACATTGTATAAAACTGTTTGAGAAGGTTTAACATGAAATCCTAAGATATACTCTTGCCATTGAGGCTTGTTAGTGAATATATTAAAGGTAAACCCTAAATGTACAGATGGACGAACTCAGCACGAACCCTAGATCCGTAATGTATTAACTTATATTAACGTGGAAATGGGTTGAACATCATGATTTCGAGGGTATAAAGAGTGTGACTATTCTAATGTACAGTCCCACTCACTGAGCACACCGAACCGAGCTGGAGTTTGCTGTGTTGTACTGAGGGCCGATAGCTATCTGTTGCTTTTTCCTTTGAAACTATTCAGTATAAAATAAAGATCTTTTGTATGTTCCTTTGTAACCCGCGTTTGGTGTATTTCCTTTTGGGGTACTCAGCCTCGATATCTTCTTTTTGTTTTCACACAATGACCCTAAAGACAAAGCCGCCGCTACCCTCACCAAAGAACTTAAGAACTTAGGCTTCATACAAAAAGTCACAAGCCCTACCCACTCTAAAGGCTGCACCCTAGATTGGGTTGCAGACCACAACTGCTCCTCCACCATCACATCCAATATTGCTCATCCTTGGACTGACCACAAATGTATCCAGTTTACGATACTCTTAACTTCAATCACTAAAACTCTTACCTATATCCCTCCAGTGCAGGTGAGAAGTTCAAAAAAACTCAACAAGGACAACTCCGCCCATACCTGGATGTCCCAGAACTATCTCCCCCCTTCTCCAATGACCCTAACATATTAGCAGACTTATACAAGGATACACTCAGTAAAGCTATCAATTCCATAGCCACACTCGAATGCAAAAAAGAAAGAAAGTCACTACACTCCAACTCTTGGTTCACTGAGGAACTACAGGCCCTACGCTCCAGAAAATGGAAGGCTCTCAACAATTGGCAGGAAAATCCAAGCGACCCTACCAAGAATAGCTTTAACCTGATCTCTTCCAAATATAAAGACGCCATCACCAAATCCAAAACCAACTCCTTCAATGTTCGTATCATTAATGCAAACTCTGAATCTTAGGAAATCTTTGCATCTTTAATGAACTCATCTCTCCCCCTACTAGCCCAGACAAGATCATCAAAGATGAGGCCTGGTGTGCAAGTATACAATCTGCCATGCTGAGAAAAATTGACCTCCTACAAAAAAAATCCAGGATCACTACAAAGCCCTACCTCACCAACACATACCTTCTCAAACAGTCCCCACTACAACAAACCCTCTCATCCCCCTCTTCTCCTCCCGAGATATCACTTAACCAGAAGTCATCAATCTCCTCAAGCACCTTATACCCTCCATGTGTAATGGGGACATCTGCCCACCCAAAGTCAGCAAGCACTGTGCTGATTCCCTCGCCCCTCTCCTGACAGCCTTCATTAATTCCTCCTTTAAAACAGGCATCATCCCTGCAAGCCTTAAAGAAGCATGGGTATGCCCCCTCCTACAAAAAACCTACCCTAGACCCTGCACAGCCTAACAATTACTGGCCCATAACCACCATCCCTTTCCTTTCAACATTTTGGATAAAGCGGCCCAAAGCCAGATTCAACACTTTCTCAAAGACAATTCTATCCCAGGGAAAAGACAATCTGGCTTCCGCAAAGGGCACAGCACCAAAACGGCCCGGGTAGATTTAAAAAAACAAATCACACAAATCATGGACAAAGGCAAACCAGCACTTCTTCTACTCTTAGACCTCTCGGCTGCCTTCAATCTTGTTGATCATAAGACACTCACCTCACACCTCATCCACGCAGCCATATTTTCCAAAGAAGCAGCTTCATGGGTCACCGCCTTCCTCAAGGGCAGAGCAATGAAGGTATTCTCGAATATAGCTAGTGCAGCCCCCACTACAATCCACTGTGGAGTCCCTCAGGGCTCCTGCACTGCCCCTACATTGTACAAATTGTTCACAAAGCTCCTCTTCAACAAGCTCAATGCACTCGGTATTGCATATACTAATTACGCTGATGACACTCAAGTACTCCTACCACTCACTGGCTCCTATAACCAAGACACAAAAGCACTTCATTTAATCTATGCCACCATCCAGGCTTGGGGCCGTAATGACCCAGTAATTGCCCATTCGCGGGCACCAGCAAAAAAAGGACACCAGCGGCAGCCGTGCCTTTTGATACAGGCACGGATGCCGCCGGTGTTATAATGAGGCCCATTGTCTCCATCATCAAGGAAAGTATATAAATACCAGCATACTAATGGATGTGATCTTAAAAGATTTCAGATCAGTTTCTCTTTTTGTATTGTAAAGCTTTAAATATACCCCAAACACAGGCTTGTGCAATGGTATTTAAAAACTTGCAGAAAAACCTTTGAATTGTACAAAAAAGCAAACCGTTTTGTTGTCACATAAGTAGACGCTAAAATATGCTGGTAAGAAGCCTGCAATATCTGGTCTGCACCCTTCTGTCTAGAACCCCTTCCACTCAAATGGCCTACATGATAGGAAAGATCAGGTAATTGGCCAAACAATGCCACAAGTATGTGAGAAGAAAACCTTTTCATAGAAGGCAGTACAGTACTGTCAGTGATATAAGATTTGGCCATGATTACTGTATCGTCTGCTGGCAAAGCCAGGATCCAAGCATGAACACTTTGGTTCCACAGTCTTGAATTTGGATACATAAACATCTCTAACACTTTGTCATCATTGGAGGTGCCAGCCTAGGTTTTACAACTCCCTATTTAAACAAACCAATTTCTAGACCATCACCATACTGATGCTATGTTAATTTCTATAGCAACTGCTATCTATTGCGGTACATTGGTGATGATAACACCTGGAGTGCTATAGAACAAAGTACATGCAGGCTTAACAACTTCATACATTGGACACGCTGAGTCTGCCTTGCTGGAATTTGGTATTGTAATCTTACATATGAACGCATATCTCGGCAATGAGTGCTTAACACACTGAGCTATCCTCGGAACCATCGGGACACTCGAATGTATCAATATGTATTTCAACATTGGCTATTGCACTTGTTCAATATAATCTCCACAGAAAGGTTAGAATGCAACAGGTATTGTGCCATGCAAACTATGTATACAGCAGTGAACATGGCATTACAGGGTGAAATAATCAGAACAAAATGTACTTGTCAACAACAGACAGAAAATAGGTTTAGATTTAGCAGTACACCATAGAAAATCCTGATGTGTGATACTTAATTTTGTTGACTTGGGGAAACTGACTTTTTTTTTTAATAAGGCTCCTTCTTGGGGCCCCCTCCAAGTTGGGGGCCCGGGGCAAGTGCCCCTTTTGACCTCCCATAAATACATCTCTGCCCTCGCCCTCCCTCCCTCCTTGTTATATCTGCACTATACATTGCACCATACTATATGTACCTCTCACGTACACATGCTTATTGTGTACTTGCTGAATAGTTTATGTATTTTTTCTCTGTACGAATTGTTTTTAAAATGTATGACTCCTGCAACTAAGACTCATTCTGTAACAAGTGCCACGATGCCTCCCGGCTGTTGCACGCTCTACAAATGCGAATAAATAAATAAATATATAGTTTGTCAATCACACAGCAGGGTGGCTGCCTTGAAAGGACAGTCAGCCAGCCAATCAGGACTGGTTACAGTCAGACATTCCTAGAGACGATGGACAGGGGAGTTTCGGGGACCCCCCTCACAGCCAGTGTTTCCAAATACACTGGAGCCAGAGGCGGGCTTCAGGGCTGAAGCCGCCAGAGGAAAAACAAACAAAGGGCTCAACTCGGCCTCAACGCACAGAGAATAACCCAAGAAAGACCTTACAAACAGAAAATGATTAAAAGAGAAGACCGGGGCCATTTTGACAAAATGGTCACCTATGGGTGCTATACTGCAGCTGATGGCTTATCCTGCGGTAGAAAAGCAGAATGGCAGGCAAATTAAACCACTGCCATCAGCCATTTAAATTAGAGAGGGTAATACAAAAATGTTACATGAGAATGTAGGATCAGGGGCTTCTAGGAAAACCCCCCAGCACTTCACATAAGATGCTGTGTGCTGGACCCACAAAGAGAAAAGGTAAGGGAAGTCAATTTCACTTTAATATTCTTGGGGACAGTAGTTCACACAAGCAAAGATATTTTAACCTTATGAGAAATCTAAAAGATTTCTCAGTGACACTGCCCTGAAGGTGCTGTGTGTCACCATACAAATAGTAGATGCCTATGGATGTTGTCGGACTCCAAAAACAGAGGCAACACATAATCCAAATCAGGTCAAAACAGATGAGAGAGTGAGAAAAAGATCTCACTCACTCCAGGGTTAAAATTAAAAAGTCCTAAATTCCAGTAAAAGAACTGTGGGTCTCTAAGGTTGAAGGTAATTAGCAAAGAAATAACAATTCTCCCTAACACTACTTTTGGATTATTTCTTGGAGTGCTTGCGGAATTGCACCTTTACACAGAAAAAAGGTGTCCTGCATTTGTGAAATGCAAATCAGAAGCATTTGCAGAAAACTGTTTGAAAATTACATGGTGTTCATTTTCTGCATGCATTTGTGGCATTTTAACAATATTTCTGAAAATCTGGTCAAAAACATGTTGCATTAGGTTATCCAACTGCCTGTCCCATTAAGGCTGACCAAGCCATCCCATTATTGTCTTGTTGGGCCAATCCACTGACATTGCAAGTATAGCTCAGTCTTCGCCTGGGCCAACACTAAACAATCATCGATCGTTAGGCAGGAACATTTCTCAATCAAGGCAATACAGACGGTTGTCTACGGTGCCATCATCAGACACCCTTTCAGGTAGCAAGTGTGGCCCTCTTCCAATGACACTGGACCATGGTTGCCGAATATCTTTCTAGTGACTCTTGTCATTCGCATTCTCTTTGCTTAAACGTTTGGTGAATGAACTGGTTGATTGGCCAACTTGTTTCAGCACCGCTGTAGACTGGCATTTCTGCTGCCCACAGCAGACTACAGACACCTGCCTAAGGTGGTCAAGCTCCATTAGTGCTACCTTGCTTGTGATACCATTGCAGAGGTGTATGTACTTGTAATCGTACAGGATTGTTCCTTTTGATAGGAGTGCAGAATATGCTCTATTGTCATTTTTTTCCTAAAGCATGCACAGAACTGCTTATCAAGTGAATCACACCCAGATCTGCCCCCATTAACAGATGATTCTAACATTCGTGTCCTTGCATTGGCTGTAGGTTATTGTTATTCTCACTAAAGAATAGCAAACTTTCAGCTCCCCATGCTGCGCAAAATCATACCTCTCTTGGATTTCCAGCACCAGGAGAGCCGAATAACTCTGTGGCTCACTCTCTCTCTTTCTGTTGCCTGAACAATAATTATTATTCAACTGTTCAGAATCGTTCAGCACCCATGATTATGGAGATTTAGGAAATTGGCCATTTCCCCCTGTATTGAGGGCACTGAACTATCTTCAAAAGGAACAGCAAATGGAGCTTCAAGGTGCCACACCAGGGGTGGACTGGCCTATAGAGAACTTTGGAGATTTCCCAGTAGGCCTCTGCATCCTCGGCCTCTTTTGTGTGGCAATTCCAATTTTTCCCATAGGTAAAAGGGTTGTGCCTGCTGAAAATGTGTAATATTGGGCCACTTTTGAAAATGATTTCCAGGGCCTCTTTTGGTTCCCAGTCCACCCGTGTGCCACACCACACCTACAGGGCTCGATGGGCAGCTGGTCCTAAATAAAACCCCCGGATCAGGATTAAACCATAAAACCCACCAAGGTAATACAGATCGGCAACAGATCCCTTTCGATTTTCAGACGTAGGCTGAAGACCGTTCTCTTCGAATAGCCTGCACTGAATAGGTTACTACTGCTTCTGTTTCCAACTTTCTGTTCTTTGTTGTCAGTCTATGCCCTAGCGCTTCCATGCCCACAGGCTTAGTAACAGCACATTACACATGAATTAAATAAATATATAAATATATTTGCACTCCTAACATGATCATAGGGAGCTTTGAAGGGCAGATCTGATAAACACTGGCAGCAGTCCCCCTGAAAGCATGGGACTGTCTCCCTGTGAACTTGGGAGACCGTCCCATACTCTCAGGGGGGACTACTGCCCGTGTTTATCAGACCTGAAAACTTGGGACTGAAAGATTAGGAAGGAACAGTAAACCTTTCTATTCATTCCAGCGTTTTGAGGAACAACAGTCTTCCTATGCTTTTCTGCCTAAAATGCTGCCAAACTATAAGCTTGCATCCAGTTGACTGGTAGCACAAACTTGTTAAAATACTGTCAGGTATTCAGGAATATGACTACATTTAGCTGAGAATGGTACCGGCTCCTCCCTTGACCGGGGCCTATCGCCACCACTTCCCCTCCGATCTCCCCTTGGTGCAAAGCACTCTAAAATGACTAGGTCTGAATGCAGCATATTAGAATGCCACACCAAATAAATACATAAATAAATAAATAAAAGCAATATCTCTGAAATTAAATATCTAGTGATTCAGCTGTAAAAGTATGGCCTTACTTGACTGTTGAACTCAGGCATTATTCTCTTCTTGTAGTCTCTCCCTTAGAGGGTAACATGAACTCATCGACCCAGCAGATGGTGAAATCCAACATGCTTCTCAGGTTCTCAAAAATCAAAATATATAAGAAAAAAATGTCAAATAAAAAGTATAAAAGTTGGGTATTTTTCGGTCACTCTTAAAACCGGATTGGAAGGTCTCACTTTCTGGATTGGCAAGCCTAACATGATCCTATGGGTGGGGAGGGAGTGGAACATTCTTCCCATCCCAGGCTAATACGGCCTTGCCTTATAGAAGCTTTTCCACAGTTGACATTCCTCTGTGATCTATGGTTAGTCTTTCTTCCATACCCCTCCACAAAATGTAGCTTTTGATTTCTGAAAAGTCTCTCTGCTGCAAAGCACCATGGCACATATATAAACGTTTTTGGGGATTAGGGGGCATCCCCGTCTCCGTTGAATATTTTAAAAAGTACTGGATGGATTTACCCTGATCCTGTTGTGCACCGGGTATGCTATCTGCTCTCTGATCAATTTATTTATTTATTGTGCTTTTGTAAGGTACTTAAACATCAAGAAATTGTGTTTCAAATTGGCACACAGGGAAAAGGGAACAGAACATGGGAGGCACAATAGATGAACAAGAAAGAGGCGGTCCTACTAGGCTGCGTGAGCATTCGGAGCATGCAAGTGTAGAGAGAGATGGGGCGAGGAAGGGGGTAAGTGCTAGGAGTTCCACAGATGGGGAAGTACCAGGGAGTGATTGTAGTAAGCAGGTAAGTGCCTGACAGAGATCACTTGGTAGAGGGGTCACCTGCCAATAAGTGCAGGCCTTTGATACAACACAGGCCAGAGTAATACTGGCGGGATACCGCCAACACGAATAGCTTATCGCTACTCAGTCCAGCGCTATTAACAATGGATCATGAGCAGCGGTTATTGTGGTTATTGCCCATTTGCCATCGGATCCATAGGACCCAATGGGGTTGGGGAGCGCTACTACTACAGGCAGTAATTACGCTGGTGGTAATAATGCCAAAAATGGCTGAAAACAGGTGGGAAATGGAATTTTTATCACCAGCTTTTTGCTGGAGGTAAAAGTCCCACTTACCACCTAGTTTATGATAGGGCCAGCCTTAGATGCGGCGGTAATAGAATTACCAACGCCTTTAAGGGCTATCGCCAAACTCGTGAGGAGACCGATAATCTTTTGCACAAGCCTCTCCACTGCCAGAATGCAGGTACCGAGGCCATTTCGAGCATGCTGCACACATCTACTCATTTCCCACAACCACCCTACCACGCACAGCATTAGAAAGCAGCTACACACCACGTCAACTGCACTGGCTGCACACATACTGAGTGCACCAAAGCACTTTCGACTATCCTCCTATCGCCACTGACCTGGACTGCGGTCCATGGGGAATGGTCAACCCACAGTGCTTTCAGATCATACCAAAGGTAAAATGGCACAAAAGAAATGCCCAATAACATTACCCACATGCATTCGGCACTTTATAAATATATAAATAAATAAATAACATAACATAACATCTGAACTTTGACAGAGAATTTACTGTGACTTTTAATTGACATCAAAACCTGGAGAGAGCCAGGTGATCCTTCTTCGTGAGTGACATTTATTTATTTATTTATTGTATTTCTTGAGAGCTCCCACACCCAGGGGTATGACGGCGTTAGCACCCTCTAGAATTCAGTCAGGAGTTAGTCTGAGCTACTCATAGTAACTTCTTTTGAATCGTCTCCTCGGTGCCTATTTTAGATATCTTATGCTACTAGAAATTCAACAGAAACATATCACATTGAAGGCGTTCCTGGCAGGCCCATCCCCAACACACGACGCAGGCGTGGTCTAGTCTCCGGAATGGATGAATGCCGCCGAATATGCATACCGTACAGTCTCCGGCACGTCGGCAGGATTTCTGCAATCATTTCAGCGCGCGACGCTCACGCGGCAGACTTAATAGAAAGTCATTATTCTTTGTTTATGGGAAGAACCTTTTCTGAAAACCCGTGATTGATCCTGACAGATGCGCCGCGAAAATAGATGGCAATCATTTGCCGAAAGACGCAGACTTCGTCCCGAAGATTAGCATGAAAATATGCAACGGTATCATTAATAATCTTCGGCGCCTGTGTTCTTGTATATCAATTACGGTCCCGGGAACCTGCTCGGCGCAGGCCCGTGTTCTTATTAGGAGCCTGCCATTAATCACCGCGCGCGCACCAAGTATGTATAGTGTCCGCGGTGTTGACAAATCACTCCCGGGGAAATGAGAACCTGAAAGATGAAGCCTCAGCAAATTAAGAAAGGGACTTTATTTTAATATATTTATTGCGGTGTTGTAGTGTTTATGCCCTGCCTCCGTATTTTGCTTAAGTGAGAGCAATACAGACTATTATCTTAAAAATTCTAATCTTGGCCTTTTTTCCATTTCATCAGCTGATGCATTTCAACACATTGCCATTGTATCCTCCGACTCCTTGATATGATGACTGTGCTGGTAACAAGAACATATCTCTTGCATCCATGATCTTCTCGATGGGAAAGGCATTGTTTTTTTTTACTTATGTTTTCAGTTATTTTCAGTGCATTAAATTTTTATTTTTCAGAGACGATGCCCGAGTTTGGCTTGGATTCATCTTTTCTCAGAGTTTATTTATTTATTTATTTTGACATCTGTATAGCGCACCAAGCCCGTGGGCATCTAGGCGCTTTAAGCTTAACAGGTGGGTTACAGTAATACTTATCTTAACATTGTTGGAGGTTCAGTATGCATTAATAATGGGTGCAGAATCCCCTAGGCTATAACCATTAGTTCCATTGAATGTCTTTACGACGGGGCATGCAGTAGCCCAAGGGCATTATTTAGAGTTCTGCATAACTTAAAATTTACCAGTTTTCCACCGGCGAAAAGTCACAACTTCAGCAGCTCCTCCACACTATCTACTCGATCTGAATGACGTTATTTTGCCCAAAAGTCAATTGGACAGTCATTGGGCCTAAATGCACTGTGCACACGAATTGCGCTTCACCCTTTTTCTAGGGAAAATGTTCCCACTAATAAATCGCTTTGTGTAAACGAAGAATGATGCTAAGGTCAAGCAATTAAAAAACATATTCGAATATAATAGCAACTTTGTTTTGTTTTATTGTTATCGTTATGGATGAGAAAGATCAACCTTTCAATTATTGCCATACAAGTGAAAACAGCAATTACAGATAGTTAAAAACAAATGTAAGTTAAACACAAGAGTTACAAATACAGATTAATAAAATGAAAAAGGAAAACACGCAATGTTAACAATTCACTTAGATTTACTTCATATGAAGTTCTGCAGGTATTTCCTGGAGATATTCTCCCCCCAGCATTATCTTGTACTCTATGTCAAGTAATATTATTTATTGCATGAAATAAGCAGCGTCATCTACAATAAAAAGTAGATTCATATAACGACATTTAAAATTGACCACAAAGAAGAGGAAGCTGAAATTTGACCTTAAACTGGGTTCTGCAGCCTAAATTAAGAGTTAGCAGAAATGTCATGGTTGCAATGCTAACACTTATACGTTCTCCATGGAAGATTTTCCACCATAGTAAGTTGCAGGTTAGATTTGTGTAATCTTTGAACAGTGATTACAGGAAACATTGTTCTTTGTTGTCATCATGACTACACAACCTGGACCCTTTTCCAGCAAACCTATTGAGCGTGTGGATTGTGCAATGAGTAGTAGTTCCACTATAGCAACCCCTATATGGGTTAGTTTACTGGCTCTCCCATGTCAGGTGTGAGGCCTGGCCCATCCCAATATTACTGATACTAAACAATGTTGCAGTTGGATGGTCTGATGATTGGTTCTTACCCATCACTACCCACACCTAGGGTCCTGGACAGTGATTGGCTAGAGCTGTTGCCCCCAGGCCTGGGACCCAAGTCGGTTCAAAGCTCACATTGTGCCTTTTCAAGGTACTATGTGTCTGCATTGTAACGTATATGCACCACCAATGCCTGTGCGGGCGCTCGTTCTCATCATGCAACACTCTGCTTCTCCTGTAATGACTTTGTTGCAAATTCTGGCTGCGTGAGACTGTCCTTCTGTCCCAGCTGCTAGTTTTGGTTCATCATCAGCTCGGCGGGTCACTTGTCTGAAGACTGTATTTGGGGCCTCTGGAGATCTTAATTACTCTGGTTTATTTGCATATATGTGCCGGTGTTACTGTAGTTCACGGAAAGGAATGACACTTGCTTCTCAGTGGCCTTGGCGGCGTACCCTGTCCCACACAGTTTGTTTCTTGTTTGTGCTGAGTTCTGTTCGGCTCAGCTTTTAATGAGACGGTTGTGTCCGACTGTAATTTCCTAAGATCTAACATGGCTTCTACATTGTGCTATTCTATAGCATCCATAGGTTAGTTGCTTATGGCTCTGTCAGGTCCCACAGGTGCTTCTGCAGCTCCATGGGTTAGTTTGCATGTAAGCATCTGCAATCCTGTTCAGGATTTCTGCGTTGCTAAGGTCAAACGAATGACAAAATAATAAACGTGTGGACAGTATGTATGTGTATTTATCCCCTAGCTCATAGAGCTGTACGCATGTGTTCTTCATGTATTTGGGTGCGAGAGTGTCTCCTGAGGTGCGGATGGCACAAGTGCTTCATGTCTAAGGCTGCTATGTCGTGGTGTCTCTAACGACGTTGTAGCACAGCTTCTTGGTGCTTTAGTCGAGATTGTCAATGGAGGTGTCTTTGGTCGCATCTCGTGGCTCTTCATCCACCTTGGCCAATGGATTCACTGCTCCTGGGCTATGGGGTTGACAGAGTGGGTACCTTTTGACATGCTTGTCTATAATGGGGGATTGTGAATCAGTCCGAAATGGTACAATTGATCATGGTTCCTTTTGTTCTTCTTTCGAGTCGTGTGTTAGTGGAAGGGGAAGCAGGGTTAGATTTTGACCATCCCACTTCATTCCCCCCTCTGGTTGACTTGTCGACCACATCACGAAAGAATGACTCACCTTGCTTCAGTCGCCATATCTTTGTCACTCATCCAAGGTGTCCATAATAGTTTGCATGATCGAAGAAAGGACACGTACATGTCCTTCGGGGTTGCACCAAATCCACTTTCCTTCATACTTCTTTGGATCACGGGGATTGTCCACTTTTGTGCCTTCCGGGAATAGGTCACAAATCACTATTCTCTCGGTCTCTTTCTCTCACAATGTCATCAATCATTCCTCCTAAGTTCACATCCATCAGGATTCACATCCCTATTGCTTCTTCTGCTGTCTTCTTGCACCTTCCAATGCATATCTTGTTCACACACAGGGATGCTGCCCCTAGTGCCAGTTCTCCAACTATCACCTTTAGTCCATCTTCCAGCCATGACCATAGATAGTGTAGGGTGCATTATGGCCCCAAATAGAAGCCCCTCCAAATGAATAGCAGCCATTAAAACACTGCAACCAAAAACGGCTTGGCTTTTGCTTTCCCTGCCATATGAAATGCAGGAATTTAAACGCTGCAAAACAAACTGCCTGGCTTTTTCTTTTGTTGTTCTTGAAAAATTAAAGAACCACGGGGAAAGGAGCCTACCTGTCATTATCAATGGACAATCAGCATTTTAATACACAAAAGAAGGAGGAATCATGGAATCCTGTGACATGGAAAACAGGATTTTTAAACACTGGAAGCAAAAATGGCCTGCACATGTGTTTGCAATGTACATTATGGTTCCCCCACAAAGCCCCAATGACATTTGAAGAGACATTTACTTCAGGAAAAACCTGTTCTGGCTGGGTGCAAAAAACTCACAATGAAGAGCCCCACTCAAGCTGGAGGTCACACTTCCCATCCAATAACCCCGCAATAAAATGTGATGCTGCTGAAGGTGTCAACATTCCCTCTTCTACAGACTTATGGGCAGGAAAGCAGGAACTTCAAACGAAGGCCATCAATGGCAAAAGCATCACTAAAAGGTGTGAATCCTTGTTGCACCCACTTCAAGACCCCACACTAACTTTAAAGAAGACTCATTAAACATCTCTGGTCACAGGCTGACTCAGGGGAACAGATGGCTGTGGGATATGAAGCGGCCATCCCATTTGCTGACATTTTTAGGCATTTTGCACAGAAATCGGACTGAGGATTCATTTTATTTTCATGCCATTTTTCATGTCATTTCCAGGTGGTTTTGGGGATATAAAATGCATCTATCTATGACTCTGGGAACTGTAATGGTCAGTTGTTTCTGGCTGATCTGAACATGTGACACATCTGAGAGGTGGTGAAAAGGTAGTTGCCTTTCTTAACCTTTTTAACATGATTTCTCTGTTATGATTAAACTTTTTTTTATCCTTGAACACACTTCTCTGTGATGCATTGGTTAGTATATGTTAACCTAACCTCCTGTAGTCGGTCTGCACCTCCTGTGTGTCTATGAAAGGGATATCCTTTTGACTCTGCACCTTGCTCTTTCGATAAATGGGAAAAGACAGATGTTGCTCCAAAACCCCTAAACCAATCCTGACTGGGGGTAGAGAGATAGAGGCTTGCTGTCCAATCCTTGCAGCAGAGATTATGGCATGGCACTTCCCCTAGATTGTAAAATTAGTGATCTTATTTCTGCTATATAAGGGGGACTGTACTAGGACTCAGGACAGACACACAAAAACAGGGGAGACAGGAGAAGTACGACGGAGAGAAGGGTTCTGAATGTTACCATTTTTGAAATTAGAGTGACCAGACCCTCTGCCCTTTCTGTCCTGAGATGCAGCTGGCGTTCCTGAAACTGAAAGGCTTGCTATGTAAGTAGCAATAACCCCAGCCCTAAATTGCATTAGCCCTTCATTTTGTAGCAGTGCATCCAATATTTCCCCATTGAAAACCCCAATTGCCAGTGTAGTTCAGTCATCTACCCATAGAAGAATCTTATGTTTGTCTGTGTATATTAGCATATCCCCATTGAAAAACTCCTCAGTTGTCTGTGTAAGTATTTTTTTAAGTAAATCAATTAATTCCCCCATTAAAGTTCACAGGATCGGATTGGTGGAGTTCGCAACTACCAATCTTTTCCCCAGTGTTTTTGTTAATTGTTATAGTCATTAAAGTGTGCACAAAAGAATCAATCCCGTTGTGACCTGAAAAACTAATTTGTCCCTTTGTTTAAATTATGCCCTGCTAAGTGAATTTTCATTTGCCAGTATCATTCCTCTTTGCATCTGTCAGTCTTAACCAAAACCAATTTTGGTTTTGTGAGCTAAACCCCTTCGCCAGAGCCTACCTGTCATTATAAACCTCAGTGTAAACACATTTCCATTTGCCACTGTATTTTCCCTTTGCATTTGTTTTCACCCAAAAAATGATTTCCTACACTATTTCTATTTTCCATGGTATGCTGATTAGAATTCTCTAAAACTTTGCCTGTCTCCTAAGTGTAAGCAGTACACATTTACTCCTATTCTGTCCCCTAGCAATTGTGAGAAATAATAAAAACCCCTTTCTTCCATTTTGCTCCAAAAACAGATTTTTCCCTTTCTTTGCTGGCTTCCCATATTGTGAAGGGGGGAGTGCTTAACTGTAGGCTTAACTGTAGGTGCTATCACTTTGTGTGGAATTGTTATTTTCCTGTTTTGTCATTAAAACAAAAGCGAGTGTAACAGTCTATTTCAACCTTGTCGCTCTAGATAGGATATTGCATTTGTGTTGCCACAATTTTGGTGGCTGTTGTACTTTGATTATCCTCCTTTCCGTTGAATAATACATTAATAAAATATCTTATTAATACGCACCGGTCTGGTTCCTAGTCCATTGTGACACAGGGTGCTGGTGGAGGTTGGGTGCTAGACGGGTTGGAGGACCACTCAAAAAGAATCCGTAGTATACTAAAAATAAAAAGTGCTTCATTCATTGTAGGGGAAGAAGTTCCCTGGCTGGCATGTGCCATGTAATAATCTCTACAATATGCTAGACAGCTCTTGTCCTTTGCCGATCCATGGGCTTCGTCCTCCATTTTTGCATGCATTTGCGTTAATTGTGCGACTGCATCTGAGAGAGTTCTGTTATATTCATCGTTAGCAGATATGTATGTGCAACATGAACTCCCTATTTTTGCACACACTCCTCTTCCATTGCTGTGAGGAGATCCAGAACTTTCCTGTTCTGGAGTGCCAACAGCCTTATTACTCTGAGCTCTTCCTTTATGGTGTTGAATCCTACCCTTACGGAGGGAGACCACTGACCAAGTCTCAAAGGCTAAACTCCCACCTTTGCAGAACCCCATAGGGAGAGGCCAGGGAAAAGTGCACCCCGTGGTCAGGGGAGGCCTTGGTCGGGGCATCACACATCTGAAGACTGTAGTAGTTCTACGATCCTTCTCCATGGTGTCCCAAAACTTTTGTCTGGTACAAGAGAACCAAGGGATGCCCTGCAGAATAAATGTCTACATTGGGTGCGGGCAGTGGGGGAGTGTGGGTTTGTGTACAGGGGTTCCCTGTTTGAGTGCTTTAGACTGTCCAGTTTTTCAGCCAAATTGGATATTGTCAAACTGGTTTTTGCAGATGCCCATTTGGCAAGGGACGTTTTGGACAAATGCAACAGCCAAAAAGTGGCATCACAGTCAGTGCATCTCCCCTATCTGCCCCTGTTTGCCCCACAGGAGTCCCCTCTGGTTCTATTCCCCTTTAAGTGGCAAACTTGACTGCCCTGGGCCCAATGCGCTACAGGAGCCAACAGAGGGAAGGGGAGGATGGTTCCTGATCATTGGCCAAAAGATCTGTTCGGGGGCAATGAAGCAGGGCCCGGTTTCCTGCACGGTCTTGTTGCTTTTTTCTTTGATGTGTCTTTTTGTAATCATGTACTAGAACTGTTTTTTAGGATGCACTTCGATGGCCTTTCAGGCTGAATAATGTTGTTTGATGGTGTTGTATCCATACACTGTTGAGTTCATGGTTACCATCAACTGCCAACAAGTGATTTGCAACCATTTGGCATTTGCGCATGCCTGTACTCCTGGCATCAGCGATACGAAAAACATCTGGGTCCGGCTGAACAATCTGTGCTCTGCTGCTCCTTCGTCCAATGCTGTTTCTGATTTGCTTGAGAAGTAATTCCCCCTCTCTTCACTCTGCTCAGTCTTCTTTGCTCGTCAGTCTTTTCTATTTGGACCGGTGGTGCTCCTTCTAGTGACCTCTTCTTCCGTTTGTTGATTTCCATCTTTGGAAAGTCATCAAGCTTCACATCTTTCTTGGGTACCACTAATGAAGGCATGTTATGTGCACTGGGGAGCATACCCCTCCCCAATTCAGTGTCAATTTCTCATATGCTTTAGAGCCGCATGCCCAATAGTGATCGATCAGTACTGCTGTTCCCACTCCCATCGCCGGGATGGTCATGATCACCTTTCATCACAGGTTTTCACCGACTTCTTCATCGCCATTGTGCTGGTAGCACAAGGCTGGTGTCTTCAGGGGAATTAATGGCATCGGTCCAGCTTCGTTTTCTACCCCTGTCACCAACTTTGCATTTCTGTCTCATTCCTTCAGACACTTGTCATTTTCTTCTTGCACCTTGCTCACTGGTGAATTGACTAAGGTCAGCACTGTGCTTCCCACCACGCCATATTCCCAGCCATTGTTAGTGTATACACAGGCATAGATCATTATCTGTGGTTTCTCCCAGCAGCCAGGCTCTCCTCCCACTTCCTTTGTTCCCGTCCAGGGGCACAGTAATTCCATCAGTGTGATAGTTGTACTCTCTCCCTTCTCTGGCCCATCTGTTATGTACTGCAATCCTTCATAGAGCTGCCAGTAGTTATTCATCATGTCTATGGTATCTATGTAACTGACTTCATATGGGAATGTTCCCTTGGACATCCATCTTAAGGTTGTTGTCTTCTCTTGGAATTGGCCTCGTGTTTGGAACATTGTGAGGTACATCAAGCATTGTGCTTTCGCTGCCGGTATTTCAGTTGCAATACATTTTCTAGAAGCACTCATGGCATAGGGGATTAAGGAGCAGACATAACAGCTCTCCCAGGTGGTGTCTCTACCAACTTTGGACATGTGTTTGTACCACATGTTGTTTGTTACTTGTGCTGTGTCTGTGAGATACATAGCAACTCCCTTCATGTCTGCATCTACTCTGTGTTTACCTCTCCTTACCTTATCAGAAGTGCCTTCCCTTGCAACTGACATGGTAGGTCCTCCTGCTTGAGTCGGTGGAATGTTAGCAGGGGGTAAGGCAGTAGCATGCATTGCAAAAAAGAGCTGCCACACTATAATAACCAACACTCCAGTAGGAATCTATAGACACACTAGAGTTAAAACAAAGTTTATTTTACCCAACATGATTACTTACGCTGCTTAGTCCGTGCAGCTGATGAGATGATAAAGTTGCCCACCTGGAAATCGCAAGAAAGGTGTTATTGTGTTAATAGTTGTCAGTACCCTCAAGCTCCACAAACTAAATAGTCGCTAATGGTGAATGCAAATATCTTCTCCCAGAGCTTCCTTATTAAGGGATCTCTGAGTGTGGGCAGAACGGGGTAGGCACTTTGTTTAAGTTGTGGGTATGCTTGGGCTAGGTATTCTAGGAATACGAGGAAATATACTTCAGGGAATCCGGCTCTGAATCGTCTGGGCTTCCTTATGTAATGTAGAAATTGGTTGGAAAATGCTTCTGGGTGGTCAGTGGGAGGTAACATCACGGGAAATACCTACACAGTTCTAAAAACATTAGCAACAATCTGCATGTGCGAAAGAAAGAAAACAAACAGTGTTTCAGCTGTCAGTGTGAGCGAGTACTCCAGTGGCGAATGCACCACCTGCATGTGCTGAAAAGAAGATAAAACAATCAGTGTGTTTCAGCTATCGATGTTCACAAGCAGTTTGGTTGCTAATTCAGCAGCTTTGGATCGTCAGACCACAGGATGGCCAGGTCTTCCTGTTTGGATGAGATCTGCACACACTTGTAGTTCATCAAGATCCTCAATGTTGGCCCTGTTGATTACTGTTACTCTGTTTTTGGGTGAGGCCACTGCTTTGTAGGGCTTGATGTCCTGGATGTGATTCCAAAAATGTTTTCCCCTTGAGCGGCATGGCTCTATCTGTAACTGCTTCTACCACCTGGGGGAGTTCCATTGACACAAGAAGTTTTTTAAGAGGACTACGTCCCCCATTTATACTGAATGTGGGTGTCTAAGGTTTTGCTCTTGGTCATCAGAATCTGTGGCTTTGTTATCTTCAGGCCTGACCCATGTCCTCTGTATCTGGCAAGAGATAAAAGAAGCAATAGAAACCAAGGAATTTATGTACTCGAACATCTCTTGCCCTAACAGATCTGCACTATTCTCACAGTCCTTCAATTCTCTAGTAGGAGAAGCCAGAGGAAGATGCATGCGCCATCCTTTCACCACCTCGTGGGGCGTTAAATGGTGGTTGGTCCCTGGCTTGTTGCGCAATTCGAACAGTGCCAGTGGTAGACAGTGTAGCCAGTTTTTCTTGGTGCTCTGCTGAGTTTTGGCAATGCAATTTATCAGGAGTCCATTGAGGCGTTCACACATCCTATTTGCTTGCAGGTGGTACATACAGGCGAATTTGTGTTTGATCCCTAGCAGGGTTGTGATATGCTGAAACATTTTATTGGCAAAGTGAGGACCATTGTCAGACCGCAGGACCTCACAGATGCCCCATTATGGGAATGCCTCCCGGTCCAGAAATGTGACTTCCCGAAGAGAGCGTCAGCATGTGAACATGGCCCGGCCTCTATCCATCTTGAGAATGGGCATACAACCACTATAATGTAGCGGTATCCTTGGCACACCTGGATCATATCCACATAATCTCTGTGGAGATGCATAAATGGGCCTTCGGGTCTTGGTATGGTTCCTCTGACAACTCTCCCGGTATGACTGGCTGTAAACTGCTGGCACGTCAGGCAGTTAGTAATAAAATTGGCTACATTTTCATTCAAATTTGGGCAAATCCACCTTTCTCCAATGCGTGCAGCAATGACCTCTTTCCCTGTGTGTGTCGGATAGAGCATTTGTGCCAGTGCGGTTGTCAGTAGGGCTAATGGCATGACTACCTTCCCTGTGTTGTTCTGATGCCATAGGGCATCTGTTGGAGACATGGAACATCCTTGTTTTATCCATAATTCCCTCTCCTCCTGTGGTGCAGCTCCCTGCAGTTCCATGATTTGTTTCTCTGGGATATTGTTTAGCCTTCTCTCATCACCATGTTTATTACTACCCAGTGGGGCATTAGGTCTCTCCTTCAGTTCCCACAGGTCCCCAAAATATAATGCACATTTTGCCTGATAGTCCGCTGCCTCATTTCCCCTGGAGATTGTGTCTTCCCCTTTTGTGTGGGCCAGGCGCTTCACCAATGCTAGCTCCTTTGGATATGCAATTATTTAGATCAGTCATGCTATACTGGGGTCCAATTTCCCCTTCTGAATCCCCTCCTCAGCCATCATGCTAACCCTGAGTGTACTGTTGATGTGACGTAAGCACTGTCGGAATAGATTATAGCATGTTTCTCTACGCTGTGTTCTAGTGCCAATATGAGTGCCACTAGCTCTGCTGCTTGTGCTGAGTAATGAGATGGTAGCTGTGCACTCACAGGCACCTCACTTGTCCAGTATCATTAGAGCAGTTCCAGTCCTCCTGACCTCATCAGTCTGATGAATAGTCGATGAACCATTAATGTACACCACGTCTCCCCCCAAGTACATCCTCCTCCACCTTGCGTGTCTCAATAAATAGCTCAATGTTTTTGTGCAGTCATGAGCCCAGTCTCCTTGCTGATGGACGTCTGCTAAAAATTTGGCTGGATTTACTGTCTTGCAGTGCACTTTAGTCCCATATTTGATTGTATGACCTCATACCCTGATGACCTCTGTGTAGTCATAGTGCTCTTTGGCTTATGCAGAATTGCAAATAGGGCGTGCTCCACATAAAGGGTGGTGGTGCACCCCATGACCACTGCTGATGCTCTTTCCACTGCAAAGGCTGCAGCTGCCAAGGATTGTTTTAATGGGTTGTGTCCTCTCATCACTGGGTCAAACTGTCCACTGTAGTAAGCAATTGGCTTATGGCCCATGCTCGTTTTCTGTGTCAGTAAGGGCTTTATCACTACACTGTCAGTGTGGGAGATCAACAAGAATTCCCGTTTGTAGTCAGAGAACCCTAACACTTGAGCGGTAAATATGGCCAGTTTCAACTCCTCAAAGGCCTCAGTCATCTCTGTGGTCCATTGTAGGGTCTTTGTTCCCATTTGCGCCTCTTTTTGTGCAGTCACGAGTGGCCTGGTGTATGCTCTGTAATCAAAGACCCATGCTCTGCAATAATTACACAACCCTAGGAATTGTTATATTTCCCTTACTGTTTTGGGCTTTGGTGTAGCACATATAATTTTTGCTCTCTTTGGCGTATTGTGCCTGCTGTCTTTGGATATCATTTGTCCGATGTAGAGCACTTGATTCTGACAATATTGCAGCTTGGCCATGTACACCATGTACCCCTTGTCTGCTAGTACTGTCAACATGTGTACTGAGTCTTTCCTGCACTCATCTTCTGTCACACTGCAAATCAAAATGTCGTCATCATACTGTAGCACCATGCGTTCTGTCTCTATGTTGCTTAGATCTATCTGGATCACTCTGTTAAAGATAGACAGAGACTCGCAGTCCCCCTGTGACAAACAAGTATGTTTCCACTTCTGGTTGCAGTACATAAAACTGGTGAGATCTTGTGAGTCTGGGTGCAATGGTACCGAAAATAATGTGTTCTTTAGATCAATGAGTGTGAAGCAGGTGGCTTCCGCCAGAATGCCACACATAAATGTTGCTGGTTTTGCTGTTATTGGACACTTTGCTTCTATGATGTGGTTAAGAGGTCTCAAGTCTTGCATGAAATGTAATGACCCCCTTATTGGCCTTGCGCACAGGGTACACTGTTGTGTTGCATGGGGATTCTTATGATACCAGAATACCTCTCTCAAGGAAGGCGTTGATTGTCTCATAAATGCCCTCATCTGCCTCCGTAATTAGGGGATACTGTTTTACTCGCACCTGGTTTCAGTTTAATCTTCACTCCCCCTATGCTTTTGATACACTTCACGTTATACGGATGCATAGTCTATAGAGTGTCTGGTATCTTGGCCATGTCCTCCTCGAAGAATGAGGATGGCGCCTCCAGCGCCATCGCCATTCTCTCTGGCACCTCTCTGTAATGGATCTGTAGCCAGAATGTTACACTCATCTCGAACATAATTTCCAATTCCAGTCTCTCTTCCTCAAAGAGTTCCTCACCTGTCACTGTTGTCAGTCTGCACCCCAATGAAACTGCGATGATTGCTCTCCATGCCCTCTCAGTGTCCATGCCCTCTCAGTGTCATCGGCTGCATGGACTGCAAACCAATCCTCCCTTGCCAACACTGGCTTGATCTTGATGGACACAATTATTCCCTCTAGTTCATCTAATGGTGTCTCTGACCTGGACAGATATTTGTTTGGCACTCACCACACCTTCCCTGCGATGCCTGGCATCCAGGCAATGGCAATGTCTGTCGGTATATGATATGGCATTTGTAACGCACCTATACACAAGTGTTTCAAGGCGCGACGAGGCAGGGGGGTAACAAAGGGAGACAGACAATGATCCTACTAGGCCAAGTGTCATTCAGATTTCGCAAGTGCAAGGGTAGAGGGGAAGGGAAAAGTGCAAGGGGAAAGGGAGAGGGGAAAGTGCAGTACAGGGTTAGTAGAATACACAATAAATAATAGGGCCAGCTGGTGGCAAGTGCAAGGTAAGTGCCAAGAGGAGGGGCTGTAGGATACAGAGACAGTCCCGTAGTGCAGGGAGGCAGTGCAGGGAAGAGTGGCTGGGCCAAGGACCGGGGCCGGTGAGTGGCCCAGTTGCAGATTCAGTGATTTTAGCAGGGTAAAGAGGGAGAGAATGCGGAGGCAAAGAGGAAGGTTTTGAGGTGTTTCCAGAACTGGAGATGGTTCTCCTCAAGTTTCAGGGAGGCAGGAAGGCTGTTCCAGAGGGAGGCCCCTGCTGTGGAGCGAGATCTACCCCCAACTCGTTGCTTGGAGAAGCGGCTGTTGGAGTTGGAGGAAGTTGGAGGTGGATGAGCGAAGAGCTCGAGAAGGAAGATATTTAGGAAGAGAGAGTTGAAGGTATTTTGGCCCAAGAAACATCTCGGGGTCCATTGGTACCCACCTCTTTACTGTGTGCCCACAATAGGCCTGAACAATCTGCCTGGTCTTGAACATATTATGCCTTTGTCTGTGAATTAGATTGTCATGTTTAGTCTGCCCATGATGTCACGTCCCAATATGTTCACAGGTGTCTATCTAGAGTAAAGTATGGGTAGTGATAAGTTGTGATCCCTATAGATAGGGAGATGTTATCAGTAGAAAGGAACCACTCCTCAAGCCCCAGAGAATTCTTGAGTGTTCATGGCATTGCCAGACAATCTAATTGTTCCCTCCCTAATGCATGACCTAGTTGCCCCAGTGTCAACGAGAAAGGAAAAAGTTTTGTCACCTATCGCCAACCCTATGTGAGGTTCCTTGGCAGGATTGGGTGTGACTGACAGGATGGGACACATCAAGTTCATCTGTGGGCTGTCCTATTGGGGGTACCGTGACAGTCTGTTCCCTGTGAAGGGATTGTTTCCCACCATGGTAACCCCTCCCAGTCTCTTAACTGGTACTGTTGCCATTGTGTCCATGGGTTCGGCTGGGCTGTTACCCTGTAGTTGTGCTAGCTGCTCTGTGTTCCCTCTGATCTGCGGTGTTTGGAAGTATTGTGGTAATGGTACAGACATTTGTGGTGCTTGCGCCTATGTCTGTGGTGGTGCTGGTGCATGTGTCTGTGCTTGTGGCATCTGCTGAAAGGTATGCTGTATTTGTCCCTGTTGTTTTTAACCTTGAGTATAATAGTCCCCTTGGCCCCCGTTATAGTTTGTTGCCCCTGATCTCCCCAATCTTGCTGTGCCCATCTAAACCGGCACACCCTTGAAATATGCCCTAGCTGTCTGCAGGTCCAACACTGATGTGGTTCCCTCCCCTGCACTGGGAAACCCCCTTGGAAATCCCCTGGTCCCTGCTGCACTTGTTGGCTGTATGCCCGGAACCCACCTAGATTGTGATGCATTTGTGGTCCAAAACCAGGCCCCATTTGGAATCCTCTTCTCCATCGAAACCCCAGTTGGAACCCTCCTGCCCCATATACCCTCCTCCCTTGGCGGTGCATACTTTTGTGGTTGCTGACACTGCTGCTTTTGTGCCGGTGCTTGTAGAGTGTGGTTGGTTATCACTGCCCCTTCCATCGCATATTTTGATAACTTCTTTTGTACTAGTTTAGCCTCATCTGCCTTCCTCTCTTCTGCCTTTTGTTTCACTTTCTACTGCCATAGTCTGCAATAGTGTACTATTGTGAGCTGAATTTCTGGCCATCCCTTCGCTTCCATCCCCACTAATTTCTTCAAACTCTTTTCCACTGGCTCAGGAAGCCTCTGCACCACAATGTGATAGAAGATTGCTGTTGTTTTGTCCCACAGCTCTCGGGTTTTGAGGCACCAGAGCTCTTGAATCTCCTGAATGTATTGACCAGGGTCTTCACCTTCACGCATTTTGAATGACGTAATTGCTCCGATATCTGACGTCTCTGGGTATTGTGTTCGTAATGTTTGCCAAAATGCTGCTCTACAATTCGCAAATGGCAAACTGTCATGTGCTTTGTTCTGAATTGTTACTACTGGGTACCCTGCCCTCTTCCATATTTCATCAGCTGCGTCACACAGTATTGAAACCAATAATCCTTTTACATCACCCACTGCCAATCTGTGTTCCGCTGTCAGTTTCTTCATCTCATAAATTCATTTCCCAACTCCCGTACTCAAAGATGGTAATCTGCATTTGACATTCTCCTTGTCCGTGTGTTTCCAGGGCACATAATGATGCCTCATCCCTCCCCTCTCCAATAATGGCATCTGGGAATACGTTGCCCTTTCCTCTGGTGTCCGTCGGTACTGTCTGATCTGGATAGGGCCTCTCTCATCCTCAATGTCTGTGCATATGTCCACTGGCTCTAGTGTGGGTACTCACTTGCTATCGTCATGAGCTCTAGACAATCGTCCCCTAGAATGTGCCAGTGCTGTCTCCTCTCTTTTGCATCCCTGAGTCTATTGACATATGTGTTATGTGCGGTGCACCTGTTGTTCGCTTGCTGTGCTCATTCTTCTGGGTCAGCCCCTCCTTCTTCCTGTCTGTGGGATCTACACTCCCATAATGCTCCCGCCCCTAGGCCGTGTAGTGGGGCTGCTCTGCTCCCCCCTCTCGTCACCACTGTCCCTATCATCATTGTCAGACCCCATGTCCATGTTGCAGCAATAGTTGTCGCTGTTAGTGTTTGAGCTAAGATCAATATCCACCAGGTTATATTTGCTACCTCCCACCCATAACCCCAGGCATGTGGGCCACTTCCTATCAAGCTCCTTGCCTGTGTCATTGTGCTGTCTGGTCCTACTCAACTTCCCATCTCACGTTTATTCCGCTCCCAGTCCATTGCTACTCATGTCTTTACTACACTTATTGCGCGCTCCTCTTCTTCCTTATGCACACATTCTCTCACTAGTCTATCCAACTACAACCTACTCTGCTCCCTGCCTGCTAACTTGCATTTCTCTTGCTCTGCTATCTCCCTTCATCTCTCCGCGTTCTCTCTCTCTTTCTCTCTCTCTCTTCTCTCTCATTTCCCTTTACAGTCTCTTCCTTTCCTTTAAATCTTTTTCCATCCGCTCGCTTTCTAGCTGTTCCCTTTCCTCTTCCCTTCTCCTTTCTCTATCTTCCCACTCCAGTTTCTCTTCTCTCCTACTCTCTCTGTCTTCCCATTCCAACCTCACCTCCCTCTCCCTCTCCCTTCTTTCCTCCTCCTCCATTATGTCTGCCCAGTCAGAAGCATCCGGATCCTTTTCTAGGTCCTCAATTGCCTTAGTTGCCCCTTTTGCATCCCCCGTGGTCTTCCCTTTGAGCTTCAGAAGTTTCTGTGTTGCTAGCCATTCCTCCATGCCTACGCCCTCAAATTCTGCCTTCGCGGGCTGCAACCAATCCTTGCTTGCTCCTGCGCTGCTCGGTTTGTCCTCTTTAGTGTATGGTTGTGGCTTGTATGTTGGATTTGAATATCCCTCTGCTGCTCTTAGTTCCCTAATTGTGTACATTCCCTGTTCATCATCTGTGTCATCATATACTACACTTGGAGGGACAGGGAGAGGTGCAGAGGGGTGGTTTCCTTCCTTCTTCATCTCGAAGCTGGTTCAGCATCCACGGATGCCTCGACACTCCCCCTTCTCCCTCCTGGAACATGCACCACAACTCGAACACCCCCATGTGTTTGGTTAACTACTTTCCCTTGCAATTACTCTGTATATATGTCAATAGCGATTGCTGCACATCTCTGGAGAAACTTGACAATTTCTTCTTTATACGGTGGCAATGTCTTACACAAATGCTGAAGGGGTAACTCTGCCCTGCTTCCCTGATACATATTTGGTACCCTTTTTACCTGACCTTAAGTCAAGGATTTCAATTTCAGGAATAAAGGGTTTTACTCTGCATCTTACTAGACATGCTCCGCGCACCACACCTCCTTCACAATCAGTGTCTATCTCCAGCACACCACCACAATTCTGCACATGCGCCTTTTGCGCACTTCCACTGGTTCACCTCATCTATGAATCCCAACTACACAATGCTAGCTCCTTACCATCAAATCCTCCATCCTGTGCACCAACGTAGGGGTGATGTCACCAAGCTAAAATCACAATACAGATAGATGAACACTGTGCACACACAACAATAACACGTTACCTCATTCATACAGAAAACCCCACAGCTATCTTCCCGCCTCTCCAGGGCAGAGTATACCCATTTTCTCTTGTGATCGAACTGCACCCATTGCATCACCTAACGTGTGAAACGCCTCATAGGAATACCGGCATCTATGACCTGAGCTAAAAAGCCCAACCCATAGGAATACTTTTATTCATACGTTCTCACCATCCAAGCCCTCTAAGACCGAAGGTGAACTAGACATAGGGAAGTTTACTTCTACCTCAGCTCCAATCCCTATTCACAACACCAATATTAGACAATAATATAACCCCCTGCTGGACAATACTTCATTAATACTCAACAATGCCCCCACAATACTCCATACTCCATTCCTTGCACCCACAATTGCTGTTGGTCTGGATAAATACTTACATTCTGTGCTGCACTGGTGGTGCTCTGCTGCCGGCTCCCCCGTCAAGGTGCTCGCATCCCGGTCCTGGTCTGCCAGGACAACTCGACGATTCCGGGCAGGATGATTTTGAAATGCCTCCCGACGGCCTTTATCCAGTTAGGCGTTTCCTAGTGCTCTGCAAAATGCACGCAAGGGTCCCACAGCCTCTCAGGTTTGCAGGCAAAGGGGTCTGCTTATTGCCAGGCTGGAGCAGCCAACCCTCTTCTGCTACCAACTTGTTAGGATAAATCTCCCAGGTAGACAGGAGGGCAACTAGGAGTGCGCAGACTCAGAACTCATGGAATGCCTGACTCTTTCCCTTCCCAAACGGAACGCAGGTCCAGACAGACAGCAAGTTCAACTTTAGCCAAAAACCAACAGCGATCAGAACAAAGAGGAAGCTCTTGGTACGTCTCAGTCTTCTCTGGATCGCAGGCCAGTTTTGTAGTGCTATGGCATCATCTTGACATCAAAACCTGGGCCCTTCTCCAGCTAACCTATTGAGCGTGTGGATTAGACAATGAGTATTAGTTCGCTATAGCAAACCCGATATGGGTTAGTTTACTGGCTCTCCCATGTCAGGTGTCAGGCCTGGCCCATCCCAATATTGCTCATACTAAACAATGTTGCAGTGTGAGGGTCTGTTGATTGATTTTTGCCCATCGCTACCCACTGCTAAGGTCCTGAATGGTGATTGGCTAGAGCTGTTGCTCCCAGGCCGAAGACCCAATTCGGTTCTCAGCTTGGAGTGTGGCATTTCAAGGTAATAAGAACAACTATGTGTCTGCATTGTAACATGTATGCACCACCAATGCCTGCGAGAGTGCTCGTTCTCATCATGCGACTTGTTGCAACTTCTGTCTGGCTGCATGAGACTATCCTTTTTTCCCCAGTTGCTGGTTTCGGTTCATAATCAGCTTGGCGGGTCACGTGCCTGGAGACCGTGTGAGGGCCTCGGGAGATCTGAATTACTCTGATTTATTTTGCATTTACTGTGCCGGTGTTACTGTAGTTCATGTAAAGGAATTTCACTCGCTTCTCATTGTCTTAGGCAGTGTGCCCTGTCCCACACAGTTGCTTTTTTGTTTGCGCTGAGTTCAGCTCGGGTTACTGAGACGGTTGTGGCCTACTGTAATTTCCTAAACCATAACATGGCTTCTACATTGTGCTATTCTATAGTATCCATAGGTTAGTTGCTCATAGCTCTGTCAGGTTCCTCAGGTGCTCCTGTAGATCCATGGGTTAGTTTGCATGTAAGGATCTGCAAGCCTGCTCAGGATCTCTTGCTTCTTGTGGTTTCTGTGTTGCTGCAGTCAACCTAATGACAAAATAATAAATGTGTGGGGTTAATTTAACAGGGTAGAAGTGTCAGGTATTAAAATTCTAATGTGTACATAGTTTATCCTCATTCACTACACATAGGGCCTGATCACGACTTTGGTGGTAAAGCCGGCAGTATTACCGCCGGTGGTATTAGCCCTACCACAGAACTCTCCGGTGCTAATAGCGCCGGATCACGAGTTCGGCGGTAATGTAATTCCCCATTGAGCCCATTGGGGAATGCCCCATTCCCCAATGGGCTCAATGGGGAAAATTCGCTCTTACAGCTGGCGGATTTAACGCCGGGGGTAATAGCACGAATTCTCGGCGGATTTCCCCCCAGCGAAGATCTGGGGCGAAATCTGCCAAAGTCCTGATTTGGCAGACCCTTAAATCCGGTGGTAATAGCGCGACCGCCGGATTTACCGCCAAAGTCGTGATGAGGCCCATAGTGTCAAAAACAAACATGACTGGACATTGCTTCTTGAGTGTGTGTCAATTTAATCATGTACAGTGTCCAGTGCCCAGTGTGACCCATGCCCAGTGCCGTGTATTCTCCAGTCCATCAAAGGTAGTGGTCAATTAATCATTGAAGTGTTGCACCTCCATCCATGCCATTGTGGCGCTGAGGAATTCCAGCATCTCCATCATACTCATTCTCATCCTTATCCTCATCCTCAGGTGGCATCATATCCATGTCAGGGGGACGTTGTGCCAGATGCACATGTTGTGTAGCATGGCACATACTAGTATAATTTTTCCCACCTTCTCATGATGCCTACCCCCGGGCATCCGGATCAAGCCCATCAGCCCCGGGAGCAGGCATCGAGATATTTATTAAAACCCCAGCAACCCCGGCTGGGGGCTGTCTGGGTTCAGTCCTGGTGCCTTAGGCACCAGGCTCATAATAGTAATCAGTCCTGGCGCCATAGGCGCCAGGCTCATAGACATTACTTACCTCATGCAGACCATGTTGCAAATGAATCCAAGACAACGTGAGGCCTGGATGGGACTATTTTACTACAGGGACTATATTTTACTCGGGTGTGGTTCTGGGGAACTTCTTACCTGGAACTACTTTGGAGGCTATTTAAACCACGCCCGAACAGCAGCACACGCTTCACGTTATTCTGCATCCAGCAGCGTAACGCTCACCGTGCCTGCAAGCCAGTATCCAGTCTTCTGCCACGCCCGTCTTGAATGCGGAGCTCCTAGAAGAAGAGGAAAGAAGAGGCAAGGTTAGAAAAACAAACATTATTTCAGTTCCTCACCTGATTCCGGAAACCTGGAAAGAACGTTATTTCTGCACGCGTCGCATCGCCAGCTGCAGCGCCGCGCCATACTCACCAGTCCTCACAGCATCTTTCGATTCGGCGCTGCCTCCATCATTTCTTCGACGAACTCCGGCACCTAGGGGACAAAAAGAAACAACAAGGTGAGCCGAGAGAGCCAACAAATACAATCTCTTTTACCACCATAGACTTACCTGATTTACAACAGGAGGCATAATTCTTTAACTCTCCACTTCCTCATATGCCGCACCTGTAAACGGAGAGAAAACAACACGTTAAATACATGCATCATTTACCGGACAGCGTCGGGTAATACAGACTCTTACCTGCACGCCATCAGCTGCCACGAGACCAACATCTCTAGGACTCAGCTGCAAGATAAGATAGGAATGGGACAAGAGTGAACGTCGGACATATTGAACTCTATGAACTTTATACTTACTGGTCCTCGCCAGGAACCTCAGAGTCAATACTCATCCGGAACTCTCCCAACGCCTTCGAACCAGTGAAGTAACTGATATCTACGTGCCCCTGCAATCCACGCAGGATGGAGAGCTCATCTTTCAAGATTATAAAGTGAGATTACTGAAAGGGAATTTCGGATGTGATTAGTGGGGAGAACAGCGGGGTGCCATCGCTAGAATCCACGGGTGGCTAAACTCCTCTCTCCACTTGCGGGAGAATACTTCTACGGGTCAAGCAGACGAGATTAGGAGGGCCAGTCCAGTCTGTCATCTCTGCACTACGCATCACGTTGGTGGAGACCGCAGCTGTCCGGGTCTGACCGACGCCCCGTGTGGGAGCCAGGTGAGCGTAACAGAACGCAAAGCCTTTCTACAAATCCCCACCCGGGCGTTATGGAAACCTCAGAAACCGACCAACTGGCCCAAGTATTGGGGGAACTTAGAGCGGAAGTGCACTGCGCTCGCCAAGAGACTAATGCCCTCAGGAGAGAACTGATTGTCTCAAAGGAGCGCACTGATGATCTTGCTAGGCAACTGCTGCAAAACCCAGCTGGGCAAACACCCCTACCTGGACTCGGGGGGAATCCAACTCCCGTTTCATCGAGCAATCCTGTGCAAGTGGTTTTACCAGGGGCTATTCCTTTAGCTCCACCTGAACGCTTCGCTGGGGACCCAAAAAAGTTTGCCGTGTTTATGAACCAATGCCGCTTGCACTTTTTATGCAGACCTGGAGCTTTTCCAAATGACCAAGCCAAAGTAGCCTTTGTATTATCATAACTGAGTGGCAGTGCAGCTGATTGGTCAATTCCACTAGTCAACCAGGATGACCCTCTTCTTTGGGATTTTCAGGGTTTTCAATTGAGAATGGAAAGACTATTCGCCAGACATTCACAGGGACAGGCCCTGGATAACGAACTTTTACCCCTACGACAAGGTAACCAGTATCTGCTAACCTATATCGTAACCTTCAATAGGTTGGTGGTGGAAACCGGATGGCCAGAGGTAAAACGAATTACATTATTTCATCGTGGACTTCGGGGAGAACTCAAAGATGTTTTGGTCCAAGTTGTGAACCCACCTCAGGATTGCGGCAGAATCTATAGACTTAGTGGTCCAGTTAGACCACCGACTTCAGAATAGAAAGGCTGATCGAGCTAAGTTCGAGAATCGGGTATTAGTTAAACCCAACGTTACCCCCAAAGGAACAGATGCATCAGAACCTATGCAGATCGGGGGGGGGTTAAAGGACCCTTAACTCAAAGGAAAGAGAAAGGAGACGGCAGATGCAATTGTGTCTGTACTGTGGAACCTCAGGACATTTTCTACGGATTTGCCCTATAAAAACACCCAAGAAAGTGGTTGGAGTTGCTGTCAAAAACCAAATAGAGCCTGATTCGGGAAACAACCACGTAGACGTCCGCTTGTTGAGCTTAAAGAAGGACGCTCAGACCTCGCTCCTAATCATACCAATGGTCCTTATTGATCCAAGGCAGCCATCATGTATGCATGCAGTAAGGGCATACATTGATAGCGGGGCCGTAGGAAACTATATAGACCACGAATTGGCTTCAAGGATGAATCTACCTCTTTGCAAAAAGACCACTTCGGATGTCATCACCACAGTCGATGGAACTGAAATTGCCTCTGGGCCTATAACTCATTCCACTACAGAGATGACACTGTTGGGTCAAGATGGGCATCGAGAGACTATTGTGTTTGATTTAATCAAAGCCCTGCAGTTCCAAATAATACTGGGATCCCATGGTTGGAAACACATAATCCTTGTATTGAATGGCGAGAGAAGAGAATAACCTTCCCGGATTGTGCACACACCTGTTACCCGAAAAAAACCTTGAACAAAGGCCTGGCCCCAGTCACTAATCCAATCGTGCAGTTACCTCAAGAATATCAAGAATTTCAGGATGTTTTTCAAAAAGAACAGGCAAACACATTACCACCTCACAGATCATACGATTGTCAAATCGACCTCTTACCCGGTGTACAACCCCCATGCAGTAGAATCTGCGCCCTTACGGAACCCGAAAATCTTCACCTATGACAATACTTGGACCAATACCGTGCTAATGGCTTTATTCGCCCCTCCAAGTTTCCTGCATCCTCAGCTTTATTCTTCGTGCCTAAAAAGGAAGGTGACCTTAGAATGTGCATAGATTACCGCGCATTAAATCAGATTACGGTAAAAAACCGATACCCATTGCCTCTGATCCCCAAATTACTAGACCAAGTAAAGGATGCTTGCATCTACACTAAATTAGATCTCCGAGGGGCATATCATCTGGTAAGTGTAAAGAAAGGTGACAAATGGAAGACTGCCTTTCGCACCAAGTATGGATTATTCGAATATCAGGTGATGCCCTTCGGGTTGTGCAATGCACCAGCAGCCTTCCAATATTTTATGAACAATGTCCTTCGAGAACTCATTGACGTCTGTGTTGTCGTATACATAGACGATATTCTAGTGTACTCCTCCTCAAAATCAGACCATGTTAAGCATGTTCGTGCAGTCCTTGAGAAACTAAGCCAGCACAAGTTATTTGCAGAATTGGAAAAATGTGTTTTTCATGCTACAGAAGTTGAATTCCTTGGATTTATCCTGACTCCAAAAGGAGTCCGAAATGACTCTCGAAAGGTGGACGCAATTCTCAAGTGGCCATCACCCAGTTCAGTTAAAGGGGTACAAAGCATGCTTGGATTTGCTAATTTCTACTGCAGATTTATTCCTGACTTCTCACATGTTGTACACCCCATCACAGCACTTTTTCGAAAAAACAAACGCTTCTTGTGGACCGAAGAGGCTGAAAAAGCCTTCCAAGAGCTGAAATTGAAATTCACGTCGGCACCTGTCTTAAAGCATCCACGCCCCAAGCTTACATACATAGTTGAAACCGATGCATCCAGTTTAGGCGTGGGGGCTATCCTGTCCCAGAAGGATCCTGAAACCGGTCAACTTCATCCAGTAGCATTTTGGTCCAGAAAGTTCTCGGCACCCGAGTTAAATGATGCGGTTACCGATAAAGAGTTGTTAGCCATCAAATCCGCCTTCAAGACTTGGCGGCATTATCTTCTCGGTGCCAGGCATACCATTACTGTAATCACCAATCACAGGAATTTGCAGTATTTAAAAACAGCCAAGGCCCAATCATCGCGTCAACTTCGATGGGTATTATTCTTTGCTGAATTCGATTTTGTGATCACTTATCAACCAGGTTGTAAAAATGGCAAGGCAGATGACTTATCCCGAATAGGGATGGGAGAAGCATATTCGAACCCGGGAACCGGTGCCTATAATTTCAGAAGAAAGAATTCTTGGCATAACTACTCTACAGACTCTAGAAGACATTCATTTAAAAATCCAACAACTTTTCGATCCAGCAGCCCTGCAGAACTGGGTAAAGAAAGGCCAAGATTATTCAGTCATAAATGATCTACCTTACTATCAAGGACGTCTATTTCTACCACACAAGGAACTACAAGAACTAGTCATCTCCAATTATCATGACGCCCTTATGGAAGGGCACCCAGGTATCGCAAAAAACTGAAGCTAAAATTAAAAGACAATTCTGGTGGCCCACCTGGCGAAAAGACGTAAAGTCATTTGTGATGTCTTGTGGTATCTGCGCCCAAAACAAAAGTCAGAAGAAAAAACCAGCTGGCCTTTTACAACCTTTGGATATTCCACCTACACCATGGCACACCTTATCTTTAGACTTTATTACAGATCTACCTCAGTGTAATGGATGTAACACCATTCTAGTTAGTGTGGATCTTTTTTCCAAGATGGCCCACTTTATTCCTTTAAAAGGATTACCTTCCGCTTCAATTTTGGCCAAGGAATTTCTCGAAAACATTGTTCGAATCCATGGATTTCCTTCCGTATTGGTCTCTGACCGAGGTAGTCAATTCATTTTGCAATTTTGGGAGAAATGCTGTCAATTGGCGCAAATCGACGTAAGGTTATCAACCAGTCACCATCCCCAAACCGATGGTCAGACAGAGAGGACCAACCACACTCTTGAACAATACCTACGTTGTATGCTACACCAAACCGAAAACAATTGGAAGGATATTTTATGGATTTCTGAATACGCATACAATAACTCTGTACATTCAGGAACCGGACAAAGCCCCTTTTATACCATATATGGACATCATCCTCGAACCTCATAACTCGATTCGCCTCAACACTTAGAAATGCCTGCAGTGACTCATCTGCACTCTACAATTACACAAGCCTTTAAGGAGGCAACAGAACATTTGAAACAAGCAAAAGAGAAATACAAGAAAAATGCTGATCAACATAGAAGTGAAACTCCACAATATCAGATTGGAGATCAAGTTTGGCTGGCTACAAAACACATACCTCTAAAGGGAACTCAGACTTTCAATCCTAGATATTTGGGACCTTACACCATTAAGGCCATTTTCAACCCGGTGGCCGTCAAATTGGAATTACCCTCTTATATGCAGATTCATCCTGTCTTTCATGTTTCACTTCTAAAACCAGTTCAACCCAGGACAAGATTAACCAAACCACCTGACCCCATCCTAATAGATGGAGAACCTGAATTCGAGGTAAAAAATATCCTGAACTCTTAGATGGTTAAATCAAGACTTTTTTATTTAATCGACTGGAAGGGTTACAGACCACAAGAAAGGTCATGGGAGCCTAGTGACCACGTTCATGCACCTCGGTTGGTGAAGAAATTCCATCAGAACTTCCCAGACAAACCAGGACCAAGGGGAAGAACAACTTTAGGAGGGGCCTTGGGGGGGAGTGTTGTCTTGATGCCTACCCTCGGGCATCCGGATCAAGCCCATCAGCCCCGGGAGCAGGCATCCAGATATTTATTAAAACCCCAGCAGCCCCGGCTGGGGGCTGTCTGGGTTCAGTCCTGGCACCTTAGGCACCAGGCTCATAATAGAAATCAGTCCTGGCGCATAGGTGCCAGGCTCATAGACATTACTTACCTCATGTAGACCATGCTGCAAATGAATCCAAGCCAATGTGAGGCCTGGATGGGACTATTTTACTACAGGGACTATTTTTTACTCTGGTGTGGTTCTGGGGAAATTCTTACCTGGAACTACTTTGGAGGCTATTTAAACCACGCCCGAACAGCAGCACACGCTTCATGTTATTCTGCATCCAGCAGCGTAACGCTCACCATGCCTGCAAGCCAGCAACCAGTCTTCTGCCATGCCCGTCTTGAATCCGGAGCTCCTGGAAGAAGAGGAAAGAAGAGGAAAGAAGAGGCAAGGTTAGAAAAACAAACATTATTTCAGTTCCTCACCTTATTCTGGATCCATCATGTCTCCGAAACTGGAAAGAATGTTATTTCTGCACGCGTCGCATCGCCAGCTGCAGCGCCGCACCATACTCACCAGTCCTCACAGCATCTTTCAATTCGGCTCTGCCTCCATCATTTCTTCGCCGAACTCCGGCACCTAGGGGACAAAAAGAAACAACAAGGTGAGCCGAGAGAGCCAACAAATACAATCTCTTTTACCAACATAGACTTACCTGCTTTACCACCGGAGGCATAATTCTTTAACTCTCCACTTCCTCATAAGCCGCACCTGTAAACGGAGAGAAAACAACACGTTAAATACATGCATCATTTACCGGACAGTGTCGGGTAATACAGACTCTTACCTGCACGCCATCAGCTGCCACGAGACCAACATCTCTAGGACTCAGCTGCAAGATAAGATAGGAATGGGACAAGAGGGAACGTCGGACATATTGAACTCTATGAACTTTATACTTACTGGTCCTCACCAGGAACCTCAGAGTCAATACTCATCCGGAACTCTCCCAACGCCATCGAACCAGTGAAGTAACTGGTATGTACGCGCCCCTGCAATCCACGCAGGATGGAGAGATTATCTTTTAAGATTATAAGGTGAGATTACTGAAAGGGAATTTCGGAGGTGATTAGTGGGGAGAACAGCGGGGTGCCATTGCTAGAATCCACCGGTGGCTAAACTCCTCTCTCCACTTGCAGGAGAATACTTCTACGGGTCAAGCAGACGAGATTAGGAGGGCCAGTCCAGTCTGTCATCTCTGCACTACGCATCACGTTGGTGGAGACCGCAGCTGTCCGGGTCTGACCGACGCCCCTGTGGGAGCCAGGTGAGCGTAACACCAAATGTCTGCTCAATGGGGACACGAGTGCGTGCATGTGCACAGTTGTAGGCCTCTTCATGCTGTTGTGCGGTTGCCTGATGGGGTCATGAGCCAGCCCATCAGGGTATATCCCGCATCACCTGCATGGGAGCATGAGAAAGAGTACTTATGATTAATTAGGTCAGCCTATGTTACCACTGGCTGTACAGTGTTCATCATAAAATGCAGCTAGGCACAGGGAATCATCACTGTATATGGCATGTGTCATTCTATAGGAGCCCAGTAAGTGAACATAGGGCTGATCCATGGGTGGGGGTGGGTGCAGTTGCAGTCACATGGCCCATTCAAAGGGAACCTGCACTCTGACAATTCAAGTACAACAGACCACAATGGTATTGTTTTTCAATGTTGTGTTACCAATGGGAATGTACTGTGCATTTACAGTGTCAACTCACACATTTGAATATCGAAACCTTCCCCCATTTGACTAGGTCAGATCTCCATTGGTAGTATGTATCACGGGTGAAGGGTTCCGTTACTGTGGGTGTTAGCATGGTGGAATGGAGCTACATTGGATGTGTCCCGCAGCTCCCAATCATATCTTGGTGGTGCACAATGATTGTGTTGTTTTTCATTGTCATAAATGACCCATTGAACTTGGAGGTGTCCCTTAAGTTGACATGACAGGCATACTGATCTGCGGTGCAGTGACTAATCTTTTTCAGTGTGGCAGATGGTTTTCTCTCTGGCAGAGCATCATGACTGGTCATTTGCTTTGCTGAGATCATGTATTATATGCATTGCCACTGAATTGTGGTGCATTGTGGTACATGTGGTTTGTGTTTTGAGATGTTCCTGATACATGTGCTGATGTGAGCACTTTGTCTGTTGTTTGCATGCAGACACGGCTGTGAAGGCCTTGCACATCTGCAATAATTAGCTGTATTCCACATTATGTTACATTTACATAAGTCAGAGTTCAGGGCACCCAGTACGCAGTGTGTGGTCTTGTTCCATTCAATGTGTGAGGTTTCATGTTGGGCAGGTTAGGAATGATGCGGTTGGTTGGTCTAATTCCTCATCTGACTTAGATTTCTATTGCGCTACCCAGTCACTCTGCATTTCAATGCATACCTGGTGATGTTAACAGGTTTTTGCTTTTGCACGAGCGATGATGGATTGATGCATGCAGTGTGCACTTGTGGTCCTCATGCATGCATTCCTATGCTATGTTCCGACACCTCTCATGGCCCTGTGGTTAGACTCATTCAGCAGACATGTTGCCTATGCTGTTCATTCACCCCTCCCCCAATTCAACACCCCTCATGGCCCGCCCAACAGACCAAGAGACAGGTTGCCTATGCTGTTCACCCCCCCACCAATTCAACATCCCTCATGGCCCTATTGTTAGACTCACCCATCAGACAGGTTGCCTATACTGTTCACCCCCCCCCAATTCAACACCCCTCATGGCCCACCCAGCAGACAGGCTGCCTATACTGTTTGCCCCCCATTTGTAACCCCTCGTGGCCCTGTGGTTAGACTCAACCAACAGCCAGGTATGTCCAGCATGTCGAGTCGTGCCATGTAGCAGGGCAGCGTGGATTTGCGAAGCACCATGGCGTTCCTATTGATGGTTGATCCGCAATGCCAATGTTTACGGCATAATTTTATCTATTATTACCGGCATGTCCGTTCCGGAATTTTCATCTCCGTGCACCACTTAATGTGGACTTGATTGTGGCATGCCGGTGTCACTGGCATGGCTGCCGCGTATCACCACTGATACCAGCAAAAGTGTGGGCGGCCACAGCGGGTTCCTGCTGATGCCGGTCCCATCGGCAATGTGACTCGGAATACTCTGGTCCGGTAAAGGTTGCAAGTATGGTGATACCAGCATCGTTTTTACCGGACCAGCAACCTTGTAATGAGGCCCAATGTGTTCTAAGGTTTTCTTCACCAGGATCAGTAGTGAGTAGAAACACTGTGCATGTTTCAGGGTTTAAACAACAGTAATCTTACTCTTGGAGACAATCCACCAATGGAGTTGCCTTCCCTAACTTTTTTGGCACCCAAAGTTCAACTCAACATAGATAAAAATTGTAATTTCGGAAACATTTATCATGTGTAATTGGCAGACAACAGCCGGCATACCCGCTCATATTCCAAAGGCTCTTTGTATTTTTTCTAGTCCAAAGTACAGAGATGAGCAGGACTGTTGTTTTGGCTTGAAAGAAATCTGAATGTCAATCCCCCCCTATCCACAAACCATATCCCTAGCATGGTGTTTTTAGTCTGGAAAGGTGTCTTTATGATAAAGACACCTTTCCAGACTAAAAACACCATGCTAGGGATATGGTGACAGCCAGTGTACTGTCCTCTTGGAACCTATTCATTAATTCTCCCAGTAAAGGAACAAACCAAATTTGCCCAAGGAATGGAATTTGTATGAGCAGTGCCTTAGTTGTTGTATCTCCTTTAAGGAAACTGGGCAAAAATCACTGTCTTGTTCTTACAGCGGAAACATATTCTAGGACAGGTGACTTAATGGAGAAACAGAGTCAATATCTGACTTTTTCTTCATTATTAGCAAACGTTCCGAAAAATATGATCTGTCCTTGTGTCACGGATGGCAGACTCCCAGAAAAATAATATACTTTTCTCAGGACCACACACCTACAAACAGAAATAAAATCACTGCTGAGGGATGGAGTCAGATGAAAAGATGGTTACGTGAAAGCAAGGTTTCTCCCAGGCTGCCAATGAAAACAAGGTGTATATTACACAAGGTTGAAATATCTGTCAATGACTTACCCTCCCAACACTGTCTTCTCTTATTATTCCTTAGAGAAGGGTGTTCAGATGATGGACCTAACTGACTTGCCAAAACCACCATCAAGTACTTCAGTCCATAGGTCAGACAAACCGCCTGGTGCCCAGTCCAGAAACCAGGTGTGTGGGAACCAAAAGGAAGAAGTTACATCCTCAGGGACTGACCCGAACGGAACGAGAATGCACAGCTAGAGCAATCCAATGGATTAAGGAATAGTAATAGTAACCCATGATCAGGCTGCCTTTATTCCTTAATCCAATGGATTAAGGAATAAAGGCAGCCTGATCATGGGTGAAAATCCGTTGAGCACTGAATGCTAACATCACTGCTGTTTAATGGTGTGCCGGTCCTCCGTACGTCCCGCGACTGGATTGCCTGTGTGTCACAAGACATGCCAACGTCACCAGCTCCGTATTCCTCATAGTGAACATGGCGCCTGGGCTGCCGGGATGCATAGAGTAGAGGGCGCCCCAAGTCCGTCATTGGAGGAGGGAAGTAGTAGAGATAGCAAGGGGAGGAGTGTGAGAAGACCAGAGGGACAGAAAATCAGACCGGAGGAGAGAGAACAAGAAAAGACAGGAAAGAAAAGTGAGAGTAGAGGGTGTGAGAATACGTGAGCAAGTAGGAGGTGAGAATGAAGAAGCAGGATATGAGAGAAGGAGTAGGAAGAGAAGGGAGTATGGAGAAAGGCAAGATCAGGGAGAGAAGTGAAAGGGAGAGAGTGTCATGGCCACGGCCGCAGAACACAAAAACCACACCATCTAGTGATGGGGCAATGGGTCACTTGACTCACTTATGTCCCTTTGGGACCCATAAACACAGGGGCCCTGGCTAGACTCAGTCCTGACACCTTTGGTGCCAGGCTCATATAGAGATGAGAGCAGGAATACTTTATTTCAGTGCAGGAGTGCTTTTACTTTATTTCAGTGCAGGAGTGCTTTTATTTTACAATAAGTTTCCAGGAGCTGATACATTCTCATGTGCTGACTCATCGGGTGTGGCTCCCTAGGCCTGGTCTTCATGTGCTGACTCATCAGGTGTGGCAGGGTGTGACAGGCAGGCTGAACCTGGTGGGCATGGCTTCAGAAGCTCAGCTATATAAGCTTCTCCATCCTTAAGGCCGGTGCTTTGTGTTACTGTGCACTGGCGTGCAACGTGATGCTCACTGCTGCTTAGACCAGTTTACTTACCTGTGAAACCAGGTGTTCTCCTGCATACTCACCTCCAGGAAAAAGGTGCTTCATTGCTTCATCTGCAGACTCATCTCCTGACATCCAGTGACCTTGATCCCGAGGCCACAGCACCGCGCTCCGCATCCACAAACTCGGACCCTGTGAAGAAGAAGAAAGACCAGGTTAGAACATCCATCCTAGGGCTGCGCTGCATTTGAACCCTGCGCGCCCCGTAGTTAACAACTTACCAGCTACTGTACCGCTGCAGCTTCGTTCCTCGTTCCCTCCAGCTGCCGCCTCGAGCTCCGCAGATTCTGCCGGGCCGGCAACATCACCTGCAAGGAAAGAAAGCAAAAGAGCAAACATCAAAAGTGGAACGGACAGCAATACAAGACAACAGACAACAAACTTTACAATACAACAAAAACAGACGAGGAAAGACAAAGGCAAACAGGAACACTTACCTGAAGTTTAGTGGCTTAGTCGCAGCAGGACTGGACTACCACTTGCAAGGGATCAGTGAAGGGACTCGGTCCAGATCATACAAGCACCCCTGCCAGAAGCAGCAGGACAGAGTGCCTGCCAAAACTAATCAACAGGAGCAGTCCCGAGCAGCATCAACTATTACCACAAGTCACCACATAAGCGCAGAGGGCGAAGTTGGACCTGAGCAACCTCACTCCCGGGAGGGCTGCAACTGTGGCCCAATGCCTCCGCAGAGACCAGGTGAGCGTAACAGAGAGGGAAACCTGTGATCTTAGTTAATGATCGCCTAACAGATGTGCTGCCATTCACAACCAAGCCTGTGCTTCACCAAGCAACACATCTCAAAGATAGTGAGCATAAGACTGAACATTTGGCTACCATTAGTATATCTTTCAAGATATCACTGACAGGGCTGGACTGGGAACTAAAAGAGGCCCTGGAAATAATTACTGGGGACCAAAAGAGGCCCTGGAAATAAAGTTCAAAGTGGCCCTATATGACACATTTTCAGCAAGCCCAATGCTTTTCCTATGAGAACATTTGGAAATACCACAGAAAAAAGGCCCAGGGTGCAGAGGCCCACCGGGAAATCTCCAGAGTTCCTTAAAGGCCAGTCCACCCCTGATCACTGACCTATATTGTTCCATAGCTGTTCCCTGAACAATTGTGATGGAAACGTGTTAAACACACATGTCCATAGCCGAATTGGGTCACCATTCACTGGCTAAGAAAGATACAGCCTCTCTCTTCTAAGAAGTGCTGTTAGGCAAATGTACGTATGTAAATATACAATCATTGTATGATGGCCTAGTGTTCTTTCTTTTAAGTGGATTGTCATTTATTGAGAATCTGTGGATGGCCCAGGTAGAATGAGATTAGTATGTGAACCAATAGCATGTTGGCTTGTTCTTTTTTAACTGGTGTGGTGGTGACAATTTCTGGTTACAATGAATTATGAAAAAATGGTTGTTCGCTTTACTTTTTACAGCTTTGCTCCTGAAGAAGGGGATTGATTCCCCGAAATAAGTTGAGCATCTATTGCATCTTTCAATTGAATATCGATTTTGTATTTGAATATCAAAGATTAAAAACATGTATTTTATCTGAATTACAGTATATATGTTTTTGTGTTGTAAAGCACAATTTTCTTTGACCTAACTATGCAATTACTTAAACCAGTATTCTGGCATGAGGGTGTACCTGGACCGGAGGGCTACTAGATTGGGCTCTTTTTCCACATTTGTACAGTATTGATTCGTGTCAGGGCAGTCATTCCTCCCCTGCACCCAAATTGTAGAAATTGAAATTATTGAGTTGTTTTGGTGAGGGTATTTTCCACATATCAAGTGCTTTGTAACTGATCGCGTTTTGTCTATATTGTAGCTCTGCTGTTCAGCGTGACACATCTTTGTTACAGTAGCAGCACTTATATATTATTCTTCTCTAAAATAAATGATTTCACTGAGAAATATGCTCCAACTTTAGCCTTCTCAGCGGAGGAGGCGTCCAGAATTCTTGCTCTGATAGGTTAGGGATAGAGATCCTTAGACAGTATTGCGGACCCTGACAAATTAATATCCAAACTAAAGAGGGTTATTAGAAGAGAGATATCACAGAAACTGCACGCCATCACTTTGGTCTAATATTACAACTCACATAAAATACCTCGAGGTCTCAGAGTCTGTTTGAGAACCACTTTATGCAAAGAAAGGGTGGATTTTGTCAAAGAGTGGGATCAAATCCTGAACAAATATTTATTGGATTTGATAGTCTTCACTATTGTGAAATGGGGCAGTAGCCAAATAGTTGTAATATGCAGGTCCTTCATGAAGAAGTGGGTGCTTCAGTTTAGAATTTGAAATAATTTAAAGAAAAAATATTTCTTTTAAGAAAATGTATTTCACAAATTAACTTGATGCATGTGCACCTTAACTGCATGGGAAAATATCACAGTTTTCTTAAATGCTGATGGCACAACTTGGATGGTATAAATTGTACTCCTGATGAAGGTTATTTAATGATAACGTGAATGAACCTAAACATGTTGAGGGAAAATTGAATGGCAAAGATGGACGGACTTGTTTTTAAACAGCCGGATTAGGCAGAAAAAGACATTCTCATAAAAAGATAACATCAGGGAAATTTTTATATTCAGTCAAAGTACTAGGTGGATGCATTATTGTGCATGCAACACACATTATGTTTTATTAATAGTAGGAATTATGGATTTTAATATTTGTATTTGAAATTAAAAATAAAATGATGATATTGTTGTGAGAAGGTTTTGAGCCACCCTATGTCGTGGATGATTTGCAGGTACATAGCTAAGATCTGTTGGGCACCAATGTAGTGCTTGAGAAGTTGGTTCTCCTCGATATGGTGTTTGACAGATGGTCATTAATATCGAGGACCTCTAATTGTATTATAAGGTGTTTTTACCTCCCACCAGATTATTAGCCAGGCACAATTTTCTATTGTGGTAGTCCACCTGAGTACCGCATGAAGTAATTAGAACCTTATTCTAATGCTGACTGCTTCATTTTTGTTTGTTTGTTTTTTCATTTATAATGCGCACCAGACCCAAGGGTATAAGGAGATACAAGGATATGCAAGGCTTAATTAATGTGATACAAAGTAGAACACAGTGTCAAGGCAAGGAATACAGGCATAGTACAACAGTACAAAAATACAAATATAATACAACAATGCAGAGAAATGTACATAGATGCAGGATGGGTCTCAGGTCATAGACATTCGATATCGTGAGATTTGAACAGGTTGATGTAATTGAATCTGAAATTCCGATAAGGTTTCTCTGATAGTGTGTGGTTAGGAGTTCCACAGTTGGGCTGCTTTAACGGAGAAGCTGCATCCACCCACCTTGGAAAGCCTAAATTTGGTCTGGTGAGGCAGTTGGTATTAGTTAGTCTTATGGGTCTGCTGGATGTTCTCCTATGGATTCTATCTGTAAAATAGCTGGGGGCAGCATTGTTCAGAGCTTTGTACGTCAAGGAAGCAGTTTTTAAGTTGAATTTTGTTGTAGGTAGAGAGCCAGTTGTATTATCATCTTAGCACAGAGATGTGCAAACCTTTGGGTACGTCAAGTGCAGCTCTTAAGGCATTGTTTTGAAGGATTTGTACCTTCTGGATTATTGATTTGTTGGCACCGATGTATAGGGCATTGCAATAATTGAGCCTGGATAGGATGAGCGCTCTAGCCAAGATAACATCCCAGACATTTCTCTTAAGCTTTCAAGATGTTTTCCTTTAATCAAGGCAAGTTCAAGCACTCCCATTTAATGCAGCAATCAATAATTATTTTTATGGGGTCAATCAAAGGTGGGAAAAAAGTTGACATATCTGCTGCCCACCTTTACACCATTTCACCAGATTTGCCACGTAATGTACCAAAGAGTAAGAATTGAGCCTTTTGTGCTTTTTCATCAAATTATACAGTTGCATGAAAAACAATTTCATATGCTCCCTTATCTTACCCAAAATAACTGCGGAAACAGAGGAGAAAAAACAGAAAAATAATGCATGCAGAATTCCAGAAATACTGCTAATTGGCTTCTGTTACCACTAAGCTTGCTGGATTTCTTGTAATGAGGAGGATTTAAAAAAATATCAATATGTGGAAACAGTAATTAATATAAAGGGCGTGCTGTTTAGCCCTTGTAACATGTTATATAACTAAAAATAGTGGACATCTGCAAACTATGGATCTCCAATTGATATGGACTCCATTTCCTATCTGCGCAAGTAATCATAGTCAGTAGTAAGGAATCATAGAAGTCGTAGTCAAAAACATGTGGAGAGCCACAGGTTTCAGACCTCTGCCATAGCGATTTCCTTTATGTGAGTCTTCCCTGGAATAAAGATTCTAGGCTTTAGGTGGTTCAGCAGCCAACTGGAGCCTCAGTACAGAAATGTGCAGTCCCTGTGCAACTGCCACATTGTGCTACATGCCTGCATGGCACAAACATTGTACTCCTGCTCCCTCAGTAACACCAAATACGGGCCTCCTACCTTATTTTGCATGCATGCCTTGTGGAGGGGTCATCTGATTCCCCCTGCCCATGCTTTGCAATCAAAGCATGTGCATGGGAAATAAAACCCTGTGTGTGCTCCCCACCGGAAGGTGGCAAACCTGCAGTGCACACTACAACTGCCAGGCAGAGTAGAAGAGGCGAAATAGGGTTGTAGCTTTAGCCAAGAACAGATTTAGCAGCTGGGAAATCCTGATGTCCTGCTCTCTAGCACTGCAGACACACTCAGAGTGGCAGACTTATTTGATAATGGGGTGCATTGACCAGGCTTTGCCTACACAACATATTTGTGCTGCACCAGGGGCTGCCAGCGGCTTTGTTAAACTGGCTCTTTAAAATCAGTGACAAATCATTCTTGCAAATCTGTTATGATTCTATTAGTTACTGATATGTGTGGCGACCCCATTCAACAAGTTATATATTGTACAAAGTTACCGATGGCCATGCTCCCAAAAATCTGGCAGAATTTGTCAAGAAATACTTGTATTCCAGAATCCTAAAGATCCTCATCAGTGCTGAAGTCCTCCATATTTTTAAATCCCGTCCCATTCGTATGTGAGTCATTAATTTCTCAGTTTGGAAAGTTATTGTATGATTTTCAATTTCAGATCTGCCTAGTAAGGTCTCCTTTCGAATTTAGTTTAAAATTCTCATGTACAACTCCTACCTGACAATTTATCCTTTGTTGAGAATGTTTCTCATTGTATTGATTTTGTGTATCCGCGTCATCGGGTTCACGTTGTGCTCTGGCCAATGACTCTCTCTTGATCACCGTGCCGAGTGGCTTTTAGGATCCAATAGACCGATGTAACGAAACCTACATTTCATTCCGAATGAAACTTCTTATATGTTTATCTGAAGGCAATGTGTCACAAAAAAGCCGACTATTCACAATCTCTATAAAGGAAATCAATCGTACTTTCAAAACATCGGATAAAATATAAGAGTATGATATTCCAGCAAAGAAAAATAAAATATATGATATTTGCTGATTGCAAAAGCTGACTGTAAAGAGTACATTATTGGTGCTAGCCAAAGAGCCATAGTATTATTGAAAAGGTTCTATAGTAAAAACATCATGGTCCAACCAGACCGAAACACGTGTCTGGGGTTTCTGTTGGTACTCTTGTTCAGAGGAGAATTGCCTAGCATTTCGGTGCTGGACTGCCCCAGGGCAGGACAAAGACTGATATGTTTGGGATATTTCTTCTCTGTGAAAGATAGTGAGCTAAAGACTCTGGGTAAGTCTCTCGTAACCAGGACTAATGTCTGGCAAAGGGACTCCCAGGACCCCCCTTGTTAATTTGCATATTCAAGTAACTTTGGGTCTCACCCTAAGTTACTAGGGGAATCCAGACGTGGACCCCTTGCTCACTATTCTTAGAGAGGCACAGATCCACCCTACTGATGAGGTCCAACCAGACTGAAACACGTGCCTGGGGTTTCTGTTGGTACTCTTGTTCAGAGGAGAATTGCCTAGCATTTCGGTGCTGGATTGCCCTAGGGCAGGACAAAGACTGATATGTTTGGGATATTTCTTCTCTGTGAAAGATAGTGAGCTAAAGATCTGGGTAAGTCTCTTGTAACCAGGACTAATGTCTGACAGAGGGACTCCCAGGACCCCCCTTGTTAATTTGAATAAGCAGATATGTACAAAAGATAGGGCAATATAATAACATTAGAAGTCAAAGGTAATATAGTACAATTACCTTATAGGCAGAAGTACATTGGTACACTTACATTTACAGTGCCAAGGTACATTGTATGCCCTCCAACTGTTAGCAGTCTGTTGCTTAAGTTATTGTAGTCTTGAGAGAATAGCCATATTTTTTGTTTTTTACTGAAGGACCAATAAGCTGGCTCAGTTCCGAGGTCTGAAGGCAAGGCATTCCAGAGTTTAGAAACTATTCAGGAAAAGTATTACTCCCATTTTTTCAAGTTTATATCTGGGTATTATGAGTTGGTTGACCTGAGTGGTTCTCGTGGGTCTACTGATTGGTTCATGGTGAATTTGCAGTTTAGGTATTTCGGGGTTTTGTTCACTAGACACTTAAGGGTAAGTGATAGTGTTTTGTAGGTGAATCTGTTTTTGACTGAAAGTCAATGGGCCTTTTGTCTGGTAGCAGTAATGTGATTAGCTTTAGGACTTTAGGAATGTTAAGGGCCCCTCTTAATGCATTATTCTAAGGCATTACAGTAGTCCAGTTTTGATAGAATAAGTGCTCTGACCAGGATGATACAGTTGGCAGAGGACAGGAAAGGCCTGCAAGCGGTAATAGGTTTAGCTGTATATGCCACTGAGGAGGCTGTGGCATTGACTTGTTTGGTTAGGGAGAGTGTCGAGTCAAGGTAGATACCTAGCGTTTTGACCTCTTTTGCTACTTTAATGGTGTTATTGTCGATGATGATTTGGGTGTAGGTGACATCCAAACTGTCAAGGTAGTCAAATAGTGGCTTTGTAAAGATATCATATAAAGTGTGCGAGACAAACACACCTTGGGGAACTCCGCATAGAACTGGAGCTGGGTCAGCTGTTGCTGCTGTTGAGAAAACTCTCATTGTCCTATTGGAGAAAAAAGATTTTATCCAGGATGTAGCTTTATCAGAGAAGTGAGCAGCTGAGGTCAAATGTCTGCAGAGGACATTATGATTGACCAAATCAAAGGCCACAGAAAGATCTAACAAAAGCAGGAGAGCTATGTTCCCTTTGTCCATTAACTCATCATTTGTATGTTCTGTCCTGCTCATCCTCCTTGTGGCCCCATTTCTGCAAAGCCTCCTCGTCCTGCCTGTGCCCCCAAAATCCCCCTCTTACTTACTAAAATCCCCATTGGAACCCCCTTTGGTACTGAGTTTGGTACCCACTGTTCCAAACATAATCACCTCACCAACAAGGCACCGCTTGTACATCTGTATGGACTGTTATGCACTCTACCTGTCCTTCTGTCTGTACCGCTGTCACTGCCCCTTCCAGCGCAACTTTCACTAACTTCTTCTGCACAAGTTTTGCTTCCTCTATCTTTCAACCGTTTACATTGGTGTACAAGAAAAGACTGTATTTCTGCCCACCATTTAGCTTCAACCCCACTGTCTTATCAAGAGTTTTCTACACTTCTTTCAGAAGTCCTCTTTTCACCATGGAATGAAAAACGCCCAATCCCAAGAATCTCCAGTCTCTGCCCTCTACATTTCCTGTATCTGCAGAATGTACTGTGCAGGATCTTCATCATCGTGCATTGCCCGCTGCATTATTAATTGAAGGCTAGACATATCTGGATATGTGCACTGCAGCACTGCCAACTCTTGGGGCCCAATGTCATTAAAATGAGCCCCATCATTGCTGTCATTCCCTAGCTTTACTCCTGGGGACCCAGCTTGAACCCAAATGTCATCATTGCTCTTGCCACTTGCTGGCTGCACTGTTTGTTGCTTTTTATTTTTATTTGTATTCATTATTTATTTGTATTTCTTTTCTCAACACTTTTCAACTCTCCTCTCTCCCATGCACTTTCCCCTTTCCCTCTCGCATGCACTTGTGCATTCCCAATGTCACTGGGCCTAGTAGGATTGTTTCTCCCTTGTTCCCCTCCCATGCCTCGTCACGCTCTGAAACACTTGTGTACGAGGGCAATACAAATAAAATATCAATGTCAATATCATCCTGGTCCCCCAGTAGTGAAACAAACGCACTTTTCAAATCCCCTCCAGCAAGGGTCGTATCAGCTGTTTGCTTCTCAAAGGCATATGTCCACTCACCCACTCCAGTGGTGAGAGACAGGAGTGTCTTTATTACATTTATTTTGTCCATATGATCCCATGGTATATACTGGGCCGTCCCCTGCCCCTTATGCAATAGTGGAAACTGTGCCCCCACCATCTTCATCAGTTTTCTATTCCCCACCAGTGACCTTTTTGCCACTGCCATGCGCCCAAACCTATTCCTTAACCTAGGTCCCCACAAACCCTCAACCCGCGGGGAAATTACAGCTGCTCCTCCTCTTATAACTCATCCATGGTACCGCACACATCCTCCCCTACTCGTGTGAGATCCTACTCATCGTCAGATTGAGCCATCCCATAATACTAGCTATCCACCTGCCTTCTCCTTCTGTCCTCCTTCTGTCCTCCTTCCCCTTTTCTATATGCACATCCTTGATAGCAGAACTGTCTATTCGAAACAAAACGTCTCCCGCCAGCCATTCATCGGTCCCTACAGGTGCTCATTGCCCATCTCTTCTATCTAACCTTAACCTGGCTAATTCGTCCTCTAATTTTCTCAATGCTTCTTCCAGCTCCTTCTGTGGCTTCCTATCTACTTCCTACTGCACTCTAGCTCTCACAGCCACTGTCGCTATAGGGTTGGGGAGGTTATGATACAGGGCCAGTGTGGGCAGTCGAGGCACAGAAGCGGGTCTGAGAAACATAAGTTGAATCTGTGTATCCTGATGCAACACAGGTGGGGTAACACCCCAGTGGGAAAGAAAACTGGTCAGTCAAGGGTACTGAAGTATTCGGGTGGTAGGAGTGGTTGTGAATGGGACACAAGTGGTGGGCAGCTCATTAACCACTTTAGTAGGTCAGAAAGGGATCTTCCAAATCTTCCACCATTCGCCACAATTCCAATAAATACTTCTGTTTTTCAACTGTCCCCCACTGTACCTAGCTGCCAAAAAAGTAGACATGTGACTCAAAATATCCTTTTTATGTGTGCCCTGTTCGGCCATGGTTTGTGTCACACTCACCTGTGTCTCTGCAGGAGCGATGGACGAGCCTCCCTTGACCCGAGTCTTCACTTCCCGTGTTTCACCCAGAGCAATACCTGTCAAATACAAGGTGTACACTCAGACCTGAATTCACCCATTTCCCCTGGGCCCTTCCCTTCTCTTTACTGTGTGCTGTGATGTCCCCCTATGGGCTTACCTTGATCTTTAGTAGGGTGTGCACTCCATCCTGCATTTGCAGGGGCGCGATTCACTCATGTGATTGGTGCCAATGTCTGTAGGCTGAGTTCAGATGCCAAACGCTGTTTTATGCCTTCACATCGGGCCGAGAGTTCAAGGTGCCAGTTTCTTCACTGGCTAGAAAGTCCTTCCCGCAAGTGAACATTGCGCGGAGAATGTTGAGTGTCCAAAATTGTCTGTATTGTCTTTGTTTGCTGGCATTTTTGTGGGTGAGTAACGCTGCGTTTAGAAGCTAGCTGCTGGTAGGTTTGCGCAGCGCCTTCAATTCGAGCGCGCCTGGTAATGTCTCTCCCTTTCCCTTGCAGGAGAAATTATGTGGTATTAGCACCTCGAGCCTAGGTTCAGCGCTACTGAAGACTTGGTCGTTAGGTAATTTTGCACGGAGGCTTTTGGTAAGTATGCACCGCGTAGAGAGAGGGAGAGTGCAGTGAAATACGTGTCTGTGTTATTGGAGCGAGCGCAATGAATAATGTCTCTTCTTTCTTACAGGGGTTTGTGCGCTCATGCAACTAACCTGGATTCTAGTGTCGCGGGAAGATTCAGTGAGTATGTGCAGCGTTACTGATGTGCGCGTGGTAACGCTGTTCTTCTTTGTTCTTACAGGTGCTGGTGTAGAAGTCCCCTCTTGACTGGAGATAGCTGCGGCGTGGAGTACGAACCAGGTAAACTGAAGCTGAGTGATCCACAGCGGGTAAGCAGAGTAGGATGATCCAGAGCAGGTAAGCAGAAGCAGGATGATCTGGAGCAGGTAAGCAGAAGCAGGATGACCCGGAGCAGGTAAGCAGTAACAGCATGATCCAGAGCATGGCAAGTGTGTTGCTGATACAGCTCAGACTAAGCAACACGAAGCACTGGAAGAATCTTGGGTGTGGCTTACATAGCCAGCCACACCCAAACACTAGAGAGCTCATGAGTTATCATGCACTTCCTGTTTGGCAACAGGAAGTGGTAACCAGGAAGTTACTACAAACACTAGGAAGGAATGAAAGGAGGGATTTGTTATGGGTTCTTTGTGTGCCTATGCCAGGCCTGCCAAGCCTCCACCCAGCTTGCCCCAACTACCTGCCTGATACCCATGACAGTCATCCCACTGAAGACCCCTACCAATGGTGTATATGAGGGCTTTGGTTTCTCAGGATGGTCCCAATGGAATTTCTGCACCAATCGGGGGGCATGCACGTGCCTGCTGGGTTCCTATGATCTTACCTGGGGTCCGTACCCTTTCAGTTAATCAAATAATACAGGGTCTTTCGTACTTGTTTAGAATCTAATATGTTCTTTACTTCATATTCTGGTGCTTCTTCACCCACTTGTATGGGTGCGGGAGATGTGGAAGTTCGGGTTCCTTGGTGTGCTGGTTTTAACAGTGACACGTGAAATACTGGATGTACACGCATATGTTGAGGTAACGCCAGTCTCATGGCTGCTGGATTAATTACTTTTTCTATTGTATACGGGCCGATGTATCTAGGCTGAAATTTTTTGGGACCCTTTAAAGCAATGTGTCTAGTTGCCAGCCAGACCGAGTCTCCCACTTGATAATCCGGGGGTTTTCGTCGATGACGATCAGCGTTTCTTTTCTGTGTTTCTTTGGCTTGCTGTAGGTTCCTGCTGGCTTATCTGGCTGCTTTTATGATGCTGGCATGTAGATTCTTTACTGCAGGCATTTCAGTCTTTTCTGGCGGATTGTAGACTGTCATTTTGGGTATTCGACCATATATAGTAAAGAAGGGTGTTGCTTGGGTTGATGAATGTGTTGAGTTGTTATAGGCATATTCTGCCATTCATAGAATTTCTGTCCAGCTTTGGCTTGTTTGGTGTAATAGACAGTGCATATAGTGTTCCGTGGTCTGGTTCGTGCGCTCAGTTTTTTCTTCCGTTTGAGGGTGGTGACTAGAAGGCAGACTAACTTCTACTCTTGCCAGGGCACAACATTTTTTCCAAAAATGAGATACAAATTGGCTGGCTCTGTCAGAAACGATTATGGTAGGGAATCCATGTAACTTGACGATTCGGTCTAGAAAAACCTGCACCAGGGTCTGAGCTGAGGGATACCTTTTAGAGCTATGAAATGAGCCATTTTGGAGAAGATGTCCACTACTACGAGGATGGTATTATAACCTGAGTTAGAAGGTAGATCAGTGATGAAGTCCATTGATACTGTGTGCCAGCGCGCTGGCGGAATGGTGATTGGCTGAAGGAGGCCGGCTGGCTTTTGCCTGGATGTTTTGTATTGTGCACACACCTTGCAGGTGCCAATGTAGGTGGCAATATCTTCTCACCAAGTTGGCCACCAATAAGATTTGCTTACTTTCTTCATAGTTTTGGCTATACCCGGATGGGCTTCTAAAAGCGAGTCGTGGTAGTCTGATATGATTGCTTGGTGCAGATCCTTAGATGGAACGTAGAGGCGTTTTTGGTAGTATGGTGGTTTGTCTTGGATGGTGAACTGATCTCCCTTCGTGTCCCAAGCTAGTAGGTCTTCTTCAGACATATTTTCTTTTATTGTTTCCTGAGTGTATTTAATGGAAATGGGCCAATGCAGAGGCCGAGAATTCTATGGCTGGGTATGATCTCCACCGGGTTAGGGGCATTGTAGACTTCCTCTCCTGTGCCAATGTGGGATAACGCATCCGCTTTCCCGTTCTTAACTCCGGGGCGGTAGGTGATTACAAAGTTGCATTCCATTAAGGTTAGGGCCCAGCGGAGCTGCCTAGAAGACTGATCTTTTGCTGAGTGTAAGTATTGCAAGTTCCGATGATCTGTTATTACTGTGATGGTGTGTTTTTCTCCTAGTAAGTAATGTCGCCATTCACACAGTGCGCTTTTGATTGCCAGGAGTTCTTTCTCAGAAATTGCATAGTTTAATTCTGCTGGGTAAAATTTCCTTGACCAAAAGGCAATGGGGTGAAGGCATCCAGTTTCAGGATTTTGTTGAGACAATACAGCCCCCATGGCAATGCTTGAAGCGTCCGTTTCCATGATGTACGGTAAATTGGGCTGTGGGTGTTGCAGAATTGGGGCTGAGGTGAATTTTTCCTTGAGAGCTCAGAAAGCTTCTTCCGCTGCTGGTGTCCTTTCGAACTTTCGGTGTTTGCGCAGCAAGGACATTATTGGATGTACAATATGTGAGAATCCTGGTATGAAGCGTCGATAAAAGTTTGCAAACCCTAGGAAACTCTACTCCCTTTACAGACGTGGGTGAGGACCAAGTGAGGATTGCCTCCACTTTTCTATTGTCCATCTTGATCCCCTGCGGTGTCAGTACATATCCCAGAAACTCCACCTCGGTGACGTGGAAGGAGCATTTTTCTAGCTTTGCGTACAGTTGGTTTTCACGCAGTTTGCGGAGTACAGCTCGCACGTGGGTTACGTGCTCTTGGTAAGAGGTGGAGTAGATCAGAATGTCATCGATGTAGACGACTGCGCAGACATCGAGGAGTTCCCGTAACACATCATTCATAAAATGCTGGAACGCAGCCGGGGCATTGCAAAGCCCAAAGGGCATGACCTGGTATTCGTACAAGCCATAGCGGGTACGGAACGCAGTCTTCCACTCGTCCCCTTTCTTCATGCGTACCAGGTGATATGCACCATGTATGTCTAGCTTGGTGAAAATCTTCGTTTGTCTCACCTGGTCTATGAGTACTGGTATCAGAGGTAACGGGTACTTATTTTTCATGGTGACTTGATTTAGGGCCCGGTAATCAATACACATTCTTAAGTCCCCCTCTTTCTTCGGTACGGAGAAGAGTGGGGAGACGGCTGGTGACTTAGATGGTCTAATGAAGCCATTGGCCAGGTATTGATCCAAGTAGGTCCGTAGATGAGTGTTTTCTTCCTCGGTTAATGCATAAATGCGGCTGCACGGTATTTGTGCCCCTAGTTGCAGGTCGATCTGGCAATTGTAAACTCGATGTGGTGGTAATGTATTAGCTTGCTCCTATGCAAACACATCCTGGAACTCCTGGTATTCCTCTGGTAAAGTGCCACCAAGCCTAAACCTGCTATCGTTTCCTGTGAAGCTAACAATAGGCTTCCTTTGATCCCTCTGATGTCGTAACAAGAGGCACATTCTGTGGAAGAGAGTAAGGTTCGAGCTTGCCAATTTATCTTTGGGTTGTGTGTCTCTAGCCACGGTATCCCAAGAATCAGCTGGAATTGGGGTGCAGCGATAAGGTCAAATCTAATACTTTCTCTGTGGCCATTTTGGCAGATTAAGGTGATGTGGAAGTATACTGTGTTACTGGTCCTGAAAGGATTGTGTGCCATCCACAGCTGTCACGCTTTCTGTGGTGTCCTTACAGTGGAATGCTAATCCCAAGGTCTTTGCAGTGTTTATGTCCAGGTAGTTCCCAATAGCTCCACTGTCTATGAAAGCCTTGAGGGCATGCATTCAGGTGGGCTGTGAAGGGTCTACCAAAACCACAGGAATACTGAAATGTGAGATCTGAGTGCTCCGTTCCTGGCTCGACAGACCGACCTCTACATCTGCCGGGCGTTGGAGTTGTCCGCTACCGCACCTGTGTCTTCCCCTGTGTTATCTAGTACCCCACTGTCTTCCGTGGGGGTTTAATCGTGCAGTTCCGGAGGAAGTGACCAGATTGGCTGCAATATAAGCAAAGTTTTTCCTGACGCCTCTGTTCCCTCTCCGCCCTGGTGAGTGGTCCCCTGAGAACACCCAATTGCATGGGCTCTGAGTGTATTTCTCAGGCCTGTCGATGAGACACTTCCTTTGGTCGGACATACACAGGTCTATGTCCTGATCTGGTTCGATCGGCCTTGCGATCCTGTAACCGGTGGTCTAGTTGCATAGTTAAGTTGATGTATTCACTGCAATCTTCGGGAGGATTAACTACTTGGGCCAAGACATCTTTTAATTCTCCTCTCAGTCCTCGATAAAATAACGTTATTCGTTTCTTCTCTGCCCAACCTGATTCGGATATTAAGCGATTGAATGTGGCGACATATGAGATAAGATCCTGACTACCCTGTCGCAGAGAGAGTAGCTCATCATCCAGGGCCTGACCTCGAGTCCGATGGGCAAATATTTTTTCCAGTTCACGCTGAAAACCTAGGTAATTTCTCAGTAAAGGGTTGTCCCTAAGCACTAACGGGACAGACCAGTCCGCTGTGTGCCCTCCTAAATAGAAGATGATAAAAGCTACTTTAGCTTGGTCGTTCAGAAAGGTGTCTGGTTTGCATATGAAATGTAGTCGGCATTGATTCATGAACACTCCAAATTTGTTGTGATCCCCATAGAAGCATTCCGGGGGTACTAAAGGGATGTTGCCTGGAAGCAATACCTGATCGGGTGTGGCTACAGGTGCCACGGTAGGCTGCCCTGTGGAACTCCACCTGGTAGGGTGCTAGACCAGCTTGGGTCTGTAATAGTTGTCTTGCCCAATCGTCTGTTTTGTCCCTGTTGACTACCAGTTCGCACCTTAAGGCATTTATCTCTGAGCAGGCTGCATGCACCTCGGCCAGTATTTCACCTAACAATAGGGAAAGCTGGTCTACCTCAGAGGTTTCCATCGCTCGGGCAGAGGTATGAGGCTGCTTCATTATCTGTCACACTCACCTGTGTCTCTGCAGGAGCGATGGACGAGCCTCCCTTGACCCTGAGTCTTCTCTTCCTGTGTTCCACCCAGAGGAACACCTGTCAAATACAAGGTGTACACTCAGACCTGAATTCACCCGATTCCCCTGGGCCCTTCCCTTCTCTTTACTGTGTACTGTGATGTCCCCGTATGGGTTTACCATGATCTTTAGTAGGGTGTGCACTCCATCCTGCATTTGCAGGGGCGTGATTCACTCATGTGATTGGTGCCAATGTCTGTAGGCTGAGTTCAAATGCCAAACGCTTTTTTGCCTTCACAGTGAGGCCAAGAGTTCAAGGCGCCAGTTTCTTCACTGGCTACAAAGTCCTTCCCACAAGTGAATGTTGCGCAGAGAATGTTGCATGTCCAAAATTGTCAGTATTGTCTTTGTTTGCCAGTATTTTTGTGGGTGAGTAGCGCTGCGTGTAGAAGCTATCTGCTGGTAGGTTTGCGCAGCGCCTTCAATTCGAGCGCACCTGGTAATGTCTCTCCCTTTCCCTTGCATGAGAAATTATGTGGTATTAGCGCCTCGAGTCCGGGTTCAGCGCTACTGGAGACTTGGTGGTTAGGTAAGTTTGCACGGAGGCTTTTGGTAAGTATGCACCACGTAGAGAGAGAGAGAGCGCAGTGAAATAAGTGTCCACATTATTGGAGCGAGCGCAACGAATAATGTCTCTTCTTTCTTACAGGGGTTTTTGCGCTCGTGCAACTAACCTGGATTCCAGCGTTGCAGGAAGATTCGGTGAGTATGCGCAGCGTTACTGATGTGCGTGTTTTAATGCTATTCTCTTTATTCTTACAGGTTCCGGTGTAGAAATCCCCTCTTGACTGGAGATAGCAGCGGCGTGGAGTAAGAACCAGGTAAGCTGAAGATGAATGATCCGGAGCGGTTAAGCAGAAGTAGGATGATCCGGAGCAGGTAAGCAGAAGCAGGATGATCCGGAGCGGGTAAGCAGAAGCAAGATGATCTGGAGCAGGTAAGCAGAAACAGGATGATCCAGAGCACGGCAAGTGTGTTGCTGATACAGCTCACAGTAAGCAACACGAAGCACTGGAAGAATATTGGGTGTGGCTTATATAGCCAGCCACACCCAAACACTAGAGAGCTCATGAGTTATCATGCACTTCCTGTTTGGCAACAGGAAGTGGTAACCAGGAAGTTACTACAAACACTAGGAAGGAATGAAAGGAGGGATTTGCTATGGGTTCTTTGTGTGCCTATGCCAGGCCTGCCAAGCCTCCACCCAGCTTGCCCCAACTACCTGCCTGATACCCATGACAGTTTGTACAACCTCCTTTTGTCTCGGTTAGCCATTCCTTTTGATAGAATAAGTGCTTTGACCAGGATGATACAGTTGTCAGAGGACAGGAAACGCCTGCAAGCAGTAATAAGTTTAGCTGTTCATGCCACTGAGGAGCCTTTGGCATTGACTTCTTTGGTTAGGGAGAGTGTCGAGTCAAGGTAGATCCCTAGCGTTTTGACCTCTTTTGCTACTTTAATGGTGATATGGTCAATGATGAAGGATTTGAATTGTCCAGAAAGTTTGTTGGAGCTGTGCTCATCCATTGCCCCCTTTCCCTTCTTACAATTCCCTGCTACCAATGCCCCACCCTCCCCCTCATTCACACCCTCCTGAACCTCTCTTACACATGTCTTCACACCACACACAAATTTTAACAACAATAACAATAAAAAACTACTTTTTCGTTCCAACCCCCCCTGTATATCGTGTGAGGAGATTGCAGGTCCACAAAGGGCCTCTACCACAACTACTTCTCATACTCGCTCACCCCTTACACTGGGTGGAGGGATCACAGGCCCACTAAATATACAGGTCCTCAATCTGCATCCTTTTTTCCTCGTTATACAGTGCTGTCTTCTTCCCATGTAAAATAGGAAAGGGTCCCATTACACCACAATCCACTAAATTATGATCAAACCAGCCTATATACAATGCCATGTGGTATTCCACACCTTCCACTCGCTCCACAGTCACTATGCTCACACCCTCCCTGACCCTGTCAAACACTCGCACTACCCTTCCTACCCGACCTGCCTTTCTTTGCAAAAGTTGCACTTATATCTACCTGCTCTCCCGAAATTCTCCATCACAATCCCATCAACGGCCTGCACAATCCTGGGACAGCATCCTGCTCCAAAGAACAGACAGGAATTCTGATAAAATGGCTCCTGTAAACCTCTCCAAGGTGCATGCAAGGGACTGACGTGAACCCTCTGGAAGTGCCACCAGGAATCCTCCAACCTCGCTGGGGAGTCTGGGATCATGTTAGGGTCACCAATTTGTAGAGTAACCTCTTGACAACCAGACTGAAAGAAAACAATCCTCTAGGGGAAAAGGCTTGGTGCACCTTCTGTGAGAAGAACAAGAGCCTTATTTTGTATACAAAAGGAAAAGAACTGACAGGGTATTATAAGTCCCCTGCCGTAGAGCTCTCTCTCTTCTTCAAAGCAACCAGCACATTATAACTGCAAAAATCATCATTCATGACATGTACATATACAGTATTCCCCCATGCTCATTGGCTACCATCTCTTTACATGATATTATTCACAAATAGATCCCTGGTTTATAGTTACATTTTCTCTGATTCCAACGCCTTCACATGTGGGTGACGATCTCTTAGATTTGAGTCACTGTAAAGTGATTGGCTAAGGTTCTGAAAACATTGCCCTGGGTCCTAATCACGTGATGTGCACCTCGCCTAAAACATGAGCTCAGCGGAGAACTTTGATGTCAGTCTGGTCCTTGCAAATAAATCATCCCTTTTCTCATCCCAGACACACAGGCACCCCCAACATACCTCCCCACCGTAATCTTCTAAACGTTGGCATTATTCTCTGCTCTCCCCGGTACAAATCACAGACTTTGTTGTCTTCTGCTCCCCCCCCATATAAGCTACCCCTCCCAAGGGGTATGTCTGGGTTTCCTGCAGGTCCCACTAATCAGTACAAAAAGTGAAGGATTTAGAGTTTTGCTCATGGGCATCTTGTAGTTCAAATGGGATGGCCATTCTCGGGGGTGCCACTATTGTCCTAAGTCTCTGCAGGTGTTTTGGCAACTCAAGACCTCTGCCCTCGTTCCCATGGGTTTGTCCTTCACAATCAGCCACAGCCCTTACTGATGGAGGGCCGCTCACATTCCTGTCTAATTATGCAAGTCTGTATGTGTGCTTTTGTGTTCCCTTCCTCACCAGGGATGGGGGGAAATATTCACCTACAAGGCCTTGTTCTGTGCGTCTGTGAGGATTCAGGCACACCACTTCATGTGTTGAACCGACTGAGTCACTTAGAAAGAGCCTGGCTGAAAGCAGGAAGTGGTGAGCACTTCAAAATGGATTTCTTGACATAACTTGAAAGTATGTATTGTGAGAAAGCAAAGGGTGTCTCACCCGCTAGTCCGCTGGGACATGTCATCCAGGTGGCCAGGACACGGCCATCGCTTTTGTATCCAGTTTCTGTGGTGGACCAGTGCGGGGGATCACCTGGGCGAGGGGTCTTCAGGGAGTGGAGGTGAGGCAGCTGATGGTGGGACGCGGTATTCCTCTCTTTTCCGTACCCATGATCCCTCCTATTTTTTAGGATTCTCTGATGTCCCAACCCCTGCCCCCGTTCCACACAAACCCTGGGCCTAGGAAGGGGTGACTGGGAGTAATAAAGCCAAATCTTATGCATTGCAACGGACATGTCCCGCTAATTGCGTCAGGCAAAGTCAGGCACTTGATACTAAGTGCAAACATCTGATACCAATTAGCTCTCCTCACATTGATAAAAGGCAGAACATAGAGACACACTCTGAGCAAGGTGGAACATGAGTGAGAGCAGAACTTCTGGGGGTAAGGCGTACCTACTGGAGCAGAGCAATGGATCGAGGGACGAGAGCCATGGATAGAGAAACCCAGGAGTTCCCTTCAGGAGGTTGTTGCCTCCAAAAAGCAGCGAAAGACACGTGGAGAAGGCCGAATCCCAAACAAGAAGGCCGCATTGTCTTCCAAGGATGCCTTCAAACCTCCTGGGTAAACAACAAAGTTGGGGAGGCGAGGCCAAGCCAGTGGTACTAACCCTGACTCGGAAACTGAAAGACAGTAAAGGAAAGAAAGAAACGCACACAGCCTGTGAGTTGGCAAGCGACGTGAGAGACCGGCGTGTGCTAAAGAAAGATTGAAGTTGCAACATTATGTCACACAAGTGAAGGCTACACGTATGTGGATGAGATGCAAAGAAAGGCAGACCTGTGAATGAACCTTGAAGTAATGATAGCTGTAAATTCAGCAGTACTGAGTAACAGAGTGGTTCGGTGAAAGGAAGTAGCCAACTTGAATGTCTCAGTGAAAGGGAAAAAGTTTATAGCGATAAACTGAATGAAATGTAAAAACGAGATGATTGAAATTGACACAGAGAAAAGGGGAGATTAAAAGGTGACAGTTTAACTTTGTTGCATAATACAGTGAACTACCCAGAAATTCTAAGTGGTCCTGTGGAGGTATGTATAAAAAAACAACCCACATTCGAAAGTCTTCGACAACAGTCCGAGCCCAACTGAGGGAGACCGAAGGTGTAATAAGTTAGGGGAAGGCAGAGCCTAAAGGAGGTGAATTTAGCTTGGAGAAGGGAACCCCTGCAAGTGTTTTGCTTTGTTGTAAGAGGTCAGAGCCTGACTGAGGGAGATAAACGTGAGCTTTTTGGAGAACTTTGGCTTTATGAGATCTGAAAATAACAACAGGGTCAATTGGGGCTTATTAAGCCGGGGTAGTAACTGCCTTCCCTAACCATAAGGGCATACTGGTACACAAAAAACGGTTCACTGGGGGAAAAAATGTGTCTGCTTGCAAGTCAAGGCACAACGAGAGGGATTGTTGTGATAATTTAAATGGTAGTCCTAACCATTGGACACAAGATAGGGAGATGTTCTGGCCCTATGGTGAGACCCCAAACTGTACCAGGAGTGGAAAAGAGAGGGGTTGTAATGGGTTGTCTGACCACAGACAGCAGTAGGTATAGTGCCTGTCTGGGAGGGAGAAAGGAAGGAACTAATATCAGCTCTATGCATGCGGTATCTTTGTACCGCATGTGGTGTTGTCACCAACCGCCTAATAAATGACAGTATAGTCGATGAGTACGTGAGGGGGATTAGATCTCATAGTCATACACCAAGCAACTTTGGTTAACATGTGCAGATTGGAGACATTGGGATTTTTTCCTTATGATTTATTCACCCTGGTGGCTAAAAACTCTTTGCATATGGGTGGTTGCCCGAAATGTAGGATCAGATATATGAAGTTTTTTCTTCTAAAAAATAACGCACAGTCCCACTGGCTATGGGGTGTGCTTGGAAGCCTATGCTTTCTGGGTTTTGAGTTCGATTTTGTGCGGTACCCCCTGTTGGTCTTGGGCATATCGTGTGGTGTTGTGGTGGAGCCACAACAGGTCTGGTCGACCGGTTTCGATGGTTTTTCAGTGATTATGGACCATCTTCTTCAGGACACACTCAATCTTCATGTGATAATCAATAATGTCTGTCCTCGTAGTAGGGCAGCGATGGAAGGCTGCATGGGATCCTGGAGTAGGAGACACAAAGAACATTGCAAAGGGGGCATGAGTAAACCTCTAATTGCAATGTTGCAGAGTGGTGCATCTAGGAACTAGCTCAGAATCCTGTTACATAGCTATTGAGTGCTATCTGGAGAGGCATGTGTTCACTTAATGGGTTACAGCATTGCCACTTAAATGGTGGCTAATACATAGACAAATAACCCCCACACAGTGGGGGGAAGAGAAAGACAGAGGGGAGGGGAGGGGGAAGAAGAGGGCAAACAAACAAGCAAAAAGTGGAGGAAGGGGGGGGTGAAAAGAGAAAAGAGGAGCAGACCTTAAATGGCAGAACCTTTAGATGAGCAGGTTTTTGGCAAAAGATTTAGAGGCTAGGCCGTGTGAGAGGGCGTGATAAATGGATGTGCTCAAAGAGCAAAGAAAAACGCTGTGGGCAGTGCCAACCTAGGTCGAAATGCAGAAAATCCAGGAGAGCCGCAAGCAGGCGGTGAAAAGGCACGCTCTACAGGTTCGTGTCTGTTAGGAAAGAGGGGCAGCATGTTGTATAGCTGGCTGTGCCTACTAGGATAAAAAAAGTGGTGTATGAAAAAGCACAAACCTCAGTGACTGGGGCAGACGCAACCGCTGCAGCCTGCTCGATCTGAATGCTGGTAGTGTTGTGAGCAGCCGCAGCGGTTGTTGTAGATCCGTGTGTGATGCGCTGGAGGGGGCATGGCTAAGCCCTGTCATTGGCGCGCGGGCCAATCAGGTGAAGCCACCTCGAGGTTGTGGGGCCGGTGCTGCACCAATCGGTGCGGGCTCAGACGTGGATGTATGTGTGCCTCAGGGCCTGCACGAGAACTGGAGCTGGGAGAGGGAGGCAGGAGCGGGGGGGGTGTTTGTGCAGGTGAGTGCGCAAAAGTGTGTGGAGTGCTAAGGCCATGCATAAGGCCAACAGGGATTGGAAAAGGGTGACGGTGGAATAGACCCCTCCGGTTGTGGAAAGCATGAGGCAGAGGTGCTGCTTGGAAAACGGCCAGCCAGGTGGCATGCAGGAGGGTTTCTGCCACGCTGTATGCTGGAATCTGGCTGCAAAAAAGGGCTAAGGTGGATCTGGATAATGACAGCCCATAAAGAAAGAGAAGGGAAAAAGAGTGAAATGCAAGCAGATGCAGGAAGCTAGAAGTGTGCTAAGGGGAAACACAGACCCTGGAGTTGGTGTGAGAGGGAAGGAGGTAAAAAGAAAAAGGAAAAAAAGGGAAAAGGGAAAAAGAAAAGAGAAAAATGAAGAAAAAAAGAGGGGGAAAACAAAAAGAAAAGAAAAACATAGAATACAGAGAACAATTGTGTGCAGATTACACAATAGAAAAAAGAAGCAAAACAAACAAATGGCACATCTTCTACTGCTGAGTGTATTGGACAGGTCCATAGGGCAGGTGGCAGTTTAGAAAAATGTTGAGTTTACATGTTGTAAAACAGCAAGCTCCTGCCACTTCATTGCTTCGTTCAAGCCTTTCTTGCACATGTCTAGGCGAAAAATCCACTTTTGTTCTTGGGTGAAGAAGATTGCATGGTAGTTTCCTCCTCGTTTCGGGCACTTGATCTTTTCCAGGATGGTCCATTGGAAAGACTCAGCTGTATGACCTTCTGCCATGGGGGACCATGGGTGCTGACAGTTTTTTGGTTCGAATACATAATAATAATAATTAATAATGAACATGATCTGTGTTCGATCATTTGTTTCTTCACTTCTCGGGCAGTCATCCCAATATAGCGCAGGTTGCACAGACAAGTGATCATATACACCACTCCTTTGGTATTGCAATTTGTGAAGAGTTTCTGAACCCATGGAGTCGTCCATCCAATGTCCACAGTGGTGCTGTGAGCTGTCTGTCTGCACATGGAGCAAAGCCCACAGGGACTGTGGCCCACGGGGTAGGTCTGGTTCCATAAAGTGATCTGTATTTCTGATGTGGTGTCTGCATCTGGGTGCACTGTGTTGACCAGTGGGTCCCTCAGGTTACGTCTTCTTTTGAGTGCAAATCGTGGTGGAGGTATGGCAGATGTACCAGTGTTAAGATTGGGCCATAAGGACTTAATCTCCTTCTTTATTTTGTTGAGTAGTGGAGAGTAACTTAGTACTGCCGTGATGGTTTTGTCCTCTGTTTTCTTTTGATGTTGCTCGAGGGTGCACGGGCGTGGGATGTGTCTGGCCCTTCTGTAGGTATTGTGGACAATCCTCTGTGGGTAGCCACGCTGGACAAATAGGTTTTTGAGGATTTTTGCCTGGGCAGTATAGTCGTCTGTCCTGCTGCAGAGGCGTCGATAGCGCAAACATTGTCCAAACGGTAGGTTATCTTTGAGGGATTGTGGATGGTAACTTGTGTATGTCAGTAATTAATTCTTGTCGGTGTCTTTGCGGTAAAGGTTGGATATTAGCCTGCCTTCTGATGCCATGATTGCTAGGTCGAGGAAATGGGTTTGTCTTCTGTCTTTTTCCATGGTAAAATGCAGGTGGATGTTTCGTGCATTGATCCATTCATGGAATGCCAAGAGTTCTTTGTTGGTGCCTCTGAAGATGACAAAGATGTCATCTATGTAGCGACGCCAGATGAGCAATTTGTCACAAAATGGGTTGGTTGGTGGATATATGTGCTGGAGCTCAAAGGAGTTCACATACAGATTGGCAAGTCTGGGTGAGAAGGTAGCACCCATAGCGTTGCCAGAATCCTGTTGATAGAACTGATCATTGAACATGACATAGTTATTTGTGAGGGCTATCTCGGCCAAAGAGGATATGAAAGTGGATGGTACCTCCTGCAGCTCGATTCCTGAATCTAGGAGATCTTTGAACATCATAAGAATTTCTTGTTGCGGGAATCAGACAGAGGGGGACCGGAGTGAACTCTTTTGATGAACTATATTCTGGAAATTGGGAAGTAAGACTTCCGGAAGTGGTGCGCAAGTGGTGTTGATGGTGGAAAACACTGCACTGCCATTTGGACTCTTGGGGCTCCTTGGAAGTATTCCCCCATTCTGCTAAAAATAGTACAAGCTATGGATTTGGCCAGTAGGCTCTTGGCCCTTTAAGGACTGCTGGAGGAGAAGCTGCCTGCTGCCTCCAGCCCGTGTCAGCACTTTTAAGCACCTACTTCCGCGTCAGCAGAGCAGAAGTGGTGCACAAGTGGTGTTGATGGTGGAGAACGCTGTGCTGCCATTTGGACTCTTGGGGTTCGCTGGAAGTATTGTCCCACTCTGCTAAAAATCGTAAGGGTTGTGGATTTGGCCAGTAGGCTCTTGGCCCTTTAAAGACTTATGGAGGTGGAGCGGCCTGCTGCCTCCAGCCAGTGTCAGCATTCTTAAGCACCTACTTCTGCGTCAGTAGAGCGGAAGTGGTGCGCAAGTGGTGTTGATGGTGGAGAATGCTCTGCTGCCATTTGGACTCTTGGGGCTCTCTGGAAGTATTGCCTTGCTCTGCTAAAAGTCGTACAATTGTGGATTTGGCCAGTAGGCTCTTAGCCCTTTAAGGATTGCTGGAGGAGAACCTGCCTGCTGCCTCTAGCCCGTGTCAGCACTCTTAAGCACCTACTTCTGCATCAGCGGAGCGGAAGTGGTGCGCAAGTGGTATTGACGGTGGAGAAGGCTGCACTGCCATTTGGACTCTTGGGGCTTGCTGGAAGTATTGCCCCACTCTGCTAAAAATTGTATGAGCGTGGATTTGGCCAGTAGGCTCTTCGCCCTTTAAGGATTGCTGGAGGAGGAGCTGCATGCTGCCTCCAGCCAGTGTCAGCACTCTTAAGCACCTACTACCACGTCAGCAGAGCGGAAGTGGTGCGCAAGTGGTGTTGACGGGGGAGAACGCTGCGTTGCCATTTGGACTTTTGAGGCTCGCTGGAAGTATTGCCCCACTCTGCTAAAAATCGTATGAGTTGAGGATTTGGCCAGTAGGCTCTTGGCCCTTTAAGGACTGCTGGATGAGGAGCTGCCTGCTGTCTCCAGCCTGTGTCAGCACTCTTAAGCACCTACTTCTGCATCAGCTGAGTGGAAGTGGTGTTGCCGGTGTTGCCAGGTGGTGCCTGGTGAGTAAGATATCCCCCGGAACTGGAAGCGTCTATGCCATTTTTTTTCTGACTTGAGGAGCTGCACGATGACGAAAATGAGACGCCCAGCGGGAGACCAGACGGAAGTTGGAAGTGAGCCAGGAATTAAAACAAGAAACCAGGTGAGACATATATATATATTGGCGGCACCGCCTGCAGTCTATTCACTACATATAGCCACCCTTCATGATTACTTAGACTACTTGCGTTGCAGCATCTGTACAGTTATAAAGCGACTTATATTTTCTTCAGTGTTCATCGCATGTAAAATCTTCATTTTGCACATGAAAGGTCACTCCATTCTTTATTTCGTCATCAGTTTCCATAAGGTCTATGCATTCTCTTCTCTGATCATCCTTCTCAGTGTGTCACTCTCATTTCTTGTGACATTACCAACCTCTTGTGCTCACTGATCCACACTTCTTCAGGGTTCTCTCTCAGGAGACCATCATCTCTCTGCGGGTACATTTTATAGGGCTTTCTCAATGGTTACCTTGTTTCGAAGATCTTTTGCGGTATTGGTATCATTATCGGCGTTGTGCATGTCACAATTTCTGGCTTCCAACATATAGGTAGAATAGGGACGGAACTCCTGGTGGAGGCAGTCGGCTCCTCCTCTACATTTTTACTCCCCATTTTTTTCATTTTTTCGGAGTATTTGCCTATTTTTTTAAAGAACAAAAGAGTTAGCTACACCCCTTATCTGTAGAGCTGGCTGAATCCCTTAGGAAAAAATGTATGATTCGCTACGCAGATTACGCTTCACGTTAAGGCAGCGGGGGCCTTTGTTAGAAATCTGGAGAGTCAGGGCTTCATAATGCCATGTGCAAGTGTGACACTGTCCTGGCATGAGCCACATGTACAGAAATGTCACTCATTTAGCAGCTTCAGAAGGGAAGGCTATTGTTGTTTCAGTCACTCTCTGGGGTTATTAAACATTCTGGAAGTCACACAAATTCTTCAAGTGGATTGTGCTGTGTCCAGCCAGTAGGTGGTGGGTATATTCTGGCCACTCATGTTTTGGAGGGACAACCGGGTCCTGTGAACTCTTCAAGTTCTTTTCCTCTTACTGGCGCTGCTGCTCTGCCACCTACTGGGGTGGCTACTAAGCAGGATGATGGAGAAGCTGCCAGGGTGTTTTGCTGAGCTCTCCTCTGATCATCCAACAGGACAACTGCAATCAGCATTTGGATGTGCCTTAGTGCAATTCAAAAGCCTGCTGTTCCCTTAATTGGGCTGTTTTAGTGTATGTATCATTTTTGTTTATTGTGTGGTAGGCACACCCTGAATTGTAGCAAGTATTAGATGGTGCTAATTTCAGGAGGTGTTTTCAGTTGTTGTGATAGTTTTTGTAGGGCTATAATGCCTCCCACCCCAATGTGTTCCTTGTTAGAGGAGGTTCTGAATGCAGGTGGGCTTTTGAGTCCATGTATTTATTTATTTAATTACTTATACCATGCCACATGCCCGTGGGCCTCAGGGCGTGAGGTGGTGATTTCCACCCGCATCATGACATTCACATGGAGATTGTACATGCATACTATCCGACAAGTCAGCTTGTGATGCTCACAGATTTTCCACAATGATAAGCCATGTGTTTTTTCTGACAGCATGTATGACCAAATGTGTGTATGCGGATTCTCGTTGTGCTTATTACGTGTGTATGGGAATGGCCAGCTGCTGGCAAAGCAGGCGTATACTAGGTTTTTGTGTATATTACCAGTTTACAGCTAACTTCAGAATTATCCTCATAGTGGTGAAAGGTGGTGGTTAAATATTTTCTAGCTTCCCTTCAGGAAATACGGCAAGAAGGTAAAAACACCAGCGTGTTCCCAAAAAAAAGACAAAGAAAAAAACCTGAAATAAATAAAGAGAAAAAATAAGAAATAAGCTGACCCTAGCATCCATTCTTCTCTTTAGAAAGCGGAAAGCCGCTTAGAACCCATATTTTAATGTAGAAGAAAAACAGAAAGTAATTGCTTGTGGAAGAGGGGGACATTGCCATTGCATTTCTTGAAAGGCAGGAACAGCAAATAGTCCTATTTGCAGGGAAATAACTTTCATTTAAGTTGACTAATGGAGATTGATCCTCCTTAAAATGTAATGGCCCTCATTACAAGTCAGGCGTTAAGGGTTTAACGGCGCCGTCGGCGCCGTTAACCCTTAACGCCTGATTCACACTTTAACGCCTGCTTTTTGCAGCCGTTAAAGTTCAAGGCGCTAAGCGACCTTGGTGCTAATTACGGCACCGTAATTTACGGTGCCGTAATTAGCGCCTTCCCCATCCCCATTATGCCCTATGGGGCAAAAATGGGAATGGGGAAGGGCAAATGGTGAATGGGGAATTACCGCCCCACTCACCTTGGAATGGGGCGGTAATTCCGCCATCCACCATGGCGGAATCCGGCATGGACCATGGTGCTAATAGCACCATGGTCCACCACCTGACTTGTAATGAGGGCCAATGACTTACTTCCATGGGTTGCAAAGAAGAGAAATCCGTGAAAAACAACTCAAAATGAAGCCCGAGGCACGGAAGTGTACTACTCAGTACGTCATCAGGTCTGATGATTTTCTGGTGCAGTTTAGGGGCCATTGCTCAACCCTCCAAATCATGAATGGTCTCAACATATCAGGGATCTTTTAACCAACAATCCGAGATGTGAATGATATCTGGTTCTTCTCATTCAAGAAGGTAGCAGTTCCTTAGCTTTCACACAGAGACGTGGACCCAGTTGTTTTGCAGAACAACTGAATCAACAGCAACAAGCAAACTACTCCCACAGCCTGCAACAATCATGCTCTATCTGCAAAGCATGTCAACCTTCTGAGATGGCTGCTTTGCATAAAATCGAAGGGCATTTTGGGAACATAAGCATGACAGCAGCTCTATATATTTGACACACATCTGTCTGCGTTCAAAGGGTTATGTGTTTGAACCACCAAGTACATAATGTGCATTGGGCTTGTTGCTCATTTCATTATTCACAAGACTCACGCTAACATTAACGTGTTTGTAACTCATAAACATCAATACTCATTCTCTCATCCTCAGAATTTGGATGTGAAGATAAAACATGTCTGTGCTATGTGCCATTTTATTGGGTTTGGAGGGCTATCCTGCATCGTCATTCCAGAGGTATAATTTCCCTTTTCATATGAGGAGTGGGTATGGGTTTCAGGGTAAGGGCGGTTTTTTCAAGCCTGGTTCCCAATGCACAGCCATCCTTAAAGAACTGCATATATTTATAGAATCAACATGTTTGCACACTGCTTGGGTCATCTATATGTTTCACTATTAATTCTAACGTGTGTCAATACATGATCATAAACCATTTAATAGTTTTTGACGTTTTACAATGACAAATTCTAAATAACATTTTGTTCCTTGACCTGATTTATTGCATCAATATCCTTTGTAAACAGAACCTCAGTCCTCAAGTCAACATGCCATCATCCTTATAGTGAACAGTAATTATTATTTGCAAATAATTAATCATAACAGGGACTGTATGCGTACAACTGCCACTTCCTGCAGACATTTTCTCCCCTGGACACCTGATATATATTCTCCCGTTCACTCACGGGGGTGGTGCAATAAGACCAGTCCTGGAAGTTTACAAAGCGCAAGGCAAAACTGGTTCACTTTATTGTGCCGAAACTTTGGGTGAAAACTATAAACAAATTGAAAACAAGTTTGTAAAAAGTATGTTGCTATTTCCTCAAGTAGCCCCACCAGCTTTGGTCCTCATAGAGTGTAACCTGTTCCTCTTGGAAGAGGAGTTCCCTATGAGCCCAGTTTTCCATTGGCTTATAATCTGGGGGAACCCAGCATTGAGTACATTCTGTGAGGCCTTCTCCCAGGGGATGGAGTTAGATAGGGCAAGGTGCCTCCCGTGGTTTACCCATATTAAGAATTCTCTGAGGGCCATAGAGCTTACATGCTATTGGCTGAACCCATCTTTGATTACTACTTCCACAAAATTAGAGTTGACTGAAGCCTGGTTAAGTTGGGGTCACACAAAGTGAAAAGAGGATGCATGTCTATGTATAGGGGTTCTGAATATCCAGCTTTTAAACAGAGCACGGGGTAGGAATCCTATTTGGATATAATTGCTCCAAATTAGGCTAGGGCCTTGTATATTGAATTTAGACTTGATTACAAGTAAATGGAAAGGGTTTACAGGCAGCAACTGCCTACTATGTGATGTATGTACAGAAAATATTATTCTGTTTTTATGTAAAGGTTTGAAGGACCTAAGGATAAAATACCTCAAACCATTGCTTGTTTTGCACAATGTACGCACTTCAAGTGTTGCCAATCAATAGGTAAGAAAATCGGATAATTTGGGAACAGTTTACTTTGTCGCCAAACATATCAATCGTGCCTGACTAAGGAAATGCACTGACAACACTTTAGAATTAATTGAACCCGGATGGTTAGGGTTTGCTGTTAGAAATTTTAGAGGTTTATTCTAAAATTGGTACATTTATCTTATTGTCCAATTTGCCTGTATAATGATATGAGGACATTTTATGCTAGCTAGGTACAATTTCGAAAATAAAAATAAAGCAGCAGATCACAGTTTTCTATTATTTAAGAGGATTATGAACTGTTGATCTTATATGTTTTTAGCTTTTTAGTCTAATGTCAAATCTTGTAGCAATGAGTAGAGGAATTTAATTTGTTGAATTTAAATTGTAGAATTTTGATTTATTTTAAAATAATGTTTGGTAATTATTGTGTTTTCTTGATGATTTTATAGTCGAATAAAGGATTGTTCATCATCAAAAAGGGATATCCTTCTTCGATCTTTGATATTCTTGCATGTGATTTAGGACTTGTAAAGAGCCACAGTTGCAACCTCTATGGTTTTCCAATCAGCCCCTATGCCCACAAGACTTTCAGACATTCTGTGAAGGAGGAATTGATGTCAGGAGCATCATCTAGTGGTCCCCAGGGTTTGCATCCGGGAATCAGTTATCCCCCCCTTAACCCCTTCACATCAGCCTTCATTCTGACTCTATGAAATGTTAAGGTTCATTGTTCCTTTTAGAATTATGTAGCATTTATACCCACTTGCTTTGATTTCATCAAGGTCAAAGGCTGTGTGGTGTAACTTATTGTGATGGCATCTGGATCAAAGGTCATGTTAATCCAATTCCTTGCAATGTCATCGGGGAAAACTCATGTCAGGGGAAGGCCAATGAGCCTGTGACGCTGCCTCCACTTTGTTAAAAAGAGGCAGGTGGTGATATTTTGTTCGGAAAACGTTTCCATGCACTTTTAGGCCCTTAATAGATCAGGCGAAGCTTTACTTTTCTTTACAGAAGTGTAACAAAAAAGACAAGCTCACTAATTAAAGGTGCATGCAGAAACATTTTTGCCAGGTATTTATGTTACACCATGTTACACCAGTAGATACACCACCGTGGATCAGAGAAATGGAACAACGACACGATGATGGAAAATAAGGCCTGTTTTGAGAGACGTTAGTCCAATAAGGATTTTGGGTAAATTGTGAACAATACTATTTCTACATAGTCTAGGTGCAGGTAGTTGCAAGGATACATTGCCTGTTATCATCCAAAATACCCCCATAGAAAAACATTAACTGTGAGTAGAACTATGGCATTGATGTTGCAGAAAGTCCTCCAGAATGGATTTTCCTTGATGCTGGTGAGCTTCTTCTCAAGTGCCACCTTCTCTTCTTTAGTGAGTTTGACAGTGGGGCTCGTGGACAGGCCACACATCCAGAAGTAGGCTTTCTTCCACCAAGGATACAACGCACCTGGGAAAAACATGGAAGTCCAAGATTTAAAATGCAAACGAAACCATGGACTGCTGTTCAATCAAGTTTAAATACTAGTCATATTAATATTTAGTACCAAATGAGTTTTGTTACCAAGCAGGTATTTCCTAAAAAGATAGTATAGCCATTTTTTTCATACATTTGATGTTTTGATGTACAAAACACATCGCATGACCATGATGGGTTCTGCTGAAAGGATTGGTCTAACAGGTATTTCACTAAAAATATCTTGTCATAACAGCTGGTCTTTCTTCTACCGGATTATAATGTTCTTGTCTGAAATTGAGACTGCTGGATCCCCCTAGAATTATTTCTACTTTCTATTTAGTGCCAGCGATGAGAAGCTTTTCTAAGAGAGCGATACACACAGTTCTATGCTCTTTCTATTCCTTTCATGTATATATCTTTAATTCCTTAGCAGTTCATAATGTGAGAGAATATTCCATCATTTTGTCGAGTTACCACCAAAATAATGTATGTTGTTATCATATATTTCAGCGATTAGAAGCTCGATGGTCTGTTAGACCTCTATAAGAATACCTGCACTAAAATAAATAGAGTATGCATGGAATGGGTGCATGCATTACATCATACATGCATGTGGCTTTAGTGATATTTCTTTCATACTCTCTCTGCTAGTGTGTCGATTTTGTGGGAGTTCTTTCCCTTTTGAACTTGGTCCTTCGGATTCAAGCATGTACTCTACCTTTAGGTTTATCAACTCTAACTTACTAAAAAAAAAACATAACTGCGCTCTGCTTGTCTCTGTGCCACCCTCCCCATTACAACAAAGATTCAATTTCAATGTCACCTCTGTAAAACTGTGCTCCCTTCAACCCCTATAAGTCATGACAATGTAATTCTGACTCATTCCCATATCTAGCATGTTCCTTCTCCGTATCCCTGTCTCTTTCTTGCATTGCCCTCATAAATCTCAGTAATACAGGCCTGTCCTTTGCCATATAGTTATGTGTTACTCCCTTATGGTCTTTTTTGCTGGTGGATAGCTTATGAGTGAAGCACTCTCCTCTGACATGGGTAAGGATGCCATTCACAAATATGAATTCCGACAGCCGAATCCGACCTTCACTATTTCAGGGTGGATGGAATACCACCATATCAGGGAATAATAGAAGCTTTTATTTCACTCATTAGAAGATGGGAAATTCTGGCATAAAGAGCCACATGCACATCTGTTAAATATTTTTATTAGTAGTATCATTATCATTAATATTGTTTACTCTTTCCTCTTTGCTACACCTTCCACACTTAATTTGTGCCTTTGTCTCTTCCCAAACCCAATGTCCTTTTTCCTCCACTGTCCCGATCAGCGTTATTTTTTTTTACCATTCTGCCTCAACTACAGCACCACATCTCTTCTTGTAAATACTCTAAAGTTTCACTTGTCCATTTCCACGTACTCTCTATTTCCAATGTCGTCCTCCTTCCACCTTTTTCCTCCCTACAACAAACTCGTTGACACAACTAGAGTTCCTTTCCTTTGTCTGATATCCGTGGTGCCCTCAATACATTTATATCATCTACCTCAACACACATGACCTTCTTCTGCACCCTTCTCCAGTCTCAGTATCTCTGGCCCCAGTTGCATATAACCCTTGCCTTATGGTGGACCCCAACAATGTTATGGATAACTATATTGATGAGACTGCATCAAACCGCATTCTTACAGTTCACTAAACACAATCCAATACCAGGGTTTCACCAATGAGTTTAAGGATATCAATAAAAAGCTGATATGTCTGATGCTAATCGTTGAAATGCAAGACACAGATGTGTAGTGTATGATTGCTTGCATATCATATGGGTGTTAAGTGCTCTGGATTAAATGCAACAACTAATGGGGCTCAAATGATTTCGTTAGGCACACACAAACATGAAGAAACATGTTTCTTCATGTTTGTGTGTGCCTAACAAAATCATGGCCTAAACAATATTAATATTTATTTTAAAGTATAGGGAATATGCAATATGTTTAAATCATTTTTCATGTCTACATGGTTTTAGTACTGCACCACCAAGGTATTCTTTCTGTTCCATTTTGTGTAATCGTGGCTCCTTGTTTTTGGCCTCCGTGCTGATATACAACCATCATTGTGTTAAGAATGCAGTTTTACGGCCACACTATTTGAGAAGCAAAGCAGGAGGATACGCATGTGATATCTTTCTACAGGTGGGCCCCTGGATGTGGAGGGTTACAGTCGGGAAAGTATGTATGGAGGAGTAGGAAAGGACAAGATGTTCAGGCGGGGGTCTGATATATAACTTACTGTTTGCAGTATTGTTACCCTCATCCACAATGGCACAAGCATGACCTACAGACATGCCCACACCGTCATATACTGGGCCTATTCCTGCTGTGTACACAGTTTCATTATAATTTACTTAAAGTTGTTATAGATAACATCAATGGGTGAAGCATGAACCTTGACTTTCCTCAGCCCCACACACACACACATATATTTAACCAATCAATAGCTGTTTCAACCCAACTTGTCACACTCAGATCACGAATAGAATGTGCAATCCCTTCGATTGATAATTTTATCAGGAATGAGGTGCCGCTTCGGTTTCAGGATTCAGTTTGCCATGCACCAACTTTCCTTTGCATGAGTGATTATGCAAAAGTACCTGCAGACTGACTCGAGACAGCGTTGTCTGGCATCCTGTCAATGTGTTCATCCGTCTGCCAGGGATTATGCAGTTCCACTCTTTTAGCTTCACTGTGTCTGGACCACCACATTAAGCGAACAAGCTGGGGGGAAAAAGACATTTAAATATGTGAGTAAAAGGCAAATCAATACAAAGCAATTAGAGACTTTTTAATATTTATTATAACATTAACTTTTGAGGGTTCGTATAGTGCCAAATTCGACTGGTAGCTGCTGGAGAGCGCTGTTTACTAAGAACAGCACACATATGATATCTCAACATTTGTCCTGCTTTAAATCTATCCATCAGCTCTCCCATCATTACTATGTGTCTATTCATCTAGCAAGATTTGTATTAGTATTTTTACTTATTTGAAGAACCAGGATGTCAATGTTCACTCAGAAATGACTTACAGTCAGATGGCGGAGGTATTCCCATGAAGTGTGCCTGTACAATAGCACAAAGATGGGAACAAGTTGTGAGCCAGTTTATGAGGGTGTTAAAATACCAGACACAAAACAAAAGAAACAGACAACGCATATGTTACAAGAAAACAGTTGACTTTCAAGAGGTAGCATTAGTGGAAGAGGGCGAGTGGTTCAACTTAAAGAGGGTGACTGTCGAAACCTATATCTATGAAAATAGGTCTAAAACAAGAGTGTCCTTAGCGCTGGCGCTGTTTAATTTGTTCATATCAGACATAGCAAAGGCCCTGATGGAGTCTCGATCCTTCCTTCCAAGACTCAATGGGAGACCTGTGGGCAATTTATATTTTGCAGACAAACTAGTCCTTGTAGACCAGACACTAATATGTCTTCAGTGTCAACTGAAAGCTCTGCAATTGTACGTGGATCACAATCGACTGAATATTAAGGTGCCCAAGACTAGAATCTTGATTACATGGCGGGAGGTGGTAACTAAAGCAAAATCATGGACTATTGGAGGGGTCCAAATCACCAATGATCAATCATTCGCCTACATAGGTATGTTGATCTCTGTGTACAAAGGGGGGAACCCCAAAAGACCACCATAGGTGGAAACTCTACCTTGCTTTGGGAAAGTAGAACTAAAGTAATATAAGAGGTAGTTATATTATCTTCAACAATTACACCAATAACACAATGAGTCTCTAGTATCTCAAAAACATACGATCATTTTATTAAAAAAATATATATCTACACTTTAAAACGCAACAAAAAAGGTTTTGTTGTGGCACAGTGTATCTACTCTGGAACACACAATAAAAAACACAAAACTTGTTCATTGGTAGACAATGATTTTTTATGGGAGAAAACTTGGATATGGTTATATCCTTGATTCAATATTTTAATGACGTGTTAATGACGTGTTTAAGGCATCGGCCTAGGCCTATTTTTATACCTTCACTAGTAATAAGACTGTGCTGTTGAGTGATGAACACCAAGTTGGAGTGCCATTTCTTATGATGATGTATATAATTGACGATTATCAACCCATGTCATGTCATGTCATATTTGATGTTTCATGTCTCATCCCAAAGACATTGCAAGGTTTCAATTAAACCTTTATAGTGATTATTGGGAAATGTTATTGTCTTTGTTTAGGGGACATAATTGTCAATTTTTAACCATTGAATTATTAACCTGTGTGCTATAAAGTGTTTTGTAGGGTGAAAGGCTTATGATTGGGCTAAGCACCGTAATGATAAATAAATAAATAAATAAATAAATAAATAAATACATTTAATTATACAAGATCACATTATTAAGTTTTACTGGACGTAGTGGTGGTATCCGGTAGGGAGTATGGGGCAGTGGCCATGGAAAGCTCCTCTTTATCAAAAAGAGTAAGTTTAAGCCAAGCTTGGAAGAGATCCACTGGCTTTGATTGGTATGGGACATGGATTTCAGTCTAGCATGGTGAGTAGGGAGAAAGAGGGGAAGCAAGAGGTGCCACAGGGAGGCTATGGGATGGTTGAGGGTAAGTGCAGAGGATGATCAAAGGCGAGTGAGATGTGATACAATCAGCCAGAAACTAAGGAACACAACCATTGATAGCTTTGTAAACTATGAGAAGGGACTTTAAAAGAGAGAAGTTACGCATGGAAGCCAGCCAGCATGTTGTTGGTAGGTAGAAGTGTGGGATGATCTGGGTAGGCTGTATTGGTAGCAAAGTTGATAACATTGTCTAGAGGGAAGAAGGTGTAGAGAGAAAGGTTTGGGAGTAGGCTTGACCAGTAGTCAAGTTTGCTGAGCATGCAAGTGGAGATTATTGTTTTTTTTTAGAGTGGTTAGCAAGAAAAGGATGCATTTTTCAAATGTTGAGGAAGTGAATACAAGCAGCAGAGGCAGTGTTAGTGTTTAATTAATGCAGTAGGTTGCTATCAAAGAGGAGCCCATGTTTGTGAGTCTCGGATGAGGAAGCAAGAAGATCAGGCAAAAATCAGGTAGGAGAGGAGATGAGAGGGATGGCACTGGAAGCTGGGAGAAACATGACATCCATTTTTGCAGAGTTCAGCATGAGGCAATGGAGAGCCATCCAGTGATGAATTGCAGGTAGACAGTTCGTAATCTTTTCCAAGATGGCTATTATGAAGGAGGGAAAGGAGAACAATATTTGAACGATATTTTGAACGATATTTGAGAGCCATCTGAAAAAAGGTGATATTGATAGTCAACAAATGAGATAATTCTAATGCAGAGGTATGGAACGTGAAGAGCAGAGGTCCAGGGAATGATCATTAGCGGATGCCAACAGGGAGAGGGGTGGGTTCTGAGGCTTGCAAGTTCCAAGAGATTTTAAAGGATCAACCTTTAGGCAGAACTTAATCCAGTCAAGAGAATATTTGTGAAATTGAAGGTCTTGGAGAGTTAGGAGGAGAAAGGAGTGGTCCCCAGTGTCTAAAGCTGCATAAAGCTACAAAGGATGAAAATAAAGGAGAGTTTGTAGTTATGACAATTAGAGAGAAAATTGCGACATACATGAGCCCAGTCCTGGTGGAGTGTTAACCACAGAAGCCAGATGAAGTAGATCTCCAATGACATTATCCTCAAAGTACTTCACAATCTGCTTGAAGACCATCAGAGCATTGCATTTTGAACAATAGGGGTAAAACAGTTGCAGATTTGAGGGAGGTAGGGAAAAGTGCAGCAGAAAGAGAGAGGTTAAAGAGATCAGAGAGATAAGGGCAAGTGATTGAGACTAAGTCTTTGACCATTTTAGCAGCGAAAGGGCTGATAGGAGCACAAGAAGGGTTGGCACTGCAAAGGATGGTTGCAAATTCAATGGTAGAGGTAGCACAGAAATAGCCAAGATTAGAAGAGGTAGGTGGAAAGAAGGGTTTTGGGTAGGCACAGAAAAAGGAGGGCTCTGATAGGGTCACAAATGTTACAGATTTTATAAGAAAAGTAGTGAGCAAAGTAATTTGCACAAAGGGAGGAGGCAATGGATATTGACTTGGAAGATTTGAGGAAAGATTGGAGGGTAGGTGAAAGTTTGTTGCAGTGATTGCAAAGGAAGGAGATTAGGTTTGTGAAGTAGGAGGATTTGCATAGTCCAGTGCCAAGGTTAGAGCAGGTAATTGTTTCAAAGGTCTACATTTCAACGTGATCTATGACTGAGGACAGGGACCGGGAAGTGTGAATTAGTGAGCAGGATAGTGTTGGTCAAATGGAGTAACAACTGCATAGTGAAAGTCAATGGCAGGGACATGACTAGGGGAAAGAGACAGGAGAGAGGTCCTCACATCATCAAGGTAAGGGGCAAGAGCATCTGCCTCAAGTTTGTCTTAGTTATTGAAGAGGGGAGATGAGGAATAGAATATAGAAGTACTAAGATGTTAACATGAACAATAGAGTGATCAGAGGGAGAGGAGTCAAAGGAGAGGTCAGAGGAGTAGAATGAATTAGAAAGAAAGACAAGGTCAAGTTCTAGGCAGTTGGCTGCTGAGGGCTTTCTAAGGTTAAAGGCCCCCAGAAAAACAATGGGGATGTCATAGGAAGTGCCTCAAGGAGACGGATCAGATCAGGGTAGAAGGAGTTGAGAGGAGCTGGGGTCAACAGGGAGCCATAACAGTGAAAGAAGTAGGAGTGCTGAGTTTAATAGTACCATATTCAAAAGAGATAGGGCTGATGTCTGACTGGGATAGAGAGGCAGTATTGAGGATCTTATTGTTAAGGGACACCACACCACCGCCTTTCTGAATAGGTTGGCGGCAGTGATAGAAGGTAGCAGAGTCATTAGGGGAGATCTCAGTTTCTGTGATAGCAAGAAGTGAAAGTAGAGGGTGATAATAGTCAAAGTGGTCAGTGTTGTAGGAAGACTATGTTCCAGAGGGATTGTACATTCAAGAGGCCACATGTAAAAGTGACAAGAGTTTGGAGAAAGGAGCAGATATGCGGCAGGCAAGGCAGAGCATCGTATTTGAGGGGCACGGATGCATGGGGGAAGGAGGAAGATGGAGAGACCAGAGAGCGATGCAGAAGTTACACGAAGTTGAGGCTGAAGGCTTTGAGAGAAGGGAAGGAGGAGATTGAGTAGAAGGAGGTTTGGAGCCAGGTAAATATGCATAATGAGGTGAGAAGAAACAAGCAAGTGATTACAATGAAGAAAGGATGCAGCCCAAGAGAGAGGGAGAGGATAGATGGGTGGGCTGAAAGGGAAGAGATGGATGGTTTTCTGAGAAGAAGCAAGTGTACATTCTGAATTAGGGTAGAATGGAGTAATAGGTAAACACAAGACAATTAACATGCCCAAAACAGCAATGTTCCTTGGTCCTGTGAGGTAACAAAATCTCTGTGGTGAATGGATAGCCAATGGGTGAAAGCATCCTTAAACATGGAAGCAGAAGTTAGGTAAAGTGGGGCATCAGCAAAGTTCTGGCTTGAATAGGGGTTCTGGGCCTAGGCCTTTTCTAGCCCCAACATGCCCAAACAGGAAGCTGCCCTTTGCTGCTGTTGGCCCTTGGCTGCAGATGCCCAGTGGACTTCTAGTATGTTGTGTCATGTCCAACCGGCATGCTTTTGAGTAAATGAGGTTGTTGTTACTCCCACATGCTACTATCCTCTGCTTGTGGTTGTACATTTTCTGTGAAGTAAATTCCTGAAGCCACTAATCTTGATGGTACTAGCACATATATTTCCAAAGATTTCAAGAATAGAAAAACAATACTCCCAACATATCTGTAATTCTGGAATCATTTAAAATAAAATGCTTGACATTTGTATGCATCCTGGAGCAGAGAAGATAGGTGTCGGTAGCTGATCATGCATACTGTGTTATTTTTGTTATTAATTGAAAAGACCTCCATACTGAGGAAATACTAGGATCCATTAGTAGGTTTTCTAAATCTTCTAGGTCCACCTTATCCATTCACATCATTTAGACAATTTAATTGATAAAATCAGTGATTATCCAACAGTGACTACTGCATATTTCCCTTTTGTGCTTTGTTTTAGTGTGTGCTTTGAGGATGTTCTGGGACTACTTTGGGATTACATTTGTGAATATGTTCAACGTTGATGTCTTGGCATACATCTGCTTCCTTTTCTTTTGTGATGAACCTTTGAATGGTTTCTTCGTACCATTCGGAGTTTCGCTATTGGGTGGGGCTCTTTGGCATAAGACTCTTGAAGCTTCAGGGTGTACTAATAGACCTATCAGGTGAGTGTGAATTGCCTTTCTCACAATAATGCACTACTCAACATCACAACATGGAAAGAAAAGTTAGATCAATGACTAAACTTAATATATCAGCATTGATGTATAGTATTGATGACTATATATAGGGCCTCATTACAATTTCAGCAGTGCAGAATAAGTGGAGGTAATGCCATTACCACCACCTTTTTGGGCGGTAATGGAATTACCACAATTTTGCCACACCACCGAATTCCGAGTTTAGAGGAAAAGTGGAGGATTTACCTCCAGCAAAGAGCTGGAGGTAAATTCTCCACTTTGTCTGCAAAAATCGGCAGAATTACTGCAGCAGAATTACTGCTCCTGGTAATTCCGCCGAAAAGCCATGGAGTCCTGTGGACTCCAAAAATGGACTAACACTGCCCTACCACCACTTGGTAGAATTACCACTGATTTACAGCCAAACTCGGAATGAGTAAAAGAGCAGGTATTTTGTGTGAGTGTCAAGAGGATGGTTGTGGGCAGAGGACTCTTCAAGGGAAAGGAGACGGAGTTTGTAGACCACATTAAATACTGGAATGCTTTTTTTGTTTTTTCCCCTTCATTGTGCATTTTGGTTGTGCAACCTTTACTCATAAACATATTACATCATGACGCAACAACACAGATTTCATTAAAAGACGAAACACATTTCCTGCAATTTCAATTAATAATAATTTGTAAAACATCATCATATTCGAAGGTTAAAAGGAAGTTATCAAGTTTGAAATAAAGTGTTAAAAGCCCTGCTGATGAAATCACTGGTTATATAAAGATCCAAAAAATGGATCACTATCGGATATCAATATCGGATAATCAGGAACATAGGGATATTTAAAAAAGGGTATATAGTCAGTCTATTGATTCAGTTCAATCTATCCTTAATCAAGTTGCATATGGGGAATGCTGCTGCCGTAATAAGCAGAGATTCAAAGCTGTATATGAAGCTCCAAATTTGAGCCAAACAATAGTCCTAGAATTCTGCGTAGCCTATGTTGTAGAGAGGAAGCAGAAGACTACAATTAGTGAGCACATGTCTGGCGGTTTCTATGTCCCTTTTGCACAGACTACATAGACAATCCTCCCTTAGGATACCAGTCCAGGATCCAATGTTGAAATATAATGTAATAGCTCAAGTCTCAGATATATAATGAATTGTATTAGAGGGGGAGAGCAGCACTAAATTAGGTAGCTGTGGGGTTTGTCTAAAAAACCACCTTGTCGGGCATATCTATTATACTTATTTTCCTGAGAGATTTTTTAATGACTGGATTCGGTACCATTCCATAGTCTTTTTAACATGGCAAGACAAATAAAACTCAATGAGGACCTCAGGTGGTTTGGCCACCCCAATTTCGGAGAGGTGGTTTTTAGACATGTTGTCCAAGTCTACAAACTTTCAGGCCGATTCATGGAATTAATGTGCACCGAAAATTCCGGCGCAGAGGTGCCAAAACGTGCGAATCGCAGTGCAAGTGCGAAAATCGCAGGGAAACCAGCGCACATCGATTCATGGAAGTCCATGCACGAGAAAAATATTCGATGTGCGCTGAAAAAGTGCGTGGCGCACGCTGGCGCACAGGTCATCCAACGGCGTGTGCCACGGCCACAGCGAAATCGCACATAGCGCGGCGCACATGACAAAAGTAGGCGGAACACGGTGCGTAACACTCGGAATGGGGAACAACGCGTGAAAATATGGGCGTCACAGGGGAAGTACAGGAGGCAAGTGCGCAGAACGCAGACACACTCGCCTACAACTCGTATTCATGGAATCGAATAGGGCAAACCAGCGCACGGTCAAAGACGCGCACAGGGCCAAACAAGTCCGCCACAAGAAAGCAGGCAGTAGCGTCCCTGAGCCTGAAATAAATGTGCGCCAAAATGCGCGCTTACAAAAAGCACCTATATACAGCTATGATGAATGATCCATACTGTGGACCACTAGGACAAATGAGGTGCAAAGGGGTACCGACAAACACAGACACCCGCTGTGTGAAAAATAGCGTGTGCGTGTATTTCGGGGTGCGCGGGAAGTTCCACACGCGATTGGCCTGGGTACGTGTATTTCGGGGTGCGCGGGAAGTTCCACACGCGATTGTCCGTGGTATGTGTATTTCGTGGTTGCGCGTGAATTTTCACATGCGATTTCAGCAGGGTACGTGTATTCCAAGGTGCGCAGGAAGTTTCACATGCAAATTTGCAGGGTACGTGTACTCCGGGTGCGCGGGAAATTCCACACGCGAATCCAGCAGCCTACGTGTATTTCGGGGGTGCCGGGGAGTCCTACACGTGAATTGGCCGTGTGGGTCCTCCCAGCTGTTCCCTCTACACCCTCCACGGCCCCTGCAGGCGGCCCACACCACAGGGGACTACCCTGCACCCCTGCACATGTCCTGCAGGCAGCCCATCCACCCTGGCCATGCCCCCGAGCCAACCCACATGTCACCTTGCACTACTGCCCACCAACGCATGTCTCCCAGCACCCCCACCCTCCAGCATCCAGGGGCACCCTCCACCAGGCCCCCACTCATATCTCCCAGCACCCCCACCCCCCAGCATCCAGGGGCACCCTCCACCAGGCCCCCACTCATGTCCCCCTGCACCCCCACCCCCCAGCATCCAGGGGCACCCTCCACCAGGCCCCCACTCATGTCTCCCAGCACCCCCACCCCCCCAGCATCTAGGGGCACCCTCCACCAGGCCCCCCCTCATGTCTCCATGCACCCCCACCCCCCAGCATCCAGGGTCACCCTCCACCAGGCCCCACTCATGTCCAACTCATGTCCCCCTGCAACCCCACCCCCCAGCATCCAGGGTCACCCTCCACCAGGCCCCACTCATGTCCAACTCATGTCCCCCTGCACCCATGCCCCCAGCAGTTAGGGGCACCCTCCACCAGGCCCCCACTCATGTCTCCCCCCACCCCCCAGCAGTCAGGGGCACCCTCCACCAGGTCCCCAGTCATGTCTCCCACCCCCCACCCCCCAGCAGCCAGGGGCACCCTCCACCAGGCCCCACTCATATCTCCCACCACCCCCACCCCCTAGCACTCAGGGGCACCCTCCACCAGGCCCCCACTTCATGTCCCCTTGCTCCACCCCCCCCAGCATCCAGGGGCACCCTCCACCAGGCCCCCACTCATGTCCCCCTGCACCCCCACCCCCCAGCATCCAGTGGCACCCTCCACCAGGCCCTCACTCATGTCTCCCAGCACCCCCGCCCCCCAGCATCCAGGGGCACCCTCCAATAGGCCCCCACTCACGTCTCCCTGCACCCCCACCCCCCAGCATCCAGGGGCACCCTCCACCTGGCCCCACTCATGTCCAACTCATGTCCCCCTGCACTCCCACCCCCCAGCAGTCAGGGGCACCCTCCACCAGGCCCCCACTCATGTCCCCCTGCACCCCCACCCCCCAGCATCCAGGGGCACACTCCACCAGGCCCCCACTCATGTCTCCCAGCACCCCCACCCCCCAGCATCCAGGTGCACCCTCCACCAGGCCCCCACTCATCTCTCCCAGCACCCCCACCCCCCAGCATCCAGGGGCACCCTCCACCAGGCCCCCACTCATGTCCCCCTGCACCCCACCCCCCAGCATCCAGGGGCACCCTCCACCAGGCCCCCACTCATGTCTCCCACCGCCACACCCTCCAGCATCCAGGGGCACCCTCCACCAGGCCCCCACTCATGTCCCCCTGCACCCCCACCCCCCAGCATCCAGGGGCACCCTCCACCAGGCCCCACTCATGTCTCTCCCCCAACCCCCTGCAGTCAGGGGCACCCTCCACCATGCCCCCACTCATGTCTCCCCCCACCCCCCACCCCCCAGCAGTCAGGGGCACCCTCCACCAGGCCCCACTCATGTCTCCCACCCCCCCCACCCCCCAGCATCCAGGGGCACCCTCCACCAGGCCCCCACTCATGCCCCCCTGCACCCACACCCCCCAGCATCCAGGGGCACCCTCCACCAGGCCCCCACTCATGTCTCCCACCCCCCCTCCCCTCAGCAGTGCGATTTGCCTGGGTATGTGTATTTCAGGGGTGCGCGGGTAATCTTACACGCAATTTCATCAGGGTACGTGTATTATGGGTCCGCGTGAACTTCCACACACGATATCAGCAGTGTACGTGTATTATGGGGTTCGCGTGAACTTCCACACACGATATTAGCAGGGTACGTGTATTACGGGGTCCGCGTGAACTTCCACACGCGATATCAGCAGGGTACGTGTATTACGGGTTCGCGTGAACTTCCACACGTGACTGGCCCTGGGAGAGCGTGTTACGTATATTCCTGGGGTGGGCGGAAATATTCACTCGTGACTGGGCCTGGGAGAGCGTGTTACGTGTATTCCTGTGGTGGGCGGGAAGATTTACACCGTCGCCTACAACGCGCCCAAAAAAAAGGTCCAATCCGGAAACACGTACACCAGCATGAAGCTGGCGCACGTCCCGCGCAGACAAAGTGTGCGCAAACAACAAACAAGCTCTGACGCCAGGATCAATATACCGTTACTAGCAACAGTGGCCGGGGGATACCGCAGGAGGAGGATAGTCAGGGCCAGAATCTTCACACCCAGAACCAGCACCCAGAACCAGCCTTTTTGGTATACCTGATGACCAGGTGTATGGGAGGTACAGGTTTACACCTCACATAATACTCGACCTGGTCAGTGAGTGGGAGGATGACCTCACATCACCCACCCTGTGCTCCCAAGCACTGAGCCCCCTGGAGAAGGTCCTCAATGTACTGCACTTCTTTGCTACCGGATCATTTCAGCGGACAAGTGCCATAGTGGGGGGGGTGTCACAGGCCACGCAGTCACGGTGCCTACACCAGGTGTTGGCCATCATCACTGCACGCCCATTAGTCCGCAGGCACATATACCTGCCCAGAACACCTGCAGAAAGGCAGGCTATCAGCCAGGATTTCTACACGGTGGCACAATTCCCCAAAGTGCTAGGTGCCATTGATTGCACCCATGTGGCTCTACGTCCCCCCAGGGCATCTGAGCACATCTATAGAAACCGCAAGCACTGGCATTCCATCAACGTCCAAGTAGTATGTGATGCCAAGGGAATCATCACCTCAGTATATGCCAACTATCCAGGGTCCACCCACGACAGCTTCATTTACCGGATGTCAACCCTAAACCGGGACATGGAAGCTGGCCGGCATGGCGATGCATGGCTGCTTGGTGAGTATAAATGCCACAGCACACGCATGCATGACAGATACAGAGTAATGTCACTACCCCACTAATGATCCCCATCACCACCTCCCCAGGGGACAGTGCCTACCCTCTGAGCACCCACATGATGACGCCAATTCGGAACCCCATCACGCCTCCCGAGGTAAGATACAACACAGCCCATATTGCAACCCGGGGCATAGTGGAGCGCACATTCGGAGTGCTCAAGTCACACTTTCGCTCCCTTGACCGTTCTGGCGGGCAGCTGTTATACGCTCCCCCAGTAGTGTGCAGGATCATAGTGGCAGAATGTGTCCTGCACAATGTTGCAACAAGCCGGGGCCTGGCTGTGGACATGGCGGTGCCCCCACATCCCCAACCACATGCACGCCCGCTGCGCATGGGAGGGGAAAGGGCATGGGGTGAGGCAGCCCGTACGCAGCTAGTGGCTAATTACTTCACATAGAAATCACACCCCTGTGGAGTGCACACAGCCCTGGCACATACCATCTGACAATCAATGATGACTCAATCTGACAATTCTGATGAATTAAGGGACAGTCAACTGTCAGAACCATAGCAGCCTGAGATTTTCCACCTGGAAGTGTCACAATGTGTGCATCCCTACCTTCACAAACACCACCAATGCAGTGTCATCAAAAGACACACTTCTATGCAGCAACAATGAATACCCACTTGCAAAATACAACATGAGAACAGTGCCATGTCACCCAACCCCTCCCCGGCACCACCACACAACACACCATGGCATGTCATGCTATGTGAGAGCAAACAAATGTATCCCCACAACATGACTCAAGTGTCACAAACTACAGTGTCCCTAATGGAAACTGGCCACACATGAAATGCTCACAGTAATGCAGGACCAACAACACACATTACCAAATAATTACCAATAATACTAATCACCTACACAACCTCCAACCTACCATAAACATGACAGTACAGAATTTAAAAATTGGTAGTCACACTATCTGATAATGCCAGCACTTCGAACACTTCCAACTGTACAGTGTTAGCGCCACGCAAAAGTGTAGGTACACTGCTTACAACATGGACTCCAGTTTCAAAGTAGACCGCCTTGTGAAGACATGAGAAATGGACCTGCAAATTAGGAGGATGAGATGGATGCAGAGGCACATATCAATACACCATGCAGTGTACAATACAACAACAATATGCACTAGGAATGTAAACACAGTATTGACTACAGACTGCCCACACATCAAATGGGAGTCCAACGTCACTGTGTAAGTCAACGTCACTTGGGCAAACCCTTTGCAAGCCCAAGGAAACGGGAAGCAGGAGGGGTGTGTGTCACACAAACCCAAGCATCTAACCGAAATTCAGGACAAGCCTGCATGTGCCCAGCCACAATACAGCGTATGCCCACGGGAGCCACACAAGGCAACACACTGTCAAAAAAATCAAAAATCAAAAATGGCCATGAATGGGCCAAGGGGGGTGGGGGAGGCCGCCCAGGAGGTCCGAGGACAGGGTGCACACCAAAACCCACCTGTGTGGATCTTGCGTAAAAAAAAACACCTCCATGGGCTCATGGCCTGCACGGCTACCCTATTGTGAGAGATTCGCTGCTGTCGCTCTCCTCACCCTCTGCAGCTGCATCAGGAGGTGGTGGCACTATGGGAGGCAGCCCACGCAAAGCCCTAGTCTGGTCCTCCATGGCAGCAAGCATGCGGGTGTGTAAGGTCTGGTTCTGAAGGATAATCGTGCGGAGGTCCCCATGCAACATCTCACGGGATGCCCGGACCTCCTCCCTAGTTGGCTGCATCTCAGCTGAGAGCGTACGTGTGAGCCGCTCCAGCTGCTGTTCTGTCCTCGTGTCAGTTGAAGCCTCAAGCTCAACAAGAGTCACCCTGAGCTGACAGAGTTCCACCCTCAGGGCTTCCCTGTGGCCCTGGGACTCAATAGAAATGGCTTCCCGCAGAGTCTCTAGTGCCGGGGGACAATGGAAGTGGCCACCCTATCCATGGCCTGAGCCATCATCTCAGATGATGCTGCCTGTTGGTTTGCCATACCGTATATGGATTGCTCCCATGCGGTATTGCCAGGTGGTGTATGGCCACCGCGTCGGCGGGCACCACACCTGTTCGGGGCAAGGCAAACTGCGCCTTGCTGTGCCGGCACTGCCTGAGGCTGCAGGACTGCATTCCCCCTCTGATCTGCTGGCCCAGGAACAGGATCAGATGTTGTGGACTGTGACCCTGCATCCGTAACCACCAAAGGCGGACCTACCAACACTGACATCCCCATTGAGGGTTCTACCCCTGGTGCACACCACACCACGTCCCTCACTGGTGCCCGGTCGGGCCTGAGACTCCTCCTGGCTCTGCACCATCTCCACAACCCCAGCAGTATCAAGTGCGTCATCCCCTGCAAAGACATGAACGAAAAGAAATGGGAACAGGCATTAGCACTATGGCACACAATTACGGCTGAGAAGCAACAGAAACAGTACTTCATTGACACATGTCCCACATGACTATAACCCTCCCATTCATGCACCGTCACTGCGTATGAAGGGGAGGCAAATGGCACACATTGATGACACCAAGATGGAAAACCAACACATTCGCTGCATGCTGGCTAGCAGTGCCATCACACATTGGCGTGTGATTGGCATGTCCAATACACATACATGACACATGCCATCACACAGATGGCATATACCATAGCCATGTCACACATGTGACAATAGGACTGAGAAATGCCTAGTGAAAGTGGTGGAATGCAAACAATCAGCCTGAATGAACACAGAATAATATGCAACTATGTTATGGCAAGATGACACTTCAAGGGCAACTGGTGTGAGGTTGGGCTGAATGTCTACTGTTACCAGAAGGGATACTGCAATGCCCAAATCCTGGTGCGCAGAATGTATTGGATGAAGCACATGGGTGACCCAAACCACTCAGGCACAGACACCCTCACCTGGCACTCAATCAGAAGCCCTCACACACACACCATGCACATGGATGACACACACATGCATGTGCACTCACCGGACAATGCCTCGTAATCTGGCAGGTCTCCCATGCCTTGGATCTGTTCCTCCGTGACGTAGGTCCCAGCAACATACTCATTTGAGTGAGTTCAATGTCCTCTGCTGGAGACCCACCTCCAGTCACTAGAGTTGCGGCATGACTTGAGGCCAGCTTTTTCTTTGCCCTGCGCTTCAGGTCATTCCAGCGCTTGTAGCAATCATTAGCTGTGCAACTCATGAATCCAAGGGCACTTATGATTTCCGCGATGGTCTGCCAGTGTGCCTGACGTTGTGGAGGTGTTGTCTTGCATCCTGCAGTAATCACCATTTCGCTGTCATGTGCGGACACATACTCCACAAGTGCATCAAGTTCGGCATGATTGAAGCTGGGCTTCCTTGGTGGGCCGGACTGTGTAGCCGTGTCTGGGGCATCAGCCTGTACTGGATGAGCACTCTTCCTCTTCTGCTTGGAAGGTGGTGGGGATCCTGAGTGTCCTTCGCCGCTCTGGACACTAGGGGCAGGAGCCCCGGTGGACTGTGGACTAGGAGTGTGGGAATGAACACTCACCATGGGACTTGGTGCAGGCATTAGCTGAAGTGTGATGTAGTCAGGGGGAACATCAGCAGGATGGACTGGGTCGACACTGTCCTGGCTGGGAGACTCAGGGCTGGGGTGGATGGAGCCGCAGCTGCCCCTGCAGTCTCCCCACCCTGCCTACTCGGGGCAGCAGATGACATAGCTGCCCCTGATCCACGTGGTCTGGTGACACCAACGTGCACCGCCACACGTGGCCTAGACCTGCTGACCTGGAAGTCAGCCATGGAGCCACCCTGTGCCAGGTCTGGTGCCACAATGGGCTGGTCCAACAAGGGCTGTGCAGGGATGGTGTCAGCCATGTTACCCTCAACCAGGGGGCAGCATGGGTGTCCCTGACTGGTCACCCACACATGGGGGGGGCTAGGGGCACCCTGCAAGTCCCGGCCACGTCCCCTACCGTATCCACCACGGCCACCTTTGCCACCCTTACCGCATGCTCGCCTCCCAACCATGGCACTTATGTTGTTGTGCGTATGGGAGTTGCAGTAAACTTTTGTCCTGGGCAATTGGGGGTCAAAAGGGGTAGGGTACTAGATGGAATTCATACCCTGGTGCTCTAGCAAGGCTGTATGTGACCCCTAAGGGAAGATGACGGGTCACGCAACGCACAGGCACCCCAAAAAAGGGAGATAATGTGCACGCAAACCCTCCTAGACCACCTGCGTGGAAAAATAAACCTGCACTAGGCTGTGGCACCCAGAAACACAAAAATGAACGTATGCGTGTCACACGCAGCCTAGACTGACCTCTGAAGGGGTACGCAACACACGGGGCAAGCACAGATGTTAAATAGGTGCCTCACCATCTGCCAGGAAAAATCGCGTGAAAAATACACGCGTGTGCGCGTTGGCAACACCCCCACCAAAAGAAGAATTGTACGCTGTCTGAGGAGACAGGACAACAGGAGAAGTGAACACTTTTTGAGGAAACAGGCCCAGGAAAAAGACAAAAAGAGAAAAAGCTGTCAGAGGTAACAGGGAGTACGAACTTGGAACGCCGTGAAGTAAATACTGTCTGAACCGACAAGAAGTACAGATTTCACCCACTCGCTCTACACGAAAAGCACGTACAAGGAAATGGTGTTCTACATGTACCTTTTAAACATGCCCACACATCCAGCGTCACTTCCGCGTATACGCACTAAGGCCCTATCCTCCAATTACACGAGCTGACACTCTGACGTGCAGTCGTTGGAAGTGTAACTTGCACCCGTGTACAGGGAAATGCCTGCGCACGCACGTCACAGACGCGCATACGCGCTGAGGCCCTTTCCACCAATTGCACGCTATGACACTCTGACGTGCTTATTTTTTCTACGCGCCATTGAAAACGCACGTGCGCGTAACGTCATAGACGCGCCTACATGCTGGGGGCATTTGGGCCAATTAATTCGTGTACTTGTGCTGGCCAAGCGTAAGCACATGGAAGACCACGCTCCTGCCCAGAAGGCCAAATTACTGCCCTCCAGAGCCCGGCTCCCCTCCCAGGTTGTCATCTCGTCGGGGAGTGAGGAGTCCGGTGCCGCGTCCCAGGCCGCAGCTGCCGGGGGGAGGTCCAAGAGGCGGAGGTCGGAGTTGGACTCCTCGGCAGCAGAAGGGGCAGCTGGGACCCCACAGGGCCCAACCGGGGTAAGATGGCCCTGAGTCATCCAGGTTGGTAGGGGGTTTGGTGGAGGAGGAGGCCATGCAAGCGACAGAGACGGTTTCTGGAGGTGGGGATTCCACTGGTGCTAGTAGTGCAGTGCAGGACCAGGGACAGGAGGCAGCACAGGGCACCGCGGAGGTCCCTGTGTGCAATCCTGTCCCTGATCCTGACACTGCATCATCTTGCACCAGCAGGGATGCCTACGTCCAGAACCATTTTCAGGCAGGGGATGAGCTTACAACAACTGGCCTTCCTCTGCCTGCGGACGTGGCTATCCAGGTACGGGTTGAGCCTGTCCTGACTGGCGCAGCGTTGCGTCAACGGGCCATGCGAGCTGACCTGCAGTCTTTTCATAAGGAGACTGCACGTCGTCTCGAATGGCTCGTTGACCGCGTCGGCCTACTGGGACAGGTCACCCAGGCCGGATTCCTCCGTTTGCTGGAGCTTGTTCCGACCCCCTGAACACCCTATGCGCCAGTCGTCCTCCGTGCCATCTTTCCACCCATTTGTCACCTGGGTGCCCTGTGGAGCTGCCTCTGACGGTGCGGCCAGGCTGGTGGAGGACACATCCCTGCCACAGTCGGGAGTCGGATGTCCAGCAGGGGTGGCCACATCAACGACTGCACCCCGGCCGGTGGAGGATGTGCAGGCAGCAGGAGCCAGGGCACGTGCACAGGCACAGCAGCAGCAGCAACGAGGTGGGAGGACCCAGGACGGGAAGTGTCTTCCATGTTGCAGCGGTTGGGCCACGCCATAGATGCGGAGCGGCAGCGGGCGGAAGAGGCAAGGCTCACGATGGTCAGGGCGGAGAACTCCATGCGGAGGGCCCTGAGGTGGGCCGAGTGCCTCGAGGCAATCCGCAGGGTGTTGGAGGAGAACATGTCGTCGGCCCTGAGGACCCTCGGGGCCATGGAGGAGGACCGCCTCCGGGACATTGAGCAGGAGTTCGATGATGCCCTGGCCTGGAACATCCAGAAGTGAGCCGTCGGACTAGCCCGCTGCCCTTGTAAATAATTATTTATTGTTAAGTTTCCTTTCGGCTTTGTTTTGTTTTGGGGTGCTTGGACAATGCCTCAACTTCTTGTATATAGTTCTTCATTAGGTAGTATTTTATTTTATAGGTTTCATTTAAAGGATTTGGCACATGGACCCTGGATGTTCACCTTGTACATAGTTTGACAATGGATTTGGATTTTAAATGTTTTTTCACATGGATAAATGGTTTTGTCTTATTTTGGAACCTTGGATTTATTTTCTCAGACTGACACTTTGGAGACTTGCTTTTGGATTGCCTTTCATTTGGATTTCATGCATCTTTTTCATTTATTGGACATGCTGGATTTCATTTATTATTTCCATTTTCTTCTGGTCCATTTCATTGCCTTGCTTTTCTGTTTAATACATTAGAATTTGGTACTTCAATTTGTGGTATTCTCTCTTTGGTTTCATGCATGTCACAATGTGTGTTCTATCATTCACATGCTGTCATTGTGTGGGTTTGACGGATATGTGTTGATGTGCAGACTAGCCATTTGGGATGCATCATGTGCTGGTGATTTGTCGGGTGGATGTCATACCTGGTGGCGTGTTCGGACTGGGGTGGCGTAGGCAGTGTATTGAGTGGGCATGGGGGCCATGATTATGGATCGTCATAAGGTGTTGGGGGGACATGTATGGGGGCCTGCTGGCAGGTTCCCTGCACTGCTGGGGGGTGGGGGTGCAGGGGGACATGAGTTGGACATGAGTGGGGGCCTGGTGGAGAGTGCCCCTGGATGCTGGGGGGTGGGGGTGCAGGGGGACATGAGTTGGACATGAGTGGGGGCCTGGTGGAGGGTGCCCCTGACTGCTGGGGGTGGGGGTGCAGGGGGACATGAGTGGGGGCCTGGTTGAGGGTGCCCCTGAATGCTGGGGGGTGGGGGTGCAGGGGGACATGAGTTGGACATGAGTGGGGGCCTGGTGGAGGGTGCCCCTGAATGCTGGGAGACATGTGTGGGGGCATGGTGGAGGGTGCCCTGCACTGCTGGGGGGTGGGGGTGCTGGGAGACATGAGTGGGGGCCTGGTGGACGGTGCCCCTGACTGCTGGGGTGTGGGGGAGCAGGGGGACATGAGTTGGACATGAGTGGGGGCCTGGTGGAGGGTGCCCCTGGATGCTGGGGGGTGGGGGTGCAGGGGGACATGAGTTGGACATGAGTGGGGGCCTGGTGGAGGGTGCCCCTGACTGCTGGGAGGTGGGGGTGCTGGGAGACATGAGTGGGGGCCTGGTGGACGGTGCCCCTGACTGCTGGGGTGTGGGGGTGCAGGGGGACATGTGTTGGACATGAGTGGGGGCCTGGTGGAGGGTGCCCCTGGATGCTGGGGGGGTGGGGGTGCAGGGGGACATGAGTTGGACATGAGTGGGGGCCTGGTGGAGGGTGCCCCTGACTGCTGGGGGGTGGGGGTGCAGGGGGACATGAGTGGGGGCCTGGTGGAGGGTGCCCCTGGATGCTGGGGGGTGGGGGTGCAGGGGGACATGAGTTGGACATGAGTGGGGGCCTGGTGGAGGGTGCCCCTGGATGGTGGGGGGTGGGGGTGCAGGGGGACATGAGTTGGACATGAGTGGGGGCCTGGTGGAGGGTGCCCCTGACTGCTGGGGGGTGGGGGTGCAGGGGGATATGAGTGGGGGCCTGGTTGAGAGTGCCCCTGAATGCTGGAGGGTGGGGGTGCAGGGGGACATGAGTTGGACATGAGTGGGGGCCTGGTGGAGGGTGTCCCTGGATGCTGAGGGGTGGAGGTGCTGGGAGACATGTGTGGGGCATGGTGGAGGGTGCCCTGCACTGCTGGGGGGTGGGGGTGCAGGGAGACATGTGTGGGGGCCTGGTTGAGGTTGCCCCTGAATGCTGGGGGGTGGGGGTGCAGGGGGACATGAGTTGGACATGAGTGGGGGCCTGGTGGAGGGTGCCCCACAGTGGTGAGGAGCGGGGTTACAGGGGGGCATGAGTTGGACATGAGTGGGGGCCTGGTGGAGGGTGCCCCTGGATGCTGGGGGGTCGGGGTGCAGGGAGACATGTGTGGGGGCCTGGTTGAGGGTTCCCCTGAATGCTGGGGGGTGGGGGTGCAGGGGGACATGAGTTGGACATGAGTGGGGCCTGCTGGCAGGTGCCCCACAGTGCTGGGGGGTGGGAGTGCTGGGAGACATGCGTTGTTGATCAGTAGTGCAAGGTGACATGTGGCTTGGCTGGGGGGCATGCCCATGGTGGATGGGCTGCCTGCGGGACATGAGCAGGGGTGCAGGGTAGTCCCCTGTGGTGTGTGCTGCCTGCAGGGGCCATAGAGGGTGTAGAGGGAACACCTGGGAGGACCCACACGGCCAAATCACGTGTAGTACTCCCTGCGCACACCTGAAATACACGTACCCAGCTGAATTTGCGTGTGAGACTTCCCGCGCACTCCTGGAACACACGTACCCAGGACAATCGCGTGTTGAACTTCCCGCGCACCCCTGAAATACACGTGCCCTGATGGAATTGCGTGTGAAACTTCCCGCGCACCCCTGAAATACACGTACCCTGCTGAATTCGCATGTGAAACTTCACGCGCACCCCTGAAATACACGAACCCTGCTGAATTTGCGTGTGATACTTCCCGTGCACCCCTGGAATACACGTAACCAGGACAATCGCGTGTGGAACTTCCCGCGTACCCCTGAAATACAAATACCCTGCTGAATTTGCATGTAGAACTTCCTGCGCACCCCTGAAATACACGTACCCTGCTGAATTCGCATGTGGAACTTCCCGCACACCCCTGAAATACACGTACCCAGGACAATCGCGTGTGAAACTTCCCGCAAACCCCTGAAATACACGTTCCCCGCTTGGCGTTTGCTGTTTGGCAGCCCTGTGAACTGGCCCAGGGTTAGCGCAGACATTTACGATGAATTGGGGATTTTGATGGCTTTTCCTTGCGTGAGGGAGTTCTTGGGGGCGTAACTGGCGCTGCTGCAGGGTCGCTGCGCCACTCTGCGCCACGGCTGGTTTTGGAGGCTCAAATCCATGAATACGCTGTGCGATACACTGTGCGCCAGCCGCGTGCGCCACTTTTGTGCGAAATTCTATGAATTACCCTCCATGTTATGCAGCCATGATCAGAATATCTGAAAAATGTAATAATGTACAAACTGATCAGTTTTAAAAAAAAGGAAATGAGGTAGAAGTCTGTGTGGTTGGACATGAAAATAAAGTTGGCTACAGATTGACATGCTCCTTAAACTAATGTTGGACTTTATCTTGAGAAATAAGTAATCAGATGAGACTATGAGTTCCAATAACTCATCTAGCCGTCGTGGTTGTTCAAATGACAGCTTAATGAAGCAAAAGGTCACAGCTTGATGAACCAAAAGGACTCTGGTTGCAGTAGTTTTCTGTCTTTTTACCGAGAATTATAGTTTAATGAATCCAAACACAGAAGGGAGCCCTACCCTTCCAATTATATACTTTATCTGCATGAACAAATGAGGTAAAAGGGATACATGAATTGTGCATTAGCTCTGCACACGTTAGCAGCTTGCAGAAAACTTACATTTACCTTGTTATTCAGGGGGCATCATTAGACAAACAATATGTTCACATGTTTACACTGGTGGGCTGGTGTGGGTGAGTATGAGGAACCCCAGGAAAATAATGATATGTAGGATCTGTCTGTCCCACATCGTGATGGGATTTATTTTGAAGGATACACATTTAAGGGGATAAAATACACATAATGGGCCTCATTCCGAGGTTGGTGGTAGTCATGGCGCTATTTGAAGGCTTTTGGTAGGCATGGTCTCTTTATCTTGCATTGATTGAACAGTAAAACGTGGCAGGTCAGAGAGTTTCACACCTACGTAAAAATCATTTTGTGGGATGAGGCCTAAGGCAGTTACTGAAAATTAATCATATTAAAATCAACAACTCGAGTTTCGGCAGTCGCTGTGACAATTCGGGTTGGAGTCACTGAGGCCTCCTTCAGGGCAAGGAGATGGGAGCATGCAGAGTGGTCAAAACACACAGTGGCAAAGTCTGCCAATTAAAACGTGATGTAATGTAAAAAATAAATGTGTGAATGGGAATTTAACATTGAGTTATATCAAAATTGAAGGAAACACATCGACCAATGTTCCCTGCTAGTTGCCTGTCCAACGTTCGTATCACTCGTAAAATAATTATCCATTGAGTGGTACTTTTAATCATTCAACATTCATACCATCAGGCTCTCATTCACAATCAAACTGTCACATGCTACCACAAACAACACAGATATAAAAAGAAGGCAAAACCATTGCAAAGGCTAAAGACAAGAGATTGCATTGCTCCATCGGGGACTGAACATTCCAGTCAGCTCCCCCGTCTGTTATACAAAAAACAGCAGATGCTGTCAATAATGAACACTGCACCATTACTCAGTAAGATGTGGCAGTTCAGAGAGCTTCACACATACCTCACAATCATTTTGTGGGACGAGGCCTAAGGCAGTTACTGAAAATTACTCATTCTAAAATCAACAACTTGTGCCAACTCGTGTTTCGGCCATGGGAGAGACAATTCAAGGTGGAGTCACAGAGGCATCCTTCAGGGCAAGGAGATGTGAGAATTTGAGGGTGGTCAAAAGAGGCAGTCGCATAATCTGACAAATAAAACGTGATATAATATAAAAAAGCAATATGTGTGAATGGGAATTTAAAATTGAATTATATCAAATTTGAAGTAAACACATCGACTGATGTTCCCTGATGGTTGCCTGTCCAGGGTTCGTATCCGCTGAAATGAAGGAAGGACAGGCACCCCCTTAACCGTCAAATATTTAAAAAATGACTCGACGGAATAACTCCAAACCATAGAAAGCACTCTTTTGAATGCTCAGTTCCCAAGTTGTTTCTGACTTGTTCCATATCAGTCCAGTGGTTTGGGCTGTGCACATTGGCAACAATTGACCTTGTTTGTCTAAGGGAAAATGAATAGGAAGTAGGCTGTAACTTTTGAAAAACGTTTCTTTTGTCTTCTTAATAACTCTTTTATTTCTAAATGAATCTTTACAAAACCTTGTAGCCTGGGGTGCCCAAAAGTCTCTAATTACTTTAGAAATTTTGGCCGAAACTGTTACTAAATCAAAAGCTATTTACAATAGAATTTTAAGAGGTTCCTATGGGACTCCGACTCCGACTCACCTGATGCCATCAATTACATTTGTGATGTCATTTTTGATGTCATGGATATTAGTCTTAGCAGTGTACGGTGGTGGCGTGAGTTATGGTTGCTTAGCTTACCATGACTGATGAATTTCATAGGTTTTTATTAGTGCAACTTAACGATAATGTCCCTTTGATAAAGTTTTTCCAGTGAATTTCATGGATTTTTATTAGTGCAACTTAACTATAATGTCCCTTTAACAAAGATTTTTCTGTGAATTTTATGGTTTTTTACCAATACATGCCAATTTCCTACAACTTAGTAATATCACACTTACCGCAATATAGCAACGTTTTTGTCCAATTTGCAAAGTTTCACCTCCAAACTGCCATTTCCCACCTTCTACCATAATTTTGCAAAACTTTTTGCAATTTATTCCATCATTTTTACGTCCGTCGAGGTCCGCAAACATCTTACGTCATCGCTGACTTTTCAGACAGCGTCACATGACCTTGCGCATGCGCGGCATGTTGATGTGTCTGCGAACGCGTGCATATTTTGCGAACAGGTCCATGCTTCGGGACAGTTGGGAACTGCATTTTCTGCTGACCTAGGAACTTTCAAACTCAAAATGTACGCTTGCACCGCTCCTACACATATTCTTACTCATTATCCATTATCAATCTAGCACAATATCTAGCACACACCACATACTTGGCAGAGTATTAGCAAAACTGGTATTTACTTAAAAATGGCATCAGTTATTGGCATCCCTCCTCACCAAGAGCCACCAGCACCATCAGCAGGAGGACCTACACAACAAAAGAAGCACAGTACTTCCAAAGACAATGAAGAGGTCCAAGAAGATGAGGTAGATGAAGTGCCTACCTCTAGCACCGAGAGAGTATCATGGGTGTGTGTGTTCTTTACCACTATTGGTATGTACCTAAGGCTAAAGCTACCAAAATGAAATGCACTGAGTGCAACGTTGTACTCAGCTGCAGACTACCTGGTCAGTACTCCTACAGGACCACCTCCATGCCCCGCCACATCAAATCGAACCACTGCAATGCTCTCAGAAAGGTTGTTCCTTTCTTAGCAAGTAGTAGCCTGTCTTCCTCCACCTCATCTTCCTCAACCAATACTGTAACCACACAGCCTACTTCTGTGGGACACATAATCCCACCAGCTACCTTGCAAGCGACAAAAGATTGTTGATCCATATCTTTTGAGGATGACAGTACTCTGTACTTACTGCAACACAACACTCTGCAGGGGGGAGCAGTTTTGAAGTGTTTTTGAAGCTTTAATCAAGTAGCCCGAGAAACACTTCCCCCTACCTTAGATGTAACAAATGCGCAGCATCTTGCCCTGTCCACTTGCCCCTCCATATTAGTGCTTGGTGTTTCTATTAGAGAGAATTCTCAAAAATGTGTTAATTCCCTCCACCTTAGAGACCCCCAACAACTTTGCTGGATTATGAGGACTTGATTTTGTAACCTGGAGAGAGTGAGACCCTTTTCCCCACTCTCTCATGTATTTTAATGTGATTGTATACACAGTGTTTATTTTGATTATGGAGTCTAACCAACTCCATAGGGATCATCTTTTCCAATTGTGTCCCAAAGCACCTTCAGTGCAGTGGCACAGAGAAGTCTTTCAGACTTCACAAGGTTTAAATATCTTTGCTGGGATCAACTACTGTTTCCCAGTGCAGTAAAGTGAATTTGACTTTACTTAGCATTGTACTTGCTAGACCCAGCAGACCCTATCTTACAATAGAGTGCTGGAGTTTAAATGCTAATGTAACATTTTTTATGTTACCCTTTCTCAATTGACTGGCTGGTGGCAGTGGATTCATTTTGAACTACCTTGGTTTGCATTTACCGCGACCGTTCACGGCTCCAGTAAAGTAACCGCGGGAGCCATCTTTTCCAAAATGGCATATAGCCATCTTTGCTAAAATGGTACCCTATCTTCTTTTTTCGCCAGGTCTTTGTGGGAAGGTCCTTCTAGAGAGTTTCTCTGCGCGCCAAACCAGGTTTGGTCTCTTTGTTCATTTCACCTTTGGTGGGGTTTCAGAGAAACACCCACCTCTGGCGCCCGAGTGTTTGGGGTAGGCAGGAAGTAAGGGAGGTGCCTGAAACTCGCTGTGCTTAGTCTCCTAGAAGACCCAAATGCACTGTGTGGTGATTGGCTGGCTGATGGTCCGGTGAGGACAGCCACCCTGCTGGGTGAGTGACATCTAGGCTGGAATTAATGGGAGAGAACTGAATAAAAGGCAAGTCTTTTGGCATGAAAGGCAGAGTCCACCACTGGACAAAGGAACCAAAGAAGAGCTTGAAGAGGACACCTGCTGCAACTCATGGACCGTTGGTATGCCCAGTGAAGCCCTGCTGCAGTGACTACTTGCCAAGTACGCATCGACAGAGAAGCCCCTGCCAGGACTACTTCTCCCTTTCAGATGGTGGGAGCAATCAACTCCAAAGTAAGACACCTGGACACTCAGATCGCAGCTGGTTTACTTTACTCAGAGTTGCTGCAGGAAACCGTATAGCCAGGGAGAGGGACACCAGATTGTGTGTGTTACTTTTAAGCTGGCCTAAAGCTTTTGGAAGATCCTCCGGACTTCCACGAAGCAGGACTGACCAAGCCTGAGCCCCCTCAGCCGAGTGTGGGACCGCAGAAGGACAGTTCACTTTGACAGCCAGGAACCACGCTTATTGCTATTTGCTGTACCGCAAGGAGCTGAAACGCGAAACAGCCACTGAAAGTGAAGTTTGCCAGTTGCCAGTCCCAGTGCAGTGCAGAAGTCCCCCGACGTCCTCCCTCTTGACCCCACGACTGAGGCCCAGGGTCAGTGAGATCCGCAGAGCTGCACAGGAACAGATATCATCCGCTACATCCTTTTCTTCTTTACCTAGGTACTGTAAAGTAAGTCTAAGAGAACCTACCTCTTACTGTAGAAGTGCTTCCACAACTCACAAGCCTAATCAGCTTGTGGCCCTACATTTGATTCCTCTTTTCATCAAAGACTCCTAAGAACTTGTGCAAAGACTTTTCCATTTACTTACCTGAAGTGCTGCATCCTATACAAAGACTTTTGCCCATTGACTTTGGCTTACCCTATTGAATTGAATGACTCTTCTAACTGATATCTGAAAGTATTTGACCTGCTTATGAATATTTGTAATTTCTTGTGTTCTAATAACCTTTGCCTTTTACCAACTTTTTAAGAGTGTTCTGAATGGCAACAGTAAGATATTAATGATCCCAGTACCCTTGTCATTGAAGTCACCTGTGGGTGTAGGTTGTGTCTGTGGGCCATCCCAAAAGGGTCTTGTCTGATTCAGAAACTAGGAGCATAGAGTACTGAAGTGTATTTGTATATTAATAGTATATTGCTCCCTTCTAAAGAAGGCTTCATAACTGACTGATAAATAAATTAATAATTGTTTATGCAAGGAACCTTGAGTGTAAGAGTTTATTTGAATACCTGTAACTGTGAATCTTTGTGTAACTGCACTACAGCTCACATTTCCCCTCTTGAGATAAGCCAGGCTGCTCAACCCACTACCAAAACTGTGTAATACAAGCTTATACCAAAGGTACTGCATTCAAACTTTGCATAACAGCCTCTTCCCTCATTTACCTCCCCACCTTACTTTCTGACCTCTCCTGCAAAATAAAAAAAAAACAACCAAAAAAAAGGTTCCTTTAGGAACCACTTTTCACAGTAACAAAATAGAACTAAAAAATAATCTTACAGCCTCCATCTATGTTACATTTCTTAGTAAAGTAGATAGACTCAATAATCTTTTCCAATATTTCCATTAGTATTTTGTGTTATACTGATCGGAATAATGTGGTGTTTATCTCCCATTCCAGGGGCTGGAATGGGGGTAACGGCATGCCAGCACAAGTTATCAGCCCAAGCGAAGCGAGGGTAGATAACGAGGATTCCAGACCTTTATGCCTGGTTCCAGCCCCTGCAATGAGGGATGAAGGCCATTAGCACCCAGGGCGCTGCACAAAATTTAGTTTCCTTCCTGCTGTAGGAAGGAAAATCCTTTTCCAAGATGGCCACCATGGAAAGGGACGGCAGGGCTCTGCACGAAGCACCTCTTCCCTTTCCATGGCGACATGCATGTGGTGAAGAGATGGAAGCAGGGGGGAGAACAAAACATGGGATGGAGAGTGGAGAGGAAGATGGAGGCGGGGAGAACCGGCCATCAGGCAGCTTGGAATGCAGGCTTCTAGCGGCGGTTCCAGCCTGCATTTCTAGCCTCCCCATTGGCTGGCTCCTCTGCCCAAAGTTCTAATGAACAATTGTATATTAGAATAAAATATAAAATGACAGAAACAATAACCTGTCGCAAATACTTTTCTCTAGCATACAATAAGGACCTAATCTATGGACCTTTACAACTATCCACACATCCACAACTATCCACAGTCCCCTTTCCACGCCATGGATAATAACACTCGGATGGCATGTGCACACCACTGCACAGGGCAGCCCCTCTACCAATTTTTTATTTTATATTTGTAACACCCCCATACCGAAAATCAAAAAACTGGCACCCATGAATATACGCACAATAAGTGACCATATATTTTAAAGTGAAATATATACAAATGTAGTTCAATTGACCTTTTCTTTAGAAGAAAGCGTGCCCGACAAAATAGCATTAGACTTTAAAAAAAGTAATGAACACCAGAAAAAATAACCTGAGAGAGAAAATCTTCCAAGAAATATGCTGGCAAATTATAAAAGGTGCTCACTTTTTAAGCCCAGTAATCTGTAGTGAAATATTACATGGAAAACAAAATCCCGATATGAAGCAAGTGTTTGTGCTCTTGTGGGTAGGTGTCTGCACTGGGAACATGACAACCTGAGTAAAATCCTGGTATCCAAATACTTGAGCATGCTTACCAACCTCAAAAACACCCAAGGGGTTGCATTCGCCCTCTGATAAAAAGTTACTCATGACTTACTTGTCCTCTCATCATTTCCCCTCCTCACCTCCATGACTGGCTTTCAACAATACTCTGCTATATAAAGCTAACGTGAAGAGTATACATACCATAGTGTCACTCAATACATAAATCCTTATAGATCTATGTAAGACAAAAGTGTACAATTGTGGCATTATTCCCCCCCCATCTTCACTGTGCGACAACACATACCAGAACGCAATTCAGCAAAAGGCAAGAATATTGTCTCCTAGGGCAAAACCTTCACGGACCTACAGTACCAAGCTTTAAAAAAAGAAATGTGGATGCCATGTGTTATGAGATATTTAAAACTAAGAAAACACACAGCATTCAGGACTGTGAACTGTCTGGAATCCATGCAGTAACCAGGGCCGACCCTGCTTAGCAAGGAAGGATCCAGCACCCTTAGGCCATCTTTCTCTAAGTGGATAATCCCTTCCTCACTTTGAAGCTAAGCAGGGTTTGTCCCAGTTACTGCAGGGATTGGAACCCCACTGCTGCTGTAAACATATCTATTTTCTTTTTATCATTTTTGACTGGGAGACTACAAATACCAGAATGCAATTCAGCAAAAGGCAAACCATGGTCTCTGATGCAAAACTTTCAAGGACTAGCAGTAGCTGGGTTTAAAAAAAAAGAATTCTGATGCCCATTTTGTTGCCCATCCATGCAGTAACATGTACTAACGCTGCTTAGCTTCAAAGCGGGGCTGACTTTGCTTAGCTTCAAAGCAAGGAAAGGGCTGGTCCATTCCTCTAAGCGGTTTTGTAAGTTTGGCTCATTTATCTGGCAACATGGCCTGAGGAGGCTGGCCCTTTCCTCACTATGAAGCAAAGCAGTATCTGTCCTGGTTACCACATCGATGGGAGACCTGGATGTGTGGATCAAATTATTGACTGTGGTATGTGGCCATGGGCAGTGATTTTTCAACCCCGACGTCACTATAGCTGTTAAAATATCTACTTTTAAAAAAAAAATTAACCGCAGGTACTGAACTACACGTAACCCTGGTTATCTGTAGTCCTCTGTAGCTGCGAATATCAGCAAAACTGCCACAAACAAATGCTTTCCTCCCCCCAGACCTCACCAAGTGTCCCCCTCATCTGTGCCAGCTCTACCCACTCCTCAGATGGCCTCCTCAACTCCCCTGCCCTCTCCCTTTACCCCACGACACACGCTGTTTCTGTGACGCAGTTTACTTTCAGATGTCGGCTATTCAAGTCTACAGCCAAGGCTAGGGAAAGCTTTGTACTGCAAACTCAGTCCCTAGACCCCTTTCAAATACAAAATGTCATTTGGTGCCCTCTAGCCTCCCCCTACCTCTAGCCTGATGGCATTTTCATGTTTTTTGACCGGCAAATAGCTTTTTACTGTTTTTCATTTTCCCATATCTTTGGCTATAGCAGCAAATATCTCTCACATCAAGAGAAAAACAAGATGGCGGTCATTTCCTTTCTAAAAACCATGATACTGCAATGTACCATGGGAGATAGCACAATTTTTTGGGGGGAAGGGCGCAACCCTTTATCCGTCAAATATTTAAATAGCTACTGCAGAGAATAACGCCAAACCAAGCAAAGCACTCTCTTTGAATGCTTCGTGCCCATGTTGTTTTGGACCTGGCCCAAATCTGTCCAGCGGTTTGGGCTGTGCACTTTGGCAAAAATTGACCTCATCTGTCTATGGGAAAAGGAGTGGGAAGTACCGCACTTTTGGAAAAAAATCTATTTATTTCATGCCTAATACCTTTCTTATTTATTAACAAATCTTTACAAAACTTTGCAGTCTGGCGGGGCCTGCAGACTTTTAATGACTTCTGGAATCAAAAGTTATTAACAATAGCATTTTGACAGGTTCCTATGTTTCTCCGACTCACCTTAACTATAGATTGGCTATGGCCGTCCTATAATTACATGGCCTGCGGTAGCGGGCATGTAGTTATGGTTAAGTTGTTCATCTCGTAGGAAGAGTACTTTTTGGGCGGTTTATAACTTTTCTCCTCCTGGACGAATCCTCACCAAACTTTGTAAAACAAAGTATATGACCCACTCTGATTTTTATTGCAGTTTGGTGAGGTTTGGTCAAGGGAGGGCAAAGTTATAGGGGGGTCCCAACATTTCTTTTTTTCCCAGAGACACAATGGGAAAAACTTTGCTCACTCCTACAGCCCAAACCGCTAGACGGATGTTCACAAAATTTGCGGCAGGAGTGGTGGCTTGGTCCCAAAAGCGTGCTTTTTTTAATTTGGGGTAAATCCGTCCAGTAGTTTTATTTTAAATGACCAAAATGTAAGGCAAAAAAATTAGTGATATCTATGTCCGGTCCGGGGACTCACTTCTCTGTTTGGTCTGCAGACTGGCCTCTGACTGGCTGTGCTATCCGCAGACTGGCCAGAAAAATTCACTGACTTTTGCGTGGTCTGCCGATATCGGGACACGGCCGCTGATTGGGTGGTGAGAAAACGTGAAATGCGTTGGTTTTCCTGAAGCGCCCGCCTTCTTGATTTGTGGACTTTTTTGGAGTCTGCGGACAGTGCGGCGAAAACATTAAAAAAAAAGCAGCATTGCACTTGTCAAACTCAACATTCTCTGGGGATGTGGGGTAGATGAGGATTGGATTGGATATGGCCATAAGAAGCCACAAAAAAACGGGTTGTATCACCCCCCCTGAAAGTCCGCAAACAATCCGAATGTCCTGGGGCAGTTCTGTGGTGTTCGCGGACACTTCGGATGTCCTAGGACATCTGTACCTATTTCTGCATTACAGGATTGGGGAAAAGCAGTTTCTGGATGGCTTATAACTTTTGCTCCACTCAATGAAACTGCCTGTAATTTTGCAATTTTATTCTAGAACCAATCCTGAATGGTTTTGCCAATTTTTCTGGGATTCTGTCATGAGGGAGCAAAATTAGTGGGGGGGGGTCACAAAATATTGTAAAGGCATATAAATGTGGTGTCATTTGACGAATCTACACAACATTTGGGAAAATTATTTTGGATGTAGATATAAATAATTTTCTAAAGTTTGGTGAGACTTTCTCAAGAGGGGGCAAAATTAGAGGGGGGTCTCAACATTTTTAGGTTGCTTATAACTTTGTTGCTATTTGACAAATGTGGACAGAAGTTTTGAGAAAGATTACAGACCCAACCTTCAATGTTTGTGTAAAGACTGATGGCAGCTAAATTATATGACTATTGTATGTACATACATTTTGTCACTTTTTAGAAAATAAAACATGGGCGGATTTTGAGCAAACTCATGAGGAGCATTGGCAAGGACATTAAAGCATGGTTTTGCAAATGTGCACGTGTTTTATTTTTTGACAAGTGTAATAATGTAGATACAAAAAATAATCATATACCTTTGGTCACTGAGGTATAGCCTGTGGCTGTGGGCAGTAGCCAGATTGTCTGGGTCATGGCATAAGGTTATGGCACCGACAATCTGGCTACTGGCCATGACCGCTAGTGATGAAAAATGGTGTTAAAGTGGCTATGTCTACCTGGGACCGGCTATGAGGTAAAGATATTCGAAGGTAGGATAGGTTTGAAAGGGAACAAAAGTGCTTGTGGTAATATGTTCATAGGGTTTTGCAGGATGCCATGGCAATGGAAGAGGGGCTGTGTACGGAGCCCTGCATTCTCTTTCCATGTTGGCTGTCTTGGAAAAGGATTTTCCTTCCTTCTTACAGAGCGACACCGAAAGCATCCCGCTATAGGAGCTTTGGGAACCAAGGGTGCTAATGGCCTTTATCCCCATTTCAGGGGCTGCAATGGACCATAATGGTCCGTAGCCCTCCTTATTATTTATGTATTTATAATGCACCAATGCCCGCAGATATCAGTCTGTGTGGTTAGAGTATTTGTTGAGGAAGATGAGGTGGAGGAAGACAGCTTACTACTTGCTGAAAAAGGAACAACCTTTCTGAGAGCATTGCAGTCATTGGATTTGGTGTGGCAGCGCATGGAGGTGGTCTCGTGGGAGTACTGTAGAGGTATTCTGCGACTGAGTACAAAATTGCACTCAGTGCATTTCACTTTGGTAGCTTTAGCCTTTGGTACACTCCAAAAAGTAGCAAAGAACTTGTACACGCATGATTCGATCTTGGTGCTAGAAGTAGGCACTTCCTCTACCTCATCTTCTTGGTCCTCTTCATTGTCTTTGAAAGTACTGTGCTTTTTTTGTTGTGAAGGTCCTCCAGCTGGTGGCGGTGGTGGCTCTTCGGGAGGAGGGATGGCAATAACTGATGCCATTTTTAAGATAAATAGCAGTTTCGATAAAATTCTTCCAAGTATGTACTGTGTACTAGATTGGTAATGGATAATGAGTACGAAAAGGTGTAGGTGGTGTGCAAAGGAAATTTTGAAGCTGAAAGTTCCTAGATCAGTAGAAAATGGAGTTCCGAACTGTCTTCTAAGTGCGGATACGATCTGTGATGAAATCAGACCTTCCTGGATGTCTACGGATGCAAAATTATTTCAAAAAGTTGCAAAAAGTGTGTAGACATGTTAAAAATAATGCTACATGGTGGGAAAGGGCACAGTTTTAAGGTGAAACTTTCTAAATTGGACCAAAATATTACTTATTGGCTAAGTATGATATTAGTAAGTTGTAGGAAAATAGCATGCACTGGTAAAAACCCATGTAATTCACTGAAAAAACTTTGTTAGAGGGACGTTATGGTTAAGTTGGACTAATAAAACCCTATGAAATTCAATGAAAAAACTTTGTTAAAGGGACATTATGGTTAAGTTGGACTAATAAAACCCTATGAAATTCAATGAAAAAACTTTGTTAAAGGGACGTTATGGTTAAGTTGCACTAATAAAAACCTATGACATTCAATGAAAAAACATTGTTAAGGGGATGTTATGGTTAAGTTGCACTAATAAAAACCTATGAAATTCAGTGAAAAAAACGTTGTTAAAGGGACGTTTGGTTCCAAGTAAAACCGAAAAACCCCTGAAATTCGCCAGTAATGGTAGGCTAAGCAACCATATCTCGCACCACCACCGTGCACTGCTAAGACTAAGACCCAGGACATCAAAGATGACATCACAAATGTTTCACTAAATTTGCGGCCGGAGCAGCGGTTTTGTATAGAAAGCGTGCTTTTGTAAATTTGATGTAAATACGTCCAATAGTTTTATTCAAAATGACCAAAATGTTAAATAGTGATATCTGGGTTTGGTCCGTAGACTCACTTCCCTGTTAGATCCGCGATCAGGTCCTCCGATTGGTCCAGGGACCAACGTGTGGTCAGCGGACATTGGACACACTCGCTGACTAGGTGGTGAAGAGCGTGAGGTCCGTCATATTTTTGGAAATGCCTGCCATGTTGCATCCGCAGACAGTCGCTGATGACCGCGGACAGTGTGCTGGGTAAAAAGTCTGGAAAACACATTTGAGGCTATTTGGTGGTAGAAAGAGCGGCTGGGAAGGGTGGGGTAGTGAAATAAAGAAGTTATGGGGCTATTTGTGTAGGTGGAAATAGGCTTGGCAGGTGTGGTAGCTGTCCACGGACACCTCGGTATTGCGCAGACAGCACCATGGGCGTCAGCTTGAAAAATACATTTGGGTTTATTTGATGGCTGGAAGAGGGCATGGAAATGGTAGGGAAGTGGAATGAAGGTAATGTGCAGCTGTTTTTATAGGTGAAAAAGGGTTTGCCGAGTCTGTGTTCAATTTCGGTTCCGATGCCATCATTTGGATTGCGGGGTGTCAGGGCGAGTTTTATTAGTTGACTGTGTATCGTACATATTTGTTATATAGTTATTTGTACTGTGATGGTGGAGGCCAGTGGCCAGATTCTGAGGGGCATGGCTGCACAACCACCACAGTAGAAATATGTCTATAGTAATTATAGGTAATTTAGTAGGATTATGGCCAGAATCACCATAGTAGCAATATGTGTATAGTAATTATAGTAATGAATAGTAATTATAGTTAATGTAGTGGGAGTACAAAATGTTTGTAATATGTAGAATAATGCAATTTAATTTTTTATTGAATTTTAGCTCAATTTAATCAACTTTTTACAATTCACCTCACAAACAATACTTATTTCATTCTACATTTTACATTTTACAAAAGAAGAAGAAATTAAATTAAATTATTTACATAGTTAAGAGATCACAGATTTGATTGTCAGTATAAAATCAATATAGACAAAACTATTTAAAACAATACAATTGTACAATCTTATACCCATCTTATGTTACAAAATGATGGATTTCTAATTGAATTAATTCATACAGCAGATGTTTTCAGCTTTACCGTAATTCATTATCATTTTCATTCAAATGTAGAGATTTAAGAAAATTCACTGTGGCTATTCTTGAACTCATATTAGGTGAGCTAATGATGAAGGCCCATCTATGTTTAGGCATCACATTTGCAATTAAAACATATGTTTCTCAAAAAACATATTTCTCAAACAGACAAGTGCTACACATTCTGTTATAATATGTTCCAGTGTTTCTTTTATTACAGAGTTTTTACAAAATCTACATAAGTTCTCTGCATCGCTGATTTTCCTACGCTGAGCTAGGACATCACGCATAAGCCACATGTTAAATCACAGTCTTAAAATAGACAAACAAAGCACTTGGACTGTATATGGCACTTATAATTGTAGTACAATTGAGGTTAGTGTTTATAGAATATGTATTTGATTATAATTGCTGTGGTTACTTAGTTTTTTATCATTATGAAGCTGGAATCTCTGGCTTATTTTCTGTGGGAAAAACACAGCACTGCACAAAAACAGCAAGATAGTTTAAAAGCTGTAGTTGTATACAATTGTATTTATATATTTTGTTAGACCCTCATAAACATTACAACATTAGTGTATGACACACTGCTGTTGTTTTGCCATTAAAAAATCATTGGGTTATTGGGAAAAGAAATTAGTACTGTTGCTTGTTGCACATAGGAAGTGTCTTGCCATGCACTTCTAGTTTGTCTGTGAATCTGATATGCGGTGTGGGTTGTATTTCATTTTCAACATTGTCTCGTTGAATTGACTACAGCTTGCAAGGGTTGGCATTAAAGGCATACTTTTTAGATTGTGTTGAGTTCATTGTGCCAGGACATCAGGAGCAGATGTGTTTTGTCCATATAGCAAATGGATTAGTCTACTATTTAAGATGGATTTTGCATCTTTAGTAAGCAGACCAGTTCTAATGCTTTTTAAAATATTAACATATGTGAGGTCTGCAAACTGATGCATGTTTTGAGTTAGTTCTCCATAGTAAAAATATTGCCAGATATTTATATTTCCAATACTGCCGAGGGTATTGTGGCATTCTTTGTGTCCTAATGTTTTGAAAATAGGTTGACCTTTCACTGGTGTTCACTGTGGGAGGTCTCCCTGAAAACAATAACATGGTTTCCTCGAAACAGTTCTTCGTAGTTGGTTTTAAGGACTTCTTGCATTCTGAGATTAATTAAAGCCAACACGAGGTTGGAAACCATGCTTACTTCATCTATCAGGAGCACTTTCATTTGTTTTAGAATTTCGTGTACTGAAGAAGCGGATTCTGTTGATAATTTGTAGTATTCTAATTTGGTTTGGTGTTCTACGGGGAGGATTAGTAGTTGGTGTGAAGTTACACCTCCTATGTTGCATGCAGCTAAACCTGTGGGGGCTATTACTACAGTCACACAGTTGCTGTTTGCTAGGTTTTGTAGAAATGCGCTGATTATTTTAATGAAGAAAGTTTTACCAGAAACAGCTTTACCACATTCATACAGGAGCAGAGGTCTATATTGTTTATAGCTACAGGTTTTAGTTTCATGTTTAAAACCATGTTCAATTTCTTGAGTGACTTCTAGATAAATGGTGAGCTGTTCATCATTCAGCTGCATTTCCAGCACTGATAAGTCTTACTCAGATTGTGCATATTGTTACATGGTATTTTCTACCACAGTCCGGATATTTATGCTTCATTTAGAATGAGTGGTTCTCCCAGTAGTTCTTGTCTTCCTGTGAGGGAAGATTGACTGCCCTCAGGAGTATCTTTGTCTAGTTGTGCTTCAATTTCTTCCTCTTGTTGGTGTTCATTGTTCAACATTTGTTTGTATTATTTTGTGGTCGAATTTACCCCGGTCAATTTGGCCGCAAACAATTGTGTCACGGCCAAAACATATACATCCGTTTTGGGCGATGTCATATAAAGACATGTTTTCCAAAGCAGTACTTCTGTTTGGGAAGTATGTATCAATTAAATCATTTTTTTAAATGTCCTGGCTGTTGTGATCATTTGCGGCTATGTTTTCTATCTCTTGGTAGGATTTTAGTACTCTTTTTCAGGATCAAGCTGGTCCAAGTCGCAGCCAGACAATGTGTTCACATGTGCCATGAAGGCTGTACCTGTTAAACAGCTGTACCATTTTCGTGATAGTGTTTTGTCAGATGATAAGTCATCCCTGAGGTTTCGGAGCTTTGGTGAGATAAGTTGTGACATATCTTGCAACTGCAGTGGAATTGTCTGCAATATAGTGTACATCTATGTTTCCACAAGAGGGCAATGGTTGCATTGTAATCATTGATGCACTTCGATCCTTCGTCTCTTTTAATGTTGTATGTAGGGGATTTGCCTTTTACGATGTGTCTAACAGAAGACTTCAAGCTATTTATTTGTCCTTTTTTGCAAACTGGTCTAGGGAAGCCAAAACAACATTTGGTATAGTATTTGCTTTTGTTTTTATATCTACATTGGCAATATTTGCCACATTTATGTTCTTTGAAGCGTAACACTTGTGTATGTAGGCCACTGTGGTTTCTGAAGGGATAACGCAGGTAACGTATTTTTCAATAAACTGTAAAACAGTGGCATCACTATCATGGCTATATTTTGGAGCATCTTTTATCCACAAAAGCATGTGGATGTGTGGTGTTTCTCTGGATTGATATTATTTTCTCTAAAAGAAATGTTCTCCGAGCAGAGGGGTAGCTTTATTACAGATAAAATGCAGCATGGCAATGAAGAGATGGTAAAAGTACCTTGACACATTGACAGGGTCAAGAGAACAGATATCTCCTGATGTTTTTTATATCTATTCCATCTTTATTTTGGTTTACAGTGCATATGAAGTTGTGCAAGTCATCCCGCGCGTACTCACAAACCATGTGGGTGGGCCTTGGTTCCTTAGCATACAACATACATCAGCGTGACATTCGAACCAGTATTCTTTTGTATCACACATGTTTGCCAAGAGATTAGTGATACATGGCTGCAAACCTCAATCTTTGTCTTTTAGTTTTTTTATCAGCTGGGTAGCGGATATGTTAAAAAAATTAGAGCCTGTTTTTAATGTGTGTGCAACTCCAAAACAAAGAGGTACTAGTTCACTTTCGAGAGGAGGTGGAAAATGTATTCGACATTTTGTCTGAATCTGGGTTCTACAGAATACATTCTTAAAGAGTGGTATTCTGATGCACTAATTTGCACGGACCTTCCATCAAATCTTCCTCCTTTTCCTGTAGGAAAGAGCAAAGAAAAATAATGTGCTTTCCACTCTTTTTTCCATATGCTTGATGCATTTGATATGTTTCTAATGCATTATCAATTGTGGTGAAGTAGCGGCAGAGTAGCAGTCTCAGGCAGTGACTGCAGGCTACTCTTTTCTTCAGTCTGTTTACTGTGTTTGTTCCTGACCACCTGACCACAATTCAAAAGCTCCCTGACACTGCGGAGCGGCCGCGGAGTAGCGGCATAGTCTCTGGCAGTCTATGGCAGCCATGGACGCCGGGGACGCTACTCTGAATTCTTCGCTAACTACGACTTTATGTGATAAAGACTCTCAGCAAAGGAGTTCACGGCCCCGCACACGAGCTGAAGTGGGCCGAAAACTGCCTTCAAGCGCAGAGGAAAGTCCGCAATACTCAAAGCTGATTAAACCAACTGCTACAGCAACGACACAGAGTCCTGCTTTGAGCCAAGTATCAACAATATCGACGCCTGGGAGTAGCAGAAGCTTCTGTCCGAAAACAACTTGGTCAAAAGAGGAGGCGACAGCAAAAAATACACTCCCAGTTCTGGGAACCCAGCACACTGATCTGTGCAGCAACGACGAAGAGTTGCGGGGAGTGGACATCTTCCCCGTACGCCAAAATTTGGTCCAAACAACCTCAAACTCACCTGGGCGACCCACGGCTCTGCTGGGGATCCCGGGCGGCGACTCCCACGGCCTAGGCCCTGTCCTGTTAGCCGCTAACACCCCGCCGCCTGTCGGAAGACAGACAGAGTCGAGCTCGGCGGTGATGGGGGGAGCCAGTACAGGGGAGTAAGCCGCTGATTGGGAAAAGCCGCGGGCTAAAGCGACGGCAGACCTAGTGGAGCTCCCGAGGGTGGGGCTCCCGGAACAGGAACCCATGGAGAAGGTCACGGTTCACAGTGTAGTCTTGCCAGTAGTGGCCGTCCTGGAGTGGCCGTCCTGGTGGATGATCGGTGCGAGACAATGACGGAAAATGCACACAGTGAACTTTTGCAGAAAGCTCCCTGCTTACATGACCAACCGACAGGCAACCCGGCAAAGGTGGCGGTGGAAATCCACTCGCTCCCACCTAGTATGCCCACTACAGCAGGTTCTTTAGACACAGCTACATCAAAAGCCAATGAGACCATGGGCAACACGAGCCACCCAAACGGCGGCCATTCATCAAAATCACCGGACATACAACCTGATGAAGGACCGTGCTATAAAAAACCGAAAACCATGCTGAAAACAAAAAAACAAACTTTGACAAATACACCATCGACAAGTGCACCAACATTCCCAGGCAAGTCTAAAGGACTTGATTCCAACAATGAGGGAAAACAGAGACCAAAAAGGTCAATAAGGCGAACTATAGACTGTACAAAAACAAAAAGCCAACAAGCAACTAACATCTTTTCGCCTCAAAGTGTGGCAGACTTCTTTGTGAATCACAGAAAAAGAAAGTTCGATAAAATATGTGAAATAAGTGACAGCGAGATGCTGGAAGTGGTGCACAGCTCAGAAGATTTACAATCTGGGATTCCAGCTCCGGTGCCAGACCTTGGAGGACCCAGTATAGAAAATCACACAAATCTACCTCCTAGCGCTATGGATGAGAAAGAAGAAGTTGAACCCAATGTTTCTCCCACAGACGAACGCCAGAGGGCGGAAACTCCATCAATTACAGTGGAGTCTGAGACTGGTATGGCTAGTCTGGAAACTGCAAATCCTGACAGTGAGAAGCTGGAAGTGTTGCACAGCTCAGTAGACTCTCAATCTGCTACTCCAGCCTCAACACCAGACCTGGGTGATCTTAGTACAGGAAATCATAAAAATCCACCCCACAGTGTGGAAGAGAAAGAGGAAGTTGAACCTAGTGCTTCGCCTACAGACGAACGGGTGGGGGTGGAGACGCCATCAATCGCAGTGGAGATCAAGTCGGGTATGGCCAGCCTGGAAACCGCAAAACCTGTCGCTGACAAAATACAAAACATTGACCATAATGATGAAGCAAGACCTAAATATTTTATGGAGAGTGGGGAACCAAGGACTGGTTCCCTTCAGTCGAAGATGCAAACCAAATGGCAAATGACCTAAATTTATCCGCAATAACAACGCCAAGCAGGGACAAAGGAAAAACCCTTGGACGAAACCATTCGCCCGAGAAATCACCAGAAAAAAGACCGGATATGGTGACGCTGATGGCAGTGGTGGCGGTCGCAATGGCCCCCTTTACCAAGCTTTATGAAGCCATAAACGATTCATTAAAAGACAATTGCTCTCTACTGACAACAATGCATGCAAAGCTTGCATATTTGGAAGGGTATATTACTGCGGTGGACCATGAAAAAAATAAGGCTGATACACGGCGTCCCTGGCCGATAGTGCCAGAAGGAATGAAAAAGACCTCTACATCGGCAAGCATCGAAAAGGGGTCTCAAACCGTGCTTAACGTCCCAAAAAAAATTCAATCCCCCCCAAAGTCGACATATGAGGCGGACTTACTCATAATCGAGCAAACTTCGCCAGTCCAACTGCAAACTAAAAGGTCAAAGCCTACAAGTACACACCTGCGACACAATCCACAAAAGAAAGATGATGCCGTCAGTGGACACAGACCAAAGAAGGCCCAAAACATTGCATCTGAAAAAAAAGTACCCAAACTAGTGAATAATTCAAAGAATTCCCAAACGAAGAATATGGAAGCAGTTACCAACAAAGACTTCTCTATTTTTGCTGAACGCAAATTGCCAATGACACCAGTTGAAACTAAGGGAAAGCAACTGGTATTCTGCCTACTAGTTCAGGAAAAGAGTTTCAAAGATAGGAGGAAGAACTATGGTGATGGAGCGTGCCCAAATGTAAACTCAAACTGCTCAACTCCAACAATCCCAGAGGCTGCTTTAACTCCAACTGGCACAAAAAAAATGGAGACTTCCAAAGTCTCTAACACTTCAAAATCTACAGAAGATCTTCTGATGGAAGAAGTTCTCGAAAACTTGAATCACTCCTGCGAACCTCCTTCCTTAGAACTTATCGAGACATCAAGGGAAAAAGGGTCAAAAGGAGACCACAAAGCCGAATCTCGATCGGAGTAAGGATCTAAAGAAGTAGGATGTAAATATCCATCTCTACCATCGAAGGATCATTGTAAGAAGATTACTCGCTGTGTTAACCGGAGTCCTGTCAAACAGGACGAGAAGGGGTGTAAGACCCCGAGCCAAGGTCCGCAAAAACTACACTCTACAAAAGCTAGCGATCTAGAAAATCGGCGGGGCGAGAAATATCTACCATCCACATCTGGAAATGAGGCCCAGCACCAAGACAGCCATAAGAATCATCTATGGCGAGATGATCGGACAGCAAATAGAAATGGAAAAAGACACGAAAGAGAAGGAAAAGGCTGATGGGTACCACTCAAAATGCGATCTAGAGATCCGCCTGCTTTCAAAATTGAACAAATCGGCCTCTGTCACAACTACGTAATCCTGAATAGAAGAACTGTGATGGAGTTGCTACACAGCATACCGAAACTAAGACCAGTGGAATCGAGAGATTCATGAAGGCCACCGAGCAACTGCCTATCTATTTATCTCCTCAAAATCTGTCAAACAGAGGCTGCGCGACTCCTTGAAAGACTTCCTAAAAATGGGCTATGACATAAGTGAATTGGGTGATGAGAGAAGAACTAAATGGGAAGACCCAATTTACCTCAGTCCAAATAACCGTTCAATGAGGAAAGGCTATAACTCCTCAAACGATAGATCCCCTGAGGTTAGGAGACAAAAACACCTCCAAGCGAACCGTAATACGGAAAATCAAGAAGCATGGGCGAACGAATCGACAAGAAACTCGCCAAAGCAAAGACTTCATAAAGAAAATACTAGAAAACTAGACCCACGGGGTAAACCTTCAATGAATCATAAAGAAAGTGACGAGGTGGAAGTGACAAAATATGACAGAAAACCAGCTGGGCCACCATTGCCGACCAAAAGAACGAGTACACAGAAGGTGCAATTGGAACAAAAAGTCAACGAAGATAAGGAAAAATCAAATCCTTTACAAAAGATGTGGGCATGGTTCCCGAAAGCTCTTGGGCCTCAAGAAAAATAGCAATCCATTGCCAACAAGAACTTTGGCGACGACGACTCGAAAACAGGCCCAACTTCAAATCTAGCTAAACTCTGCTCATGGAATACTCTGGGGTTTATGCACCTTACAGTACGGGGTGACGTGAACTTTGCCTCTTTTGATATCATGGCCCTCATTACGACCCTGGCGCTAAGGGGTCTGCGCCAGCGTTAGCTGCGCCGACTCCTTACCGCCAACTACGAGTTCCCGGAGCGCCATGGTCATTTTTCCGCCCGCTTTTTGCGGGCGGAAAAATCCATGGCGCTCTGGGACCTTGGTGTTAATTACGCCACCGTAATTTACGGTGGCGTAATTAACTCCTTCCCCACTCCCATTATACCCTATGGGGCCGAAATGGGAATGGGGAAGGGTAAATGGGTCAATGGGGACTTACCGCCCCGCCGACCTCGGAATGGGGCGGTAAGTCCACCATCCGCCATGGCGTAAAGGGACTTTGCGCCATGGCTGAAAAGTCCGCCGATGGCGGAAAAAATCCGCCAGGGTCGTAATGAGGGCCCATGTGTTTTCAAGAGACATGGCTTACTACAAAACCCATTTTAGATGGTTTCGAAATAGCCTTTGCAACAGCTAAAAAGGGACCGAAAGGCCGACCCTCCTCGGGCTTGATAACTGCAGTTAGAATGGGCAATGGAATGAAAATGATTAGAATCTTGACACTTTCCCTCCTGATGATTTCAGTACAAGTAAAATGGAAGTACTGGGACGTACTATACAACAGATCTGTCTCAACAACAGCAATAATCATAAACTTGTACTGGAACCCAGAAGCCATCTCAAACAAGGACTTTCTAGATATGGTCGAACAAGAAATCGATAAAGCATACATTGCACACTCCAAAGTCCATCTATATGTTTGCGGCGACCTGAACGCTGTATGTGAAAAGAAACCGACGAGAACCAAAGCTGAAGCGACGGGGTGCATCTTGGTCAGTACTGATGAAATCTAAAGACCTGTTCAATGTGGCCGCCACTTTTGGGAATTCAGCTCAGTATCCAACATGGGAAGGTCGTGGTTCTGAGGCAACAATAGATTACATCTACGCCTCATCGGCCCTACTGTCTATCATTTCATCTTTCGATGTGGTTAAAACCAAGGCGAGTGACCATAATCTACTATGCTTGTCCTGGCCAACCATTTCAACTGAAAAAATAGCCTCGGCCCCAAAGCTTGTAACAAATGCAAATGGAACTCGACTTGCATTGAGCCTAAACAGTGTAATCTCTCTGACAAATAATTACTCCAAGTTAGAGTTTCAAGAGCACGTCTCTATCCTTCCAGACTACAGTGATCTTCTGAACGTCTTTAAGAAACCGAGTTTGAAGAATAAAACATCTACGAATAAATCAATCCACACTTACGACCAAATCTTGGTCGAGAAAAGACGTCAACTCAGGAAGGCTAAGAGAAGGTTTGTGAAAACCAGATCTGACTCTAACAAACAACTTTGGATCAACGAGCTAAAAGCTTATAAGTCATGGCTGCGAGACCATCGTCTCACCATGTATCAAAAAGATTCGGAAGACATGTTGCAAAGTGTGTCAACCAAAAACATGAGCGTATTCTGGGCCCTGATAAACGCAACGGAACGGATCAACTCAGACACCTTAATCAATGGCATAGCAGAGGCTAAATGGACAGGGTTCTTCGCAAACCTTTTTTTCGATCCTAAGGTTAGCACCGAAACTGCACAGGTCCAAAGCACAGAACCCTGGGTGGAGCTTCACGACCTTGAAGACATAACGTACATTTTGAAAAAATTGAAAAATTCCAGGGCCCCTGGGCCCGACGGTCTGACAAATAGGCACCTGAAAGAACATCCTGAGGCATGGGCCAACTTCATATGTGCGGTCTTCCGAAGATTGACAGCTGCAAGGGCTCTACCGGAATCTTGGACCACCGCAGTTGTGGTACCTATTTACAAGAGAGGGGCGAGAGACGATCCGAAAAATGTTCGGCCTATTGCCCTGTTGAATGTAATTGGCAAGGTGTACGGTTCTTTACTTCTACAACATTTCCAAAGGTGGGCTAAAGACGCACCCTGCGAAGACCCCCTCCAATTCGGCGTCAAAAAGAATGTGGGAACAACAATCAACATTCTAACGGTCAACATCTTAAAATACAAAAGCATGGCAGGCGGCACCCGTACCTACATGGCTTTCATCGACCTAAGACAAGCCTTTGACCAAGTTAAGAGAGCGAGGCTCTGGGCAAAGTTAAGGTCTTGGAACTGCCCGGTGTCTATTCTACATCCAATTATAGCACTACACACGGACACAAGGATCCAAGTGAGGCTTGACTACCAAGGCGCACTTTCAGAGGAGATCCCAACCAATCAGGGAGTTAAGCAGGGCTGCCCGTTGGCCCCGGCATTATTTCTGAGCTTTATTGGCGACTACAAAGAATCAGAAGCAAAGGTCAGATCATTCCCTCCGCATATTGGCCAAATGAAAATCTCGAGAATTATGTATGCGGATGATATCATTATCACAGATCAAACAGCAATAGGCCTGCAGAGACAACTTAACAACTTCGCTGACTATATCAAGGCAAACGGTCTCGAAATAAACAAGCCCAAGACCAAAATCATGCTCATTGGGAAAGGCAGAAGCAAAAGCGACTCATACGCATGGTCTTTGGAAGGTGAACACATCGACACAGTCACAGAATTTTAATATCTGGGCATTGTGGTGGATAAATCGCCAAGGGAGATTGCAATGCAAAAACATCTGCTGTCAAAAATAAAGAACTTAATATCGCAGGCTAAAGCGATAGATAGAAAATACGGTAGCTTCTCCCTCATACCAATTGTGGACTTCTACAAGGCCAAGGTAGTTCCCACACTAATCTACGGTGCTGAAGGAATGCTGGGGTTACCACACACCATCTGGACGAAACTTGAAAGCCAATACTGGAGAGAGGTCCTAAATCTACCAAACTCAACTCCATTGGTTTTGATCAGACGTGAAATGAGCCAACTCTCGCTTGCCTCGATAGTGGAAAGAAACAGCTTGATGTTGTTTAGGAAATTATTGCTGGAAAATCGTCCTGAGCATTTGGAAGCTAGAAATACAGAGGCAGAAGGAGGGCGCCTGGCTGTCCTGAACAGATGGTACAGAGACCAAGAAGAAAAATTAGACTCTATTCAATGTTCCAAAAAGGAGTTGATGGACAATCCGATGAAAATCCAAAATAAACTAAATGAGCTTGATTGGATACTAACCTTGGACCAGGCTGCTGCGTACAAGTTAACTTTGCACCTGCCACAGACGTTCCACAAACTACACGAATTACAAGCGTACGTGAAAAGATATCCAAACCGCAAGCTGAGGAATACTTTTATAAGAGCCCGCCAAAATCTTGATGATACGAGGTCTGGCGAGCAGAAACGTTTGCAGATTTTGCAATGACCCGGCTATGGTGGAAACGACCAAACACCTATTGTTAAGATGATCAGAAGTAGAGTCTATAAGAGGTCCTTACTTGAAGGAGATATTATCTGCAGCCCACACTTTCGATGTAGAGACTTGGTGGGCGAGGCTATTTGGAGGCGGACGAACTACTTGGGTCACTGCCACAGCAAAAATGTTAGATACAATTCTGTCAACTATAGAAAAATGACCGTAGGTAAACAATTTTCAAATGGAAAGGAATGAAACGCAAACGCAAAAAATTTTAAAAACCCTTGGGTTAAACAAAGTATAAAAAATAATAAAAAAAAAAAAATGTGTCTCTGGAGTGTAGTGGGTGAATTGTATACTGGCCTAAAATGATGGTTGCAGGAACAGGATCTATATGTTCAAATTGCCCAGTTGCTAGTGAGTCTTGTATAATTTGAGCGGTTTCTCTTGAGTTTTCCTCTATGTTTATATCTTTGTGGTATTCATTGTTATCTTTAAGATATTGTAGGGCATGCCTAACGTTGGTTAAGTCGACTAGTTGTTGCCAAATATTTATTTTGTGTCTTTTGTTGGCAAACCATTAACTTGTACAATCAAATATTGATCTATTGGCCGTTGTACTTCTAGAGTTTGTCCATTTTCCTTTAGATCTAATGGTAAATATACTACTTTGCAATGGAAGCCCTTTAGTAACTCAGATGGAGGTAATTTGGCTGATTTCAGTTGAAGGCATATTATAGCTTGAAATGGGTGCACTCTTTGTATTATAATGCTCTCGTACAAGTTAAACTGTTGGAGAGCTTTTGGAAGTGGGAATATTTCTTAGTTATTAGTGATAGCATGTGATGGCATTTGGATATTATGAAGCTTTGTGCTGCAGCACGTGCAAACTGGTGAGGGGTTACTTATTTGTATTTAGTTTCTGCTGTTACATATAAAGCTAATGTGAACCATTGGGATTTTTCATTGTCTTTTATTTTGTAATCTAGATCAACTATTTGTGTGCTCTTTTTATAAAATGTATTGCGACAAAAGAAACATATTTGGTCTGGTATTTCAGCAGATGTGTTTGGAAACATAGCTATTTCTTTTTTGTATGTCTTCATTAAGGCGTTGGTGTTCATGAGGTTTTCGGTAATGTTTTCTAAAGGTATAGACTTTTCTAAGTCACCTTCAGTTCCAAAGTATTTACATTTGATGTGCTCTATTTCTTGAAGCCGTTCTTTGGCTGTTCCATGTAGGGGAATCTTATTTACAGTTTGCAGTTCTAGAGCAGGATTTTTTGCATAGTATAGTTGATGCACAAGATTCCGTATAGTAGAATGCTTTGTCGCTAAAATTTTGATGTGGTGGAAAGTGCTTTTGCAAGCAGTTCCTAAAATGCAGGCTAATGAATGTCCTCACAGACCAGTGTGGCTGCGCACTGCACAGGAGTCTATGGTTTGTAAAGTTTTCATTTTACTTTTGTCTTTTAGTTTCACATAGTGATTGAGGAATTGTCATGAAGATTTAAAGGATTGTTGGTGTACATTACACTTTGAGGTGCATGTCCATTTGTACACTGGACAGTTTGTTTGGGTGAAAAGAGCATTTGGTTCAAAGTTTGTTGGGGAATTTCTTTCTACACGTTTCTTTTGCCATAATGGTGTGTTCCACCATTTCATACCCTCTACCATTATTGTCTATGGCTATTGTTTATTGTTGTTCTTGTTTATAAGCTTCTTCATTGAAGTATGGTTATGTGCTGCTTGTCTGAATCCATTCACCATCACAAAAGTTTGAAAAGGTCTCTACATTTGACACTGTGCATGTTTTCAAGTACTTGTAATTTATTAAATCATTTAGATAGTGGTTTCATTCTGTTTAAAATGAATGTAAACAATTTCTCTTCAGTAGAAAGTGCTGTCAATTAGAGCCTGCAGGATTAGTCTACTGCAGTAGTTTAAGGGTAGATTGTGACTTTTCAGATGTTTTTATAAGATTGTGAAGAACTCTACGGTGGAACATTTTCTGCAACATCATTTTTTTGGATTACTTTACTGTGACAACTTAACACTGATAGATAGAAGGTTAGGTTCGTTAGTAGGTATGCTTTCCTTTATACATAATGTTTTACTTTATGTTTTTGCAAGAGGGGTCTTATATTTTTTTAGTCGTGGCTGGTTTAGTTTTGTTGAGTGAGTTTACTAGCTCTTTTGTTTAAATGTTTTCTATACATTATTTTAGAGGTGGAGGACTACATGCTGTAGTTTTATTCTTATCTGCTGTAGGTTTTCTTTCTTTTCTACAGAGTTGCTGTTTAGTAGGTCATTTGTTGTGTCTGTTGGGAAAAGAGAATGTTTGCATTGGAAAGTTGTGCATTGCAGAAGCATCAATGGTGTGTGGGTGTGATGGTGGAGATGAATAGAGTGCTGTTTGATTGTGAGGTGGTATATTAGATGTTGTTGGGAATGTTGTGAAAGTAAGAGTCTGCACAGATGTGATGGTGTTGGGTTAGTGAGTAAGGGAGTGGTGGTGTGATGGAATCTGTAGGGTGATTGTGCTGTTTTGAACAACAGAGTTGGTGTTGCAATGGTGGTTTGTAGATGGGAATAGGAAGAGTGTGAATGGAGGAATATAATTGGGTAGAGTGAAAGAAATATTGGTTTGAAAAGAGTAGTCTGGAGTAATATATAGTGGGTTGAATTGTGCTGCTGTAATTACATAAATATACATGGTATATTAATGTACTTACTTTGTTGGATGCAAATGGTATTCTTTTTTCAGGTGTTTTGTTCGGTAATGTGCTTTTTTTACTGTAATTGTAAAAGAATGTTAGTGGAGGTATGTGGTAATGGCAAAGTAATTTTAGTAAGCAAGGTTCATATTTATGAAGGAAGGAGTAGTGGTGGGAAAAACAGTTAATGAAATTGGTGGATGGTTAAAAATGGTTGCTTTTCGGAACATTTTCTTGAAAGTTATGAAATGCGTATGTGTATTTGTAGAAGCTCTGTAACGTTTTGCAAAAGAGAAGAAAAGTTGTTGGAAAATATTTGTAGTACACTTTTAAATGGCAGTTGGTGTGTGGAAGTTTAATAGGTTAGGAGTATATGCATATTTGCAAACAAGATGCATTCTAATATGTAGGTTTTCATGTAGTCCTTGCTTTATTGTTTGTGTTCTGGGAATTGTAGTTCCACTTTTTCCGTTGTGAAAGTTGGAGTACAAGTCACAGAATGTAGAGTAAAAAGTACAACTGAATAAGCAGCTGAAGATTGGAATGGGTTATGTTAGGAAGTATATATCTACTGTCAATATTTTAAACTGGTACACACTGAGTGACAATTACAAATGGTGTACAAATCTATTTTTATCTGCTTTTACTTTATTCTATGAAAAAGTGAAACAGTGCTGTAAAAGCAAATATGCATTTTCGAACTTCAAAAGGCTTAGAAAAAAATTCTATTTTGAAAAGCACAGCATTTTATATGTTTATTTGATATACATGGGACAGTTTTGAATCATGAAGTTAAGTTGTGTTTTTTACATTCTGGGAGTTGTAGTTTGAGTTTTATAATTGGCAAAGTTAGTTGGAAGTGACAGAATGCAAAGGAAAAACAAAGACTTAATAAGGACGTATATATTGGAATGGGTGATATTGGGATGTACGCATGTGCTGGCAACATATTAAACTGCCAGACACTGAATGCCACTTAAAAATGGTCTAACAATCTATTTTATATGCTTTTCCTTTATTTTATGAAATAGTGACACAGTGCTGCTATGCATGCACATATGCATTTTTTTAACTTTCATTAGAAGGATTGTAAATAGAAACATTTTAAAGTGCAGAGCATTGTCTTTGTTTGCTGCTTCATGTTAGCAGGTGATAAATGCTGCAATGTATGGCATTTGGTATAGTTGTTATAGTTGTTAAAAAAGAGAATATGCTTATTGAGAAGCTTATTACAGGGTATTACAGGGTAAGCATCAACTTTCTATATATATATCTATATCTATATATATGTATGTATATATATATATATATATATATATATATATATATATATATATATATATATATATATATATATATATATATATATATATATATATATATATATATATATATATATATCTGGGAAAGAGTTGAAGACATTTGCTTTTCAAATGTAAGAATACCTGTACTATGTTTTGTTAGATGCAGATCTTGTTGAATCTGGAAATAGAAATCTTGCACAGTAAACTTTGATGCAAATGTCTTTCATTAACAGGAGATATGTACTCTGAGAGTTGAAGTTTACTTTGTTTTGTTTTAAACTATAATATCTGTGTTTTAGTGCCATAATGCCGTTTGGCATACATGTACTATGCATATAACTTTTAACATAACATACCACAACCATTTTTGCTGATAGCCAATGAGCTGAAAAACACTAGGGACCCTCAGAAAGAAGTAATTTGTGACAGGTTTGCTTTACTCTTGATGGAAGGAGTAAAATGCCATGCCACTGTAAGAAAATTACACCAGATTGCTGCATCAACATAGGCAAGTCTAGCTATGTAGGAACAGTTTTCATGTTGAATGTATTTTCTGCGTTCATCGATCTCAGGTCAGATTTCGAATGTGTGTCGCAGGGATTGCTGTGGTCCGTTCTGGCAAAGAGGGGGATACCAGCTAATCTATTGCAAATTATTATACAGCTCTAATCTATCTATCTATCTATCTATCTATCTATCTATCTATCTATCTATCTGCTTATAAAGTGCCAAAGCCCTCGGGCATCTAGACACTAAAACAGAAAAACATAAGACAAGACAGAACCACAAAACACACAGACTGGGGTCCGTCTTAAGCAATCAGCCTGGTCTTAAGGAGTTTCCTAAAGGTGAGATGATTTTCTTCCTTCCTCTGTGATTCAGGGAGCTCATTCCAAGCCTTCGCTACCTGGACAGGAAAAGAATGCCTCATAGCACCTCAGTATGGTGGCGACTGGGGGGGAGTTAACAGATTCATTCACAGTGACCAAAGGGGCAAGACAGGGTTGCATCATATCCCCTCTGCTTTTCTTGGTATAAATTGATGAAGTAATACAGCATGTCAGGAAGAAATGCCTACATGAGCCAAAGTTTGTACAAGAATCAATTCCAATGCTCCTATTCGCAGATGATGAAGTGCTTTTATCCACATCTGCTAGGGGTCTTGCAATTACACTTGAGGCCTTTGTGGAGAAATGCATGGATCTACATTTTGAAATCAACATAGAGAAAGCCAAAACATTAGTGTTTCTTCCAAAGTTCAAGAATTCACAAAACTAGCATTGAACATTAATGGGACTCCTCTTGAACAAGTACGTTTTTAAGATTATGTGGGGTTAAGATTTAACGACCAAGGAAACTGGACGTCCCAAATATTTAAATCCACAACCACACTTGAACAATATGGGGGGCAGTATGGAGTTTTTAACACCCATGGACAGGTTGCAATTTCTACAGCCATCAACATGTATATTGCACAGGCAAAATCAGCAGCCCTGCATGGGGCTGAGGTTTGGGGCATTCATCCACCCAGAATTGGAAATGGCTGAAATACCCTTTCTCAAAAAGTTGCGTGGGTTACCAGCAGCATCCCCGGGTAACCACATCCTATTAGAATTAGGCCTCAAGCCAATCAACAATGATGCAATTTTCAGGCCAGTTATCTATTGGTCCAGATTGTGGTCAACCCCTGAATTGAGAATGTATCGTAATGCATTAGCACATATGCTGGAACTTGAAGGACACAGATCTTTACCTTGGTTTAAACATGTTAAAAAATCCTTGTTAGAATAGACTATGGAAGATTTAGGGTATAATCCCATGAGTATCACCAAGGGTGATACGGATAAATCCAAGAGAATCTCATGGGAAGTTGTAGAAAAGTTTATTGCGTGTAGTAGGTTGTCAATGAGTGCTACATATCTGGCTAGCAAGCCAACATTGGGGTATGAGAAGTACCTAGATTTGGTAAACCCTGATTTGGCATGCACACTCTATATGAAATTCAGATTAGGCCAATTGAATTTGACTTATTGTCCAACACTGAAAGACACATGTGGGAATTATCAATGTCTGGTTTGTGGCCTGGCAAGGGAAACCATGGCCCATTTCTTGTTTTTTTGCCAGGGATATCATGTGGCTAGGAACAGATATTTGAAGTCCATATGTGATGCTTATGGCACACACAGCACCAGTGAAGCTACCTAATTGTTTGGGTGTTGCAATGACAGAAAAGTAGTATTCCACGTTGCAAGCTAAATTTACTAGGCTTTGCGCACAAGAGCAAAAGCATTGAAAACAGCATGATCTTGGTTTTGAACCTACTGGTGTGTTACAAGGATTGATACTTTTAAAATTATACATTTTCATCTAACTGGCTATAAATTGTATCAAATATATGCATTTTCTATGCTGTTCATGCTCCATGATGCTGCTAGACGTTCTATGTGTGTGCAATTGTAATTCCTGTTTTCGAATATTGTAAAACTTGGTCATACAATTTGGAGATGTGGAATTGCTTCTCGCTTACAATTGGAATTTTATATATTGGGCACTGATCTCAGCCAATGAATTCTCATATCGTGAAGCCATTATAGATACTCCAGTCTGCATCCCCAATGGGCCATGCAAGGCCAGGGAGGAAAATGCCCCTGGCCTTACATGACCCGTTGGACATGTACACTGGGCTAGAACACAACGTTTCCCTTTGCCAGTTAAAGCCGGCTCAGGTGGGCTGCAGCTGAGGGAGTTTTCAGTTGTCCTCTTGGCTAGCTTTGGCCCATCCATAATGGGTGGCAGGATGTCTCTGTGTTGCCCATTATGGAAGAGCTGCCCCTGATCAGGACTGAACTGTGCCATGCAAGCCTGAAATGATCCAAGTTATAAATAAACATGAAAGCACTTGTCTCCCCCCTTTCCTGAGCATACGTAAACGATCGCTGCCTTGCCCCTTGCCATATCTGCCTCCTTCTATGACTCTCTGGGTCTCATTTAGCTTTCGATGATAAGGTACATGCAGTAATGGGATTGCCAGCACTTTTAACTCAGCGGTAAATTCAGAGTTTACTAGTGATGCTTGGGAGAAAAACACCTGGTATTGTGTGGAGAAAATGTGCTCCACACACAACCATTATCACATGCGCTAATTACCATTTGTGGTCAATTGCAATCGCCAAGGGCTCCAAAATTGGGAATAACAGAAAAGTCTGCATGTCTCTAAATAATTTCCTATTATTGTATGCATGGTATTTCCGAAGTAAATGACACCAAATTCTAACTGAGGCCATCTGGCTACATTTATATGGTTTCTCCAGTCCGCTCTCTTTCTAACGCTGTTGACAGCTCTCGGTCACCAACAAAATATACTAATGAAAAAGTAATCATTATTATCCATATGCAGACATGTTCAGAGATATATAAAACACAACAGAATGAATGTTCAATCTAAAATGTTCGTGCCCAGATAAACTGCACGCCCAGTTAATCCAGCAGCTCAGGAAAGAGGATTGTATGTGGCAGTTGGTTCAGCTGCTGCTGACAAAGGGTTCTAGTCGGCTGATGACGGCGATTGGTGCAGGTTCTGTTACAGGGTGTACAATGATTTTAATGTGTTTAAACTTTAAGAACTAGAAAGCAGATGGACAATCCTGTTCCCTCATCTGTGCTGTCGCTAAAGAGTTAAACCTACCAACATGATGACTTTGAAATGATTAAACCAGCCAGCCCTTACCTGCTACCCATAGCATTTTGCTGTTCCTGAGAATTCAGTTTGCTTTGTTGTTGACTGCCTGGTCTGCATTGCAGCTGGTACAGAACCAGAATTAGTTTTGGACGTCTGAAATGTGTTACGCTGAAATATAAACTCTGCACATTTATCATGGCAGCCTTGATACATTGGAATAAATCCTTCTGCTCTGAAGCACCATCTGCCGCCTGACAGTTGTTTCAGTTTTGTTGCTTCGGATTTAGTACTGAGCTGCTTTTCTGAATATTTCCAAGGACTGTGCCACAATATGGTCTGCCAACTGGAAGCGGGAGAGGGCACGCTGGTGTGTACCCAACACAGTCTTTGAGATGTTTGCTTTCCGACGCAGCATGATCACAATAAGGCTGGGAAGTGGTCCAAAACACAAGGCGGGGAGGACAAAAACTGCTATCTTTTGCAGTTTTTGCCATGTAATTGAATTACAAAGCCGCAATGCGTTCCATTCCCACCGGATAATGTCACATCTAGGGACGGCTGGTTTTCTCACTTTTGATTACAATGTGCGAACAGGCTTTTTCCAGTCATTTGGTTAAACTGTTCAGACACAAATACACTGAAGCACTTATTTAGGAGTTATTTTGACCTTGGGTGCGGTGTTACTTATCCGGCAATCCCACTAGTTTAACAATACAACGGGTTCCCTGTTGGTCCAATAATTTTGATCCGTCTCAAATTTATGAACACATTTATGAAATAAAGAATAAGGATATGCCGATGAAAATAGCACCAAAAAAGCCTTTTAAAGGCTGACAGTTGAAGGAACTTGCGAAGGGATTCACTCCTAATTCAATCCGCATGCGAAAAAAGAAAATTGAAAATACTATCTGGAGGGAAAAGAAACTACAAGTAGACAGACTTGCCTACCACCACTTGTTACGTTTCTGAAGGGCAGAAATCATTGACGCGACGAAAGAAAAGTGCTCCATATGCATAGAAGCAGCACAAAAAAATAGCCAACCAGAAACTTGTAAGATCATCCAAAAATTCAAAGATCCAGCAGCCTATAGCACAATCCCCAACACTGACTCAAGTACTCTGGTACCAAATTGCTGGCATTTCAGAATAAAGTTAATACAAACAAAGGAGTACCACTCTGCCCAACCAAGGTACCAACACTCGCGGCACCAGCACCCCTGCCCGATAGAAGATACTGCTGTCTAATATTGATTTATTCAACTCTTGCCCCCTGAACATATCCTTCCTCAATGCATTGATCACTACTTTCTGTGTCCCACCAGCTTTAAAATCAGCCTTTGTTAAGCCACTTCTCGACACCAGGTACTGGCAACACATCACAATGATTATACAGTGCAGAGTGAGGGCAGCAGGAAGCAGCATCATGGAAGGTGAAGGGTGAAGGTGAAGGTGACGGGAAGAGAAGACCAAACACTTGGGAGACGTGCTCCCAGCCCGACGTGTGATGCAGAGGCCCAACCGAGCTGGCAAAGCTCCAGAGAAGAACTGACATGCAGACCGCTGAAGTTATGCGGGAGCTGTCAGCAAAGGAGGCAGAAAGCAGAAGGTCTGCCGCAGATATAGAAGCAGAAACACTGAAGAAGACCAGTGATTTGGCCTGAAGCTAAAGGTGACACCGGGGCACTCTGAGCTGGACATTTGGTAGAAAATAACTACTTTGAATACCAAACATTTAAAATAAAGAAGCAACACAGGCACGATTCCCCATTAATGGCATACCAGTTTGGGGAAAGCTGTAACCCGCATTACCCACAGCCAAGAAGCTGAAAAGAAGCAGTACAAAGGCAACAAGAGCATAATTCCCCTTCTATGAGATACCAACCTGGGGAAACTTGGCAATCACATCTATAACAGCCGATGGGCTATCAAGAAGCAGTGAAGAGGCAGCTCGGGCACAATTCTTCTTCCTTGGGGCCAGTTTGCGGAAACCTGCAGCATGGCACTGGTCCTCTGTCAAACCCACATTGTCAATAATCAAGAGACTATGAAGAGAGGAAGCCATTTTGCAGCCTTGCTCACAAGGGATACTGGTGTGGAGAGTCTTGGAACAAGTATGCCATGAAAGCCTATTGTAGATGTTGGAGTTTTCTTCCTGGCAGGCAAGTATACCAGGAATGGGATCATTAGTAGTTAGTCCTGGCAGGCAAGTATACCAGGAAAGAAGAATATGTTTTCAAGAAGTGTTGTTGTGGCAAAAAGGGGCGATGGAAAGAACTTGTTAACTTTATTACCAATTTTGATAAACTGTTGCCTCACCAAAAGTAATTTCTGTACTTTCCTGACAAAAGTATCTCATTGGAAGAACAAGTGTGATATGCTAACCATTGCTTTACATTCTAAGGAAATCCATTGTTGTCGTTTATGAACTTGTGTTTTTGTTAGAGAGACGTTTGCCTTACCATAAAGGATACTGAGGAGGACAACAAGTGTTTTGATTTCTGCATAAGGGTTTGTGAAAGAGACAGTGGAAGGACACAGGGAAGAGAAAATATAATTTGTGTTTGAACTGAGCCATACTTTGTTTAATCAGAATTTATCACAGATATTCAAGATTTGATACAGAGAAGGGAGACTAAACCTGGTCACAAGGAATATTTGTTAAAACATATAAGTTTGAACTTTCATTTTCGTTTTAGTTTTATGGAACTGAAGACAGTCAACTATTCCTTGTTTATTCCTTGTATATGTTATTGTATTTATTAGTGTGAGGGTCAGATACTTTTTTGGACACTAGGTCTTCTTTCTTTAATTAATTTTATGTCCTCGTTAGAATAGGGAAAGATAGGCGTTTATCTCACTCCTTTTACTTTGGGTAAATGGCAAACATTGAGAAATGTATACCTTTGTGTCAGTCTCACATTCCTGATCCCTAGCACAGCCCAAACTGTTGATCTCTACTTGTCAGAAGATAGTCTATATACAATGGGATAACGGAACATACCTTATTAGCAAGTGTGGATGAAAAACCTGTATGGATTTGGAAAGACCTACAACGTGTCAATATACCTTGTTGGTAAGTGTTTTACTGTCAGTTGGTTGTAGATAGATCATCACTTCATAGCTTAGGAGAGTGTAGAATAAGGCTAAGTATGTATTCATTGTAGCTACTGTGCTAGAAAATGTCTTAGCATTTTTAAATGGATGCATCCAAATTAAAGTATCCTAAATCACCTTGAACAGTGTGCTATAAAAATGTCTTCTTATATGTTGGAGGGCCAGTGAAAAAAAACGTTTAAGACTCAAGATGTTTCCTGGGTTATCAGAAACAAAAGTGTGACCATGTTAGATCATGTCACGTCAAGAGCGAGTGGGCGCAGCTCCACTTACAAACACAAAATGATATTGTATTATAGGAATATAAATAATTTGCTTGGGGTGCAAACCCACTGGTGATGCCTCCGCACTGGCCACCTGAAATAACAATGGGATACCTTCACAGCCTAGGTCCTTGTTCCCACTGTGTTATATCATCCCATAATGTGCAACACTAGGAATGTTGCTCTGTCTGTGTTGCAATACTGACATTACACTAAAAGGAAAGTCATTGGTCTGAGTCAAATGAGGATTTCAAGAACCTACTGGTGTGATGAAAACCTATCAGAAAATGGTTTTAGCTCTAGCACAGTTTTCCACAAGCTCTTTCAGCTACCAAAAGTTACATGTATTTTTCTGTAATGCTGGGACAACTTATTAACGCTTTAGTGAGTCTGTATAGTATACTAAAAAGTCCAGAAGGCATTTTCCAAGGGACAGAGTATTCCAATGTGACCTCTCTTAGGGACCTACATATTCAGAAGCCATGTTCTACCATTACCTTATGCACAATTGTTTTCCTCATTGACTAGAAGTCTCAAGGGAGTTTGTACCAGTCATAAAGGGTACACAAACAGCTTTTGAATTGACCTAATGGTATGGCCAGATAGTTTTCTCCAGTAATCAAAAGTCTAGGAGGATTTTCGGCCAATGACTTGACAGGCACAATAAGCTTTTTCCAGTTACATTAATTCTCAAGCACATTTTTTTCAGAGACTTAATGTTCAGAAGCAGTCTTCACCAGTTAACTTGTGCTCTGCAGAACTTTATCGCAGTCACGTAATGTTCCCATCCCAGCCCATGTCATCTTTCTGAGTTTGAAAATGTAGCCAATCAAGCTCTATTAAAAAAGGTGTGTAGGGTGTGTTAGTTGGATAGCGGAAAGGCAGACGCAGAACACTTCGTTGTTGATGACTGCAGGTCAAAAGTACCCGTTACTAGTGTGTCGATATGAAAATCTCTATATTGTTTGTGCTTGGTACTGACTGGGTAGGTTAACCATCTGTGCAGCCATGGATTGTGGAGTGCAAAAAGGAACAGCATGGTTGTTGATGGAAGATATGTTCTGAAATTGTTAAGTTCACTAGACCTAGGAGGTTGTTTGCAGGAATGCGCAAGGTGTAAGGATGCGAGAATTCAGTAGTGAGGAGTTGAGAGTTGAGGTGAATGTAATGTGGGGTTGAGGGTGTTGTCACTTCCTGGCTCTTGGTGGAAGACTTCATTGATATTATAGGTGCGGAACAGTTCCATTCAGGAATGATTCCATGAGTCATCTCGGTTTCCCCACAGATGGTAGTGCCAAGAGTTTTAAAAAATGCCTGTTGTAAATTGGCCCAAGTGTCTAGCACAGTTTATAGTCGGTTGCTTTTATTTTTAATGTCTTTCAAAGTGGTTGGTTGAAAAGCCAAGCCTTGCGTTTTTTCCTGAACGTCACGTGGTTCTCCTTCAAGTGGAGGGGGTTTGTGTAGGGGAGCTGTGGGACATACAAAGAATCTGCGTGTTCTATATTCTTAAAGAAAAACCTAGAAACTCGAGTAGACTGAAGCATTATAATTCTACTATAAACCCATGCAGCTACCTCCAAGACATACAGAAGCGGCTCCTGAGGGAAACTAAAACATCCAGAATGATGCTATCACCTCATGCAGCCAAATATGAGGCTTTTGGGGGTCCGACATGCCAGAAGGTGTCTTTGTGACTATTCACTCACCAGGCTGGCAGAATAAGACCAAACATGTATGAAGTCGCTGCTCTACTAGGCAGCATAGATTTGGAGGAGTCTTAGATGTATAGCACAAAGCCTTACAGCAGAGACAGGAGTTCCGTGGTGATGTAATCTGGCCAAACAAAATGTAAGCTTTTGTATGTAGCCATATCCATATTAGCTGGTGCACATCATACCTATACTGAACTAGCCTGTCGATGGTCTTGGAGAGAGCAATGAAATGGCAGGGAGACCAATAGAAAAGCCTAGGAGAGGAAATGACCTGTAAAACCGCATGGAAAAATGGAACAGGCAACTAGTAACTGGGGAGTTGGAAACAAGGCCCAAATATCGACCCAACCCTCATTTGTGGAGAGAACATGCCGTGCTGATGAAATGTCACTGGCTGATTGAGGGTAGAGCCCCTTTAAGAAGATTCAAGGCCTGAGTATGCTCTTATCCCACATAGAGCTCAATTTGTGTGAGGGGCTGAGAAGCACAAGAGATATGAAGATGTGTGAGGGTCTGAGAAACTAAACAGAGATTATGCTGCCTGGGGCACAGAGACACCCAGCAGGACTGCTGGGATCTGAAAGGCTGGAACGTCTAGGAAGCCTTGGTTCCATGGCAACCTTTAAACTATATTCCTGAGTGTGCTTAGCAATATACAAGAAGGTCGGTTAGCTGGGAACTATATACCTGTGAGCTGAGCACTACATTCCTTAGCAAACTAGGCACTATATCCCTGTGTGAGCTGGGCAATATATTTCTAACCAAACAGGACAGTATTTCCCTGAGTGAGTTAAGAATTATATTGCATGGGGATGGGGTAGGTACCATGTTCATAGCAGCAAAAGGTTAGCCAAGCAGTGTTACCCTGGATACAGTGCAAATAAACAGCTGTGTGATATGTCCCTGTGACAAATTACTTCTACCCTAAAATACCCACTCAGTCCTCACACTTCTACACACCAAGAGCCAACACAATCATAAAAATAAAACAGGCACAGTCAAGAGATATACCTCTTTTGCCATTTGTGGTATTGTGGGCCGAGGGAAGTCTGTGCTTCAGTAGCAACCCACACAGTGAAGTATAGCAGCCAAAATAAAGGAATGCTGAATAAAGGTTTTATACAAAATTATAATTTAATCAGAAACACCATCCCTATAGAAGAAACAAAGAATATGCACATATAGAATAGATGCCGAACTCTGGGTGATGAGTGGAGGGGAGAAAGTCAATGAAAAGACTGCAATGTTGAAAAGGATATTTTTTTACGCTGCAAAAAGCGTTTCAATTGAAAAAAAACAGTCTCTAGTGTCAATAGTTCCGGTAATTTTGGTACCCCCATCCCATGGAGTCCAATGTGACTCCATGGAATGGCAAAATACCGGTGTCTCTGCTGCCCGTAATATGCCGGGAATACCCGTGCTATCAGGTTTCAGAGATGGCAGGAGCAGTTTCCCAGTATCCTGCCAGAATTATCGGTGGGATAGCGGGTAACTTGTAATGATCCCCTATTGTTGCTGAGTCTGTGATTGTGGCCCTATATTACCGAGTCTGTTAGCTCTGTAAAAAGAAAAACTGTAGGAGTTATATCCACGAGACAGCATTTTGAGCTGCTGTCCAGAAGGATACTGGTATCTCATTTAGATAGAAGGGACTTGATATACATCAAGTTACCCCATCCTGACACATTTTCTTTAGGTCATTCCAAGGTAAGCGTTTGCTTTTAAATTAATGTTTAATTGTCGATAAAATGTTAGTCCCCTACATGCCTTTATCCATACCCCTTCTGACTGAAAACAAAGTATAGACACACTGGGCCTCATTACAAGTATAGCGGTAAGGCAACAACGGCGCCGGTACCGCTACCGGCACAGTTGCTACCGTACCAACATAATAGGAGTTTTGCTTGCGGGTGCCTTTGCAGCCACCATGTCTGACCTGCTGGCCGTACTGGCACCCTCGAGCAGAACATGATGGTAGCACTGGTGCTGGTATTAACGGTACCGGTGCTACCACCCTCCCCATTCCAGCCCTATGGGGATAAAATGGAAATGGGGATGTACCGGGCCAGGCACCCACGAAAAGGGCAATTACTGGGTCCGGCTGGGCCAGAATAGCCCGTTAATTGCCCCTTCGCGGGTGCCGGACCCGGATGCCAGTTTGCAGGTAGCCTCCAAAGGCTAGGCAAGGCGACCTCCAACCTTGTAATGGGGCCCACTGTCTTGATGTCATTCATGACATTAAGTTGAAATGTTGAGCTCACAGAATTGGGTTAATAGTTTTGCAGAGCATATGGTCCTGGGCTCCAATGATTCTGTTACTATGCGTCTTAATGTTGACCTGTACATGATGTTTGAATCCTTGGGAGCTGTCTGGTTTGGGTTAAAAAATCCTAGTGTGAAAAAAAATGTGTCCTATCGACAAGAGACATGTTTCTGGAGCAAACACTTGACTTTTGAGCTAATTAGCACACACCCAATAATCACCTATTCGACTTTGACCTGGAGGTGAAATCCCAGTAATGCAGTGGTCTTCAATCAGTGGGGCTTCACCTAAACATCATCCACTCCTTTCTCGTACCTCAAAGCATTAAGTCAACATAGTTATGATCTTATATCTTCCTGAAGTAATTTGAAGCATATATGTGGAGTATCGTAGTTATCAACTGCAATTGGTTTTTTTAATTAAATAAATACAGTTTAAAGTTGGTTGATTTACTTACACTCTCATCTGGGATAGCTGTAGTACAGAGGCTCACGACAGTAGAGACGATACCCGTCAGCGCAAAGAGGATTAATGCGAAATGGAGGTAGTGGACATCTTTCAGAATTGCAGGTCGTGTGTCCACCTCACCACAATAGGGAGCTTGATAGACAAAATCCATGATCATGCGGATGAGGCCAACAGCCAAACCAATGATTAAGCCCCAAAACGCACCCTGTGAAGAAAGGGAAATGTATCATACATTCCAACATGTCTAGTTTGATCTATGACTACATCAAATTAAACATTTTTAAAAGGTGTACGCCTGAAGTATGACAGGTAGGTAAAGAATAATTACTTTTTTGAAATTTTGTAGGCAATTGTATTTATGGTTTTTAGGAGTCTTTGGGCCTCATTACACGGTAGGCGGTAGGGGTTTACCGGTACCGGTAAGGGCACCGGTACCGGTAAACCCCTACCGCCTTACTACGAGTTTCCTTTGCAGGACCCGACTTTAACGGCTGGTTTTACCAGCCGTTAAAGTTGGGTGCCGCAAAGGGACCTTGGAGCTAATTACGGTACCGCAATTTGCGGTACCATAATTAGCACCTTCCCCATTCCCATTATGCCCTATGGGGGCAAAAATGGGAATGGGGAAGAGCCTTGGTGATTGGAGAATTACAGTCCCCGCTCACCTTGGAGTAGGGCGGTAATTCCGCCATCCACCAAGGCGGACACGGTAAGATACCGGTGGCAACCATGGCGCTAATAGCGCCATGGTTACCGCCTACCGTGTAATGAGGCCCTATGACTTTTCTTTCATTATTTTAACTTTTTTTTTTCAAATACATGATTCATCTTTCTGGTTTGGTGTCGGTGAACCCTTATAATGCCTCTTTTATTCTCCTTGTGCTATTTCGTCTCACTTCTATTTTCATCTAGACTTACCGTAAACCATTGCCCCATCTTCGTCTTTCTTTCTTCCTTGCTTTCCTTTACTTTCCAATCCGTCTTCCTTATGCCTCCAATGTGCTTACCTTCTTCATTTGCCCCATTCTGATTTTTAAGTAATCCTGTCTAGTCAGCATTCAGTCTGAACTTTCTAAATCATCATTGCAGTATTTCTTCAGATTATGCATAGAGAAGATCATCATAGCAAATGAGCATGGCAGCGAAACACCCACTACATCTGGAGATAATGCAGATCTGGAATTTATTAGCTGTAATTTGAAAATGATGCGATTGTGCGGAGTGATGGCGAGAAGTTGAGGTGTTGGAACAGGTGAAGTTGAATGGTGTTCATATGGTCTCCCATTAATGTGGGATCTACTGACCATTTGTATAAAACAATATGTGGGTGATTTGCGTAGGGTAATATTTGAAATGTATTTTCAAGAAAAATGATCAGGATATCAATATTTTGGAACCTTTTTCTAAAAAGTACTAATTTCATGCAGCATACCACCAATGTTACTACTCACATGCTATTGAGCCCCATGCCTGCAATTATTTGCAGTTACAAAATGGATTGCTAAAGTAAAGAGTAACAGGCAAAATCACCTTCACTCTTTACATATACTCTGTTATTCATTTTCAAAGTCCCTGTAAATTGCATGGAGGAGACTGCCTACATTTGCACTTGCATGCAAAGATATACCCTCCATGCAACTATACGCTTTCCTTTTGCACTGGATGCATTGCGGGCAGTATCTACAGTTGAATGCTACGGAATCAACCTGTTTTTTTTCTGGTGTAAAAAAGCCTACAGATTTCATAGGGATCCACAGCATTTAAGCCAGCATGAACATGTCATGCTGGCATAAAGACGATACTATTTGTATGGTGGAGAAGATGGGGGAGTTGGAAACAGATATTCCATTCCCTCTCTACCATACAAATGAAGGCAAAGGTGGAGTAGATGAAAATCCATGCATACAATCTTACATTTTACACATGGATGTGCCTCCCTCTAGCTTTAGCTTCTCCCTTTGAAAATAGTTTAAATATTTGTATAATTGGTTGTATTTATCTGAAAGAAAGGGATGCCAATTTCAATCAAAAATGTTTCCCAATAATACAATAACAGATTACAGGGGCCTTCCCGGAAGCGGGCCTGGTCAATAACACAAAAACGTCCTAGAGTGTAAACAGCATTTTGCAGCAATTGGGAGGTGGAGAAGGAGCACCTTTTACAACTTTAAAAAACATGCATTGTCATGCTGGCATTAAATAATGGATTCCTGTAAAATCTGCCAGCATTTAGCACCTTCTAAAAGCAGACAGGTTCTATGGGAGTCCTTTGTAAATGCTGCCTGAAAAGAATAATTAGTAGAGAGCACTAAAATACATTTTAGAAAGCAGAGGACAAAATAAAACAGGAAATGCAATTTTGCCTGTTTTTACTCTTTCCTGCTCCACTCTTTTACACTGCTAATGTCTGCTTTTGAAAATGTCATGTTGTATTAACTGCTTGTGCATTTGCATAAGGGAGAGGGTGAGGGTAGCCGAATTTGTAATTCCGTTCCATGCTCGCTCTCTACCATAGAAATTAATAAAAATATGGTGTGGCAAAAAAACCTGCATACATATTTTACACATACATTTTACACATCCGTTTTATGCAGCGCCATGATAAACATGACATTTGGTTCATTTTAAACAAGATATGTTGCATACCTGCGTGAAAAGGGCCTCATCGCGAGTTGGGCGGTTTCTAGGCCGGTTTCTAGGCCAACAGGGTTACCACCACCCGGTCCGGTGCTATTAGTGCCAGATCAAGGGTAGGGCGGTATTGGGTAGTTCCCAATCCCCATTAGGTCCATTGGACCCAATGTGTCATTTTTAGTGCAATAGCGCAATATGCAATAGCACAACACTAATTGTGCCTGAAAATGGGCGTTAAGTTGGTTCATTTAACTCCATCTTAGAGCTGGGGGTAAATTCTGCTAGACTTGTGATTGGGCAGACCCTTAAATGCAGCAGTAATAGCATTACCATCGGCCACCTTTAAGGGCTGCCACCCAACTCGTGATAAGGCCCAAAGCATATAGACAGGATGGTGCCTTGGTATGGGCACCTTTTCATGATCCCTTTCGAGTCGCCCAATGCTTGCTGATCCTTCAGAAAGGGATCCGAGAATAAGTGTCGTAGGTGGTACTTATTTATATTAGGGGTGCAAGAAGCCCATTTGATTTTGCTTATCATATATCAGTGACTTAATACCTCCATTTTAGACTTCTATATTTGTGAACTAAAACTGCTGTCCACAGCTAAGGCCTTTGGTGCAAAAGACCTAAGAGTCTAATAGATAACCCACAGCCTGGTCTCTTAAACCATTCCTCCAAGGTACAATGAGAATAAGAAAGAACTATTTAAGTGGGCTAAACCAAAAACTGAATTCTTGCTACTGGGCCAACTACACCTAGTAGGTGTCCAAAGTTACCTGTGTGTATTATTTGTTACATTTGTCGGAGTGCAAAATTATAATGTTATATTCTAATGCAATTTTGTTTAACCAGGTAATTTTATTGAGTTTATTATATTCAATCCTATCTTGTTTTATTCTCCTGTTGGGTTGCTTGATTATATAAGGGGATTTTTATTTAATTCTGTCTATATAAATGTTTCTGTTAATTTATTTTTTAAATGTATGTAATTTAATGTATGGGACATTTTTACCCGTAATGTTTGTTCAGTTTTGATATCTTTTTTGGACTAGACGGGGAACAATGGAAAATGCATTAGATTTCCAAGTCGCAGAGACGTTCCTCATTAGAATGTAACAGGTCAAAGTGAGGGGAGACATGCATTTAGAGAGTTTTCCCAAGGCTAGCGTCCATGTAATTTGTGTTTATCTTATCTAACACTTGCAAACTTACAACACAGATCCAATAGCTTGCCGACAAAACTTTTGGAAATAGTACACCTTTTTAACAGATGCTGGCATTTACATAATTAAATAGAGAATCAGCAAGGACCAGTGTCTCTGAGAAGGTTTGATTATGTGAAGTACAAGCGTTCTCTGGACCTCTTCCTGTATCACTTGATATCGGGCCTCAGGCAGTCGTAAAGATTGAATATGGATTGATTTTCCAAGATGCACCTCAATATGGTTCACTAAGCCATACAACATTTCCCGGCTTATCTTTCAAATCATTTTGAAAATGATCAAACAATCTTGCAGATCATTGGCTTTTTTACTCTTTAGATTCCCCAGGATAATTTTCCTCAGTTTAGTAGTTAGGCCTGCTTGGGCATCGTCCTCAGAACTGGACTTCCCTACTTTGTATTCAGAGTTCACAGGCCTTTGGCTAATTAACAAAATACACTTGTGAGTTCTTCTGATGGCCACTTTATTGAATGCAATGGGCAAGATGACTTAAAACTTACATTAGCGTAAGGGTTAGATGACAATGTTCCTAGATCTTGTTTTTGTATGTGGGTACAAGCAATAGGACTTCGTCTCCCACGATAGATACACTTCTATAAATGTGTTTTTCGGATGTACACACATTTCTGATTTTTGTCTTGGTCCTCTTGTAGGTGGTAATAAATTATATCTCAAACCAAGCAATACGTTTCCTGGTAGCCAGGACAACTTGGAAAGTGTTTTTGTCAATTGTGTCCTGTTTTTCCAATCCCCCTTTGATAATGGCATAGTCATCTCTGGGCTCCAGTTTAAAGGGGGGGATCTGGATGAAACTTACAGGGTCTACCTTACAGCCAACAATGCTCATGTGAGCTAAGTCATTCTAGTTGTTATCTTTGTCATCAACTAATGTCGGCAACAGGTTTTTCAGGATTTGATAAAGAGTCTCGACTGAGCCATCCATTTGAGGTACATATATGGAGGTGATGAGAGTCTCACTGTAACTCTGTAATTTTATTCATCAGCTGGGGAAATGCCCCAGTGTAATGGGTGGTGCTGTCCTTGGCTAATAGGATGAATATATTCCCTGCTTGGAAAGGGTGCAATTGAATTATTCTTAGCCCAAACCAACTGTTCTCCCTTACAACATGAATGCAGTCTGGTCAAAACTAGACCAGAAAACATGTCATTTTGTTGGACGAGGGCAAATTCATGTCTAAGGAGAAGACTTGTCTGTAGATCCTTTTTCTGGGCATTGATTCAGCTGGGGATGAGTAGACCCAAAGCTGTTCATCCCTTAGACACTACCTAATACGTCTGTGACTTCCTCAAAGGGTTGTTTAAACAGCAGTTCACATACCATTTTCACTATTGAATCTCCTTCCTAAACCACCAATATCTATTTGCCCTGATTGAACAGCAACAGTTTCACATTCTTGAGAGTCCTCTTGAATTACTCTGGCCCCAACTGCTATTCCACATTTTACTGCTCACCATGATTATGCTGCTATCCATCCATGAGTCCCATTGGTAGCTGTACTTTCAAGCCTCCACATATTAGGGTCTTTCCTCCTCATGAAATGTCAACAACATTGATACAATCCGGCCAATGCCCACCAACCCTGGGGATGCCCTAATTGTGAATGTGCCTGTCCAAGAACTTTGAGAACATTTATACCCGGTGTAGGAGGGCCTCTTGGTCAGACCCTCATGATCCCTCTCCCTCCACCTTTTGTCACAAACGGAGTAGGTTCAAAGAGAGTCAAATATTACATTTTATAACAATATGTTTAAAGTGTGTTTGCATCTTAAGGCCAATTTTGGGATATCAGCACAAAATTATGAAACAGCAACAGGATGGGCCCTCCTAGGTTCTCAGCCATTTTGGCTGACACTCTGAGCATCTTGTAATGTCCCAGCCTCTCATAGTATCTTGGTCTTAAAGCACCCATCAACTTCCTTTTTGTCTTCTGGTGGTGTAGTCTCTGGTCCCCTAGTGCTGGTCCTTCTCTCTGGGAATATCTCCCTTTGGAGAATCCTTGCACCACATATAGGCCTAGGTGAAAGTAGATTCTGCATTAGATGGCAGCCAACAAACCACTAATGTGTCCACCAGGATCCAAGGTATCTTATCCTGTTCTAGATTTTGCTAGGATGCATTTGCCATGTTCCTATCTTAGGGTCTTAGCTCCAGTCCCCCACAATCAGGCCGTGTCTCCTGCCTAAGGGTGCCTCTCCTTACCCTACAGCTTTCTACACTCCACTCTCTTTTCCTTCATCTCTCTGTGCCTCTTCAAGGCCACATCCTCCCTGCCTTAACCACTCTTCTACAGGCTCTGGACTTACCTGCCTCCTCTCCTTAGCTTCATGTCCTTAATTAAATACCTCCCCCTCCAATGTTCCTTGTTTTCTCCTTCTTCCTCATGCTTTCTCCCCAAACTCTACCTGCCAATGGATTTCAATCCAACCTCCTCCTTAATACTCAGCTCCGTCTGCCTTCTGATGTTCTCATCAACCACTTTCCTAATACTCTCAACCACCCCCACAGCATCTACTCCTTCACTTCATCCACCTCTAGCCACCTCTCTTCCCATTCCTTCCTCCTCCTCCTACTCACTCCGCTCCCTTTTACTAACCTCTTGCCTCCATCACAACAAGCACTTCCAGCTAGTCCCCAACTCAAAGCTCCCACACTTATTAATGGACTAGCATTTTAATATATTTTAGGCTCGTCCCTGTGTTCTATCTCCCCCCTGCCCTCTGGACTAGGACCTTGCTTGAGTAATTGTTGGATTCCCCTAGAAATGTGTTCATAGAGTCAGGACTGCCAACATCAGCAATCTGTAGTATCTGAGCTCTGTTTAGGGAGCCATGGAAGACTGAGCCTACATTAGCTTGGCTGCAACCTTGCACTTTCTATCCTTGTCTTCATTAGCGCCAACAGCCCACTTATGCATTCATTCATTAAGCTCCCTGGTTTCTCCAATGCTGTGCCTTCAACCATGGTCACTGCATCAGAAATCTGGCAGGCAGAGACCATCACAGCCCAGTTATCACTTCTGTTTTAAATTTCAGTTCTGTTCCGGTGCAGCAGTGGCTGAATGTTGACTATCAGGTACACTAATTGGAAGCCCATTAAAGGGTCATGGGCAAACATGGTGCTAGTGTGACTGTCCTCTTCCAAAAGGGCTGGGAGTAATTGGGTATTCCAGGGGATCCCCCTGACTCCCAACTTGATCTCTACATCACACATTGAGTGTTGGCCTCGGGCCCACGTGGCCAGTCCAATATTAACCCTAAGGACATCACAGGGGCAATGTTTGTTAAATGTGTTTACGGTACTTAGAAATAGAAATCAGTAGGTCACCTTTATTGTTACAATTTTCAAATGTTAATATAGTCAGTAACTGTTTGATATCAGGATCAAATAATGTATTCCCAGAGTCATCTTTTGCAGAGAAGATTTAAGATTTTCCCATCTGAAACCATGCAATCCCAGAAAGGATCCCATTTATTGATTTCCATGACTTACAGGTTCATTGATCCGCTTCCAGAAAATAGCAAGTAGGAAGATTGCGGTGACTGGTGGGGCCAGGTAACTGGTCATGGATTGCATGTAGTCAAACAATTTTCCACTGTTTGCTGCCTGAATGATGGGTATCCATAGAATACTTACAGCAACAAGGATAAGAATAAAGATCCTAGGGTGAAATCAGAGATGAAACGTTAAACTTTCAATTAACCTGGAAAATTACACAAACTGCACCATTAATGCTATGATAAATGGGATGAATTCCAGTAGACTGATTTTATTTTTTTAATTAAATATTATGGCATGTCCTACAGATAACATGTTTTAGAAAAGTGTACAACCTGCCAACTATCATGAGCTCCTGCTCCGAAGCATTCCTGCGGATCCGTTGCCAAATGTCCAGGGTAAAGAGAGTGCTACTGCTGTTGAAGATGGATGTGAGGGAGCTCATAAGGGCAGCCAGTAAGACAGCAATCATTAGGCCTCTCAGACCTGTAGGTAAAAAAAGACCCATGGTATAAATCAGTAATTCCGCACTCGACACGCACAGCTAAATATTAAGCTCCGGTTAAAGCTCAGCTTGAGTGCTCGCCTCAGACATGGAGTCAGCTTTCACTTCACAAAGGCTGAATACCAGAAGGGCCAACTCATCCCTTCATCCATCTGAGGTTGATAAATCAAGTACCAGTGAAGTAGGTATAAAGACCTATTATTACAGTGCGTGGACGACGGAGGAATACAGCAGAAGTAGTTTGCACATGGGGTGTTGATGCCCATCCTCAGTAGTTGATATATGCATAGGTTGACTCAATCTCTCCTGTCCTGTATTATTGTAACCTGATAGAATGCTTAAGGGTATAATATTAATATGTGAGTTGGGTAGTTACTCTGGGCAGCAAAGTGGGAGGCTGGGTGATTGGTGCATTAAGCTTCTTAAGTATCTCCTGTGTTTGTGCTTTCTTTTCTGAAATTATGATGAGCTGTTCCTGTCTCTTGTCAACACTAACAACCAGGTATCCATGCCCATATGCGAGTCTATAGACTGTGATCCATGAGAGTATTGCAACTGGCTGCACTGACCTGGCGGACCACCTGAAATCCTGTGCGGTGAGGCACCCTGTTTCCTTTTATCTGTCTCATTGCTCACTGCTTTGGCTCCACACCCCTCCCCCCAAACCCTGTTAGGCACAGAGTGTGACTGCAACATGTCATACTTTTTCAGTCCATTGTGTCCTCCAGCTGTACCATCAAGTGTTCTTCAGCACACACTATTCCTTTGCATATTGAGACCAGTGTGTGCCATTTGGCTAGCGTTACTCACCCATGGGCCATTCACGACCATATTTGCTGTAACCTGGCAATTAGGATACTTCTGCCCTATAAGCTCACAGTATACTTTGTCTGCCATTGGCTGGAAACTGTGATGCTTCTGTTCTCCGCATCCACAACAGTAGTCAGGTTGGACAATGAGGGTTTGTGCTTTCATCATTTTGAAAATGTGACAATGCACTGATACATATACATGTTCTGAAACACATAATGGGCCTCATTACAAGCATGCCGGTCCAGAAACACCGGTGCTGCTAAACTTACCAGCACCGTTGTTTCCGAACCGTCAAAGTACATGTTTGCTGGGCGGGTGCCCTCCCGCCTGGCAGGCCTGACTTGCTGGGCGGAACGGCACCCGCCCGCAGAGTTTCACAGAAGCACCGGCACCATTATTGGTTATATGGGGAACAACATTTTACCGGTGCCTGACTTCACAACCACCAGGGTTGTAATACCCCGGTGTTACTGGGAAGGCAAGCACGGTCTACGCTGGACCCGTAAGGAGGCCTAATGTCTGTATTGGCCAGTGTTTTTAGACTCATATTCCCTTCCCAGCATAACAGGAGGAGTAAGCTCAAGTATTGAAGATACGCCTTGGCAAAGCGAACTGTGGGCACTTGTGAGAGCCGTGGCAGTGCAAGCCATGGCAATCGATAAAAAATATGAGAATTTCAAAATGAAGTCGGTGCTGGACTTCTACAAGACGAAAGTGGTGCTATATTGACTAATGGTACAGAGACTCAGCTAGCACTACCATGGACATTATGGAGAGAGCTCGTATGCACATTTTGAAGGCTCTCAGCAGCATCAATAAGGCACGAAATGGGGCTAATTTCAATTCATGGAATTGCTGTGTAGAAATCCTTGGCACTTTAGAGGAAATGTACCATTTTCAATATTAAAAAACCACAAGGATCCTGGGGAATTTCCAGTGAAGGATTGGAAAAAGAGATGCAATGATATTCTGGAGACAACCGGAATCACAGAGGAAATGCTGATCACCAACCAGGATAAAGCAAAGCGAAGGCTCTGAGAGGCTGACTGGATCCATACCACTGATACCAGAGGCCGCCATAAGCTGAACCGAGATGGGTGGACTGAACAAAGACCACTCAACGATCCGCCAAAATACTTGATCAAATTCCCCAGTGATCAAGTTCGAAACACTTACCTGAAATTTCGACTGAACTGTCTCGCCGCACAGGAGTCCTTGAAAATATTTGATAGCAATTCAGCTTCTTGCAAAGAAAGGGACCAAAGTGAAACCTTGAAACATGTAGACTTTAGCTCCAATGGTCTTACGGACAAAAGGACTAACTATCTGGGAAGGATCATACGGTCAAAAACGTCATACTGGCTAGAAGATTGGTGGAGAACTATCTGCGTGGTGAAGACTCTAGACAGATATGTTCGGTAGTACATTTCTTCCCTCAAATAAAGGGGTAGAGTAAACAACATACAAGGCAAACGAATACAGTATGCCTTGAGTGGAAGGCAGAACTTTAACCAGAATGACATTGCCAATTCAGAGATGAGTAGGGAATGGAAACTTTGATTTTCTTTGCTGTTTTCCCCTATCCTTCCTTTTGACTTGATCCTTTATTGCTTCCTTCTCCTAGTGGCTCGCCTTTATTCCGTTTTTTTTAATGGTAATTGGAAATATGTCTAATGAAGAAGAATGATGTGGGAATAGATAAAGGTTTTTGTACAAACTATATATCTTAAATAACAATGAAGAAAATAACAGGCAGAGACAGTAAGGAAGTGGTGTATGCAAGACAGATTGTTTTTTAAGACTGTTTGCTCATCTATTCTCCAGGGTTGACCTTCACCTACTTGCTGTGGGGTTGTGGAAGATTGTAATTGCAGACTGAGATTGCAGATGGCCCAGGAGAAGTTGAGAATATCAGAGAGACGCGAGAGGACGCAGAGGAACAAGGAGCTTTCCTTTGTAAAGACGATTGGGTCTGTGTGCTTCAGACTAAGAAATCTTCTTCAAATAACAAGGTATTTCTGAAAAAGGAGGTAATAAAAGGAAAAAAAAATAAGAATGGCTTTCTTTGACTGACCCAAGGAAAAGAAAGATAAAAGAAAATACAGCATCAAACGCGTTTGTGAAAAACTGCAGGTAGCCACAAGGCCCCTTAGAAGACCAGACACTAATGAAAGGGTCGCCCATACCAAGCTCAACTCCCAGAACAGAGAGGTTGTTGCTCAGTGTGTATATTACCACAAAATCGTAAGGGTTATAATTGAATTTCACAATACAAGCAATGTCACGTCATGAAGAAGGCCTCAATAAACATAATGCCAACAGCACTAGAGATAGTGCAGCATGGACTTTGAAGGCCGAAACATAGGTCAACTATTTATGAAGCTCATGCTTCATATATCCTTGTTGGAAAACCTTATGTTGGGTCTCCCAAAAAATAATGTGTGACTTATAGACTTATAGGTGCAAGATAGATTAGAAAAACAGTCAATAACAATTGGTTTTTTCATTTTGTCTGTACGAGTGTCCAATATGATCCTGTGAAAAAACTGCCATATTGTTTGGATCTATGGCTTTAAGTCACTTACTAAACCTATTTTTTGTATTAACAGTCTTATCTTTTATTGTGCTTTTCTGCTAATTGTTTTTCTATTGTTCTTTTCTATTAATTGTTTTTAGACGATTTTCTGATGTATTAATAAAATGATGAACATTTTGAGAGTTTAGTTTTTGTGGATATTCTGTCTTCCGCTGTATGAAAGAAGAGCGGGTAACGTGCACTGTCCTGTCCTCAACTTTGTGATAAAGAGAGGGGTAATCAATCTTGATGTTCTTTTTTTGTACCAGGAGAAAGCAACCTTCATGCACTGCCTTGCCTCCAAAGGGAAAGGGAATATTCAGGAATCACTGTCTAAATTTCGAGCATTTGGCCACTCTAATGGATATACGATATATGCCTAATATCTGTGTAGCCCTTGAAGAAACCAGTTCTACAATAGGACATAGAAGAGACCGGCAAATCAGGTGAAGATGTATGCGGTTGCCCAACATATGATAACATAAGTTTGCAATTTCAGAGTAAACCTTGATGAAGTAATTACAGACCAACCTATGGTCCACATAAATATACAGTGGACCATATGTGAGGGGTGTACATCAGACCCATCATTAGATCAAGTTCTCTCTTTGGCCAAGGCAGTAGAACAGTCTATCGCTTGGGTCAATGCCATCAAACAATAGAAAACAATGCATCCGTGAGAAGTGCCCAATTTAATTCCATACCTCAGGGGAAAAATCAGCCCATGGCACATAGTGGGAAGGAGAATAGACATAGCACCATAAACACCATAAACAACTGTGGCAGCAATACAAATGAGTCAGGAGGCAAGAGTTGCCCAGTGCTTGGCAAGACATGCTCATTGTTGCGAATCACCACTCAACAATCAAAAAACAAGAACCCATGCATGCAACCATCAATTGCTAATAGGTGGATCTGTGGATCCCAAACTGACAGACAAGGAGGCCACCGGGAACCGAGTGCTCTTGACAACTGTTGAGTCTGCTGGTGACCCCTGTGACCCATTGCAGTATGAGAATACTGGGAACAGAGATAGCATTCCTGGTAACTAAGGGTTGGTGTGCATTGCTACCTTTAAAGTATCAGGGATAGAGACTGTCATGTACCCCTCAGTAATGACATCAGGTACAGGGCATGGTCAAGCACAGGCTGCGCTAACCGCACATTTATTTATTGATGGTGCAGCGTGTCACAAGACAGGCACACCTCTGAAAGCTTTGAAGATGGCTGTTTTTGTAACATAATAAATGCCTGAAGAGTTGAGGCAGTGCCTGTTAAGTGCCAGTCCTGTTACTTTGAAAGGCTACTAGGTGTGTTCCACTCTCCTGTTCATGTACGGTCTGTTATTTTGAAATGTTCTCAGTAATACAATCCCATATACTATTGTGGATTGAAAAACTAAAGATAAAAAGGAAGAGGTGAAAATAAGTTATCAAACAATGAAAGTAAATTTAATCAGAAAAAATATATCTTGTTGATTAATGCTCCAAAAACCAGTCCATTAACAAGAAATAAAAGAAAGCACCAAGTGCAATATAAAAACTGCTTTATTCACTTTATTAAAGGTAACATGTCGGCCGGGAGTCAATCAAAAATACAAAAAACCCAACCAGCCCACATCGGGCTAAGGATCAAAAGGTGCAAAACCACAAGATTTGCATAGTTACAAAAAATAATACATGTGATATTTTCTAACATAATAACTGGCTACACTAATCAAAATCCCTATAGACCCCTGTTCATTGTAGTCTACCAAACAACCCCACCGAGGTCCAACCCTCAAACGTAGTCATTATCACAATAATATCATTACTACAAAATCTGGTTGGTTGGCACTCTTAATACTGACAGTGATAAGAATACCTCCCTTCATTGGATGGCACCACTAAGGGTGGCCTCGAATGTTGCAACCATCCTAGACAGTCCAATTAATATTTGATTTACTGTGGCAGTGAATAGAGAGATCAAAACCCCTACTTCCAAGAACAAGAAGATACTCCCATCTCATCTCCCATGCCATGGCCCCATTTGTTCCAGACAGCTCCCTCAATTTTGAATATTCTAGTTAGCAACTGTTGTCTCGACACGCGCTGCTTATGCAGGTGCATAATCATTTATGTGGATCATGCAATGAATAGCAGTCATTATAAGGCTCTGTCTGCCGGGGATGATTTCTTCTAATTTACTGTATTTAATACAGTGTAGTGGCACTAATTGGCCATAGGGGGCAATGAGTATACTACTTAGTTTAAGGTCTTTGGCAATTTTTCTTCTTGGAGCACCATACACCTGGAGATCAAGACTTCACTGTGTTTATTCAATTATAATTTTCTGGCCAGAAATAATTGCTACATATCTTACTCTTGTGTCATGGGAACAACATCTCTTCACTGCTCCGTCGAGCACTATCTTGTATTCCCTTCCACTGTAATCTTGGCTGTCTCATACTTTCAAGCAATAATGGCCTTTTCCTAAAATTGGACAAATCTGAGCAATGAAGAGTGGCAGCTTTAAAGGGGGCCTTTGATGCTCTTTGTTTGTTATTAATTTAGTAGTATTAAAAGGTTCATCCCAGGTAGTGACCATATGTGTGTCCACTCTATCACTAAGCAACTCTATTACCTTTCATGGTGCGATCAGTGTCTCACAAGAGAATACATTACTTCTCTCTAATCCATAACCCATCTTTGTTCTCTTTGCTTTTCTTTCTAGGGTTTCATAGTTTTTAATTGCTTCCCAGTAAAGCATTTCATGTCCACTGGGTGAATACAATAGTCTTCTTCCAAAATTGTCCTAACATCACTTCAAGGAAATTAGTTTGCTTGTTCATACTTCAACCAATATCAGGCCCTGTACTCAAGTATGCAGTGTAAGGGTGCAGAAGTAAGACTCTGACACAAAGGGGTCATGCTATAAAATGTTATTCAAAGGTAAAAAGAAAAATAAAACCCTATCTCGCCCTAACTCTAAGAGGGGTTTCCATCCCTCAACTGAAATAACTAGTGTCAGAATGTCCAAAGCAAATGTTGCAATGTCCAGTGTAAAGATCCTTACTCTGTCCCTTACGTGCTAAGCTAACTAAATCAAAGGTTCTTGTCTTAATAAGACGTTCATAAAGTGGATTCAGCCACTCCCCGCTGTTTGGAGGGTGGGTGGTTTCCCACCCCCTAGCCTTCTTCAGGGTTACAATACAGTTCCTTGGGGTCCCAGACCTTGGTTGGCAGCTTTTGCTTCCTCTCACCATATACTGCATTAAAGAAGAACAGCCTGAAGCCACTACTCAATCTGTAGAGTGTTGCTGACCCTAGCTGGGTACTGTGATGAAGAAGAGTGGTTTCTATTTCTGTGGGCTTGGTTCACTCTCCCGCCAAGCCTTAGTACAATTCCATGTACCTCTTTACTTTTCTCCCACTGGATTAGGGTCCCAGACCCTCCTTTTCAAACCTTCTGACTTGTGCCACCACATCCTTGACCTTTCAGCACCTTCCCAGCAACCTGCGTACCTTCTGGGATGGTTTGCCCAGATGCCGGGTCCCTTGAGGCAGCGGGGCTTGTTCACTGGGTTCTGGTACCTTCCTGGAGCTTCTTCCCTTTCCTTCCGGGACAGCGTTGTCTCGCAATCTTATGCTTCCCGGGTCTCTACGGCACTCAGAGTCTTAATCTGCATGTGGCCCGTGCAGTCCTCATGTCCTGGACCAGCCTCAGACTCTCTCTTCCTGTTCGTGGCATCTGGGTGTGATCAGGGGTACACCAATTAGAGCATAATAAAAGAACCACATACTCAAACAGTGTAGCATACACCGGGCAGGAAAAATGCTGTTTATAACAGCTGGGTGAATACAATTCCAACGGAAACTGCGGATATGCTCTGATTGAGAGGCTGACATCTGAATGGATTATGAACAGTAGTTTTATAACAGGAAATACAATGGTCGGAAATTCACTGAAACACTAACGAGTTGGAGAATTCACTTTTTCTATGTTTCCCAAGGATTTCATTGGTTCGTGGACATCACTGATGCAAAGTTTGCGTTTATTAGTGAAGTGTCATTGATGCAACCAGTTCAACCATTTCCCATTACAAAATCTCCCCATGTGGTACCACATTTATTCACACCCCCACCCCGGAACAACTTGTTATTACTAAATAACATTTGTGCTGACTGTCAGAACTTTAAAACACTGCCATTAGTCAGCACCATTGAGAACGGAACATATTCCCAATTAAGGGCCCGATTCGCAGAACCGTTTTATAATGGCGCAATCCCATGGGAAAACACGTCTGGAATCAGGCTGTTAGAGTGCACTAAGATTAGCTGTTGGCAACAACAGTCTTTTGGTGGGTGTGTAATGGCGGGTCACCTCCCGCAGTGGAGGTGCCGTCCTGGCACACCATTCTGCTGACATAGTTTTTTTTCATACTTCTAACATGGCCCCTGACACCCTTTGCTTGGGTAGTCTCTTGTTTGTTTCTACGTGCCAAGGAACACTGTAACATCGTTGCGCACCAGTCTGCAGTACAACAAAGCCTCACAAATGAATTTCAGAGATGCAGAGCTTTGCGTCTCAACACTAAGGTTTGTTCACCCTAGCTCAGTGTACTACCTTGTTTTTACATTCGCTCTCGTTCCTACCTTATGTGAACTCTGACTTTTGGGTTTCTGTTCCTCCCCTGCCTTTCCTCCTTTCTGACACATTCTGCTCATGCTATTTTCTTGCACTTTTTGGCTGACTAGTTTTGGATACCTGATGAAAACACATGAACTGGCTCAGCACTACCATCAAAAACCTTGGATTGTTCATCTTTACAAACAGGTTTTCTTTCCCTGTTTGGGGTTTTTCCCTTTTTGTGGGTCCGCTCTGGGCATAATCCCGTCTGTAGCAATCTTGCTGGATGGTGTGGCATCCTGAGAGGAGCACCCCGTTCTGCCGGACTCCCATTTGCAGCAGAAATACCAAGCTAGTCCACCTGGTAAGCCGTCAGCCAAACCATTGGTAAACTCCATGCCTGACATGATGACATCATGGGATTCGTCACAGCAACATTTTACTTGATTTCACAATTGTATGTAAAAGTTGGAAATTATAGTTCTTGTAAAATCTCGGGATACAGCTTTCTTTTTCAATGTCTCACAGTAGGCTTTTCATGCACAAGTGAGTATTACATTCACCTTCTCCTGGACCTTCAGTTAGCATGTGGTCATTCCTCTGACCATATTCTGTTGTCAAAGACCCATGATCTTTATGTGTATCCTTGCTGATGGTGATTTGAATTTGGTCCCTTGTGTAATCATCTGCAATTTCTTTCAAGTCTTCTCAATATGAGTATTTTTGAATTCCAGGAATGTTCTCTGTCCATCTTTCTTTTACCATGGACATTTGTGATTTGCTTATGTCATGGATTATCTGCATTGGTTCTGGTCTCTTAGTGCACTTTTGCTTGCACTGAATAATTTGGCCCTCATTATGTATAAAATGGTAACAATAAAAATATGTAATATTTTAACTACTGCTTGCTTTTAAAACAGCATATAATTATGATTTGGGATTGCATGGGATGTTTACCACTTGGTGCAGATTATATCGAGTAAAAAACTATGTGGGGCAATGAGAGAGACCTCCACTGCCATTCCAGAGGTTTTATGATAAATAGTCCCAGGTGCGACGTGGAGTACAATCTATTCCTAATCCCACGTGGCTGAAAGGGGACCATGCAGATTATATGTAATAAGAAACATGTGAATTCCTTTGACCATACAGACACTCACTTAAATTCAGGGTACTGGCCAGGCCAAATTGATTGGGGTTGATCACTAGTCCGAAGACAATGGAAGCATCAGATTTTAACTTCCAATAACTTTCCGTTTTTAGGGAAAATCGGATGACAATTTTTAGGGCCCTATCAGAGAAATTGACTGTAAACAGTGTCCTGCCAAATTATACTTTATTGCAAACCTTCCTTGCTGATGTCTGTTCGTATGCAGGTGCAATACCCAAAACATGAAAAGAGTTACAGAATGCGTACATTCTATTAGTAGGGAGAGCTGGTCCTTTTAGTGTCAGGATTTGTGACATTTGTTTAGCATTTCTGTCCATGTGTGAATCACACATAGTTTTGACACATTTTTACAGAGCACTTAGTTTTGGCACATTTTACAGAGCATTATCAGCAGCAAAAGGATCTGCCATTTATATGTAGAGTTAGGCCTATGTCACTTTAAGGGTTTCTCAGGGAGCATCATTGAGTTAATTTGTGGTCTGTTTGAAGTTAACTGGGATATAATGTGTTTTTTGTTGTTGTTGGGAATGATTTTGCTAATTTGCAAGTGTACGGCTGAAGTGCCAAGTAGTGCAAGCATTAATTAGGAAAGACATTGGGCCTCATTCTGAGTCCGGCGGTAGCTGTGCCGGAAAAGCAGTAGGCTGCCGGCGGACCCGGAATGAATTACTGCCTCCAGACTTGCCGGACTTACTGGGGCATTACAGCCCCGGTTGTCCGGTAATTCCGGAGGCGGAATAACGTTACTCCCCATTAACATGGAGTCCCATAGGACTCCATGGGGATGTGGACCATGGAAACTCTGGCACCGTAATTAACGGTGCCAGTGTTTCCATTTCTGTCTGCAGGTGGGTGGCATTACTCTCACCAGGTCAGACCTGGTGGGAGTAAGGCCACACGCCAGCAGGAATTGTAGTGTGCCGGTCCGGAAACAACAGTGGCGGGTGGTTTACCGCCACCGTTGTTTCCTGGCCGGCAGGGTAATAATGAGGCCCATTGTTTATTTATTAGCATGATGGTCATCTGGGATGTAGAGGAGCAGGTGAACACATTATCCCTATATCCCGCCCCCTCATCGCCATCATACTGGAACAGTAGGAGAAGAGCCCTATACAGGACTTCATGTGTTATGCTTATACCGCATTGAGTGTACGAAAGATGATATGCACTCAGACAACCATAGCGAATGTATCCTTTCACTGAGAGAGTGTAAGGATGTCATGTGGAAGATTGTCAGCATGCACCACTTGACAACCTGTAGTGCTGAGTGAAGTCTGACGTGGGTAGAGTGATGTCATAAAGAAGCCATCAGGCTAATGACTCTCCAGAACAGGTATATCCTGGACTTAATTACAGCAATGGAAGGAGGCGTGTGTGCCAAGATCGGTCCTTCTTGCTGTCCATCCGCATAAAAAGATGGAAAATGAAGCTGATGATACAGCAGGAGATGACTGGTTCTCAATCCTATTGTCATGGATGCCAACCTGGCTGGCCACTGCTTTCAAAATACTTGGAGCAATACTCATGTTGGTATTACTAAGATTCTTATAAGGATCATCTTGGGAAAGTGCCAGAAGGCAGCCAAGAAAGCTATTGGGAAGAAGATACTGATTGATATAGATGCTGGAGCCAGTGAGAAGATACAAAATGAGGAAAGTACCTGTGAGAATATAAAGAAATGCACGCTTGAACCTCCAGGAATGAGGTTCTACTATCCCAAGTATAATACAAATATGTAGGAGGTTTGATATTATGTCCACCATCAGGAGTATGTTGCCACATGACCGGGAGTGTGGATGAACATATAAAGAATGCATGTCACATGAGGTGGGTGACAAAGACAAGGGTCCAAAAGAAACAACAATAAGAAAAGATGATAAAGGAGAATTAAGAGAATAATGTGATCGAGGACTTGACCAGAGGGGGAATGTAGAGGAGCAGATGGACGCATTATCCCTAACTCTCTCCCCCTCACTGACATGATACAGTAGGAGAAGAGACCTATACGAAACTCCATGTGTTATGCCTCTACCGCATTAAGTGTACGAAAGATGATGTGCGCTCAGACAACCATATCAAATGTAACTTTGCACTGAGAGAGTGGAAGGATGTTGTGCGGAAAGATGTCAGCACGCACCACTGGACATCAGGTAGTGCTGAGTGAAATCTGACATAGACAAGGTGATGTCATAAAGATGATATATACGGGGACACACCAAAACGACCTGAAAATATTGGAGAATGACAATGTAACTGAAGCAACAAGAGAAACATGTACGAAATGATAAAAAGTAAACATATACACAAAGACGAATGAAGTAACTTGCTGATTAATAAGTGTAAATACGCAGCAAGGCAAGCTTGCTGGGACAGATAGAAACTTGCTATAGAGGAAAATATAACTGCCATGATAGGAAATGGACGACGGTTTGTGCAAAGTTTCAATCCAATGGCTTGCTGTCACTTCAAAAATTCCTCTCATTGTAAGACTGAAAAACTTCTTCCTGCAAAACAATCTGAGCAGAATACCATTGTTACGCCATGTACACATAATACTCACTTAACATCTCCTGTCTATGATGTTTTTGATTCCAATTAGGATCCAAAACAATACAACTTTAAAAGATCTAAAGGTCATGTGGACTCCAACTCCCACAAAGCCTCAAGTACTGAAACAAGGAAGATGAGGAAGGAGTTAATGTGGATTGAAGGAAACCCCAAGCCAAACATGCAGACTAGTTATAATGAAAATCAGCTGCGCAGGACATATAAACTTGGGGAATACCTTCCGTTGAAAGGTGGAGACGAGAGATGCAGAGCAGGCAGAGCGGGAAACAGAATTGATGATAGGCGCAGATGCACAGTAATGGACCATGCTAAGAGAGGCAGGCGCTTCCAAGCAACCGTTTGTATGCCTGACTTGGAAAAACACAACGGGTGCTGTCCGGACCACTGTACCAACGGTAATAGCAGCGACTCTGCTTGGGACGCGATCTGCTGGAACAGCAGCAGTTCTTCAGGCGGGAGAACGCATAGGTGGCAACGGAACGGTATCAGGTAATAATATCCCCATATATATGGTCGCCGTAATAATATTGCCGGGAAAATGTTGTGGTGATATTATTTGGGTGACCATATATATGGGGACAGGGGCAAAAAAAAAAAATAATACGTTTGGGGGTTGCGGGGGTGTCCCCCGCATGTTCCATGCAATAATGTCGCCACAAAAAATGCCCATTTTTCGGCAATATTTTTGCATGGCAAGATTGTTGTGGCGACATTATTACATGGAACCAACGGAACTGGGTGAGGTCTGCAGTGAAGATGTCGCAACACAAATCAGAAATGCCAGCAAACACTGGTGAGTCTACCCATAGGTGTTGGAGACCCCGAAGACTGCCGACAGGCATATGGACAATTGGTCAATTAAAAAACTGTGTTTGAATACTGACCAAAAAAATTGGAAAGACAAGATTTAGTCCTCATATAAGAGAAGTCAATATGGGCAACATTGGAGTAAATATTGTCAGCTGCAAATGAACAGTAATGAAGAAGTTGAAAGGCAATATATGTACAAGTCTCTATGCATGGGATGTCAATTTGGGGGAAATTGGAACACAAACAGACATAACTTGTACAACTCTTCAAATATGAGTATAAAAAGTGAAGGAATACATTGTAAGAGGTCCTGGTGAAATAAGCACATCAGGCAGTGAGCCTATTGGAGAAACATACATGACAGATGTGTGTACCAGGGGTCCTGCAACACCCACATTGGAATTACTAGCAAAGGAGTATACTAGTTGATCCATTTTTTAATATGTTGAAGAGAACTTTGTAAGAAGTGCTGGTGAAAGAAGCACATCAGGCAGTGAACATTTGGGAGAAAAATACCTGGCAGGTGAGTATACCAGGAAAACTTCCTCAAGAAGTGTTCAATGAAACAGATATTTCTGCTAACTCTTGATAACTCATTGTTTGAAAAGACATGTACTGCTTTTTTGCCATCCTTTAAGAGTTGTTGTGAAAATGAAACACTTTTGTGATTCTACAAAAGACACTTTTTGTTATTTTTAAGATAGCATTGTATGAAGAGAGACATTTATTCTTCAAAAGACATTTTTGCCATCCTGAAGTAAGGCGAATGAGACATTTCTGCTGCTCTTAAGGAATCAGTGTTTGAAAAGGACACTTTTGGTATTCTACCTGAAACAATCTAGGGGAAGGAAACCACTTTCTGGATTCATTCATGGACTTTTTGCTAAATCAATACATAGACATTTTACCTTACACCTTTGATTGTTTGTTTTAGTGCGAGGGTCAGATACGTTTTGGACACAAGGACAGTTTGCATCATTTTGATGACGAGACACAGACTGATTTTTAGTTTTAGTTTCCTCAAAATGGAAACTCGCTTTAGGATAGGGACGGAAATGCCTTTATACAACCCCTTTACTTTAATAAAGATGTCTGTTGTTGAAAATATTGCAACTTTATGTCTTACTCTCATTTCTGATCCCTCACAGTACTGACTTCACTGTACAAACTTGCTTCAGGATTAGGTCATCTCTGGGGCATGATATGATATAATATGGCATTTATAACATGCCTGTACATAAGTGTTTCTAGCTGTGACAAGGCAAGGAGGGGGAAACAAAGAGAGGACAAAACAATGATATTACTAGGCCTTGTGTCATTCAGTTCATGCAAGTGCGCAAAGAGGGAGGTGAAAAGTGCCAGGGGGGGATGGGAAGGGAGAAGTGCAGGTAACTCAATCAGTGCAGCCACCGTCTGGCTCATAAGCACAGGGGAGGGGACTGTAGGGTTGCAGGTACAGACCCTTAAGTGCAGGGGGAGCCCGGAGGCAGTGCAAGGTCAACTGGACATGCAGGAGTCTGGGCCCGAGATCAGAGCGTAGCCAGGTGACCAGTGCGAGGGCAGTCATGGACATCAGCAGGGGAGAGGAAGAGGAAAAGTGGAAGTGAAAAGGAAGGTCTTGAGCTGCTTCCAGAACCAGTGGTGGTTCTGCTCAAGTTTGAGAGAGGCAGTGAGGCTGTTCTAGAGGGAGGCCCCAGCCGAGGAGAGAGATCTGCCCCTGACTCTCTGCTTGGAGAAGTTTCTGACCCTCAGAGATTTGGAGGTAGAAGATCAGAGAGCTTGAGAAGGAAGATGCACATCATGAAGCTGTAATGGCTCATGGGAAAAGGTCTTTGTAGCAACAGAAGTACCGATAATGTTGTCCAATCAAAATTGAGTATTTTTTGCTGACTGCACAATTAGGTCACCTATAGGGTTTGCATTTAAATGATCATGGGTAGGTTACTGAACAATGGTATTGGGTTGTAGATTGTGTTTAAATTGTTGCATAGCGACCAGCCAATGGGGAGTGGGGGATTAACATGAACTTGATATGTGTACTAAAAAATGTTGTTTTGTGGTTTTTCCCTATAAAAACCGTAAACTAATATGGATGTGTCAAGAGCGTTTCCAGTTTTTTCAGTTCTACAGAGCGAACTGACCCTCAGGCCTTATTTACATGTAATACACCTGTTTTTCTTGAAAAACATGCACTCTATTACTGTTTCTTTATATTGTTTTTTTCCTATTGGTTTTTGGGCCTACCATACACATTCTAGAGCCAGAATAAAATCCAGAGTATTAAGGAGTGCATCACAAAGTTTTTGCTGGCATGAACGTGCCGCATTCCTGGAAAAGGTAATAACTTACACAAGTATTCGCCATATTTACCAAAGTGTTTCTACTTTATTTTCAAAACATGTCACACATTTTCAAAACATTTAAATTAGCTTTCAATTTGACTACCAAAGTGACATATGGGTCCCTTTCTTGTTGAACATTAGGTAACCTACTCAAACTCTGATGATGGCAGAAGAGGAATAAACATGGTTGAGCTTACATGCATTCTCAAGAAAAAGGGGATGAGATCGAACAGTTGGAATGGGCATAATCCTCTCGGTGGCAGGAAGAACACTGATGTTCATATGACTGACTGCTTCTGTAATGCTGTAAACAACTAAACAACAATGATATTGATGTTGCCCACAGCAATTCCACTGATTACAATTAAGGCAAAGCCTTCCATCCATCGTGTTTTGGTTACCTCCCTAAGTGATAGACCATAGACCTTGATGTGGTTCCATTGCTCAGTGTGCAACAGGGAAGAAAGCTGCACCTTACTGATGAGCCTCGAGCTGTTGAAACATGCCTCAGGTTGCATATGTCTGGGGCAGAGGGGAAGTGGCCTAAATTGCACAGGACCCATTGATGGCAGAACAACATATGGTTGGTCCAATTCTGTAATGCAACAAACATGCTAAAAGAAATGTGTCATGGAAGACTGCACATTGGTTATGATTAATGCAACATTGTAAAATCAAACTGAAAAACAAGGTGAGGCAATTCAAATGCTGGTAGCCACCCACCAATTATTGGTATTCACAAACATTTCCAAACGTTTTCCAAATACTTTTACACAACTAAATTACACCTAAGTGGTGTAGCTCTAACAAAAGTTGCGAAAACTGAACCAAATGCTGTCACGTTAGTAGCATATGTGTAGGTCATGAAAACAACATGGGGATATTAGTATTTTTAAAATCAATTTTCTTCCACTTATGCAGACCTGCATTACATTCATACTTTTCCTATGAAATTTAAATGGAAAAGTCTTCTTTTTATTTGGGAAAGAATTGTCCAGACTGGGTATTGTATTACTCATTTCACTCTGTGACCACCACCTGATGAAGAAGTCTAAGGAACTGTGAAAGCTAAAGCATTGTACTGCCACATCACAATATGTACTTTGTAATTTGAGGCATAGCAAAACTTGACTTTTGCATAAACTCAATTTTATTTATTTTATTGTATTGCATTTGTTGTACGCCCAAACCCTGGGATATCACGGCGTAATTATACAGTTATTTATTTTATTTTTTATAATGTTTATTGGTTAATTAACTTTCGCCCTTTAACATAAACCTAAGTATAGATCCATCACATTCTTTCTTCGAATGACGCACTTTACTTATATCTCCCCGATTCAGTTCATACTTTCCCCTTTTCTCAGAGGGGTCACATGCTTAGGGGTGAACTCCCAGGGTCAGGATTTCTCAGCAAAGTCTTAACAAATCTTAGGGCATCAATTGTCCGAACCAATCTCTTTGCCGTTAGAATAGATTCCCATAATTGCTCTTCCTCATTAAAACCACTGTCTTGAGCCTGCATCTCCATTGCCTTTTCCCTTAACTCCTTTAAGGAGGGACAATTCAGCATCAAGTGTCTGATTGTTTCAACTGAATTCGCCTCCTTGCTGTGTCAGCAGATAGCTTTGTCCAGTGGAATTTGCTTCCTTCGTAGCAACACTTCTCTCGATGCCAGGATGTGAAGCCTACATCGTAGCAGCAAGTCTCTGTAATGGGCCGAAGGGAATTTTACCAAGTATAGAGGTAATGAATTTACTTTCTTATGTTCCCATATAATGTTATAGCATAATTTGCTTCACCTCTTTAGTTCAGTGGTTTCAATCTAGTCTTTTTCCTAGAGCTTTTTCTTAACATGATCAGGATTTCCTTTAAGAGTGTGAAGGTCAATGTTAGAATTATCTAAGATTTCTTTGCATTGATCCTTCCACCTCTGAAGGTTCTTATCCTTTTTTATTACCAAGCCCATTCATATCTCGAAGGGACCAGGTGGAGAGTCTAGCACACATTTCCTATAGGGGGAGATGGTTTTTCACAAGACTACCGATGGTAATGACTGCAGTCTCAGCTCGTGTCTGATTAAAGCTGCTGGTTGTGAGTTTGGCAGTCTCAAAGTTTTCCTCCAAAAGTAGCCTTCACATATCTCCCAGACTGTCTAAGAAAGATTAACCAATATACCATAATAACCATTATACATTTATACCTGGATTTAATCTTAGTAGTTACAGGTACAGTACAATGGAAATAGTAACATGTGTGAGATACAACAATGGAACATGAAAGAGAAAAAATGTGTTGCAAGGTGAGAGGTCTAGATGCAGGCTTGTTACTTGGATATGAATCTTAGTTACAGGGTTGATTGTTCTTATAGTCACATGTAGAATTAATATTTCCACCGTGTGTAACAGTCACTGTAGTTGACAACAGGAGTAGTCTAAGCTAGGCAGTGGATAGCTGATGTATTGCTATATGTCTGATGAGTCATTAGTATTTGTTAACTAGCCAGGTTTTGAGGGCTCATTGCTAATATGGTTTGGGAGTGAGTTCCAGATTCTGGTGGCTGCTACGGGGAAGCTGGAGTTGCCTGTTCTAGAGTTCTTGAATCTCGGGATGTGTAGGAGTGTGTTGGTACTGGATCTAAGAGTTCTGGTAGCGATTTTACAGTTAGTGCTTTTATTGAGGCAGTTGGGTGCGTTGCCTGTGACACATTTATGTGTGAGAGTGAGGGTTTGTGGAGAATCCTAGCTTGAATAGGCAGCCAATGTGCCTCCCTTCTGTGTTGAGATATGTGTCCCCTTTTTTATACCTAGTGCTGCTCTTAATGCTTTGTTCTGAAGAATGATCAATCTTGGCAAGTATGAGGGCTCTGGCGAGAGTGATGCAATTGTGTTGTGTAAGGAAGGGTCGACTCAACGCAATGAGTTTGGCAGTGTATGGTGTATGTGATGAGAGGGTACTGATATGTTTACTCATAGTTAGACTAGAATCCAGGTAGACCCCTAAGGTTTTTACTTGACTGGAGATGGAGATGGGGGTGCCATCAATGGCTGTGGCTGTGTATTGTGGGTAAAGTTTGGCTAGTCTTGTTGGGGCACCTACTATCAGAATCTCTGTTTTTTCACCATTTAAACAGTGGCTGTTTGCCGCCATCCAGTTGTGGGTGATGGAATACATTTTGTTCACAAGGATAGTATCCTGTTCGCAGTTGCCTGAGATAGGGATTAGTATTTGTATATCGTCAGCGAAGTTGGTGTATATTACTCCCATTGCATCTAGAGCTGCAAAAAGTAGTTTCGTATATGCATTGTAAAGGATTGGGGATAGGCATGAACCTTGAGGAACTCCCAGCGGGACCAGGATGGGGTCTGCTGAAATGTCTCCTATGGCTACTCTGGAGGTGTGGTCAGAGAGGAACAAATTAATCCAAGTGGTAACTTCCTTGGAGAAGTGAAGTTATTTGCTATAGTTAGGCAGCGTTTGCTGTGATCAACTAAATCGAATGCTGCAGAGAGGTCAAGTAACAGCAGGATGAGATTGAACTTGGGTGTAGGCAATTAAATCTATGATTTTGAGAAGGAAAGGTACCGTAGTGATTGGTCTATAGTTTATGGAGATGTTGGGATCTAAAGATGGGTTCTTGAGGAGAGGGGTAACCCACTCTTCTTTGCTATTAGGTGGGATAGAATTAGAGGCCAAGGAGGCATTGACAAAGTTAGTAATGGTTGGTGCTAGGGTGGGGGCACAGTCATTAACTAGTTTTGCGGGGAAGCTGTCTCCTTTACAGTTGGATGGGTTAAGAGTGGCTATCTTTTGTAGTACTTGGCCTATGGATACAGGGGTGAAATGGAATTCCGCTATGTTAGTTGTCGGATCCATGAGTGGTGGCGGGGCCGGTTCTGGCTCTGAGGTGATACCTAGTATTTTCATTTGTGAGTCAATTTTATTTTGTAAGGTATTTATTTTAGCGGCAAGTGCATCTTGGATAGTGGTACACCAAGCTTTGCTTATAATGTCTGTACTAGGTGGGATGATGGGTGTTTCCAGTTCTTTGATGATGGCGACTAGCTCTTTGCTACTGGAGGTGGCATTAGTGATACACAGATTCAATGAATTTGCTTTTTGTGTGTATATTTCCTCCTTATATGCTTTGGCTACTAGTTGGAGTTCTTTTTTGGAGTCATTGGTGGGGTTTTTTCTTAAGAGGTGTTCTATTGCTCTTTTTTTTCTTTCTGAGTCCAATGAGTTCATCGTTGAACCATATTTTGCTACGCTTCTGTTTAGGTCATTTAGATCTGAGAGGGCCTATATAATCAATAGCTGACTGTAAGCAAGAGTGATAATGTAGTGAGAGCTCATCAGGATTTGGACCTGATGGAGGTTGGGTATTGATTAACTTATTGAGCAGTGGAGTAAAATTAGAAACACTGAGAAACACACACTTCTCACACTTCAGGCAGGGTTCACACCCCAAAAAAGTACAGAAAGCATGACACTCTTCATATGAGAACAGACATTGAAGAGATTACAATTTAACACCCAAAAAGTTCCATCCTATTAGATATCTCTGCAGCATAATACACGGTTGATCTTGTGCTTCTCCTAAAAATACCTGAAGCCCTAATGGACATACATGGCACAGCCTTAAACTGGATATCATCTTTTCTTTTGGAGTATTCTGCACAGGTGTAACAGGTAGACCCACTAACTTTCCAATATGAAGAGGTCCACCTGAAGGATCTATACTCTCCCCATGGCTCTTCAATGATTATGCCAAACCCATAGCTACCTTAATCAAGTCATCCTTTCTCAAGTACCAGCTCTACGCTGACGAAGCTCAGAAAACTTCCCTCAAACTTAATTTTAACCCTCTCATGTGGCGTCATCTTTAGTTATCTTATCTTTGATTTCTGTTGAAAATTAGTAGATGTCTCAGAATCTTCTTGTAAACATCGACAGGAGTTTGGTACTATCTGTCTCACCCCGCCCTTACAAAAGAGTGTATGGCATGATCGTTGGGAAATGAGTTAGTGTGATCCCAGTTCAACATTGGGTCAATAGGGTATTGTGTGATGTTTGTTGAATACATTTTCTGACTTTGGTACTGTTCTTCTGGTAGCAACTAAGTTGCTTAAAATTTCATTATCGTTGTTTTTTTTCATTCTTGCAAAACACTTATATGGTGAACTTTTCTGAATTTATCGGCGGGATACCACCATACTTATAATGAGGCCGAATATCCCTATTGCCACAATCTAAAATAATGGATCATTGAGGCATCAACACCATACCTTAATTAAGCAATGAGCCCCGAACCGGGTTGGGGGAGTCCTTACCACCTCAGGTCATAATTACAGGCCTGACACGTCTTCGCTGCTGATAACAGGTGAGCAGTTCTCAGCAGTACCCAGGCTCTACTGTAGAAGCTGGCCAGAAAGCCTTGCACAAAATCTGCTTCTAGTTGGGTAAAACCGATGTGGCCTGCCAGCTAAAATAACATTTATGGAATGATCGATCATGTGCGTCAGCCTAGCCTAGGTCACCATTGTATTTTGTTGAATGAGGTACCACATGACCACATGACTAATTTTCGACACACCGGGACAGATTCTGAAATCTAAGCTGAAGGTCACCCACCTGTGCCTTTTGGAAGCGGCAAAGGGGGAGGGTCAAATCATGACCCTGCCATGATTATTTCATGTGTAACAGCCGCGGTTTAAACTGCGGCTGTCATGCTTTCAAAAGGAAAGTCCTCCATTGAGAGCTCATAAGGTTGTGTTTGATGCTTTTTAAGGGATATATCAATTGCCAGCCCTTCTCCTGTCTTATGTGCCTGGTGTCTGCTTGCTTGGGGCTTTCCCGGCTTTCTGTACCTTAGATGTACCTGGAGCAACGTTGGTGGTTCCAGAGATCTCTACTGGGCTTCATAAAGGGATAACCTGCATTTTCTTTTTAATTTGTGGAAAATAATGAGGATATTGATTCCAAGCCATGCCGATCATTCTGTTACTCCCCAATTCAGACTCCCATGTGACTCCATTAGGGGTGGTATTTACTGCACGTGGTAATTACCGCATGTGGTAAGACTTTGTGTATAAGTAGTTGCATCCACACAAAAGCAGGCATTAAAAAGAGTGTTGGTAATGAAACTCATAGTTTGACGGTGTGGTAAAAGACCCAGAAGTGATTGTTACTGGATATATTAACACTACAATCAAACTCGTAATTAGGCGATTTGTGTTTTCTAGGACCAAAACTGCTTACCTTGTATATATTGAATTATAAAATATTCAAAGTATGGATTTGCCTGCAAAGCATTTTATTCAGGATGATAACCATGTTGTCCTGAATCTTGTCTGACTCAACTTCGCTCCTAAAAGGTAGTCCTTGATGTCTTGGCTGCTGCTAAGAGTTGGGCAGTACCGAGGCTCTACTATAGAAGCTGACGATCAAGGCTTGCACAAAATCCCCTTCTAGTTGGGTGAAACCGCTGTGGCCTGCCAGCTAAAGTAACCTTTATGGAACTGATCGATCATGTGTCGGCCTAGCCTAGGTCAGCATTGTATTTTGTTGAATGAGGCACCACATGACTATTTTTGGACACACTGGGCCATATTCTGAAAACTTGTTTTGCCGCAAGTGTTGAGATGGGCCAGCAGGTCCATTATCAAAGGGCATCTGGCTTGGTGCATTTTAGAAGTGCACACTAAAATGCCCTTTTTTACCCCTTTGTATTTTTGCGCATATCAGGGGGCATATCCCGAATACACAAATGGGACGTGCTTTTCGATGCCCTTAAATGAAGATCATCCCCCTTTGCCTGTTGGGAATGGTTCAGGAGGAGGTGCACACCGTGACCTTGACATCATTATTTTATGTATAACAGCAGCGGTTTAAACTGTGGCTGTCACGCTTGTATTTCCATCTCTGCCTAATTTAGCTACTGTTAAATCTAAAACTAAATTACAGTTGCCACCAGCCCACGCCAAAACACATCAATGGCCAGACTTCGCACAGCAAAAATTACCCAAGTGCAAAAAAGAATTTTTTTTGATGCATCTTTGCATCAGGGCAAAGTTTGCCCTAGTGCTAATACCGTTTCGTATTTGTCCTGATGCTTTTAATATGCCAAACTGCCCTTGTCATGGTGGTGTAGTTTTCTAGTGTGTGCCACTGTTTTTAAAAATAGGGCAAACTTTGCCCTAGTGCTAATACCGTGCAACTTTGCCCTTGCATTGGTGCAAAGTTTCTGTAATGTGGCCCCTGATCGTTAAAGCCTTCAGGCAACCTATTAGTGTCCCCATGCATTGGGTTCACATGGATCAGATCGAAGTTTACAGAAGTTGTATAAAGATTGTGGGTATGATCTGTATCGATTTTGATGAATGCTGCACATGCGAAATGGGGAGAGCTTTAGGTGCTCAGGGAATTTGTCTACCAACGCTGCATAGTGCTTTTTATAGTGGGTATGAAACCCTGGTGCCTAGAGCCACTTTGTACCTAAGCAGTGAGATAATCAAATGCTGCTTCAATAGAGAAAAACTAAAACCAACACGTGATGGATGGACGTTTTGTGAATGTCTCACTACTCCTGGCTTTGCTGTGGGCAACATATTTTACCTTTGTTTTCTAACCTATCTGTAGGATTACAGGGAAGGTGCTGTCATATGCAAATCATTCACGTGACTGCAACCCTTGAGAGCAGACCAGCCCGAACAGCTATGGAAAAACCTCTCTGTTCAGATGGCTTTTCAGAATCAGACCTGTGGACAGATTGGGAGATGCCAGTGTATTCTGATGAACAGGGAGAGACACTGAGGTCTAGCCAAACTCTATCTGGGTAGCACAACTGAACTGCAAGGCTTAGAATTAGGAGGGTGTGAGAGTGGCAAAGGGTTCAGCTGAGCACACACAGTGCACTCTTGATCATACAGAATTTATAAAAATACAGTCATTTATTTAGGCCTTAGACAACTCTTATCAATGAATAACCACAGCTAAGTATCTCACTAAAACATGTACTACTAATGCATACAAATCCACCTGGGAGTGCTCCGCTAATAGCACTAACACTTCACTTTTAAATATAGTTTGAATCACTTTTCAGTATAGTCTAAAGAGCAAGTTGAAGATTGGTAAATGTAGCGTCCACAAGAGGGGGGCGCACATACCAGCTATGAAAATGACGCAGTGACATAAGAGTGGTGTGTAGGATGATGTCATGATGCATGTACAATATACCTACTGCATCACACAGCAGGGAACAGGGTGCTGTGCAGGAGAATACCCAAACGACAACACACAATGTAGATGTGGTCCCGAGGTAGAGATAAATAGGGAGGTGAGAGCACAGTGATTGTGAAGAATAATCACATGTGTAGAAGGAATAGTATATGTGTTTGTATTTTGTTTTTATTTTTTAGAGCACCTCTGTGCAGGTTTGTTGGCACATATGTACATAGGGTTTGTTTCATTAGTGTTTAATTTTATAAGTATAGGGGGAACATAATTGGTTCTTTGAGGTTTTATATTGTTTTTTAAAACACATGATGGTGAGCACATTTATATTATTCTATCGAGATAGGTAGTGGTAGCAGTAAACTAGGAGTCCACAGCTCAGCCATGTTTTGTAGGCAACAATTGGGAAAAGCAGTCCACTAGCCAACGCAGATTTAAAGGCTGTGTTGTACAATTTGCAAACTGAGTAGTTTGTTGTTTGTTTTTTTATTTATTTCTAATGTGAACCAAACCCAATGGTAACAGGACGCAACAGTACGGTCAGGTGAAGCAGAGTTAGTAAGGGAAGGATTTTCTTAGGAAAAATACAATCCAGCTGAAGCATATTCATGTGTGTTATTGAGATTTTGTGGTTTTTCCTCATAACACTTTTCACTGTAGTGGGCGGAGTTTGCGAGCTTATCAACCAGTTCAGTTTACAGGACTGCCTAAAATGCTTTTCTGCATGTGTGTTTTTTCCTGCAAGGTGTCATTATTCTGTGGAGTACTGTTTTGACCTTTTTTCAGATTACTTATGTAAGTAGTCCCTCTTTACAAAGGGAATAAAGAAACAGAACCAGGGGAGTAATCAATACTAGGAGAACTAGTAGGTTTAGAATAAAGAAGTTAGCAAACATCATACAATCCCTTGGAATTTAGGTTCTAACCTTATGTATTCCATACCTAGTAAGAAACAATGATGGAGCCTACTGCCCTTAGAGTTACAGATCCCAATAAAAGTATTTTCAGGAGACTAGGAGTCTCTTTAGGAAGATTGCACATCTGTTGGCTACAGCCAACAAGCAGTTGTATGTGGTCCAAAGTTTAGGGAAAACAAAAACAAAGTCTTAGAAAGACCCTCTCCCAATCCAACCACCCTAGAGAAAGCACAGGGGATGATATCAGGCCAGAATACCACCATTCAAAGCTATGCAAGAGAGAGATAGGGCTATTACTTTACGTCCATAGAACACTATGGTGATGTGGGGGGTCAAAACAGGTATGTTTACTCAACCCCTGTACTTCAACTAACTGAGGGACCACTGTCAGAGTTCTTAACATTTCTGGGCCATCTGGGTTTGTGTCTTTGAAGTGGGAGAATGGAAGAACAGGCTCCCGCCCTTCCCCTCTCGCGCTTGGCCTAGAGGATCACTGCCTAGAAACCCGCCACGAGAGGAGTTTGCCTATCTACCAGACGACCAAATACCCTGGTACAGGAACATACGGATGTGCCCACCTACCTGCCCAGCAGCCCGCCCTGTCCATGCCGACACCTGCGACATGGATCAACTCGACTAAACCTACACGTCGTTAGAGATGCCATGACGACCTAGCCAACGGTCAGCACACCTGTGCAAACATGCACACCGGACACTCCCACACCAATCCACACGAAGAACATACTCAGTGCTATGACGTAGGCGACAGACATACCCACGGACGTGCATCTTTATTATTTTCCACATAGGCTCTCAAAATGCAGAAACGCAAGACGCATAATGAACTTATCTAAAAAGGCTTGCTCACGCTTCTTCTAAGAACCATGTACCATAATGAAGAATATAACGGAGACACGATACTGAGGATAGAGCAATATGATACCGTAACCTAAAGCGCTCTGCATCAAACGGTTCCACCTATGCACCAGGCCCAAGTAGGCCGCAAGCAAAAGCTTCCATGAACATTGAATGAGCAAGAGCTCGGTTGCTGACCCTGCAGAATGAGCCCGGCGAAAGCACACCGCCATGGGCACGATGTTGCAATCTCGCACGCCGCAAGCCGACGCCAAGGTCGCACCTGCAAGATAAACCAGGCACACAGTGGGAAAAACAATATGAATTGTGCTGAATTTTGCCTCAAACACGGTCCCACCTCACGTGATAAAGCCAAACCTGACAGGATGCCAAGCCCAGGAGGAAGGAGATGCCTGAATCCCACGTTTCAAGACACAGGAAGATACAATTAAAAGACTCATTGGACATCTGCAGCAGTGGGAGTAGTCGACCTCCCAACATATGAATAAATCCTCACATTGTTTACACCTACCCATAGTAAAACATTGTTGCAAATGACAGGTGCACCGCGAGCTGGGAACAGCGATAGTCTCAGACTGGGAGGCTCGCGAGCGGACCAATCAGAACATGGGGCTCTTATCACTGACGCCATTAACATTGACCAATCCTCAGAGGTCTTCATGTAACAATTTTCATGTATCAAATTGAAGGGACAGCCCAAGTATACCACCTGACTAACCCTCAACCACTAACACCGTTCTCTATATGTATGCTATACTAACCCTACCACTCGAGTAACCAATCCAGAGTGGAAATAGGTTTTTTGCTAAACTTTCTAAGGTGACGCAAGTAGCGCGTCATACTAAGGTAAAAAGGGCCTGCGAGCCCCACGATTGTGTGTGTGTCAGGACGGACGCGTACGATCCTTGACCCATCCCTGCCGTTTTGTCTAATAAAAAGCAGAGTCACCTTGCTTCTTGCGTGTGTCTCATACTCTATCTCTTTTGGGATATACGGGAGGAGTTGGGGCCTCCCTGCCCGGAGGTCTACGGACGGCCTGGCCGTGCCCGGCAGAATTTCCCCCCGACAAGTTGGAGGCACTGCTGAGATCTGTTTAAGATCTGCTTTTTTATTTTTATTTTTTCCAGGTACTCCCGTTGCGAGGAGGCCCGGCGGCGCGGCCCCCTCTGCCGTTGCCCCCTTCTGAGGACTACAGGACCATTGCGGAACTGCGAGAAGACCGGACAGCGCAATCCGGATATTGGCCTTCGGGAGCCGGTTGAGAAGTATCCCGCCCGCGGTTGGCGAGTGTCCAGACGTGGTCCAGATGAGGGGAGGTGGCGAGCCGCTTGGAGGGGTGCACGCAGTCGAGCGGCCCCGCATCAAGAGAACTTGGTGAGTATGCCACGCACAACAAGCAATGCGAAATTGTGAGGGAGGGGGGAGGAATTAAATACGGGAGGTGGGAGGTGTTGTACAGGTGCGCGGCGAAGGTTTGACAATTTAGTGTAGGCAATGAAATGAATGGTAGCCGAACGAGTGCGAGAGCAGTCGGCTACGTTACGCGAGAGAGGGAGGTGGAGCACGAAAACATCACGTGCGGCCGCTCGTAGACACTGATTGGCCTAGGTCGCGACTACGTGTAAGGGTGTGTGTATGTGGTTTCCTACGATTTGGCATTTATTGATCAATGAGTAGATGAGGATCCCTATTGTTCGAGCAAGAAACTCGATAGGTAGATGACGTTTCCCTGTAGGCGGTAGCTAGTTAGTTGCCCAATACGGAAGATAATTGGCTGGTTAAGCCCTCCTGTCGAGGGGCGTATCACAAGCGAGGCGACGCAGTGTGCGCAGTCCGATTATATTATTGATTACCTTGTTCCAGGAGTGACAGGAAGACATCTGTGAGGATTAACGGGGGTAGATTGCAAGTGTATTTTGGACTTAAAGAATATATGAAGAACTTACCAGTAGTTCGAAGAGATCGGTGACGTCACCAGTAGGGCTTTCATAGGATATCCCGAGCACAAGGCATCTTTCTTTCTGAGAGTGGTGGGGAAGAGAACTGTGGTAAGGGAGTGGAAACGGAGATAAACGGTAATGAGTTGATCGGGGAAAGGCGAAACGGGGGACGTGGCTGCGCACGGAGAACGCCGGCCACGGCAAGTGTAGAAGAAGGAGGAGGAGCAAATGAAAATAGGACGACTGTATAAGAACGTCACAAGGGGTACGCAGCCGCAGGGGGCTATGTGCGCCTCGGCCGCAGGGGGCCGTAAGGGTGTTGTGTAAAGGAAGTGAAGCGCTACTATGTCATACGGGACAGGATCGGGAGGGTGGGGGAACACCCTCACTACCCCACTACAACACATATGTACAACACTGTCACCCCATAGGGAGAAACTGATCAAGTATAGCATAGAATGGACACAGGGGACGGACAACAAAATGATAACACCATGGCCGCCTAATGGTAGCTTCGATCCATATACCCAACATTCACTATTAAACCATCTGCATAATACATACAAAGGGAAGAAGTTGACACACCACGTGGAGGTGTTTAACTTATGGAGGATGTTCCAGGGGTCCCGACCAGGACCAAATGGAATGTTCACTGTGGGGGAAATACCGGAAGAAAAAGAGATTAAGGAGGAAGGAGAGAATGGGAAAAAGGGGAGTGAAGACCCAAAGAACACGGGGAACGGACAAGAGGGAGGAGAAAAGAATAATAACTCAAAAGAAAATGAAATAAAAAAGGAACAGAGCAACGATATACCCCTAGCAAAGGTAGTGAAAACAGAGGGAGGGGGGTTGTACCCTTTAAGAGAATTAGGATAAATAGAAAGAGGACAGTTAAGGGCGGCTGAGGGGTACTCGAACCCGGCATACAGCCCACCACCATATGTGGCTCATAGGAAGATGCCAGCAGGGGAGGGGAGGACTGGAGAAGAACAAACTGTGGAAATAGGACATGATGAGTGGGTAGCTGCGCAGATACTATTAAAATTACGAGGTTCATTAACAGGAGAAGAGAAGGAGGTAGTAAGGAAAATAGACGGGGATAATACCAGGGAGAGTGGAATGAGAGGGGAAGAGCTGTTACGACAAAAGGAAGAGATTTTGGAGGAACGACTAGCAGAGTTAAGGGATGAGCAGAATGAACTGATCAAACAGCTCGAGAGGGAGGAAAGAGAGAGAGAGAGGGAAAGGAAAGAAGGTAAGAACGAATTGGAAAAAATAAAGGAACGAACTGAGGAGCAAAGGAGAGAAGCTGAAAGGGTAAAAGCAGCAGCAGAAAGGGTATCAAGAGCAGTGTTACGAGATAGGAAAAGGGAAGAAGAAGAGAAAGAAAAAGAAATGGCAATGTGGAAGAAGAGATTACTATCAGAAACGACTAAGAAATACGAAGAAGGGAGGGTGATAGAGAGTATATAGAAAGGGAGAGGGTGAGATGGGAAAGGAAGAAAGAGGATGAAAGGATATTGGAAAAGGTGAGTAGTGAAGTAATGGAGGAATTAAAAAGGAAAAGGGAGGAAATTGGTAGAGAGATGGAGGAGAAAAATGAAGGGGAAAGAGAAGATAGGAGAAGGGAGAGTGAAGTAAGGGGGTATGTATATAGAGACACAGAAGTAGCAACAACATCAGCGCAAAGGGGAGCGGTTGGTAAAGGAGAAAAGGGAGAACTGGACCTAATAGACTTAAAAACAGTAACAATCAAGGGGAAAAAGACAGAGTGGGGGCTGCCGTTTATGAATGACTTTTGTAGTGAGGAAGAAGAAGGAATGGAGAAGGAAGGAAGAAACAGTGAAAGGGAAAGCCTAGATAAACTATACACCACCCGGACCAATACAGACTCACCATGGATCTGTAGGAGAAAGGATGAACTGGAGAGAAGTGAGGAGGAAGAACAAGGAATAGCGGAAAGACAGACACATGAAGCCACACCATCACCATCACACCCTCTCCCATCCAATCCTACATGCTCAACCACCTCACGCTCATTACGTACAATCAAACTTGCGCCCTTCACAAACGAACTGACACCCTATGCAGGTCGGCTTAGAGACCTCCCTAGACGCAGGCAGGAAGGATGAATACACACGCCCACATTAAATACAGGAAATGATGGAAGAAGGGGAAAAGATGGAGAAGAAAGAGTTACGAGCAGGGGAAATACGGACGAAATTGACGATGTAGGAGAGAGGGAAGAAGAGGAGGGGTGTGAGGACTCGATTTTATGGAACCCAAGGGGTAAAACGAGACACAACTTAATGCCACTTCTGGAGAGTGGAGGGGTTAGACCACAGTACGTCCCTTGGAAGCATACAGACAAAGAGAATATAAAGTGCAGGCTCCCATCATTAAGTGGAGGTGCGGGTAAATGGATATATGAAATGGAAAAACACACCGCAGGACAGAAACTGGCAGTGGGAGATGTAAAGGGCCTTCTAATATCGATATTAGGGGATGCAGCGGATGACATTTGGAAGAAAGCGGGATTCCCTGGGGTAACAATAGCAAACACATCGCACGATGGGGCACCATACGCAAACTGCAGACATGCACTATGGCAGGCACTGAGGGTACAGTACCCAGACACATCAGACATAGGAGCAATTACCTCACGCAAGATGCGTGAGAACAAAGATCCTGTTGATTATATCCAGGAAATCCAAGAGAAGTGGCGCATGGAAACTAGAGAACAATGGGACAAAACACCAGCAATATTTTATCATATACTAGTACAAGGGCTCCCAGAAGGAGTTCAGAAACAACTGAAGAAAGTAGTGGGAATGGAAGCAAAAGCATGGCCAGAAATACAACTGACAATAGTGCATCATTGCAGGACATGGCAAGGAAAAATGAAACAAAAGGAAGAGGACAGGAAAACGGAAGAGGCTAAACTAGTACAGAAAAAACTTACTAAATACACAATGGAAGGGGCACTAATAACTACACCTACAACAATGACCCAAAGCCCCACACAAGTAGTGGCTGCACAAGATCCCTCCCAAATACCACCCTCACAGACTATAACACAACAGGTGCCCCCACTCCAACCATACACGACCAACATGGGAGGAGGATACTCAATGCCAGGAGCTGGGTATTATAATTACAACAGGGGAAGAGGAGGAATTATGAGAGGGAGAGGATACGGATATAACACACAACAGCAGGTGGGAGGACTTAGAAATTCCTACCCCACCGGGCAACCAGTATACCAGGACAACACAGGAAGCTTTCCATGGCAGAGTAGGGAACCACCGGTGTGTTGGAGTTGTGGATTAGTAGGGCACATGTCACGCACGTGTAGAGTAAGACCAGGAACACCATCATGGGCGAACAGGGACAACCAAGGCCCACACAGGAACAGCAGGGCATACAGCAACAGCAGACGTTGCAACAGGGAAATGAACAGCAACAACTAATAACACAACAACAGCCACAGACATATTCACTGCCACAACAACAGGTAGCGATAACACAACAACCCCAAGCACAACAAACACAACTGGGTAGGGTGACGGTCCTGGGACACAACCCTTACACAGGAAATGGTCAATCGTTGTACCCTCAATAGGACAGCCCACAGACGGCCTTGGTGTGTCCCATCCTGTCGGTAACACCTAATAGTGCGGAGGAACCATGCATAGAGGTAACGATAGGTGACAAAAAATTATCATTCCTTGTTGACACCGGGGCGACCCGGTCTTGCATAAGGGAAGGTAAATTTAAGATGTCGGGCGAAGCCATGAACACCCAAGGATTCTCTGGGGCTAGAGGGTTGGTTCCTTTTACTGATAACATTCCCTTATCTATAGGAGATTATGACATGTCAGTCCCACTTATTTGTTCAGACCAGAAACACCAGTCAATGAACCAGAAGGAAAGGTGGTTCCAGTGGACATTGAGAGCATTATAGCAACAGCTGATTACATTGCTGTACATGCCCAAGACAGAGAAGGAAGAGCATGGAGGGCAGTGATAGCACTAGCAGAAGGATGTAGACTCACCCAGGTGTCAGATGAGGAGCTGTTCTCAGAAGAAAAGGAGGAAGGTGAAATGGTGTTTATGATGAGTGTGGAAATATGGCTAATAGTGGCGTACAAACAAGTGGCACAGAAAATTGCAATGGCACTTGAGGCACCCACATCCACCCCAGTTCCCTTCTTTGAGGAGGATATGACAAAAGTACCCACATCATTATGGACTACTAGCCCCTATGACGTGGGGTGCATAAAAAGTATAGGGGGAGTAAGGATAACATTGAAAAAAGGTGCAATACTCCCCAGAGTGAAACAGTACCCACTATCAAAAGAGGCAGATGAGGGCATATATGAAACCATAACGGCCCTTATAGATAATGGCATACTGGTCCCCTCAGAATCACCATGTAACACGGCTGTATACCCAGTGCGCAAGGCTAGAGGGGGGTCTTGGCGCTTCATACAGGATCTCAGGCCCTTGAACAACATAGTAGAAGCAGAATACCCCATAGCCGCAAACCCGGCCACAATATTGTGTGGCATTCCAGCAGAAGCATCACGATTTACAGTGATCGACCTTAAAAATGCTTTTTTCTCAATACCATTGCACCCAGACTCACAAGATCTGACAAGCTTCACTTACAGAAACACAAAGTGGAAACACACCAGATTGCCACAAGGGTACTGCGAATCACCCTCAATCTTCAACAGAGTAATACAGATGGATTTGGGTAACATTGAAGTGGAAAGCACAGTCTTGGAGTATGTCGACGACATAATAATTTGCAGTACAAACGAAAGAACATGCAGAGAGGACTCATTAAAGATGCTGACAATATTGGCTGAAAAAGGTTACAAGGTAGACATGGAAAAGTTACAGTACTGTCAAGAACAGGTACTTTACATTGGTCAGCTCATATCCCAACATGGAAGAAAGATTGCATCACAAAGAGCACAGGCCATTTCAAAAACGCCAGTGCCACAAACAGTGAGGGAACTGCAGCAGTTCCTGGGTCTGTGCAACTACTGTAGAGCATGGGTATTTGATTACAGCTCATACATAGGACCCCTGCTTGAGGCGTTAAAGGAAGCTAATAAAGGGGAGAAAAAGTTGGGGTGGACAATGGAAATGAAAGAGGCTTTTGATGAACTGAAAGATGCGATATCAACTGCTCCGGTACTGGCAACCCCAGACTATGAGCGACAATTCTTTATATTTTCACATTGCGACTCAGCAGTAATGAAAGCAGTGTTGGCTCAAAAAACAAGCATGGGCTACAAACCAGTAGCATTTTACAGCGGCCACTTAGATCCTGTGATGTTAGGTCATTTCCCTTGCGAACAAGGTCTCGCCGCAGCTGCTTTTGCGGTAGAGAAAGCATCAGCAATCACCATGGGGTGCCCAACTACACTGTTTGTGGAACATGCACTATTTGCAATATTGAATAAACCTAAGTCCACCCTAACCACGCAAAGGGCATCAGGTTATGAGATCATCTTATCCAGAGCTGAACTATCAATTGTTACATGTAGCACGGTCAACCCTGCAAGGTTCCTAGCAGAAGTAATTGAGGAAGGAGATTATGCCCACGATTGTACGTAAATATCTGAAATGAACTCATGTACTAGAAAGATTGAAGAAAACGCACTAGAGGGACGTGAGCTCCTGTTCATTGATGGGTCATCAACTATCGACCAAAGGGATGGTATAAGGAGGACTGGGGCAGCAGTGGTAAAAATGATGGAGGTACCGGTGTGTGTGGCAATGAAATGTGTACAACTACCACAGCATTATTCCGCTCAAGCAGCAGAATTAATTGCACTAATCTTGGCGTTGAAGGAAAGCTTTGACAAACGAGTGACCATATATTCCGACAGCGCATATGTTACGTCCACTGTCCACTCAGGGCTGTCGAAATGGAGAAGAAGAGGGTTTAGGAGAGCTGATGGCACTCCAGTGCAACATGCCCTCCTATTGGCTGAACTAATTGAAGCAATAAATGACCCCCAAGAATTAGCTTTGGTCAAATGCACCGCACACAACAATGGTGAAGACCACATTTCAAAAGGGAATGCAGCAGCAGACGCACATGCGAAGTATGCTGCATATTTTGGTGAGATATGGAACCCCCCAGAGTCAAAGAGAGGGAGAGGGAGGGGAATGGCTAAGGAGATGTTGATAAGAGAAGGGTACACCCATCTCCCAGCCACACAGATAATGGAGCTACAAGCGGCTGCACCAATGGCAGAAAAAGAAATATGGGTAAAAAGAGGATGCACAATGTCACCAACTGACACATTATGGCGCCAGGGTGACACTGGAAAGATTGTAATACCACTGGCACTATTGAACACCGCCCTGAGCCAACTACACCACCCAGCCCACACAGGCAAGGAAGTAATTGCAGCACGAATTAGGGAAGACTGGTTCTGCCCCGAGTTAAATTCTCATGTGTCAAATTTTATCAGCAATTGTCTCACATGTCAGCAGTTTACGGCCGGTCACACTCTGAAGGTGATAAGAGGTACTATACCCCCGCCAGAGGGACCCTTCCGACATCTCCAGATTGACTATGTTGATATGATCAACGTATGTCAAGGAAATAGGTATACGATTGTAGTAGTATGCCCATTCTCGAGTAGGATTGAAGCAGGGCCCTGTTCACACCCAGATGCATTCAGAGCAGCTAAATTCCTAGTGAGGGAGGTCTTCCCCAGGTGGGGAGTGTGCGAGGTACTGCGGTCAGATAATGGCCCACATTTCGCAAACGAAATGTTCCAGCACATCACATCCTTACTGAACATCAAGCATAAATTTGCATATGCATACCACCCACAGGCCAACGGTATATGTGAACGCCTGAATGGCCTATTAAAGGAGGCAATTGCAAAAATACAGCAAACAACAAAGAAGAGTTGGTTGTATTGCCTTCCACTAGCCCTATTTGAGCTAAGGAATAGACCAGGTTCCGACCACCACCTCACCCCTCACGAGGTGGTTACCGGACGTCAAATGCGCCTTCCCCTAATGCCAACATCAAGAGCATTTACCGACCACGAGAGTACTGCAAATGTCCTTGGTGATGAAATGTACCAATATGTGTCTTCTTTGATTACTAGTGTAGTGTTTGTGTCTCAACAGCTCGAGCGCACGCGGGGCGGGTCTAACAGCGATCAACAAGAAGACGCGGATAAAGAATTGGAAAAGGAAAGACTGTGCAAAGTTGCTAAAGGTGACCACGTACTACTTCGCAATTTCAACAGAAAGTGGAACAGCCCACGCTTCACTGGCCCCCATCTGGTAGAGGAGGTATCAACGAGAGCAGTAAAGCTACATGACAAACGTGCCTGGAACCACCTACACGACGTAAAGATCTACAAACTCCAGACCCGCCCCAGCGCCACCGACAGGGCCACTGGAAGAACAACAACAGCGTCACCAACGGAGGAAGAGACTTCTACCACAACTAACGGCCTAAGTGTCCCCATACCCTGCCACCCCTCAGATTCCCCAGAGACAACTACTAGAAAAGAAAAGGGTGATCCCCATACCGCCCACCCCATGGTTACACGATTAAAGAGTAAAGAGACTTCCACCAGTTGAGCACCAAACCCTCTGCCCATTGACCCCCTACCCACTGTAGTAATAACTGAACTGAAGGACATTGTCTTGCACATATACACATGTAAACACCTGAATGTTCTCTTTCTTTTCACTCGCACATGCAGGTACAGTGTATTATTGTACTACTAAGAAAGTAGATAACTAACCAATTCACTGCCCAGGAGTAATAATAATAATAATAATAATAATAATAATAATAATAATAATAATAATAATGTAGATGGTACCCTCAGACGATAATTACCTGGAAGAATTGTCACACCAATTTGTATATGAAATAAAAAGGCCAACGTACCTGGAAAGAAGGAGGGTACGTGTCTACTACACAGCATTCCTCTTGGCCATAGAACATTCAATGCCCCACCTCCAACCATACTTGCCTGCCCTAAGAGATAGATCGCTTAGATTGGCGTGGGAACAGCTCTTCGCCTGGGCACTGAATGACTACTTGATAGGGAAAGCTTAAAAACGACAACTAACACTAATAACAAGCATATTAAGAATTTTCAGGCGGGCAACTGTAACGTCGCAAGAATAAGCTGCCGGACTGCAGCAAGGTAGGAGCAAAATGCCGGTGAAATTAGCATCTGTAATAAAATTGATAGGGATTTTAATGATCACCGGGTTCTTGGCTGCCTCTGTATGGCAGTACAGCTATGCTATCGATATTATTGCTGTACCCAAACCTAATACACCCCCACCCCCAACTGCAACAGGTGTTACGTCAGGTGATACTAGTAAAATACCACACAAGGAAAATAGAGTTAAATGCAGCACATACTCAGATAATAAAGGTATTGACAACTACATACAAGATTCAGCACACATCTCAAACAACATATGGTACCAACACATGACCCACATAGGTAAACAGACAACAGAAGACAGCTGCTACGTTTGCTCATTAATCCCATACGCCATGAGCGCTTCTCGAACATTTGTTGCCACGGAGATAGATGAAAAAATAGCACGATGTATAATATACCTGCCACTGTTCCAGACGAAAGGAAGATTTCAAGGGACAGTGGTGCAACTGGTGTGGAAAACACGAGATACATATCCATATGAAAACAACTTCCTCAAGACTTATTTGAGTTACCACAAGAGCATTTTACATGCTGAAGGATTCAGATACATAACAAGTGGTCCTGAAAAAGGAGAAACAAAGAAAGTAACACTACAGTACCTACCATGTGATTGGTACGCCACTGAAGTCCCTGGTAAAAACGGATGTTGGGAAAGACCACTGGTGATAATAACAGGGAAGGTGTACATGAACAACAAATGGGACATAGGAGTGGTTGGCAGCAACATGGTAATAAGAGAAAATATTTCAACTATTGATGGACACAACCATAGATGTTGGATGACTTGGGTCAAGTACGTACCCATGCTCACGTGGATGGAGAAGGATGAAGACCCAATAACAATACTGCCGCTAACTGCGCCTAAGGTATGCTACCAACATAAAGGGGAGGTGGACGTAGGATACAACACCAACTGTGAAAGCGTGATGGAGTTACCTGAGGGGGGAGCAGGAACAGCAGTAGTAATGGACCATTACTGGGCCTGTGGAAAAAAGGCATACCACACACTGCCCCCTCTGTGGAATGGTATATGCACAATGGTGCACGTTAATGTACCATCATTAGTGGTACCCCAGAAACATGTCAATATGGCGAACTTCCCCAAAATGGATGAAGGGAACAGAAGGAAGAAGAGATCTGTACAACCTCAGAAGGAGCCAGAGAGCAAAACCGACAGCAATAATACTGTCCTGAATAGAAAGAAAAGACAAGGAGAACCTCTGACAGGAAATTACCTATGGGGAAGGTCGGAAACAGCACTCACTTCAATTCCACCAGAACACAGACTATTCAGCAGAGCAGCAATGTTCTTCTCCTCGATAATACATCCAGGACTACAGGCTTACGCAAACGCAAAATGGCTCCAGATAACTCGATGGGAACTAACGATGACTATTAATTCTACGGTAAATGGATTCAATGCAATAAAAGAGGAACTACGAGCTGTGAGGATGGTAGCACTTCAGAACAGATATGTACTGGACCTCCTCACAGCAATGGAAGGAGGAGTTTGCGCTAAGATAGGACAATCATGCTGCACATTCATCCCCGCCAACGATGCTGACAATGGTACACTGACAGAAGCAGTTTTACAATTGGCCCAGATGCAGTCAAAAATGATGGATGAAAGTAAAGGTGTGAAAAAGGATGAGAGCTGGTTTTCAATATTATGGTCATGGATGCCATCTTGGCTGTCAGATGGACTGAAGATTATAGTTGGATGTACTATTTTGGCTGGAGCTACACTGATCATAATAAGATTTTGGAAGACCCGGAAGGCACGCACCACAGACGAGATGATCGAAATGGTTGGTATGCACCTCTTGATGCCAACAGATGACGGCAAACACACAGGCACAATCATAAAAGAGAGAGAGAAGTTGCGCAACCAGATCATCACCAACCACCTGGACCCACCATCTGTGAAGCTCGAAAACCCAAGAAACCCAAGGAGCTACATAGGGAAATGGGTATACTGCACTCCTGGAGGAACCTGTGCATATATGTATTGGTCATTTGAAGACCATGTTAACCACTATGGACATTTGGGAGGAATAACTAAAATATGGAGAGTAAGAGGAGATAAAGAAAAGGATATGTTTGTGGTCGACAAGTCGAACAGAGGGTGGACTGAAGTGGGAGAATGGAAGAACAGGCTCCCGCCCTTCCCCTCTCGCGCTTGGCCTAGAGGATCACGGCCTAGACACCCGCCACGAGAGGAGTTTGCCTATCTACCAGACGACCAAATACCCTGGTACAGGAACATACGGATGTGCCCACCTACCTGCCCAGCAGCCCGCCCTGTCCATGCCGACACCTGCGACATGGATCAACTCGACTAAACCTACACGTCGTTAGAGATGCCATGACGACCTAGCCAACGGTCAGCACACCTGTGCAAACATGCACACCGGACACTGCCACACCAATCCACATGAAGAACATACTCAGTGCTATGACGTAGGCGACAGACATACCCACAGACGTGCATCTTTATTATTTTCCACATAGGCTCTCAAAATGCAATTTCAGTATAGTCTAAAGAGCAAGTTGAAGATTGGTAAATGTAGCGTCCATAAGAGGGGGGCGCACATACCAGCTATGAAAATGACGCAGTGACATAAGAGTGGTGTGTAGGATGATGTCATGATGCATGTACAATATACCTACTGCATCACACAGCAGGGAACAGGGTGCTGTGCAGGAGAATACCCAAACGACAACACACAATGTAGATGTGGTCCCGAGGCAGAGATAAATAGGGAGGTGAGAGCACAGTGATTGTGAAGAATAATCACATGTGTAGAAGGAATAGTATATGTGTTTGTATTTTGTTTTTATTTTTTAGAGCACCTCTGTGCAGGTTTGTTGTACATAGGGTTTGTTTCATTAGTGTTTAATTTTATAAGTATAGGGGGAACATAATTGGTTCTTTTAGGTTTTATATTGTTTTTTAAAACACATGATGGTGAGCACATTTATATTATTCTATAGAGATAGGTAGTGGTAGCAGTAAACTAGGAGTCCACAGCTCAGCCATGTTTTGTAGGCAACAATTGGGAAAAGCAGTCCACTAGCCAACGCAGATTTAAAGGCTGTGTTGTACAATTTGCAAACTGAGTAGTTTGTTGTTTGTTTTTTTATTTATTTCTAATGTGAACCAAACCCAATGGTAACAGGACGCAACAGTACGGTCAGGTGAAGCAGAGTTAGTAAGGGAAGGATTTTCTTAGGAAAAATACAATCCAGCTGAAGCATATTCATGTGTGTTATTGAGATTTTGTGGTTTTTCCTCATAACACTTTTCACTGTAGTGGGCAGAGTTTGCGAGCTTATCAACCAGTTCAGTTTACAGGACTGCCTAAAATGCTTTTCTGCATGTGTGTATTTTCCTGCAAGGTGTCATTATTCTGTGGAGTACTGTTTTGACCTTTTTTCAGATTACTTATGTAAGTAGTCCCTCTTTACAAAGGGAATAAAGAAACAGAACCAGGGGAGTAATCAATACTAGGAGAACTAGTAGGTTTAGAATAAAGAAGTTAGCAAACATCATACAATCCCTTGGAATTTAGGTTCTAACCTTATGTATTCCATACCTAGTAAGAAACAATGATGGAGCCTACTGCCCTTAGAGTTACAGATCCCAATAAAAGTATTTTCAGGAGACTAGGAGTCTCTTTAGGAAGATTGCACATCTGTTGGCTACAGCCAACAAGCAGTTGTACGTGGTCCAAAGTTTAGGGAAAACAAAAACAAAGTCTTAGAAAGACCCTCTCCCAATCCAACCACCCTAGAGAAAGCACAGGGGATGATATCAGGCCAGAATACCACCATTCAAAGCTATGCAAGAGAGAGATAGGGCTATTACTTTACGTCCATAGAACACTATGGTGATGTGGGGGGTCAAAACAGGTATGTTTACTCAACCCCTGTACTTCAATTAACTGAGGGACCACTGTCAGAGTTCTTAACATTTCTGGGCCATCTGGGTTTGTGTCTTTGAAGTGGGAGAATGGAAGAACAGGCTCCCGCCCTTCCCCTCTCGCGCTTGGCCTAGAGGATCACTGCCTAGAAACCCGCCACGAGAGGAGTTTGCCTATCTACCAGACGACCAAATACCCTGGTACAGGAACATACGGATGTGCCCACCTACCTGCCCAGCAGCCCGCCCTGTCCATGCCGACACCTGCGACATGGATCAACTCGACTAAACCTACACGTCGTTAGAGATGCCATGACGACCTAGCCAACGGTCAGCACACCTGTGCAAACATGCACACCGGACACTCCCACACCAATCCACACGAAGAACATACTCAGTGCTATGACGTAGGCGACAGACATACCCACGGACGTGCATCTTTATTATTTTCCACATAGGCTCTCAAAATGCAGAAACGCAAGACGCATAATGAACTTATCTAAAAAGGCTTGCTCACGCTTCTTCTAAGAACCATGTACCATAATGAAGAATATAACGGAGACACGATACTGAGGATAGAGCAATATGATACCGTAACCTAAAGCGCTCTGCATCAAACGGTTCCACCTATGCACCAGGCCCAAGTAGGCCGCAAGCAAAAGCTTCCATGAACATTGAATGAGCAAGAGCTCGGTTGCTGACCCTGCAGAATGAGCCCGGCGAAAGCACACCGCCAAGGGCACGATGTTGCAATCTCGCACGCCGCAAGCCGACGCCAAGGTCGCACCTGCAAGATAAACCAGGCACACAGTGGGATAAACAATATTAATTGTGCTGAATTTTGCCTCAAACACGGTCCCACCTCACGTGATAAAGCCAAACCTGACAGGATGCCAAGCCCAGGAGGAAGGAGACGCCTGAATCCCACATTTCAAGACACAGGCAGATACAATTAAAAGACTCATTGGACATCTGCAGCAGTGGGAGTAGTCGACCTCCCAACATATGAATAAATCCTCACATTGTTTACACCTACCTATAGTAAAACATTGTTGCAAATGACAGGTGCACCGCGAGCTGGGAACAGCGATAGTCTCAGACTGGGAGGCTCGCGAGCGGACCAATCAGAACATGGGGCTCTTATCACTGACGCCATTAACATTGACCAATCCTCAGAGGTCTTCATGTAACAATTTTCATGTATCAAATTGAAGGGACAGCCCAAGTATACCACCTGACTAACCCTCAACCACTAACACCGTTCTCTATATGTATGCTATACTAACCCTACCACTCGAGTAACCAATCCAGAGTGGAAATAGGTTTTTTGCTAAACTTTCTAAGGAGACGCAAGTAGCGCGTCATACTAAGGTAAAAAGGGCCTGCGAGCCCCACGATTGTGTGTGTGTCAGGACGGACGCGTACGATCCTTGACCCATCCCTGCCGTTTTGTCTAATAAACAGCAGAGTCACCTTGCTTCTTGCGTGTGTCTCATACTCTATCTCTTTTGGGATATACGGGAGGAGTTGGGGCCTCCCTGCTCGGAGGTCTACGGACGGCCCGGCCGACCCCGGCAGAATTTCCCCCCGACATCTTGGTTCAGTTGGAGGAAGACCAGGGGTCGCGGGTGCAGAGGACACTTCAGACGTCAGGATATTAGGGCTGGCTAGTTCATGGTTCCATTCTCGGATGGACCAGATTTATAAACAGCTGGACACACAGAACACCCTGACTTCAGGACAACTATTCTGGGTACAACCTCAGAGGACTCGCAGGACATGATGCATGTGGCGAATGGTGATGGTCACTTGAAGAAAATGATGAAAGGCAACACTTGTGGCGACAACAATAAACTTGTCCTGCAAGGCCCCTCTTCATGATGAAGAAATGCAACTTCAGGGAAATACTTATTGTTCCATAAGCTGAGGATGTGCTTAGTCCCAAGCCTAAACTCAGGATTGCAACCGTTGCGGTGAAGTAGCCCAGGAGAACTTGGTTCTGGGACTGTTCTGCACATTGGCTCTTTGATCAGTGGTCAGAATTGGTTGTTCCAACTGGTGTAGGGGTCGAAGCTGTTAACGTTGATGGTCTTCAGGAGATCTGCAGAGAGGCAGAGCTTCACAAGGCAAGTTTAAAAGGGGCTTCTGGCGACCTTTCAACAGCAAGTTCTTGGGTCTTCAGAGGGCTGTTCTCCTTTGCAGGAGCCTTGGCTCAAAAGATGATTTGAGGAATGGATGCAAGAAATTTCCCCAGTCCACAAATGGCACGGATCTGCAATATTGAAACTGGTGGGGCTGTGCAATCCTGGACAGCTTCTGGCCACTGCACCTGACCAGAAACAGAGGCACCCGACTTGGATGTGGCCATAGCCCCCAAAAACCGGCCACACAAACAGGTCACAAATTTGCCCACAAAATCTGGAACTTGCCTCTGGAGCATATATGGAAAATCTATCCACTCCAGGGCAGGAGGAAGGTTAAAATACAACATGGCGAAAGGACAGGCAAATATCTCGTGGCACAGCCTTTTTTGAGTAAATGGTACTCCAATTGGCATTAAGTAGTAAAATGCAAAAGTGCATGACACTATAAAAATTAAAACAGTTACAAAAGTATCCACTAACAACAGCCCTTCTTGGACACGTCATGCTCGTAACCATAATGTTACCAAAAACAAGTGTCACTACCACACTTCACATAAGGTGAGGTGTGCAGGAAAAATAAACAAAAAACTTCACTATGGAGAACAGAGTTCTCCTGCAGTGATCACCATAGCGGCTGATCAGTGCCCCCCAAAATGATACATGTAGCAAGGTAAGTGGAGCAAAAAGGCTTAACTTACCTTCAAAAGTCAGGAACAGTTAAAAACAATAGTAAACGGTTGGGTGTCCTATTGATGTCTATGGATAGAAAGCAGCAAAAAGAATAATGCTTTTGGTCTCTTGTGGTCTTATTGATTGCTTCGTGTAATTAATAGATTTGTTGTAATATGTCAAATAGTTTTACCCGAGTGTATTTTTTGGTAAATGCTTTGACATTTTTTATTCCTGCAATGCATGTTTTTCAAGAACAATTTTGACTTTGCTTTGTTTTCACCATTTTCGTCAGGTATATTTTAAGGTGACATTTGTCGTGATTCACACTGCCGGGTTCACTGTGAGTTTAAAGAAGAAAGCTTTAAGCCAAGTTCTATAACATTTAAAGGTTTGTCACAATGTGAAGACATGTGTTAACATTTTCTAAGGTGCATTTATGTGTTATTTCAAAAGTCTGACCTTTTCTCTGGGATTGTGCTCAATGATCTGAACCTCTGGACTGAGCATACACAAAAATATTGCCCACAAGCTGCAGGGTGGGGATGCATCTTACCTACAGGAAGCAGTTCCATCACCAGTTTAGGGTACGCAATGTTGGTACAGCCCACTTTTGTTCCGCACACCCTCTCACAGATATCGGGGTCCACACAGGCAACTTCATCTGCAAGAAAACCATAAACTATGTAAGATATCTGAGAATGGAAGGACTGAATTCTCGACTTCACTGTGAGACAAGTGAACAGCGCCATTTTGAGCTTGAGGGAAACTGAAATCAATGTTTGTCAACGTGCTTAATTGTAAGTAGTTGTGAGTATGGTCTGCAAGGTCACGGATTTGTAAGAGAGAAGTTTTCATATGGGGATATTTCATGAAGGGAATGTCTATTGAATGATTCGCCATTATTTATTTTGTTGTACTGAGGAGCTTATTTTGATATCATGGAAAATGGCATAGAGGCAGGAGAGCAGGCGGAGACAAACTCTTTGCATGTCTTTCTGCTTCCAAGCCATTTGGTTTGGGGTTCCCTGTATGAAGTGGGAAATCTGCTTGCTGTGTTTCTCCACTATGTGCTTGGAAGCTGCCTGTCTCTCCAACGCATCACACATTTGATCTGGGCATGTGTGGCATGTCTCTAGGGCAGTGGTCTTCAAACTTTTTTGGCCTGGGCCCCCCCTGTGCAAAGATGGGCAGGCCAAACCCCCCCCCAAAAATGTCAAATGGACAGTATGTACAAATCGCTATGAAATATTGCGTGCCGTCACAGCACCCTACTCCCAGTATAGTCCCTGGGCTCCCCCAAATGCTCCCATCACGGTCGCTGGGCTCCCTCATCCCACTCCTTCCCATCCTGCTACCACCACTATCCCAGTGCTCCTGCCCATCCTGCTCCCACAGCAGTCCCTGAGCTCCCCCCCACATTCCCAACACAGTCCGAGGGCCAGTGGGATCTGGTTTTCTTTTTTAAGTGGAGGGCCATAAATATTTCCGATACAAATGCCATAGCGACCGAGCGCAGCGAGGGAGTCCGAACCAATCAAGGGAGGTTTGGGGGGTTTCCCCCTGTGAATTATTTATAAATAATGGGTTAAAATGTTGCATTTTAGAGCATAGTTTAAAAGAAATGGGTAAAAAGCCAAACAGTTTGCATTTGGCGCTGGGGGGCTAAGGGGAAAAGCATGGTATTTTTGACTGGACATCTATGATAGATATCCAGTAAAATAAATACCATCCCTGTCCCCTGGGCTCCACAGCGCCTCAGAAGGAGAGCTGATTTTGGCAGGTGGGTAGGGGGATTGTGCAACCCTCCTTCCCCACTCTACCCCCAATCCCCAAAATAAGCTCTTCGGACAAAAACAAACACACATAGGGTCATTACGACCCAGGCGGTAAGTACACCAACTTTACCACCATGGTCTAAACTACGTTTAGACCATGGTGGATAGCGGATTTACCGCCCCATTCCAAGGTGAGTGGGGCGGTAAATCCCCATTTCCCATTTACCCTTCCCCATTCCTATTTTTGCCCCATAGGGCATAATGGGAGTGGGGAAGGCGTTAATTACGGCACCGTAAATTACGGTGCCGTAATTAGCACCAAGGCGGTTTAGCGCGTTAACCCTTAACGCCTGAGTTGTAATGAGGCCCACACAGTTTAGCCAGCCCAGGAGCACTCCCTCAGCTGGAAAAAGCAGCTGGGGGAGTGCTCAGTGTTTCACTGGGCTGGCTCCTCAGATCCTCCATAATGGGTGAGGGGGCCACTGGGTGGATACCCCCTCTGCCATTATGGATGAGCTGCTAGGCTCAGACTGGCCTATAGGGCAATAGGACAATGCCTGTACTATAAATGCAAAATGCTAGTGTAGGCCAATCAAAATGGCCCACTTTTTTGACCAATGTGGTCCAGTTTGATGAGTTATTTCACTATGCAGCTAGTAGTTTTGACCATTGTTGCTGAATAAATATTCTTTAAATATCACCATTTGCTTACATTTTGACACAAAACACCCCCTTGGGTACTATTCAAATGGTCTGTGACAAAAGGAAAGAATATCCATTTGCAATTGAGGCCCACTTTTTCATTGGTGTCTGAGTCAGTTTTATGGTCCAGTCCGACCATGTGAGTGTGAGCCACCCCTGGCCATTTCCTCCAACCTAAAAAAAAATAAAAAAATATATGTATGTATATATATATATATATATATATATATATATATATATATATATATATATATATATATATATATATTACATTTCATGCTGCTGGGCTCTCGCGCCCCCCCTGGGATGCGGCTGCGCCCCACAGTTTGAAGACCTCTGCTCTAGGGTGACCAGATTTTCAAGACAAATAACTGGGACAACCAACAACATAAAAGAAGGACTCTCCCCCCCAACTGGACCTCCCCGCCACCCCCATTCCCACAGTATATGCATAGAAATTGTGCTACAATATATGCATAGAAATTATGCGCCTTCGAGCGTTGATAAAAGCACGTAAATACCAAGCATGACACTGATTGAATTATGTATTTCAATATTATATTTGTATAATGAACTTGACTGTTACTGGTATTTAGTGTCAAAATGTTGATCATCTGATCTATAAGACACTAAAATAAAATAAAATAAAATAAAATGTAAATATTAATAACAAAGGTGCTTTGCTCTGTTTGACATTACATATCTTGCTATGTACGTTCCTCTCACACTGTCTCTGTGGTGTAAGCAGTTAATGCATAAGGCTTGTACCTAGAACGTTCGGGTTTGAATCCATCTTAAAATGACAACATCTAATACTGTTTATATAGGTGATAATTGTTTGTGATAAAAAAAGAAAACGGGACTGTCACTCTCCCCTTGCCCAAAACCGGGTCAGGGTTTTTCAAACATAAGGACTATTGGGACATTCCTGGTAAAACCGGGACGTCTGGTCACGCTAATGTATCACTGTGTATTCTGAATGTGTTTTGCACATGAAAAGGAAAGGCAAGGTCGTAGACACACATAGCAATGGCGGCTGCTAGTATCAAATATGGTAGTAGTCCAGGGGGACTAATGTATGGAAATGATTTGGAAGCGTAAACCCGGGCACCAGCAAAGCTCCATTGACCCATGCAGGTAATGACGGGAATTGCTAGGTATATTTGATGTCCACTGAAGTGGATGTGATTGGGGTTCGAGCCAACAGATTCTCCATGCTCATAAAAATGAACATTGTAGAGGGCGTACTAAATAGGCGAAATTACAAAGACTTCATTGAGAAGTTACCTGGTCCCTGTGAATTCATGGAGTGTCAGAGATGTCCTTTGGGAACACTGAGGACCTGGTGAAATAATATGCTGCTATTCTGACTCCTCTACCTATGCTCAATCATTGGTCCATTCTCTGCCACCTGTTCTATATGGCAGAGCCACAAGAAAGAAAGCCAAGTCCATGCAGAGTGTATACGTTGCCTTGTCTTCTCCAGCCTAAAAGCCGTATTCTTCACACTTGGAAAGGTGCACCTCTCTTGAGTGAACTCCGATATCGCTTTAGGGTATGGTAGCTGCAAGTCACATTCATATCTGTCCACTACTTCTCAGTGTTACTCTTTCTACATAGGTACACCTTGGCTTCAGTGTCTCTGTATGGCAGAAACATCAAAATGGAATTTAGTGGGCCAATATTAGCTGGCCAGACATTTTATTGCAGAAAGACATCTTCTGAAAAACACCATCTCTGTCTGTGGCATGTATACAAGTCTGCCTCTTTTGACGTTTACCACTGGCAGATGTGGTATTTCTGAGTTTGCTCTGGGAATTCCAGAAATACCACCTCTGCTAGTGGAAACCTCTTTTTTAAAATATCCCTTTCCAGCTTTGATGATGACAGAAATAGATAAGTAAAGTATGGCCCCCTTTGCATATTTATTTATTTATTTATTTATTTATGTACAGGAAGAAAAATGCTCTTTTGATCACAAAAGAACGTACAATAGATTAGAAATCAGATTTGACGGGAAGCATTCTGGTTCTTACAATGGGGTGAGTTTTAAGGACATTCTGACCAGGTTGTGGAGGGGAGTAAATGGAACAGTCACTGGGGACAATACATAAGTGGACATACATAGATTAAGGACAACCAACATTGGAAATGTTTAAGTGCAGGTAGATGGTATGGCAAGCTGTGATCAGGAAGTGACTGTGATGGGTGAAATGCTAGAATGGAGGCAAAGGAACCGGGAGACAGAGGGAGGTTAGAGTCAAGTTATATGGGTACATATGGGGTTCGAAAGAGATGTCCACCTTTTCATCCTCTCGCAATGATATAGGATTTGCAGCGCATGTGATAATGCCAAAGGTGACAGAAGGTGAACCTGCCTATAGTTTTAATTTGTTTTCATTGGGGCAGTTGATGCATTTATTTTCTAGTTTATTTTATTATAAAAAAAAGAACAACAACTCAGAAGTCAGGACAAACAAAAACCTTTCCTGTTACCCCTAAATGACATAGACTAAAAGACATGTTTTGCATTATCAATTACCATAGATACTAGCCATAGCTTCACAGAGTAATAGGCACATGGCCGCCAGCAGACATGGCAGCCCAGAGAATCTAAATACTTTAACAATGAATCAGACTGAACACACTAGATGTGGTGATTTATTAGTTAACAGGAAGACTTATCCTGGAAGCTCCCCTTCATTCACTGGACAAAAGAACATTCTTCCAAAATCATGGTGCTCTCACCCACAAAGAGTATTAAAGAAGAGGTGCCCACAGGTTGCATTATAGAGGAACATACCTAACCTTGATTGGTTGGGTGTTTGGTTGGTGCCTTAATGTGTTAAATAAAACAACCTTGAAAAGGAGCACCTTTGGGGCAGATAGAACATTCCCATGAGTATTGCTTCATTCACTCTGAATCTATTTCAAAGCGTTAAAACATGGCTAACTGAAAGCCATGCTTGGAAATCATTTGCCTCTTCCGTTTTAAAGGCTAAGTCAGTGTAAGCCCTTATGACTTAATTCAGAATTCAATGGTGTTGGTTAGGTTGATACTGGGGCACAAGTAAGGACTCACCCTTTGCTGCAATGCTTATTGATTCCATTCTGATGAGATGTTCTTTCCTGAGGAATTAATTGCAGAGGAGGAAAGCCCTGATAAAGCAGCATTACACAAATGTTAGTTGGACTGGAAATACAAGTGCCCACCTTTTACACTATAGTTTGATAAACCCTCAGAATGGAATTATGAGTTGTACTATAATCTTTAACTGTGCCTTCATGTTTCTAGAGCTCCTTTGACACAGCTCTGGACATTTGAAAATAGCAAGGATTAGTTTCTGGAGGCCGGCGAAAAGCACATGAGTAATTTGGTTTTCTTTGTCAAATCACACCATGTCCTTGTTTTCTGTGGTTTGATACTTGCTCAAATATGATGAATTTATTTAATTGTTTTTTTACATAGCGCCTAATACCGTACCTGAGTTCGGTTTCTAAGCATTGATCCAAGATTCAAATCTTTCTTGCTCTGCATGGTCTTGCTTCCAAGACCAGTGCTTTGCCCCTGTGCTATCCTCCGTTGATTCACAGTTATTTATGATGGCAGTGTACTAATAAAAGGCATTGATGCAGAAGCCTTTATGAAATCCAAATGAAGGTACAGCAAAGTGAGAACTGCCCAGCAATTCGGCATCTGCAATTGTGAAGTTTACCCTGGAACATATAGAGGGAAGTAACGCCTCGGTAGGATAGCTCAAGGGCAACATGCTTCGCCTTGGAAGCAAGTTGAAACAGAGCACCATAGGTTCCCCGGGTCCCCGCTTAGAAATCTCTGGGAATTAAGCGCATTATAAATAACCTATCATATCATAACGTTCATACTGGAGGTCATGAGATAATGAAAATACACTTACTTGGATAAAGAGCTCTGCTGATCATTCCAGGCAAGACTACAAAGAAGGTGGGAAGTATTTTCAAATATCCTCCGAACACAGAGGCTCCTTTGGCATGAGATAAGTTCTTGGCTGCAAGTGACCGCTGGACTAGGACCTAAAATAGACATAACAGAGGAGAGAACAAGAGTTACTAGTCCCAGACACACAAGCATTTAGAGCCCGAATTGAACAATCATTGCCATAGCATATAGTTGTGTATTTGCAAGGCAGAAGATTCTTTTTTTATTAATCCCCCAATGGGTTAAAACAAAAGTCATAGCCCCAAGATTTGAAAAGCCAAATGTATTGGTTGTGTCAATGCTTGATATCATGCCGACCACGATCAATTGGGCGCTGGGAAAATGTTTATAACAAAACGTTCCCAATTCATCATGCCCATCATGTATACTTTAACCACATGAACAGTGGTAGCCATAAGCAGTGATAAGAATAACAAAACAATAATGCATACTATAATACAGCACAACAGTGAAACACATGGAAATGCACTAAACAACACGGACACAAACATGATTTTAAAGCATCGTTCACAAATCTCTCTATCACTTAAAAAACTCCACTTGCTCCTCCAAGTGGCCTTTGCTGTAACGGTGCTTTCAGCAGGATGCACTGGTTAAGCATCAGGGTGTGGCTGACTGGCACTATGCCCCATCTCTTATATGTATCCACAAGAACTCTGGTAAAGAGAAAATGCTCTCGCTAGTCATGCCTAGCGATGACTACAAGCCACAATTCATACTTTGCATTTTAATCATAAAGTATAACGATTGTGTGCTTGTTATTGTTATTTTGCATTTATATAGGACCTTATATACCATTGGTATGGTCTGAAGGCGCTGGTAGGTTGAACGCCCTTGGGAACAGAAGTTCAGATCAGTAGAGAGAGTAGGGAGAGTCAAAAGGTGCGTGTGAGCACCAGGTATGTGTGCAGCTCGTGCGGTATCCGTTTAATAGCTGCTTTCTAGCGGTAGGTGTGAAGGGTTGGGAGATCAGGAGTATGTGTTAGTTCTGGCAGGATTTATCCAGACCGGATGTGGCTGCGTTAGGCCTGAGGAGAACGCCTGGCTGGGGGGGGTGTAACCAGCAGTGATTACTTAGAGTGATGTGGAGTGAGCGGCGGATGTTGGTATGAGAACAGGTCTACCGAATAGTGTCACAGTATCTCTGTGTTCTAGATGAGTGGTGATGTAAGGAGAGAGTAAGCGTGGTGGTGAGAAATCATGGGTTATATTCCCTTTCAGACGTTGTCTGCATTCCAAACCATAGTATATACGTCAGGCAACTTCTATGTGCTCCCATGCATGCACACCTGTCTGCCTCACGCATGCACTCCTGTCAGCATCATGCATGCGGTTGTGTCTGCCCCAGGCTCTACGCATTCGGCAGCTCTACGTATTCATCCATTCTACGCGCTCATCAGTATTGGATGCAATCTGTGCTTGTTCGTTCTAGGTATTCATCCGCTTTATGCCATCACATGTACTAAGCATTCACCTGTTTTACGCACTCACCCCCTCTACGCACTCACCCCGTATACGCACTCATCCCCCTGCACACTTATCCCCTCTGTGCACTCATCCCCTCTGCGCACTCATCCCTTCTGCGCACTCATCCCCTCTGCGCACTCATCCCCTCTACGCACTCATCCCCCCTACGCACTCATCCCCTCTACGCACTCATCCCCTCTACGCACTCATCCCCTCTGCGCACTCATCTCCTCTACGTACTCATCACCTCTACGCACTGTACTGCTCCCCGCGCTCATCTGATTTAAGCACTCGTGCTTTTCACGCATTCAACAGCAATATTGTGTTCTATATATTCATCTCTACACTCATCTGTTCTATATCTTCATCCGTTCTGTACACTCATTCTCTCTGTACACTTATCAACTCATCCGGTCCATCCACTCATCCGGTCCATCCACTCATCCGGTTCATCAATTTATCCCTGAGACTACTGTATACCAAGTGACTACTTCAATAGGAAAAGTTGTCAACCTGATAGCTAAATACATATTTGAATTCAACCCATCGAGTTTGGTTGGTGTTTTACTTTTTATGTGTTAAATGTAAAAAAAAAAATAAAAAACGAACTCCTGGAGATGCAAATGTTACTTTACTTTTTCAAGTTTCCAAGGATCAAAATCATCCTAATTACGAACAATTGTTGAGTTCTGTAGTCTCTGTTATTGCATAGCTGCTGAGATATTTCGACATATTGTTCACATCACATGGTACCGTACTGGATTGCAGATATCTTCATGGCCTTGTAACAATATGGATGCCACGTAATTCCCTGCATGTTTTTAGTTGTTTTTTGCTTCCATCTTTGTTTGCAATCACACCTCATTCTTTTTGAGTTATCGCACAGATGGTTTTGTATTTTAAAATATATTAAATATTTAGATATGAGACTTTATACTCATGTGCACTCTCTGGGTGAAGTATATTGCTGTTTTTCAAAGTCTCTAACTTTATTTGAAATTGAGAGGACTGGGAAAGGAAATCTGCAACAAAAGGTTGACTTGGCTAGCTGGACATTATAATAATGATCACTTTACCCTATGGTTGTAAAACCAATATAAGCATGAACGTTATCCTTTTTGGTCCTCCTGTATATCTCTAAAAGTGGATTTTAGATATCAGTAATAGCATAAAACATGTGTCGTACATGCAACATAAAATTAAAAGGAACCCAATGAGCATGCCATTTCAGATATATTTGCTTTCCTTTTTCTACATCTTCAAATCAACATTAAGCAACTCTAACCAACTCCTTCTCTTCGCCCTCTGTAAATTTCACTGTCAAATTTGGATCCCTGACCTATAAGATCACGATATCCTGTTATGTTCCAACACTGATCTCCTTTTTGTGAATCCCACTGGAATAAGCTGTCACAAATTGTACATTGTTTCATGTGCCCACCAAGCAAACCAAGCCCCCATTCAAATACAGGGCTTCTGACCTGGAAAACATTTTTACTACAAGGATCTAAGCAATAATGATATCTCTATTGACCACAATTGGTATCGTCTAAACTTTCAAAACAACTAATATTATACCCTTCAACAAACTCTCTCTGGGGACTCTTCCATCCTATTTACTGCTCCTATTCTTCATCAAGATCTTGAAAAGTATTGTCATTACTAGTTCCCCCTCCCTCACTATCACCAATACCAGTCTCTCAAATCCACTACATATATGATGCACATGACACATTCCACAGACACTCTGTTTGCCCAGGTCTCCAATGTAATTGACAACGCTTATAATAACCAAATATTTTTCATTCTCATAATTTGTGATCTCTTAACTCACTTAGACATGGTTGACCAACAACATCATAATCCTGATATTACCTTGGCCGGTACATTGTTCACCCGGCTCACCTAGTGACTCCCTGTCTGATTCTACTAGGTATGCACTAATTTCACAACCCTCCTTTTCCCACTGCATATCCCCCCTAAGATTCCATCCTACACCCTTTCCTCCTGTCAGTGGGTTATCATTCTCTTGACATGTTTAACCTTTTTGCTGATAGCACCCATATCTTCTTTGCTTTCTTGCCCCCCCTCACACTAGTCCATGTCATAGAATGTTTTTTTTTTTTTCAGTTTGGACTACCTGTCATCCCAGCCACAACATACATTTCTAAATTCCCATCATCAACTTCTCCCCAAATTATTTTTTATTTAGCAATATGACCCGAGGAGGATGGCATTACTGGTTGGGTAATGCCCCTGGGGCCATAGTTCAAATCCCGAGCAACCAGTAATGCCCCCCCTCCGAGGGTCAGATTGGCATTAAAACCCTGGCACGTCATACTGGAGAACTAATTGCAATTTTCTCAAATCGAGATATGGCGCAACAACCATTTCTTGATTCAAGAAAAAAAGAAAGCAAAGAAATGGCTGTCAGGGATCTGGGAGAAGGGACTACACATAGTCCCTTCTCCCTTTCCATGGCGGCCATTTAAACCAATGCCAAAAAAAAAGTAAACAGAAAAAATGGCCACCATGGATAGGGCGAAGAGAGTACAGATAGTCCCTTCTCCCTTTCAATGGTGGCTAGACGCAGAAAAGACTCAGGATGAAGCGGAGGCTCAGAGCCTTATCAGGCAGGTAAGGCCCGGGCGAGGGCCAATGAGCTAGCGTTTTACAAGCTCATTGACCCTCGCCGTGTACTAATTCATGTTAATCACCAGACGACATTCTATGTTTCCCTCTGCTCTACAATGAGATGTGAATGCATTTTATCCTCACCAGGAAAGCCACTACCACCCTCCTTAACCTAATTTGCGTCCACATATATGCCCCACATCACCTAAGCCATCTTTTGTTCTACTCTATTTACAGGCAGACAGCTAAGATTGGCATCAACAAAGTTACTAGTGACCCTGCATTTAGATATCAGTTATGGGGTGGTTGATAGATTGTGGGGTTTGTTCCTAATCTGTGGAACTCTCTTCCACTATGATTACATCTAATCACTGATCACCCCTGAATTTAAATGAACTACAACTTGAAGAGTCTTGGTTGGGGTAGATATAAAAGTAAGAACTTGGCACCAAGATGCCTTCAAGGTGAGATGTTGAAGTTTGAAATAAACTACCTCTTTGTGTTTAGAAAATTAATTCCAGTTCTTTTCCAATCTTTAACTTTACACGTACACTCTATTTAACCATTCCTAAGTCATCTTCAAGTTATATTTGAGCGCTGAGCATGCTCTCTCAAAACATATCAAAACGGCATGATATACATCCTTCTTGCTAGTATTCATATCTGTCTATAGCCTACCCCCTTCATCAGTGCCTCTGTCCATACCACATACCTCATTATTATTATCATTATTATTATTATTATTAATATTATTAATATGAGGGTATTTATTGAGGCATGGACCTAGCTTCAGGAAGCAATGGGGAACTTTACATTCATAGGGGAAAGAACATGGTGAGCGAAGCAGAGACACAAGAGAGTGAGGAGCGAACTAGAGGGTAGAGGGAGAGCAGGTAATTTGTCAGCAAGGATTGTAGAAACAACGAGGGGAGGAAACGGTGGGTATCAGGTAAACCAGTCTCAGGTAGGGTGGGCAGCGGAGTGAAGGGTTTGTGGTCCTAGGTGCCATGGACGAGCCATTCCTTGAAGAGGTGGGTCTTGAGCTCTTTCCTGAACTGTAGAAGTGAGAGGGCAAGTTTGATGTAGGTGGGCATAGGTTCCAGCATCTCAGGGCGTAGACAAAGAAGGCTTGTTTTTGGTTCTTTCCTTCCTCAACCAGTGGAGTTCAAGTCTGCACATGTCCTTACTTCTGGTGGATAATAGATCTCCAGAGAGTCTGAGCTTTTCAGTGAGGTAGCTTGCGGACTTCAGGGGTGACAGCCGTCTAGATGATGCTGCAGTATTTGAAGATATTAAGGGTTTGCAGCAGGGGCCATTGCAGTTCGATGATGGTCTGGGTAATGTGGTTGAATTTGTGGAGCCTTTTGGAAGGTCCTGCTGCAGCATGCAGGACACATCTCATAGGAGCTAGGGTACTTCCTAAAGAGCATTGCCAGCAACTGGGTGAGAGAGGGCCAAGCCTGGGACAGCAGATCTGAAGTTGTTTTCTGGAATGAAGGGCCTAATTTCCCACAGGAGAGAAAGTTGGTAACAAGCCATTTGTGTCTTCCTTGCTATGTGCAGTTTGAAGGAGAGGTGTCTGTTGATGTAAAATCATGTAACTCAGTGCAGGTGGCCAGCTGGGGTGTGGAGCCCTCGGAGCTGCACAACAAAGAGACAGATCTGGATGTCAGTGTGTTTGGTGTGGTTGGTCAGTAATAGGAATATAGTCTTGGAGGGGTTGAGCTTCTGGTGGCCAATATACATCCACAACTGGATCAAAGAGAGGCAGGTCTTGAGCCCGTTGATGCCTTTAATGGATGATATAGGTAGAGATGCATGCCATCTGCATATTGGTGGATGTGGATGTTATGCGGAGTGAGGACTGTTCCAAGCAGTTCCATGTAAAAATTGAAGATCAGAGGTGAGAGGATGAATCCTTGCGGGACTCCACAGGTGATGGGTAGAAATGATGATCTGGAGCAATCCATTTGTACACATTGCTGTCTGTCAGCATGGTAGGAATTGTACCAGCTGAGGATGATCTCGCTCAACCGCATGCAGTGATCTAGATTGCCAGCGAGTGTCTGGTGGTCTTCTGTGTCGAATGCTGATGAGAGTTCAAAGAGAACCAGCAGGCAAGGATGCCATCATCGAGGATTTTAAGGATATCATCGATTACCTTGATGGTAGCCGTTCTTGTGCTACATCTGGATCTGAAGCCGAATTGGTAGGACTAAAAGAGGTTGTTGGCTTTGTTGTATTGGAGGAGTTGCATGGGTACTGCTTTCTCAAGGATCTGACCTAGGTAGGGAACTGGGTGACGGGCAGTCATTACTGAGGTCGTCAGGGTTCAGTATTGGTTTCTTGAGAAGCGGGTGGATTTGTCTGGTCTCCAGTCTCGGGGAGAATGTGCCTTGAGTTAGGTAGGAGCTTGTGATGGTTGTCAGGTAAGGGAGGAGTTTTTGCGGGATGTTAGGGTGGCAGTGAGGACTTCCATAGTGTGTGTCTTGAAAGTTGTCCAGGTAGTTTTGGTTTTATCAGATGGGATGTGTAGTGTACTGAAGTTATAGCATTGATGTCTGTGTGTTGGCTATCATGCTGATCATTTTTAAGAAGAGAGTTGATACAGTGGATTTTGTGATGGAGCGCAATATGGGTGGGTCTGACACTGGGTTGATGCAGTGCTTGATAGCTTTGAAGAGTGATCTGTTTTGACTGTTGGCCTTGGCTAAAGTGTCTTGGCAGTAGTTGGCCTTGACTGTGGTGATCAATCATCTGCATGTAGCATGAAGTTCTTGACCAGGGAGAGGTCCGATGAACTGCAGGATTTCAGCCTAGTCTTTTCTTGTTTTCTGATGGACCTTTTGTTGAGATTGAATTCTTGAGTGTTTCAGGGTGCGGAAGGTTTGGGCTTGATGGTGCGTTGTTTCACTTGGGAATGGTGGTTGATGTTGGTTGTGAGGGTGGTGCAGAGTTCTTGGAGAAGTGAGTCACTTTCCTGGTTCATCAAAAGTAGATCAGCCCATGTGAAGTGGGGTTTAGGGAGGTCTTCTGTTAGAGTCTTCTGTTAGAGCCTCTACTGGGAAGTTCTTGATGATCTGAAGGCTTGTTTGCTGGATCAGAGATGGGTTTGCTTCACTGGTTTGGTGTGACTAATGCCAAAGGGGATTGCCAGATGTTCTGACCAGTCAAGCGTCTTCAGAGAATTTGTGATAGAGGGTGGGCATGGCGGTGATGATGAGGTTGAAAACATTACCTTTCCTGTAAGTTGGGTCTTTCATGTGCTCTGTGAAGTTCAGATTGCCAAGTATGGAGTGGAGAACTTCCTCCATTTACTTGGTTGCTGGGTTGTCAGGGATGTTGAAGTCACAGAGGAAGATGTTGTTGGCATGTGTGAGAGACATGATGGTGACCAAATCCATGAAGTCTTCAATGAAGGAGGGGTTGGGTTTGGGTGGTCTGAAGATGACGTAAAATGGGACTGTGTCCGTAGCAGTGACTGGGAAGTGGCAGAGAAGGTTTTTGTAATAGCCAATGGTGGTGATGTCCAGCTGAGTGCATTGCCATGATGTCTTGTGAATGATGGCAAGGCATCTGCCAATGTTCTTTGGATGGTCTCTTATTAGAATTATGTAGCTGTGGGGGATTAGGACATCTAGGATTTGGGAGGAGGTGGATGTCTTTCAGGTCTCAGTGATGATGATGACATTCAATTCATGTGTGTTGATGAAGACGGCAATGCTTGCTGCATGGCTGGTTACCAATCAGACACTGGCAAGCATCAGTGTTCATGTAGTAGTGAAGATGGAGTGCTGAGGCAGTCTGTTGTGACATGGGTGAGATTGCTGCAGTGTGGTGTCCATGTTGTTGCTGGTGACCGGCATGGTTAGTGATGAGTGGTGATGGTAGGTGTTAGGAAAGATTTCATAATTGTGTGTAATTTTCCCTCCATGTGTCAAACCCCAAACTTTTAGCTGCTGTTTAAACCCCCTGAACTAAACTTTGCCAGAGAAGCACAGTCCTAAGATGCACTCCTCTGGGCTTTCGTTCACTTTTAATGGGGAAACTGACATGCCGTTAAGACAGTCAGTGCTGGAAGACTTTGTTTCCCTTAGCCCTTTCCTCATGTTGCAGCTTTTGTGCAACATGTGACAAGTGTGCAAAGTAACTTACCTTACAGCACACTTGGGTCTCTAGTCATTCCAAAGGCCCTAGAAACTCTCGCTGGACTTTTTATGAACTGTGCAGATGTGTCATGGACAGGACTGGTGGCAGCTATCGTTTTCTTATATTCTTAACCCTTTCTTGCCATGTTAACCGTGTTTACCGCGTTTGGCACGAATAGGTGGCCTGGCTCCAAAATGGCCATGCCACAAGGTTCTTTGTCCTGTCCTTTGGCCATCTTGCCCCTTTACCTTCCCCAGGTCGAGTCGACCGGGGTCAGTCCGTATTTGGGCATGCACTTTCCCGCAAAACCCAATGCTTTCACGGGCTTCTGCATGTCTTGTGTGTGTGCCTCCAGGATGTGGGCTGGGATGTCGGTTCCCAACACACATCCTGGGTGCCAGAGAGTCTGGAGTGTCCTGAATGCCTGGGACCACTGTGGTCTGTGATTGGTCCACGTATGGAGTGAGTGTTTGTGAGCAGATCTCCCATTAGGTCGTCTCCTTTTTGGCGCAAAGGAAACTTTGGATAAGAGGAGGCTGAAAACACCACTACCATGTCGATCTCCTGAGTTCACATGAACAAAGGATAAGGAGCCAAGCATCCTGCAACAAGAAGCCGAGTCGAGGAACCGCTGGTGACCAGCTGGAAGGTTTGGCAGCCTCAGCCCGCTGTCGTCCTGTGGGACCCCTCTGCATCTGATCGTCCAAGAAGGTCTGCAAAGGATCTTCAACCCATTGGGATAGTGGGACCAACTATTCTCGGCACCTTCAACAAACCCTGCAAGTAAGCCTCTTCGGAAGTGTCCCTGGGCCAACCAGTGGGCTGACCAGCTTTCACGGGACGTTTGCTCTGTTACCACCACGGTTTCAAGGAGGTCCTCGAAACTTGGTATACTGCTTGCTCTGTGTCCACAGCACCCTCACGCCAAATTTCATACACTTGGCATTCCCAGATCCGAAGTGAGACGACTGAGCCCGGACCGGAGTAAGCGCGGTTACCGTGTTGCCCTGCTGTGGCAACGACCTGTTCAAATTTGCTGCATTTGTGACCCCCTTAACCCTGAAGCCTGCTGCAGTGGAATTGGGCTGATTCCTCCACCCGGAGCAGAGAAATTGCCACTGTCCCGGTTGGGAATCCCAGCTGTATCTCGGAAACTACATGGTGTCGAGACGTCCTGATTGTCGCATTCGAACGTGCCAGCGAAGTGGACTGTACTGGCAAAGCTTGAGTCTGCTTGCATCGGGGACCGGTGAGTAGTCCATACCCCAACCGGTGGCCCCTAGTGCAGGAGCCCATTTTTACACACAAAGTGGCCCCCAAGGACCCCTTTTCCTTTCCACAGCTGTTGCAAAATGGCGACTCCATCCCGCACTCTCAACCTGCCTCTAACCCCAATTGGAGGTCCTACTTGTATAGTGGGAACTTGTTCTTCGTCACCTTATCCACCTTCCTGAGCTGCTAGTGACCCTTGAAGAGACCCTATTTTGTCCATTGGCATAAGGGCGTGCATGTACTGTTGATCATAAGGCTCCTCTCTTCGTAGGGCTTGGACTTCCTCTTAGTTAGGTGTATTCTTGATGTGGAACTGGGTCTAAAGATTACTTGCACTGCCTGTTTTCCTCCCCATCTAGGTGGTCTACATATTTTGTGCTTTTTAATCCATTAGACCCCTCTGGTCTTGTAGATATATTGTATTGATTGTGATGTATTGGTTTACTCTAGTGTTACTGTGATTCTTCACAATGGTCTATATTACAAAGGCTTTGTAATAAATGTGTCTATATTTTTTATATAACACCTGTCTGGAGTAATCTGTAAGTGTCCTTTCTTTGTGTGCTCATTGATGTCTTTCAGTCACCCTCACCCCTCTTGAGACTTTGGGCCTCATTACACGGACGGCGGTGGACCAAGGTGCTTTTAGCACCTTGGTCCATGCCGGTAAAATACCGGCACCGCCTTGGTGGAAAGGGGAATTACCGCCCTATTCCAAGGTTGGTGGGGCAGTAATTCCCCCTTCCCCCATTGCCCTTCCCCATTCCCATTTTTGACCCATAGGGCATAATGGGAATGGGGAAGGTGCTAATTATGGCACCGCAAATTGCGGTACCATAATTAGCTCCCTGGTCCCTTTGCGGGTTGGTTTTTAACGCCTGCAAAAAGCAGGCGTTAAATTCTCTAACCCGCAAAGGGCCCTCGTAGTAAGGCGGTAAGGGTTTACCAGTACCAGTATAATACCGGTACCTGTAAACCCTTACCGCATACCGTGTAATGAGGCCCTTAGTCTTGACCACCTGCCATAGCTACCCTGATTGGTCTGGCTTGTCCAGAGGTTACCCTGTTCCAAGAAACTAGGTTGGCTTTCTGAACCTCTGCCCCTCCAGGTCAGAGTTCAGAAATCCTTCTTAACAGTAGGGATGAGCTGTTGAAAGAGAGGTGGGAAATACATATTCGAAGGATCTTATCTGATGTTAGAGGAGCAGGGGTTCTGGCCCTGGGTCCTCCCGGTCCAAACAAATAGAAAAAGGAATTGCCCTTCTCTTCATCTGCCCTTTACTTCGGACACCCGGGCGAGAGTTGCACTCGATTTAATAGTTAAGAAAGGAAAGGTTGGGGCAGGGATAAGCAGGTGGGAGGGATTATGTCACGTGGCAAGATCCACTTACACATGTTCACCAATTGCAAATGAAAAAAGAGGCTTCCTGGAAAGCAAGAAAATGTGACCAGCAGCCTCCTCAATGCTGCCTGCTTGAAGCTGCCCTAGAGTCATGATAACCGGTGTGGGTGGAGCAACTGAGTAGCAGGGGCTGGTAAAGTGCCTGGAAGCATCCATTTCTCTCAGGCTATTCCTAGTATAAATCTAAATCACTTCTATTTCACACAGTTCAGTTAATGCACACTCCAAGCCCCACTACAGTTTCCTAACTCTAGTTTAAGGGCTGATAAATGCCTATACACTTGAATATTCATCATCTGTCTCATCACCCAGATGTATATTTGTAATGTCGCCCCCATTTCATTTATGCACTTTCTTGTTGCTATGCTGAATTCCAGCTCATCTCTGCCATTCATATTTGATGTCAACAATTATTGTATTATTTTAATCTTCAATATACTTCACACCATGTATATTTCTGTTGTACAAATTAATGTTATACTTATTTATTTATTAATAATGTGTTACAGTTTATATTTAAACTTTACACATACTGATGAATTATATAAGTTCATCATATTACTTATTACATATTACATATTGATTCTAATCAGCTAGTCAACTAATCAATTATAAGAGATAAAAATAAAAAGAAAAATGTTTAAAATACCATTAAACACAGCATAGTTTGGACTTATTACACTTACAGTTCTTCAGATCATTCAAACTTAATAACGATTGCACATACTGAGAATACTAAAACACATATGACAGAGATCATGAACCACTACCGTATTCAATAACCTGCTGTTTAACTAATTCATATAGAGATCTTCAAAGTTCTTTCAATTTCCGACCATACTCTAAAGGTGGCGATCTGCAACTGCATACTCTGAGTGTTCATGAGGCGTTGCCAGAAGGCAGGTTCCCTTATGAACTCCGTATCATGGACAAAGTTGCCAAAATTTACTGAGTAAGTATCCATCATATTTACACATCTGGAGAGTACATGATAAGCTGTTTCTTTGCATCCTTTATTCTTACAAAGTCTACAATATCTCTCTGTAGAGGTCAAACAGTTATGTTTGCTTTTGTAAGTCAGCAGCGGTAGGTTATCAACCCTCAGTAAGAGTAGAAATCGTCTAAGTCTACTAGAGGGACTGAGGGATAAGTATGGCTGCATTTGTTTAAATGTATAAAGCATGTGATGAATAAATTTGTATTTTGGAAGCTTGTCAAGGTGTGCATAATTTTCTAGCCAGTCCCAAAGGTCGATTTTTTTAGATAGTGCTTTTTTTTGAGGATCAGTAAGTTTCTCTCCACTCATAGTCCAACATATTGTCCTCAGAAGGGCTTCGATCTCCTTTTTCAGATGGCACTTGGTGGATTCCTTTGTACTTTCCATGCTAAATTCGTTTAATAGTCGAGACTCTGGTTGATTAGACATCTTTAAATACAGTTCTGCTCTCCTTTTCAGGACAATAGACCTCAGTGAGGAAACCCCAACTTCCAATCTTAGCAATGCCATTGGGATAGATTGAGGGAGACCTAGGATTCTTCTCCAGAACTTCCCCTCTATCACTTGCAGCCAGCTTAAATCCATCTGTAGTAGCGCTTCCAGTCCATAGACCACCATTGGGGTTAGTACCTGGGTGTAGATTTGACGGATTCCATATAGTGACATTCCACAGTTCTGCCTTGCAATTGGCTGATCAATGACGTTACTTGTGCTGCCGGATGTTTTCTTGTTTGAATGCAGATGTTATAACCCAACTTGGCCTCTATTTCGACCCCTAGATATTTATATTATTGGGTATATTTAATTTCTATTTCATGCAAAATTAATCTGGGTCGTGCTATCTTCTTATTTGAAAAAGCCATCAACTGAGTTTTCTCCTGGTTGATGATTAGGTCGTTGTTTGTAGCATATTCCCACAGCTTCAGTGCGGACCTCCGCAAGCCACTAAATGTGTGATCCATAATAATCAGATCATCGGCATACGCTAGTACCGCACAGTGGATGGTACCGACAACAGGTGGACAATTATGTTCACTTAAAATGACACCTGGTAGATCATATGTGAACAAATTGTACAAGAATGGGACCGTCACACAACCCTGCTTGACGCCTCGGTTTTGTGGGATCTTCGCTGTGAAGTCCCCCTGATTACTAAGTCTGCAGGCCACTGTGTTGTCCTCATGCAGTAATTTTAGATAGTACAGGAGGATCTCGGGGCAACCTAATAATTCAAGTTTTGCCCACAGTTTTTCACGACAAACCGAGTCAAAGGCTGCTTTAAAGTCTACAAACAAAGCATATAAAGGTGGATTTCCTTTCCTCATTGCTTTTGTGCGCAGGGTGTCCAAGATAATAATATTATGGGTTGTTGAATATCCTCTCCGGAAGCCACTTTGAAATGTATTGAATATTTCAGTTTTGGACGCCCATTCTTCTAATTTCTCCAATAGAAGTGCTGCAAAGAGTTTCCCTGTGCAGTCTAACATTGAAAGTAGTCTGTAATTACAGGGATCTTTCTTGACTCCTTTCTTAAAGATTGGAATTAAATAGGCATGTTGCCATGATTTAGGAATCCTCCCGACTGCTAGTACTTTGCCAAATAATATGCTTACAAATTTAGCCCAAAATTCCGGCTGGCTCCTCAGTACAGCATTTGAAAGACCATTGGGCCCAGGAGCCCTAGATGACTTAAGCTTTTTAATTTTACAAATTAAATGTTCATTTGTTAAGTTGAATGGGACGGACCTTGGTGTCATCTTTTCTACCGGCTTACCCACCTCTTCATTGGGGATATTTCGGCACATAAGGAAGTCTGACCATTCATTTGCACTTATCGGGTTGATCAGATCCCTACAACCATTGCCCCTTGCTTGGCCAAGTAAAGACCATATGCTTCTCGAGTTTTTGGAGCATATGATTTGAACCATTGACTGCCATTGCTTAAGTTTTTGCTCAATTCTTTTGGCTTTAATCCACCCTCTGTATTTGTTTTTTAGGGTTCTGCATACTCCATGGTAGTCTCCAAAGGATTTGCTAGTACATTTAGCCTGTCGAATTTCAGCTCTCAACTTGCGTTTGGCATCTCTTATACTTTTGTCGTATGTTACTGACATTTTATCATCTGTCGCTATTTGGTTTACTGCAGATGTCGCATGTAAAGAGGAAAAAGTGGTGGCCCATTGTTCCACCTCATTTAAGGACATGTTTTGGAGCTGTGACAGTATGTTATCGTCCATAGTTTGTACCGAATTTCCAGCCGCGTTAATGTTTTTATCCGACCAGCATATTCGAGTGCCCGAGTGATTAGATGACATGTCCCCCAGGGGTTTAGTATATGTAGCTGTCACGCCTATATTACACATTAACACGAGAGTAGAGTGGTCGCTCCAATCATTTGTGGTGATCTTTAAATCTCTTACATTCAGGGCCATCTGAGGGCTCACAAATATATAGTCCAAGGCACTTTTTTGCTTTCCTACTATGCCAGGTATAGTTTCCAGGATTGTCGCTTGGGGTTCTACCGTTTATCATCTCCATTTCCCATTCATTAAAAAATGTCTGCCAAGAGGTACCAATTGGATCTTTAATTTTATGCTTCATATTATTTGTTGGATTCAGCAGAGGATTATTCGTAGAACCAGCTACGCCTGACATATGACAATTAAAGTCCCCAGCAATAATTACCGATTTATTAGTCGGATCAATCACCCATGCTGCTAGTAATTCATGAATTGCTTCTTGAAGAGGTTCGGTTCCATTTCCATAAGGTGGGCTATATAGATTAATGATGAGTATGTTTTCTTTGCCTCCATCACTTATGCTCTCCATTTCCACTGCAATCACTTTATCGCTGGATAATGTCTCCAGCTGTCTAGATTTAACAGTGTTTCTAATACCTATGATCAGTCCTCCATAAGGTCTCCCTCTCCTTCCCTTCATCGCAAGAGATTGGTAAATTGAATAACCGTTAAGGATAATAGATGTCCTCAACCAAGTCTCTTGCAGACATATACAAGTGTTTTCAGTTAAGAGCTGGAGAGAACCTGTCGAGGCAAATAGATGCTTAAAACCTCTGCAATTCCATGATACAAGTGAGGGAGTTCAATTTGAGTTCACCACCTTCGGTAATGCTGATATTAGCCAAGTTAACACATTTTGGACATCAGCTATCGCTACCTGATCGCTTTTCAGTTTAGGCAGACTTTCGGTAGGTTCTTTTACCACTAAAGGGATTTTACGTGGCCAATTTGGATCCTCCTGGTCAGGATCGGCATCTACTTCGATGTCGACTTCTCGAAGACTTTCTTTGTAATTACGTATCAATTGGGCAGAAGAAATAAATTTACAATGGATGACGGAGACATTGGCATTGGACACTTGCAGCGGCTCAACAAATTCAAAGTCGTCTGATCTTAGTACTTGTAGTTGTGGGACAGCGTGGAATCTAGTCATTAGCTCAGTTCTAGCAAGCCAGCAGTTTTCACTTTGTTGGTACAAATTTTTAATGAGGCATATCCTGTTCTCTTTAGGAATAACCTCCTTATTCTTAGGGTTGACCACAGGTTCCGTATTGCTTTGATCGCTGTCAGCTGGTATGTTACCTTCACCATCTATTACATAAAACTCCTCTGGCTGTTCTGTATCAGCTATATTAACAGGTACGGGGGTAGTTCCACCTTCTATATCGTGGTCCCCTTCATCATCTGACAGTACCCAGCTTGTTAGATAGCCAACTTGCTTCTTCTTGCGTTTGCCCCCATCTGTGATTGGTTTCCTCGTTTTTTTCTTGTTCTTCCCTGGTGTCTCGATCTCCATTACCGGGGGTATCACCTCACCAGCCTTCTTTCTCATTGCAGCTCTTATAGTTATACACTTTCTAATAATTTGCAACAGGCATAGAATCCTGCCAAAGTATCTTTGCCTTCATTTGCAAAATAAAAAGTTATCCTTTAAATGTTGAATGCCATAGTAAGTATAACTCTTCGAACACATGCTGTTATTTAGTAGATGGTATGAGAAGTAGAACATCTCAGGATATGCACTCATTTGGGTATACTCATTTCTTATGAAAATCAAGTAGGTAAGTTCTATGAGCCATCACTCACTACATCCACACATTGACAGATAGCGTAAATTCTGATAAGGTCCTACTTGCTTCACATTTTGAAAAATTGTGCTAATCCTCTAACCAACCTTCGGAGTTGAAAAATACAATTGAGGCTTCCTGCGTGCTACTGAATCTAAGCTTTTCCAAGATTTCGGCAAAACTGGGAAGAGCCTTGTTCTCTGAAGGCATTAGTAGGATCATGACAAAACTCAATAAGGATAATGATTGGAAGGTTATTTATACATCTTAACCACTGGCACTTGCTCTGTGCAAATCCCCCAAACCATTGCTTTTCAGCCTGCCCTGCCAATGAAGAAGGGGAAAGACCATATGCAACCCCAAACATGTTTCAGGCTCATTGGCCATCGGCAGTGAGGTGTTGCTTTGGACTCTGTGCACAGCAGGCTTGTGGCCCACGACAGGCCTCTGTTTTCATGAAGAGGGGATGTGACTACCAATTCTTTTTAGATGAGACCAAGCCTGATTTGTATATTTTCTGTCCCCTTTTGCAATGTCTTGGCAGGCCAAAAGAATGATGGTCTGGAGGGTTTCCCAGAGCAAAACCTTCTGACATCAACTTTCAGTTTTACATGTGCAGGACCAACACTTTTCCGTGTCGCTCATCCCCACTAAAACCGACATCATGGTATGCGGCAACACTGAGCTTCTCCCCCTCCCTCTACCTTGGCCCCCATCAATGGACCAACCACCCACCGCCTCTCTCACAGTCAAAAAAACTTGGATGCACTCTGGACCTAACCCTCTCTGGTCAAATCAACAACATATCCAAGTCTTGTCATTACCATCTCAAAATTCTCAGATGCATTTTTCCCTACCTCTCCTTTCCTAATAGACTTGTCCCTGTCAGGTTTATTGTAATGTCAAGACTAGACTATGCTAACTCCCTCTACCTTGGAGTGCAGGCCTACCACCTTATTAAACTGCAAAGAGTGCAAAACGTTGCCGCCAAAATGCTATTAGCACTGGGCCCAAGAGACCACACCTCTCCAGCTCTCAGAATGCTTCACTGTCTCCCAGTTGGACATAGAGCCACTTTCAAGACCCTGTGAAACACTCACCATGCAGTGAAAAATACCGGCCCTCTATACCTGCAAGACAACCTAAAACCTTACCTCCCACCCGCACTCTAAGATCAAGCTTTGCTCTCCTGTTAGTGGTCCCAACCACCAACTTGGTCAGGATCAGAGGATCGTCCTTCTCAGCCTTGGCCCCCACTCTATGGAACTCACTTCCACCTCACATCCGACACACCAAAGACAATCTGTCATTCCGCAAATTACTAAAAACATGTCTCTTCCCATAACACCAATGACCACCCTAAAGATGTGCCTGAATCCCCCAGCACACAATGAGACTATTCTTCCTGGTGCTCAAAACCTCTGATCCTACCCACAGAATAAGATATGATGGAATCGATGGAGTGGATGGAGTGGATGCAGCGGATGGTGCGGATGGAGGACGTGAATGGGTTGGATGGGACAGATGGAGTGGGTGGACGGGGTGGGTGGGATGGATGAGATGGATGGAGTGGATGAAATGACACAGTGAATAGAGTGGATGGAATGGGTTGAGTGGATGGAGCGGGATAAGCGGACGTGGAATGGGTAGAATGGACATGGAACCAATAGAGTAGATAAAACGGATAGAGTGGAAGAAACAGATGGAGTGGATGAAACGGACGGAGTGGATGAAATGGACACAGCGGATAAAATGGATGGAGTGGATAAAACAAATGGAACGGATAGAGTAGATGGAACAGATGGAGTAGAAGGAATGGATAGAGTGGATGGAAAGGGTGGAATGGATGCAACGGACATAACGGTTGGAAGGGATGGAACTGATGGAGTGGATGGAATGGATGGAGCCAATGGAGAGGATGGAGTGGATGCAGTGGATGGAGTGGACAGAGCAGACGGAGCGGTTGGAGAGGATGGAGCGGAAGGTGTGGATGGAGTGGATGTTTCGGATGGAGTGGATGGAGCCAATGAAGTGGATAGAGTGGATGGAGTGGATTGAATGGATGGAGTGGAGTGGAGGAAATGGAGTGGAGGGTGTGGATGGAGGGATGGTGCCGATAGAGCGGATGTAGTGGATGAGGTGTAGTGGATGGGATGGACGGGGTGGATGGAGTGGATGGAGTGGATGTGATGGATGGATGAAGTGGATGAGATGGATGGAGTGGACGTAATGACACAGTAAGGTAGAGTGGACGTGGAACAGGTGGAATGGACATGTACGGAGTGGATGGAATGGACGGAGTGGATGGAATGGACAGCGTGAATGGAATGGACGGAATGGATGAAACGGAGGTAGTGGGTGAAACGTACAGAGTGGATGGAACGTACAGAGTCCATGGAACGGATGGATCCATGGAACGGATGGAGTGGATGTAATAGATGGAGCATAAGAAGTGGATGGCATGTATGGAGTGGATGCGATGGGATGGTGTGGACGGGATGTATGGGATTGATGTGATAGATGGATGAATGGATAGATGGAGTGGATGGGTGTTACACTCACCTGGTCTCTGCGGGGATGTTGGAGCACGGTTCGAACCCTCTCTGGATTTGGCTTCCCTGGATCTTGCTTTACCCCCAGCTGCAGCGATTTGGTCTGGTTTATGCGGTTTCTAACCTTGGGCTGTCTTTATTTTTTGCAGGGATGGCCTGGCGTCAGAAAGTGATGAACGGATATCCGGTAAGCTGTCCGCAGCTGCAAGATGGAAGAACCGTGAGGATGTCTGACGACAAGAAGACTTTGGCGTGGATGAAGACTCTGACAGGTGAGGAAGAGGCACCCAACAGAAGGTGGATTCGAAGACAGGTAAGATGCGCGCTGGAGATACTGGCGTGAAGCTCGTAGTACTTCAAGAGGTGGTATGGCTGGCTTCAGGTAAAGTGCGCGCTGCGGATGCCAGATAGAGGTTGAATGCGCTCTGGGCGATGGTATAGCTGGATCCAGGTAAGGTGCACGTTGAAGATGTACAGATGGAATCAGGTAGGTGCGCGCCGAAGATGTGTAGCTGGAAACAGGTAGGTGCGCGCCGAAGATGTGAAGCTGGAATCAGAAGATGCAGAGGTGGAGACAGGTAAGAGCTTCAGACAGCAGTACGCGTTATGCTGCATACAGCAGATTAACGCAAAGCCTCAACATGTGGCTGGGGCCGGCTTAAATAGTCTGGCCCTAGCCACTCCCCTTTAGCTCCGCCTTATGGCCCCACCTCACCACTCCCATAGATGATTGCACATGCCTTCCAATGCTTTCTAATGGCCACGCCCGGCCTAGATACACGTGCCTTGGATCCAAAGTGTGCAGAGCATACTTTCTTATGAGCCTGGCGCCAAAGGCACCAGGACAGGGTCCAATTGGACCCTTTGGAAGGAGAAAATAAGGGCCCTTGGTTAGTGGCCATGACAATGGGATGGATGGGTTGGATGGATGGAATCGATTTATTGAAACATAGATAGATGGATGGAATGGATGGATCGAATGGATGGGATGGATGAATGGGATGGATGAATAGGATGGATGGGTGGAGGAATGGGATGGATGGGATGAATTGAGTAGGATGAGGGGGACGAAATGGAGTGACGGGGCGGATGTGATGGATAGAGTGGACGGAATGACACAGTGGATATAGTGGATGGAACAGGAAGAATGGACGTGGAACAGGTAGAATGAACATGGAACTGATAGACTGAATGAAACTGATGGAATGAATGAAACAAACTGAGTGGTTGAAATGGGCGGAGTAGTTGAAACTAACAGAATGGTTGAAATGAACAGAGTGGTTGAAACGGATGGATTGGATGAAACTGACGGAGTGGATGAAACAGATGGAGTAGTTGAAAGGATGGAGTGGTTGAAACAGATGGAGTGGTTGAAACGGACGGAGTCGATGAAACAGAGGGAGTGGATGAAGCAGAGGGAGTGGATGAAATGGACGGACTCGATGAAACGGACGGACTGGATAAAACTGATGGAGTGGATGAAACGGATGAAATGATGAAACAGATAGGATGGATGGAGTAGATAGAACTTATGGAGTAGATGGAGTAGATGGAATGGATGGAGTATATAGAAAGGGTAGAGCAGATGGAACAGATGCAGTGGATGGAATGGATGGAGCGGATAGAACGGATGGAGCAGATGGAATGGATGGAATGGATAGAACTGATGGAGTGGATGGAACGGATGGAGTGGATGAAACGGACATCTGTACCATCCGACAGAGTGGATGGTACAGATGGAGTGGATGAGACGGATGGAATGGATGACACGGATGGAGTGGATGACACGGATGGAGTGGATGAAACGGATGGAATGGATGAAACGGATAGAGTGGAGTCGATGGAATGGGTGGAGTGCAGTTGATGGAATGGGTGGAATGAATAGAATGGGTGCAGTAGATGGAACCGGCGGAGTTGATTGAATAGGCGAAGTGGATGGAATGGGTGGAGTGAATGGAACGGGTGGAGTGGATGGAACGGGTAGTGAAGACGAAATGGGTAGAATGGACGGAACGAGTAGAGTGGAAGGAATGGTTAGACCCGACCGACAAGGCAGAGTGGATGGAACGGGAAAAGTGGACGGGATAGATAGAGAGGATGTGACAGGTAGAGTGGACGTGGAATGGGTGAATGGACATGGAACCTGACAGAGTGGAAGGAACCGAACCAAGTGGATGGAACCTGACAGAGTGGATAGAACCAGACAGAGTGGATGGATTTGGACAGAGTAGATGGAGTTGGACAGAGTGTATGTACCACGCATTGTATCAATGTACACCTGTTCCTATGTTGTTGCCATGTATGTGTATCCCCCATTTATCTTTTTCTCCATATATACCTGTATCGGCCTGTGTCGCTATTTAACTGTATCCCCATACATACCTGTGTTCCCATATAAACCTATATCGCCCCCGTTGTTATATATCTGTATATAGCTATGTAAGTCCCTACCGTCCCGTTCACGTGCCTGATCCAAAGTCTGAGGTGCTTCTAAAGATAACCACCTTTCGCACCACTATGCTTACTGTCCACTATACACCATCATTCAACTAGAACACAGCTATAACCCTGATAATTTGGCCTAGCTGCTCACATAGGCGTTCCTCAGGCCTAGCGCAGCTAAGAACCCAGTATGTGTGTCCACCCACCTGACTGCACACATCCAACTGATACCTTCACCACCACACCTATCGCTAGGAAGCAGCTACGACACTATCTCTCTCCACTAACTTGAACTACGGTTCCCGACGGCGTTCAACCTACCAGTGCTTTGAGGTCATACCAATGATATATAAGGCGCTATATAAATGCCAAGAAACATAACATAACATTATACAGGAAACCTGGAAGGAGAGGAATATTTTTTTAATTTATGTCAATGAAAGCCAAAATGTGCTAAAATACTCAGTGTAAACATCCACTTGGGATTTTAGAAGCAGGATAATCTCAATTCTGCAATTTGCCCCGGCTGTGTTGGACTTTCCAAGTTATTTGTTCTGTGGTTTAATGCACAGATACTGACAAAACACAAACTAGAAATGTCAACCGCATAGCATTGTACCATTCTACCAATAGCAATCAGACATGCTGCACGGTCCTTAGAATCCAGGGAGTCAGCTGTCTCCACATAACGACAATACATTCCTCTCAATGCCTCAAAATGTAGTTGTTAGTGGAGGTCTTCGAGGCGCACATCAATCTCATTCTCAGTGCATAGCATACATTCAGGTGTTCAAATGCACACATTAACTCTACATTCTCTGAGATCAATTAGTGAACGGTTATGTCAAAAGCAGTACATGTACGTACACAAGCGGAAAAAGAAATGGGCGTTACCTGATCTGCGCACCAAACCCACGTAGCAATCACAGTGAGGCCAAATATTAGTCCTGGCCAAGGTAGATCACCCGTCACGGGATCCCTGAACATGTGAAAAGAATCTGCGCGCGGTAAGTGGCAGGTTGTGTTAGGTACGGTCACGTTGGGTATTGCTTTCATGTACTTTTCTTCGAGTCCAGGATACCACCCAACTTCATTAAAAGCTGAAAAAGAGGCATGGAGTTTGTTTGTTTGTTTATTTGTTTATTTGATAATGCGCACCAAGCACTTGGGCAGCTGGGCTCAGCAGTACAAGAAGTCTTGAAGCTTGGTTACAGTGCCTGTCGCAGGCTGGTACATACATGTGAATACAGTGTACAATACAGTGTATAATACAGTACAGAAAATTGTCAATCGAGAGGCATGGACGGTATAGCTGATCCAATACATGACAGGGATAAGGCTTAACATTGCATATATTTAGGGAATGCCTACAGCTATGGACAAGCAGGTTTAGTATATGAGTTGAAGTAGTGATGTTAAGTGCAGTGGTGATCGGGGTAGTGTCAAGAGGGTAGAGTGGTAGTGGGGGGGCGAGGAAGGTTATGGGTCATTAGTGTGAAGCCATTTGAGGGTGTTGCTTCTAAATTTGGCGTAGGGTAGTGGGCGTCTGAGGTCAATTGGGAGTATGTTCCAAGATTGCACAGCTTTTACTGGGAGGCTAGTTGCTCCAGCCGTGATCAGTTTAAATCTAGGGATTTCATGGATAAATGTATTAGCAGATCTCGTGGGTCGGGTTGTGGATCTCCTGGAGATTTTTTCCGATAAGTAAGGAGGTTCTAGATTATTTAGGCATTTGGAAGTGATAGAGATGGTTTTGAGGAGGATTCTGTCCTTTATTTTTAGCCAATGGGCCTCGCTCCGGAATTTAGAGATATGCTCTCTAAGTGGGATGTTTAGCGCTGCTCTTAAGGCATTATTTTGCAATCTTGGAAGTCTGTCAGTGAATACTTGTTGTCTCCTGAGTACAGGGTGTTGCAGTAGTCTAGTCTGGACATGATAAGAGCATTGGCCAGGGTGACACAGCTGGCGCTGGAGAGGAATGGTCTGGCATCTCGGATTAATTTGCAAGTATAGGATGTTGTGCTGGAGAGGGAATTGACTTGCTTCTTAAGGGTGAGAGAGGAGTCCAGATAGAATCATAGAGTTTTTACCTCAGGCATAACCTTAATGATGTTGTTGTCAATGTTAAAGGATGCGTAGTTTGGGGTTCATTTTTTTAGGTTTGAGTCAGATCTGAGGAGCAGGATCTCAGTTTTATCGTCATTCAGGCAGAGGCCATGGGTCGTAATCCATGCCTGAATGAGGATGTATATCTTATTCACCAAGGCCAGATCTGCTTCATAGTTGCCCGAAAGGGGTATGAGGATCTGGGTGTCATCTGCATAATTAGTGTAGGTGACGCCCAGTCTATCCAACTTGTCATACAGTGGCTTGGTGAAAATGTTATACATGGTGGGTGAGACACAGGATCCCTGTGGGAGTCCGCATGTTATTTGGATAGGATCAGCGCAGGTGGAGGTACAGAAAACTCTCATAGTCCGGTTTGCTAGAAAGGATTGGACCTATGCTATTGCTTCCACAGTGAAATTGGTGGCGAGCCTAAGGTGGTTGCATAAGACTGCGTGATCCACCAAGTCAAAGGCTGCTGACAAGTCAAGTAAAAGTAGCAAAGCTGTTTTTCTGCTATCCTTTAACTCCTCGATTTTAGTCTAAAGGTCTAGCAAGGCTGTTTCGGTGCCATGGAGGGGCCGGAAACCCGATTGCCGAAAGCCTAGCAAATGGTTGGCTTCCAGGTAGTCTTGAATTTGTAAGTAGGCTACTCTGTCAATGATTTTGAGAAAGGCACAGTGGTGATGGGTCTGTAGTAAGTTGGGATAGATTTATGAAGGGTTTGTTTTTTGAGTAAGGGGAGGACCCAAGTTTCTCTCAGGTTAGTCAGTACTGTGTTTGATTTAAAGGAAGAGCTTATGAGCTTCGAGATAAAAGGGACTAAGTCCCTAGCTGCATCCTTTATTATTTGCGCTGGGCAACTGTCGCCCTTGCAGTTGGAGGGTTTCAGGGAGAGAATTACCTTTTCAGTTTCAATGATTGAGATGGTTTTGAAGCTGAAGGGCGGAGTAGTGTTGGGCTCAGTGGGCAATGGTGTTTGTTGCTCAGAGAGGGGCAGGGAGTCCTTTTTTTAGTTATTTTAAGTTGGAGGGTAGAGATTTTATTCGATAGGGTGTTTTTTATGTTAGTACACCATGTCTTGTCCTTGGGGACAGTATCTACTGGTTGAAGGGGGGATTCCATTTCCCAGAGGATGGAAAAAAGTTCCCTAGTATTTGATTTGGCTTTTGTAATTCTGTTGTCAAAGAGATTTATTTTTGTGTTGATAATTTCTTTCTTATAGAGTTTGGATAGATGTGCCAATTTAACTTTATTGTTGTCGGTGGGTGAGTTGCGCCAGATAGCTTGGAGCTTTCTTTTCTGCTTTCTTAAATCCTTGAGTTGGGGTGTGAACCAGTCATTCAAGTGCACTTCTTGCTTACCGTTGCACGGTTTGGTTGGTGCAATGGTGTCTAGTGCAGTGGTCATGGCTTTGTTGAAGGTGTCCACTAGTATATCTGGGTCGTTGTTGTTCTCCAGGCCATTAATAGCGGGAAGGAAGAGAGGGATGAGTTTTTCGGCAGTAATATCTTTTTTAATTCTAGTGGGGAGAGGGGGTGTCATGCTAATAGATTTGGGGCTGCGGAGATCAAGTGTGGCTGTGAACTTTATTAGATAGTGGTCCTTCCAAGGTTGTGGGGCGATGTCGGTAATGGCAATGTTGCAATTGAGTTTTGATACCCAGTCGAGGGTTCCACCTTTGATGTGTGTAGGGAAGAGGACTTTTGGGTAAGCCTGTGGTCATTAAGTAGGGGAGTAATAGAGTGGGCATGTTTGTTGACTGGGTCATTGATGCCAATATTGAAATAGCCCATCAACAGGGTTTGAGAGTGGTTTTGAGAATTATTCCCTATGAGACTAGTAAGGTCATTTTCGAAACTTCCTAATGGTCCTGGCGGCCTGTAAATCAAGTGGATGGTCAGCGTGCGGTTATTGGATAACAGCAGTTTGGCTGTGAGTATTTCACAGGATGCGCAGGGAGGTGAGGTGGTAAGCCTAATGGGCAAGGTCGTTTTGGAGATGATGGCTAGGCCACCGCCTTTGGCCTTGGGTCTATCTGCTCTGAGGATCTGGTAACTGTCAGGTACAGCTAACATCATGGTAGGTCCTGCTGCCTTGTGGAGCCAGGTCTCTGTTATGGCAAGTAGGTCCAGACTACCGTTGCTTAGGATGTCTGCAATCTCAGTGGCGTGGGCTACCATGGATCTGTTGTTGAAGAGCGACCCAGTTAACGTCAAGGTACTCTTCGCATTAGGATTATGTGAGGGTTTAATTGTGTATTTATTTGGCTTGGGTGCTTCTTTGTGTAAGCGTGGGAGGGCACAGAGTTTGGGGTGTCTGTTTTAGTTGCCTGTGTTTGTTTAGCCAGGTGGTCATGGGTAGATGGGAGTCCAGTGGTATTGTTTACATTATTTCTTTTGGGTTCATAAATGCAAGGTAGTCTTGCCCTAAGTCTCATGTTTCTGTCTGTGGGAGGGAAGGTGCTATAGGTAACAGAGGCCATAATTGTGAGTAGACCAATCGTGAGTGGGAGGGTCAGGGTATTTAAGTTTCTACTCATGGTAGGCAGTGTAGTTATAAGTAGTGATTGCTTCACTAATGCTATCATCGACAATGGTGTATTGCAAATAGGTACACAACTGTGACTAATGTTCGCACGAAAGTAAGAAGATTAGGTTCTGATTTTGATCTTATGAATGCAAATAAAATGCATTTTCTAACACGTACCCCCCACCATAAAAATATATTTTTAACAAGTGAATGTTTGGGTCCTCTTAAATACTGAACCAAGAAATACATGGCATTAATTAAATATATAATTAAGCATTAACGTCAGGGAAGGGGGGATTACCATTTGGTAATAGACTGAAGTCTAGGTCATCGCAGGCCTCACGCGGTTATGCTCCTGCCCACTTTCGGGGATATAACTATTAGGTGCCAAGGGCTTTTTTTAAAGTTGTGAAATGTTGCAGCAGCTTAAAATGTAAAGAAACTACTCAAGCAAATAGCTGAAACGGGGGCCAGAGCCTGGAGACGAGAAAGTGTCCTGCAGCACATCTGCAGGCTGAGAGTAAGGGCTATACCAAGAGGTAAAGCCCACCTTCTGAGCTTGCTAATTGAGTGGGAAGCCATCTTATGTCTCCTCCTGGGTGCTAACAGATGATATTTTTCTTTTGCCTGGTACCTTCCAAGCCCTAGACATTTATCCATCATAAACAAACCCTCCCCCAACTACCAAAGTTGCAAGCATGTTTCTCAACCTCCCCAATAATATACACATGGTTATAGTGTCACTGTGTTTTCGTGCACATTCTATAGTGGCATGCATGACTTCCAACAAGATCAAGTGGCATTGTACTGGAGCCCATTCATTTCCTTGTCAGTGATCATGTCACGGCTGCTAAGGTGCTAAAATGTAGTGGGATTGGCCCTACAGTGACCCTACAATCAGGTAATGGTGTTCATTTGTCACGAAAGGATAAAAGGGAGAAGAAAACAATCCTAATACAGGATGAAACTTAGTCTAGGCTAGACACATTTCAGCACTGCCTCTTGCTCTTGTGTAAGCCATGCAATTCGTACACTGGTGTGCTTCACTACCTACAAAGGGAGAAGCGGGGACCTCATTCCTCACATGTATGCTTTTATCCCCCTAAAATTGCAGAGGGTGAAAACAAACAATGTGTGTTTTAGCTTAGTTTAGATTATTTGCTTGTATAGTGCACCAAACCCGGAGGTATCTGGGAGCTTTATGTTTTGATTTGTTTTCATTTGTATGTTGATGTCAGGGAATAAAGTAACAAGGAGCTTGAACGAAAGGGCACTCCAGACAGACGCGGACAGCAGTAGCAGAATTGATAGGAAGGGCAGGAGTGTAGTGCATAATAAAATTAAAAATGTGTAAAAGACCATTGGGACTACACCAAAGGGCAAGTGCATGCCCTGCCTTAATACGATCCACCTGGTCGAACACAGCCTTAAAATCTTAAGCTGCTACATAACATGGGTGACCCTTCTTCATTAGAGTTGTATACTGAAGAGTAAACCTTTGATGACAGTGTGCTTTCCGGGTCGAAAACCTGTTTGGAAAAGAGGTAATATAGTTCTAGCTTTCAGCCAATTCTCTAATTCAATTTAAATTAATGAACAACATATGTTATTAGTATTAGCACCCTGCGGTGGGGAGCCAGCCAATCAGGAGGCCAGGAATGCGGGCTGAAACTGCTGATCTCAGCCCAGCTTCCAAGTCACCTTTCTTATAAACACTTGCTTTATTTCATATGTTATAGTATGAGATAAATCGGAACATCCTGCCTGTCTTAGTTTAGAAGTATTTGAGGTGTTGATATGGATTAATACACATAATAATGATTCAATATATCCACGTCTCTTAGTTTTAGAAATACAAAAGAGCAATATACTGATATTTGAAGGGATTTTCAGGCCTCTAATACTAAACCTATTGATTTATGATGCTCTTAATTCTTTTGTTTACTATGATCACTGCATGGCTGAATGCGTTTCCCTGCTGTTTTAATCTGCACATATCCTCTAGATTAAAGTCTGAAATTAATGTTTATTCATTCATTGGCGTTCTGATTTCGATTGCCAATGCATCTCTCACAGGTCCAAGCCAAGACAGTAAACTAATTTCCCTTCAGAGCAGTGCCTTGTTACAAATTATATTTAGTTATGGCTTCTGGGCGGTGCAGGTCAACAGCAATCAGCTTGTTTTGGTACTTCATGTATGTTCAGAGAACAATAGGACTAAATACTACATTCACTGTAGTGTTCTGTATGTAGTCTTCCGTATGCAGTAATGTGCAGTGGTAGCAGTGTATAGCAATCCCGGGCTGTCTGTAGGAGGGGGGAGTGTAGGATGGGGGCCAGCTTCATCAGAGAATATTACTCTTGTTCGTCAGATTCTGAGGACCCTGGCAAGAGTTCAGGAGTACAGTGGGTGGGTCCATTTATCCTCTACAAGTACACCTGTGCTACCCCCCTGTGGCTGCACCAAGTATGCCCTTTACCCCCACCATACAGAGAGGGAGTGTGTCACCTAAAAGGGTACCTATACCATGTGCTCGTCCTAACTAATCTGGGATGGGTTGTGCCCACTGTTAGTGGAGGAAGGAATCAGTTCTTGCGCTTCTTGGATATAGGCAGCTATGACAATGCTTACTGTTTAGAGTCTGAAGCGCTAGCTCCTATAGCTGGACCTTCACAGTGGAAGGTAGCGTGCCCCATCCATTATGCTGGGCTAAGCCTTACCTTCTGGATTAAGGTACACCTTGGCTGCTCTATTCCCCAGGGTATTGAGTTAGGTGGGGCACAAGTGTGATAACCACAGCAAGCCACCTTGATATGATATATTGTATTTGTATCACGCTCATACACAAGTGTTCCAGAGCGCGTTACATCTTCCTGTGCCTCCTCTGCAATTTAATGTTTCCCTTGATTAGGATGCAATTCACACCTGTTCCCAACTGCACCTGCCCCTTGATCCCACCCTCTTCCTGTTACTACTGTAATCTTCATGCTGCATGGCTAGCACTTCAGCCTCCATACTCCAGCCATCAGCACTTACAGGGGTGTGTTTGTTTTTGTGCATATTTACATAAACATGTCCCAGTTGTTAACGAGTTTTCTCCTTAAATCAACAGCAATCATCAAATTGTTATTTGTTACACATTTGTGATCACAATTCCCACAAACATCATTATTCGACATTTATCAGTTTCTCCTCCCATCTATTTCCTTCACAGTCACCTAGTATATGTAGTAGCAGCATCTTCGGATGTGTGCACATGTAAGTGATTTTGCTTGCATCTGTAAGCCAGTGTATATGAGTGGTTGAGTATGCGTGGGCGAGTTTACAGGGGTGAAGGGTTGTTTTGCATGGATGCTCACCTGTGAATAATCGAGTGCCTGCATAGGTATTGTCTGTACAATTGCGAGGGTTTCCTAGATTTTTCGGTGGTTGTGGTAGTGTATGTGGTGGGCGGGAATACATAGGTGTGTGGAACACGATGATGTGAACAATGACTGCCTAGTGCTATCCTAGAAGATACCACAATCACCTCCCCACAACCTGTTCAGAATGTCCCTCGAACTCACCCCACTGCAAGAAGCTCACCGCTCCCTGTAAAATCAGATTTCTTACCTATTGTACATTATTTTGTGGTCAATAGAGCATTGTTCCTTCTATAGATAAATAAGTAAATAAATAAATAAAGCTAATGAGGAACAATGGGCGTAGAACCAAAACACCTGTTTTTCGATCATTCAAAGCACATCAAGTAACAACCACTCGTTTCCTCTGATCACAAAACAAAAGGCCACCCTTTTCTCTGACCCTTTGATGTTTGCTTACCAATGAACATCAGGATGGAGGCTCCCACCACCATTATCACCGTCTGCAGAGTGTCCGTGTAAATCACTGCAGTCAAGCCACCTGGGATGAGAAAATGATCACATTAGAACCACTTGACTTGACTTACCCGTGGAGAGATACTATTCACAAATCTAGTTCCATGAATAGGTCCTACCAGAAAGAACTTTCTCCTGGAAACAGAAGAGTAAGTCAGGAGTACATCAAGGTTAGCGCAGGTAATCATTTGGTGAAATGAATAGTCCTGCTGCCCTGTGGTAACGCAGAGTTACTACTAGTAACGTCTTTGTGAAACAGCAGCTAGCTTTTAAATGTTTCTTGTTTCACACTAATTGAGTCATAGGTCATGCAAATCACTGTTACCCTCATTCTGGTATGTGCGAATTTGGATACAACGCACAGAAATTGTTATTCCACACTTACTCCCCGCATCTGCATCCGTATAACCTCTAGTGCCTCCTACACAATCCTGTACATCATCATTCCACATCCTTTGCTACACCGTACCACAACGTTTAACACACAGGGCCATTTCCATTGGTGGTGCATGCTGGGCTGGTCTTCCTGCTGCAATGCGCAGTGTGCTTCTCTGGAGAGCCCCCCATCGCTTGGTAAAACCTTCAGCACCCTTGTCCTCTCCTCGCACTCATTCTCTGGCTGTCCCTTTTCAGCTCATCCTTGCATGGAGGCGCTCAGCAGCCACCGCCTCTGATTTCCATTATTCGTCTTTCCCGTATCTTTGTAGTAGCCACAGTCCTACAATAATTCCAGAAGTGTTTTCCACGTTCTGTTCGGTCCTCTAACCTCAGCTATATTTCTCTTCCACTTTTTTAAAACCTCTGGTCTGTCTGGCCCTTTTGTGGTGGGACCAACCCAGATTTGCAAATGGACTTTGTCATGGGTTTTGACCCATGTTGAATCAATAGACTGTTTAGATGTGGGGATGAGCTGTCGCCGCCCATTATTCTATCCCAGAACAAACTAAATCATCGCAGCCCATATTCACGCCAGAATAGGAGAACTGCGCAGTTGGCACGAGACCACTCCAAAGATACAACCTTCTTGTGGGGAATTCATTTTCTTAATCCCAAAAATGGTTGCATTACCAGTACTCACCACTATCACAAAGCCGGCATTTTAAAACCACCAGACTTTTGTGTAAAACTGAACAAATGAAACAAAACCAGACCAAGGAAAGAGTTGCTAAGAGGTGGATACAATGTAAAACTATATTCTGAAATGACTTGAAGGAAGTAATTATGTAATGTATATGTAGAAATTGTCAGTTTGATTTGAATGTAGAAAACTGGGAACAAAAAGTGACATTTAGCTGAAACCTGGCTTAATGAAACTGAATTCTGCCTGACAACTACCCCCGACAGGAGTTGATACTGGATCAACAGCTGTGTTCCCAGGCCTGGCTGCCAGGCCTGGCTGCATCCTGAGGTCACATGGCCCTGTTGATTAGATTAGGGGTGGAGCAGCTGGGGACTACAGGGAGTTGAACAAAGGCCTGTCCTGGACTCAGGCAAATGTTATATTGGGGGGCCGTAAAGTGGCTTCCTCTTAGGGGAAACTGGGAGGGGCAGTGCCTCTGCTAGCAGCTGAGCTTGGGGGAAGTAGATAAACCAGTTATTTCACCCTGTGATGTGGGAAGCCACACCACTTTTTGACCAGGGCATAATTTTAAAAAGATAGATAACTCAAAGTGCGGACTTGTCAGAATTATATAAGTAATATCATTATTTTTGTGATTTTTCTGTGAACATTTTGAGATGCGTTAGGACCCTGTGGTGTATTCTGGGGGGTTGCTAGCGGAAAATAGGGTCTCACTCCAAATGTCTGCATGTTAAAAATCTGACACTTCATCAATTAATGTCCATACTCCTTGCGCACATGTGTGTAAATTTGGGTAAATGTCTGATATTGCAAAATCAGTTAAAAAGCGCAAAATGTTGTAATTTTTGAATGCAAGTCCCCAGGAAGATCAGAGGCAGACAAGCATGGACCATAAGGAATATATAATGTGCACATGTCATTTCAACAAATTGTATATCTGGGAAGGATGTATTTGAATCAAATATAGATTTGTGGGCAAACTGACCAGGGGAGGATCCTCTGACCCATAAAACCTACAGCATCACTCTGACTCACATTTCCTTCCCCCAATCATGGGAGAGGGGAGAATTGGGCCAATGAAAAGAAGAGAGGGGCAGGCTTAGCTGCGTAGCGTTTTGCCGGACCACACAACATCCAGAAGATACCAGTTCCAGACTGACTCCAGCTACATACTCCAGAACCTAGAACTTATACTTTAGAACCTAAATCAGAGGCCTAAAACCACAAGCTGAGTTCTCTGCAGCAGGCCTCAAATCATTGCAAGCTACTCACAGCCGGGCGAGCTGCTTGAATCCCTTGCCAAGAACTTTTGCCAGGACCAGTGCAGAGATCCAGGAGCCGTGCAGAGACCGCTGTATCCGGACAGACCAGACCAGAGATCCAGAGTGACCCAGACCGCTGAGAGCAGAACCAGAGAGCTGACTCAGATCACTGTGAAGTGCCGAGACCAGAACCGGAGTCCAGTCCAAAACCTGACCAGATCCGTGGCGAGGCCTATTTCAAATTTATATTGTGAGTACCTAGCAGAACTGTGCAGAACCAATCTCTTAGTTAAAATAATCTAATCCAAACTATTTTAACCTAAGTAGAACAGCCGCCTAGAAATCATGTCATCTGTCATTTGTAAAGCTGTACAACTGTCACCTGTCAATTCTGAAGCTGCAAGCTGTCACCTGTCATTTTGAGTTTACTTTAAATCCGAAAAACTACCTTTATTTAATCGTCGTATCTCTGGAACCGTTTGGGATAGGAACGAAATTTAACTTTCCTCTGAAAGCTTAGAATCTCAGCTTTCCAACGAACCTAGACCGACTTGCTACTCCTTATACTTTTGCCGTAATCACGGTCCCCCGCTCCCCTGACTATGTAAGTCCCCGCTACAAGGGAAACCAACCACACGGGTTATGTGTGGACTCCTCCAGCCCAAGGGGGGGGATCCAGCCAAGCACCTGACCCGGGGAACTTCCCTCCTAACTTCCCCCAGGAGGGCAGAAATTCTCCAAATCCTGGGCAGAACTTTTTCCCCAGGTATCCGGCCAATTTCCAACCCCAAAGCCATCCATCCTTCTTTCCCCAATTCCCTGAGCCCAGACAACCTAGTCCGGGAGAGGGGAGGCCAAGGGTGGAGGGGTACCAAAATCTTCCCAACCAGGGGTACTACCAGAGAAGGGATAGCTACCCTTCCCGGGATCAGCCCAGGGGAGAAAATAGAGCCCCGTATCAGCCTGAGCGGGTTTCACAACTTGAGCGCCAGGTCCAAAATATGGCACGAGATCTGGGTCACATACTGAGGGCTCAACAGAACCCTCAGATGAGCATGCCACCGCAGAATGCCCCAAACTCTGGACCTGGTGCTCCAGAACAATGACGGGGGCAGCACCCTGATAACCCACCGGTTCCCAGGGAGGAGGCACAAGGGAAGGGGGGTGTAAAGCCTTGGAGGAAGCTTCCTTCCCAACTTGTAAACAGCCCCTGGAAAACCAGGAACCGGAAACAAAATCTCCTACCCCTGAAAGTCTGCCACCCAAGGAGCAGAGAGGAGGTAGGAGAAACAAAGGACCCAAACAGACCCACTTTGTGGAGGAGGTACAGGTCTTCCAATTTGAGGGAGGGGATCCTCAGAAGATCCTGGGGAAAGGATCTTCTCCTTCAGAGATGGGGGAACTCCTCCCAAGGAAAAATGGGCCCCAAGGGATTCCAATCCAGACTGGGGAGATGTGGAGACTGAGCTACCACCGCCCATCATCTCATCCCAGAACCGACAATACCAAAATCCCCTGGTTCAAACCCATCCTGGTGACTGCCTCCAAAAAGGGGGGGGGGCGGGTGGCCCAGAACCGGAACCAGGGGAACCCACAATGGCTCTGATCTCCAGTTGCCAACTTTGTCTTTCAGATTCCCAAGACTCTCCACAGAATTCTGCCCAAATCTCTTCTCTCGCCATGTCCAAAACCAGACAATTAGCCAACCAGTTGTCCAAAAATGTGCATTATCTGTGCCCCCTTGAGGAGAAGGAGGGAAGATACTATGCCCCGGTACAAGTACAGGGGCAGGGTACAATTTTGGCACTGGTGGACACTGGATCCCAAGCTACACTTCTGTCCAAAAGGGCCTTTGAGGAACTAAATGCAGGAAGGGGGGAGAATTACTGTATTCCTCTCACCTTTCTTCCTGGACAACTGCAGAACTTTGACGGGAAGGAGATTCCTGTCGAGGGGACTGTAGATTTGGACATCAAAATTGGGCGACACAAGGTGAAACACCCGGTCATAGTAGTGACTCCAGAGGGCACCCCTTGTTTACTAGGGAATAACCTCCTGAGAAGGTTGTCACCCCTAATAGATTGCGTAAACAAGGTCCTGTGGACCCAGACTAGCCGACCAATAAAATTAAAACAGAGTGTCAACCATGTTAGTTTAAACGGCACCTGCCACATGGTTGAACAAAAATCTGACCAAGTAGAATTTCACTTCCAGAACAACCAAACTCCAGACGTGACAGTAATAGCAGTAGGACAACAGACTGGTGATGGGGGGTCCTCTCTATTTCTGAAAATCAACCTTCCTTCCAGTTTAAGGTGGTTTTCCACACTGGAAGGAAACACCCTGAAATTCTTTACTAATCCACAATCAGAAACTCCTACTCCTATAGTCCAGAAAGATGTGAAATCAGCTCAGAGCCTGGCTAATATACAGCAAATTGGAGAGCAGTTGTTCATCCCTGTTCAGTTAAATGATGGGAAGGACTTTGTTCTCGCTCGAGTGTGTGTGAACAACGGTAAGAGCTTCATCAGCGAAGCCATGTTCCGCCAACTCCCAAAAGATCCAGCCATTCCCACATTCAAACTGATAGACAAATGGGAAATGGACCTGGAAGCACCTAATTCAAACATCTCCTGCCAAGCAGGTGTATGCTCAAAATCTCCATTAGTCAACATAGAACATGACACCATTCCAATAGAGGTGGATAACAGCGACTTAAAGAGTATTACTCTAGCCGCAGGCACCATTATTGGAATGGCGATTGATGACCGACATTTCTCCATTGATTTAGGAAATTAACTGTTAGTACCAATCCCCAAGGACTGTTTTGACAGTGACAGTGAGGACAAAACAACACCAGACAGGATCTTCACCCGGCATGGGGGGAACTTCCTGGTGTACACTTCTTGCACTTACGGTAAGGAAGATGTGACTTGTTACTTCAGGAGGGATGAGGTGATTTTCCAGGTCCATGAGGGCTGCCTTTCCCACTGGAAGCCTCCAGTCCGAATCAGCACTCTGACCAGGGACTTCTCCACCCAGCTGGAGGAGGCCGCTGAGATAGCCAAACCAGAAGTCTTTCCAGGCTTCAGGCAGATGGTGGAAGAGAGAGTCAACCTAGCTGATGCCTGTGTGACTCTGGAACAGAAGCAAAAGTTGAAACAAGTTTTCTTGGATTTCCAAGATCTCTTTGCGGTAGACTCATATGACTGTGGTCCCACCGACATCCACACCACAACAATTCCCACGGACCCTGGAATGACTCCAGTGTTTGTGAAGCAATATCGCTTGCCTCTCGCATCAATGGAGTCCCTTACTGAAATAATTAAGAACCTGGAGTCCCGGGGAATAATCCGTCCAGTTCACAGCACCTTCAATAACCCGTTGCTGGGAATATTGAAGCCAAACGGCCAGTGGAGACTCTGCGCCGACCTCAGGGAGCTCAACAAACGCGTCCATACTTCCCGATGGCCTCTGCCCTACATTGACCAAAGGCTGGCCCAGATCCAGGGGTCACAGGTATTCACTGCAATAGACCTGACCAATGGATACTGGACTGTGCCTGTCAGTAGTGAGGACCAATACAAGCTGGCTTTTACCTATGGGGGCCAGCAGTACACATGGACCCGGACTCCCTTCGGATACCTCAACTCCGGCAATTAATTCAACATTTTCCTACACAAGGCCATGCCCGACCTGGGTGCAAAGGGTAACCTGGCTTATGTAGATGATGTGCTCATCAAAAGTTCATCTGTGGAGGAACACATAGCGGAGATCCGTTATGTTCTGACCCAGTTGAAGGCCGCCGGAGCAAAACTTTCCTTTCAGAAAGCACAGTGGTGTAGAACCCGTGTTAATTTCTTGGGGCATGAGATTACTCCTCAGGGTCTCTGTCCCCAGGAAGAGAAAGTGGAAGCACTTAAGAAACTGAAAGACCCCACAACTCTGCGGGAACTAAGGAGCCTCCTTGGACTGATTAATTACAGCAGAAAGTTCATTGAGGGCTACGCAGAGATCACCAGACCCCTGATTCATCTCCTGAAAGGGGGGGTCAAGTGGGAATGGGGTCCAGAACAAGCCGAGGCACTAAGACAACTCAAAAGAAGCCTCTCACAAGCGCCCTGCCTAGCTTACCCTGTCAGAAACAAGGAGTTCTTCCTGGAGACAGGGTTCTCTAATACGTGCTTGACGGCAGTATTATACCAAAAGCATGACAAGGTCAATAAAGTAATCTCCTATGCGAGCAAAACTTTATCCTCTGTGGAGGAAAAATTCAACGATTGTGAGAAGGCACTCCTGGAAACGGTGTGGGCATTGAAGAATTACCGCCCGTTTATCCATGGGGAACACATCATAGTGGAGACTCGACACCAGCCTCTGCAATATCTCCAAAGTGACAGAATCCGGGCCGGAAATGTGAGTAATTCCCGAATTACTTCCTGGATTCTGCCAATGCAAGGCTTTCTTGTGGAGGTCAGATATGGCCAAAACAAGAAGAGTCCCCTCGCACAAGGTCTGGCTGACTTGCATGATTGTGCCAGAGAAAACTGTCTCGAGGACGAAAGTCTAAAAATCAAGGACAACACGGAGGCATACCTTAATTCCCCACACAAAGTATTTGAAGAAGACAAGTGTGAGGGAATGCCCACTGTCTATGTGGATGGATGCTCGTACCATGTTGACAACAACGGGGAGAAAGAACTGGTGGCCGGCGTAGGGAATGCCTGAGTGAAGGAGTTTTCAGAACCCTCCGCTGGATACAAAATTGGTCCCCGAAGTAGTCAGGTGGCAGAGTTGATGGCTGTGCATCAGGCCATCCTCACTGCTGTCCAACATCAACTCCACAAACTGGTCATAATCACCGATTCGGATTATGTACGGAACGGGTTCGTGGAGCACCTGGTTAATTGGAAAACCAGAGGCATGTTATGTGCTAATAACAAACCCTTGAAACACGGGAAGTTAATCCAAAACATTGATGATCTGGTCACATCGAATGGGGTGACCATCTACTGGAAAAAGATCAAGGGTCATTCCAAAGTAGAGGGACCAGACAAAACTGGAAATGACTTAGCTGATCAGCTGGCCAAAACCGGGGCCATCCAAGGGGATCTAATCGAAATAGAGTCCCTGTTGGGGGAAATCCAGGTCACTGCTATCACTAGGTCCCAGACAAATGCTCACAATGATCTTTCAACTGCCCAATGGAGCAAGGAGACCCCTGATGCTGATTTGATTACAGCTCAGAAGGGGGAACCAATTATTGGTAAGTTTTACCAACACCTTGAGGACCCTGAGAACCTTCTCCTGACGGATACCGATTACATTGGGAAAGAGGACCTAAGAGTGTTGATGAAATATCCAAAAATGTTCCGAATCCAAGATGGTTTGTTGGTAAGGAAATCCCAAGCTGGCCATGATCAGTGGGTGGTTCCTACCTCATTCCGAAGCCTGATGTTAAGTCATGCCCATGATGCGGCCACCACCAGTCATAGGTGGTTTCACACAACACTGGAAATCTTAAGAGAGGTTGCATACTGGCCACACATGGGCCAGGACCTCAACCAATATTTGAAGGGTTGTCTTGTGTGTGCACAAATTCAGCCAACATCCCTCACACACCGGGCACCTCTCCAAAAGAGGGGAATGACACTCCCAAGGTCAATTTGCAAATTGACTTTGTAGGCCCCGTGATTCTCTCTGCTAGGGGGAATAAGTACATGTTGACGGTGACATGCTTGTTTACCAAGTGGGTGGAATGTCTCCCAGCCCCAAATTGCAAGGCAGAAACTGCAGCTGCCCTGATGATTAACCACATCTTTTCCCGTTTTGGTCTACCTCAAAGGATTGAGTCAGACAGAGGTAGCCACTTCACCAGTGAAGTAATGACAAAGATGTGGGAGATACTGGGGGATAAAAGGAAGCTACACATTGCTTACAGGCCAGCTTCTTCTGGAGCAGTGGAGAGATACAACCAAACCATTGTGAGCATATTAAAGAAGTTTGTGGCAGATTCTGGGCCAAGTTGGGATATCCGATTACCTCTGGTCCTAATGGCCATCAGATCTACCCCTTCATCTGCAACCAAAATGTCACCATTTGAGTTGATGACCGGGCGCAAGATGGTGCTTCCCCAGCATTTGCTCTACAGGACCCAAGAGCAGACACTGATAAATGCCTACACAACTCATGAGTATGTGGAGAATTTAAGGAAACACCTTCAACATGCTTTTGCCTATGCTCAGCGGAATCTAGAAAGATCAGCCGAGAGTATGAAGACCCACTATGACCTGAAAACTTCCAGGAAGGAATATCAGGTCGGGACCGGGTCTATTTATACAACTTCCAAAGAAACCAGGCAGGACAGCGCACATTTTTGCCTACATGGAAGGGACCCTTCCCTGCAATACCAGAGGGGACCGCTCCAGATTAATTCAGTTCCAACCCTAAAATATCCCACATATAGTCTCTAAAGTATTATACTCTTGTAAGCCACTGTCTTTGAATGATAACTTGTATCTCAAAAGTAAAATGTTAGGTATGTTAAAGTATAAAATGTATATGTCTGCCACACCATTAATAGTGGTGGAAAAATGTCTACGAATAGGTATTGCCGCTTTTCCTTTGTCGTCATAGGAGAAAGAAAACCTGGAGACTGACCAAGGAGGATGACCGGGGACCGGGAGCCGAGACCCGAGGGGCCCAGGGTACCGCCCAATCCTCCCATCAGGACCAGCAAGGCGAACTGATTGATCGACTGGAGGGAGGAAAAGATGCTGAACTGTGCCACCTACAGGATTGGAAGAAGATAATGGGGACATACCAGCGCAAGGGCTCAACACCTCCTTTGCACCCGACTTCCCCTCGCCTTGAATCAAAGCGCAGTCGGGCGGGGGGATTTGTCATGGTTTTTGACCCATGTTGAATCAATAGACTGGGTGGATGTGGGGATGAGCTGTCACCGCCCATTATTCTATCCCAGAACAAACTAAATCAATAGACTGGGTGGATGTGGGGATGAGCTATCGCCGCCCACATTCACGCCAGAATAGGAGAACTGCGCGGTTGGCACGAGACCACTCCAAAGATACAACCTTCTTGTGGGGAATTCATTTTCTTAATCCCAAAAATGGTTGCATTACCAGTACTCACCACTAATAGAAAGCGGGCGTTTTAAAACCACCAGACTTTTGTGTAAAACTGAACAAATGAAACAAAACCAGACCAAGGAAAGACTTGCTAAGAGGTGGATACAATGTAAACGTATATTCTGAAATGACTTGAAGGAAGTAATTATTTAATGTATATGTAACAATTGTCAGTTTGATTTGAATGTAGAAAACTGGGAACAAAAAGTGACATTTAGCTGAAACCTGGCTTAATGAAACTGAATTCTGCCTGACAACTACCCCCGACAGGAGTTGATACTGGATCAACAGCTGTGTTCCCAGGCCTGGCTGCCAGGCCTGGCAGCATCCTGAGGTCACATGGCCCTGTTGATTAGATTAGGGGTGGAGCAGCTGGGGACTACAGGGAGTTGAACAAAGGCCTGCCCTGGACTCAGGCAAATGTTATATTGGGGGGCCGTAAAGTGGCTTCCTCTTAGGGGAAACTGGGAGGGGCGGTGCCTCTGCTAGCAGCTGAGCTTGGGGGAAGTGGATAAACCAGTTATTTCACCCTGTGATGTGGGAAGCCACACCCCTTTTTGACCAGGGCATAATTTTAAAAAGATAGATAATGATATGATATGATATGATATGGTATTTGTAACGCGCCTATACACAGGTGTTTCAAGGCGCGACGAGGCAGGGAGGGGAGGAACAAGGGGAGACAGACAACGATCCTACTAGGCCAGGTGTCATTCAGATCGCGCAAGTGCAGGGGTGGGGGAGGAGGAAAAGTGCAAGGGGAAGGGGAGGGGGGGAAGTGCAGTACAAGGTAAGTGGCGAAAAGTAATAAATAAATAGGGCCAGCTGGTGGCAAGTGCAAGATAAGTGCAGAACAAGTGCTGGGGAAGGGGGGGGCTGTAGGGATACAGAGACAGTCCCGCAGTGCAGAGGGGTTCAAGGGCATCAGTGCAAGTGGAGAGTGGCTGGGCCCAGGACCGAGGCCGTTTAGAGATAACTCAAAGTGCGGATTTGTCAGAATTAAATAAGTAATATCATTATTTTGGTGATTTTTCTGTGAACATTTTGAGATGCGTTAGGACCCTGTGGTGTATTCTGGGGGGTTCCTAGTGGAAAATATGGTCTCACTCCAAATGTCTGCATGTTAAAAATCTGACACTTCATCAATTAATGTCCATACTCCTTGCGCACATGTGTGTAAATTTGGGTAAATGTCCGATATTGCAAAACAAGTTAAAAAGCGCAAAATGTTGTCATTTTTGAATGCAAGCCCCCAGGAAGATCAGAGGCGGACAAGCATGGACCAAAAGGAATATATAATGTGCACATGTAATTTCAACAAATTGTATATCTGGGAAGGATGTACACACCCATTTTCAAAACACATAAAAAGAGACTGCTGGGACAGGTAGAGACATTCAAATCCAGTTGCTGCGGAGCGTTTTGCCGGACCACACAACATCCAGAAGATACCAGTTCCAGACTGACTCCAGCTACATACTCCAGAACCTAGAACTTATACTTTAGAACCTAAATCAGAGGCCTAAAACCACAAGCTGAGTTCTCTGCAGCAGGCCTCAAATCATTGCAAGCTACTCACAGCCGGGCGAGCTGCTTGAATCCCTTGCCAAGAACTTTTGCCAGGACCAGTGCAGAGATCCAGGAGCCGTGCAGAGACCGCTGTGTCCGGACAGACCAGACCAGAGATCCAGAGTGACCCAGACCGCTGTGAGCAGAACCAGAGAGCTGACCCAGATCACTGTGAAGTGCCGAGACCAGAACCGGAGTCCAGTCCAAAACCTGACCAGATCCGTGGCGAGGCCTATTTCAAATTTATATTGTGAGTACCTAGCAGAACTGTGCAGAACCAATCTCTTAGTTAAAATAATCTAATCCAAACTATTTTAACCTAAGCAGAACAGCCTCCTAGAAATCGTGTCATCTGTCATTTGTAAAGCTGCACACTGTCACCTGTCAATTCTGAAGCTGCAAGCTGTCACCTGTCATTTTGAGTTTACTTTAAATCCGAAAAACTACCTTTATTTAATCATCCGTATCTCTAGAACCGACTTGCTACTCCTTATACTTTTGCCGTAATCACGATTCACGCACTCGCGAATTTTACCGCAATTTGCCATTTGGTTAAAAATCCAGCCACGTGTAACCATCAGCAGTCATTTCTTTCCTTGCTAAAAATTCGTTTGCCTCTTAATCACCATCTCTGAATCATTGCTAAAGTAAGCCTGAACTCATCCCCAGCATCTCTCACTCACCCTGAACCTCCTAAAGGGAATTAAAAGCATTTTCAGCATATTTCTCACTTCATTGCCACCACATTCAAAGCACTTGGGCCTGTGTTTTAAAACTCATACCGGTTTTCTCTAAGCTTGCTGGGGGGAACTGAATTTCGTATTGTATTTGATTGCATTCCTGAGAACTGTGTGCTCTTCTTTCCATCTACTTCCATGTCTTACATTGCATAGGGGAGGGGGGTGAATTGCCAGAGAAAAAGTGATTATATTATCTTTTGCTAAAATCATCTCAAGTATTTCTGTACTGCATTTTATTCCTCATTGCTTTTCCCTTGAAATCATAAAAGTATTTTTGCTACTTGATCCATCCTATACTAACTCCTCATTGATTATAAAAAAGTGTGCTAGTGTCAGATTACCCATTGTTGATTAACATTATATTTATAAGGGCGATATCGATTATTAATTTATTCTAAAAGCGTGGTATCTATATTTTGTCTTATTTCTCAAATAAACCTTTTATACTTGCAAAACAGAACTACTTCTTGGCTCATTGGGGTCAGGGGGATTCTAAGAGAGGGGTGTTATATAGGGGTAGTCATCCAGAACTCATGAACTGGACATAAAAATATATCAATAAGGGTTTCCATTCAGTATCCCAGACTAGGCATTGACTTAGCTGTAGTGTTGAATTGAATCTTCTTACAACTTTCCCCTTTTGTAATGGCTTGGCAGGCAAGAGCAATGGTCTGGAGGGTTGCACAGACCAATGCCAGAGATTAAGATTAATTCTAAACCTTCCAGTAATCACCTCTTTTGTTTTGCCGTAGTCACACTTTGTGGGATGTGTATGCCCAGATATGGGTCCTGTGTCTGATGGGCCTACAGACCCCAGCTACTCCTCACTGATGAAGCTCAATGATGCCAAAAATGTTTGGAATGATATGATAAGTCATTTATAACACGACTGTACGCAAGTGTTTCTAGGCTCTTGTGGTCTCGTACAGAAGGGGAGTGAACTAGCAGTTTGGGCTGGATTGCCCCTTTTGGGGTGGTACCAAGCTTGATTTGTATATGGTCTTTCACCTTTTGTAATGGCTTGGCAGGTAAGAAACGATGGTGTGGAGGGTTGCCCAGTGCACTGCCAGAGGTTAATATCAATTTTAAACCTTCCAGCCATCACCTCTTTTGTTTGGCTGTGGTCCTTATTAGTAAACACTTCTATATTCTCTCAAGCAAATTCTTTATTTTACTTATCATTCTTGTCCAAATCTATATTCCAACACCAACTGTATTGCATTTATGTGTAGGTGTTCTGTGTGCCGTGTTTTGTGTACCAAAAGCCTAGCTGGGAATCAGTGAAGCACTGAACAACACAATGATACAGAAAGGATACCATTCTATGGATAGAAGGATAGAACACCAACATCCTTTTCTAATTGATCTCTCCACTTCATACAAGTGTTTCTTATGTATTCTATTCTGGCATACTAAGCCAGAATAGAATACATAAGAAACACTTGTATGAAGTGGAGCCTATCTCTGTCACTGATCACCACATTTCTCGCTCATGCTATTCTCTGTTATGTTATTCAGCCTTATTTACTTTAGCATGACCTCTGACATTTGCATGGCCTTCTGTCACTTTTAGCCCTCTTAGAGAGCATAGTGGGGTGGTCAGTGGGGTAGCAGGGGAAGAGCCATGTTCCTGTTGCTAGGATAGGTGTGAAAAGCACATCTGAGAAACCATGCCATGCACATGTGTATGACTGTATGCATTAAACTTGTGGTGATGTTAGTGCTGTTGGGTGGTCAGGTTGATTGATGCCATTGGCACCTAGAGACATCATACAAACCTCTGTAATAGTAATCAGGGGTGAGGCAGTTAGTATGCTTATTAGTGTGTGGCGTGGAGGCCAAGGGGTATGCGAACATGTTTTGTGTGAGGGACACTTGATCTAAATCCAGGGAAGAATATTGTGAGGCAGATGATGGGAGCTATGGGAGAAGTGTTTCTGATCTTGAGGAACCTGGGTGTGAGTGGGGGTATGATGGTATGAGGGTATGAGGTTTGGGTATGTGCTTGAGGAGTTAGTGTTGGGGGAATTGTCATGTCATGCAAGGTCCGCACAAGCGGCATTCAAAATCTGTCAATGCACTGCTGGTGGCTGCAGCCATGAACACCTTGGCCTGCTAGGGATGGTCACAGTGAATGGTGGTCTAGTTAGTTTGTGGCTTCCTAGGGCTGGCATGCACCCCTGTGGTCCAGACTTTGGTTCTACCTGTTGGATGGTCAGGTGTTGGCTCTTTGGTTGATTTAGTGGTGAAAGAAATTAGTATCATGTTTGCATGGGGCCTTTTTGTGGTCTGGTTACATGATGGGTGAGGTGAGTGTAAGACACCTTTAAAAAGATTATGCATTACCTGTGTGCTAGGAATGACCGCCCTGGTATGAAACTGTTCAATTGGGATGGTTTCCAGGGCTGGTTTTTGCCAATATCACTAGTTAGCATCAATGATTGATTTGCCATGTATTATTTATTATGCAATGATGCACAAGTGTTTCAAGGCGCATCATCTCATGCTTTATTGGGCTCTTGTAAAGAGGCAGTTCCAAGATGTGAAGTGCTGCTGTGATGTGCAGACTACTTTTAGGTGTTCAAGACAATTAACACCTTGCCCCTATGATGCTTCTTTTTGCAGTGTGGCACCATCAATACACTATTGTTGCTATATCTTAGGATCATGTTAGGTGTGTACTGTACAATATTGTTTTCAATAAATTCCGGCACCAGCCGTGTAAGTCCAAGTGGACAATGTAGAGTACCTTGAACTGATTGCTGCACCAGATTGGCAGCCAGACGAGAGCTTACAATATTGGTGTGATCTGTTCTCTCTTGTAAATTCACAGCACTAACCTGACATGCACCCATTAGGCTAGTATATAAACTGAATCTACTTTAGATTGTTCGTGCCACATTTGTTTGCGGCCGAACTGCCTGCATCCTATTTGCTCAGGTCCTGTTTTTTCGTTCCCTTTTTTTTTGGTCCCACGCCGTCAATGCTATGGAACCAGGGGACACCCCTGGACCCCCGAAACCCCAATATACCGAACAAGGTGAACGGGGGCCACCCCCACAGCCCCGCAGCTCATGTTCGGTTATGTGCAAACAAATGGGTAAACGGTCAAAAGATACAGGGCTAAATCAATCAGATAACGTATGCGAGCAAATACATTCAAACAAAATGGGTAATACTGATAAAACACGGAGAACAAATATAGATGGGAAGTGGAGGTAGGTGTAGATGGAGGCAAGTTTAGAGGATATTGAGAACAGATGGAGAAAGGAGGTGGAAAACTAATGGGATATGAGAGAACATGATATGATGTGATATTTTATTTATAGCACGCCTATACACAAGTGTTTCGAGGCGCAACGATGCAGGGGAGGGGAACAAGGGGGACAAGACAGCAATCTTACTAGGCCCAGTGACATTGAGATCACGCAAGTGCAGGAGGGAGGGAAGGGGAGAAGTGCCAGGGGAAGGGGAGGAGGAGCATGTGCAAGACATAGGATCAAACATTGAAAACAAGAAGTGCGGCGAGCCGGTGGCAATGCAGTGTTAAATGCAGAAAACAAGTGATTAGATAAGTGCTAGTAGAGAGCTAGTAGGGGGGTTGTAGGGCTGCAGATACAACCCCAAGCACAGGTTTGCCAGGAGGCAGTGCAGGTGTGCGACTGGGAGGGCAGGGACCTAGGCCTGTGGCTCAGAGGGTAGCCAGGTAACCAGTGCAGTATCAGACAGGAGATCAGCAGGGTAGCGGAAGAGAGAAGGCAGAAGCAAAGAGGAAAGTCTTGAGCTGCTTCTGGAACTGGAGATGGTTCTGCTCAAGTTTCAGAGAGAAAGGGAGGCTGTTCCAGAGGGAGGCACCAGCCGAAGAGAGACATCTGCCCCCAAGGAGCTGCTTGGAAAAGCCACTGACCCCTATCGAGCTGGAGTTGTAGGAGCAAAGAGTTTGAGTAGGAAGATCCTTAAGAAGAGAAAGCTGGAGATATTTTGGTCCCAGGCCCCAGAAGGCTTTGTGGACAATGCAAAGGGTCTTGAACCTGGTCCTTGCAGCCACTGGGACCCAATGGAGAGATGTCAGTGCTGGAGAGATACGATCCCTGGGCTTGAGGCAAAGGCCAAGTCTTGCAGTCCTGTTCTGGATGAGTTGCAGAGGACGGAGAGTAGAGGCAGGCAGATTTTAAAAGAGGCTGTTACAGTAGTCAAGCCTAGAGAGAACCAGAGCTCTAGAAACAGTAAGTTTGGGTAGTAGAGGAGAATACCTTTGAGGAGGTGCAATTGGTAGTTTGACTTCTTAGAGATGTCGGTAATATGAGGACAGAAGGAGAGGGAGGAGTAAAAGATAACCCAGAGGTTCTTAGCCTCACAGATGGGTGCGAGAGGAGGGCCAAGGGAGGCCAGCCAGGGAGTGGCGGGACAATGGGTTGCAGGCATGCCAATGAGGAGGATCTCTTATTTGCTGGCATTCAGGCAGAGATCATTGGTGCACACCACTCCTGGATTGCAGACAGACAATCCGGTATGAGAGAAGGAGAAGAGGCAGCACAGGGGAGCCTGAAAGCCAGCTTGGTGTCATCCAAATAGCACTGGACGTTGGAGCAGAGAGCAGCAATGCGGTGGGTGAGAGGTGCCAGGTATTGGTTGAAAAGCCAGAGAGACAGGTTAGACCCCTGGGGAAACCACAGGTGGAGAGAGAGATAGAGGAGGGGAAGTACCCAAGATGGACCTGGGATGGGCAGTCGGAGAGGAAAGAAGTCTGCCAGGCCAGAGCCTGATCAGTGATACCCAGGTTATCACAGAGCAGGTTGAGCAGGATGGCATGGTTTTCTTATCAAAGGCAGAAGAGCGATCAAGTAGGATAAGGACAGAGGAGAGATTACAATCAAGGAGAGAGAAGGTCTTCACAGATGTTCAGGAGAGCAGTTTCCGTGCTTCTGGCTGCTCTGAAGCCAGACGAAGGGTCTTGGAACAATAAACAGATTCAGTGTGAAAATTAAGCTGGGAGATGGCCAGCTTTTCCAGGAGTTTTCCCAGGAAAGGAGTGATAGAGATCAGGCGATAGCCGGAAGGGAGGGGTCAGCTGAGGGTTTCTTGAGAAGAGGGTGCACAAGAGAATGCTTCAGGGGGAGGGGAAGGTCCTGGAGGTGAAGGATAGCTTGCAGAAGTCAGCAAGGGCTGGAGCAAGGGTGTCAATGTGGTTCTTGATGGTTTTGGAAGAACAGTGAATAACCTGTATTGATGAGGTTTTCATAGATCGGACTTCTCTAGAAAGCTTGACAGGGGAGAAGAGAGTGAAGGCAGAGAAGGGAGGGGGCCAGAGGAAGGCTAGTGGCTAGAGGGAGAAGCAGGAGAAGCTGTGAGAGTGGACAGGATGTCCTGTGTTTTAGAGATGACGTGAGAAGCCAGGGCCGAACAGAGGGCATTGGAAGGCACAGGAGAGGTAGACACTGGGGTAGGATTGGCCATCTCCTTGCAGATTTTAAAGAGTTCATCCAGGTTGTTAGATGTCGCAGAAATGCGGGCTTGAAGTGTGCTCTCGTCTTAGTGAGGACATAGAGTCGGTATTGCTCAACCATTTCCTCTCAGCCACCCTACACTTGTGTGTAAGGGTGATGAGGTCTGAGTCATACCAGGAGTTGTATTTGATTTTGGGCTTCATGCGGATCCTCATGACAGGGTCAAGTACACCAAGAGTATCAGAGATAGCAGAGTGGAGCAGGGAAAGGTCTGTGTCAGGGTGTGAGTCAGCCAGAGGTACGGAAGGGGAGGAGAATGATGTGGCAAAAGCCTCAACTGGCACACGCTTAATGGGTCGAATGACTGAGAAGGTGGGTGACAGTGTGGGGGTAGATTTGGCCTGTGGGGTAGAGGAAAAGAGATGAGTGGAGAGGTGAAAGTGATCATTCCAGGAGAGAGGAGTGGTGAGAGGGTAAGAGAGAGGGAGGTCTGAGGAGATCAGAGCATCAAGAGTGTGTCCTGCAAAGGGAGTCGGGTCAAAGGGAAGAATGGAAAGAGAGAGAGAATGACAAAGGTCGCAAAAGAGTCCTGTGTTGAACTCTCCAAGGAGTTGAGTGGTAGAGGCATAGAGGGAGGAAGAGAGGTCCGCCCACTCGGAGAGGAAGGGGGTGATCTGACCAGGTGGCCGGTACATAGTAGCCACTATGAGAGAGTGGCCAGGAGAGAGAGATAGCCAACAGGCTGGGCATTTAAAGGCGGGTTAGGCCTGCATAGGAATGATAGAGGCAGGAATCCACTCCGGCAAGATCAAGGCTACACCCCACCCACTGGAACGGTTGAGTCTGGGTGTGCAGAGGATATTTTAGCCATCAGGAAGGAGAGTGTCAAAGCTCGTGACAGAGCTGGTCGTGAACGATGTCTTGGTGAGACCAAGGACATCAAGGCTGAGTTCTTCCGGGAGACGGCAGATGTCAGAGGAGTGCTTGACTGCTGAGCAAGAGTTAAAAGGGGCTAGGTGGAGAAGGTTGCCATCCTTGAAACACTTCCAGGAGGACTACAAACCAGAGGTACTGCCTGGGGAGGTGTTAGAAGGACCTGAGGGAGGGCAGAGAGGTAGAGAGGAAAGGGCAAGGTAGCCGAGGAGGAGAGAGAGGTGGCCAGAGAAGTGGCAGAGGGTAGAAGCAAGGAAGCCAAAGAACAGAGAGAGGGAACAGCAGGAGAGGTAAGGAAATTGATAAGGCACCCCATGTGGGATGGGTATGCACAGATATGGGTAGGAGGGGGAGGTTGGCCTGAGGGTCTTGGACCAAGACAGTGCCATTTAGGATAAACATTAATGATGATCTTAGAGGAGTAGAAGGAAGCCAGAAGTGCCTCCCAATGGGTGCCACCATTAATGGGAGAGGAAGAGTAAGGAGAGAGCACAGAGTCCATATGAAGGGTCCATAAGTCTGGCGAAAGAACAACAAAGAGGATATCAGTGAGGGTCTGTCTGGAGGAAGCGCTGGTGTAGCTATCAGCGATAGGGAGGCCTGCGTTGGAGACCATGATATCCTTTTGAAATTCTTCCTACTAGACTTAGGGAGAAGTATAGGATAGTCGATTGAGGAACAGTTGGAGAAGATAGGTTGGATAGAGAGCACCATAGGTGAACTGGAGGAGGGGGAAGAAGAGAGAGAGTGGGGTGGGAGGTGAATGAGAGCGGGGCGGAGGAGGTGGTGGTGCAGACACTGGGGGAGAACACTGGGGGTGCAAGTCAAAGAGACAGAACAAGACAAGCAACAACAGGACATATGGAAACACAATGGAGCCACTGGGCACAGCTAAGTTCGGAATTAGCAGGACAGATTAGCAGGACAATTAGCATTTACATGTTACCAGGGTAAGGAGTGTGATGCTTGAAATGCATTGGAGGGACAGGGCCTCCATATCCTTGTCCTTTATTCCTTTATCATGTTTGTTCTGTCTCGTTGTACCATGCCGGAGTTCATGTGGGTCTCCTGGCAGTGCGGCTCTTCCTATTTTTGGTTTGGTGTACAGACCCTTGGGATACCCTTATGGCACCCATGGGTAGGGGTACAACCCTGTACCCATAGTGTATGTTTTTGGGCACCTGTGGGTGGCCCACAGAGCAGGGTATGGGCTGGTGGCAGCTCCATGCTGAATTTGACAGGTGCTCTGAGTATCCTCCATTTTGGAATACCCAGGCCCTGCCATTGGAATCAGTTGATTCCTGATAGGAGACAAGATGGCCCCTGTGGCCTCTTGCTTTCCATTGCCTTTTACCTTGTTTTCCCAAAGTCCTGGGAAGCCCTGACTCTGTCCCTTCCCCCTGACTGGCTGTTGGGTAGAAGTTCCATATATAGTATTGTAAAGAAGTCCAGCCCAGACTGGCTGGAGCCTTCCCAATGACTGTATGTTGTGGCTACTCCCGTGAGGTGGGACCTGGGTGAATGGAGTGTGTGACGAATACACTTTTCATGTTAGGGGTGTCTAGTATCTGGTGTTTGACACAATGACTGAGACAGCCCTGCCCGAAACTGGTATGAATGCAATGTGGAGTGCTGAATGGCTGGGTGCTTGTCCGAATCAACATTCTGTGTTGTGAGTGTCTGGATGGAGAAGAATGGCCTGAATGCACTGTGAGCCTGATTGTCTGCCTGCCTGCATGAATGCCCTTCTGGATGATTGGTTGGCTGAGCGTGACCCAGCAGAGTGAATGAGAGACCAAACAGTATATCTGGGGACCTATCACTGATGGAAATCGTTCAGAAGCTGAAGTCAGAAGAAGAAGGTGAACCGCTGTTCCCTTCGACGCAATATGAAAGTTGCTGTGCCTTCAAAAACTAATCCAAGAGAGGACCTGGCTAGGAGACCTCTTCCCAAGCTACGAGAGACCATTGTGCACCAGCTGATCTTTGCCAAAGTATCCTGGAAGTCAGACCCTTGAAAGTTTGCCTACCGGAGAACGGTACTGCTGCGGAATCCGCAATGAAGCACCCGGACACCCCAATCCATCGTCGTTGACCAGGGTTCATAGGTTTGCTATAACCGCTGGAAGCCAGTCGAAGTGTGTTGCCCAGACACGGGGACAACTTGACGTTGTGCTGCTCAATGACCTGAGCCGCAACGGTCCATTGCCTAAGACATTTGATTCAAGGACTCCTTGCTTATCATCATCGACCACTTTGTCCAGCTGGAGAAAGTCAAGGTCGTCGATGACCGAGGAGAATCCGCCGGTGGGTTTCCTGCCACCGAAGACCACAAAGACGCTAACAACCCGACGCCCTTGCTAGGCCAAAGTTCTTCATTAACTCCTTGCGGCAACAAACTATCATTGTCGAGGGTCACTGCATGCCTCAGCTTGCAGGACGTTTTTGACCGATCGTCAACGAGCATCGCAAGAAACGAAGCTGCTGCCTCAATGACAGTTTTCAACTTTTTCTTCACAGAATCTCGACAACCCGTGGCTCCTGCCCTAAAGGGAATGCACTCAAGAAGGGCCCATTGATGACTATTCGAAGAACTCTACGAAACAGGTACTTTGGGGTCATGGCACCTTTTATAAGGAATTGAGACTATAATGAGCATAATTGGACTGGGCTTGTCAAATATGCTTTATTTACAGGTTGCCCAGATGGGGGATCCTCGCATAGAACTGTCTCATGGTAGTGGGATAGACTGTCCTGCCATAGCGTGATTTAACTTGCTTTCTTTCTGTGGTCTATCGTCGATTCATCTTATAATGTCATTTGTATGCTATTTGGGGCTGTTAGCAGTGGGAGCATTTCAAAGGAATCAATATTAAAGAGTGGTACCACGTAGACCTGTATATATTTGCCATTATAGTATTGCCAGCAAACAAAGTGTGTTATCGTGATTGTGTATAATACTTGAACCTTTATATAAAGACTGTGTTTTCACTAACATTGTGTGTGGACATTCCTTTGTGGGTGCGTGGAGACTGAAGAACCAGCCCGCATCACCTCCTAAGAGCTTAAGCCTTGATAGCTCGTCCTCCGCTATCGCATAGAGAATCTTGGCTGGGGTGCTCGGTGCTTCGACTGTGCCATATAGAGAGGAGTACAGATACCCCCTCCAGTCTTTACAAGGAGTAGCAATTTTGTCAAAGACGGGAACAATATATAGAGCATCTATCGCGTCTGGTCATTGGACTGTTCCAGGATTTCTTGCGTTGGTGTGGTGAATGAGGACTTTCATTTTGGTTCTGCCGAGTTTCACTCTGATCTCAGTTATCAGAGTCAGCTCGGTGAGACATCTGGTGAGGTAGAGCTGAGCTGCGTTTGTATTGTGTGGAGTTTCAGGAAAATGTATGTGTCGTTGGCATACTGGCAGCATGTGAGGCGGTGTGCTCAAGAGCAGTGCCATGGAAATATGTTGAACAGGGGTGGTGGGAGGATGGATTCCTGAGGGAATGTGCAGGTAATGATGAGGAGGCTGATATAGATTTAGCGGACGAGCCCTAGCAGCTGTTTTGGGTCGTGGCTAAGCCTCTCTAACAGGTTACTGGGCTGCGCACATTGAAGTGTAAGGTGGGGGGCAGGTTCAGGCTGGTGAACATTCATAGGTGCACATTGGGCTTCATTTTACTGAGCGGAGAGTTGGTGAGAATTAGCCGCAATGAGAAACGGAGGGTAGAGTTTCAAGCAGGCTGTAAACAACACAAGTAGACAAAATGCAGGGGCAGCATTAACATGGCTGTGATTCTGTTTCAGAGTGTGGCGTGAAAGCCGCATTGCCATAAGCATTAACTGCGTGCAGAGCCTAGCTCTGTGGGGGAAAAAAAGACTCACGGAGCTAATCTGGGTCAACCGGCTGGCATTTCATGCCTCGCGGCTATTGCTATCCTAATGGGGGCCAGAGAGCATGTGTCAGAGATTAGGACCCTGAATGATTTTCTGATTTCATGGTTTCCAGATTGCTTTGTCTCTCGCTGTGGCGCCCCCTAGTGCTGGCATAGAGTCCTGTTTTAGGCTATGGGCTGACACCACCCACGTACTTGTCTCTTATATCATTGGATTCAATCTATTGTTATTAACTCTTCAATGCGCTCCCAGTTTTTGTCCATGAACCCTTTCAACACAGAGGGTCTACCTTTTCTGCCATGCATTTTTCTCTGTGCATCCTTTCTTCCACATTATGGAATCTGAATAGACACTTTCCATCTTTCATTGCACGCGCCTCCGTGGCATTGGCTGCTTGAGGGAAGCAGAACAGATCGTTTGGTCGTTTTCACGTTTTCACGCCTTTCTATGACTTCTAACGCTTTGTTATACCTTCCATGCTTGCTAATGTCCTTTTCATGCCTTGCTGTGCCATATCATGATTTGCTATATGTGGCTGACTGCCCCCCTCGCCAACCTGATCTTCGAGGTATCCGCTGTCTGATGCCAGGACCATCACGCTCAAATCGTACATTCTAACACACGACCCCCATCACGACTAAGGCACCACTTTGCTGCAATTCAACGCCCCTCCTCACAAATATCAAACAAATCAACACTACATTTCTCCAACAAACCTACATAGCAGAGAGGCTGCCAATGCATCCTTGCACCACAGTCAAAGAAAACTCTCCCCTGAACACAAAGGCTTCCATGCTTCTGACACAGAACACCAAGAAAAGACCCACACATTCCTGTCTGCATGTGTTAACACAGCAGCAAAGCTATCTTGCACTTTTTCCTCTCTTCTTGCTGACCCAACCAACCCCTTTTCCTTGAGATCAGTGAGTGCCTGGAGACTTTGCAAATATAAGTGGGGCATAGCATAAATCCCCATGAATATAGCATACATTTCTTATCTTACCCCGTATCAACCACAGTGTCTCCTTTCTTGTTACTATTCCTCTTTACTCAGTAAGTTCACTAAACGCCTGCTGGCCAATCCATCTAATTTGCCAAGCGTCGCCCACACCTTTTCTCGAAGAGTCCCCACTGGCTACCCATGTCTTTTCGCACAGAATAATTACAGAAATAAATAACTGCATTTAAATATTTCAAATTAATTCCATTTACATATAAATACATTTGACATTGCATTGCATTTCCTAAGTGTCTATCAAAAATACTTTTGGGTTAGGTGCGCTATACAAATGCATAAATAAATAAATAAATAAATACATACATACATACATACATACATACATACATACATAAATAAGCACTTTCTCTGATGCGGTTCCTCCACTCTGGCGCTTTTCCTTTCTCTTATATCAGACTAGTTTCTTCTTCACCTCTGCACACCTCGCCTCGTTCCCAAGGTTAGATATCTTGTGACCATCATCAATAGCATTTTCCTCTTCTTCTATTCTTCCCACCCCCCCTCTTCTTTTCCAAATGTGACTAGTTGAATTATTGAAGTTGCACTGGCTTTTTTGGATCAGTAAACATTTAACTGATTCTGTGGATCTTCGAATTTTGCTCTTGATTATAATACTTTTCTGTTCTTGTGAAGCCCTTTTTTCAATATCCCTCCAGTTGTCAGGACATAGGTTATCCTTACCGCCATTTAATATTACTCAATTTATCGAAAAAATGAAGGGCTGAGTCGATCATGCTGCGTGATTTGAACATGCAAAGAGGCGGGCTGATACCAAATTGGACGACAGCGCTTACTTGGTGAACTCTCTTTCGATGGCATTTCTCGGTCACGTGTGTAAACATAGTAAGTTTCCTTTTCAAATAACTGCATCTGTAGACGTGTTAGTGCTGTAGAGGATACACAGGGTGACTGTTATCTAATTCTCACTGCTGCACAGGTGATGGGCGTTGCCTTGTATGCGGCCGATTAACATGTTTCGAAGCATTGTTTCGTCCACAACGCCCCCTTATTAGCTGACGGGCTACATACCTTACATCCCTGATGTTAGTATAAGTTTTATACTAACATCAGGGATACCTGCACTTGACAAGTTCAAATCCACAGCAGGGTCGATGCAACCCTTAATACTGAAGTCCATAAATTGGAAAGCACTACATTGGGTAATAATAGCAGGTAATAATACGACAGCACCTAGAAGCGGGAGAAATCTGCCAGGAACCGCTATTATTTCGAACATGAGATACATGTAATTCAGAACCCATTTAATTAAATTTTATTCAGAAGCCATATTTAATGAAATGAGCCCGTTAAAAAAAAACATCAACAACAAAAAAACACACCATCCTATTAATTTGCACTTGCATTGTAAACCTTTTGTGACGGAGCAGTGCTTGGGCCTCAAGGCTGCGTACATCCAATATTCACAAGGGTGCCGTGGGGGCCCCTTGCTCTGCTGTACATGTGCTTTCCTGTCATGCTGCAGCCCTAATTGCTTATGACTTTGGGATCACGCCGGCATATTACACAGATCCATGCATATTTTGATTGGCAGCAGAGAAAGACATATCATAGGTCTCTACGGTGAATGTTGTGTAGACGAGAACAATGAGCCAAAATACGGGCCTTGGGGTGCCACGCAGAAAGCGTCTTGCTCTGCACATCAGGGTCGCAAAAACACTATCCTGTATGATACCAAATACATGTTAATTAAATGGCTGACGGCGAAACAGAATTATTCAGAAGCTCTCGCATTGCAATGGAGACTTAATTGTCCCAAGACAACGTGCAAGACTGCCATCCGAAGTGACTGTAATGAGGCCTGCGAGCTAACCATGGCGCTCTACGACAGCGATTATGCGTTGGAAGCAGACATAATTACCCGCTATGGTGTAGATCGCCGTCACCACCAGTAACAGAACCGTTGACAGGTAGAGGTCCCAGCCGAGAGATATCTGGATGAAGAGCGCACCTGAGAAGATATCCGTCTGCAAGAGAGACAAACCACATTCACATTTGATGATGCGGGGCACGACACAAAATGGCTGCCCGAGGCGTTCCTTGATCGCGGTACTTATTGCAGATGCTCCTCTCAGAGCGAACGCAAACCGTGAAGAGCAAATAAGGAAAGCCAGGCGACTGTAGGAGGATTTACAGGAAACATGGGCATGGGTGGGACCCTCCTGTACAGAATGTGGTATTGGATACATCAATGAATGAACACGTGGAATGAAGAACTTGAACTTGGATAATGAGAACTAGCGACCTGAAGGGGGCATTACTAGTGACTATTGGAGCTTTCACTAAAGCTGGGTGATTGGTCTCAGTGTACATGTTGTTGGAGAACACATGCCACAGTTGGGGTCCTTCAACATACAGATCCTACAACCACATTCCAATTGGCAGGAGGAAATGACATGTTATTAGGTATTCAGGATGTTGGAGGGAAACCCTAGCCTCATTGATATGAAGCTTGGATGATCTAGTGTATATTTAAGAGAAGGGTAGTCTCGATAGTGAGGACTCTGAGCAGACTGTACTGTTATAACAAAAGGTGTCCCAACACTTACATTTCAAGCAGGCATTAGCTTTGCATTCTATACCATGAGTTAGTTTGAGGTGCTGAATACCCCTTTTAATTTCAGAACAATCTTACTCCAACATTCGTGATATTTGAAAGACAATGGGCCTCATTACGAGTTAGGAGGTAAGGGATTACCGGCACCGGTAAGGGTACGGTGCCGGTAATCCCTTACCTCCATATTCCGAGGTCCCTTAGCGGGTCCCTTCCTTAACGCCTGGTCTGACCAGGCGTTAAGGACGGGACCCGCTAAGGGACTTCAGAGCTAATAACGGTATCACAAATTGCGGTACCGTTATTAGCTACTTTCCCATTCCCATTGAGCCCTATCGGGGCTCAAATGGGAATGGGGAATGGTTCTCAGAATGGGGATTTACCAGGTCCTCCAAGGTTGGTATGACCCGGTAAGTACCCATTCCGAGAACCGGGACCCGGAATGCGGTAAGGGGGTAGCCATGGTGCTAAGAGCACCATAGCTACCTCCTACCTCGTAATGAGGCCCAATGTCCTGCATTTTATACATTTTTCTCATTTCCTAGTGACACATATAGATGTTCCAAAAAAGTAATTCCTGATTGTTCCGTGATTCATTTATAAGACAAACATATACGTGATAGATAAACAACATTCTGTTCAGTTTGTGTTCAGGGAACTAGGATGGCCATTTCCGAATGCACGATCCTTATTTTTGGTGGTTTAGTTACACAATCTTACAAACATACATAGACAAACATTGTGTTCAACTTACTATCCTCTGATAGTATACACCTTCTTTTACTGTGAGCATCACAAGTGCCCCACTACACAGGCTTGTCACAAACACATATAATGTATACTTCGGACATTTATACTACAAGATAACAAAGTTCAAGCATTGTGTTCTTGTAGTTTCACTTAATTTATTTTAGCCAACTTTAGCTGTGTCTGTTTGTGTGATATATTTTGTGCTTCTATACCCACGAGATATCTAGTGCATTGTTTTATTTATTTTCTGTAATGGTCATTTGACCAATCCTGGGTCGACGTCGCTGGGAGGTAGCTTTGGGTGGGGACGGGGCAGATGGTCGTGTTTCCTGACCTTCTTCTATGGCGTTTCGGCAGGATGTTATATGCTGCTGCCTTCGTTAAGACCGTGGATTGGGTTGTCCCTTGGAGACCTTCCTTTCCTCAGAGACAGGTCAGGGCAAGAGCATAGACAGCTGTGTTGAAGACTGCTGTTGCGTTGTGCCACTTGTATACAGCTATCCGGATCATAAGTGATCAGTACCTTGTCTTCGGATGCAGTACATGCTCTGCCACACCCCCAGACTCGCAGGCTTCTGAGCCCACCAGGAACAGACCAGGGCTTCAGCACGGCCTTGATGCGCCTAGATGAACCCTTCTGAGCCTTGGAAAGCCCTTGAGACCCTCTCAGTGGGTAGTATCACAAGGTAGCCCTGTGTTGCAAGATACGGAGTGGATCATCTGCTGCGACATGTGCGCAAGTGCAGACCCACCTGCCCCCGCACCTGTGCCTTTCCCAAGTTTCACGCGATTGGTGGAATCAGAATTCCGAGGTGCCATCTACTCAGCACAGCTTGGCTGTACACCTGGAAACTATGGCCCGGGAACATACCAAAATAATTTTGAATCCCAAAACATTGAAATTCGAAAGCCCCATTTTACCTTATATATATGTGGGGGATTAAGTTAATAAAAAAAGGTGGAGGGGTATTCAGGGTGTTGCGGGGGTCTCGCCCTGTGTATATATGGGTCAAAAGGGGGTAAAACAAAAAGAAAATCAGTATTTTTATTTTCGCAATAATAACATAGATCGATATGGCTCAACATTGAAAGGAGTGTAGGTCTCTTTTCGGGGGGGTCTGGCGTCTGCTGGGGAAGGAGAGTAGTTCAATGCAACCCATGTCTAAAGCATTGAATAGGGAACATTGTAGGGTTACAGTTACAGTCACTGCCCACTCTAACTCCTCAAGTATGATCGATTTCTCCACGAGCCATGACTGGTGGTGGCTCAGCCCATGCTCTGTAATAAGGAACATGCACGGAAATAGCTTAGTTTAAATGGTGATTATCACCAGAGAAATGCAGTAATTTCCCGTTCTAAATGGCTGGCTCTTTTTGACAGTAATACTAAAGAGTATCCATTTCACTGCAAACAGCACTGAGTATCATTTGCACAGGGGGTTGGACCAAATGTATATTACCTTCAGACGCAAGTAAGCCCCATAAGGGTGTCCAGTCAATTGGTCGACAGCAAACTGGTCGACAGGACATTTGGTCGACACCATTTGGTCGAATGCCAAATGGTCGAATTTTTTTTTTTATATATATATATGTGTTTTGTGGGTTTTCGTGTGTCGAAAAAAAAAAAATAGAAAAAAAAGGGGGTTGGGGGGGGGGACCCCCCCAAAAAAAAAAAAAAAAAAAGTGTAAAAAAAAAAAAAAAAAAATTTCGACCATTTGGCATTCGACCAAATGGTGTCGACCAATTGTCCTGTCGACCAAATTTTTTCGACCAATTGACTGGGAACCCCCCATAAGGATGAAGGGAACACATTATTGCTTTTATCTTGGACCGGTTTGTGGAAATTATTAAGCCCATACGAGACAATGATCCAGGGCAGGGTTCTGCAACCTGCAGCTCTCCAGATGTTTTGGACTATGACTCCCATGAGTCTTTACCATTGACTGTGGTGGCTAAGGCAAATGGGAGATGTAGTCCAAAACATCTGGCTAGTCAAAGGTGCAGACCCCTGCCGTAGAGTTAATGTTGAGACAGCTATTAGGGGGCATCTTTGAAATAACATGTGATTGGATATTGTTTCTTTGTTGCACCAGGAATGATCAAACCTTCCTCAAGATGCAACTGGCTAGAAAAGAAATGTCTGTTTTAAGCAACCCCTACGGTTACTCTTGCTCTTTCCTGTTTGCCGATTTCATTGGCCCTCATTCCAACCCAGGTGGTAATTTCCCTACTTTACCACCATGGTGTAAACTATGTTTACACCATGGTGGATTTACCGCCCCATTGCAAGGTGAGTGGGGCGGTAAATCCCCAATCCTCATTTACCCTTCCCCATTCCCATTTTTGCCCCATAAGGTATAATGGGAGTAGGGAAGGCGCTAAATACGGTGCCGTAATTAGCGCCAAGGACGCTTAGCGCCTTGGTACTTAACGCCTGCTAAAAGCAGGCGTTAAGGTGGAAATCAGGCGTTAAGGGTTAAGGGTTAACGGTGCCGACGGCGCCGTTAAACCCTTAACGCCTGGGTTGGAATGAGGGCCATTGACTGATTATGGATTCAGGTGTTTACCCATATTTCTGCCTTTATCCTGAAAGTGGGTCTGATTCTAAATAAGCAACATAGGGCCTCATTACAAATCAGGCGGTCCGGAAATAACGGTGGCGGTAAACCCGCCGCCACCGTTGTTTCCGGACCGCCTGATCCCGACTCCTGCAGGCGGGAGGTGATGTTCCCGCCAGGTTTGACCTGGCAAGTTTAACACTGCCCGCCTGCAGGCGGACGAGGAAACACCGGCAGCATTACGAGATGCTGCCGGTGTTTCCATGATCCCCATTCCCATTGAGTCCCAAAGGACTCAATGGGAATGGGGATTAACACCATTCCGCCTCCGTTATTCCCGGGAAACCGGGGTTGTAATGCCCCGGTAATTCTGGGAATCTCGGAGGCGGAATGGTAATACGAGTCCGGCAATAACCAGGCGGTTTTACCGCCTCAGTTACCGCCGGACTCGTAATGAAGCCCATAGTTTTTAAATGGATCGGGCCAGCAGTGAATATACGACTTTGGAGGGGAGACAAATTGGTAGAATATGAATGGAGAGCCGTGTATAGGAGTCTCATGTTTAATTGGCTTACAGTGTATTATTTATTTATTTTATATAGATTTGTATTTGGTGTTCACTGTTCCTTAGGAAGCAGCTGGGTGTTCTACATTGTACAAAGGGGAAACAAACCCATGAGGACATGTATAATAGTAGATCATAAGTACATACCGATACATTCCATATAAAACAAGACTGGTACAAAGATATGAGGACACATACAATAAACACTCTAGGCATTGGAACATACAGAGGTGTGAGCGCATAGGCATTAAACACTTTGGACACATTATACATTCAGGTGGAATCCATATGAAACAAGGGTGATGGTAATGAATACACATTAGGAATTTTAACATTAGAACATACCTTATCCATATACAGGAGTAGATTGCACAGTGGATTTAGCGGATAACCCTTTATTTCTGGATGAGAGACAGTCTAAACTCTTACTTGGCTCATGTGGGGTCATTATGTACCCCCTACGCCCCGCCCTAAACAGATGAATGCTCGCCGAAGTGTCATCACTCCGGGGCATTGATTCTGATGCTTATGTCCACTATGTTGGCTGCTGACTTGTGTGTATTGAAAAGTTTCACGTATTTGTCTTGTTTCCTCTGAAGGGTCAATGGTGAATGCAAAGCAAATTGTAGGAGCGCTGATGAGATTAGATAATTTTCAAGGCGGAGGGCTTATTGGTGTTCTACAGCATCAGCATTTCGATTTTCGATCCATTGGCAGATGCCAATTAATACTGCCTGGCATAACAGCATGAGAAGAGAGTGATACGTATGAAGTCCAACTGCAAATGGGTCGGTGAGAAAAGGTATGTGTGGCCTGTGCTGCACCTGCATGGTTGTCTATTGATGGATGGGAGAATCCCTTGGGATTCCGATACACCATCAGCCTCATGGAGTATTGCTGATGTCTCCTGAAATAATATCCAAATTCAGACCAGCAAACTCTTGATCACAACCTCTTGATTCTTCTCCGATTGCACCTTTACGTTATCTGGTTCTTATTTTCGCGCAAGATCCCTGTTAGCAGGATAAATCACAGGGTACCTGCTACGTTGAGCGTCTGGAAGGCGGGTGCCGCTGTCATATTGTTCCTCTGGCGACGCCAGGGAGTAACGATAGGAACCAGGATGAGGAAAGGTTTTTGGATTGTAATGAAGAACAAACATATGACTATGTTTCCCAGCTGCTAATGCAACTCTTTGGCGATTGGATCTGCATGCTGAGAGCCACGCGGATGAGCAATGGTGTAGTCCAGTAAGAGATCGAGTGGCTCCATCTGGGTAGGAAGTGTAACAACTGAGCCTCGATTGGGTGGTGACTGATCCCCTTGGGCATGAAGAAAATGCAATCTCCAACCCTTGGGAAGGTGATGTGCCCTGAGGAAGGCTTGTTCATGAAAAAGCAATATTGACCCACAGAACCGAAACTATAGTTGGCAGTGGTTATATGTACTATAAATGTGTATTTGAGGAAGATGACCTCTGAAACAAATGTTCTTGCATTGTAACAGGAATTACATAGATGTCACATTGGTGTCTGCTCGTGATAGAGAGTAGTGGCACACACACTCAGAAATATTGGTGCATGGTGATAACCAGTTGTATCACTCCTTTCTTACCTTTGGATGTTCCAACATAATATGTTTTTTACGTGTATGAGGAGAGAGTGATTGGTGTCCAAATTGTGTGGTGAGATTGTGAATGTATGCCTTGGTAATTGGGTTGGATGTTGGGTTAGAGAAGGTTGGCATTCAGAGTTATTGATCTCTGTTGAATATAACTGTTTTGTATTGTGATTAGTATCGATATGCTATAACAAATAAATATAGTGTTTTTGGATAAGGAGGGGTGGTCGGAAATAGTGTAAAATTAATAGGGGATGTGGGGGCTTGGGGTAACCCCACAAAAATTAAAAATACACATTTCGATAAATTTCCCCCATAACATCAGCCAAAACACATCGAAAAAACACTGTCGATGAATGAATATAGAGCCCTTTTAAAAATGAGTTAGATTTCTGCCCTGTTTTTCTCTGCCATCACTTGCTCCTTTACTGCTGTCTCAAGAAATAAACGCTTTTACTTGTTTGCACCCTTACATTGGTTGCTGTTCGGCGGCACCCTTGTAATATTCTCCTTGGATATTGCTTCGGAAATTGCTCATCAGTTTCGCAAGTGAAATTTGCGCTCTCGGATCTGTCTCAAGAAATTGATCGATTGACTGCCACCTGGATCCCTCAGCTCATCAAAGGTTTTAGCTTTGACATTGCAACCAAGCATGCATTGAAAACTGTAAAAGCACGATCTTAAAACACACGTGCCGGTGCAAGTTACTTGGCAGGTCAGTTTGCTTTTTCTTCCGGCTTGCAGCGGGTAACATATAACTCTTGGAGATGCACATGTGGGCGCTGTCGGGTGTCTTGACCCATGTTCAAGTTATTATGCTGCAAAATTTGGTGCTGTGGGCTTAGAAAATCCAAGATGGCCGAAAAGCCCACATTTGCGCCAGAATCCAGAAAAAACGCGCAGTTTTGCGCACACCAAAATGGTCGCCTGACCTGCCACCCACCAGTGCAAAGAAAGATGGTTCTGTTCAAAATCTGTTTTTATTAATGTCAAAAATTGCTAAGATCATGGGCACAAAACCACCAAAGAAAAATCCAACTCTGGTTGAGTGTTCTACTTTACTCTACTGCAGATCCACATCAATGCAATGTCAAGCAAGGATCATATACTATCAAGTAAAATCCTTTCTTTTTGAAATGTATTAATTCAAGACAGCTCCCAAAAATAGGTGCAGTACCGGCATTGGACACTAACTGGCGCTAGCGGTCTAAACTCTGACAGGAGAACTGTATTTCAGTAGCTGACAAAGGAGCCTGAGCCAGCCTGGACTTCAAAGCCTTGCTGGTTAATGAAAATTCTTAACACCTGCTGTTCCCAGAAGACAATCTGATTCAATTAACAGTCCAAGAGGCTGGGAAGCCTTCACACCTCAGAACTCCACACAAGAAGGCAGGAAATCAGAGGTTTCTGTTAACCAAATGGAGAGTGGCCCCCTGGTCTGCTGACCTCAGTCAACACAATAGACTCTTTCTGCTGAATAGAATATGCTGATTTTGGGTGTTTACTGTCAACACTGCACTGGGGGAAGGAGAGACATGTGATCTCTGACTCACCAAGTTCCTGGGGGCGGACCCAGACTGAATTGTGGATTTCATATTGCACCAAATGTATGTTTGATTAAATCGCTCATAGAATATTCTCTCAAGCTGACAAGAATGTACAATTTGGAGATCCTTAATATGAGAAATGTACCTACAATTTGAGTCTAAACTCCACTTTGTACGGTGTTCTGGGACCGAACCCCACAATTTATTAATGCTGCAGACACTGTATTGATGCTAGAGACATGATAACTTATATTAATATGCTCAGGGAGAGGGTACAGGTCTGTGTAAAGATTTGATGAAAAACCAATGTTGCAACAGCTGCCAAAAATGAAAATATGTTGTAATTTCTTAACCCAAGCTCTTAGAAACATCAGAGTTGGAACAGAGACCTACCTTAAGTAATATATGATGTTTACATGTAATTTCAACAACTTGTGTATCTGGGAAGCATGTGTGTGTGGTTATGAAAAATTGATTTTCCAAGTGAAACCAAAGGGGAGGTGCTTTCTATATGCCATAAAAATGACACACAACTCAGTTCCCCAATCAAGGCAGAGAGGAGGACTTGGCCAATGATAAGTTGTGAGGGGCAGGCTTAGTTATGCCCACGCACACACCCATTTTCAAAAGACATAAAAAGGAACACTGAAACCCAGGGAGGGGATTCACTTTCCACTTTCTTGCGAAGCATTTTGCTGGACGACTTCAAAATCCAGACAATCTCCAGAGATGCAGAACTCAACTCCAGATAGATCCAGAACCAAGCCAGAACTTTGTAGCAGAGAGGCCTAACCCAAACAGCTGAACTCTTCTCAGCAGGCCTTCAGAACCCAGCAACCTAACCAAACCATTTAACAGCCGAGCAAGCTGTTTGATTCTGGCTAGAACCTTGGGCCAGAACCATATCGAGGCCCAGAAAGCAGAGCTGTATCCAGAGCCATATCCAGACCCAGTAAGCAGAACCAGAGATCCTGAATCGCAGACCAGACCTGAGGACCCGCTGTGAACAGAACCGGTGCCAGAGACTGTCCAGAGAGAGAACCGCAGCCCAATCCTGACCCGATCCGTGACGAAGTCGCATTCCTGTCCAAAATTAGGAGTGAGTATCCAGCCAGAACTGTGAATAGTCATCTCTTGGTTTAAAGTAATCTTATCCCATCATTTCAACTTATCCAGAACTACATTTAGAATGTTGTGTCCATCCTGTGACTTCAAATCTGTAAAAACGCCACATGTCATTCTGAAACTTTAATTTTACTTCTGAAAATCTACCTCCACAAAATCGTCCGCATCTTGTGAACTGTACGTGCTATGAACGAGATTTAACTTTCATTTTAGAGCTAAGAATCTGAGCTTCCCAACAAGCCTACGACCAACTTTCTGTTCATCGTTTTTCCGTAATCGCGCTCGACGCACGCGACTAAATTGCAGCGAATTGTCATTTCACTCAATTTTGTTTTCTGTCAAAATAGCTGCTTTTGCTTGCATTGCTGAAATTGGTTTTCAACCTGATAATTCCATATTAATCATTGTTAGGTTGACCTGAAATAATTCAAAGTAGCTGTCACCTACCCTGAATCTCCTATCGGGAATTAAAATCATTTGTGCATATTTTTCCATTCTTTGCAAATCACATTCAAAGTATTTTGCCTGTGTTTTAAAATCATCCCTGTGATCTAAGGCTGCTAGGGGGGAACTGAACTACATTTGATAGTATTCCTGAGGACTGTGTGCTCTCCTTTTCATCTTTTTATATTGCAAAAGGGGGGCGGGTGAATTGCCAAAAGGGGAAAAGTGATTACATTGTCTTTTGTTGAAATCATATCAAGGTTATTCCTGTGTTGCATTCTTTTCCATCACTGCATTTCCTTGAAACCATAAAAGTATTCTCTGCTACCTTATCCCTTCTATACCAACTCCTAAGTAATTAAATAAGCGTAATGTTATCCATTGTTGATCACTGTCATATTCTTAAGTGTGATATCAAATATTAATTTATTATAAAAGTTTGATATATATATCTAGTTTAATTTTTCAATAAATCTGTTAATTTGCGAAACAAACCTACTTCTTGGCTCAGTGAGGTCAGGGGGATTCAAAGAGAGGGGCGTTATATAAGGGTTTATGATCCAGATTATAACTTGTCATAAAAATATGTAAATAAGGGCTTCCCTTGCGCATCCCAGACCAGGCATTGACTTAGTTGGAGTGCTTGATTGAAGTCATTAACAGATTGGGAGCTCGTTCGGGATTCTGGATTAGACTATCACTTGTGCAGCTTGATACAGTGTGCTAACTGATAGGATACATAAATCCTGTTGGATCACCACACTGTGTTAAACACCCCTCAAAGGAACGCTCTAAGGAAATGGTCTGTTTTGCAAAATAAAATACGAACTTCTGTAAGTCAGGAAGGAAATCAATTTCCAGAATGATGCAACTGGTAGACATCAAGATTCTTGAGAGCACCTCTTACATAAACTATTTGTGAGAGGTGAGTGGACTGAACAGGACCAAAATGTGTGGTTGCAGGCAATCGCGCAACAGGTCACTGTAACTGGGTCAGATACACGAAGAGGTCAGGGTCACTTACATGTGGCCCTGAGTGAACTATATATGGCCCTTAAGGCCAAGGATGAGCACAACAAGATTGCCAGGGTAGTGGCATATTTATATTTGTATATGGGAGCCATACAGGACAAATGTGCTGAAGGCCAAGATCTGGCAAATAGGCAACAGATGGCATTAGAGAATGCCCAATCTGACCTTGTCTCTTCCGAGCAGAGGCTGCAGAGGAGCCAGGAGTCAGATAATGATAGTAGGCAGTATTTCATTAAAATAAAAGAGGATATGGGTATCCTGCAACAGGAAAAGTCTGACTAGGATACCAGTTTTCTGGCCTTGCAGAAGGAGTACCAAGAAGGTTTGGACTCCCTACTGCAAGACCAGAAAAGGCTGGAGCAACAGATAGATTTCAACAGGGCATGCACAAAGCAGGTAGCCACCCTGAAAAGCCAATTGGATAGAGAAAATGAGGAGAGCAATAAACTGATTCTGAAAGACCTGGATACCCAGACAGAATTTGAGGAAGAGTGACAGAAAGCTGGTGCCTTCCAAAGGCAAAGGGACAACCTGGCGGCACAGATGCAGGCTCTTAGTCAGGAAAGGGACACCTTAGGCCAGGAGGTCTGCCAATTAAAAGAAAAAATTGACGAAAATCACTCAGCCCTTCAGGGACTGGGTGACCGCCAAAAAGAGCATCAGAACTTGTTAGAGCACACCAGGATGGTGGAAGATGCTCTGGCAAGAAAGGAACAGGCCAGTAGGGATGGGACTCAGGAGGTAATCCTCCTGCAGCAAAGACTGGCCCAGTATTCCAGGACCAACCAGGAAGCACAGAGGGAGAATGAGGCTCTCTGTCAGCACAATGATAGGCTCCAGCAACATGTAGCCATGCAGGAGAGACAGATAGAGTCTAGTAAGGCCTTAACTGAGGAACTGAAAGTACAGGCTCTTGCATGGCAACAGGGAGCAGGGTCTGATAGAGATGAGGTTCGCTGGGAAAGGGAAACACCCGAGCATAACCTCAGTAGCCCTAGTACCAGAGGCCTTCACCTCTCCCAGTCCCTGGACTCTGCCACCCCCATGTCCCCTGGCGCACATGAGCACAGGGCCACAGGGATGGCAGATTACCATCCAGCCAAAAGTTTGGGGCTCAAAGGCCAGTACCACCCAGGAATGGATGGGCGGGCATCCGGGTATGGGCACCTAAGTACAGTGCAATTTAGTGGGGAACCCCGGGAGAGTAGACCCTCTAAGGGCATTCTGAAAACCTCTGCCCAGTTAGGTCAGTGGGGGGGGGGTACTCATCAAATCCTGGTAGCAAGGAGGAATCTGAAGACTCCTCTGAATGTCACAGGACAAAGGAGACCAGGTCCCCACATTCTGCCAGCCATTCCCAGGCTCGCAGAATCCGGGAAAACCTGGAAGATCAGACGGGCACCTCTGGGAGCAGTGTTTCTGAGTCAGAGGATGAATGGACCAGGGTTACCCGAACCAAAAAGGCCAATAAGGCAAAAAGGGCCTTGCTTAAGGACCCCTTAAAACAGATTAAGGCAATAAGGAGTGTCATCACCCCTTAGCACAAGAACGCCAAGTATTCTGTTTGGGAACACTTGGAGCTTTACAAGCAAATGATGGAGACTTTCCATTTGAAGGACAGCAGTAGCTGCATTCAGTATGTCAAATGGACATTCTCCCCAGAATACTCCAGTTTCTTTGCGGGGCTGGAGGACCAAAACCATTCAAGATGGTCCACATATAGGGCAGCCATCTTGAAAAAAATTTCTGTTCACAGAAATCCCCAAGAGGCTCGCAAGGCAGCCTACAATTTGCAATGTGGTGAGGATCAGGCCCCACAAGAATTTGTGCAGGAATTGAAGCGTGCCTTTGCGCAGACTACCAGAAGGGTGCGCACGGACAGCAAAGAGTTTGTAAATACGTTTTTCCGTGCCTTACCCAAATACACAATGACCCAGCTAGTGAGAGATTTTCATGAGAAAAGGTCATTGAACAGGCCACCCGGATCTATGAGGTGCAGAATCCCATAGAAAATAAAAACAACGCGCAGAAAAGTCCCAAACCGATCAGCACCCCTGCTGCTGCCAAGGTGGCAGAGGTAAAGGTTTCCCCCATTTTAGAATTGGAGATGGGGGGGCCTAAAAACCTGCCTGCACCAAATAATTCTAAGCCCAGAAGGCCCTCGGGCCAGTCACAGACAGGGAGTCAAGGAGGTAGTCCCACAAATGGGGTCCCTCACTCCCCTGATTATGTAAGTCCCTGTTACAAGGGAAACCGACCCATCCTGGGTTATGTGTGGACTCCTCCAGCCCAAGGGGGGGGATCCAACCAGGCACCCAACCCAGGGAACTTCCCTCCTAACTTCCCACAGGAGGGCAGAAATTCACCAAACCCTGGGCAGAACTTTTTTCCCAGGTATCCACCCAATTTCCAACCCCAAAATCATCCATCCTTCTTTCCCCAATTCCCTGAGCCCAGACAACCTAATCCGGGAGAGGGGAGGCCAAGGGTGGAGGGGTACCCAAATCTTCCCAACCCGGGGTACTACCAGAGAAGGGATAGCTACCCTTCCCGGGATCAGCCCAGGGGAGAAACAGAACCCCGTATCAGCCTGAGCGGGTTTCCCAACTTAAGCGCCAGGTCCAAAACATGGCACAGGAGCTGGGTCCCGTGCTAAGTGCTCAGCAGAACCCTCAGATGGGCATGCCGGCACAGAATGCAGCAAACTCTGGGCCTGGTGCTCCAGAACAATGACAGGGGCAGCACCCCGATAACACACCGGTTCCCAGGGAGTAAGCACAAGGGGAAGGGGGGTGTAAAGCCTTGGAAGAAGCTTCCTTCCCCACTTGTAAACAGCACCTGGAAACCCAGGAACAGGAAACAAAATCTCCTACCTCTGAAAGTCTGCCAGCCAAGGAGCAGAGAGGAGGTAGGAGAAACAAAGGACCCAAACAGACCCATTTTGTGGAGGAGGTACAGGTCTTCCAATTTGAGGGAGAGGGATCCTCAGAGGATCCTGGGAAAAGGATCTTCTCCTTCGGAGATGGGGGAACTCCTCCCAAGGAAAAATGGGTCCAAGGGATTCCAATCCAGACTGAGTAGATGTGGGGATTGAGCTGTCGCCGCCCATCATTCGATCCCAGAACCAACAATACCGAAAACCCTTGGTTCAAACCCATCCTGGTGACTGCCTCCAAAAGGGGGGGCGGCCCAGAACCAGAACCAGGGGAACCCAAAAGCGCATCAATATCTAATTGCCAACTTTTTATTTCAATTTCCCAAAACTCCCTGCCGAACCCTGCCCAAATATCTTCTCTCTCAATGTCCAAAACCAGAAAATTAGCCCACCAGTTGTCCAAAAATGTGCATTATCTGAGCCCCCTTGAGGAGAAGGAGGGAAGATACTTTGCCCCGGTACAAGTACAGGGGCAGGGTACAATTTTGGCACTGGTGGACACTGGATCCCAAGCTACCCTTCTGTCCAAAAGGGCCTTTGATGAACTAAATGCAGGAAGGGGGGAGAATTACCGTATTCCTCTCACCTCTCTTCCTGGACAACTTCAGAACTTTGACAGGAAGGAAATTCCCGTCGAGGGGACTGCAGATTTGGACATTAAAATTGGGCGACACAAGGTGAAACACCCGGTCATAGTAGTGACTCCAGAGGGCACCCCTTGTTTACTAGGGAATGACCTCCTGAGAAGGTTGTCACCCCTAATAGATTGCGTAAACAAGGTCCTCTGGACTCAGACTAGCCGCACAATAAAATTAAAACAGAGCGCCAACCATGTTAGTTTAAACGGCACCTGCCACATGGTTGGACAAAAATCTGACCAAGTAGAATGTCACTTCCAGAACAACAAAATTCCAGACGTAACGGTAATAGCAGTAGGGCAACAGACTGGTGATGGGGGGGTCCTCTTTATTTCTGAAAATTAACCTTCCTTCCAGTTTAAGGTGGTATTCCACACTGGAAGGAAACACTCTGAAATTCTTTACTAATCCACAATCAGACATTCCCACTCCGATAGTCCAGAAAGATGTGAAATCAGCTCAGAGCCTGGCTGATGTTCAGCAAATTGGAGAGCAGTTGTTCATCCCTGTTCAGTTAAATGATGAGAAGGACTCTCTTCTCGCCCGAGTGTGTGTGAACAACGGTAAGAGCTTCATCAGCCAAGCCATGTTCCGCCAAATTCAAAAGATCCAGCCATTCCCACATTCAAACTGATAGACAAATGGGAAATGGACCTGGAAGCACCCAATTCCAAACATCTCCTGCCAAGCAGGTGTATGCTCAAAATATCCATTGGCAACAAGAGCATAGTCCATAATTGTTGGGTCGTGCGAGACGTCACTGCCGCCTTTTACTTAGGCAGTGATATTCTCAATCGCTTTGTCACTACATTGGACCTAATAAACTTCAAAGCTTGGTCCCGATTAGCGGATAATCCCATGGGCTTTGATGATCCAGAAAAAGCATTTAGGTCAGCTCAATTGCTACCTTATGCAGTTGAAATTCAGGTTAAAGAGAAAGGACCCGACAATTCGCCCCGGAAGTGAAAGTTAAAAGAGGACAAAAATTGAAAAACCCTGATGCTTATATTCATCTAAATGCTTCTCTCCAACAGCAAGGGTTGGGGGTAAACCCAACACCATTAGTCAACATAGAACATGACACCATTCCAATAGAGGTGGATAACAGCGACTTAAAGAGTATTACTCTAGCCGCAGGCACCATTATTGGCATGGCGGTTGATGACCGACATTTTTCCATTGATTTAGGAAATGAACTGTTAGGACCAATCCCCAAGGACTGTTTTGACAGTGACAGTGATGACAGTACAACACCAGACAGGATCTTTACCCGGCATGGGGGGAACTTCCTGGTGTACACTTCCTGCCCTTATGGTAAGGAAGATGTGACTTGTGACTTCAGGAGGGATGAGGTGATTTTCCAGGTCCAGGAGGGCTGCCTTTCCCACCTGAAGCCTCCAGTCCAAATCAGCACTCTGACCAGGGACTTCTCCACCCAGCTGGAGGAGGCCGCTGAGATAGCAAAACCAGAAGTATTTCCAGGCTTCAGGCAGATGGTGGAAGAGAGAGTCAACCTAGCTGATGCCTGCGTGACTCTGGAACAGAAGCAAAAGTTGAAACAAGTTTTCTTTGATTTCCAAGATCTCTTTGCGGTAGACTCATATGACTGTGGTCGCACCGACATCCACACAACAACAATTCCCACGGACCCTGGCATGACTCCAGTGTTTGTGAAGCAATATCGTTTGCCTCTCGCATCCATGGAGTCCCTTACTGAAATAATTAAGAACCTTGAGTCCCGGGGGATAATCCGTCCAGTACACAGCACCGTCAATAATCCGGTGCTGGGAATATTGAAGCCAAACGACCAGTGGAGACTCTGCGCCGACCTTAGGGAGGTCAACAAACGGGTCCATACTTCCCGATGGCCTCGGCCCTACATTGACCAAGGGCTGGCCCAGATTCAGGGGTCACAGGTATTCACTGCAATAGACCTGACCAATGGATACTGGACCGTGCCTGTCAGTAGGGAGGACCAATACAAACTGGCTTTTACCTTTGGGGCCAGCAGTACAAATGGACCCAGACTCCCTTCGGATACCTCAACTCCGGCAATTAGTTCAACATTTTCCTACACAAGGCCATGCCCGACCTGGGTGCAAGGGGTAACCTGGCTTATGTAGATGATGTCCTCATCAAAAGTTCGACTGTGGAGGAACATATAGCGGAGATCCGTTATGTTCTGACACAGTTGAGGGCCGTCGGAGCAAAACTTTCCTTTCAGAAAGCACAGTGGTGTAGAACCTATGTTAATTTCTTGGGGCATGAGATTACTCCTCAGGGTCTCTGTCCCCAGGAAAAGAAAGTGGAAGCACTTCAGAAACTGAAAGATCCCACAACTCTGCGGGAACTAAGGAGCCTCCTTGGACTGACTAATTACAGCAGAAAGTTAATTGCGGGCTATGCAGAGATCACCAGACCCCTGATTCATCTCTTGAAGGGGGGGTCAAGTGGCAATGGAGTCCAGAACAATCCGAGGCAGTAAGACAGCTCAAAAGTAGCCATGAGGGCTGCCTTTCCCACCTGAAGCCTCCAGTCCAAATCAGCACTCTGACCAGGGACTTCCCCACCCAGCTGGAGGAGTCTGCTGAGATAGCAAAACCAGAAGTATTTCCAGGCTTCAGGCAGATGGTGGAAGAGAGAGTCAACCTAGCTGATGCCTGCGTGACTCTTGAACAGAAGCAAAAGTTGAAACAAGTTTTCTTGGATTTCCAAGATCTCTTTGCGTTAGACTCATATGTCTGTGGTCGCGCCGACATCCACACAACAACAATTCCAACGACCCTGGCATGACTCCAGTGTTTGTGAAGCAATATCGTTTGCCTCTCGCATCCATGGAGTCCCTTACTGAAATAATTAAGAACCTTGAGTCCCGGGGGATAATCCGTCCAGTACACAGCACCTTCAATAATCGGGTGCTGGGAATATTGGAGCCAAACGGCCAGTGGAGACTCTGCGCCGACCTTAGGGAGGTCAACAAACGGGTCCATACTTCCCGATGGCCTCTGCCCTACATTGACCAAGGGCTGGCCCAGATTCAGGGGTCACAGGTATTCACTGCAATAGACCTGACCAATGGATACTGGACCGTGCCTGTCAGTAGGGAGGACCAATACAAACTGGCTTTTACCTTTCGGGGCCAGCAGTACAAATGGACCCAGACTCCCTTCGGATACCTCAACTCCGGCAATTAGTTCAACATTTTCCTACACAAGGCCATGCCCGACCTGGGTGCAAGGGGTAACCTGGCTTATGTAGATGATGTCCTCATCAAAAGTTCAACTGTGGAGGAACATATAGCGGAGATCCGTTATGTTCTGACACAGTTGAGGGCCGTCGGAGCAAAACTTTCCTTTCAGAAAGCACAGTGGTGTAGAACCTATGTTAATTTCTCGGGGCATGAGATTACTCCTCAGGGTCTCTGTCCCCAGGAAAAGAAAGTGGAAGCACTTCAGAAACTGAAAGACCCCACAACTCTGCGGGAACTAAGGAGCCTCCTTGGACTGACTAATTACAGCAGAAAGTTAATTGCGGGCTACGCAGAGATCACCAGACCCCTGATTCATCTCTTGAAGGGGGGGGGTCAAGTGGGAATGGAGTCCAGAACAATCCGAGGCAGTAAAACAGCTCAAAAGTAGCCATGAGGGCTGCCTTTCCCACCTGAAGCCTCCAGTCCAAATCAGCACTCTGACCAGGGACTTCTCCACCCAGCTGGAGGAGGCCGCTGAGATAGCAAAACCAGAAGTATTTCCAGGCTTCAGGCAGATGGTGGAAGAGAGAGTCAACCTAGCTGATGCCTGCGTGACTCTGGAACAGAAGCAAAAGTTGAAACAAGTTTTCTTGGATTTCCAAGATCTCTTTGCTGTAGACTCATATGACTGTGGTCGCACCGACATCCACACAACAACAATTCCCACGGACCATGGCATGACTCCAGTGTTTGTGAAGCAATATCATTTGCCTCTCGCATCCATGGAGTCCCTTACTGAAATAATTAAGAACCTTGAGTCCCGGGGGATAATCCGTCCAGTACACAGCACCTTCAATAATACGGTGCTGGGAATATTGAAACAAATAGGCCAGTGGATACTCTGCGCCGACCTTAGGGAGGTCAACAAACAGGTCCATACTTCCCGATGGCCTCTGCGCTTATTGACCAAGGGCTGGCCCAGATTCAGGGGTCACAGGTATTCACTGCAATAGACCTGACCAATGGATACTGGACCGTGCCTGTCAGTAGGGAGGACCAATACAAACTGGCTTTTACCTTTGGGGGCCAGCAGTACACATGGACCCAGACTCCCTTCAGATACCTTAACTCCGGCAATTAGTTCAACATTTTCCTACACAAGGCCATGCCCGACCTGGGTGCGAGGGGTAACCTGGCTTATGTAGATGATGTCCTCATCAAAAGTTCAACTGTGGAGGAACATATAGCGGAGATCCGTTATGTTCTGACACAGTTGAGGGCCGTCGGAGCAAAACTTTCCTTTTACACAGTGGTGTAGAACCCGTGTTAATTTCTTGGGGCATGAGATTACTCCTCAGGGTCTCTCTCCCCAGGAAAAGAAAGTGGAAGCACTTCAGAAACTGAAAGACCCCACAACTCTGCGGGAACTAAGGAGCCTCCTTGGACTGACTAATTACAGCAGAAAGTTAATTGCGGGCTACGCAGAGATCACTAGACCCCTGATTCATCTCTCGAAGGGGGGGGTCAAGTGGGAATGGGGTCCAGAATATTCTGAGGCAGAAAGACAGCTCAAAAGTAGCCTCTCACAAGCACCCTGCCTAGCTTACCCTGTCAGAAACAAGGAGTTTTTCTTGGAGACAGGGTTCTCTAATACATGCTTGACTCCAGTATTATATCAAAAGCATGACAAGGTCAATAAAGTAATCTCCTATGAGAGCAAAAGTTTATCCTCTGTGGAGGAAAAATTCAACGATTGTGAGAAGGCACTCCTGGCAACGGTGTGGGCATTAAATAATTACCACCCATTCATCCAGGGGAACACATCATAGTGGAGACTCCACACCAGCCTCTGCAATATCTCCAAAGTGACAGAATCCGGGCCGGAAATTTGAGTAATTCCCGAATTACTTCCTGGATTATGTTAATGCAAGGCTTTCCTGTGGAGGTCAGATAAGGCCAAAGAACGAAGAGTCCCCTCGCGCAAGGTCTGGCTGATTGCATGATTGTGTCAGAGAAAACTGTCTCGAGGACGAAAGTCTAAAAATCAAGGACAACATGGAGGCATACCTTAATTCCACACACAAAGTCTTTGAAGAGGACAAGTGTTTTGGAATGCCGACTGTCTATGTGGATGGATGCTCTTACCATATTGACAACAACGGGGAAAACCTGTGGCCGGCATAGGGTATGCATGAATGAGTCCCCAGAACCCTCCGCTGGGTACAAGATTGGTCCCCGAAGTAGTCAGGTGGCAGAATTGATGGCTGTGCTTCAAGCCATCCTCACTGCTGTCCAACATCAACTCCACGAACTGGTCATAATCACAGATTCAGATTATGTACCGAACGGGTTCGTGGAGCACCTAGTTAATTGGAAAACCAGAGGCATGTTATGCTAATAACAAACCCTTGAAACATGGGAAGTTAATTCACAACATTGATGGTCTGGTCACAGTGAATGGGATGATGATCTACTGGAAAAAGATCAAGGGTCATTCCAAAGTAGAGGGGCCAGACAAAACTGGAAATAACTGATCAGCTGGCCAAAACCGGGGCCATCCAAGGGAATCTAATAGAGATTGAGTCCCTGTTGGGGGAAATCCAGGTCACTGCTATCACTAGGTCCCAGACAAATGCTCACAATGATCTTTCAACTGCACAATGGAGTAAGGAGACCCCAGATGCTGATTTGATCACGGGTCAGAAGGGGGATCCAATAATTGGTAAGTTTTACCAACACACTGAGGACCCTGCAAACTTTCCCCTGACGGATACCGATTACATTGGGAAAGAGGACCTTAGAGTGTTGATGAAATGTCCAAAAATGTTCCGAATCCAAGACAGGTTGTTGGTAAGGAAATCCCAAGCTGGCCATGATCAGTGGGGAGTTCCTACCTTATTCCGAAGCCTGATGTTAAGTCACGTCCATGATGCGGCCACCACCGGTCATAAGGGGTTTCATACAACACTTGAAATCTTAAGAGAGGTTGCATACTGGCCACACATGGGGCAGGACCTTGACCAATATTTGAAGAGGTGTCTTGTATGTGCACAATTTCAACCAACATCCCTCACACAGCGTGCGCCTCTCCAAAAGAGGGGGATGACACTGCCATGGTCAGATTTGCAAGTCGACTTCATAGGCCCCGTGATTCGCTCTTCTAGGGGCAATAAGTACATATTTACCAAATGGGTGAAATGTCTCCCGGCCCCAAACTGCAAGGCAGAAACAGCAGCTGCCCTGATGATCAACCACATCTTTTCGCGTGTTGGTCTACCCCAAAGGATTGAGTCAGACAGAGGTAGCCACTTCACCAGCGAAGTAATGACTCTAGATGTGGCAGATACTGGGGGTTAAAAGGAAGCTACATATTGCTCACCGCCCAGCCTCATCTGGTGCAGTGGAGAGATACAACAGAACCATTGTGAGCATCTTAAAAAAAGTTTGTGGCAGATTCTGGGCTAAATTGGGATATCCGATTACCTCTGGTCCTAATGGACATCAGATCTACCACTTCAACTGCAACTAAAATGTCACCGTTTGAGCTGCTGACTGGACGCAAGATGGTGCTTCCCCAGCATTTGCTTTACAGGAGCCAAGAGCAGACATTAATAAATGCCTCCACAACTCACAAATTTGTTGAGAATTTAAGGAAACACCTCCAACATGCTTTTGCCTATGCTCAGCGGAATCTAGAAAGATCAGCTGATAGCATGAAGACGCATTATGACCTGAAGACTACCATGAAAGAATACAATGTGGGAGACCGGGTCTATCTATACAATTTCCAGAGGAACCAGGCCAAACAGCGAACATTTTTGCCTACATGGAAGGGACTTTTTGAAATTGTAGACAAGATCTCCCCAGTCGCCTACAAGATCCACATCCCCAAAGGTAGTTCGGCAGAGGGGGAAGGTAAGTGGGTCCACATTAATCAGCTTAAGTGCTGCCATCCCAGGCACACTCTGCAACAACTGGAGGAACCCTCTGGAATCCCAGAGGGGGCCGCCCCAGATCAATAAAAACTCCAACCCTAAAATATTCCACATATCAAAAATATAGTAACAGAATGCAAATGTCTCCTGATTATATCTTGTTTTTTAAAATAAGAACGTGAATGGCTCTTGATTTATAAAATGTATATGCCGCCCCACTATATCGATAGTGGGGGAGAAATGTCTATGAATATGTTTCTGCCACTTTGCTTTGTCATCCTAGGAGAGTTGAAACCATGGAGAAAGAACAAGGAGGACCACCCGGGGACAAAGAGCAAAGATCCGAGGGGCATGGGGTACCGCCCAACGCTCCCATCAGGACTGGCGAGGAGAACCGATCGATCCACCGTGATGGAGGAAAATATGCTGAACTATGCCATCTGCGGAATTGGAAGAAGATGACGCGGACATACCAGAGGATGGATAAAAACATTCTTTGCAACCGACCCCCCTCGACTCAAAATCAAAGTGCAGTCAGGCGGGGTGGCTTGTCGGGTGTCTTGACCCACGTTCAAGTTATTATGCTGCAACATTTGGTGCTGTGGGCTTAGAAAATCCAAGATGGCCATAAAGCCCACATTTGCGCCAGAATCCAGGAAAACCGTGCAGTTTTGCACACACCAAAATGGTCGCCTGACCTGCAACCCACCAGTGCAAAGAAAGATGGTTCTGTTCAAAATCTGTTTTTATTAATGTCAAAAATTGCTAAGATCATGGGCACGAAACCACCAAACAAAAATCCAACTCTGGTTGAGTGTTCTATTTTACTCTACTGCAGATCCACATCAATGCCATGTCAAGCAAGGATCATATACTATCAAGTAAAATCCTTTCTTTTTGAAATGTATTAATTCAAGACAGCTCCCAAAAATAGGTGCAGTACCGGCATTGGACACTAACCGACGCTAGCGGTCTAAACTCTGACAGGAGAACTGTATTTCAGTAGCTGACAAAGGAGGCTGAGCCAGCCAGGACTTCAAAGCCTTGCTGGTTAATGAACATTCTTAACACCTGCTGTTCCCAGAAGACAGTCTGATTCAATGAACAGTCCAAGAGCCTGGGAAGCCTTCACACCTCAGAACTCCACACAAGAAGTCAGGAAATCACAGGTTTCTGTTAACCAAATGCAGAGTGGCCCCCTGGTCTGCTGACCTCAGTCAACACAATATACTCTTTCTGCTGAATAGAATATGCTGATTATGGTTGTTTACTGTCAACACTGCTCTGGGGGAAGGAGAGACATGTGATTTATGACTCTCCAAGTTCCTGGGGGCGGATCCAGACTGAATTGTGGATTTCATATTGCATCAAATGTATGTTTGATTAAATCGCTCATAGAATATTCTCTCAAGCTGACAAGAATGTACAATTTGGAGATCCTTAATATGAGAAATGTACCTACAATTTGAGTCTAAACTTCACTTTGTACGGTGTTCTGGGACCGAACCCCACAATTTATTAATGCTGCAGACACTGTATTGATGCTAGAGACATGATAACTTATATTAATATGCTCAGGGAGAGGGTACAGGTCTGTGTAAAGATTTGATGAAAAACCAATGTTGCAACAGCTGCCAAAAATGAAAATATGTTGTCATTTCTTAACCCAAGCTCTTAGAAACATCAGAGTTGGAACAGAGACCTACCTTAAGTAATATATGATGTTTACATGTAATTTCAACAACTTGTGTATCTGGGAAGGATGTGTGTGTAGTTATGAAAAATTGATTTTCTAAGTGAAACCAAAGGGGAGGTGCTTTCTATATGACATAAAAATGACACACAACTCAGTTCCCCAATCAAGGCAGAGAGGAGGACTTGGCCAATGATAAGTTGTGTGTGGCAGGCTTAGTTATGCCCATGCACACACCCATTTTCAAAATACATAAAAAGGAACACTGAAACCCAGGGAGGGGATTTTCTTTCCACTTTCTTGCGAAGCATTTTGCCGGACGACTTCAAAATCCGGACAATCTCCAGAGATCTAGAACTCAACTCCAGATAGATCCAGAACCAAGCCAGAACCTTGTAGCATAGAGGCCTAACCCAAACAGCTGAACTCTTCTCAGCAGGCCTGCAGAACCCAGCAACCTAACCAAACTATTCAACAGCCGGGCAAGCTGTTTGATTCTGGCTAGAACCTGGGCCAGAACCATATCCAGACCCCGAAAGCAGAGCTGTATCCAGAGCCATATCCAGAACCAGAGATCCTGAACCACAGACCAGACCCGAGGCCATGGTGTGAACGGAACCTGTGCCAGAGACTGTCCGGAGAGAGAACCGCAGCCCAATTCTGACCCAATCCGTGATGAAGTCGCATTCCTGTCCAAAACTAGGAGTGAGTATCCAGCCAGAACTGTGCATAGTCATCTCTTAGTTTAAAGTAATCTTATCCCATCCATTCAACTTATCTAGAACTGCATTTAGAATTTTGTGTCCATCCTGTGACTTCAAATCTGTAAAAACGCCACATGTCATTCTGAAACTTTAATTATACTTCTGAAAATCTACCTCCACAAAATCGTCCTCATCTTTTGAACCGTACGTGCTAGGAGCGGGATTTAACTTTGATTTTAAAGCTATGAATCTGAGCTTTCCAACAAGCCTAAAACTTTCTATTCCTTATCGTTTTTCCGTAATCACGCTCGACGCACGCGACTAAATTGCAGCGAATTGTCATTTCGCTCAATTTCGTTTTCTGTCAAAATAGCTGCTTTTGCTTGCATTGCTGAAATTCGTTTTCAACCTGATAATCTCTCATTAATCATTGTTAGGTTAACCTGACCTAATTCAAAGTAGCTGTCACCTACCCTGAATCTCCTATTGGGAATTAAAATCATTTGTGCATATTTTTCCATTATTTGCAAATTACATCTAAAGTATTTTGCCTGTGTTTTAAAATCGTCCCTGTGATCTAAGCTTGCTAGGGGGGCAACTGAACTACATTTGATTGTATTCCTGAGAACTGTGTGCTCTCCTTTCCATCTTTTTATATTGCAAAAGGGGGGGTGGTGAATTGCTAAAAGGGGAAAAGTGATTACATTGTCTTTTGTTGAAATCATATCAAGGTTATTCCTGTGTTGCATTCTTTTCCATCACTGCATTTCCTTGAAACCATAAAAGTATTCTCTGCTACCTTATCCCTTCTATACCAACTCCTAAGTAATTAAATCAGCGTACAATTGTAATATTATCCATTGGTGATCACTGTCATATTCTTAAGTGTGATATCAAATATTAAATTATTATAAAAGTGTGATATATATATATATCTTGTTTAATTTTTCAATAAATCTGTTAATTTGCAAAACAAAACTACTTCTTGGCTCATTGAAGTCAGGGGGATTCAAAGAGAGGGGCGTTATATAAGGGTTTATCATCCAGATTATAACTTGTCATAAGAAATATATAATAAGGGCTTCCCTTTCGCATCCCAGACCAGGAATTGACTTAGTTTGAGTGCTTGATTGAAGTCATTAACAGCGCATTACCACATGTTATGAATTTGATGGTATTTTGTGACAATTGCAGGTGCATTCGACCATTGACAGCCAAAAAATACTGGGTTTTACCAAACCTTGTTTCACATGAAGGTGGAAAGCTATACCTCAATGTGCCATTTTCGGGAGACAAAGGCACATGCATAATGTGTTTTCAGTTTGATCTACACAGCTTGTTTTACGTGAGAGTTGGGGCTGATTTGGAATTTTCAGCACTGCTCAGTAGAATTGTCAAGCTGGAAGTATACTGGAATGGTGCAGAGTAGAATAGACTGGGATTGTCAAACTGGGTATAGACTGGGATTTCACAGACTGGAAATCTACATGCATGTGCATGCATTATGCAAACTGGGACAGCATTGTAATTGCATACGAGTGCAATAGGAGTATACAGGAATTGTGTACTGATAAAGTTGAAGTATACTAACATTGCATAATTGTAAACTTAGAATATACTGGAATTGTGTTGTGATAGATTTACTTCTGATAATTTGAAACTCCCAGTTTTTTAAATATTTTAAAAACTTTAGCTCAACAGTTTCTGCGTGAAAGTTAGAAATGCCAAACAACCTCACTTGCATGATGCCCTCTCTGTGTGCCTAACAAGTGGTGTTAGTGGTTTCACTCTGTGTGGCCTCCAGGCCATAGGTGGCATCATTGGATCATCTCCATCCATGTTGTAGATTTTCCGCTCTGCTCAGTCTAATGCTTAGCTTTCCATCTTTCAGAAAGAAAGGTACAAGTAGCAGAGAAATGTCCATATAGAATACTTGACAATTCCACCTCTGCCCTTTTCAGCACAGTCAGAGAAAATATAATATCAGTCCCAACAACAAAAATTATGCCTTGGCGGAACGCAAAAAAAACCCCTCCATATTAAAATGCCATTGGAATTTTCTTTTACGCAATAAAACCCAGGTAGTCAATCCAAATTTTAAAGGTTTAGATAAAATAATATACCTTCCTCATCTAATCCTTGTGATCCTTGTGGTGGCTGGGTAAGGCTTTATCTTCATGAGCAAAGGGTCAGTTAAGGACCAAGCAGTCACATCTAAGACCACCAAAGAGGTGCTGAGAATAATTGTTATATCAGGGTACCTCTCATCTCATATAGCAGCAGGGATCTCAAAGAAGGCATCAGGTAGCAAGTAGATCCCAGAAAATGTTCACACTGGGGGCTATTGGCTTTGTTTAAAGGCACCGCTCTGCTCCATTACTGTGCTTTTACAAGAGGTCTTCATCATCAGAGATGCTGTACCGGCTATGACTGCTTGTCTTGATATTGCCTTCTGAGGTGTAGGGCTGATTCATTTCAATGAATGTTAATTGTTTGATTGGCTACTGCCAAGCATCTCCTTCAGGCAGATCCAATAGCTTTGGCAGCACTCAAGGCTTGCTCAGACTTCACATTGGTGGGTGGCAATTTAGGGAATCCATGGCATGATACTACACCAGTGGCCCTGAATACCTAGGAAGATCAGGAAAAACCTTTGCAAGTAACTTATCTTCATAGGTACACACATACCAAATTACTGTAAATATAACAATTAAGCTTTCATGGGGACACGTCCCTCGTCTTTAAATACTGTACATTATTAAGAACAAACAAAATAACAGAAGTATTTATAAATGCATACAATCTAAAGCAACGATTCATGAAGATAAAAACATAAATAAATGCATTGCATAGTTACAAAAGGAGCAACCTGCATCAAGCATAAAACTATTTGATTGTAAAAAGAGCTAAAGTGCAAATGTGCTCAGCATGCTATAATTTAAAGTGCATGCGCCGATACCAAAAATGCTGACGTCACTCAAGTGCGTGTACTCATTTAAAATATGGCTGGCATGGAAGCGCAATCAATAAGATCACTCACTCACACCCAGTCAACCACACAACCAAAACCATAGGCCATTTAGTGTCCAACAGTAACAAGTATGAAAATCTGCTGAAATGCTGATATGTTGAGCTGAACCAAAGGGCCTATCTTAGAATGTAATGTCATTGCTCCAGTGGTAAGCACACTAGTTTCGATGGACAAAGTCAGTGCACTCATCTTCCTCAGGGCCTCAATTAACCACTACAAGACATAAATACATACCAAGGCATTACACAAATACCCTGAATAACTGTGTACAAGGAACATAGTCAATTTCAATGCACAGATTGCCTGTAAAATATCAGGCAAATTAATTACAGCCACTGTTTCTGCTCACACCTCAACCCCATTTCTGAAATGCAAAAACAGATACGGAAGGTACTTATTTCCTTCACCCATTATACTAACTTAATCAAGTCAATTCAACATACACAGAAGAGATATAGCACGTCCTTCCAGTACCTAAGGTCACAAACACACAGAACCTATACCTGAGATTTGTACTACAACTAGTAAATGCAAAGGCCTAGTCCCAAAAAAGGACGAATGAATCCATCTTGCCGGAATTCTTACACAATGACTACAATATGCAGAACAGAAAATTAGACATCATCTGACAAACAAATCAAATCTCTGACTCACTCATCTTGCTGGAAAAACATCACAAAATGTTCAACAATACTGAGTTTAGAGCCCTTAGGGTAACGTGCATGCAATGGATTGGGATGCAGAATAAATCTGAAACCAACTAATTGAACCAACTCAGGAAGATGGCAAAGGTTGCTGTTTTATTATCAATTGTCTAAAACATGGAGGTTACAACGGACATCAACGGATGTTCGCTCGAGCTCTCGGAGCACCTTACAAAAATATCACATTTATATACAAAAATGTGTCATAAACAACGTCATACTAAGTGGCAAATATGAAAAACCTGCAAGGGGTTGTGATAGGCTCAAGGGGAAAATCTAAGTATACTTTCTATAAGGGGTTGGATTGTGATTGGGTATCTACTGTCAGGTGGACATCTTATGCCCACCTCTAAAAAAAGTCATCCTCAACACTATTAAATACACGGTATATCATTGGCTCACAAACTATAAGGCCATTTGTTATATGGCCCTCTACAATTGGTTGGCAAGCTTGTGCCATGTCTGGAACATTAGGCTCACTTAGTAGCATGTAAGCTCAAACCCAGATACCAGGAGGTGGACTTAAGTGTACCTCCCCACCCAATTAGCCCAACGTTCCTCATCACCCATGCCTTCTGCCATCAAGATTTTCTTTGAACTTGACCTTGTGGAGTATTCTTGTCTCTGGGATTATAAGTGAGTGTGAGCACACACTATCGTTATTCTAGAACTCCAATCTCAACTCTATTTCCATCCTTGGCTCACCTGACAGGAGTTCACGATTTGGTCAGTTTTTGCAGCATTTAAATGTCTTAAATGAATATAACTTGACACTCATGGTGTTCTTTCTTTGCACCTTAACAAGGAATGATTCAGCATCTCACGTTCACCACCTTCAAGAATAGATAACCAGTCTTGGCTGCTTCAGCCTTGACACCAGGCCAGACTGCCCTTCCAGGCTCTTCCACAATCTCAGCTAATTAATGCTGCATCATAGCTCTCGGCCTTTCCTCTCCATGGGTCCGGGCTTACTAAATTCATGACACCACTGACCAGCTTCTATACAATGGGTGCTTCACCTGCAGTCTATTCACTACATATAGCCAGCTTCTAAGATTACTTGATCTATTTGCATTACAGCATCTTTACAGTTAATGAACTGCTTGTATTTTCTGTGGTGCTTCTAGCATGTGCAATCTTTCCCTTGCATATAAATGTTTACTCGATTCTTAACTTATCAGTTTCTATGAGGTCCATACATTTTCTTCGCCAGTATTCTCAGGGTGTCACGTCTTTCGTGACGTCACCAGCTTCTCTTTCACTCTTTTTCATATTCCTTCAGGGAGATCCTTCCTCAGATTGTCATCTCTTCAGGAATGCATTTGATAGGGTTTTATCAGTGGGTACCTTTTCTCGGATATTCGCCCTGGAATGGTCCCAACTGCTGGTGTCAAGTATGGCACAATCTCAGGCTTCCAACAAGCAAGCGGTAGAGGTACGGGACTTCCTGCACAGGCATGCAGCTGCTCATCTACAATACACCTACCTGTGTGGCGGTGCAGGCTGAAAAACCTCTAACCCAAAACACCTGCAAGCATGACCTCAACCGTTCAGAGCTCACTCCAATATGGCTCATAACATGGACATTGAAGCATTTTGCCAATTGTAAAACATTTGATGGTTCTCCAAGCAGAGATTTGGAGGGAGATCTTAATCCTCTGCAGGGGACTCCCTCTGGAACAGCCTTCCTGCCGCTCTCTGTCTTGAGCCGGATCTCCTTAAGTTCCGGAAACGCCTTAAGACATTCTTCTTCTGCGCTCCCTTCTCTCTCCCTCTACCCTGCTAACCTCTCTCTCCACTCTATCCCTTCCCTCTCTCCTTTTCCACACAGCTTCCTGACTGGCCGCCTGGGGTACCTCAGCATCTCACAAGTCCCAGGCACCTGTGCCAGTCATCACACACTTGCCTTCAGGCCTTGCACTTGCCTTATCGTTACTGCACCTGGTCAATGACCCATGAGAGTGGCACCCCTCAGCACTTACCCCAGCTCTGACTGACTGGGTGCACTTGGTCCACACCCAACCCCTCCCCTGCACTTGTCTACGCACTTGCACGATCCGAATGTACCATGCCTAGTAAGATCGTTCTCTCTTTGTCCTGCCTTGCCTCCCCTCCCTGCATGGTCGTGCACTTGCACGATCTGAGTGCACTATGCCTAGTAAAATCGTTTTGTCTTTGTCTTCCCTAGTCTCCCCTCCCTGCATGGTTATGCCTTCTAACACTCGTGTATAGGCGCATTATAAATGACCATTCATTCATTCATTCATTCATTCATTCATTCAGTCATTCATTCATTCATTCACTCATTCATTCATTCATTCATTCATTCATGTCAGCTGTATTTTCTTTCTTATGTTACCCATTCCTATTGACGATTCCTTACTGGGGAGTAGGAAGTGTAACCCACAGCCTCTGCGTCTCTGGCTCATCACTAGAGTTAGTGATGTACAGAGATAATTGGCCAGTTGGTGTAGGCAACAAAAGAAATTAGGTGTTTTAGACATCTCTATTGGTGGTTTGTTCAGCAATAGCTCCCATTTAGTTACTGACCCTGTCCATCAAACAATTTCAACGACTGCATCAGTGTAGTTTTCAGACCTGAACTGTGTCTGTTTCTGCTTGCTTCTCAGAGTTCACGTGTGCCCGAAGGAGCCAATTTTATTTTTAGAAACATAGGCCACGAAATGAGGGCAGGAACTATTCAGTATTGTCTTTTATTGAGGCTTAGTGTGGATCCACCTGCAAAGGCTGAGAGCACATCCCAAAGCAGCTGCATTATATCCATCTTACCAGCCAAATCATGGGCCTTTATCATATTGGATAAGGTGAGTGAGGCAGGGTATCAGGTTCCTCTAATGGTGGTAGCATGCAAGAAACATCACACAGCAGTTGCCACTGACTTGCTATGTTAAACTGAACTGTGATTTCTGGAATAATCATTGATTGCATAGAAGCTCTCAACATAAAAAATAGAATTCGAAAGGAATGGCAGTGGTGGCCTTCAAGTGTTGCTGTGGGAACAGATGGCAGCATATGGCATACCTAAAACTGGTGTAACACATCTCTTGCATTGTAGACCTGGCTAAAGTGTGAGATAACCTTTTTAGCTATGGTAAAGATGTCTGTTATGGGTCTGTTGTTCTAATGAATTGTGTTACCACAGGGTGAAGGGAATTCCAGAAACGAGGACCATTCATGACCTTGGTAATTTATTGGGCAGTAAGGATGTTGAACCTGCTGTCAGCTGAAACAAAGCCCAGATGAAGGTATTGTGGTATTACACATTGTGCCAAAGCCCAGGCTTTCAGGCCCTTGCATGTACATAGTGGATTGGTTTTTGAATGCGTGCACCTGGGGCCTCTAGGATTAGTTACAGACAGTGGTCGAAGTGGGCGCAAATGCTTGGGAGCGGTGCTCCTCTATTTCTTTTAATTACGTTTTACTGTTCCTATACTTTTATTTTAAAAAGAAACCGTTCCGGAACGGTTTCGTTTTTAAAATAAAAGTGTAGGAAGAAGTTGAAACTTGCACTTTCAGTGCACTGCACTGGACGTTCCCTTAAACAGCAGGCGCATGTGTTTTGGGGTTTGTATTGTGCATGGGAGGGGGCGTGGCGATGAGGTTTGTGGGGAGCGGTGCAGACTTCTTTTCGTTCACTTCAACCACTGGTTACAGATCCAGATCCCTCATAGAAGGCAGGGGACAACATGTCACTCAGTGCACAGTGAAAGCAATGAAGTCAATGCTTTGTCTACTTGTTCACATGTCCATGTTGTAGTGGGCATTCTAGCCATTGCTCTAGTGCCTTCCCCAGTGCATAAAATACCTCATCGTACAAATATGAACAGCCTCCCATTGAGTGTAACATTGACTGGAGAATTCCAAGATGTGATGGAATACACTCATGGGGCCTCATTACGAGTCCGGCGGTAACCGCAGCGGTAAAACCGCCTGGTTACCGCCAGACCCGTATTACCATTCCGCCTCCGTGATTCCCGGAATTACCGGGGCATTAAAACCCTGGTTTCCCGGGAATCACGGAGGCGAAATGGTGTTAATCCGCATTCCCATTGAGTCCTATAGGACTCAATGGGAATGGGGATCATGGAAACACTGGCAGCATCTCGTAATGCTGCCGGTGTTTCCTCGTCCGCCTGCAGGCGGGCGGTGTTAAACCCGCCAGGTCAGACTTGGCGGTAACATCACCGCCTGCCTGCAGGAGTTGGTGATCACCCGGCATGGAAACAACGGTGGCGGCGGGTTTACCGCCACCGTTTTTTCCATACCGGGCGATTTGTAATGAGGCCCATGAACTATTAACAAAGGGATATGTCAAGAAGTACATAGCTGATATTACTACTTGGTTAGTGGTGAGCCAAAACACTCATGTATCCTATGATATTTTTTTCCATGATCAAATTCCTTAATCCCACTGTCCGGGCGCATTGGGGATGGGTGAAGACAAGGAACATTCTATATTTTGCTCCTGGCTCATCAACCTAATCTAGACTGTGTTGTTTATCTTAGCTCACCATGCCCCTCTACACTGTGTGCAGAGTCTCTTGACTCTCCAGTTCCTATAACCAATATTTTATTTGTCCCAGCTCGTCATGCTCCATATACATTGTGTATTGATTATACCAGGTCATCAGTGGAAGAAATCTGATTCTTCTCCCTCTTCTGCCTCAAAGACAGTGGACTGAACCTCCTCCTCCTACGCTGACCGCAATACCCGAACATGTACTGCTATGCCTAGTGCTGATGAATGCCACATTAACGCTTTTTTAATTTACCACTCATAATTCGGTCCTGCTGGTTAAGACAGCAGCTACAGTGAAAGGTGTATAGTATGCTCCAGCTGCCTGCCTCCCATTCTCATTTGCTTGTTCACATACCCCAGACAATTAAGGCATTCAAGATGATCATAAAACCTTTCTACACAAGCAACATGCCTGTGCACTGGACACAAAAGGATAACATACCGAGTTCAGAAACTGGATTTTATATAATCTTCTCCTGCCTTCCAAGACATGTCTACGGAAGTATGTGGGCAGGTCACAAAGAACATTTTGTACTCAGGCACAGACTGTAATCTACGAAAAAAAGGGTGGGCCCTAGTTTGGGACACTTCCAGCGCTTCGCTCTGAAATAGGGTGAGTTGGTTGAACAGCTGCAAGGTCAGGCGCTGTAGGAGGTGATATCCTCACTCCCATTTGTAAAGAGTAAAAGGCAGGATACCCTTACCCGGATACCTCATACTTGTTTTTTGGAAAAGGATGCATATCTGCACAGTTGTTTGAGTGAATACAGCGATTATTATTTAGGACAAGACATATAGGGCCTCATTAGGAGTTTGGAGGTAACCATGGCGCCATGGCTGCCTCCAAACCCTTACCGACTCCGCCTTGGTGAATGGAGCTATTACCGCCCCATTACAAGGTTGGCAGGGGCGGTAATTCCCCATTCACCAGGGCCCTTCCCCATTGCCATTTGAGCCCCCATAGGGCTCAATGGGAATGGGGAAGGCACTAATAACGGTACCGCAAATTGAGGTACCGTTATTAGCTCCAAAGTCCCTTTGCGGGTCCTGTCCTTAACGCCTGGAAAAACCATGCTTTAAGGTAGGACCCACAAAGAGAACTCGTAGTAGGGTGGTAAGGGTTTACTGGCACCGGTGCCCTTACCGGTGCAGTTGATCCCTTACCGCCCACCTCGTAATGAGGCCCATAGTCTATTGTGGTCAGCCAACATGTGTTTCAACCTCTAGGGTCCTTATAAAGGCTATTATGTAGGTGATGGTGGCCCAAATGGTTCCTGGGTGGCGGTTCCTGTATAGGCTGTAGTAGAGATGGTTCTCCCGGTGTCTGTCTGGGCTGGGTTTGGTGCCTGATTAGGCTGAGGGATCGCTCGCTCGTACGTGTTGCAGTTCCCATTCCATTTAACACCCAGAGTTACTCAGAGAAGTGCATCTCACTGTTCAGCAATGAGACACAAAGAACACTCCACTTCTTCACAGGCTCACATTTCAGCTCATCTTGTGAAAGGGACATGTCTACTTTCACTACAGCTACAACCCTTGCAGAAAGCAAGTATCCTTCAGACAACACGTCCTTCAAAATCAATGGGGAAAACTCCCACAAAACATAAACAATATGACCATTTTTCAAACTCTTACTCCCACAAAAGACTTTGCATTAGACAAACTAATTAGCTGAGTACACAAGACAACACAAGCAGCCACCATGAAGGGAAACTTTTTCAGCCAGGTGATCAGAGGTAAACCAGCAGAACTAGCTAAACATCTCCCAGCAAAACACAGGAAAGGAATCCTAGTAAAGCGTACGAACTATTTCATTACTTGCATCACAAATCAGAATTGCCAAGCATTGCTCAGACAGTGCACCTGAACTTTCCAACCACTCTGGCAGAATAATGTCAGTACGAGCCCATTGTAAGGGCCAGCTCCGAGTGAAAATTAGTTTTGGAGTGTAGAGCTGATGAGCTGTGTACTAGAGAGATGGAGAATTACTGGATAAGAAGATAGGGGCTGTGGAGCGGATGGGTGGACCATCAGGTGAGTGTGGAGGAAGCAGCCTTTATGACCTGAAAGGTGGAGGAAGGTAGAGTGAAAGAGAAAACTGTGGATGTGAAGGAAGGTGGACTTAAAGAGAAAAAATGGATAATGGAATAAGGTTGAACCTGGAACGTGTTTGGAGGGAAGACGAAATCAAAAGTGGATGAAAGTAAAACCAAGATGGGCCTCATTACAGGTTTGGTGGTATCCCTCTGGAAAATCCGGGGGGATGCCACCAAACAATGACACTGTTACTGGCACCTTGTCTGCCGGATTTACCGGCAGATTACAAGTTGCCGGTAAGGGCGGTAAATCTCCATTCCATGGAGTTCCATATGTGCCAGTAATACTGGCTGTTCTTGCCTGTGGGGTGCCTGACTTGCCTCTTGGCTGGGGGTAAATCAGTCCACCCCACCGGCAAAATTGTCATATGCCGGTGCGGTAAACAGAATTACTGGTGCGTTAATTCTGCACTGACATACTTGTTATGAGGCCCAATGTAGTAAATTGGAGAGAACAATAAAAACCAGAGAGTGAAAGAAAGTAAAACCTGGAGAGTGACACAAGGCAGAGTGAGAGTGGAGGAAGTAGGAAAGAAAGAGTGGGGTAAAAGGGAAGGGGAGATTACCAAAGGAGAAAAGAGGGTAAATTGGTCAGCTAACCCCAAGGGGAGAAGTCGATGAATGGGGAAAAATTGACCAAGGATTAATTACAGAAACTACTGCCCTTCAACAGACAGAGGCTGTAGCAAAGAAGATGAAGAGGAGCAGAGCACTGCATCTCCAGAGGATAAATACAGAGGCTGTGGCCTATGAACAGGTACAGGCATTAAAGCCTGTGTTCTCTACCCATGTCCAGGCAAAGGTACCCACTACCCTCACCTCAGACCAGGGACAGTCCCCATGGGAACCACCACTGCTACTGTTAGTGTGGGGCCACTTGTGATCACTGCCAGGCATGCAGCATAGGCTGACGGCCACACCCGCACTCATCGCCAGAACCATTACTTGTTTTTAAACCTTTGCAGGGCCCCATCCATGTGGGGACCAGCGACATTACCACCACGGACAGCGGCTGACATATAAGTGTCAGGTGGCATCTGCTGAGCATTGGCAATGGGGATGCCGCGGTTCCATGTAATAATGTCGCCACAAAAATCTCGCCATGCAAAAATATCGCTGAATAATGGCCGTTTTATCGCCACAACATTTTCCCGGCGATATTATTTACGGCGACCCAATATATGGTGATATGATTACCTGATACCGATGCCACCACTATCACTGTCTTACACCCACCACTCGTCTTGAGCTGTTCCCCTGCAATGTGCCAGGTGATGCCGGGGGGTTGGGGTAGAAAATACACAAGGGGTATGGTTTTCTTACCAGGGTTTAGCGGGTTATTCCCAAGCGCTATGTGATAACACGAAAAGGAGGCGGGGCAGACAAACCCTACAACCAATTGTACTCAATGAGCATGTATAATGTTTGTGAGTGATTCGTTATGTCTTGGGTGGGAGAACATGAGAACAGAGCTCTCCTATCACACTGTAGAAATTGCTACTTATTTGCTATGCATTCTACAGAAATCAGCGTAAATGCCTGGACCTCGACAACGCTATAGTAGGTAAAAAAGGACAGAGAAGGTTCTATCTGTCCCTTTCCATATTTGGTCCTATCCCTAGTCAGTGCTGGCGTGCCGCCTGTCTAATAGTGGATATAATAAGAAGATATCAATTTATTCATATTTTAACTCATTTTTTCTTTTGTTCGTTGGTGCTTGATTGACTAGTGGCCCAGACGTTGTTGTGTCGGAGCTATTCGTGGTGTGAATCGGGTGGGGAGCACAGATCAGACACCCTTGCTGCTTAAGAAATTAAAATATGGATAACAACAATTACCAAGCAGTATTAGGGCAACATTATCACTTTATTGGCCATTGCTGAAGGTGAATGGAACACTTTTAAAAAAATTGTCTCTGGTTTCAAGACTAAAACTATCTTGTTGTGAAGACTATACCAGGGGGTATATACTAGAATGTTTTAGTCTCCCTCTGGTACGAATGTGGTTTGCGGCAGAAACCTTTCTGCCATCTCCACATATGTGTCAACTGGTTTCGGTGGCTTAGGTTGTTAATACCACCTTCTTATGGACTGTGTTCATAATGAGCTAGCAAGGTAACTCTGCTACTAAGTGGCTACAATTATGTAGAACTCTCATATTCTGTGCCCAACATTCAGTTGTAAAAGTGGAACAGTCTCACCCCAGGCTCTTTTAAGGAGACATTTAGACTGACCAGGTCACTAATCTGACTTTGGTGCAGGGTGGCAGCTGTATTGAGTGCCCATAGTCACTCACAATTGCTGTGTTACTGAACAGCTGCAAAATTCACAATTACAGAGTCCTTGCAAGGCTCTCCCTGACGATGCAGGGGGTGGGCCATTGGGCTTCAAACATGCTGCTCTGTGAGTTAGCCCAGGATTTCCTTTACCTGGGCTGCCCAGTGGAGCAGCCCTGGACTTCCCGATCTGCCTCTTCACTGGGCTGGCTGGTCAGCCAGCCCAAGACTTTATTTCACTGCGCCGCCCTCCTGGGTGGAGTGGACTTACCACTCTTCACCTCCCTAGTCGCATCTGACATATGCAGTCGGGAGGTCTTTTAGAAAGGGCCCACATCACTATCCATGAGGTAGGCCAACTGGGGCATGGCAGCCTGATCTGGGCTACTCCCTTCACATGACCAGGACTGGGCTGTTCTTTGGCCTGGGCAGCCGCACACATGCTGTTTGGGCCCTTAAATAGTATTGAGCCTGTCCGGTCTGTCTTCTGAGCGGGCTGACAGCCTCCTAAGCCCCATGAGCCTCTGAGCTGCCCCTGCCAAGCAGCTTAGCCCTGGGGATCCCTCTGTGGAGGCACCCACTCACCCGGCCAATGCCCAGAGGCCTGGGCTTCCACTCGAGCCAGCAGCAAAAAATATCAAGAGAGCATCATGTCAAGTGGGAGAGAATCCCACTGGTCAAGGGCAAGAATGGAAAAGGTACAGAAGCAAGAGGCAGCACATGGAGGTTTGGAAACAGTAAGGTGGAATTGGTTTTGAGAGTGAAGAGTATGGATAGAAGATAGGAGACCAAAGACACAGCATACTGAGGGTCCAGGCCATGAGTACATATGAACAACTAGAGAGGAAATGTAAAATTAATCGAGAGTCAAAAGAAAGCCAAAAGATCTATCAAAGAGAGGAATGAAGAGAGGCACAAGGAGAGAGACGGAAAAGAATGTGGATAGCAGTATTATAAATGGACCTTAAAAGAGCAAGTTGATAGGTAGGGAGACCAGTTAGGAGAGCTGAACAGATAGAATCCATGGATAAGGGCCTGTTCAGGGTCTATCAAAACATAGCTGATGAATGCTGTCAAATTGTTCAGGAGGATGCTACTGAGGTTGTGGTGACCATGGATTATATCAATATAATTCAAGCCGAGCTGCCAGGCTTATCTGCCGTACCAAAGTTGCCATCAGCGAAAGCAGAAATCCCTTGTGGAACTTCATTGCCTTAGCGAGATACTGATGGAGTGGCAGATAGAGCTTACAACACAATTACAATTCATAGCTCAAGGGACATCCGCCTAGGAAAGTGTCAAAAGCTTGCTATTGTTGACAAGGATTTAAGAGACTTCACTTTTGGCTCCTCCGATGCCTCCTTCATCTGCTGCTTCTTTGGCCACCCTGTTGCCTCTTCCCCCACCACCTCTCTGGCACTCTCTTCTTCCTCTCTGACTACCCTGACAACTCTTCCTTCCTCCACTGCCCATTCTCTGGCACCTCCAACACCTCTGCATTGTGTACCTCTGGCCTGTACCCCTCCACAGAAGTCCTTCAAAGGTGGCAACCTGTTACGCATTGCTTCTCTTAACTCTCGCTCCGCTGTAAAACATTCCTCTGGCATCTTCCATCTCCTGGAAGTGCTTGATTTGGGTGTACTCATCCTCACCAAGAATTGGTTCACAGTCAGCTCTCTGATGAGTTTTGACACTCTCCTTCTTGATGGCTACAAGATCCTCTCCAAAACCCAGAAACAACTGTCCGAACAGGGGTGTAGCCCTAATTTTCCATGCTTCTGTCATTCCAATGCAGGACTACTCCTCATTTGAATGCCTGGTCAGCAGGTTCTCTATCTCTCCTGGCCTCTCTCTCAAGGTGGCCCCTATCTACAGGCTGACTGGCCAGGTCACCATCTTCTTCTCGGAGTGTGCTGACCTCTCCTCCTCCCTCCTTGCCTCTACCTCTCAACATCTCCTCCTCGGAAACCTGAACATCCACCTGGATGCTAATAGCCCCTCTTTGGGGCTCTTTTGCAACCTCTGCGACTCTCTCTTTCTTTTCCCTCTGGCCGACTCACTCTGCACGGCACTCCCTGGATGTTCTGATCTCTTCAGACCTCCCCCGCTCTAACCCTCTCACCAGCCGTCTCTCTTGAAGCAGCTACTTTCGTCTTTCCGCCCACTGCTCTCTCCCACTACCCTTCAGGTCAAGCCGACCCCAGCACTGCCACCTACCTGGCCCACGAAGCGTGTGTCGGTTGAGGCTTTTGCCGCTACCTTCTCTCTTCCTTCTACAGCTTTGGCTGACTCACACCAAGACATGGCTCTCTCTAACCTTCATATCTTTATCTCGAACACTCTTGACGTCCTTGTCCATGTCTGGAGGATCCGTTTGAAGCCCACATCCAAGCGAAACTCTTGATATGATTCCGACCTCGCGACCCTTAAACGTAAGTGTAGGTGCAGTTGAGAGGAACTGGAGGGAATCAGGCGCACCCCTTGACAAACTGGCCTGACGTCTGCTCCAAAGGCAGTAAACACTCTCCATCCTCTTTAAGAAGAGAGGGTCTACATCCAAGCCTGCGTCTCTGCGACATCTAACAATTCGGCATAACTTTTCAAAATCTTCAAGCAGCTGGCCAATCGTGTTGCAGTCTCTACCTCTCCTGTTCCCTTCCAGGCCCTCTGCAAGACCCTGGCTTCTCATTGTACCACTAAAACTCAGGACATCATGTCCTCTCTCTCTTTCGCTATCTCCTCTTCCTCCTCCTCTACCACCCCTGGCCCCTCTTTGGCCATTTCTCCTCCCCCTTTCTCCTCCTTTCCCCTGTTTACCCGTGACAATGTTTCTAGACAAGTCCAATTTATGAAAGTCTCATCATAGCAGGTTTTCCCCTGCTCACCCACAACCATCCAGGAACATATTGACAACCTTGCACCAGCCTTGGCAGATTTCTGTAATTATTATTTTGCCACTGGAACCTTCCCCTCCCCCTTAAGCACTCCCTTGTGCACCCCCTTCTAAAGAAGCCCCCTGCCGATACTTCCTCTCCCGCTAACTATCGCCTGTTCTCCATCACTCCTTTCCTGGGCAAACTCCTTTAAAGCTGGCCTTCTGTGAGCTTAATCTGCATACCGAATCTGATGGTTGTCTCCATGACCACCAGTTTGGCTTCAGCACTGCCAGAAGCATGGACACTGCTCTCCTGAACACATGTGAAGACTTGCTCTCAAATCCTGACTATAACCTTCCTTCTGTCCTCATTCTCCCCAATCTATCCTCTGCTTTCGACACAGTAGACCACACCACCCCGCACAACGGCCTCTGCAATACCCTGGGTATCAATGGTCAGGCCCTGGCCTGTTTGACCTCCTTTCTCACTGACCGACCCTCCCAGGTAAGTCTTTCCTCTCTTCTGTCTCTCTCTCTTCTTGTGGTGTTCCCCATGGGTATAACCTTTCTCCTTACCTGTCACCACTGCATTGCTTCATTCTGCTCTAACTTTTAGTGTAATGCAGATTACACCCACCTCTACTTCAGGCTCCCCTCAGCCACCTCTGCCCCTTCTCTCAAACCAGACTGTCTGGCCACAATTTAGGAATGGTGTGCCGCCAATGATCTCTGCCCTAATCACAGTAAGACTGAGATCCTCATCATAGGGACACCTGCTCCATCCTTTCCTCTCTCTCTCTGGCCGCCCACCGTGGGATCTCTTCCTGCTCTTTCCTGTGAGGCTAGAATCTTGGTGTCATCTTCAACTCCACCCTCGCCTTATCTCCTCACATCTCTGACATCTCTAAGAAGTCACACTATCAGTTGCACCTCCCCAGAGGCATTTTGCCTTTTCTCACTTTACCCCAGAAGCTCACTGTCTCCGTAGCCCTGGTCTCTCTAGGCTGGACTATTGCAACAGCCTCTTTCTAAATCTGCCTGTCTCTACTCTTCTCCCTTTATAACTTATCCAGAACAGGACTGTGAGACTTGTCCTTGGCCTCAAGCCCAGGGATTGTATGTCTCCAGCTCTGACATCTCTCCACTGGCTCCCTTTGGCTGCAAGGATCAAGTTCAAGACCCTTTGCATTGTCCACAAGGCTTTCTCGGGCCTTGGACCACACTACCTCCAACTTTCTCTTCCTAAACATCTTCCTTCTCGAGCCCTCCACTCATCCACCTCCAACTCTCTGAGGGTCAGACACTTCTCCAAGCAGAGAGTGGGGGTAAATCTCTTTCCTCGGATGGGACCTCCCTCTGGAACAGCTTCCCTGCCTCTCACAAACTTGAGCAGAACCATCTCTGGTTCCGGAAGCAACTCAAGACCTTCCTTTTCGCTTCTGCTTTCTCTCTTCCTCTCCCTTGCTGATGTCCCTGACTGCTCCGAACAATGGCCACCTGGCCACCCACTGAAACTCGGGCCCAGGCTCCTGCATGTCCAGTTGCCCTTGCACCACCTTTGGGCTCCTCCAGCACTTACGGGTTGTAAGAGATTTCAATCCAGCACTCCAACTAAGTCAAAGTCTAGTATGGGATGCCCAATGGAAACCCTTATTTATATATTTTTATGTCAAAGTTCTTTTAATTCTGGATGATGTACCCTTATATAACTCCCCTCTCTTTGAATCCCCTCGGCCTCACTGAGCCAATAAATAGGTTGTTTTGCAAAGTTAACAGATTTATCTGAAGAATTGAACAATATATAGATTACACTTTTATGAATATGAATAATATCTGAATATCACAGTTATGAATATGAACAATGATCAGCAATGGGTAATATTACAATATCAACAATCTCTTTAATCAATTAGGAGTAGGAATAGGAAGAAGAATCTAGCAGAGAATATTTTGTATGGGTTCAAGAGATTGCACTGATAGGAAGAAATGCAACACAGAAATACAACTTGATATGACTTAAATCAAAAGACAATATGATCACTCTTTCCCCTGTTACTACTCACTCCCCCCAACATGCAATATGAAGATTTGGAATGAGGGCACAGAGGTATCAGAAATAACAATTAACAATGCAGTTCAATCCCAACTCCCCCAGCAAGCTTAGAGAGAACAGGTATGATTGCAAACAGGTCAATTGCTTTTAAATGTGGTTTGAATTGAATGGGAAAAATACTAAAATTGATTTTAATTCACTAAATGAGATTCAGAACTAGTGAGAGTTGCTTGGGATAGGTTCAGGTCAACACTAGTAATGATTGTAGAATGATTAGCAGATGGAAACGAAATTCAGAAGTTGAAAGCAAGAAATAGCTATTTTATATAGAGTGAAATTGAGCCAAATGCAAAATCGCTGCAACTTTTCCGCGTGCGGGAAATGCGATTCCGGAAAAAACTTTAAGGAATTGGAATGTCGTTAGATACAGAGGTTTTAATAAAGGTAGATTTTTCTCAAAGAGTTAAGATTTCAAAATGAAAGATGCGCTTTAAACATTAGGAACCAAGATGGACTTATACTAAGGAGCTATGGAAGTACAAGATACCCAACGGGACAACGACCAGAACAGGGCGCCTTCCACTCTGATTGTTGTGCGCCAGGACACTTGACTTTCTTCAGAAAATATCAGCGCACAGACTATATAATGAGAAGAATTCAGGATGGACACAAGATTCTAAAACGCAGTTCTGGATAGGTTGAAATGGATTGAATAGGATTACTTTAAACTAACAGATGACTATGGACAGTTCTATACTAAATACTCACTCCTATGGCTTTGGAATGGAATGGGCCCGTCAAAGAGCTGGTCACGGGTTTGGACTTCACTCGCCACCGGACAGGATCAGAGCACCTGGACTCTGCTCTCAGCAAGGCACTCTGGTCTGCACGGCCTCTTGGACTGGGCCTGACGGGTTCTGGGTTACAGCTCTGCTGGATGGATCTGGATCTTGGGTTCTATTACGGGATCTTGGCCAGATGAAAAACAGCTCAGCCAGGCTGTTGGATTTTGTGGTGCCCCTTGGAAGTTTAGGGGCTAAAATCAGGTTGCTAGATTTTAAAGGCCTGCTGAAAAGGGTTCAGCTTTTTGGATTGGGCCTTTCTGCTTCAAAGTTCTAGAGTCTGGATTCTAGGTCTGGTTCTAGAGTCTGGAGTCTGGATCTTCCTGCAGGGTGCTTCACCAAGGAATCAGTTGATGAGTGGAAAGTGTGTGTCTGGGTCCTCAACAGTCCCTATTCATCTATTTATCAATTTCCAAAGTGGGTGGGGATGCTGATTATCTATGCCCAACCCTCTAAGGATCTGATAGGTCAGAGAATTTCCCCTAGTAGTGTGTCATATGTGTCAGAGTGACACTGTGTTTATGGTCCAAAGGAAATCCCTCCCCTTTGCTTTTACTTAGGAAATCTATTTTCCCCAAAAACATATTTCCAAGATGCACAACTTGTTAATAATAGATAATTACATGACAGATAGGTTAAGGTACATTGCTGTCCAACTCTCATCTTCCTGCGAGCTTTAGTTCATAAATGACAACTTTTTCGCCCTTTTGCTGGGTTTCTCAATGTTAGTTCTGCACTCATTTTTATACATGCATACACATCCCATCTGGGCATATTCCTGTAATTTTTCATGTTCCTAACATAAACACAATGGCTGCAATATGAATAATTTACGGGGGTTCAGTCTCAGAACATCGCACAGATTCCAAGTTAGTTTTAAACTGTGGGTGAATTTTTCATTTTAACAACCTATACGTTTCATATTTTTGTCAGTTCAGTACAATTTGTTATAAGCATTTTTCTAAAACATACATTTACTTCAACTTCAATCCACATTTCCAGTCTGGCCCGCCTCCAAAGCTGGGCTGAAACAGAGGGTCACATGGCTTGTCTTCCTGCCAGAGCACTTGTTGTCAGTCACACCCGAATTAGCATTTTCTATTCAGTTCAAGGAACCCATTGTTTCTTACTCAGGGCAGCAGAGGACATCTCCTCCCCTTCTGATTAACATGCCAATGCAAAATCCTCTCCTTTAATTGGGAATGAACAAGGTGGGAGATTCTCAGGGAAAGAAAGCCTCTTGGGAGTTTTAGATAAATCAGGTTACCTTATGGTAAATTGTGACATAGTTCCTTGTGAAAACATTACATTTATCAATTTAAAATAAGCAAACATATCTTTAATTCCAGTCTTTTAACACATGAAATTAATGTGTGGCACTCTATATGGCATTTCGATGAAAATCCCTTCTTTGGCATATTTAGCTTCTGAAGACACAAGTTCTCCTGTCAGATTTAGAGTAACGGTACTGCACCCATTTTTGATAGATTTCTTTCCATGAAGTAACTTTAAAAGTGGATTTTGTTTGTTCTGATGACATATGATTGTTGCTGACATTGTATTTATGCAGATTCTTGCAGTAGAATAATGTGGAACACCCAACAAGGAGGTTGTATCTTTTAGGTGGTTTGTGAGCTATGATTTTTACAAATTTGATAACCAAGAAAACGGATTTCCAAACAGCTCTGTGTTTCTTTTGGCAATCAGCATTGCTTTTTCAAGTGGTTTCAGGCTACTGTGTGGGTAGCCCAATGATGGTTTTTGGCAGTGGTCTCCTGTGTTCACTGAGATAGGCAAAAGTGGATGGGGGCCTATTTTTCTGATTTTTACTGTGCAATGTTGAGTGATTTTTAGCGAGCAGCATACTTTCCAGTGGCCATTTCTGATGTTTCTGCTGCCAGTGATGCACAGTAATGTTGCAGGGCCTGGACTAGTGGGTTGAAACAACCCACAGGGTCTGTATCTGCAACCCTAGAGTCCATTATTTCTCTGCACTTATGGCATGTTAGGGATTTCAATCAGGCGACACACCTTGGTCTCGGCATAGTATGCGGCGCACAACTGAAATGCTTATCTTTTTAGATTGATCAAATATTGAGATGGTGCACACCTCATATCACACCCCCTTTTCAAATACCGGAGGCCACAATAGACGATGAACCAGGCTGGTTGGTAAAATACAATATTTATTTATTTATTTAGTTATTTTAAAATTCAAAAGACATCATACACTTTTAATATGGGGCAGCAATCACCAATGGGGTGATAATTACAATGAGAATGTGAGCAATGCAGTGGGTTTAACCTTCTAGTGAAACACATACACAGCAGAGCGGAATAGGAACACTTTTTGATTTAGGAAAGATAACACCCAATTTAGAATTTCCCCCTGCAAGGTTCCCTCAACTCAAAAATAATCAATTCTGAGTGGATAAAAAGAAGCAGCAGGTAATCAGGATTGAGAAATAGGAAACAGAATCTAAATCTGACCTTCCCTTCCCTAATAAGAGAGAAAAACTGTTTTTAATCCCCTTGCAATGGTATGGAATGAGACTCGGAAATGGACAAATAAATAATGAATGTGTGTGAAAAACTTTGAAGCAAATATAATTCCTCACTAAAGCAACAATGCAAAGACACTAACAATCACAAAGAATGGTTTACCAAAAGCATACAGTTTGAAAATGAGTGGAAAGTTTAAAAGATGTTGCAGCAACATGACGTGTTGGAAACGTTGCAATTTTGCCTGAAATGACACAAACGGTTTTTAATAGAAACGGGTGAAATACACAGATTTGGAGTGCGGTTTGGGGGATAGAGGTATATCTCAGGAACAATATGGAAGTGAAATTAAGTATCTATCTGGTAAATTGGATAAGTTATGCAAAATATAAAAAGGTGTGCTTTGAGTAAAATGGAGCTGTGAAATAGGAAAGGAAATCAGTTGTGACAAGAACAGTTTTACTTTACACTAGAGTATTCAGGCTAGGCCACCAAAGAGGGGCACAGTAAGCTGCACGGTAAATTTGCGAGTTCAACCCTCTCACCCCAGCACCCAACCCTGGCAGAAACCAGCCCAATCACTCGAAATAGGGCTCATGGTTTAGGATTACACAAGGCAAAATTACTAAAGAGATGGCGCTAGCACTAGAAATCAAGGGCAGGGTTGCAAGAATGATTCTGACAGTTTGAACACGTTATCAGGATAAGAATAGGATGACTTAGAGAGTGGGATAAGGACACAGACAAGATATGCTATGGGTTTAGATGGGTTGGAGAAATACTCACAGTCCACTTTTATTTTGGGATTTTGGACAGTCACCAGTTCTGGTCACTACATGGCAGGGTGCCTGGCAAACAGCTGGGCAGTTCTGGTCACCAGATGGCACTGGACTGGAATGGCAGTTCTGTTCACTGGATACGAAAGGTCAGCTGATGTCAGGATGGCGGGATGTATGCAGTTAGTGGTATCAGGATGCTTCCCAAAAACACCACAGCTTTCCCCTTTGGTTATTTGGGAATTTTAGTGGGATTTCAGAATTGAGGCCTTGCTGGAGCAGGATCAGCAATGCATGGGATTTGCAGTGCGCCTTGGAGTAGGGTCAGCAATGCTTTGGCCTTGTAGTTGGGATCTGGAATCTGGATGGATGGAACAGGAACGCAGGAACGTCAGAAAGAGTGTGTGTAGAGTCTTGTCAGGGACTCTTATTTATAATGCATAGTGACATCATCAAAGTCTATGACTGGGGCCGGCTTAACTAAACACGCCTCTAACAATGGGATTGGACAAGGTTGATAGTCTCTGCCTCGCTCTCAGCTGGTTGGATTTTAGGAAAATGACGTCAGATTTATGATGTGGGTTTTACAAACATACATTTATATAATTGCAATCTCTTTGCAAATTATATACACCGGTTACATATTTTGTGCAGCACATTGCAGTCCAATCCTCCAGTCCGTGAAAACTTGTTTCGCCCTTCTACCAGTGTTTTGTACTTTTCAATGGTATTTATATTACTCAAAATTCTATAAATTTATAGATGTGTGTGGATTATCATAAGGGAAGTATGTACAAAAATGTGTATTTGTAATACTGATGCTTTTCTTGTAATCCGCCATATTTTGCCATTTCTGTCCCCAAGGTGTCAATGAATTCTACTAGTCTTAAAAGAAAGCCGAAAAATTCACTTTTACACTGCAAAAATTCTACATTTTTACAAAGTCATACTGCAGAGAAAAACATCTTTAAAGTTTATTTACGAAATAGTCTTTGGAAACAAATGGCCGTTCTTTGTCAATGGATCATTTGTTTTCCTTCCTTCAACTGCTACAAACTGTCATTTCTTTTAAAGCAAGGTGGGGTTTCTCAGCTTGATTGAAGGTTGTATTGCCCCTTCACACTTCGAACTTCCTTTCCCTGGGAGCTGCATTGTCAGTGGGGTCACCCTAGACTAGATTCTTTCCTACCCTGTAATTATCATTTAGGTGTTAGTCTCTGCTGAGAGTTTATGGTGTGGCTCCCTTGCTTACGGGGAAGCTTTAATCTCTGCCATCTGGAATAACTGTTTTTTGAGAGCTTGCAAATTCAGCCCATATGTTTGAAAGCCTTTATTTCCTTATTTTGGGTCCTGAATTAAAACAAACCTGTGTAAGAAAATAGCCTATGTATGTGTTATCACCAACAACAAACCCCTTTACATTGCTAAATAAGCAAGCTTTCATTCAGCAATTTCCTTTTTACACAGGCCATTGTTTTTGTTCAGTTTGCAAAGGCCCATTTTTACATGTGTGGTGAAAAGCAGATTCCCACACTGTCTTTGCAGCCAAAGTCATTTTCTGGAAAGCAGGAGTTTTGTCTGAAGCACAGATACATTGAAACTGACTTGGCTCAGAGAGATAGAGTCTCTTTGAACTGCTGAGCTTTGGATGCTTTTGGAAAGAAATAAATGTGTGTTCCTGTGCAAATTAAAGTAAAGTTCCTTGTTGATTTCTCTCAGAGTTGGTTTGGCAGGGCCTGTCATTCAGGAATTATGCCTGATTTTGCTGAGGCACAATGAAATATCCTGGACATGGCAGGGCCTTCTTAATCACAGTCGTTTCAGAATGATCAGATGGAATTAGCATCAAAGCAGCATTTTTAAAGGGTGAAAAAGTTTCATTTTGAAGGGGAATTTTGGGTTTTCAGCAAAGCATTGCTGCCTTTTCACTTTATTCCATTTATATGTTTCAGGACACACTGGCACCCTCCTTCAGTGTGTCCGCTTGTTCCATCCTGCCTGAAGTGTGCTTGGCAGGACGGTGCAGCCATCTTTTTGTTGCTGCAAAAACGCAATTTTGAGGTCCTGGTGCGCACAGGAGCCAGCGCAGCCATATTGCTGTTTCTTACGCAAATGCAGCTTGGTGATGTGAGGAAATGCTTTTGAGTGGGTCAGTATATCCCACAGGCAGCATTTATTGAGTTAGCTGCACCCCCCAGCACTTCTTCCCTCGATCGTCCCTGTAATTCTTGATCTGAATGACACAAGGCCTAGTAAGATTGTTGTTTTATCCTCCTTCTGTCCCCCCTCCTTGTCTTGTCATGCCTAGAAACACTTATGCACAGGCGTGTTATAAATGACTTATCATATCATATATCATATCACTATGGCTAAGAGGAATATAATTATAACCAACGTGGAGAAGTCAGGCTGAATGAGCCAAAGGAGGTGCTATGGAACAAAGTTTTAGGCCTGGCTTCAACAGAGTAGGGCGTGGATGTGTTAGAGCACGAGTTCTACAGAGGATACAAATAGAATAATGGTGCACCCTAAGAAACAGGCTGTGTTGTGGTATGCTGAAGATAAAGTAATTTGCCTCACTTTTTAAAGTTACACAAAGGCCATCTAAACTGAACATTGTTCCTCATCTGGCAGACAACTGATGCTATTTGGCTTGTTATTGATGAATTAGTAACACCATTTAAATTATTTTTTTAAGTGTTATTTCATTATTTTTATTTAGAGATCTTGGTTCTAATTGTTTGATGCTCTTGAATTTCGCCTGTGTATTTTCTTATTTAGTTTTATTGCTTGGCTTTAGCGCTTAATATTTTTATTATTGGTCTGTTTTTTGTTATCAGTGTATTGTATTTGTGTTTTATTGTTTTTATGTTGCTTTGTTCATTGCTATTGTTGTCTGTGTCCTGATGCCTATGGGCTAGTTTGCCTCTATACAAATAACAAATAAAATAAATAATAATAAAAAAGAGAGAAGTCAAAACAGGAAGTAAGCAAGGAAAACGTGTAGGTATCAGAAGGGAAGGAAGTGGATCAAAGGGTGATATACTAGTATGGGCACAATATAAAAAGAAAAAAGTATCGGAGTCAGAGAGGGGCTGTCACTGCAGTTTTCTCGTTCCTGGTACTGATGGGGCGAATCAGTTTTAGCCACTGAATATAAACTCCTTTGTCTCCCAAGAAATCCAAACTTTCCTAAGCAAGCAAAAGGTATATGAACCAATCACAGAAAGGAGGGACACTCAATTTCAAACACCAGATCTAATTTCCCCCATCCTCCAAAGTATTTTAAGATTTATCTGCATGAGCACCAGGCATATGGACACGCCACACAAAGATGTCAAACTCAACTCAATGACAATGAATGCTCCCTCTTGCCAAAACAGTGTTTTATGACATTTATTTGGTGAATAGATTGGAAAGATTTTTCATTTGCAAATACTTTCAAAACTGTTCTATGCAAGCAGCAAGTACTTGGATTGTCTTAACAGTCATAGAGAACAAAGGAAATTGCCTGCCTGGTCCTGGTTCCACACATTTCTCTCGGACAATTGTGTGTGTGCTTGTCATGCAAGGTGGTGATCTGTTACTAAGATGGTGCCCTCAGTAACACCTATTGAATATAATCCACTCCTAATTGCCAAGAATTCTAAGACATTTCTACACAAGCATCTGGGTTCTGGACAGGCCACACAAATAGGACATACTCCATTACACCCATGATTTCAAAGGCTGTTCATTGACACAAAGATTCCCAAAGATTTTTTTCTAAACAAGTAGCGAGTATGTGAACTAGCCACAAAAAGACGTCACACTTCTTTACAGCCCCTGAATTTAGTTTCCTGTTTGCTGCTGTCGCTACACAATTATGCTGTTCTAGTCTCCTCAATCCATCAAGAAATAACACGTGCCATTAGGCCATGCAGGATAAGTAGTCACCGAAAAGGATTTATCCTCTATAAATGTTCTACCTGCCCCTCTACTAAATCCTGTTTTAATCGTTGTAAGTACAGCTCGAAAGAAACTGCTCAAATGTGTGATCCTGTTGTTTTTGCTCACATTGTCTAACACAGAATGCAGGTGGAGATCCCCTCTATAACGCCATTATCCCTCTGCACTCCCACACTTCATCCGCCAATATTGCCTGACCCCAACCCAGCATCTACATTTTGATGGTAAAATAGGATGCAAAAACAAGCAAAAATGCATTCTAGCAGTTTTTGGACAAGCATTAGACCCACTCACACTTAATTTTCTAGCTTTTCCTCAACTAAACCCTATTTGAATTTTATACATCTCCCTCAACTAATTGCTTTCAGTTTTTGGCCTCTATTTTCCCTAAATCTTCATTATTGTCTCTCTATTTTGAAACTAAGGGCTATTTTCAAGTTGAAAGTTCACTGATTTAAATATATTCAGCTCTGGTTGAAGTAGATGAACTAAACTTGTTTGAAATTTCATTTGGGTGGCAAGGATAGTCAACAAAGACTACCCGTCACCGAAAATGAGAGGCTGAGCCTCTAGCACCTTGTGACGCTAGTTATTTGAGCAGGCAGTGAATAAAGTGAAGTTAAACATTACTAGCTGCTACTATTTGGTTGTTTGTCAATCAGAAGTAATGTTCAGTATTAGCATAATGGACCTAAAAACATTTGACCTAAAACATTTGATCTAATTCTTTTGACCTTTTTTCTTTCAGGTTTAAGTAAATATATATATATGGGGGTGGGTCAGAGTATAGATTAGGATGTGGGGATGTGGGAAGGGGTTTGAGGGGGGGCTCACCCCCCACATTTTAGACCACAATAAAGGTCAAATAAATTCAATCAAATGTGATTAGGTAAATGTTTTAGGCCAAATAAACGCAAACCATAATATTCACATGCCTCACTCTAATCAATGACGGCTGACCATTGATGATCAATATATAATTTAGGCAGATCAGGGGCCATACTACAGAAACCTTTTTCGGGTACAAGTGCACTTTTGCATGGTATTAGCACACAGGTGAAATTACCCCAGTGAAAAACCTATTAAATCACTGAATTTTTAGAACCGGGCAATGTTTTCCAAGTCGCTAATACAGAATGGTGTTAGCAGCAGGGCAAACATTGCTCTGGTGGCAGAATGCATTGAAAATTGCACTAACACCATTGCAAATTTTCTGTATTCTGGCCCCTAGAATGTCGCCAACGATTCTTTTGTTCAGCACAGGTAGAGTTTGATTTGCCAAACACATTTTCTATTTATAGTAAATTAGTCAACAATCTCTTTTAATCCGTTGGCTCGAGTGTGTAGTCTTTCCAGGGTTACATAGCACGACATGTAATTGCTTATTTAAATCCACAATTAGTCTTAAATCTGTGTGCTCAATTGTGTTTTCCCTCGTAATATAATGAGATTGCCATCATGTCTGTATTGTGGTTAAATAGTAAGGGGATAACAATGATAACTTGTAATATAATGAGATTGCCAAAATGTCTATATTGTGGTTGATTAGTAAGGGAATAATAATGATAACTTGTAATATAATGAGATTGCTAAAATGTTTATATTGTGGTGGAATAATAATGATAACTGGTAATATAATGAGAATGCCAAAATGTCTATATTATGGTTGAATAGTAAGGGAATAATAATGATAACTTGTAATATAATGATATTGCCAAAATATCTATATTGTGGTGGAATAATGAGGGAATAATAATGATAACGTGTAATATAATGAGATTTCCAAAATGTCCATATTGTGGTGGAATAATAATGATAACTGTTAATATAATGAGATTGCCAAAATGTCTATATTGTGGTCGAATACTAATGATAAATGGTAATATAATGAGATTGCCAAAATGTCTATATTGTGGTGGAATAATAATGATAACTGTTAATATAATGAGATTGCCAAAATGTCTATATTGTGGTCGAATACTAATGATAAATGGTAATATAATGAGATTGCCAAAATGTCTATATTGTGGTAGAATAATAATGATAACTGGTAATATAATGAGATTGCCAAAATGTCTATATTGTGGTGGAATAATAATGATAACTGTTAATATAATGAGATTGCCAAAATGTCTATATTGTGGTCGAATACTAATGATAAATGGTAATATAATGAGATTGCCAAAATGTCTATATTGTGGTAGAATAATAATGATAACTGGTAATATAATGAGATTGCCAAAATGTCTATATTGTGGTTGATTAGTAAGGGAATAATAATGATAACTTGTAATATAACGATATTGCCAAAATGTCTATATTGTGGTGGAATAATAATGAAAACTGGTAATATAATGAGATTGCCAAAATGTCTATATTGTCGTGGATCAATAATGATAACTGGTAATATAATGAGATTGCCAAAATGTCTATATTGTGGTGGAATAATATTGATAGCTGGTAATATAATGAGAATGCCAAAATGTTTATTTTATAGTTGGATAAGGAAACAATAATGATAATAATTTAATGTTCATATTGGATTCTACCGTTTTCTAATTGTTGCATTCATCGATTTTTGCCATTTGTACCACACTCATGCTACATAATATATTGACCTCTGGTGTATTAAGGGCTGAGGGGCACCAAACAAGATTGCATAACCGATGCCACATGGCCTTGTCTTGTTCCCGTAGCGAGTGCCTTGTGCTAGAGCTGTAGCCTACCATTAAATTGGGACGGTGAAAACAGGGAATAAACCACCATTGTGTGTACTGCAAGTATACTACATTATTGTATAGGGGAGTACTCTGCACAATGGAAAAAAAGAGGGGTTGACTCAGTGCTGATATGCAATGTTCCTCCGAATTGAAAATGCTCCTCCACGTGGAAAACATATAAGGATTGGCCTCCCACTGGCCATGCGAACCATGGTTGATCACCTTGTCTTTCGCCGCTTCTTGAAAACATATTTGTCTTAGGCTTTTTTTATGGCTGCCACCCCTCCGCTCTTTTTAGCGTCATGATGCCCTCGGGCATACGTGCGCTGTATAAATGGATATAACATAACATAACATTGTTACCCCTTTAAAAGAGTAAGATTTGTAGAAAAAGAGTACTGACAAAACAAGTGAGAAAAGCGTGTTGAAAACTCTTTTGGCAAGCCGTAAACTATTGTACAATGTACAGGAATCGTGCAAATAGGCACTATGATGGGTTCTCAAGCTCAGAGTTTGCTGGGGCTGTACACATGGGAATGGTCTTAGATGGTTGGCTTTTTAGCAAACTGTGATTGCCAAATTGGGAGTACAAAGAGACGGTAACATTAGGAAAACAATGGGATTATATAAACGAATAATATGTATTGAAGGTCAGCAAACTCAGAGACTAGCCTTGTCGAACTGGGAGTGGAATGGCATTATCAAACTGGGACAATATTGTGAATGTCAAAATTGGAATATAGTTGGGTTGGAAAAACTGGTAATACACTGTGGTTGCCTACCTTGAAAAACACTAATATTGTGGACAGTGGCAATGTTCAACTCGAGTCAGTTTGGATTTTTGCAATGTTGGGATTATAGCAGGATGGTCATTATGTTAGTATAATGGATTGGGAACATGGAATATACTGCTGTTGTCAAGCTGGAGTACATTGGTGTTAAGATGTGAGAGCAACCTGGGTTTGCCCATTGGGAACTTAGCAATCAAAGGATCCACAAGTAACATAAGGGTGGTGGATTGAACACATTTGTGTGGTGTTTGTTCCAGTGCCAACACCGTGGTTATTGTTATCGTATCCGCGTTAAGATCACCTCATTGTGCTGGGTCTTCAACTATCAATAGCGATAACATTACCCTTTTTGCATTGTCTTAAGCCTAAAACAATAAAAAGTGGCTCATTTTACCAGCACTGATGGTTGCAATTAGCACTGGGCAAGAATTATGTGGCTGTTATGGTTGGAACACTGTCTAGATGTATGCCGATTTTAGCGTCAATGTTAGCATATGGGTTTTTTAGATTGGTTCTTCTACCATTGTAAAGCTTGACATTGATGAAGTGATTTGCTTTTGTGGGGTATGGCTCACTTATATGTTAGCAGGAGTATGAAATCCCAAATGCCACCTGAGTATTATGTTCCCCACCTCATTCCCAACTTAGCCACACCTGGCTGAGTACTTCAATAATGTATACGTTGCCTCCACTAATTTGCTTTGTTTCCAGGATAGTAATTTGAAAATTGGAATGTAATATTTTATTTCACATTCAGTGTGTGCTCATTAAAGATTTCTCACCAAACTCCACACAGACTGTGAACATGAGTGGTTTATATAGAAGATAAAAGTCATGTCTTTGCTCGGGCTGTTCAAAATTGTTAGATTCTGTTGTGGAAGTGAAATCTTTCTGATTTGGATTTGCCTTACCCCAATCTACCGTTCTGCCACCCCACCGTTTGAAATAAGCAGCGCAAATTTTCTCGTGCTGCCGCACAAACCGAGCTCGAGTCGAAAAGAGCTATGCAAAGTTTCTCATGCCGATGCGCGAACCCAACACGAATAGAGGAGTTGCCCAAAGTCTTTCGTGCTGCTGGTGAACCTAGCACAAATTGAAAAGAATGTCCAAAGTTTTGTGTGCCGATGCGCAACCTGAGCAAGAGTAGAAGAGTGGTGCAAAGTTTCTCGTGCCACTGCATGAACCTAGTACGAATAAAAAAATAAAATGAGCAAAATTTCTTGTGCCGTTGTGCAAATATAGCACAGATTGGAAAAACCATGCACATTTTCTTGAGTCGCTGCGAGAAACTAGCATGGATAAATGTAAGGGAGAATTCTTCGAAATGTGCTAATTCCTCTCTACCTTAGAGACCCCAAGGTCTTTTGCTGGACTCTAGGACGTTTTCATGTTTACCTGGAGAGAGTGAGACCCTTTTTACCACTCTCATGTATTTTAATGTGATTTGAACTTTTTTGGGTTTTGTAATCTGACAAACTCCATAGGCATCTCTTTACATTGTAGCAGAGAGCACCTTCAGTGTAGTGCTACAGGCAAGTCTTTCAGATTTCCCCAAAGATTTAACTACCTTTCTCTTGGATAACTACTGTTTCCAAGAGCAGTAAAGTGAAATTGACTTTACTTACACTTATACATTTCTAGACCCAGGACACACTATTTTACCAAAGGGTGTTGGAGGGGTTACATAGTATCCTCTTTATGTAGCTTCTCATGTAACATTTTATGTTACCCTTTCCTTGATTAATGGCTGGTGGCAGTGATTTACTTTTTACTACCGTGGTGTGTCTTTACCGCGGGCTGCATTGGCAGCTGCAGTAAAGCACCCTTGGGTGCCATTTTTGTCAAAATGGCCTGGTCTTCTTTTTTTGCCATTTCTATATGGAAAGGCAGAGATTTACTTTGTGCGCCTAACCAGTTTTGGTCCCTTTGTTCATTTTGTCTTTGGCGGGATTCACGAATGAAGCCCGCCTCTGGCTCCAGTGTGTCTGTTGGGGGCAGGAAGTGAGGAAGGTGCCCGGAACTCCCTGTGCTTCTCTACTAAGAGGCAGGAATGCACTCCTAGTTGATTGGCGGGCTGGCTGTCTGGCAAGTACAGCCACCCTGCTGGGTGATTGACTGCCAGACTGGAATGAATGGGAGAAACCCTACTCTTAGCCACGCAGAACCTTTCTTTATTTGTTGTATTTAATTTTAATTCATATCTATAAAGCAGTGATCAACTTATCTATTTTATAGTTGTTGAATGGTGTGTTCAGGTAGCTTTCTGTGGCGGGGTCTGATACTCAGTGACACCTCTTGCTTAAAAGGGAAGGGATGGCACAGAAAGTGAACACGGGAAGATTACATTATCCCTAACGCTCAGATGGACTTCTCAGCAACAGCACATGTAACATAAGCACATTTTGGGGAGCGGCAATACTAGATGCATTTTAGGAGATTAGAGAAGAGATTCCCACGTGAATTCTACATTGATCAGCTGCCCGCAGCTTTCCCACAGGCTGCACAAAGAGAACCCCTAACGCTCTTACCCTCTTTCCACTGTCTCATCTTCTCTCTGAACTCCTTTTATCCATCTCATTCAGTCCATTTATACAGTTGCCCATTCTAACACATCGTCTATGGAAACTGGTACATCCATGTTGCAGCAGAGTCTGAGCTTGCTTGCCCCTTAGTGAGCAGAGTATGACCTTGCTTGCCCCTTAGTGTGGCAGAGTCTGAGCTTGCTTGCCCCTTAGTGTGGCAGAGTCTGAGCTTGTTTGCCCCTTAGTGCAAAAAAGCCTGAGCTTGCTCGCCCCTTAGTGCGGCAGACTCTGAGCTTGCTGGCCCCTTAGGGTGGCAGAGTCTGAGCTTGCTTGCCCCTTAGTGTGGCAGAGTCTGAGCTTGTTTGTCCCTAAGTGCGGCAGAGTCTTCAGGGCAAACTGCTGATCTCTAAAATGGACTGATTTAACACTTTGTCAGTGGCTTCAACTTAATTAAAAAAAAAAAACACATTTCAGTGACAGCACTGACCTTAATTTTGTCAATTACTTGCACACTGTTTAAATGTGTCAAACACCACTTTGTTGCCGCTGAGTCTGAGTTTGCTTGCCCATTAGGGCAGCATAGTCTGAGCTTGTTTGCCCCTTAGGGTAGCAGAGTCTGAGCTTGCTTGCCCCTTATGGCGGCAGAGTCTGAGCTTGCTTACCCCTTAGTGCAGCAGAGTCTGAGCTTGCTTGCCCCTTAGTGCGGCACACTCTGAGCTTGCTTGCCCCTTAGGGCGGCAGAGTCTGAGCTTGCTTGCCCCTTAGTGTGGCAGAGTCTGAGCTAGCTTGCCCCTTAGTGCAGCAGAGTCTGAGCTTGCTTGTCCCTTAGTGCGGCAGAGTCTGAGCTTGCTTGTCCCTAAGTGCGGCAGTCTTCAGGGAAAACTGCTGATCTCTAAAATTGACTGATTTAACACTTTGTCAGTGGCTTCAACTTAATTTAAAAAAAAACACATTTCAGTGGCAGCACTGACCTAATTTTGTCAATTACTTGCACACTGTTTAAATGTGTCAAACACCACTTTGTTGCCGCCCGGTGCTCTTTTCAAGTGCGGCTATAATTGCCCCAGCACAACATGCAGCCAAATGCACTGTTTTCACCAGCACTGTTAGCAGCGAAAATCTGGCAAATGGCCCAGCACCAATTCAGTCAGTGCAGCTGCACTACTGCAAGCACAGTAGGTGTTCCAAAAAGAAATGACCAGAGGCAAGTGTTGATCCGGCCACTTATGGCTTAAGCAATGGCTGTTCTGTTTTGGTCCTAGCAGTGTGGCCCTTCCCATCCATGCCTTCTATCCAATAGCAAATTCTGTCTGGGATTCAAATTGTTCAATGTCCCCTTCAGGCTGCAGACCTATGCTCTAGACCACCGTGGGTATCATTTGTCGCCATTCTTTCTGGCACCGGCAGCAGAAAGTCAGTCATAATGGAAACTGGCCGTGGTGTGCTAATGGGGCATAACGGAAACTAATTATGTACACAATGTGTATAGCGCACATGATTAATGATGGACTAGTTGGGCATACTGAGATCGAACACGACGAGGCAACAAAGCACAATGGATACTGAAACATGGCCATCATCTCGAAGTGGGCTGAATGCACTATGGAACGGGGCATAATACAAACTGCTATTGGTGTGCTCAACCGAATGCTGCAAGGAGTTGCTAACTAGGTATAATGTTAACGGGCAATGGTGCTGTATAGCTGGGTTAGAGTATGCAAACAGAAACTAAGGGCCAGGTACATGGAATATTTGCATGGTTCAAAGTCAAATTGCACTGCTGAAAAGTGTCTTTGCACTGCAACACAAACCCTGATTCATTTAACTCTGCAACGTGTATTTTTGGCAGAATCTGGGCAAAGTAATTTTGTACTGCATAAATGACTATGCGCCGACTTTGCCCGGACTTTGCATTGCAGAAATACACTTTGCACGGTCCCATGAATCAGGGTTTGTGTCGGCAGTGCAAAGTCACTTTTCAGCAGTGCAAATTCACTTTGAACAGGGCAAACATTCCATGAATGGGGGCCAGGCCATTAGAGAATAGGATTTCAGATCTCCTTCGGAATTTAACGCTGAACCGCATCGTGTCTATCAAACATAAACACAAAATAGAGGCTCCCCTTTGCTGCCATCTACTGTCCATTTTAGAGAATGCCAGTACAATCCTGTAAGCTCTTCCATCCCAATTTGGTGAATTTGACCCAATTTGTGACTAGGAATTTTACTTTTAAACATGTAAATACGTTCATACATGCTGTGCTTCTTTATCTAACACATTCCAGAGAGAGCATCTGGGCGCGGAGATGCAGTGTAATAGGCCAATCAGTGCTGCTTTATGGAAAGTGGCCTGCACACAGTCACCTGAAGGGAATGTACAAAGGCAACCCAATGCAAATGCAGGCATGGAACACATTCTTTAAATATTGATACTCGCACCTAACTGATCCTTATTAGAGACCCTATTGATGACTAGTTCTGGATGAATACCTTGTTGCAAACATACCCACAGCAGCTGAACATCACACTTCAATAATGTAAATGGTGTAGGTGTCATGTCAATTTTCGAAATATCTAGGCATGAGACATGGCGGCACGCTTCCTCGGGAACAGTGCATCTTCAAGTAGTGAGACGTATAGAATGGCACAGTGAGAAGGGATTAGACATATGATATGATAGTTTATTTATATAGCGTTTATACACAATGGGCCTCATTACGAGGCTGGCGGTAGCCATGCCTGTATTACAGGCACGGCTGCCACTGGTATCCATTTTTTTCTGGCACCCGGAAATGGGCAATTACCAGGTCATGCCGAGTTTGGTGGACCCGGTAATTTATCATTCGCGGGTGCCGGTATTAAGGGACTCCCCATCCCCATTTGGCCCCATACGGTTGAATGGGAATGAGGAAGGTTGTAGCACCGGTACCGTTAACGGTACTGGTGCTACCATCCTGTTCTGCTCGCGGGTGCCAGTGCGGCCACCAGGTCAGACCTGCTGGCTGCAAGGGCACCCGCGAGCAGAACTCCTAGTATGGCGGTACGGTAGCAACTGTGCCGGTAGCGATACCGGCTCCGTTGTTGCCTTACCGCCATACTTGGAATGAGGCAATGTGTTTCAAAGCAAACTCAAGCGAATGTGAATGAATGCATTTTTTGTTGAATAATAGAAGCCTCAAGTGCAAATGGAGTAGCTGGTGCTCACCCGCGCATTTTCCGCCTGAGGCCCCTGTGTGTGGGAAGCAAAGAGACAGCATGCAGAGCGGTGGCAACCTTTGTGCTGGCTGCAGCAGGAAGAGGAGTGAGGCTCCGGGCAGCATTTAGGGCCAATCCTAGGCAAGGACACACTCCATATACTTTCCTACTGAAGACTTTTTGTTAAGGCGCAGATATTTAGCTGGATAGCTATTTGTTCTCAACAAGTCCATACGTTTTAATGGTTTGGGTTATAAGACCTGAAATAGGAGATTTTTTATTCTGATAGCACACACAAAGCACCAGTTAGCTACCAAAATCAATGCCTCCATTAAAGGCAATTAAAATATGTCACACACAAAACATGACAACCTAAAAAGAGTTTATATTTTTGTAGAAAGTCACATTTTCCTCACCTCTTAAAAAAGAAGCTTATCCTTGCTTGAAGAATGGAAAACCAGCTTTTCACACATCGGGCCTCATTACAAGTATTTGTATTTTATTTATTTATATAGCGCACCAGGCCCAAGGGCAACCGGGCGCATTATTTAGTTACACTTTACAGTTTGGTTGCAGGCATGGTAAAAATAAAGCATTAGAATAGATTATACATATACACGAATTATACAACATGTAATTACAGGCATGGTAAAATAAGGCATTTGAATGAGATATACATAAATAGGCCATTTATACAAGAAATATATAATGGGAAAGAGCAGGTAATGGCAGTGAGTCATTGACACGGTTGTAGAGACCCTAGACATTGTGAGCTAGGAGTCATAGCAAGTCCTGTGCAGACAACCAGGCTGAAGCCTTGCGCTTGAAGGCCGGGAACAAAGTTTCTGCTCTTAGTGGATTAGGTAGCGAATTCCACAGCTTGGCTGCTAGGACTGGGAAGCTGCGTCCACCAGATATTTGCAAGTTGAAGCGTGGGACAGAAAGACAGTTGGTTTGGGCATTTCTGAGAGGTGGCTAAGTAGCTGGGGGCTTGATTGGCGAGGCTTTTGAGTGTGGGAGCGAGTGCTTTGAGGGAGAGTCTTTGGGAGACTGAGAGCCAGCGAAGGCTTCATCTGGAATCAGAAATTGGAGGTTCCTGGGAATATTGAGCGCCGCTCTGATGGTGTTATTTTGGATGATTTGAAGTTTATTCATATTGCAGTGGTTAGTCCCTAGATAGAGAGCATTGCAATAATCAATTTTGGATAGGACCAAGCTCCTGGTTAATGTGGTACAGTTGGCTGGTGTGAGGAAGGGGCGGCAAGCTGTGATGAGCTTGCAAGTGTATGAAGTCGAAGATGATACTGCGTTGGTTTGTCTGGATAGGGAGAGAGTGGAGTCGATGTAGACACCAAGCATTTTGTGTCCTTGGCCACTTTGATGGTGTTGCCATCAATGGTGAAGTGCTTTAAACGAGGGGTCAAGTTTGTTAAGTCTTTGGTGGGAGCCAAGGATGATGAGCTCCATCTTGTCGTCATTTAAGCACAGTTCGTGCTGAGCCATCCAGGCCTGGATAACTTGATAAATGGCGTTGATGGCGAGTGAGTCGGTTTTGTGGTCACATGTGATAGGGATAAGTATCTGGGTGTCATCAGCGTAGTTGGTATACGTGACACTGAGAAGATCCAAAATGTCAAATAGAGGTTTTGTAAATACATTGTAGAGTGTCAGGGATACACAGCTACTTGAGGCACTCCACAATTGACTGGGGAAAGTTCTGTGGTGGCGGTAAGGGAGAAGACTCGCATTGATCTATTATCCAGGAATGAGGTGATCCAGGCTGTCGCTTTCTCCGAGAAGTGGGCGGCAGTTTTTAGGTGACGGCATAGGATTTAACCAAATCGAAGGCCGCAGAGAGATCTAAGATGAGTAAGACAGCCAATTTACCCTTATCTTTGCGGTCTTCGATCAAGGATTTAAGGTCAAGTAGAGCTGTTTCAGTGCTGTATCGCGGGCCGAAACCAGACTGCCCCAGACCCAGAAGATTATTGGTTTCTAGCAGTGGTCGAAGTGTACGAAAAGAAGTAGTGGAACTATGTTCCTTGCTGGCCTGCCCCTGCTCCCCACAAACCCCATTGCCACAACCCCTACCACACACACCATACATCCCCCCAAACACTTGCACCTGCTGTTTAAGGGAACGTTCAGTGCAGTGCACCGAAAGGGAAGGTTTCAACTTCTTCCTACCCTTTTATTTTAAAACAAAACCTTTCCGGAACAGTTTCTTTTTAAAATAAAAGTATAGGAGCTATACAAGGTAATTTAAAAAAGTATAGGAGCACCGCTCCCGACTGCTCCCGCTCACTTCGACCACTGGTTTCTAGGTAGTCTTGGATCTGCAGGTATGCAGCACGATCAATAATTTTTAAGAGGAAAGGGACCGTAGTGATCGGTCGGTAGTTAGTGGGTATGTTGGCGTCCAGGGTGGGTTTTTTCAGGTGAGGGATGACCCAGGCATCATCGAGGATGTCAGGGACAATCCCAGTGCTGAAGGAGGAGTTGATGAGTGTGGTGATGAGCGGCTTCCTTGATGATGGTAGCGGGGCAGGGGTCCCCCTGACAGTTGGTAGGTTTAAGATTATTGATAATGTGTTCTACTTCAATGATGGAGAGAGGTGTGATGCAAAGGGTTTCAAGGGTAAAGTGTTAGGGTTGATGATGGCCTAGGGTGGTTTGTGTTGTAGGCTGGGCTGCAAACTCATTTTTTTATCGTTGATTTTGGTTTGGAGGGTGACGATTTTTCAAAGGAGGACTTTTTGGATGTTAGCACACCAGGTGCTGTCCTTGGAACAAGTGTCCAGAGGAGTGGCAGGGGATTCTAGCTCTTTCAGGATTCTAAATAGCTCCTTGGTGTTAGATTGGGCAAGTTCAATGCGTTTGTTGTATGTCTCTTTTTTTGCTGTGTGTATGGCTTCTTTGTATTCAAGAGTAGCTAAGGCGACACTAGCTTTGTTGGCTTCCGTTGGATTGCTTGTTAGGCGGAAACCTGTGCAGTTCCCTCTGGGACCACTGCAAAAGATTTAGGACTACAGGTGTTTGGCAGTAAACCCATTTGGTAGCAGTCTGTACCACACAGATTCACTGTTGGTAGCTGTGGCTGAGCAGTCAGACTTCTCTCAAGAAGAGTTAAGCAGTATGTGGAGTATACAAGATAGGGCAATTCTTCACAGTAAGACAAGCAAACACGCAACAAGGCTCAGTGTAAAGATATTAAGGTATTTATTTATAACGAAACATCTATCAAAAACACTATGGCACTATCACGGCAAACAAATCAAACACAATTACTCTACGAAGAAGAAACGATCAATCCCCCTAGCAATATTTCGACAAGTCTAGGTTTTACCGGCACCACTTATTTACAGACAGAGGTGTATGCCTCAACCTAGAAGGCACTCTAATATTAGTTAGGACGGGAGAGAAAAATAGGCAGGTTATGAAATCAACAAAGTTCAATACTTCACGGGAAAAATGCAAGGCAAGAAGGCAAGAACCACAATAGATCATAAAGTTCAGAGGCCAGGCCCACTCGGAGAGAGGCAAGGCGATATGTCCCAAAAGTCTCTAGGGGAAATGCGTTCGAGTCTTTGTAGCAAATTGTTTTTTTTTTTTTAAATCTGTTTTATTATTTTCATTGTGTCATCAACGTGAACATACACAAAAAACAAAGTGCAATCACACCCATCCCACCCTCCCCCCTCCCTATCCCAACTTGTCCGGGCCCAAACGTGTTACACCACCAGTTCATCCACGTGATTGTTGTGGGTCATCTGTGTCATCGCCAGAGGAGCTTCCCATGTTGGGGCTGAACAGCGTAACCGTTAGCTCCACCCATTGTAGTAGGTCGTCTGAGGTGTCCTGCCTTTGTTGGCACTGCGCCATCTCCCAGACCGCTGTCTCTGCGTTCGTCCATTTGCGGAGGTCTTGCCACCAAGTCAACAAGCAGGGGGCCCGCGGGCGCTTCCAATTCATTGCAATGCGTCTCTTCGCCAGTATATACATTAGGTCTTTTAGTTTATTGAGTGGTCTGTTCTTCTTGCTTCTGGGGTATATGCCGAGGATGCATGCTTTTGGCGTATGAACTTCTAGGGTGATGTTCGCCTCGGCCACCTTGGCTTTGACCTGGGCCCAGAAAGACTGAATGGCGGGGCATCCCCAAAACATATGTATCATCGCCGCGTGGGCTTCGTTGCATTTGGGGCACCCAGTGGTCACAGCTCCACTAAATCTGGAGATGACGTCTGGTGTGAGATACGCTCTATTCGTAATGTAGAATTGGATGAGTTGGAACCTGGCGTTCCTGGATACTTTCCTGTGGTATCCCATTATGGCCCCCCATTCATTGTCTTCGAATTGTGATCCTAGTTCCTGTTCCCACGCTGCCTTACACTGGAGGTTTCGTTGGGTGACGCTGTCTAGCAGTGTGTCATATATTCTTGAGGTCTCATGGCCACCCTCGGCCGCCCCGAGCAGGTCCTCAATGTGTTCGTGACCAGTGTTTAACGGATCCGTTGGTGGCCAGCGGGTCACCAGTTTCCTAATCACTGCATTGTGGAGTAAGAACTGTCCCGTGTGGATACCAGAGACTTTCTGTAACTCCGCGAAGGTTAAGATTCCCTGATCATCCGCCAGGTCGCCCAGGGTAGCTACGCCGCAAGGTTCCCAAGTGTCTCTTATTATCCTCTGGCTTCCCGGTCTGTTGGCCATGATGGCGGCTATAGGGATCTGAGGAGAGTAGGGGTCAGGGATCAGTGCAGCCTTACAGGCCCTCCGCCAGATTTGGACGCCCAAGAGAATCAGGTATGAGTGAGGTTGTTTAGACTTGGGTTCAGACCATAGCAGGTCCCTGAGGAGCAATTGCGGGACTTGCGGCTGTAGCAAGCGAGTGTCCGTAGTGGCCTCGTCGGCCATCCATTGTATCACGTGCTTCAATTGTCCGGCCAGGTAATACAGTTCGAAGTTGGGCACTCTAAGGCCCCCCTTGTCATACGGTCTCTGCATCGTTTCGAGGGCGACCCTACGCCTGCCATCCTGCCACAAGAATGTTCTGCACAGTCTGTGTAGTTCGTTGAAAAATTGTCGTGGTATGTTGTGTGGTACGTTGGTGAAGAAATACAGCAGTCTGGGAAGCGCCACCATTTTCAGCAGGCCCACCCTGCCCGCTACCGATAGCGGCAGCCTGCTCCAGAACTCCATTGACCTTGCCAGGCCTTCCTTTGCCCTCACTGTGTTCAGTACGTGCTCAGTCTTGGGGTCTCTGTGCACTCTGATGCCCAGGTATTTGAAGGAGGAGGGTTCCCAGTTTAGGGCAAGATCGGGGAGCTGACCGGCCATTTTCCCGCTCAAGGCGGCGAGGGGGAATAGGCATGATTTGTCCCGGTTGATCTGGATCCCAGTGTATCTGTGAAATCTATCTAAGGTTTCCAGTATGTAGGGCAGTATGTGTGTGGGGTTTGTTAGATAGAGGAGCATATCGTCGGCGTACATGGAAATCACATGGTTCACCCCATCCACTAGTATGCCTCCATCCCCGTATTCCTGTCTCACATATGCTGCCACGGGTTCTATAGCTATAATATACAGCATGGGTGATAGGGGGCATCCCTGCCTAGTTCCTCGAGAAAGCTCCCATTTGTGTGAGAAGGTGCTGTTGGTGCGTACTCTGGCCTCTGGATTGGTGTAAAGGAGTGTGACCCATTTTATGTAGCTGAGCCCTATTCCCATCTTAGACATGGTGGCCAGGAGCCATCTCCAGCGCACTGAGTCAAATGCTTTAGAGGCGTCAAGGGATGCTACTGCACATTGTGTCCGTCTGCCTTCAGTGCTGTGGATAACATGGTGCAGTCTGCGTAGGTTTTCCGTAATGGTTCTACCGGGCACATATGCTGTCTGGTCTTGGTGGATCAGGGACGGGATGACTCTGCGTAACCTCATGGCCAGGATTGCTGCGAGAATCTTGCTATCTGTGTTCAGTAGGGATAGCGGCCTGTACGAGCCGCACTCTGCGCCATCTTTATCAGGTTTCAAGAGGGGTATGATGGTTGCCTCCCTCATGGTGCTGGGTAGTCGGCCTGTGTCGTATGCCTCGTTGAAGACTTGGGCAAGTAGTGGGGCTAGTTCGGCTTCATAGGCCTTATAGAACTCGCCCGGGAGCCCATCCGGACCTGGGGTTTTCCCTGCGGGGAGCGTTCTAATGATCACTGCGACCTCGTCGGGGGTTATTGGCCCTTCCAGGGATTCAGCCGCGTGTTCCTCGAGGTGTGGTAAATCAATGATGTCCAATACATCCCCTATTTCAGTGTCTGTTGGCTGTGAGGGGTCGGTGTAGAGGGCCTGATAGTACTTCGTGAATATATGGTTTATGGTTGCTTGTGAGTACGTGTCTACGCCTTCATCATCGCGCATGTGGCAGATAGGTATTCTAGGGGTTTCCCGCTTGCAGAGCCACGCTAGTAGCTTGCCCGGTTTGTCACCGAGGGCGTGGTTTCTTTCGATGTATTTCGTGTAGCTGAGTTTCCCGAGGGCCTCCCAATGTTGTAGACAGGCCTTCTTTAGTTCGATTATGCTATGTACGTGGGCTGGGTCTGAGGAGGCCAAAGATTCTAGTTGCTGCAGCTCGTTTTCAGCAATAGCCAATTTAGCTGTGATAGACTTTTGGGCCCCCCCTATAGTGGCTATCGCCTCCCCCCTAATCACTACTTTGTAAGCTTCCCATGCCGTGCTGACATGTTGGACGCTGTCCTTATTTGTCAGCCAATAGTTCGCCGTGCATTGCCTAATCTGTTCTTGGAAAGCCTTGTCTAACAGTGCTTCGCCTCTGAGTCTCCATGTGGGTATGGGGGGTCGCGGTGCCGTTAATGTCCAGGAGGTTACTATGGGGGAGTGATCAGACAGCACTCTAGCGAGGTATTGCGTGTCTACAAATGTGTCTAAGTGTTCCTCGCTCACCAGTAGGCTGTCGATTCTAGTGTAGACCGCGTGAGGGGGTGAGTAAAAGGAGTAGCCTCTTTCTTCCGGGTGCTGAGTCCTCCAGAGGTCTAGCAGGGCGTATTGATGTAAGAGGGCTTTCAGTATTTTAGCGGGAGGGGAGGGGCGGGTATGTTTGTTATCCGATCTGTCCATACGCGGGTCAAGGGTGCAGTTATGATCGCCACCCCATATGAGCGTGCCGTCTCTGTCCGGGCTAAGCCGGGTGTATAAGGAGCGGAAGAAGACCGTCGCATCATGGTTGGGGGCATAGGTGTTTACTAGGCAGAATTCTCTGCCGTCTATGGTGCCTCTGAGCAAGGCCATCCTACCTTCGTTATCGATGTGGGTGCATGTGAGGTTGACGGGAATGGTGGGGGCAATCCATATCAGGACTCCCCGTGCATAGTTAGAGTACGTGGTGCCTATCAGGGTTCCTCTCCATCTCTTAGCCAGTGCCGCAAGTTTCTGTGCATTCAGGTGGGTTTCCTGCAATAGGGCAATTCCTATCTTGTGGCGTTTGAGGAAGGTGTGGACCCTGTGTTGTTTGATGTAGCTGTTCAGGCCCCTAACGTTCCATGACATGACTTTAACAACGTTAGTCATGGGTGTAGCGTGAGTGTGAGGACGTGGGTGGGCTGCCCTGTGGTGTCGCCCCCCGGCCTATCAGTGTATGGTTCAGTGGCCTGCTCTGGCGGTGGCACTTAACAATACTAGTTTGAAGTGGTGATGTGTGGTGGTCAAGGTGGTTCCGGACTTTCCCATTAACTAACTGGGACGGGATGCTAACGGGCAATTTCCCGACCCTGCAAACAGTGAACTTGGCGTTAGCCAATAACAGAACTAGTCTAACGGGGTTCCCCCCATCCTGACATCCCCGTTTCTGCTCCATTAGACCTACGGTCCTCTGGTGCCCTACGGGCGGGTTAGATACCCAAAGAGATTCGGGGGTGCGGGCCAATCCCCTTGGTAGTGTCCGATACCAAGCGGTGCCATTCGGTCAGCTCCAAGGCACTCGATGGTGCCACAATCTGCAAGGTGAGATTACTTCGCATACGTCCCGATAAAGTGGTTTCATTAGGCTTCCTTGGGGGTGCCGTTTTCTCTTGTTTTCCGTTGCCTTCCTTCTATGTCAGGGATCTGCTCCCTGTCCATCCATTCATTTATATCTGTCGGTGATTCGAAGAGGTGCGTTCGATTGTTATGGATGATCTTAAGTCTGGCCGGGTATAGTAGCATGTATCGCAAGCCCGCATTTTTCAATCTGGCCTTGATGTGGGCGAATTGGGCTCTGCTCCTTTGGACTTGGAGGGTATAGTCCGGGTAGATTGCGATTTTGGCGGAGCCAGACTCAATGTGGCCCCCATTCCGTGAGTGAGCCAGGATAGTCTCTCTGTCTTTGTAATTGAGGACTTTAGCTATTATCGGCCTTGGCGGGTTCCCCGGTGGTGGGCGCTTAGTGAGGGATCTGTGCGCCCTCTCGATGGTGAACCCCTGAGACAATTTGCCGGCACCGACCTCTTGCAGCAGCAGATTTTCGACAAAGTTTGTGGGGTCGTTCCCTTCCGTCCCCTCCGGCAATCCGATAATTCTTATGTTATTGCGGCGTGCCCGTCCTTCCGCCTCGTCCGCCCTGTCTTCGAGGTTCTTGACTTTCTGGGCTAGGGCATCTACCTCTCTTAAGAGGCGAGTTTTGGCGTCAGTATTTTCTTTAACCTGGGACTCCAATGCCTCCGTTCTGCCCGCAATGGAGCGCACATCTTGTCTGAGTAGGTTTAAGTCGATGGCCATGGCATCTATCTTGCCCTCCATGGTTTTTTGGAGCGCCGTAATGGCTTCCAGTAGTTGCGAGTTCGTGGGTTCAGAGGGTCCTACCTCCGAGGTCATCGAGGCGGCATCTGGTTTGAGGGCGCCAGTGGCTGCGAACGCCTCCATGGTTGTCTGCTTGTGCTTGTTCCTGGGGCCTTTTGCGGACATCTCTTGTGCGGGCGGGCTTGGAATGGGGGGCGCCGGCGGGTTGGGGTGCTGGGGGGCGAGGATTATGATCTCGGCAAACCCTTGCTTCCGGAGCGCCCCGGCCTCCAATAGGGCCGGTGGTAGAGTGCAACCTCTCTCAGGGATGATGCAGCAGGTTTGGTCGACGAGCCGAATGTCCCCCCAGCCCTGTTCCCACTCCGTACCTCGTAGCGCTGTTACCGGGTCTGAGCCCTTCGTTGTGCGCCTCTACCGCAGGGGAGGCGCACGGGGCAGATGCAGTCTCCGGCCGTCGGTCGACTGGGCCAATTCCCCCTGGTAGCCGGAGTCCGAGGCGAGCCTCCTTTTCCGCTCTGTGTTGGGCGCGATCCGGCGCTCGTCTCTTCCGCGGTCAGCAAGCGGTCGCCATTTTGAGTCGTACGCTTTCCTCCTACACCACGGCGTTTCTCCTCGGTGAGGCCACGCACCGGCCCCAAAACACCGTCAAAAGGTCAGCCGACTGTACCGAAGCGATCTTCGGGTCGCAGGTGTAGTTTCATTTAAGGTGGATGCAGGTTGTGGGCAAAATGATGAGCGCATCAACGGAGCTGCTACGAAGCGCGGCTTTCTCACATGGCGGTCGGCCACGCCCCCCTTTGTAGCAAATTGTTATCGGCAGATTGAACCAGTTCAGAACAATACGTGAGAAAGCTTGGAGGCGACCCAACGGAAAAGAGAGGATTAAGACACCTCACTCGAACCGATCGAAAGGGAAGCCAGGCGGACACAGTACCTTGCTGTGGAGGGCAGCTCCGGCGGGGGCAGTTGTTCCTGGTGGTGGATGCACGTCGGGTCTTTGCCAAGAGTAGAGATGTTCTCGTCGTCGAAGAAAAGTGAAGTCCGGTGCACCACCAGGGAAGAGACCAGCCGTGGAGTGCTCCGTCACAAGGCACCACCTTTCGGTCGTGGTACAGGGGTAGTGGCTATCCGGTTGCCGAGGTGCTCTGCACGGGCAATTCGACCACTGCGTCCTGAGGCGAATAAAAAGCAAAGGGGACTGGTTGTTCCCACCAGTCAGGGGAAGAGACTCTCCGGCAGGGAGATCTCCTCTGTCGTCGGGAAGTGGTGAGTCAGTTCCGCAGGGCTCCACCGGAGGTGTCGTCGTGCAGGTTGGCTCAGCGTTACCCTCGTCGGATTCTTAGGTCCTGTAGCGACTTCTGAAGATCCAGTCCCAAAAGCCCTGCTTTTATGCAGAAAACCCCCATTCATTCAGCCTAGCTGTCAATCAACACATGCTAAGTGGTGAGCGGGGAGGCTCACCACTTGGGCCAATCACTCCAGAGTGCGACCGGAGTTGGCAAGGCAACTCGGTCCAGGGTGCCTAAACCCCCTCCCACACCCCTGTGGTAACCCAGACAGAATGGCACCACTTTGGAGGGTCTCTGTACAGAGCCTGCCAAAAGTGGAACAAAGGGCTCAACCTTTGGTTTAGGAGTCACAGAGAAGAACACAGACGCCATTTTACAAACCGAGTTCTGGCAGAAAATACCATCCGATAAACTTATTTAAGATAAGTAGACCGGTAGTTAGAGATTAATGAGAAAAAGTATCAATCTGCAACAATGGGACGAATCCCACAGGGTTATGTTCGGGGTCGAACATAACAAGTAGTTTCCACTGCCACCAGCCAAAACTCGACGAGGGGGGACGGGACAGTGCCCCCTCGAATAACAGATCCAGGAGTAATCAAATTACCCCTACTAGTACGTCCACAATAAGATGGTTTGTACTAGTTCTGTTAGTAAATTTAGGTCTAGTAAAGCCAATGGTGACTTTACATGCCCGGGGAGACAGTAGTCAGTCCCCGGGTATGGAGTCTATGGTGGGGGTCCGCTAGGACGCCCCAGTGCTACGGCACGTAGGGTGCGGTGTAACACACATAGAAAAACATATGAGACCCTATGGAGTAAAAGACCCCATAGCCCATAGAACACATTGACATTCAGAGGAATTACACACATACATGTCCAAGAGCGGGAGAAAAGAGTCCCACTCTTGGCAGGATGGAAAAAAACAAACTCCAGAAATCCAGCAAAGCTGCTGGGGGACTCACTAAGTTAGGAAATTCAGCCTAAACAGAGAATTCTCCCTAACATTGCTTTTCCAGCGTGCTTCAAGGGTCCTTTTTTCCTTGGGTAAGGTTCTCAGCTGTGGCGTGAACCAGGAATTGAGGTGGGCCCGGGGTTTGGGTTTTCTTAGTTTGGAGGGCGCGATAAGATCAAGCGCTTTGAGCATAGTTTGATGATTTTAGCAGGGATGCTGAAGGTGATAAGATGGTGGTCGGACCATGCACATAGTTGAATGGATTCGATATTTGTGTCAGAGTTTAAGTTGGCTATCCAGTAGAGGGCCCTGCCCTTGGTATGGGTAGGCAGGGTGATCTGTTGTGGGAAGCCTAGGTTAAGTAGCAGGTTGTTGATGTCCTGAGCGGGGGCGTCATTGGGGTCTAGGTAGCCTAGATTGAAGTCACCTAGTACTATGATTTGGGACTTAGACTTAGTGTTGTCAGTGAGGATGTGGGAGAGGTCCTCAGCAAACAATGATAGTGGGCCGGGCGGTCTATATATGATGTGGAGTGTGATGGTCCGGTTGGGGGTAATGGCTAGCTTGGCTGTGAGTAGCTCTGCTGAGGTAATTAGGCAAGGGGTGGTGATGCAGAGGTTGTTTGAAGTTTTGTGGATGATGGCGACACCGCCTCCTTTAGTTTGAACCGTGTTGCGGTCACATCTAATGATAGTGTAGCCTTCGGGAATTGCTAATGATAGCAGAGGTCCTGAGGCTGCGTGGAGCCAGGTTTCAGTAACAGCGATGAAGTCCAGGTCGTGGGTGGTTATAAGGTCAGCCATGTCGAGTGCATGAGCCATGAGTGACCTACTGCTGATCAGAGCAGCCTTAAGATCAGTAGTGGGGCTGTGCATTGGGGTACTCGTGTCAGGTGTAATGTCCAGTATGGGTGGGGGTGCGTGGAGGTGGGCAGAGGCTATGGGCCTGGTGCAAGATGGTTTGGTTGACAGGTAGGTGTTGGTGGGCGGTAGGAAAAATGGGAGAGTCTAGCTCCCAATCTGAGATTTCTGGCGGGCACAGAGCAAGGTTGGTTAGGAGAGGGCTTCATGGCAAAGTGTTCGAGCCAGAGGGATGGTGAGTTAAGGTAAGGGTTAGCAGGAGTGTCGACCATAGTGGCTGACGTAGGGTGTTGCTGCTGTGTGCAGTCTGAGGTGCCATAGAGGTATAGCTCGTGTGAGGTGGGGGCCATGTTAGGTATATGTAGTGAGGGACAGGAGAAGAAGGGGTCAGCGTGTAGGGTAGCAGTAGGGGTGTAGTGAAAGGTTTGGTAGCAGTCCCAATGATGCTGACAGTTTAAAGGTGAGGCATACTGTGAGGTAAATATAGTCCGAGGTAATAGTCTGGACCAGCATATTGGGGTGTATGTTGGGCTAGCAATGAGAGAACAGCAGCAGAAGGCAATGCATGGAGGGCACCTGGGCCTAATCACAGCTAACACAGCAGCAATAGGCAATGCATGGGGGGCACCTGGGCAGTCTGCAAATAAGGGTGCCGGTAAACGTACCAGCACACTTTCTGGACCGCCATACTACGAGAATGCCGGAAGGAGCACGGATCCCCCAGAAGGCCTGACCTACCGGGTTTTCGGGCCCCTACCAGCATGTCTCTCACTGAAGCACTGACAGCGTTAGCCAGCACCAACACAGACAGGGTTTCCATCCCTTCTTCATACCGCCACACATGGGAACCTGTGAGCTTATCCCGTAGAAGCCCTGTATCTGACAGCAGGAGGAACCATGGATTTTGAAACTAGATCAGCAAAGGGATCTGGTTTTCCTAGAGCTCACACCCTCAACCTCTACACATTACCAGGAACAGGATTCCTGCAGCTTCAGATCTACACAGCCCAACATAGAAGACTACTTACTATACAGAAAGTATGACATCAAAAGCCTCTTTGCACCCAGAGGCTCGACATTGCATGTATTTCCTCCTAGACCAAACGCACCGGAGAACATTTGCCAAAAGTGTACCAAATTGGAACGCCTTTGCACCAAGGAGATACATACATTCTAGGAGAGATTCACTCTTCAAACTTACCTCAAACAAGAAAAGATACCTCGAGGACTGAGAATTATCATCTTTCCTGATTTTAACAATCTGGAAGATGCTGATCTTGCGGCATAATGGGACGAAAATCTGATAATGGGCTTGAAAGTAATGCGAGAGCGATCCTTATAGAACATGCCGACAGAGAACACAAGAGACTAGTACTGGAAATAGTTCATCTCAAGCAAGGCATCGAAGCAAGCTATGTGCCTGCTGCCACCAAGGACAAAAACTACAAAACAATGTATATGACATTCTTAAAAATCATCAGGATGAAGTCAAACTCATAAAATGTAGAAAAGTCTCCACGGATGAAAGCGATTATAGAGATGATCGAGTTTTCATATTTCAGCCCAAATTTGACGACCATTATAAGAACGCATCAAGAGAAAGCACATGCAACAGCTCATTCGCAAGCTCAGATGTGGAAAGTGATACAGATCTTACAGAAACAGAACCAACAACTACAGCAACTCAGATGACATCTGACGAGGCAACAACCAGTACAAATACCAGCAGAAGTAAAGGATACAATTTTTTAGATCTGATAAAAAGATACAAACGGGAAACAAGAACACCAAATCCCAAACGTGTATGCTTCCAGGACCCTTTAGTACAAAACACACCAACGAGAAGAGACGCAAGAGAGACGGAAATAATAAACACAACATCATTGTACGAAAGTGGTATAAGACGCCCAAGATCACAAACACAATTACAGCAAAGGGAACCAAGACACTGAATATGGTGCTCAACTGATCCTGGTATCCACCTACCTCCACAGAAACCAATATGCTTAACAAGGGTCTTTCCTACTGCAACAGCTGACCTTTTTGAAGCACATATTGACTTGTTTAAGTACACTTGGAAACTTAAACTTAAGAAACTATTTGTCAAAAAGGTATCATGTCAATCAGAGAAGAAGAACAAACCAATAATCAGTGACATCAATATGAAAAACCTGGAATTCACACACCTGCTTGTCAATTTGGAGAATGACGAAGTGGGCGTGACCCACTCCAAAAGAGAGATTTTAAAAGAACTTAATATAGAGGAACACAACCTTAACATGCCGGAACTAAAGAAAAAATCCAAATGTACACCTAGTATACAAGGGGACTACACAATTGATGTTTTTTAACAAGCAGTGATGTGCGACCTCCACACTCTAGAGGATAAAATGAGTCACAGACATGACATGAGACACGGGAAACTCACTACAGAGGAACTATGATCTCTGAAAGCTTTAAAACAGAACACCTCAATAATAATCAAAAAAGCAGACAAGGGTAATACTCGACAGAACAGACTATATTACAATGGCCACTATACACCTGTCAACACCCGGATGTTATGAACAACTACCAACTAATCCCAGCAATACTATTATAAAACAAGCCAATGAACTCCTTACCAAATGGCACCAACGTGGGCTACTAACAGATGAGGAGCATAAGTGTCTCCAACCGAAACATTTGAGAATGCCGACTATATATTTTCTGCCGAAAGTGCACAAGACATTTGTTAAAATACCCGAAGGAAGACCAATACTTATCACTATTAGCTGGGTAATCAAACCTTTTGCCAAGTACATCAACAATATACTTGCACCCGAGGTCCCTAAAATACCCACACACCTGAGAGACACAATGCATGCCTTGCTCATTGTCAGGATTGGCCACAAACACTCATTACCCTTTTTGTCACCCGGCAATATCCCTGGCAGAATCCCTTCCAAACACACATCACGTTCAGATTCCCGCTACATCCACAACCGCTTTAGATCGCATACAGCATTGTTGCCATGGCAATTGTGGCGTCCCCTCCACAATCCCTCCTTGTCTAATTGCTCTCCCCCTGCCACTCGACTCCGGACTGTTCCTCAGACCTGTGTTACATTGCGGATTTGTCTTACCTTCTTTTGCCCGAAAGGTTGCTGACTCCGGACCGCCCATCAAACTGCTTCCTCTTTCCGGATATTACCTACATTGTTCGCACGCTGCTGACCCCGGACTGTCCAACGGCCTTCCTTCTCTTCTCGGACATCATCTGCATCCGTCACACGCCATCGACTGGGGAACGGCTTCCAATCCGCTACAGCTAGTTGGGTGGCTGTGCTTCCTTTGCCTCTACTACTGCCTAGAGCAAACCTACACCATCCCATTTCTAACGCGCCTGGACTAGAGACTGTGATCATTGGCGCGTAAGCCGTTAGGCATCCTCGTTTCGTCGGGATAGTACTCTGTACTAGAGACTACTTCCGCATAGGCGTCCTCTTGCCGACGAGGTGTTAGGGTTAGGTTGGATGGTGTACGAGTTCCTCAGTAGTGTTTTCACCATAGACCACAGTGGTAAGTGTGTTACACTTAATCTCCTTGTCTCTTCCTGCACCCTGGCTATTTCATGTTCTCACTTGGTTCTGGTATTTATGTTCATGTCAATTGTTTTTTGGAGACTACCTTGTTTTGAACTCAGGTCTTTCCATTTAGGCAGTCGTCGGTATCGGAGTCTCCAACCCGAGGTTGACAACAGTGTCTGAACTTGCCAACTACGGATGCAGTGATCTCCATCTTTCGGCTAATTGATCCCTTTGTAGTTTGATTAGAAATACAAAGGGTACATTGGTAGGAAGAATTCTACAGCAACGCTTCCAGTTCTTCTACCGGGTTATCCTCAGGACCAGCAGCCTGACACTCATCCTTCAAGAGGTGATCTGGCAACCTCATTACCTCCTGGTCACCTTCGATGTCAAGGCCCTGTATTTGCAATTGACCATAACCTGGCACTCAGAGCCATTGACTTCACTTATGCCAAAGCCACGGCATCCTTCTACTCCCACTTGGTACTGACAAAATAATTCTTGGAATTCTCACTAACTAGTACTGTGTTCCTTTTCAGCCAAGTTTACTACAAACAGACTAAGGGAATCGCAATGGGAGCCACATAGACGCCAGCAATCGCCAATATTTTTATGAACCATTATGAACAAATCCATGTGCTTTCTAATCCAGACTTTAACCACCTGATACATAAATGGTATCGACATATTGGCAATGTTTTGAGGATATGGTCAGGCACAGCAGACCAACTGAACTGCTACAAAGAATACCTAAGCAACAATCAGTTTGGGCTTGAACTAAAAGGAACACATAGTGACCCCTCCATCAACTTGCTGGACATCAATATCACTGTCAATAATGAGGAACTGAAAAGTACCTCCTGCAGAAAACCCACGGAGGTAAATTCTATACTTTTTGTTACCAGCTGCCACCACATAACAGTAATAGACAATATCGCCAAAGGAGAATTCATTAGAGCAAAACAAAATTGCAGTACGAAAGAATCCTTCGATGCTGAATGAAAACTGTTGCACAATAGATTATCAGAAAGAGGATAAATGGATAAAGCAATTGGAAGTGCAGTTGACATGGCAACCAACAGGGTTCGCAAGACCCTACTGACCCCTTAAGCCAGAACAAAACCTCACGAAGATACCATCAGATACGTGACCAGGTTTAACCGGGATAGTCACCAGGTGCAGAAAATATTCTGCAAATACTAGCAACTTATAATTATTGATATGGACATCCAACAATGAATACCGACCAGGCTGCAACTGTCATACACCAAACCACCCACCCTACGTACCATGATCAGCCCATCATACATGGCACCCTCAACAGCCAAAAACCAGTCCTGGCTCACATCAAACAAGGCAGCAGGCTTCCACAAATGTGGCACTTGCACCATGTGCCCACATGCGAGGAATGCCAAGACAATAAACTTCACTGGAACAACCACAAAGTCACCAAATTCATTAATTGCAAATCAAAAATTGTCATCTATGTCATTATTTGTTCCTGTAACCTCAAATATAATTGCAGCACTATCTGGGAACTGAGAACATGGATTAGGGAACACCTTGGACTGCTGAACTCTCATGATGCAAGGTATCCATTGGTCCTACATTGGCAAGAGAAACACCAGCTGGACAAGAACGAGGACATCAAATTCATGGGACTCAATAAATGTGACTCAAGGGGCGGTGATAGAGGACTCAAATTACGACAATGAGAGGCCAAGCTAATCTGCAAATACAGAAGTGTGAGTAAGGCCTTAATTCTGATCACAAACTCAATGTGTTCCTTTGAAACAATTGCAACTGTTAGTTAATGTTGTTAAACTTTACCTGGGCAGTAGCCGCCATTCGACAGCCCCAGCCCCCGGTCATATCCTCCAAATGGGCACATGCCATTGCTTGGGCCCCCCAGCTCCCCACACCATCACACGACACATTGACCACCCCTTGGGGGTTGGTGGGCATTGACCACTACTAGTCTCAGTATTCTTAACCCTAACCCCATTCCGTCTCCATCCTTCCCAGTATATTTTTTGACCTAGACCCCACTCCGCCAACTTGCCTCTCAACCCTTCTTCTGCGCCCATCCCATGACATTGTCCCCCTCACCTCCACATGCCTCTCCTGTCCCAGGTGCCCCACCATCCATTCACACCCCTCGGCCATCGGCAATACCCTTCTTTGCAAGCCACGGCCATCTTGGAATACATTGCTCACCCCCCCACCTACTCTGGCAGTAACTCTCAATACTGCCCCATTACATGCACCACAACTCACCCTCACAATCTCCCCCATGTGCCCCTTGCCTCACATACCCACGTGGGCATACAAAGCTCCATTAGAACCTGGGGTCCTATCCTCCACACTAGCTACTCATCCCACCTTTACTGCCTGCAGTGGGAAATGATCTCCCAATCAGAGCATTGGCTCCTCCCGTCATTGCAAACAGAACAGCCAATCAGAGCTACTCTTACATGTGACTACCTAGCCAACCGGTAGCTGGCTTTTGTATATTACAAGGATTAAGATGGCGGATGGGAACAAAAGATCACTGTGACCGCTCATCTTGTATTCGGTGGCCATCCTGGCCAAAAAGGTAAGTCTCCTGCTCCCTGCCCTCTCCTGCTCGAGTACTCAATGCAGTTCTCAGCCCCACTTTGGCTGCATGCAGCACGCTGCATTGCTACAACCCACCTCACCCATCCAAAGCGTCCCTCCTGAACCGCCATGAGTGCTCTCCAATCCACAATGATCCCCTCACTAATTTTTACTATTCACCATGCCCCCCCCTTGTTTTCACTAACTAATACGCCATGACACAGCCCATGCTACACCCATATGCATCACCCAGGGCCCCCCACCTTTCTTTAGTATTCTGACTACGCCAATTGAGGGACAGTCCACACATGTAAACACCAGCACACCACCATGCCCTATACTAATCTGCAACCACCCACATCGCTTATCAGCACCACCATGGTGGCTTAGCCACTCGCTAGCTCTCTTGCTACCTCGGGCCACCGCCACATAGTAAAACTTCACTTCTCAAATGATGTGGCACCTACCCATAAACGACTAATTTCGCTAAGACGCATAGCACACATTGCTTTTGAGCTGCCACAACCTAGCAACATTCAACTGCTCGAGTGGACTGGCGCCTACCTATAAATGCCTCATTTGGCTCATACGCTCAGCATAAATGCCCCATTGTTACTCGCTCTTGCCGCCCCTCTGCGAGCGCCAGCAGACCTCCCGACTGGCCCACCTGCCAACCCTGCTCCAACCTAGCCGACCTAACCGGGGTTTATACTTCATTAACACACAGCACCCAGCTATCCCTCAGGCAACTGCTTCATCCCAGCTCACTGGGACCCCTTCTACTTGGGCAACCCATGGCACACGTTCCCACCCCAACGAGGGTTTACTTCATCAATACACAACGCCCTGAAATCCCACGGGCAGCTGCCTTATCCCTGATCACTGGGACTGATTCCACTCGGGTCAACCATGGCAAACATGTCCACCAACCTCCACGGGGGATCAGCACACCCCCACGCACCGCGGACCTATGGCCCGCTGCCTTGGAGGGAAGACACCATACATGGCACACACTCCCTTCCAACCTTGCCCGGCGCCTCCTTCCAGCACACATCACTT